>NC_068418.1:9162549-10405049 GCF_023724105.1 Carassius gibelio
CTGCAAAATTCTGATTCTTAGTTTTCTTAGAAGCATAGGCAAAGAGAAATATACAATTCAGAAATTAATATGAAAGAGATTGGGCAAAAATAGAAGCTGGATGGTTAAAGATCTTGATCACATTACCTTGGCAACGCAGGTGGGACAGAACCAATCACCTTCTGGCACCTGCATGACCTTTGGCCTCAGGCAGAACATGTGACAGCCACGATCACAGCCGTCACACAAGAGCAGGTACTCATCATCATCACCCTTGCGGCAAACCTGACACGTCTGGGGACACCAACACCAGTTTATACAAAACTACAGCTCGATGACTGAGAATACATAACATCATAGAATGTGTCACATTTTCAGTGTCTGTCTGAATGAACGAGGACACGAAGACATGGACTCCAGAGCTGCTCTGAGAGTCCCAAATTTTGCATATGAATTTTTTGTATTTGTTTTTCCTTTCAAAATGCTTGCTACGGATGCGAAAACGCAGAAAACCAAACCTGGCCCTTTTTTTTTTTTTTTTATGACGAATGAAACATTTCCGAAGCAGCATGTAAACGTGATTGGCAATGTGAGGTCATATTTATTTTTCAACATCCAAAAGTTTGGCTCGATGCTGTGTGCAATAACCTTGAGAGTTTATATGATAGAGATTTCACATTTTTTTGTTTGTATAAAGGCTAAAAACTAAAAGTGAGCATTCATTTATCTGTACTGTTTTTATTTCTAAAATGTTATAGTTTTATAGGAGTTTTCATAGACTTGGCAAGTAAATTTTTTCAGAAGTTTTATGGGCGTTCTTGGCTGTTTTATATATATACTGTATTTTCCGGACTATAAGTCACTTTTTTTTTCATAGTTTGGCTGGTCCTGCGACTTATACTCCGGTGCGACTTATAGTCCGAAAAATACGGTGTGTATACATATCTATACATATATATATACACTGTATTTTTCTATAAGTCGCACCTGAGTATAAGTCCCATCAGTCCGAAAATATGTCATGACGAGGAAAAAAAACATAAGTCGCACCGGACTATAAGTGATATAGATATATATTGATATCGGAATAAAATCATCTCAACCAAAATATACTGTAAATAGGAAATATACTGTAATGTAAACTTTGGCCACGTCGTCCAGGACTGTGTGTAATATATGATAATAGTTCAGGCTCTGTGTGTGTGCTCTCACCACTCTGACGACGGATCTTTCCCAGGCGATGGCCTTCTCCAGCTGCAGTAGACAGAGAGAGAGTTGAGACGCACTGCGGCAGCGGTCCAGGGCCTGCCGCCACGTCCTCAACCTGGGTGTGATCTCACTTTCCAAGCTACAGAGGCACACACAAACACACACACACACACACACATGACTGATATGCTCTAGAGTGCATATAATGTACTGTAGAATTTGGGACAATTATTTGTTTTGATGAAGGCTGAAGTGATGCTTTGGAGACCATTTCTAGAGCCTAACTCTGACCCACCTGACAGCATCTAGCGGGACCTCCTCCCCGCCGGGGGGAGGGGTGAGAGGAGCCAGGCGCACCACCTCGGACAGGTTCCACAGCGGCTCCTTCAGATAGCGGCGCTCGATGTTACGCTCCAGATTAGTCAAGCGGAGGACGGCCAGGTCCAGGGGGTTGCTGGGAACTCGCAGGAGGTCGGACCATTCCCTCTTGGTCTTGACCATCCAGTCGTCCTTGGGGTCAAGCTCGTGCTCGTAATACTGCAGGTCCTCCCGCGTGGAGTCCGCCTCGGGAGGGGTGTACATCTAAACCAGGACAAAGGTCCAGTGTAAATATTACTACAATTTGATGTCAGGTGCAACATAGGATAATTCAAAAACATAACTACAAAAAAAAACTAAACAAAGAAAACATGTCAGCAGCATCATACATCAACAGTCACACTCACAACCGACAGGAAAGAGAAGACAATGCTGAATAAAGTCATAGTTTTTTGTTATTTTTGGACCAAAATGTATTTTCAATGCTTCAAAAAATTCTAACGGACCCTCTGATGTCACATTTGATGATGTTTTTCTTACCTTTCTGGACATGGACAGTATACCGTACACACCGCTTCAATGGAGGGAGTGAGAGCTCTCAGACTATATCTAAAATATCTTAAACTATGTCCTGAAGGTGAACGTAGGTCTTACGGGTTTGGAACGACATGAGGGTGAGTTATTAATAACATAATTTTCATTTTTCGGTTAACTAACCCTTTAACACTTACAGTTTACTTTTAATTGAAGCACTCTGAGCAACCCATCAGGTTGTGTCACATTCATTATGAGTAACTCACTGAGCGTGTTCCTCTACTTGTTAGCATTAATAGACTCAAAACAGAGCACTTGAGTGTGTGGTTTTCATTACCTGAAACTGAGAGCTTGATGATTCCTCACTGGCCTCACTTTCACTCTCCACACCGGGAATGGTCATCTGGAGAGAAAGATTGTGGACATGGTGATAAAGTGAGCATGCTTGTGTGCACTACATACAGCATTAACAGTGCCACCCTGTGGTCACAAATGGAGCAAGACCTTACAATACTCTGATTACGTCAATATGAGAATAATTGGCTTTTGAATCTGCTGAACAGGTTTTCTTTACCTTGAGCTGAAGGTCTGCCCCGACCACCCTCTGCTCCAGATCTTCCACACACTGGAGAACATGGATGTCTAGCTGCAAGGCCCTCTCCTGCTCACTCCACACCTGTTTAGACGCCTCCAGCAGGGCATGGCCGTCCTCCACCGTCATCTGGAAGATGGGATCTGAGAGGAAACGATGCAAAACAAGGCAATGAACACGCTGCTGCCCACCCTCTCCAGCCCTCTCTGTATGAGCTGCTGCTCCTCACCGGTGACGGGCCGCGAGCAGACCTCGGACATATGCTCCATGTGTTTGGAGAGGTGTTTGTGGAGCACTTTCTCGCGGATGCCTCGAGGATGGAGGGCGCTCAGAATGGCTGTCAGCTCCTCCGGTTCTCTGATCCACCACCAGCCCTTCACCATTTCTGTACGACAGAGAAAGAGAGAACTTGGCATGAAGATAAAACTCTTCACATGGGATTTGATTCTGCTCAAATCTGTAAGACATTAGTGAAGCTTGTGAAGTATTATATCTTACTTCTTTTGAAGTATCATATCAAGTTGACACAAATCTTGGAGAAACTTAAATGATCCAAGAACACTAGAGAGGGCCATAAACACATTTCATCTCAGTCCAGCATGAGTCACTCACCTAACGGAATAGGCTTCACCACCAGCTGCGTGAAGTACTTCAGCTGCACCTCTTGGAAGAGATTGGAGGGAGGTCTGCCACGCCTCTTCGCCGCACTGGAGCGAGCGTGAGCTCGGGACGTCCCGCTGCTCCTCCTGCGCCTCCTCACGGCCCTGGGAGCTGGAGTGGAGCACACCTGAGGAAGAGGAGCAGCTTCCATCTGCAGTTAAGAACAAAGAGGGAAGCGATCAGAAGGATAAAACTTTGACATTCAGTTTATTTGTAGCAATAGCCAACAACACATTGTATGAGTCAAAATTGTAAAAAATTATTTTATGCCAAAAATCACTAGGATATTCATTAAAGATCATGTTCCATGAAGATATTGGGTAAATTTCCTACCATAAATATATCAAAACGTAATTTTTGATTAGTAATATGCATTGCTAAGAACTTCATTTGGACAACTTTAAAAGCCAATTTTCTCAGTATTCCGATTTTTTTCGCATCCTCAGATTCCAGATTTTCAAATATTGATCATCACAAACCATACATCAATGGAAACCTAATTTATTAAGTATAAATCAGTATTAACTTCCAATTTCCAAACATTGACCCTCATGACTGGTTTTGTGGTCCAAGGTCACATATTATTAAAGGGTGAACCTGTGTTGTCGGAGGCTGTGGTGGAGCAGGAGCGAGCGGGTCACTATCGGGGGGTGCTGGAGTGTCTTCAGGGGGTGATGAAGCGGGCGCAGGTGTGTTCTCACACGGCTGAGAGATCGACGTCTCGTCGCACGGCTCCTTCGGCAGCAGATTGAACCACTGGCCTTGTTTCTCTGCCTGCTCCCTCATGCTGTCCTCCGGCTGGCTGTTATCCTCGCCCTGACCAGCTCCTGACGCTGTGATCGGGGCGCTGCTGTCGGCCTCTGTGTCCTGTGGCTGCTCGAGAGGCGTCTGGAAAGAGAGCTGAGGGGGATCCTGCACAGGAGAGCTGAGAGTCGAATCCTCAGCTGCTGATCTGCTGCTGCGGCGCCGCCGCCGGTTCTTGGCCTCTCGCAGGTGGAGCTCCACTTCAGGTTTGATCTTGCGTGGGCGTCCCCGTCCTCGATGGCTGCTCATCAGAGAGGCCTCGCCGGGGAGGGGATCCGCCTCTGTGGGGGTAAGCTGGGACGCTCGAGGAGAAGACGGGAGAGATGCGGTGAAAGCCGGAGAGAGGGGAGGCTCAGCTTTAACCTCGCTCTTCACTGGAGTTATGACCTTCACATAAGTCACAGGTTCATCGCTGACCGTCACTTCATCAGAGGCTGAACACAAGCAAGAGGTAACTGCTCATTAATATGGGGAACGAGTAGGGCAACACAACAATATTCACACATGAATCAGAAAAAACAGAAAACCATAAACTATTGTATTTTACATACATTTTACAATTGTTTTATTTTACAATGGAATATTACAAATCAGATTTCAGTTTTTTTATATTTAGTACAATGACAACTACTACTAATAATTATTATATTATTTATTATTACAGTTAATATCACTATTTCATAAAATTTGTGCAGCCCAACAATTTTTTTTTTTATTAAATTGCATTTTAAACATTAAGATTGGTAATAAGTAGGGCTGCACAATTATGTCTTAAATATTAAGAAATTAATTACTAATTACTTAATTTTAAGACTTCATTGTGCAGCCCTATTTGTTACCAATCTTATATACACATGTATTAATACTGGTACAAATAAAATAAATGCATCTCATTGTAAATAAAATTATAATAGCCATGTTTCTAATTTGTTAATACTACTGTTAATGATAATGATAATTATTATTATCATCATCATTATTATTATTACTATAAAAAAATATTGTTGTTAATTATTTTATAGCAATAATAATAAATACAAAATAACAAAAATTGGCAAATTGTGCAGACATACAAACAAGTACAGATTTTTTTTTTTTTTTTTTGCAATTAAAATAGGTAGGAAAAAAATATATTCAGTATTTTTTTATTTATTGGATTTCTTTTTTCCCAAATCATGCAGCGTTAGTAATAATAATAATGTGCAAGACACCAGACAAACTGCATGCTGGGAGCTTCCACTCACCCAGGATGTCCTCGGCTCCCTCCACGAGGATGCATCCCATGTAAGGGAGCAGCAAGTACCTGCGGCGGTACCGATCCTGCCCCAGAGACACGGCCCGCATCGAATGAGACGACTGCTGCAGCTTCTTACGGAAAAACACCTGCCGCTGTGGACACAAGCACACATTGTTACTCAAAATAAAGAGTTTGTTTCACATCACTTTAAAAAGCTTTTGAAGTTGCTTTGCAATCTGATTTTTTCATCAGTTATTAAATCTAGATATTTTACCTTGGTCAGTTTATCAATCTGACGCTCCAGCTCAGCAACACTGCAGCTATTGGGACTCTCAATCTACAAGAAAACAAGACAAACGTACAATATTAACACATAATATAATAATACACATTATACGTCTCTAGTGTTGGTTAATGGTACCATGACATTAAAATAAACAATATTTGTTATGTTTTATTCAGATTTTTTATTTTTTTTATATTTAAATTATTATAAGCGTTTCATTACTTTATGAACCCCGTGCAGTTCCCCCGTGAATCCCAGTTTGGGAAGCCATCCATTAAGCTCCGAAACTGAAGGGTTTTGATAGTCTCATATAATCACATTTGAGGTCTAAGGAAGTCGAGACACAGCCCGTTTCCCTGAACTGACAGCTCTCACTCAGGAAATGTTTAGTAGATGGCTGTTCTTGATTAATTGCATCATTTCACTGATTCAGAGCGGCTGCAGTCAGTACTCAGTGTCTCTCTCATGGAGCAGATTTTGATTGTGGCACATAGCTTGACCATGCGGCTGTGAACATAGCTTTAAACCACTGACATGAAGTGCTCTGAATAATATGAGTGCAGCTCTGGTTTGGCAGAGGTCCTGTACCTCGGGGTGTTTGGGTTCCTCTTTGGCCTTGCGGCGGCTCCCTCTCTCCAGCACACAGCTCTCCTCGATGCTCTCCTCCTCGGCCCCGCCCACACGAGCACTGCGCCGGCGCTCCTCGAAGCACAGCTCCTCCTCCGGACGTCCCGTCTTCCGCATCAGCGCAGCCTTCAGTCTGCTCGGACACACACACACACACACACACACACACATTGATGAGACTGGTCCAAACCCTCCTCACACATGCAGCATTATTTCAGTGTCTACACCATAGTACGTTTGCCTCATCAATGTGAGTAACTAGATTCAGAAAGAAATAATCCAAGCCATTAGCTCTGGGGAAAATCTAGTGATCATCCAATATATTACCAAGGCCTATAGTTTGCAGGGTTTTTTTTTTTTTTCCAGCATCAGCCAAAAAAAATTATGTTCAGCCACTATGTCGAAACGACTTTTATCTTGACAGTATCTAATAAAGTCTACACCTACACACTTCAGAGAATCTCACTGCTTAGTTTGTCAAATGTGAAAATGTAAAATGTGACTATAATACAGGAATAGTTCATTTAAAAAAAATAAAAAATTATATTGTAAGTTTCATGGTAACATGCAATCGAGGTCTTCTGTTATACAAGACACAAGTTCATTTAGGCTATTTAACATGCACTTAGACATTCTCACGCGTTTCAACTTATAAACTCCTTGAGATTTTAAAGTCAGTTTAATAGTATTGAGATTCAAGATTAATCTAATATTAAAGAAAAAAAACTAAAGGTCAATGAAACAATGGCACTTAAAGATTTGAACTAAAATATTATTTCAACCATTTAGCCTGTGACTGAATAAAATGCATACTTTTCAATGAAAGAACACTGAGTGTCGGTTGCTTCTGGTGTTTGGATTTGTACTTCAATATAATGAGCTCCAAGTTTAAGAATAGCCTACATTAGGGTTTTATTTTTTTCTCCTCTATTTAAACAGCATTAACTTACAGTGAAATCTTCCTTCGGGTAAACTGAATGTTTTCCTGCCTTGCTAAATGTTGGGCTCATGATCAATAAGTTGTATCCTCTCAAACTGATTGTGTCAAATCAAAACGCGGATGCTGAACCTGGGTGCAGAGGATTCTGCAAGGTCTTAAAGCCTTCCTCAAACAACTACATTTGGAAATTGAGTCACCATTAAAACACCACTATTAAAAAAGGTTCAAACACACACTGACGCTCCAGAAGGAAACAAGATGCATTAAGATGATGATTTGAACACAATGAAGATGGCCAAATTTGTCTTATTTTGTTGAAATATATATTTTTTCCATTTAGTTCTGCCCTTCGTAAGCAACAGAAGATACTTGTATGTTTCCCGGAAAACAAATAAAGTATATTTAACCTTGATCTTCGAATGAACTCTTAATGCATCTGCTTTCCTTCTGGAGCATCAGTGAATGTTTGAACCTTTTTTAATAGTTGTGTTTGAGTGCCTCGATTGTCCTCAGTGTGAAAAGATGCATCTCAAAATTCATTTTTCTGAAGAACAGTTCTCACTTTAACTGTTCAGAACAAACGAGGATCACAAAACAGAAAGACAGTCGTGGATCATCCATGTTCGAGCACACAGTTTAAGAACATTGAGTGGGGTTATTTTAATAATTTCAGCTATTTTTTTGTCTTGTGGACTAAATGTAAACATCTTACTCAGGACAGTACTAAATAAAAAAATAACATGGATTTAGTATGATCTCTCTTATTTTTTGAAAATTAACATTTTCACAGATTCTGCAAGGGGTGCCCAAACTTTCGAGCCCCACTGTGTGTGTGTGTGTGTGTGTGTGTGTGTAGTAACAGTCTATGCATGCTAATTATCAGCTAGTTAATAGTAAGAACTAGTAAAGAACTATAGAAAGAACTATTAAGTGTTGCCCGAATTTTGAGATCAGGCAGACTGGTTCACACCATAAGCTGTCCGGATAAGAAGCAGGGTTCTTACTTGCGTAGTTTGCCTTCTATAATCCACTTGTTTTTCCTGTAGGTTGCCATATTCTCTAGCGTGTTATCAATCTCCCTGCAGGAACAGAACGGTTAGAAAATGAAAATGATGTTTACACACGCAGATCTACAAAACTCTTTGAAAATACGCTGTTAATATGATTTGAATTCCTGCTGACCTGGTGATTATGTTGCTGGCGTTGAGCTCCTCCACCAGGAAGGCCAGTATGGAGGCTTTGGCGTCGGGTTTGAGGGTCTGGAAGCTCTTTGTACGGAGACTGTTACACACCTCCAACTCAAAGCCATGGGCTTCCAGAAAGATCCGCAGCACCTCGGACACAGTGCTGTGGCTCAGCTCCAGATCCACCAGCTTCTCCCCCAGGATCTTCACAGACTGAGACACAACCAGCCCTCGTTAAATCACTGACAATAACGTGCCTTAAATTTAGGGTGAAACCCATCCTACATTATATCCCAATGAATATGCATTGTTAATATATAATAAGACTTCAAAAGTTTAATGTGCTGTGGATATGGTTTCTTGTAGTTTTTTTTAAGGCTGTTTTCCATTAATGTTTAGTAAGGGTTAGTTATTAAGTCATTTTGTCCAAGTTCAAAGTTGCTTTAGAGTTTTAGACTTCTTTGAGACTATTATGAATAGAAAACAACTTAATGCACTGATATTACAGCTGCATCGATTCTGAGATTTCCATGCATCATGATTGATTTATTGTCCCATCCCTAACTGATATGACTCAAAACAAAGGCAAACCTGGTAGTATGAGGGCAGTCCCGGATCGTGCAGAGCGGCCTCCACCAGTTTAATGAGCAGGTCCAGGAGCTCTCCTTGGCTCTTCTCCATGCCGAGGAGCCCTTCCTGCAGCACGCTCAGGCTGGGAATATCCTTGGGCACCTGGAGCCCCAGAATCTTCCCGTAACCATGCAGGAACTCAACCACCCTTAAACAATTGGAGAAGGCCAAACCCGAAAGCACCAGTCCTGGTATCCGTGTCAACTGTGGGAGGGGCTACAGAGGGAGAGAGAAGATAACTCAATGAGTAATGGAATAAACCGTCCCAGATAAGACAGCACACTTTCATTATCCAACATTCAGTGACACATTTAGAAAAAATAAACGGTAGAAGACGAGTACAGGTCCCTCAAATGAAAGTATTATCAACAGTATGTTGTGTGTGTCAACTGGTGTGGAGTGGCAGAGCGGAGCACCAATAAAAGTAATATACTTTAAAGTTAACCCTAACATCTCTTTTAGTGTGGGAAGGCAAATCACATGATTCTGTAAATGTCATCATATTTGTATATTTCTTTACGACAGAAATGCTACATCCACGGTTTAAGATGCTGAACACATGAAATGATAACGGTTTGTGTTGAGCGTATTCTGCCTGTTACTCGACATGGGCAAAACGCAATTTTTTACAAATCGAATACTCGATTCAAGGATTTGTGACAGCGCTACATGTGTAGTACGTGTGAATCCCTCTGCACATCGCGCTCACCGTGTGGTCGGGGAGACACATGTCCTCTGCAGGCTTCTTCATCTCCTCTAAGATCATCTGCTGTCTCTTCCTCTCCTCCATTCGTCTCTGAGCCTGCGCCCTCCGCTCCGCCTGCCTCTTTGCTGCCAGTGCTGCCTGCGCTTCGGCCTCCGCTTGAGCCTGGGCTTTGGCCAGAGCCTTGGCTTTGCTGCGGGCCCGGGCCACTTTCTTGATGGGACTGGCCTTCTCCAGGTCCAACGCCTCTGCAGCTGGTGATACTGCGACCTTCTTCCTGCGGCCGGGCTTCTTGGGTCCCTCTGCGGCTGAGAGCGGGCTTTCAGATGACTGGGTCTGAATCTGATCTTCATCATCCTGTTCCTGCTCTTTGGCTTTCTCAAGCTGCACAAACACATCAGAAACACGTCAGAATTCACAGCTATTAAGCTAAAATTGTGTGTATATCAGGGTGTTTACACATTCAGAACATTTTGATGACTTTTCCACTTTTTGCTCAACGTTTTACTTCAAGGATCCACTTGGTCAAAGACAATATTTAAAGGCCTTTACTTCTGATATACTATTCATTTACAGAAACAACGAGTGGCAAAATATTTAAAACAATGATATAAAATAATTATAATTGAAATGAAAATGTCATAATTCCAATAACTGAATGCTCTTCATGACTTTTATAGCTTGGGACTACAGGTTTTATAATGATTTTTTCCTTCTTAAATAGCCATTTCTAGCCAGTAAAATATACAGCTTTATAAAAAAATTAAATGTATGAAATTTCATGAATTTTTCCAGGTCTATATGTAACAAACCCTGTTAAAATTACAGATTGTCCAAGATCATTAGAACCTTGGCTGTTAAATAACAAAGACAGTAGTTAAAAGAGAACAAATGAAAAAAAGACTATGATTTTTGGCTGTTTTAGGTTCTTTTAACCATTGCTTTCCATATAAAAAAGAATAATATATTAGAGAGCATTAAAGAAAACGTATTACTTATAATTATAAACATTATTAAAATATGTAACTGATTACAAACTGTAGTTATGAAACATTTAACAGGTACCACATAGATGCATTGTCATTATTCAATTTTTTTATAAATTCAAGATTGTATTTAAATGCATAATCTTTCAGATTTTTCATCATGATGAACCGTTATTAAGTTTGAAGACATGGAGTTTCTTACTTTGGCTTTCCGTTTCTCCTGCCGGATCTTTTTATTCTTTGCATCCTCCTTTCTTTTCATTCTCGCCTGCATGAGAACAATCAGATGATCAGCCGGCCCCCGAAACACTCTTCTTGTAATAAATAACAAGTCAGCTCACCTTTCTCTTCATCTTCTTCTTGATCTTAATCAGTTTTTCTTTTTCTTCCTCAGTGAGATCCTCTGTAAAACAACAAACATGAACTGAGATATGATGCTCATATTTTACAGAAAAAGCTGGAACGAAAAATAAAAAGGTGGTACTTCTACAACAAGCACGTTTTTACCAAACCACCTGATCCGAATGTTCAGACTCACCCTTGGCCTCCAGTCTCTTCAGCAGCCTGGCGTCCACTTTGCTGAGCAGATCCTCCATCTTGGGCTTGGGAGGTCGGCCTGGCCGTCTACCTTGAGCTCCTCTGGCTCGGCGGCCACAGGAACGAGGCTCTTTGTCTGGATTTGGTGGACGGCCGCGTCTGCCTGTTATAGCCATGATCATGGAGGGCACTTCCTCATTGGCGAGGAGGAACCATTTCATACCCTGTAACAAATTAAAAAGCAATGACATGCCTTGCAACAGTGTAACTGTCCTGAATCCACAAACCTCATGTTCCCCTGTAGCACCTGTAGACATCTTCATACACACCTCAGGGGTTTCCCGCTCCTCGTAGAAGTCACCCACTGGCATGCGTGGACTGAAGCTGAAGTGCTCTCTCGAAACGCCCTGGAGAGCATCCTGATGCCTCTTCAGAAACTGGAGAGCGCAGAGAAACAAAAACAACTGGATGAATACAAGCCTTTTTATCACTTATCATTAGGTTACAGTGGTATTGTGGGTAATCAGTTGTTGTGCAAGCATAACAGATCTTACCTTGATGACCTCGGGGAACTGCTTCATCCTCCGGCCGCAGGGGCTATAGTACCACGTCTCTCCTTTCAGGCGGTCCTCGAGCCTCCGGACTCTAATCTCACGCCTCCAGCTAGCAAATGGGAAACACAGTACGTGAAACAGGAGTGCCATACCACTGATTTTCCATGACATTTCAAGCTGTTTGAAACTGCTGGATAAGTAAGGTAACACTTTACATTAGTGAACAATATTCACTATTAACTAGATGCATATTAGCATGCAAATTTCTAGCATATTGGCTGTTTATTAGTACTTAAAAGCACATATTAATATCTAAACTTAAACAACTATCTTACTTTCTATCAATAAGAGGCCAATTAGGAGTTCGAGGGAAAACTCATCTGAAGTGTTGCCTGTTTTATTATTATTTTGATAAGAACTGAATTATATTTGTACATCAGCTACCATATAGTGCAAGCATTTCATTAGACATGTGCAAGCTGTGAAATGTAATTAGGAGTAGATCGCAGGTGATTCAGGGTTTTTTTGTTTTTCCAAATTTAAGATCATAAAAAAATGATTCGATTTTATGCAAGCCCTGCACGTTTCAGAGTAAAAAATCCGGTACTCTTGCACATCCTACAGAATCTGAGTTTCAGAGAAGTTCACAGTCAATTAATATGGCACGCAATCTAGTGTACTTTTTATTGCACCTAAAGCTCTTTTTTCAAATTAGGAGCAAATGGGCTCCTTGGGACAAGTGAAGCATCAAGACCTGGCTATCAATACTTTAGATAAAGGACTGCTCACTCACCCACGCTGCAAAGCAAACTGGACTTGCTCTTCAGTTGCAATCCGACGCCTTGGGGTATCACCTGTGACACACAAACAACACTTTAATCTGCTTTAACCTTGAGTGCCAGAAGTACACATATAAATGAGACTGAACACTACTTTAAGAACAGAGAGCAAATTTCAAACATGTAAGTACCTGCTGCGGAGCCGTTATCTTCGTCATCTTCTTCAGTTTTTCCTTCGGAGAACTCTTTGGCTGGTTTGGGAGGCGTTGTCTCATTCACATCTTCTTTTATCTTGCGCTTCCAGATCTTCTTGGGCCGGACTACAGAGCTCTCGCTATTGGTCAGGCTAAAGTCTCGGACGAAGGTCATTGGATCAATTAAAAGGTGAGGCTGAGCATTTGAAGGAGCTGAGGTATCAGTTGGGACGCCCTCCTGTTCTTTTGCCTCTTTAGAGATTCTCCTCTTCTTCACTGCAGTCGGTGAATTATCATCCGTTTTCTTTCTCCTTCTAACCTTTTCTTGTTTTGGTCTCTTGATCTTGGAATCAGGAGAGCCAACTGCAAACAGTTAAGTAAATTAAGACAGCATTAACCCAACTTTGTCCATATGATTCATTAAAGACAATGACTATCTTAAAAAAAATATAATCTGTAAGCCGTTAGCTATGCAAACATGATAGTAAAATTGAGCAATGCATTTACTTTCAGTGGTAGCGACTTTCGTCTTCGGGGTCCTAGGCTTCCGTGGCTTCTTTGTTGGGATGGCGATAAGGGCTTCAGTCATATGTGTGGTCGTCCCTTCAACAGAACTGCTTACGACCGCTTGCAGCGCTTTAACCGTCATTACAGAGAGCGCAGATCTTCTGTCACCTCCTGAAGCGCCAGCTCCATTCTCTTTGCCAAGAATATGATCACCTGTGGGGAATGAAATGGGTTTTAGTTAAACAAAAAATACATCCAAAGATGTCAACAATACATGTGATTCAGATCCCCACCTGAGATTTTAGTGTTCAAATGCACCTGAAAAAGTGCTAAAATTACACTTATTCTATTTATTATACCAATATATTATACATCCCTAGACAAATATAGGGATGTATAATACTTTGGGACCATATTGGGTTACGGCCAATATCAGTGACTTTTATTTATTAATTTTTTTTTTATCTAGTCGATAGATATTGGATATGCATTTGGTAGATGCCCATTAACTTTACTGTCACTGAAGGTTCTCTCTGGGCATCTTCAGGTCACTTTTGACCAAAAATGTTTACATTTAAAAATATAAAAAAATCATAGCTTCATCACAACGGTACAAAACTTGGTAATGGTAACTTGGCATGTGAACACAATTTGAGGGCATGATTTGAAAAGGCTAAATGGACATTAAAAAAAAATAAAGTATCACACTTGTGGTATTCGCCATAAAAATCACCATGATAGGAAATTATTGGGAAATGGGAAAACACAGAAAAAAATCAAATAAAATCAGCCATGATCCAGAAAAAAAAGTGCACAACTAGTCTCTATTTTAACCTAAAATACTGTATTATTGATTTTTTTATTATTATTATTAATTGCAGAAATATTAATTGGTACCATAAGTCAAAATACAAAAAGAAAAAATATAGAATAAAAATACATAATTTTCCTGATAAAATGAAAAAAAAAATCCAATTATCATAATCCATTATTAGTTCACTATTAGTGCACTGGAAATCTCACCTTTGATAGAGTGTGTAGAGGCATTAATCGATGCAGACAGCAGGGAGGAGCAGTTTTGTGAGCTGTCGTTTAAAGAGTCATCCAGTAGAGACGTGTTATCTTTGAGGGACGCCTCCTCTGTGGAACTGGTAGAGGTCATGGAGCTGTTCAAGTTTTCTATACAAGAAGAGTCCTGCAAGTCTCTGGAGTCATCAATTATGGATCCTTCTGTAAACTTTGATTGGTCCCCAGTCTGGGAAAGACTGTAAGAATCATCAAAAGTGTCCATCATTGAACTCTCATCCTCAGCTCTTGAGCTTTCACGGTAGGTTGACTCAGCCAAGGACTGATAGTCCAATGACGTGTCAGTGCTAAAAGAATCATTTAGAGTCTCACTTTCTCCCTTCTTCAGGGCAGCATGATCTCTGATACTATTAGAGTCCTTTCTGCCAATGGCCATAGTGTCTCTTTCAGGTTCCTTTGGAACAATGAAAGCTGGTTCAAGGTTTCGACCATGAACCTGCACCTTATGCATCTCAGCTTGAGCCTCATTATTGGATGTGCCCATTATGACTCCAACTTTACTCTGGGAACCACAGGCCTCATGTTTACCATGAATCAGACTAGAGTGTGATTCCCCAAAGTTGTGCAGTAATACACCATGAGAACTCATCTGCCCTGGACTGTGAGAAGAAACATCTACATTTGCCATCGTATCTGAATGTTGAGCTGCAGAACCGATGAGGGAACGAGATACATTTGGAGCAGCAGAAACATTGAGACTTGCTGAAGATGCCTGAGAAGAATAGCTAACAATAGGAGGTGGTGCAGATGAAGCCAAAGTGGCAACTTGAGGAGAACCAGAGATCACAGACGGAAGTGCAGAGACTGTGGCAAGAGAGACGCTATCGCCAACCGATGTTGGAGTGGAGGAAGCAGCAGGGTGTTTAGGACTCTGGCCTGTTAGAGGTGATGCCTCTTGGGGTCCTTTAAGTGGTGCCAGTGCAGGAGGAGAGGAGACAACAGATGGAGATGCAGCTAAAGATAGAGGTGTTGGAGAGACCTGTGGACTTTTTGACCCCTGGGTCTCTGCCAGAGGTTGTGCAGCAGGCACCGTTTGAGGATGCATCAAGGCTTTTGAAGAAAACACCACAGGCTGTTTGTGGGAAACAACAGGTGGAGCTCTTGAGCTCTTAGAAGAAGACATTGAAGGAGGTGTACTAAGTCCTGCAGGTGTTCCTTCAGCTGATGAAGGTCCAGAGAATCCAGGTCTTTGACCGTGGACTATCTGAAGCGGAGAGGGTGGAGATACGGACACATTTGTGTCGACACCCGAAGTTGTAGATAAAGCAAACCCTGGAGACGAAGGAGAATGTGAATCCTGCCCAGAGACTGTTTTCCGAGGCGGACTAGCTAGTGGTGGAGGAGGTCCAGAGATGGGGGAAGAACTAAGCTCTTTTGCAGCAGCTGCCATCTCCTGACATTGTTTTACAGGTTTCTCCAGGTCCGCGATTGGATGCTGCGCACCCTGGTTATCGTCGGTACATGAAACGGGGCCAGGGGGCTTCACAGGAAAACTCTCAGTTTTGGGCAAACATTGGGGTACAGAGCTTCTCTCCACTCCATTGAAGCCTTTATCTGTCTCTTTGAAGGACTCATTCATAGGAACTACAAAAAAAAAAAAAAACAGCTGTTAGAAAGACATGGAAGAACATAAATCTGTTCAGACTGGTAGCAAAAATCCATATTAATTTGCTGATTTGAAATGCAACTGAAATTGGATTTTTAGGTCAGAGATGTGGCATGGAATGTAGTGCACTATACTAGAGTTCAAACTGACTTGGGTTGGGTGTGCCGACTGCCGAATTCACTCCTTTACACTCACTAGCTATGTGAGGAAATATAAGCCGTCTATAATAAATGAGTGTACAGGCCAAAAATAAACATATGCATCAATGTGGAAACTACAGTAAAGTTTCTGATGATTGTTGTCTCATGCTACTCTGAGCAATCTGAACACAGTGTGAATAAAGTCAAAGCAGAGCAAAAAATAAATAAAAATTAAGACACAGACAATGCATTTTTATCTTCAATGAAAAGCACAGTATTGTTGATTGTTTTATTGCATCTATTCTGCGTGCAGATTTCCATTGTCTGATAAATGAGGGAGAATGTGCGTGGAAAAGAGAACCGGGGCAAGATATCACCTGTTTACAGACGATTTTTCAGTTTGAATCACTTCCTAATCCAAAAAGTCAACTACCATTGGTGAAAACATGTCTGACTGGCCTAAATTTACTTTTGTCTGAGCACAGAATACTAGCGTTGATATTAAAAGCCATTCAGGAAGTGCATGGCACCACCTAAATACAGGAAATCAGAACATGCATGATAAAACACGCTGCCATTCTTGTAATCATATTACTTACAGTATGAATGCCAAAGATTATATATTGTTTCCACAAAGCTATCTGCAAACAAATGAGACAATCGTGTTTTGAAATGCTATAAACCTCATAAAACAAACTGACTATACAGCTGGTCATATGTGCAACATACCAAAATGTTTTATTAATTTAAGACAGCACACTAGTATGTATAGATCTTTACTAAAACTTAATTTAAGAGGGAAAACAAGGTGAGAATTGGGCAGGAGCGCCACCACTTAAAACCACAGTTTAAAAAAAAAAAACTGATAAAGAAAATGTAATTTTGTTTTTGATATAATTTTTGTAATTTTGTATACGAGTAAATGATAAATCCACCATTCAAACTGTGTTTTTGCCCTAGCCTAAATCACTACAGTAAATGCTTTAATTAACGTTAGAGGGAAGTTACATAGCGTACATACCTTTTTAATGGGAAAACATAGTTTCAAGATTCTAAAACTAACTAAAATAATATCAAATTCATTGTTGTTGTTTTTTTTTTTTACAACTTTACGACCCACCTCTATTAAACCTGAAAATGCTACTCATCAGCATTAAGGGATGCACAATCGTGACATAAATCATAATTGTCAATTGTTACCTTTAAACTGTAATTGCGATTATTAATTACAATTATCAAAATTTACATTGAATGGTGTTTTGAGTAGCTTTGTATCATTGTTTGAAGGAACTGCATGCCATATTTTTATATAAGCTGAAAACATCCTTACTGTATTCACACAAACGCCTTTCTATAGCATTAAGCCTTAATTAAACATTAAACATTAAACTTAATTAAACATATCACACCGAATACTGTAAGTGTACTTAACAACTTAAAAAAAATTGAAATGCACCATTAAATTAATACGAAATTGTGGCATCCATAATTGTTATAACAATTAGAAATTCGATTAATTCTGCAGCTCTAAAAAATTATAAGTAAATCAATAATAATAATAATAATAAATTAAAACTTACAAATGAGAGTATTAAAAGTAAAACCTAAACTGAAATTACACATTAAAAGCTATTTAAACCGTAACAACCCTGTTTTTGAGGCCTGTTTGTGGCAGTTGCTCACCTTGCATCTCTCTGCTCTTAGGAGAACCGCTATCAGGCACAGCAGAAAGGGTCCTCATTGGGACCGGCATGTGATGGGGACTGCTTCTGCCTCCTCCACTGGCCACGTGATGGTGCTGAGGGCTTCCTCGTGGAGGCGAGAAGTTCTGCGCGGCAGGTGGTATCATCTGGGTCTGCGCTTGAGACTGAGTTGGGGCCTGCGGTTGGGACTGGTGCGATGGATGCTGGTAATACGGCATTCCATTAGGCATCACACCATACTGCTGCTGCTGCTGGTGTTGAGGTGGGTGGTGGTGTGAATGGTGTTGGAGATGATGCGCCGTTGTAGACTGGTGCTGCAAGGCCGGAGGCTGCTGGTGATGTTGGGACGCTGGGATCCCCTGGCTGGGATATGTCCCATACATGCCGTGAGAGTTATATCCCATGGGCATCGAAGATCCTCCCTGTGGCTGCTGCTGCTGCCCAGGACTTGCCCTACCCCAATACTGCGGTCCCACGCCCGGAGGTTGCCTGGACGGTCCCATACCTCCATTGACTTGGTACGGTCCATGGCCCTGGAAGTGGTGCGGAGGCTGCTGTGGTTGTATCCCACCCTGGGAGCCAGGTTTCTGCTGTAACCCATGGGATGGGACGGGCCCCATCGCTGGATTGTACTGAGACTGGCCCCACAGATAGTCAAACCCCATGCTGCCTGGGAGGTGATTGTTGCTCATATGAGAATAAGAGGAAGAGGGAGGGTGGGAGCCTGGCTGGCTGCTCCCACCTGCAGTAGTGATGCCGTTCACATTCATTTCGCCATTCAGATCTGTGTGACCAACAGCATCAGTTAAAAACAGAGCATTAAAGGGATAGTTCACCCCAAGATTATAAATGTCATTAATTACTCATCTTCATGTTGTATCAAACACGCAAGACCTTCGTTCATCTTTGGAACACAAATTAAGACATTTTTGATGAAATCCGTGAGCTCTCTGACCCTTCATAGACACCAAAGCCCCTTTCACACTGCATGTCGGACCCGGCAAATTGACGGAACATTGCCGGGTCGCCTTCTGTGTGAAAGCAAACACGTCCCGGGATTGATTCCGGCATTAAACCCGGGTCGGGGACCTAGTAACATTGCCGGGTTCATATGTTTCAGTTTTATGTGACAGGCTGAAGCTGCAGTTGTTTTTACAGAACATTTATAGTTAATAATGGTCGACTTGGGTTATACATTCAGTAATTATGAATTTGAATTATCTTGACTTTCTGAACATATGTATAAGACATGTTTGTAAATGTAGTTGTAGTTCATGCATCTTTTCTGCATTTAACAAGCGATTTCTTTAAGACTTACATCATGTTGACAACTTCATGGGTGGTGCATTTGAAACATAATTTTCTTTAAATAGAGGATTAATAACGAAAAAGTTACTTGAATCATGTTTTAGTTACATTTTCAAGTTGACTAGTTAAAAAAAAAATCTCTACAAAGAAAAAAAAATACTGATTCAAATTTTTTGCCAAATCGCCCTGCCCTACCTTGACAGTTGGGTTGCTGTCTATGGTGGGTCAGAAAGCTCTAGGATTTCATCAAAAATATTTTAATTTCTGTTCTAAAGATGAAAGAAGGTCTTACAGCTTTGGAATGAGAAGAGGATGAGTATTCAATCGCTGAATTTTAATTTTAGGGTGAACTGACCCTGTTAAGGACTCAAAAACCACTACATTTATTTTTCTAAAATACATGTACAGATAAAAAATTAAATGCAAATACAAGACAGGGACTCACTTTTCCCTTGCTGGGGGAAGCTCATGGAGGACCCGTTAGTAAAGAGAGAATCTCCTGAGGAATGCTTCAGTCCTGAGTTAGCGGACACAGAAGAGTGAGGCCCGTAGTTGAAATGGTTATTTGCTTCCATCTGACGCAAGAAAAAAAAATTATTGAAAGCTGATACGAGGCATATTTTTAGTATTATGATACTTTCACTTATGCCATGTTCTTATGCACAGACAACTGTAAATATGCCAATCGTCATCTGACTTCCCAGAAAAGTGTAAACACTTAAATTTTCAGCGTGAACACAATCACACTATTTATACAACAAATGGCACAGAATAGTGCATAAGGACACAAATTGGTATGCACCTTATGTCCAAATTCATAGTGTTCAATAAAACTAGGTGAAAAGAACCTAGATGAGCTACTACTTCAGAGGAGATTCTGAAGTACGCAGCAATAGCACACTTTAGTATCCCACAGAGGCCATGGGAGAGGATTATGAATGGCAGTGAAGCGATGCAACTGATGCCACAGATCACGTGAGAAAGCCAACAAGGCAAAAGCAGTACGCCTGGATTACATTCATACTACAACAAACTTTTCTTTTTTTTTTTTATCAGCTGAAAAGTGTGTTCCTCACCAACTGTAGTGCCTACTAAAAGTATGTGATTCTGTGACTTTCAATATATATAACAATTTGATACAGCAATACTGTCTCAACTATTCAAGAATGTTTAGGACAGGACTTTAAATGACAGACAGGGTCTGGGCTATATTCAAGAAACCAATTTTAAATCTTTATAATGTCATTATAAACATTAGTCACAATAAACAGTACATGTAATTTTGACTTGGATAAAAATGAGGTGAGGCTTTGAAGAACAGAATGTTAGTTTATAAATATTTGACAGGCAGTTTTATACGAAACAACTAACATCAGTTCAGTTAATCCCTGGGAATCGAACCTATAACCTTGGTGTTGCTAGGTCCATGCTTTTACAGTTTGAACAACTCAAAAGGTTGTGCTTTTGTTTGCCTTGGTGTCTGTCATTCAGCTGTCAAAGCATTAAAAACACAGGACAAAAAAAAAAGACATTTATGGCGTAAACATTGGTAAAACAAAAAAGGTAAACCCCCAGAATCACGGAAAAGGTAATAAAAAATTCCAAATAACCTTACTCACATTTCAACTCTTTACTAATACCACGGTTACTATTATAAACAGTAGACAGATACTTTTCATCTTTCTGTACTAAAAATCAGCAGACTCTAACTCTCGTGTTTATCGTTGACGAACAACAGTGCTAAAGACAGGGGCTCCGTCTCAAAACCTCGCGAGCTGTCGAACTATAATGCATTTATCAGCATTACTGGCGCGTACAGAACGTTCTAATTGGATCTTCTGCGTATTTGTGGACGCTCCGAACGTTCGAAAACGCACCTGTGACGCCCCAAAATGCTGAGCAGGTCTCCGGTGTGCGCGGTTTCGAGACGCACCCAGTGAACACTGCTGTGGCGGACATCACAAATATTGCTCTTCACATCTCAACATAAAATGTCGCAGATAAAGCCGATGAGATGCCCGACCAATCGCGTTAAATAACATACATCTCACACTCGGATCTCACGCTGAAAGCCATCCTCAAACTCAACAATTACACCTGAAACATAAGTCAGTCCTAGACATTTTTATAAAATCGAATTAAAACGACCTCATGTAGATTCATGCATTTAGATCGAATCCGGCGGCGCTAATTATTTTATGCGTGTCCATCATTCATTAGCCACAACGGCTAACTGTAAACAAACTAAAAACTGTGCGATTTAGTTCAGAGAAGCTGTGTGGCCGACGTAACGCCACTAAAAAACAACAAATAACGTTACTTAGAAAGAGTGCTGTTTAATTACATATCATACGGGAAATGTGAATAAATAAACGAGTTAGATGAGGGAATCGGTTAGCATTGAGGCTAACCGCCGCATATGACCACGCGCTGCTCCTGGATCTCACATCACACACACAAATATAAATATATCTCCACATTTATAACACTTCTCCAACACTAAAACGCCGCAACTCGGAGTAAACCAGCTCTGATCTGCTTCAGTTCGGGTTCTTCGTTCTTTTTAATACAATCTCACTCTGGTACGATCATAAATTAACCCATAAAATGAAGAAAAAGAAACGAGACGCGGCCAAACAACCTCCAACACAAAAAGACACCGTTTTAAGATAAAATACTAATTATGTATCAACACACATGACCGCGAATACATCTAACGGGAAGACGTTTTAGAAATGTACACAATGAAACCCTAGAGCTATAAGTTACACTTATAAACGATATTTTGATATGAAGTTTGATCAAAGTGCTGTGTTTGTATCAGTGACAGAATGAGGCCTGTGTCCCGCATCACAATGATCCTCGCGAGCGCTTATGAGACAATATTCACCGATTAACATTAATGATCATTCAATATTGAGCAGTATGAATGAAATTGGGCTCGAATTCACTTTAATAGCGTTTAATCATCGACAAAAGTGGTGTAAACGAAAGCACCAGCTCGTATTTACATAACCACGGCATTGTGCCTTATTTAAATAATTAAAGACGCTAAACACACAGATAAAACAGGCTGATTATATAAATACAAGAGAGTTTGTGAGCTGTAAGACATTGTGGGAGGCTTGTCATGTTTTTAAAGCTTGCCTCTACAAATGCGATATTGAAAACAGACGTTCACCATCTCGTGTCAGGTCATCTTTCGTTAATTAATTCATGTTATTTTCTTGATATACGGTGAGAGAAAATGAGGCAGCATCACCCACACAACACACTCTCAAAAGTTTCCCCGTATAATGATAATAAAACTGGCCAACCTTGATCCCCGCCGACCGCACAGGAGACGGGGAGAGTGTCCCCCGGTAAAGGACCGATGTGGATGAAGAGGGTGTGAATAATAAACGGGTAAATCGCTAACCTTTGGGTCTCAGATTTGCGAACATGGCTAGTAATGTTTGAGCGCAGCCATGATCACAGACGACAGAAAGAGAGCGAGCCGAAAGAGGAAGTGAGTGACGGCTGGAGCACCGCGCGCCTCCGGGTCTTAACGCCCGCTGGATGCGCTCAGACCGCGGCAGAGTTTAGAGGAGACCGCTGCCCTCTGACACGAACCAGCTGTGCATAGACCACAAAACCCCTGTCAACACAGTAGTCATGAATGTGTACTTGTAGTGTACTTAAAGGGTTGGTTGACCCAAAAATGAAAATTATGTCATTAATAACTCGCCCTCATGTCGTTCCAAACCAGTTAGACCTCCATTTATCTTTGGAACACAGTTTAAGATATTTTAGATTTAGTCTGAGAACTCTCAGTCCCTCCATTGAAACTATGTGTACGGTATACTGTCCATGTCCAGAAAGGTAAGAAAAACATAATCAAAGTAGTCCATGTGACATCAGAGGGTCAGTTAGAGAATATTTTGAAGCATCGAAAAGAACTGAAGATGAACACCGAGCCGAGCCAGATAACGAACAAAACATTGACTCGTTCACGAGTCAAGAACCGTTTCTATCAGACGCGTCCGATTCAAGAACCGAGGAGCTGATGATACTGCACATGTGTGATTCAGCGTGAAGCAGACCGACACACAAGAGCGTCTGAACCAAACTGATTCTTTTGGTGATTGATTCTGAACTGTTTCTGTGCTAGTGTTATGAGGGCGGGTAAACCAAAGGCTTGAATGAAGGGCAAACATCACCAATGATGCCATTACGTCGAGCGCAAAAGAACCGGTGAACCGTTTTCTTCAACCGGTTTGTTGAATCGAACTGTCCAAGAGAACTGGTGATCCGAAAACTGATGCAACTGGTTCTTGACTCGTGAACGAGTAATTATCTGGCTCAGCTTGCTGTTCATCTTCAGTTCTCTCTTCACAGCTGTTCAGTCAGTGTACTGTTTCAGTGCATGCATTACTCCGGGATATTGGTTTGTTTGAACTCAGAGGGAGTGTCAGCCACATTAAAAAAGTTAACAGCTTAAGTAATTTGTGGATTAATGCGTATTGGATACGCAAACCGTTTCAAATGATTCAGTTCGATTTGGTGAACTGGTTCAAAAAGATCCGGTTACATCGATTGATTCGTTCGCGAACCGGATATCACAAACTGCTTTGTATTGAACTCTCTCTCACACAGACACGGAAGAGAAGACAATGCTGAATAAAGTCATAGATTTTGCTATTTTTGGACCAAAATGTATGTTCAATGCTTCAAAATATTCTAAATGACCCTCTGATGTCACATGGACTACTTTGATGATGTTTTTCTTACCTTTCTGGACATGGACAGTATACCGTACACACAGCTTCAATGGAGGGACTGAGAGCTCTCGGACTAAATCTAAAATATCTTAAACTGTGTTCCAAAGATAAACGGAGGTCTTACTGGTTTGGAACGACATGAGGGTGAGTTATTAATGTCCTAAATATGATTTTTGGGTGAACTAACGCTTTAAGTGTACGTGAAGAGAGTTAATTTTCACATTTGTTTCTTAACACTTAAATACACCTTTAAAAATTGTAATTTGTAATAATGTCAAATTAAAGGTTTCACAATTCAGATCATTGTTTTAGATGAACTTTTGTCATGCTTCAGAGAAGTAGGCTACTACTATTAATTATTTTAACTGTAGTGTTATTTGACTTTACATTTAATGTTAATGTATTTTAAAAGAAAAGCGACCCTACAGAGCGTAAGCAGTTTTGGAGAATGGATGGATGTATGTTTTAAATGCTACATTATCTTCAGCCACAAATGTGTAGAGTAATTAAAGCCTAAATATATTTAAATAGGCCTACATGACATAGAAGTATCAATAGAAATGACATTAAAGTATTATTTTATTATAAATGTTTGTCCGTAAATTCAACCATACACTTTAACCAAATTTCCACACACAATAAAAATAATTATGAAATCACAAAGATGTAATATAAAGATGTCCTTGGGTCAAAAACTCTCTTAAGTTCAATTAATTGCATGCAATATAAATGTAAACTTTAATACATTTTCATTTAATTAACATGCAGTTATGTGTCAGAAAACACTTATTTAACTTTTAAATTATTATTTTCCATAAAAATAACTCTTTTTTTATTATTATGCAAAGCAGCTTCTGAACAGACAGCTAGATTTGATGAATACAAAACTGGTTGACTTTCACATTGGGTTGATTTTCCCTATTGGTGGAAAATCAATTATTATGATATTCTCATATACAGTTACAAATATACATAAAAGCTTTCCCAAATATTCTGTCTGTCTTCCATCGCTGTTTTATTCAGCAAGGATGCAATAAATTGGCCAAAAAATATAGTAAAACATTCATACTGTTACAAACCATTTTTGTTTCAAATAAATTCTGTTCGTTTAAACTTTTTATTTATAAAAGAATATTGAAAAAGGACAATCATGGTTTCAACAACATTGTTTTTTCAACATTGATAATAATATGAAATGTTTCTTGAGCAGCAAATTAGCACATAAGAATGATTTCTGAAGGAAGTGACACTGAAGATTAATGAGTAATGATGCTGAAAATTCAACATTGAATAAATAATTGTAAGAATTTTCACTGTAAACTGTTAGTAAATGTATATAATAATATTGCCTCTGATTGGCCAATACACAGGAGCCCAGTCAGATTATGGTCCTGTCTCAAATTATATTCTTAGAAATTATGATGAGCATCATTGCATATGACTGTGTGACTCATCAAGACAGGTGTCCAATGTACCATTATTATAGGTTTCATTTGGGATAGGGCATGATTTTTGCTTTTCACATGTCATATAGGGTTGTCACACAGACACAAGTGTGTGGGGTCAGTTTTACACACATTTTACGCATGTGGCACTCCAAAAAATTTAAACAGCCGCTCTAATGGGGCAAAAACCAAATCCTTAAAAAGGAACCATATTTGTCAGCAGCGATTTGTAAAAGTGGTCTGGTGAATAAAAAAAAAAAACAGGTCCGGTTGAAATAAACAAACTCCTTTAGTAATATAAAATTATGTACAAATAGTCATTATTGATACCCCTTTCTGTAGGCAGATCTGCTGCTGCTGTTCATAGCGGAACAGAACACGTCAGGCTTTAGGGCCCCGCGCGGTGATGCTCGAGTGAAGTCACTGGAGAGGAATGGATGCGCAGACACAATGCGGCTGGAGGAAGTGATGGTCCGCTGCTGAGAGCGAGAGTAAAGCCATGACATTCATACAATTAATAGCCATTTAATATGTAAGCAACTGCATTTATAAAGAATATCCCCTTTTTAAACTGGCGACCGCATTTATGCTTATTTAACATGGCAAAAAAAAAAAGGATACATAGGCTACACCCTGCTAAGGGTTGGTGTGTTAGTGAGATGTGACCGCATGGCGTCATAGGCCTAGCATTGTTATGAACCCATCACTTTTATATCACCTCAGTCCAGACCTCGCTGCGAATGATGTATGAGTTGTGGATGCTTTTTATTAAGTAGGCCTCTGGAAACATGGAATTGGCAGGTAAAAACAAGTGTACCTCATGCTTACTCAGATGTCCCATCACCATTATGCCCTTGAACAAGTTTCTGAAGCCAGGTCGCCTGAGGGAGGAGTCTTTACAATGAGGTCCCATCTGTTTACATGAAAAACACTCCTAAAGCATCTTAGTTAATGCTTAAATCAACATGAACTATTATTATTTACATCTAAAGTTGTGTTAAAGTAATATAATATAAAATAATATAATCTGTTAAAGTAATAATTTCACTGAAAATATACTCACTCTCAGGCCATCCAAGGTTTAAATGATTTTGTTTGTCCATGTGACCAGATTTGGAGAAATGTAGCTTTACATCACTTGCTGATCAATGGAAGCTCAGCAGTGAATGGGTGCCGTCAGAATGATAATCATTTAAAACATCACAATAATCCACAACTGGACTCCGGTCCATCAACGATGGATTTGTTTATTACAAAGACACTTTTCACAGCACTGGAGTCCTGTTGTGATGTTTTTATCAGCTGTTTGGACTATCATTCTGATGGCACCCATTCACTGTAGAGCATCCATTGGTGAGCAAGGGATGTAATGCTACATTTGTCCAAATCTGTTCTGATGTAGAAACAAACTCATCTACATCTCAGACAGGTCACCTAAAATGTATCTTGTGTCATCATCTATTACCCTCAAAATAATTCAAACTTGTATATATATATATATATATATATATATATATATATTTTTTTTTACCCTTTTAGATTGAAACTATACTAAATGCTGGCCATTTTTATTATTGGTTGAACAGTCAATTTAACTGTTCAGGACAGAAAATGAAAAGGTAAGCCTCGAGTAGTTTATTAGAAATATGTAGACAAAACCAAAAGCATTTTTTTCTTTCTTTTGAAAGCATTGATAGGAGCCTAGCAATATGCACAAACATAGCCCTGTCCAGCACCTAATTTTGATAGCGCAAACTTATTTGGTCTTTTTTAGATTTGATTGGAAACATACAATACCTTTCGGTTTCTCCATTTTTTTACATTTGAAGACATCGAATATCATACTGCAGTCACAATATGCATGACATTAATGGTCCAATACCAAATACAGAGCTAATATAGACTTCAGAGAGAGTCAGAAAACATCTACATCCAACAAATCTGGTACCACCTCAAGAGACATGAAAAGAAATACTGTATATTAGGGCAGTGTGAACTTACAATTTCCAAAATCCATAATCATTTTTATGCTTTAACCACAAGATTTGCGAGACACAAACTCTCTCCACCTCTGCAAAGTTTCACTTTAATTTCAATGCCTTACAATGAAAAAAAGTTACTTTCCATCTATTGCTTTTTGGTTGAAAAAAAATACGAATACAGTGCAGTTTTTCCAAACAGTTTAAGTATACATGTTTTTAGTACAGATTTAAAAAACAAAAAAAAAGCCAGGACTGGTCATAAGGAGAGGGACAACGAAGCTCTGTACAACAATATGCATATTATCTCCCAACAGAGGTTTATGACAAACTTCTGGAGTGCAGCCACTGAGACAGAGGTGATGCTCATGAACTCAATCATTGAATCCAGCTTTGCTCTCGTTCAGATCATGTAGTATTTAGGTGACGGCGTTCCTCATTTTATTATGTCATCCCCCTCTCCTCTCCTCCTCTGTCTGTCCACAGCGTGCCAGTCGCTTATTCCAGATCTGGCATTTCTGGAGAAAAACACAGACATGTTAAACTATAAAAACTTCTGTTGTTCCAGCTTATATAAAAGTTTGTTCAGTAAAACACAAATGGAGAAAATCTATTATGCACTGGTTGCTTTTCTTGCAGTTCCAATGAATGAAGACCAGAGGTTAAGCTTTCAATAGGGCTTTTGTTTCTTTTTGGAGTTCAGGACATAATACATAATTAATCAATTCACCTCTGTATTCAAATGGAAACAGTCATACAACTTCGGAAAATCAAGAAGGACAGTAAATCATTTTCAAAAAAATTTGTTTAGAGATAGTACAAAAACACTTAAAGGGACAGTGCACTCAAAAATGGAAATTCTCTCATAATTTATTCAACCTCACAGCCTTTCAAAACCATGAGGCTACATACACTTGTGTGTCCATCCATTAGAAGTCTAGGTAAACAATATTTAAACTTAAAAAAAAGAAAAATACATAATGACATTGTAAAATTAATCTACAGCTCAAACATGCTTATTTGACATGCATGAACCAGTGCGGTTTGTTCTCAAGCATCAAGCACAAATGAGTCTCTGTTTTACCATATTTCAAGTGCTCTTTGCATACGTGTTGATCAGTGTTTAGAAGTGAATGGATATATTCATATAAACTGGTCGTGTTTCTTTAAAAGACTTCAAACCCTTTGATTCATATGGACTGTTTTTTGTCTGCAAGTACTTTTTGGCTTGAAAATGTTGATTTCATTGACAACTGATTAAATGATTTCTAAGGATGGCCAAAAAAATATGAGAAAATATTAAAAGTAAAAGATTTTAAAGACATTTTTGGGTGGAACCATCCCTTTAAAACAGTAATGGTTTTAAGTGTACAAGCTAGAAAGAAAAAAAAAAGAGGAAAACTTACTTTCATCATCACTATCAGCTGATTCCTGAAAAAAAAAAAAATCATTAAATAGCAGGAAAATGACGGCACATGTTTTAAGGCACTGGCCACTATAGTCAATTAGTGATGCAGTGTTGATTATCGAGATACTTTTTGTTTTAGTTTTAATATTTACTGCGCTTTGAAGAGGATCGTTTTAGAGATGCAGGTGTTTAAGCCTGATGTCAGCATTTTAGGCTGTCAGCGCTGTAAATACTTGTTCAGCTGAAACTTTTGTAATTTTAAACCTGTATAATTGATTGATTGATTTTTTTCCAGAAAATATGATATTCTAAAGAATGTTTTTGTCCATACAATGTTATTTTGGATAGTATGCACAAATAATAAAAAAGAATTACATATGAAAGTCTAAAGAAAAACATTGGACCACCTTAAGTTTTATTGTATGGAAGAAAAAAAAACATGCTGGGTTGGAATGACAAGATTTGGATGAACTATCCTATTAACTTTATAATACACATGAAAATCTTACATCATCTGCTCCATCTAGGTCAGGTAAATCATCTTCTCCTCCCATGTTGCCCATCATCTAAAACCAACAAAGCAAGTCAGTACATCACATTATCTACAGACGTATTCTTCACAAAACTCCCATTATAGGTGAATTATAGTCATTTTTTCAACTAAAAAGTACTAACCTCTGAAAAGCGGTCATAGTTGCCCAAATCTTCATCTGAATCATCCTCCCAGTCTTTCCAGTTGTTGAAGTCAACACTAAGCCAGTTGAGCTGTAGACAACATTTAAGTGAGGTAAACCAAATACACGTATATCAAGTTTGATCAGTCAACAATGAAAGTACAGATGCACTCACTGACTGATATGATGAGCTGATAGACACACTGCCAAACAACTAACGATGCCACAAACTACAAATAGCTTTACCATTTAATTTTAAAACCCAGAAAAATATGCAAACACGTGTGTTACTATTTGACTTGCTCAACGTGATTCTCTTCAGAAAGCTGGCTATGGGAGACAATTTCCAGTCAATTTAACTATAGCGCCTCTGGTGGCTGCACGGTACTAATATATATATATATATATATATATATATATACACACACACACACACACACACACACACACACACACACACAGGTGCTGGTCATATAATTGATTTCTCTCACTAATTACATTCAAAAAGTGAAACTTGTATATTATATTCATTCATTACACATGGACTGATATATTTAAAATGTTCATTTCTTTTAATATGATGTTTATAACTGACAACTAAGGAAAATCCTAAATTCAGTATCTCAGAAAATTAGAATATTGTGAAAAGGTTCATTATTGAAGACACCTGGTGCCACACTCTAATCAGCTAATTAACTCAAAACACCTCCAAAGCCTTTAAATGGTCTCTCAGTCTAGTTCTGTAGGCTACACAATCATGGGGAAGACTGCTGACTTGACAGTTGTCCAAAAGACGATCATTGACACCTTGCACAAGGACGGCAAGACACAAAAGGTAATTGCAAAAAAAGGCTGGCTGTTCACAGAGCTCTGTGTCCAAGCACATTAATAGAGAGGTGGAGGAAAGGAAAAGATGTGGTAGAAAAAAAGTGTACAAGCAATAGGGATAACCACACCCTGGAGAGGACTGTGAAACAAAACCCATTCAAAAATGTGGGGGAGATTCAAAAAGGGTGGACTGCAGCTGTAGTCAGTGCTTCAAGAACCACTACATACAGACTTATGCAACAGACAGCGTCAGAAGCGTCTCGCTTCAAAAAGGACTGGACTGCTGCTGAGTGGTCCAAATTTATGTTCTCTGATGAAAGTCAATTGCATTTCCTTTGGAAAATTAGGGTCCAAGAGTCTGGAGGAAGAGAGGAGAGGCACACAATCCATGTTTCTTGAGGTCCAGTGTAAAGTTTCCACAGTCAGTGATGGTTTGGGGTGCCATGTCATTTGCTGGATTTGGTCAACTGTGTTTTCTGAGGTCTAAGGTCAGTCAACACAACCGTATACCAGGAGGTTTTAAAGCACTTCATGCTTCCTGCTGCTGCCCAACTTTATGGAGATGCAGATTTCATTTTCCAACAGGACTTGGCACCTGCACACAGTGCAAAAGCTACCAGTACCTGGTTTAAGGACCATGGTATCCCTGTTCTTAGTTGGCCAGCTAACTCACCTTACCTTAATCCCATAGAAAATCAATGGGACATTGTGAAGAGGAAGAAGGGATATGCCAGACCCAACAATGCAGAAGAGCTGAAGGCCGCTATCAGAGCAACCTGGGCTCTCATAACACCAGAGCAGTGCCACAGACTGATCGACTCCATGCCACACCGCATTACTGCAGTAATTCTGGCAAAAGGAGCCCCTAAGTAAGTAATACTAAGTATTGAGTGCTGTACATACTCACACTTTTAATTTTTATACTTTTTAGTTGGCCAAGATTTCTAAAATCCTTTCTTTGCATTGGTCTTAATTTATATTCTAATTTTTGGAGATAATAAATCTGGGATTTTCCTTAGTTGCAAGTTATAATCATCAAAATATAAGAAATAAAGTAATGAATGAATATAATGTATAAGTTTCACTTTTTAAATGGAATTAGTGAAATAAGATATCTTATATATATATATATACACACGTACATATTTAGCAACAATGCATAACATTGCATGTGCATAGTTCGAAGCATTTGGATTAATATACTTATCTAGAGGCATATTTTTGGTGATAAAGAAAATACAAAGTAGAAGATAATTGTTAAAACCAACACTTTTAATACAGTTCGTGCTCAAACTCTCAAGATATCTGACATCGTCCTTCATTAAATAATGACAGTGTTAATTATAAATACTACAGTGACAATAAATAAGGAACCAAACCTGCCTTTGCTTTGTCTTTTGTTAACCTGGGCCAGGATTTCCCAGACTCCGCTTTCTGTAAACAGCACAAGATCGACCGGTCTGTACGCCTGTGTTTGGACCCCTGAGAATAGAAAGAAAAACATTACATAAAATGTGCTCATCCTGAGGTGTGCATCCCTCGACGGGGGTCATCTGTAACGGGATCTCTCAACTGTGTGTGGGACTCACATCTTGATCGATGGATTCAAAGAGGTCAATTTCATTTGAGTACTTCATGTTATCTGTCCCGCTGAGACAGCTGAAGAAGAGCAGAGGACAGCATTAGGTGAGCCATGAAACACTCAGGACAGCACAGCACAGAATCAAAGACAATGACTATAAAAAAGCCTTTCGTGTTTTACATGATGATTAAAGTTACAGAAACATACCTGAAACCAAATTTGGACTTTTCAAAATTGACATTCACATCCTTGCTGTCCTCCACCAAGAACTCAATGAAGACACAGTCTCGTCTGTCGTACCACTTCGCAGTTGCTGGATGCCTGATCAGGGACATTTGTATTTGAATTAAAGCTATAATGTGGATGATATAATCACTTTAACACTGGTGAGAATATGATGATCAATCTATGTTGACCAATCAGCTGATGTTTGTTCATTTAAGGTTATATCTAGTCAACAGACAAACATGCTCTTTCCCCATTTACTGTTTTCCCATATATACAATATTGTGCTAATTTAAGTTGCCATTTTGTGCATCTCTTATTTGCGGTCACTACACTGTATAATATATTTGGAGATGGTCTGAACATTTGGGCTGAGAATTTTTTTTAGTATTATTATTACAGAATTTCAATTTTATTCAGCAATAACACATTAAATTTATCAAAAGTGGCAGCAAAGACATTTATAATGTTAAAAAGAAGGATTTATATTTCAAACTAATGCTGTGCTTTTGAACTTTCTATTTGAATCCTGAAGAAAAAAAAATATATATCATGGTTTCCACTTTCCACAAAAAAAGTATACACACACACACATATATATTCTCATTGATTAATAAAGGTTTGTTGAGCAGTAAATCAGTATATAAGAATAATTTCTGAAGGATCATGTGACACTGAAGACTAAATAAGGAATAAATTACATTTAAAAATAGATAATAGTTCATTTCAAATTATAATAATATTCACAAATATCGTTTTTTTTTTTCATGTTTTATCATCAAATAAATACATCCTTGCTGAAAGATTTACTGACTTGCAACAATTGATTGGCACTGTCATATATTAAATATATATATATATATATAATTATTTTTTAAGTGTGTTCTAGAAAGATAGCCTAAAATAACTGGGTAGACATTCTGTTGTGCAAAATATTGTTTTTAACTGTATTTTTGATCTAATAAATGTCTTAGAAATGGCTTTGGTGAGCATAAGAAACTCCTTTAAAAGCCATTACGGATAACAAATATTTTATTAATAGGCCTTATCTTTCCATTAATATGTTTCACGTGGTTACCATTAATATTCTTGGTAAAATATGAATAATTAAAAACTGCACTGTCCACCTATCCCTCTAATATCAGCATAATTCAATAAAATCCTGAAGTCAGCCACTAATCTGAATATTGGGTGTCACACACAAATAATAAAGTGTGTAGAGCATCTGTGCGCCTCCACTTCACCCTCGGCCTCTGTTCCTGCTCCTTCAGTCCATGCTGTACTGACTGAATCAACATTTAACTCTGAAACCAGTAAACACTCAACAGTGGAGTTATAATGAATACACTGATTAAATACCACCCTCATAATAAATTAAATCCTCATACTGCCCATAGGACCAAATTAATTAACTGATGTGAAATACCTTCAGGGCACAAGCCTCTTTTTTTTTAAATCAAGATAATATGATCACATGACTTCTAGATATGATGATCTAAATCCTAGGAATCTCTGCCATTAAACAAAAATAGCACCTTTATTTGAAATCCCTCAGTTTTCTTCTTAAAGGGATGTGTGTTATAGTTGTAAGTTATTGACGGATTCATTCATTCTGGCCCTGAAGCACGTGCACGAGGCGCGCTCATTATCGTGATTAATTCCACTATAAAACAAACTGATAAACTCCGTCACATTAACAACGCTTTGAGCGAGTTTGTCGATATTAAACAAAAATGTTTTTTTACAAAGATTTGCGCGTTTATGAACCGATCTGAGTGGTAAAGAAGGTAAGCTAACATGCTAACACCGGTGAGCTGAGACAGGCTAACTGTAACGAGCTAACTTACTTTTACATTACACACATTTCAACAAATAACGTTAGCACGGATTTCTGAACGTAATGCTCTTAGATCTAGTGTTTAATAAATCTGCCGATATTTTCCCTCCGTGGCCGGATAGTTTAACGACTTACGTTGGGATTGGAGTGCATGAGTCGTGTAGAAGTAAACTTAGCTAATACTGGCTAGCGATAAGCTTCACAGTCTACACAGTTAAATACTAATTAAATACTGGTTTCAGTGGCGAGCTGCATTTCACATACATCAGAAGATATATTTTCCACATAAAGATTAGACTTACATGGCTCTGGCGGCTGTGTGTGAGTGTGATCGGGGTTTCTGGTATGTTCTCCCGGGGATTGACTGTGTGCTGTTCTCTGACTGGAGCGGAGCCTGAAACCACGCCCCTCCCCTCGATTGACTGATGCTGGAGCGCAATAGGCGGAGCCTCAAGCCACGCCCCTCCCACCTCTGGACTTTTCTAGAGCTTCCGTTTGAACCCTTGATGCAAAATAATGCAAAATTCTCAATGTTACGACTTCACTTTACATACATTTTTTACACTTTGTATGTTTTGTTTGATACATTTTTATCACAAACAAAAGTTTAACTTGTCATAAAAAAAACATGAAGAATTCTGAAAACAAAAATATTAGATGTATTTATTTATGATGACGTTGGTGATTCTATTGAGGTTTAGCCTGTTTTTATACAGTCTATGGGTTTAGCTCGCTTTCTTCTACTTATCAGGGATTTGTGTATTTATAAATGTATTGTTTTTCATTATTTTTCACAGTCACAAAAATCTAATTTTTTATTTAATTTATTTAATTTAAATTACCTTATTAATTCGTTTGTTTATTTTTCTAATGTTTACCTTTTTGCTTGTTTATGTTCATGCATGCACTTGTATGCACCATACAAACATGCATTATGTATGTATGCACTTGTATCATAAACTGAAAAAAAAAACTAAATGATTTCACAAATATTTACAAAGAAATGGGAAGTATGGTTTAAAATGGTATTTCATGTAAAACGTACTCCAACAATTAAGAAATATATATATATATATATATATATATATATATAGAGAGAGAGAGAGAGAGAGAGAGAGAGAGAGAGAGAGAGAGAGTACAAAATATGTGTGCGTACTGTGTATATTTATGATATATAAATTTAAGAAAAATATGTTGTTTATATATTTAAAATATTTATATATGATATAATTTGTGAATATAAATATATACAAGAAAATGTAAATATTTTCAAAGTATATGCTGGATGTGTGTCTTTGTATGTACATAATACATATAAACAGTACACACATATATAATTGAAACAAAAAAAAAACTCATGGGATTAATTACGATTAATCATTTGACAACACTAGTATATATATATATATATATATATATATATATATATATATATATATATATATATATATATATATATATATATATATTAACTATACTATAGAGGTCGGGATCGTTGCGTCACGTCGCAATGCATTGTGGGAATCGCGGTACAGCAGTAGATGTACTGTATAGTAGGCATTAGGTAACGTTGGTCATTTGGTCATTAATTTTGATTATTTTTTGGAAAATGGTTCAGTATTGCTGTATTGTGACCTGCTGTAATCGGTTTCATGATCGACAGGGCAAACGCCTCGTGAATCATATTAGTTTTCAACATTTTCCTACTTGGAAAAAAAACACAAGGTGTCTGAAATCACCAAGAGGCGTCAGATGGCTTGGGTCGCCACTGTACGGAGGGAAACCATCACCTTCGATAATATTATAATACATAGTTATGGTGAGACATGTTGTGTATGGTCTCTCTCTCTCTCTCACATACACACACACAAACTCAGACACAAACACATTACGTTTTCTCTAGTTTTTGGCCAGTAAGGGAGTCAGTTTAGTGTCTGTATTTTTTGTTTAAACATTTTCTTTTGACCCAATCCTGAACTTAATTTGCTTTTTGATATTTTTGTGCTGACTGTATTTAACAAATTTGAACAACTTGTTTAAAAAAAAATAAAAAACTGGAACGAACTTCAAAATAGGAAGTTAAGCGTCTTGTTTTGGTGAATGGTGGGTTGTGTCTGAGGTGAATGTTCGTCAATATTATACCGGATTACAGAACTACCGGAGGAAAACAGTGGATTTTTGCAAGTATGATAGGTGAGTAATTACTCCTGAAGTGTAACAAACCCGCATAGACAAGCTTCATAGCTCGCAGAATCTGATAAGTGTGTGTGTGTGTGTGTGTCACCACTGATGCTTGGTTAATGTTAACATTTACTTAGTGAAAAAGATTGTTTTCTCCACGTTTAATTTGCAGATCCATTTATGATCTGCAGGTGAGCCTCCAGTGACTTTTTAAAAAGTGAAAGTGACATTTTTAAATTGATCGGAGGTGTAAGCGCTCACTCCACAGACCCGGTAGGATAAATTATCAGGGAAACTGAGGCTTGGTAAACTTTCATGTGTTCATAGGGATCGATTCCGCCTACAACCTCTTTTTTTTTTTTAAGTAGCGTTGTTTGGCTTCATTATTAAGTTTGTCCGTATAGGTATAGGCAACTTTTTTTGTCACGTTCTATAACTTTTTCTGGATACTGGCTATTATCTTATTACAAACCTGCTTTGCGATGCCTCTAAAATGGCCGCCGTTACCCACAATGCACCATTCCATGACGTCTACGCCCGAGCTCTATACTCTCATCAGCATTTTAACAAAAAGTTAAAGTAAGTAATTATAAGTATTTATATATAATAAAAATCTCGCAAAATGTAGCGAGTTAAGCTGAAGCTAAGGTTATTTCAACAAAAAATAAATAACCTAACACAACCCGCCCAGCTTTTATTTTGAAATGACGCGGTATTTCTAGCTCAGCGTCTGTTCTGTTGCTTCGCGTTGTTTGCATAGACAGTAAAATAAACAGTAAAAGGTTGTTTGTAGAGCAAATAACAGAATAATATAACTTCTGTTCTAATTTTCTTTCTTCGTTTATAAACGAATCGTGCGTTTTCTCCGCTTTCATTGGTATAATTTATATGTTATGTGTATAACAGGTCATATTTGATCGCCCACCAGTTTATACGAGCTAAATCTGAAATCATTCCTGCAAAAGTCTCTGTCATCACACACACATCCGGGGACCTGCACTTTTATTGATTGTCTGATAGATGTTTCTGATTCTGATTCCCCTTTCTATTTTAAAACATCTGCGAAAGCAGGCGTACCCCTACGGGGTGTTTTTTTTCCTTATTTATTATTTTTTTTTTACACTGTCTTAATTTTTTATAAAACATTCCCATATTTGTCTGTTACAAATTAAAATATTATCGCTACCATTTTGTTTACTTAAATGGGGAGTCATCTCATTTATCATCAGTAAAATATAAGGATCCGTCCTAGGTCCCCTTCTATTTTCAAAATACATTTTGCCCCTTGGTACTATTATTAGAAAACACGGAATTAGCTTCCACTGTTATGCTGATGATACTAAGCTATATATCTCAACGAGACCAGATAAAACTTTCTAAATTATCTAAGCTAATTGAATTAGTTACAAATGTAAAAGATTGGATGACCAATATTTTTCTCCAATTAAATTTGGATAAGACAGAGATATTAATTATTGGACCAAAAAACACTACACAGAATCTTGTAGATTACAATCTGCAACTAGACGGATGTACTGTTACTTCCTCTACAGTCAGAAATCTGGGTGTTATATTAGACAGCAATTTGTCTTTTGAAAATCATATTTCCAATGTTACAAAAACTGCATTCTTCCATCTTAGAAACATTGCCAAGCTACGAAACATGTTATCTGTTTCTGATGCAGAAAAGCTAGTTCATGCATTCATGACCTCTAGACTGGACTATTGTAATGCACTTCTAGGTGGTTGTCCTGCTTCGTCAATAAACAAGCTACAGTAGTCCAAAATGCAGCAGCTAGAGTCCTTACCAGGTCAAGAAAATATGATCATATTACCCCAATTTTACAGTCTCTGCACTGGCTGCCTATTAAGTTCCGTATCAGTTACAAATTATCATTACCTACCTATAAGGCCCTAAATGGTTTAGCTCCAGCATACCTAACTAGCCTTCTACCACACTACAACCCATCACGCACCCTAAGGTCACAAAACGCTGGACTTTTGGTCGTTCCTAGGATAGCAAAGTCCACTAAAGGAGGTAGAGCTTTTTCACATTTGGCTCCCAAACTCTGGAAAAGCCTTCCTGATAATGTTCGGGGTTCAGACACACTCTCTCTGTTTAAATCTAGATTAAAAACGCATGTCTTTCGCCAAGCATTTTTGAATAATTTATCTTAAACTGTGATTATAGTTGTATCTGATCATATGTGCATTCTTATTCTTTAGCTTGGCTTAAAATAATTAATTTTACTTTGTTGGATCAGCCGCTATGCTAATGATGTCTCTATTTTGTTTCTATGTTTTGCCACGGGATTTACACAAGCTCCAGTCTGGATCCAGAACACCTGAGAAGAGATGATGCTGACCCTCAGAGGACCTCAGATGATGCTAACCCTGAATCAACAACAGAACTAACAAATATTGCTACAAGTGTGACTGCATCATATAATAATTATTAATTATTAATAATATTAATAATGTTCATCATCTGGCTGACTACGACTTGTATACATTTGTCTACAAATCCTGTCATACGTGCACAAACGGACAGTCACCTCTTATAAGCTATTACTAAATATTGTAGAAACATAATTTTCTGTAAAGTTGCTTTGTAACGATTTGTATTGTAAAAAGCGCTATACAAAAACTTGAATTGAACTGAATCTGTAGAGATTCATTTTTATATAACTCTGTGTTTTGAGTTCAAATCATTAATTACGGCTGTAAAAGTGACCCTGAAATTTATGACAGAAAATGGACACACAGACTCTCCTTTCAGAAAAAGCTTTAATATCTTAAGATTTAAAAATATAGTGCAAGGCTCTTCTATTATTTACATCATTATGAACACTCTGAGGTATGTTTTGTGAAACTCTACCCTCTGCACCGGTGGCTTTTCCACTTGCGTGCTGCTTGGTTGAGGTGCCGCTGGCGTTTCCCCCAGCTGAACGCCTTCGTGACCAGCAGTCTCTTGCCTGTCACGGTGCCTGTCAGCAGGAAGGTCCCCCCATCGGGGTGATTGCGGGTCAGGTTGCCCACGCAGGTGGCATCCCGCTCCAGCCACAGCGTCAGACGGCTCCTCATTTCTCCTCCCAGCAGCGGGCCGTGCTTTAGGACCTCCAGCCGAGAGCCCAGGGAGAACATCGTCAGGACAGAGCTACTGGAGTTCAGCTTGGATAGACGCACTTTCACCACTAACAGAGAGAGAGAGAGAAAGACATGAGCAGGGAGATTCAGGAGTGAAGTGCCCCTATTATGGATTTCTGTAAATGACCTTTCATGCAGTGTGCAACACAGCTGTAAGTGAGTGAAATAATTTTAAATCTGAAAGTGCACCCTGTGTAATGTTATTGTCTTTCAAAGAAAGAGTCGACTGTGAGTCATTTTTAAAATGAATCCCAAGCTGTTTTGTAATAACATCAACATAAAAACCTGAAAGCCCGCCCACTTGTTGGTATCCGCTCACAAACACTGCTTTTTCAGGCATTACAGGCAAGATGACATTAAACTGAGAATAATTCACCAATAACCACAGATTAGCATCACTCAAAGGATGGGTTTGGAAAAATTAATCATTGAGTGAATCATTTGGGAGTCATTGAGCAAGTAAGGTAAAAATAAATGCATATTATATGTTGACCTTGCATGCATGTCAGCCTGTTGTTGGAGACTCCCAAGTCTTTCATTACTCATAATAAGGGCATATTACAATTTATGGTTGATCTGAATGAGCAAAAAGTAGAGTTTCTTACCAAAGTCACTTTTGCAGAAGAGGTCGAGCAGGTCTTTGGAGGACGTGGCCTCCTCCAGCTCACAGTCTGTGCAGCTCGCACGCGGCACCACTAATACCAACAACAAAAATCAGTTTGATGGAGAAAACCCTTATTGTTTCTGTCTGCATTCCTTTGAAAAAATATGCATGTGCAAAAAAAGAAAGATCTCCGTTTACCTCGGCTGTCAGTGCTGGTGCCGTTTTGCATATGCACAACTGAGGAAATGCACATCAGGTGATCTTTGGGAAACTGGTCGCACTGTAGTATTCTAGGCCAGGGGTAACCGTAACAGTTCATGATGGGGGCGCAGCTGTCCCGTACCGACACACACAGACTCCTGCATGGAGAAATGATCCTGACAAACCAGAGGCAAAGCAATGAGAGAAACTTTACAATAGCTCTGTTATGATTTGATGCAGAAAAGTATCATAAAGATGAGAGGTTGCTAAGCCCACAGCCTGACAAATATATTCACTGCTGGCAAATTTCAAATTAACGCTGATAATTGTTTTATAGCACATGAAAACAGCAGAGAAGTGCTTGCTTAGCACAGTGGAGTGCATTGTTTTTGTAGCAACAATCACTTTCTGGGGAATAATTAACTCAAATGAAGTGAATATTCATGAGTCTATGAATATAACGTGCTTATTGCTTACAAATATTAAATTACCCAAAGAGGGAATATTTAATCATTTAAAGGTAACCTTTACTAGAATTAATTTAAGTTACTCTAGACAATCTGTTCGTCCAGCGAACTGGAAGCTAGACTTCCTTATCAAAATTCAATAAAAATACCCTTCTTACAAACTCCAAGAAATATTAATCTTCTGATCAGGAAAAAACAATATTTTCTGTGTCTGTACTACTAAGATTACTGAAAATTAATTCATATAAAACAAAGCTCGTAGCTAGATCACACGATTCAGGGACTTCGATCTCAATGAGCAATAAAACAATTCAATTCAAGCAAATTATAGGATTTAATAAAAACAGACTAAAGAGTACATAACTACAATTCACACGGAGTAAATATGAGTATATAGCAAAACGAAAATACAATTTAAACAAGGTAAATGAACAAGAATAATAATGAGATAAATGAGAGAGAGAGATAAATGAGAGAGAGAGAGAGAGAGAGGGGGAGAGAAAGTGAAAGTGAAAGCAATCTCAGCGTGGCAATTTCAAACAGTTAACTTTGCAAGAGACCCCAAGTCATTGAATGATTTCACAAACATGGAATAGCCTAGACAACCTTAAACAGCAATTTTAGTTGCGATATAAGAAAGTACTTGCTTTGATTTGGCTCTTGTGCGTAGCTGCGCTCAAATTGTCCGGTCTGTGCGGCCTCAGCGTGGTTCTTTCCAGAGCAGATGATGCGTGAGCTCGATGGTTAACGCGAAGGTAAACTTTGCCAAAAGATGACTAGACTTGAGTTCGTTTGGCTCGTGAAGGCAATTGAACGAAGTCAAATATCAGCAGACAATAAAGAAAAACTAGAATGAAACGAAAAGTAAAGAAGAATAACGGAGAACTTCTTGAAGTCCGGTTGCAAAGCTGGGAATCCTCTTTTCTCTCTGGCGGAATGCCCAGAATATCGGTTTCCCCGAGCTTTTACGTGAACCTAGGTTCACGCCTAATTTTGAGTATGATCCAATGAAGTGTAAACAAACTGAGGCGGGAAAAATCTTCTTTGTTTGCTGATCTCCGCCCACTGGTCTAATTTATGGCGATGACAAAATTAAACATTTTTCTTAAGCAAGATCGTTCCTCTGAAACAATGCATCTTTTTGTAGTTTGCTATCAAGATTCGTTACAGTCGTGTTTTTACGATTATACAGACACCAAGAACTATAGTTTTATCCATCAAGTATACATTGATATTTAGTTATTCTTAACTAAATGCATATAAAGTTTGCATTAAACACACAGTAACATTCATATATTCCATTATGCCGCATACATACATTTGAGCACAAAAAGGGAGACATTAAAATACATTTAGAGGTAGTTTAAGTAAAATAAGGTCCATGGGCCAGCAAAAATGCTTGTGCCTGTTTTTGAGTGTATGTGCGTCTGTTTCACTGGAATGTGCGATCAAGAAGGGGGGTTGTTTGTCTTCCCTTTTGAAGTTCGATATCGCATCTCTGGATAGTCTCCAAGGTGTTATAACTCTCATCCCCGCCAGGACATTGCCGTCATGGCGGCGCCCAGGGTGGTGAGTTATGTTGTAAGAGGGTTGTAAAACGAAAGTCCTTGTTTTTTCTTTAACTCACGTTCTGGTCTTTGAGTGTAGAATGTGTAAAAAGGGGTCAGGGTTCATTAACATGGAACAGATGGTTGAATACCATCCGCTCATTGGTGTTACATTCCCCCTTTGTGGTCGGATGATGCCCTGTGGTCATTATCGGACAACACCCACCACCATGGTCGGATGGCAGGTGAATCCTGACAGTCGGGTAGCAGGTGTTTGTTAGGGCTGAGGACGGGCCAGATGGGGGCTGAGTAGGTGCTGTTGCATGGACGGATGACCCCCTTTTCAAGCATAGATTCGATGATCTCCTGCACTGGTTCGTGTGAGGCGATGGGAATCTTGTACTGTCTGACAAAAGTGGGAGGAGCATCAGGGTGCGTAGGGATGCGCACCGTGTGGAGGTTGGTGAGACCACAGTCTAGAGAGTCTTTGGCAAAGGATTCTTTGAACTTATACAGAACTTGTCTGAGTCCTTGACGATCTGTATCGCTTTGAAGTGCATTAGCGTCTTGTAGAATTTGCTGCACTTGAGATTCAAAACCTGGGTAAGGCTCCTCCATCGGTGTGTCATCAGTCGGGTTGGCATTGAGAGGTGTAGTAGGTTCATGAGCCTCACCGACGTTCTTGTGGGAGACTGTGTATATTGTGAGGTGTTCATCCTCGGTCAGCTCCGTTCTGCACACTTGGTCTTTAGGCACCGACATAACAGATGTGATGGCAATGAGTTTGAAGGGTGCAGTGAACAATGTACTGTCTGTACTCCCTTCGGGTATCAGTGCGGGTGGAATGGGACCAATGACAGGTAGTACAAGTTCAAAATCATGAAAGTCATGGCTTACTAGCCATCCCAGCCGGTAGGCCTTGGGAATGTTGATGTTAGTTGCCGTGCAGTTGTTGAACAGGATGTAGACTACACGAGATGACACTTCAGTGAGGGGTGTGGCTTCCAGTGTGAGTCCGAGTTCCACACATTCAGGTGAGGGTTGGAAGAAACCCAGCGTGTGGTTTAAGGTTTGACCCCATCGCATGTTGAGCCGAATAGCGACCCCTTTGGTGTAAGCTGGTACCACCGTTTCCTGTTCGTTGACTAAAGTGCAGACTTCTGGGATGGTCTGCCCTGATATGAGGTTGTCATGGTTGATGGAAACGTGTGGCTGCAAAGTCAATGGGGCCCATACAACTTCATTAAAAGTGTCCACATGAGCCTTGAGGCGAATCAAGAGGTCTGCTCCAATGTAAACATCGTGTGGCAGGTCCGGAAGGACCAGGAAATAATGAGTCAGGCACCAATAATTCCATTTCACATGCAAAGCGCAGATTCCTCTAGCAGAAACCATTGAGGATGGGTGTGAGTTCAAAGGGAAACGAGTGCGCTTGCTGGCATAAGGGAGGTCAGGTGTCTTCTCAGTGATTGCATTGTACAGTGACAGACTAATGGCTGAGTTGTCTGCCCATATGGCCAGAATACTGTCCGTTGTTGTTATATCATGCAGCTGCAGTTCGGTTTTGACCTTGGGGCAGTAGGTATCAGAGTCTTTAGTGGCCTTGAAGGTACAGAGGATCGAACTTGAGCCTTGGTTTGTTGTTGAGGCTGGATACCTATGGCTGGCTGCTGGGGTTCCCGTGACCTCTGTGACCCGACAGTCTGGCTCTGTGGGAATTCTCGTGACCTCTGTGACCTGACCGTCTGGCACCGTGGGAATTCTCGTGACCTCTGTGACCTGACCGTCTGGCACCGGCGACCTGTGTGGTTGGAGGGGAAGAGGTTCTCGCACTTGAGCCCAGACTTTCAGCTGTTTGAAATCTAGTAAAGGCTCAAAGCGATCAAGCAGGTCTTTCCCGATGAGAAATGAATAATTGTTCATTGGTGAGACATAAATAGGATGTACTAGGCTCATAGGTCCGATCGTCAGGTGGATGGGAGCTACATTTCTGAGCTGGATGTCATTTTGGCTGTATGACTGTACATTCAGCTTGCAAGTGTGAAAATTTAGAGTTCGATTCTGTCTCTGAGCTTCAAATTTGAGCTTATTAAATAGTTGAGCCGAAATCAACGTGAGGTCTGACCCTGTGTCCACAAGGGCTTCGAGTCTCATTTCCTTTTCTAAAGTGATGGTTAGGTAGAGTTTCCGAGCCACTCCCTTCTCGATCAGGTTCCCCAGGAGTTTTGGTGTTGGGGCTTGTGTGTTGATCGATAAGCAGTTAGGGTATGTTTTGTGTGTTTCGTTGTGGGTACAGATAACCAAAACAGCACTTTCTGGCACCTCAGTGTGTGGGATGATGCTTTCTTGGTCAGGAGGTGCAGACGTCAGCTGGACTGAGTGGGTGTTGCTATTGTTTGATGAGGCAACAGCTAGTTCAATAGTTCGTGGTTGACAAACAGTGTTCTGTGTGCTTGGTTCAGTTGTGGAGACGTTGGGAGTGGTGCTGGTTTCAGGCATAAGGTTTAGTCATGCGGTGTCTGGTTTATCCTTCTTGTCCTCCTTGTGAGGTTTCTGTTGAAGGAACTCTCTCAGTATTCTCAGAAGTTCTGCAGCTTCGGATGTGGCTGCACTTTCCTTTTTAGATGTGGGCTCAGCCTTGAGTTTCCAAGCATCACGTCGAGAGTGTTCCCCCTCCCGCCTCCCTGGGCTTGGTGTTCTGGAGGCTGGAGGTTGGCTAGTTCTGGGTCGCCGGCCGGCTTCCCAGGTGCCCCCCCCCTTTTGGTTATGGGAGGGGCGAGGCCGGTCCCAGGATATTCCAGAGCGGTCGTTCTGGTGCTTCGGACGGGCACCACCACCGCGACCGCGCTGCCCTCTGCTGGCTTGGAACGGTCTTGACTCTCGGTTGATGGGTGTATAACTGGGGTGCTGTTGGGCGCCCTCTAGGGTCAACTCTGAATGGGACTCAGAGACAGAGCAAATAGTTGGGTGCTTTACAGTCTTTTCTGACACAGTCTTTTGTTTGGTGTAGGCCTTATGTGCTAAATCACGTAACTGTTGCGTTGACATGCTACGCGGGCACGCTAACACTCCCAAATGGTGGCTGACAGTAGGATGGAGGTTTCGCAGAAACAAAGTTCGGAAGTTGACGTCTTCCTCCATGCCTGGTTCATTCCTCGCTCCGAAATAGGCACGTCGCAGTCGGTTGTAGAAATTTGGTGGGGTTTCAAGTCGACCTTGCTTGAGGTCCATTGCGGTTACTAGCCCTTGGTCTGATTCTGGATCAGAGAATTCACGCACCAAAGCTTTTCGCAGTTGCTGGTAGTCCATTTTGACAGTCTCTGGTTGACGGTCTAAGAAACTGCGTACCTCACGACTGGACGTAATTCTGAGCAGGTACAATTTGTCCCAAGTGGTTACGTTGGTGACAGTTTGCAAGTGAAAGTCTATATCTTGTAAATAAGCGTGAATGTCGTGGCCTCCTGCAGGATCTGGGTTGAACGTAGGGATGTTTCTAGCCAGCTTGTCCAGTTCTTTTGGAGTTATGTGTCCGTGGCTGGTGACCCGGACTTTCTGGAAGGGTTTTCCTTCCCCCACTGCTGACAGGGGTTCGTGGAGGCTGGCTGGTGACATTTTGAAAAGCAGGCTTTCACCCCCTTTTCCAGCTCGAAGTTCTTGGCTGACACGCTGGGGTTCACTGGCCAGGGGAAACTCTGTGGAGTGTGTTTCCTCTTTCTGTTCACGTTGCAGGCTATAAGAATGTTTCAGTTCTCTGTGAACCATGTCAAGTTCATCTATTAGAGAGTCTTTACGCTGTGTAAGGTCGTGGATTTCAGCTCGGGCCATTTCCAGGTGATTTTCATAGGCCTTCACTTTAGCATCTCTTTCTTTCAGTTCGATTTCAGCCCTTTCAAGGAGAGTGTCACCTTGTCGGAGCTTTGCCTCGAGTCTCTCTCGGGTTTCTCTCTCCAAATGTTCTCTTTGGTCTGTGTCCAGACGAAGATTCTCCAGGGCATTTTGAAGTCTTTCCACTTCTTTCTGTAGTTCTGGATCTGTAGCGTTCTCTTTCTCGTGCTGGTCTTGGGTCTCGAGAAGTAGCTTATCTAGACGACTCTGGGTGTGGGCCTGATGCTGTAGGGCTTCCTCCACTCGAAGTCTCAGAGCCGCGGCTTCCTGCTCCAAGTCGTGGTTGCTCCTTTCGCTGATCCTTGCCTGGGCGATGAGGAGGTGAGCTAGGGTCCCTGTGATCCTGGCAAGTTCTTTGTGGGTGTAACTCTGCGTCGGATCGTTCGCCATCAGCTGGTCCATCTCAGTATCCAGTTGTCCCTGGCTCAAGTGCTGCAGGTCACTGGTGTCCTTTGGCAGGAAGGAGGTCGTCATCGTCTCCAGCCATGTCGCTAGCTGATCCCAAGGGACTGCGGGACTGGATGCACGCGACATCTTGGCTCACTGCGGACAAGAGAAGCACAACACACACACAAAGAGGCCAATGCAAGTTCGTTCTCTGGTTAACGAGCTATCGTACGGCTATGCCGTCTCTAAGAATTTTGGCTAACTGATGCAGACAGTTAGACAGGGAGGCGGGTCCAATTAGGGTCGGCCCAAAATAGAGACTTGACAGGGGATAGCCTCGTGGGTCACCTGGTGACACCGGCTGCTCGGTTGTCGCTCTACTACTTAGCTCTCCTTGGGGTCTCTCGGTGAACTGCAAGAAACAGAATCACAACAGCATGCAAAAAGGTGAAGATAGGAAAGAGCACCGTGAAAACAAAACACCAAATAAATTGGTCTGCAATAAAATGGAATGAATAAGAACGCTAGAAGTGTTAGGTAGAGAATAAAAAAAAAATTAAGCCTGCTGTTTTTCACAAGAGTTTCTGCTAGGGGCCTACAGCACGTGCGGCTAGGGGAGTAAGAGACCTAGGAAAAGGGTGTGGCTTACAGAGGAAAATGGACCAAACACTTAACATAAATATCAGGGGGGAATATCTAATATTCTGCGCCTTATAATAAGTGGATAGGTTTTATCACTTTTGGTTCACCTGGTGGAATCCAGCGGCACGGTCAGCCTCCCTGGCGCTCCCAAACACTCAACCGCAGTGTCCCTGGCCCTCCGTTACTCTGACGTTGCGCCCTCTCAAACAGCTTGTGACTTTTAACACAACCGGCAACACCAAGATGTCAACCGCCAGACAGCACTACAAAATTGGGCTGTTCCCCAGAACCCTCTCTTTAGAAAAGAAAGTGGGCCCCGATTTAGCCCCCGGTTTAGGTACTGGTCCCAGAGATTGCGTCGTGTGTCAGCTGGACTGATTGATCACCGTTGGAGTGCCAAATTGCTGATGTCTTCCACTGCGTGGCGCAAACGAACAGAGATAAGAGGGACCGAGTTTCACTCACGGCCAGTGTTGGCAACGCCGGTTGGCCCCCTTGCTCACTGGAAACCTGAGATGACTGTCCTATCACCAAAGGAGTTCTACAATCAAATACACAAAGGATGAACAAAGGAAGCTTAAAGTGAATTAAGGTTTGGTTTGTTTAATCATCAACTGAGTAAATATATATGTAGAAATGAGAGGTAAACAGCTTTACCTAATGATGATAAAACAAAAACAAAAGCTTATGATAATGATGGTAATTATCAAAATAATCTAAGCAAAAAGAGAGAGGAAAGATAAACAACAAAAAGGGCTATATAGAATAAAATAAAATAAAAAGTTGAATAAAACTATAAATAAAAAAAATAATAATAATAATAAAAATTAATAATAAAAAAAAAATTAAAGAGGAAAAAAAAAATAATAAAAAAAAAAAAAATAATAATAATAAAAAAAAAAAAAAAAATAATAATAATAATAAAATAAATAACAAAAGACAGGAATGAGCACGGGAGAAGAAGAAGCTGGTTTTCACCACAAAGGGGCGTATTCACTCTCTGTGGCTTAACCTGGTGGGCAGAAAACTTAATTCAAATTAAAAATTCAAAACTGGTTTAAATCTAAATTTAAAATAAGCAGGTGAGAAGAATTAATTGGAAAAATCGGAATAAATGCCCTATAATACCCAACGATAACAGTAATGTATCATTAATAATTATGAAATTAATCAGAAAGGGTAAAAGTAGATGAAGCAATTCAAAACAGAACCGAAAAGAAAGAGATCAGAGAGATGCAAGCTGTGAACTGACTTAACAGGTTACTGCCACTAGATGGCTTGCTCCCTTCTAAATGGGTTAATCAGTGGTTGGGCTGAGACACTTAATTTGCACTATTAAACAATTAAATTCTAATTCAAATCATGTTTGAACCAAATTCAAAGTAAATGTGAACAAAAACAGGCAAAAATTGTCTAATGCTGAAATAATATTCGCACGAGCAAAGCTGTTAATGCAAATAATTATTGATAATTTAGACAGCTAATTCAATAAATCACAGAGAGAAATAGAGGTTAGTAATTCGAGAGCCTTATCTGAAACGGCCAGAGATGGCACTCATGCAAGCTGGAATCAGAAGACAGGGCAACTTGAAACGTCTAAAATTCCCTCTGGTGTTTAAATAGCGGAATGACAGTCAGTTACACTATGATCTAATCTCTGTGCGCTCATCAGCGCTGATTCTCTGCATCAAAATCGCAACTCACAAACAGACAAAGGTTTTATGACCCTTGAGGTGCTAAATTAAACAGCGCGTGAGGCCGGAGCTTTTCTCTAACCAACACAAGACTGTTAATAACAGATTTTGTCCATCTGTTTTACCTCCCATAAACATTTAACAAAACAGCACTTATGATTTAAATGTTTTAGGTTTAAAATCGGGTAGCTAAGCCAATTTAGACCAGGAGTTTTTATCGTTTAAATTTTGAATATCACTGTGGCTCACCACGAAATTCAATAACGATACTTAATATGCAAGGCCTTTTTAACTGAATCAGAGGAACATCGCTCAGGTTCAGATTTACATATTACAATTAATAAAAGATTTCTTCATCTTTTAATTATTCATATGAAAATGTTGGTCTTCTCTTGACAGGAGACTTTTAACATTTACTGCAGTTTATTTTTATTAAAATAACAGTGACTATAGGTATTTTTAGAAACTGTTAGGCTGCTGTGCTGAACAGTTGCCTTTGTGCCAAATGAGTTCGCTCAAAGCGCGACTTAACTCACAATTCAAAAATGCGCATACATAATATTAACATCCAAAAATGCTCATGAAAATGAAAATGAATATTGCTCACAAAAACAAAGTTTGAACGCTGCCAAATTTAACTCCACCATTTAATGTAGCAACAATCACTTTCTGGGGAATAATTAACTCAAATGAAGTGAATATTCATGAGTCTATGAATATAACGTGCTTATTGCTTACAAATATTAAATTACCCAAAGAGGGAATATTTAATCATTTAAAGGTAACCTTTACTAGAATTAATTTAAGTTACTCTAGACAATCTGTTCGTCCAGCGAACTGGAAGCTAGACTTCCTTATCAAAATTCAATAAAAATACCCTTCTTACAAACTCCAAGAAATATTAATCTTCTGATCAGGAAAAAACAATATTTTCTGTGTCTGTACTACTAAGATTACTGAAAATTAATTCATATAAAACAAAGCTCGTAGCTAGATCACACGATTCAGGGACTTCGATCTCAATGAGCAATAAAACAATTCAATTCAAGCAAATTATAGGATTTAATAAAAACAGACTAAAGAGTACATAACTACAATTCACACGGAGTAAATATGAGTATATAGCAAAACGAAAATACAATTTAAACAAGGTAAATGAACAAGAATAATAATGAGATAAATGAGAGAGAGAGATAAATGAGAGAGAGAGAGAGAGAGGGGGAGAGAAAGTGAAAGTGAAAGCAATCTCAGCGTGGCAATTTCAAACAGTTAACTTTGCAAGAGACCCCAAGTCATTGAATGATTTCACAAACATGGAATAGCCTAGACAACCTTAAACAGCAATTTTAGTTGCGATATAAGAAAGTACTTGCTTTGATTTGGCTCTTGTGCGTAGCTGCGCTCAAATTGTCCGGTCTGTGCGGCCTCAGCGTGGTTCTTTCCAGAGCAGATGATGCGTGAGCTCGATGGTTAACGCGAAGGTAAACTTTGCCAAAAGATGACTAGACTTGAGTTCGTTTGGCTCGTGAAGGCAATTGAACGAAGTCAAATATCAGCAGACAATAAAGAAAAACTAGAATGAAACGAAAAGTAAAGAAGAATAACGGAGAACTTCTTGAAGTCCGGTTGCAAAGCTGGGAATCCTCTTTTCTCTCTGGCGGAATGCCCAGAATATCGGTTTCCCCGAGCTTTTACGTGAACCTAGGTTCACGCCTAATTTTGAGTATGATCCAATGAAGTGTAAACAAACTGAGGCGGGAAAAATCTTCTTTGTTTGCTGATCTCCGCCCACTGGTCTAATTTATGGCGATGACAAAATTAAACATTTTTCTTAAGCAAGATCGTTCCTCTGAAACAATGCATCTTTTTGTAGTTTGCTATCAAGATTCGTTACAGTCGTGTTTTTACGATTATACAGACACCAAGAACTATAGTTTTATCCATCAAGTATACATTGATATTTAGTTATTCTTAACTAAATGCATATAAAGTTTGCATTAAACACACAGTAACATTCATATATTCCATTATGCCGCATACATACATTTGAGCACAAAAAGGGAGACATTAAAATACATTTAGAGGTAGTTTAAGTAAAATAAGGTCCATGGGCCAGCAAAAATGCTTGTGCCTGTTTTTGAGTGTATGTGCGTCTGTTTCACTGGAATGTGCGATCAAGAAGGGGGGTTGTTTGTCTTCCCTTTTGAAGTTCGATATCGCATCTCTGGATAGTCTCCAAGGTGTTATAACTCTCATCCCCGCCAGGACATTGCCGTCATGGCGGCGCCCAGGGTGGTGAGTTATGTTGTAAGAGGGTTGTAAAACGAAAGTCCTTGTTTTTTCTTTAACTCACGTTCTGGTCTTTGAGTGTAGAATGTGTAAAAAGGGGTCAGGGTTCATTAACATGGAACAGATGGTTGAATACCATCCGCTCATTGGTGTTACATTTTGTTAACTCTATTATTTATTATTAGGTTTATTATTTTTTTGCATGGGATGCGGTAACACACAGCCCTCTCACAGTACATTGCTGTAGGCTACACATCTATTGCTTTTACTACTCAGAAATATTCACGCAATCATGCAGCACATATCAGATGATCTATATATAACTGAACCGTGCTCTACTCTTGCCCATCTCTTCTAACCATGCCAGTGACTGCTAAACGAACGATCACACTAGTCAAATGAACCAGACTTTGGGGTCTAAGATTGCCTAGTGTGAGCACATCCTAATTATTCTAACGCATCCCGCACACACGAGTCTCTACCCGTCCATCAAGTGTTGTCCCGCGCCACACTCTGCTGCGATGGGTCCCGTGATTGTGCAGGTCTCTAATAGGAAGATGCCTGTTATAATGTTATGATCGAGGCTCTGGACTCTGAGCATAACTTGTTTTTCTATAATATAAAATAATTAATGTCCTGGCACATTTCATTTAATTACATTAATGTTATAAGTTAAGATTTAGAATTAATATTTTAACTGCTACTATGTAAAAGAAATACTGCTGTAAAAAAGCACCTTATTTGTTTAAAGTGTTTGCAAATCAAATGTGACACTGGACCACAAAACTATTAAGTGTCTGATGTGTCAATTTTCTAAACTGAGATTTATACATAATCTGAAAGCTGAATACATAAGCTTTGCTTTGATGTTTGGTTTATTAGGATCTGAAAATATTTGACCGAGATACAAAACAAAAATGTTCAAGATTTGTTGATAATAAAGCATAATAGAGTGATTTATAAGCTATTTTTTGTAGGACAGTCATTTTGAACCAGAAACTCAAGTGTGATGAGATGTGTGAATTATAATTATATTTAATTATAAATTATAATTTTTATTGGATGTATAGATTTTTATCCATTAATTCTTTCTTTTTCGAGGTTATTATCATTTGTGAACCAAGTCAGTAAGTTTTAGTCCAATACAATAACATTAACTACCAACTAGAAAAATAAATGTATCCATGGGTCACAATGACCACAACAAGATGATTAATCATTTAAAAACACATCCTTGCTTAAGCAAGGGTATTGTCTTTCTTTATATTGTCATTTCATTGCAGACGATTTTCACTTCCACTTAACATACTCATTAGTACATTTACATGATAATGGCATCATTTAACTGATTTAAATGCTATGTGATGCTAAACACAAGCCACAATGGAAACAATATTCTAAATGTGTGTGTGTGTGTGTGTGTGTGTGTGTGCGTGAGTGTGTGTGTGTGTGTGTATGTATATACACAGATGTTAGTATATATATATATTAACTATAAACATGTATGTATATATATATATATATATATATATATATATATATATATATATATATATATATATATATACATACATGTTTGTATCATTTAGTGTTTTGCATCATGGTTCTGGCAATCATTGAGAACGGTCTGTTATAGGTGAGTCTTACCTCTCAAGGCACACAGGGGCGAAGAGCGAGCACAGGAAGATTCGGGCGTGTGGGTGGCACTCTCGGGCGAGGAGCGGCAGCCAGCTGCTGCTCTGCTGCACCGCTTCAGCTGGAGACTCATGTCCCAGCAAGTTGGGCATCCGCATGCTGTTGTAGCCCAGACCCTGGCACAGGGCCATGTTGCTTGGGATGGGCACACAACGAGAGGATCCCTGGTGTTCCCAGAGTCCAGTGGGCACTGCACTGATGCCAGGAACAAGCAGGAGCAGCAGTAGAGCAGACGCTGTCAGCATCATAGTCCAGAGAGCGTCAGAGAGCTGGAGACTCAGTGTAAGGTAGTGTCAGAGTCAATCAGTAATAGGTGTATTTATACACCACTGCCTGAGGCCCATCTGGGAGAGGGCGGGACTTTGCAGGACGTGAGAGTGGATTGGTTAGGGAGGGTGTGTATGTGTGACTGTGTGTGAGGTGCTGTTTCTTCCGTTTCTCTGCTGGAGATGATCCACATTGAGCTCCACTGTATCACACACTTCCTTTTCCTCTCTTCTTTCCTGAGGAGTGACAATATAACACAACAGATTACTCAGAGAAGCTGAACACACACACGCACTTGATATAGATAGATAGATAGATAGATAGATAGATAGATAGATAGATAGATAGATAGATAGATAGATAGATAGATAGATAGATAGATAGATAGATAGATAGATGGATAGATGGATGGATGGATGGATGGATGGATGGATGGATGGATGGAAAGGTGGATGTTAGTCAAATGTTTGTTAAATAGATGGATGGATAGGTGGATGTTAGTTAAATAGATGGATGGATGGATGGATGATAGATAGATAGATGGATGATAGTTAAATAGATTTATGGATGGATGTTAGTTAAAAAGATGGATGGATGGATGGATGGATAGGTGGATGTTAGTTAAATATGGATGGATGGATGGATGGATGGATGGGTAGATAGATGGATGTTAGTTAAATAGATTTATGGATGGATGTTAGTTAGATGGATGGATGGATGGATGGATGTTAGTCAAATAGATGGATGTATAGGTTGATGTTTGTTGAATAGATGGATGGATAGACATTAGTTAAATAGATGGATATATGATATATAGATGGATGTTTGTTAAATAGATTTATGGATGGATGTTAGTTAAATGGATGGATGGATGGAAAGGTGGATGTTAGTCAAATAGATGGATGTATAGGTGGATGTTAGTTAAATAGATGGATAGACATTAGTTAAATAGATGGATGTATGATATATAGATGGATGTTTGTTAAATAGATTTATGGATGGATGTTAGTTAAATGGATGGATGGATGGAAAGGTGGATGTTAGTCATTAGTCAAATAGATGGATGTATAGGTGGATGTTTGTTAAATAGATGGATGGATGGATGGATGGATAGGTGGATGTTAGTTAAATAGATGGATAGACATTAGTTAAATAGATGGATGGATGATAGATAGATGGATGCTAGTTAAATAGATTTATTGATGGATGGATGGATGGATGTTAGTTAAATAGATGGATGGATGTTAGTTAAATAGATTTATGGATGGATGGATTTTAAATAGATGGATGGATGGATAGATAGATGGATGTTAGTTAAATGGATGGATGGATGTTAGTTAAATGGATGTATGGATGGATGGATAGGTGGACATTAGTTAAATATATGGATGGATGTTAGTTAAATGGAGGGATGGATGTTAGTTAAATGGTTGGATGGATGTTAGTTGGAGGGATGGATGGATAGGTGGTTGTTAGTTGAATATATGGATGGATGTTAGTTAAATAGAAGGATGGGTAGATAGATGGATGGATTGATTGATGGATGGTTGTTAGTTAAATAAATGGATGGATGTTAGTTAAATGGACGGATGGATGGATGGATGGATGGATAGGTGGATGTTAGTTAAATAAATAGATGTACGGATGGATGTTAGTTAAATGGATGGATGGATGTTAGTCAAATAATTAGATGGATGGCTGGATGATAGATGGATGCTAGTTGAATAAATAGATCGATGTTTGAATGGATGTCAGTCAAATAAATAGATGGATGGATGGTAGATGGATGTTAGTTAAACAAATAAATGGATAGATGCATTTCTACATAAATGGATGCTTAGATAGACATAAATTACAAGATAGATATAGATTGATAGAAAGATGTTAGATTTATAAATTGATCAATTTCAAGATAAATAGATGTTTGATAGATAGTTAAATATGTAAGTTGATAGATGTTTGATAAATAAATTGATAGATAAATGTCAAATATAGAAAAATAATAGATAAATTGCTAGATAGATGGTTAGACAAATAGATGGTAGATATATAAATTGATAGTTACATTTCTAGATAGTTGGATTCATAGATGTTAGATAGATTAATGTTGGATAGATAAATGTTGCATAGATAAGTAGATGATTAGATGTTCCTGGTTAGATGGATAGATAAATGTTTTGTATATGTTTCTTGTGTTTACTGCATGAGAAGTTGTTTTGGGAACGGCCAGCCAGTCAAAGTGAAAAGCTCTGGGAAGGTCTGGCTGTGACAGAGGTGTGTGAAAGGAAGTGTGTAAGTGTGAGAGGGCTGGAGCGGCATCTGTGTGTGTGTGTGTGTGTGTGTGTGTGATGCTCCAGAGTTATTCTTCCCCTGCTGGGAGCACTACACAATGTCTACCCCAAAAATGGCCCTCACTTCCTGTCCACTTCATTCCAAGGACCCTTTCTTTCCCCTCGTCCCATCTAATGAATTAGAGACTGCATCTCTCGCAGACAAACCATGCGGAAGAGCTTTATGAAGAGTGTACGTCTCTGTTCGTGTATATGTTTATGCATTGTCTGCATTGAACAATAACAGTGATAGATAACGCTGAAACCTACATGTAGCAGACTAAATCACAGAGCACTCTCCCCCAATCCCTGTGAAACAATGGCCCCCGCCGGAACACATTAATGGCACAGTCTCATTAACACTCTCAATGGGTCAGGCAATACCATGAGTCTCAAAGATGGGGATGGAAAAAAATATGTATATATTTTTTTATTGCATATTAATATTTATAAAAAAATTGTTTATTTATGTTTTATAAAACAAGATTTATAAAACACTTATTTGCAAATTATATTTATGGGGGAAATCATTTATTGACAAAGAATACATGTACACTAATTAAATTAACATATACAGAATAAATACATTATTTTGTATTTATTTTCTTATTATTAGTAATATACTTGCTGTGTAGATATTTTCATATCCTTACATTTACATTTGTCTACAAAACAAATTTTATTTTAAGCATTTCATTTTATTGCAAACTTTCAAGTCTTTAAGATGGTGACACCTTAACAATTTTAGTAAATTTAGCCCAAACGCCTATGGCCTGTTCCATAAACTGATTAGACTAGTCATAGAAGTTAGTCATCTAATTGTATTTCTGCAAGGCTGGTCATTATTCAAGACAGTTACATAAAACAGAAAATTAGTCTAATTTGAATCCCAAAAGTAAGACAGATTGCCCTTGGCTAACCACTAGCTGGTCAAACTAGTTCTTAAGGTAAACCGTCTTGAGATAGGAGCTGTGTTTATGCAACTGCACTCAGACCGACTAGTACTTTTTTTTACTACTAACTTCTGTATCTTTACATTCACCTGGAAATGGGGGTTCTCATCAAATGAGAATTGATTGATTACATTAACACCAATTTGCAGTGTCTGCTGATTAGCCTGCAAAGTGTTAGTGTGATCCTTTAATCCTGGAGTCTAATCTCATAATGTCTGCCTCTCACAGACACTTACTGCTACAATAGATCAAACACAGATACTCTGAAATCAGGTCAGCCCTTAAGGCTCTCTTAACACATTGTTAGGAGGTGTGCTGGGATCTTCAGCTGATGCCCACAACAGAGAAGACTGTAAACTACTCCAGCAATCAGCAATGATCTGGAATGGAGGAACATTTGCTATGTTAATTTGCAGTAAAAGTAGTGCTGCCAAACGATTAATCGCGATTAATCACATCCAAAATAAAGGGTTTTGTCTACAAAATATATGTGTGTGTATTGTTTATATTTATAATGCATATATAAATACACATACATAGGGCGGCACAATTCATCAAATTTCTAATCGTGATTACAATTACGGATGCCACAATTACACAAACGCTCAAAACGGCAATTAATCATTCAGATTCCACTTATGTTATTCAGCGTGCTTAATATGCATTTTGCTTTCTTTCTACATGTTATCCTAAGGGGTTTTCCCATTACTTTAATTTTAGTTTTAGTATAACATTGTAACACCATTCATATTTTTACTTTTTTTATATAATTTAAAGAAGAAGCCAATCCGATGTATAGTTGACATTTGAATCTTAATACTATAGAAACTAAAAGTTTTTCAATTAGATTGTTTTCAGCTTGTTCATTTCCATATTTTCATTGCGTCAAACAATGGTATAAACATCATTCAGTATAGATTGGGATAATCGTAATTAATAATCGCAATTACAATTTCAAGGGAATAATCGACACTTATGATTTGTCATAATTGTGCAGCCCTACACACACATGCAGTATATATTTAGAAAATATGTACATGCATTTACATGCAAATATTTATAATAATATAACTTATATATAAATATATTATATATATATATTTATATATACGTAATAAAATGACCAGTACTGTGTATATATTATGCAGTATAGGATACATAGGTTGATGTGTGTTTCAGAGATCCCGGGGGTCCTGAGTGTGGAGGAGAGCAGTGGCCAGGAGGAGCAGCTCACTCAAGACCAGCTCTTCAGCCTGCACGAACTCAACCTGGACGGCCCTCTGCAGAGACACGCGGTGAGACACAGTCATTCTGCTGATGCTGCCACTTCAGTTCAGTGGATCCAATAGAAAGAAAGAAAATTTAGTCTGCTTTAGTAGGGGTCTGCAATATGGCAAAAATGTAATTCCATGATTTTTTCAAGAAATATAATTCACTATTTAATCACAATTCTTTGCCATGTTGGTTTTACTATTTTGCAAGTTGTCTGAGCAGTAAAGCCAAACTAATTTCCCCATTTTAAAAACAAAACCTTACCAGGTAACAAAATACAGAATAAAAAGAGTGGCAGATATTTAGGTTAAAGTGGGCGAAGAAACAAATTTTTCGTTTTTGTGTTTTGTCGTTTAATTAACATTAAAGGGATAGTTCACCCAAAAAACAATGCATTTACTCACTCTCAAGTTGTTTTTTAAACCTGAATGAGATTCTTTTTTTGTTGATCTTAAACGTTATTTTGAAGAATGTGGGTAACCACATTGGCTTATGTGTTCAATGTGGACCAGCTCATTTTTGGTTACCCACAAACTTTAAAACATCTTCCTTTGTGTTCAGCAAAATAATTTAATGCAGGATTGGGACAACACTCTATTATTTAGAGTGACTAAATAATAACAGACATTTAGCTCAATTAATTTTATTTTCTCACGCCGACAAATGGAACACACAGGCTTTCCCGGGCTTTAATGATGTGTGAGCTGACATTATTAATTATGTCTCTCCCTTTGCAAAAAAATTAAAAGTTGAATTTAAATACCAACTAGATGATGACCAGTTCAGAAGTCAGTCACTTGCTTCATTTCTAAATGAATCATCTTTGAGCAAATCATTTGAATGAATGATTCAGTGAATCATTCATTAAGATGAACTTGTGTCCACCTACTGGTGGTTTTTGTGCCTCATTTATTGACCAGTGACAGGCCTAAACCTGCCAAATTCCCAGCACATAAACACACTCAGCAAAATGTTAACTATAGTTAATGACGAAATTTCAAAAAATGCATAGATATTATTTTTTGTTAATATCGCACACCCCTACATTCGGTGTATCAAATTTATATTTTGTGTATATTTTCTTAAAAAACATAGTGCTTTTTTGAAAGCTAATAACTAATTTTTTTTTTTTCCACTAAATAAAATAATACAGTTACAATACGGGACAATACGAAAGTGAGGAAACAATGACAGAATTCTGTTCTTGGGAATTATGAGTGAGCTGAGATATAGAAACAGAAATAAAATGAATATTCACAGAATTAAAAGCATCTGTTCTGCTGCAGATTTTGAGTCTGTCCCATTCGACTGATATGGCTCTTGGCTGAGCTCATATACTTTACGGAAAATCCACACCGGGCTTGAGACCAACCCTTCTGGTAAGTGAAGTGTGTGTGTGTGTGTGTGTGAGACAGAGAGAGAGAGTGGTGGGTCTGACACAATGACACAACATGCAGTGTTTTCTAGCAGCTTCCGGATGGATCCTATCGTCACTCATTAAAGTCTCATTAATATGAGGGCTACACACACACACATCCGGTCGCATACGGTCTCCCCGAGGTAGCGTCCCCTCTTCCGGTCCCCCCGCTCTATTGTCTGGAGAGCGTCCCGCTGTGGTTCGGTTCCGGAGGGGAAAGAGTGAAGACCCACTGACCCGCGAATAAAGGAGAAAAATAGAGAAATCCTAATCTTGTTGTTCTCGCCTTGTCATTGTAATGCTGCCATCAACAGTTATGTTTTACTTGTGGTGTTTTTTTGAGGTGAGCATCTCTATTACTGCTTCAGATCCTCAAGGTAGAGGATATAAATAGTAAACCTTTGGATGTAACTTCATCATTTATGATTTGAGCTACAAGCACGAATGATACCGCAAATCATAAGGCTTGTTTACGAATCCCAAAGACTTACAATGAAGGAGGAGTCCAAGTCATACATAGAGACCAGAATATCATAGAGACTTGTTAACGGGCTCAGCTGACCTAGACCTGAAAGAAACCACTTCAAACATGCTAGCAACCACATAGCAACTCCTACAATATACTGGCACTTCTTTATCATTTCTTCATGAGTTTCAGCTTTAAATGGGCCAATAGATGCATTAACTCTCTGGATGTGATTTTATTGAAACATGGAAGCTTTGGGTGATTGCGAGTGGTGCGTGTTTGCAGGAGTTTAAGCGCGTCAGTGGTGAAGTGTTGCAAGGCTGGGATGGACATGCCAAGGTCAGAGAAGCACACACACTCGCCTTTACCTCGAGAGGGCACACACCACCTGCTGAAGAGCATCAGAAACACGTAAGGCTTTCTGATGGGCGGAGTATTCTTAAAGGGGGGGTGAAATGCTATTTCATGTATACTGAGTTTTTTTACACTGTTAAAGAGTTGGATTCCCATGCTAAACATTGACAAAGTTTCAAAAATTAAGTTGTACGTTTGAAGGAGTATTTCTGTTCCAAAAATACCTCTTCTGGTTTGTCACAAGTTTCGGAATTTTTTTTTCGAGTATGGCTCTGTGTGATGTTAGATGGAGCGGAATTTCCTTATATGAGTCCTAAGGGCACTTCTGCCGGAAGAGCGTGCGCTCCCGTATAGCAGAACACTGAGAGGCTGTGCACAGACTCACTGATCAGAGCGATTCACTGATCAGAGCGAGAGCGTCGCGAAATGTCACAAAAGAAGTGTGTTTTTGGTTGCCAGGGCAAGACAACCCTGCACAGATTACCAAAAAAAAAACAGCATTAGGGGACCAGTGGATGGAGTTTATTTTTACAGAGCATCAACGGAGTTGTGCAAGTGTTTGTGTTTGTTCCCTGCATTTCGAAGATGCTTGTTTTACAAACAAGGCCCAGTTTGACGCCAGAATTGCACATCGTTTATTTCTTAAGGATAATGCAGTCCCAACGAAAAAGGGTCACGATCGTGTGTTGGAACCGCAGGCGGTGAGTAAAACTGCTTCAAATATCTCTGCCTCCTTGTTAGTGTGTCCCCTCCCAGGCCGGAGACCCGGGTTCGAGCCCCGGTCGGAGCGAGTCGTTGCTGCTGCTGCTCTCATTCAGTTTCAGCCTCTGGATCTGATTCTGGATCATAAATATACGCTGAATCTGACTGTTAGCCATGGTTTGTTTTGGATGTTTTTTTCCTCACGGTAATGTCACAACTTCCAAACGCTCTCAACGCAAAAGCCTACTCGCGCTCGTGATTCTTTAGCTCCGCCCACACGCCACGCCTCCAGCCGGTCGTGTTTTTCCGGGAAAAATCGGTACAGACTATCTTTCTCTTATGAATATAATAAAACTAAAGGCTTTTTGGAGTTATGAAGGATGCAGTACTACTCTATAGGTACTCAAGATTAACAGGATATTGAGTGAAAACGAGCATTTCACCCCCCCTTTAAAGCTCAGGGCTGGTCATCAAAAGGTTCCTGGTTCGATCCGGCACAATCATGCACTTGAGCAAGACACTTAAAGAGATTTACACTGAAATTGTTTACTCACCATATTATTCATATCATGTCTTTCTGTTCTGGAACAAGTTGTTTGTTTTTGGATTCCTCAGTGATTTTAAAGGGGTGAAGATTTGTGAACTGCCTTTGTTTTGTAGCTTGTATTGTTCCCTGAGGACCACTTATAACGTTATCAAGATTTTTACATCAAAAAACTATTTAGAAGTAATAGGCTGTCTAATTTTGTGTCTTGTTTTGACCCCTCATCAGAATGCTCTGTTTGAATCGGCGTGGTGGATTGTAGACTCAGAAGTAAATGCCCACTGCCATGATTGGCTAATGTTGTGTGTATGACAGCCTACTTCCTTCATAGATGGACGAAAACAGTTTCACGAAATGAAAACAGTTAATCACACTTGTGTGGTGTAATATTGAATCCAATTTGGCACAGCATCATCTTTTAGATCTTCTTCTGCAGAGGCGGCGCTTAGCCACACTATTACGTCGTATCATAGAGTCGTACAGTCCAAAAGTCTTCCTTCAGTATCAGCTGTTTTTAGACTAACGACAACATTTTGAGTTCTGAAACATACAGGACCTCTTATTTGTAAAAAGACCAAGGGAATTTTTGTTTCTCAGTTCATGAGCCCTTTAAATGTAGAACAGTTTAAGTATTTCGTGATTTAGTGGTGGTGGGGGGGGGGTGTTGCCTTCCTTATTGACTTTCTTTTTATGAGCAAAGCAGTCTTACTATTTTTTTTTTCTTTTCTTTTTTTGATTTCTCATGGACTTTCACTGTATGGACAATCTTTGTGTTCATTTGTTTTCTGTTTGTTTTGTTTTGCTATGCACAGACAAAAATAAATTAAACATCTGTTGTTTCGTTTTTTCCTTCCATATTGACTTTCACTGACAAAACCAGTTGAAACGAAACGAAACAGAAAATAAACGACAAGAAAAGATGGAAAATAAAGAATTGTAAAAGGAGTTTGGTGTTCTGTAGCAGAAAGACACCCACGGGATTGGAGTGAAACGAGGGTGAGTAATTGAAATTAATCCAGAAACCCGCAGGAAGATTTTTCTTAAATAACTCTGCTTTGGGGTAAATATCTGCTACATACTTGTGTACTAGATGTTGTACAAAGTAGAGCTAGATTAAGAAATGCAAAAAAATCTACTGTATAAGACATCTGGAATCTGTTTGATTGACTCTTGAAATGTTACACCATAATAAAAAGGCGGTATCTGACCTAATACACAGGTATCTGACAGTCGTGCTGCATCTGAGCTTCCCTGTGGCTGACAGCAGGACATACGAGGGGAAGGTGAGCCATTTCCTGTTTCTGTGGCAACAGGGGGAGGTGAGCTCTGTTGCTATGGCAACCAGGCAGCAACAGGAAGAAGGTCTTGAATTATGGTAAGTATCTTAGGCACTTGACGTTATTGCAGCTTCAATCTGTGTGAGTGTTGCAGGTCTTAGGTGATCTCTCTCAGCAGTACTGTGATAAAGGTCATCTGAAGGTCAAACCTGTAGCTGGAACCGCTCTGCTGTGGTCTATAACCCCCTCTCAGATGGCAGTGGAGAGTTTCTCTTATTCACATGCCTCTGTTTCCTGTATTTGTGACCATATTTATTTTTAATTCAATTGTTATCAGAACTGGGTAGATTGCTTACAAATTGTAATCAATTACTGATTGCAAATTATAGGACAAAAATTGTAGTTAGTAATGTGATCCATTACATTACACATTTATAAAAAATAAAAATAAAGTAAAAAAATAAAATAAAAAAAGTGAAAGTGACGTGACATACAGCCAGGTAATGGTGACCCATACTCAGAATGTGTGTTGTGCATTTTCATTCGCCCCGTCTACAATTAGTTCCGGTCCGAGACTCGAACCTGCAACCTTTGGGTTAGGAGTACGAATGTCTAACCATTAGGCCAAGACTTTCCCACATATTCCCCATAATATAATCAAACTAATTTTAGATTACTTTTGGATTACTTTTGCCCTAACTCGTTTATCAAATTAATTTAAATAGGATAAACTTGTACCTTATTAATATAAAAATACAAAGGAGTCACAAACTATATTCTATTCATTGTCATTAACAACATAACAACATGAAGTGCGATAAACATTACATTACGTCAAGGTTTCCCAAACAGGGATTTGTGGGAGTTTAATGAAAAGTCAATATTTAAAAAAATATATAAAAATGTCAGATCATAAAAATGTGAAATTAAAATAAATCATTTTAAAATCAAAATAAAACACTTGTTAAAAAAATATTTTTCCTGCATGTCATGTGACCATAATCAATGTCAGAGAAACATGATCTTGCATATGTGAAACTTAATTATTAAAAATAATATTTGTACTTTTATTTTTAAGGATCAGATAACAAAAAAGTTGTTGAATTTTTGTGCATTTTAATGTATTTGAAAAACAAATGCCTTCTAAAGTAATAGCTGATTGTGTGATAATTCAAATAAAAATGAATCAGTAGTTAATGAACTTCTTAAGCTTGAAATTATTTTTGTAACTCTTGTGATCAAATGCTGTGTAGCCGCCTGACTAATGACTGATCTCTGTGTGAATGTGAATTTAGAAAGGAGCCTTTAAAAGATGTAAATGTATTGCTCTTGCAAAAGTACAATATGCAACCATGTAATCCATAAAAAGGAATCTGTAGTCTGATATAATATAATTTAATTACAAGTACTTATTTTATGTAATCGGATTACGTAATCCAGATCACATGTAATCAGTTTCTTCCCAGCTCTGATTGTAGTGTATACATAATGAATATTAATGAACTCACCATTGCAGTTCTTCACATATTTCCATCAGGATGGGTTGGAGAGCTGGATGAACTCTCTCTGCACGGTGACTGTTTAGTCACTCGGGGGCTTCAAATGGACAGGAAGTGTGTGTGTGAACATCGACTCTGAACAGCGGCGGCAGGAGCGCTACCAGGGTCTGGTCTCATGGCATCCAGACGAGCAAAGCACAAACCCCGAGCATGGAGACCTTCACCAAGACCTCTGAACCTGACGCTCAGACAGCTGATCCAGAGTCAGTTCCTGCTAATGTGAATGAAGCTTTGTTTAGGAAAGTAAAAGCTGGTGCTGTAATGGAGATACCCTTGCTGTGAGCTTTACCTTTATATAGCTGTCAGCCCCTGCTCCGGTGACATGTTTAATATTCATGAGTTCAACTGGAAAGTTGCTTTCAATAATAGCTAAACGTTCACCGACGCACAGTTTGCTGGTGTTGCACAATTTATTTATCCCCTATTTATGAAAAAGTATTAGTCAATGTGGTTCGACATTATTATTTATTTGTCAATTTGCTATTTATTATTTATTCATATATATCAAATGTAAGGTGTGTACATATATATATATATATATATATATATATATATATATATATATATATATATATATATATATATATATATATATATGTGTGTGTGTGTCACATAATGTGTGTCTATCTCAGGTTTTGTTATACACAGGTTGTCTTTTTCCATTTTAATGCACTATTTCAAGAAAATATATTGTCAGAAATGTAAGTTAAATTAACTATGAAATAAATTCATACTTGTATTAGAGTGAATGGGTGGTGTTTTCGATTTCACTGGTCAACTTTCTTCAGGAATTAAACCTCAGCAATCACACATTGCAGATTTCACCGATATACAAGTGCAGGTGTTCCTCACAAGAGGGCATTGTTTTCACTTTAAGTCTTTGTGCTACAGAGACATTGTAGACTACTCTCACAGGAAACAGTCCTCTGTAAAATGTGCTGCACACATCTGAATTTTCGGGTTGAACTGTTCTGGAACAATGTTGTAAATACACTGATTTCTAATCGTGTCCTCTTTTGAAAGCCCAAAAAAAGTAGCTTCGCCGTCACAACGAAACACACAGTGACTCCACAACATGACGGACGCAGCAAAAATACTACAGCGAGAATCAAAGTTACGCTTTCTTTCTTTGTGTACACATGCAAATCTTCCCACATTGTGATGTAAACATGTGGGGTGTGTTTGAATGAGCTGTTTCAGGAGGCTGTGGACGAGTCTTAACTTTGATGAAAAATATCTCTTTGGGTTTGAGACTTTAGTCTTTACAACTTTAGGGATCTTATCTATTCACAAACAGCTTGTTACACTTCAAAGAAAAAGGAAAACTTGAAAATGCATCATATGACCCCTTTAATTTTTGACAGGTATGATAGCCAGGCTGTGAGGGATTCGAAATACAAAGTGTTCAATGGACCTTACTGTTGTTGAACAACATACTGATTGTTCTGCTCACAAAACATCTGTCCAAAAACAGAACTGGCAGTAATAATTTAGAGGATTTCAATCTCATGAGACTCATAAGACTTATCCACAACAGATTCTAACAATTTCTGTTCATTTCAGTAACCTTCCATTTGTTTTTATTACAGAGAGCTATATTCTCAGAATGTTGCCACTTTAGATGACACATGCCTTATTCAAAAGAAAACACTTTCAAATGTGCTACCCGAAGGTACTGTACACACACACACACACACACACAGTTCTCCTGTGCTGTAGCTGCTGAGGGAACTCACTAGAACTGCATGTAAGCCATTATTGCAAAAAATCCTTTAATACCATTTGGATCTTGAGGCTTAATACAGAGTCTATGGGATTTGGGGGCCTTTGGTGACTGACTAAACACGTTCTCACGGCTGTTTGGCTATGCTTGTATTTGTTATGTATGAATTCTATACTCCTTTGTGAGTACCCTTGAGCTTTGCAAAGGCAAAAGATCTTTTGTATGCCCTGAAGTACAATGCAAACTATTTTAATAGTATAGTAGGGTACAATAAGTCTAAAGGGGGTTATTTAGGCCCATTGTAACTACTAGAGAAGATCTTAAAATGTGTTTTGACATCAAACTGGACACTGAGTGTATTAAGAGAGGTTAAAAAGAAGAAGAAGAAGAAATGAATTCATATTTTATTAAATAAGATCTACACTTTTAATGTTTAGCACAGCTAATTAAAAGCTTTTTATTTTTACTACACAAGTGTCTTGTGGTATTTCATCTCAGATTAATAAATGAATATTGATTGGGTAAAATGACTAAACAAAATGAAAAAAAAAACTTTAAACTTTAAAATAATTCACTTAATTACAAGAACGTACTTTTAAATGACTTAAACGATTTGGAATAGTTTTAAAAATAATTTTAAATATTACACAATTTCCACAAACTTGTGTGGATCCACTCATATGCACCCACTTAAAATAAAGTCAGATTTTACAAACAGATCTAAGTAAATCAGTTAATTAATTTGCATAACATATTGAAAGTCTAAAGGTAATCGGCCATGATAAGTTCAACAGAAAGGAACATCAGTCACGTTCCTTTTGCCAAACAACATTTATTCTTCATTTTTCACCAGGTCAAGCTAATACTCAGCACTCGGCGCATTTCTTTTTAGATTTTACTCTGACGACGAGCACTTAGCTCTGCAACTCTCCAACACATCTTCTAACTCTCCGTGTTAACAAATGAATAGTGTATCGTGCAGAATCAGAATCGGAGTCAGTACGCAGCTTTGGTCAGGTGCGCGTCTGCGTCTGATAACGTCGGACATCAGCCAATCACAGACGACCGCACATTCCTCAGCCAATCACAGCGCAGCGCCGAGCGTCAGGACCGGGACGCTGCAGCTGAGCGCCGCTGATGCTCAGATCAGTGTCCAGCGACACAGACGCAACCTCACTCCTGCTTTGCCCTTATATCACTTCATCGCACCGGGAGATGCTTTAACACGTACTATCATTCGCGTTTAACCAACATCCATGCGATTCTTCAGGCTTACCTTCAAGTGCTTTGTCGACTGCTTTTGAGACCCTTTTAATTACCAGCGACGCACGTCCGTTATTATCATTTGGAGATCAATCTTGTCAACGTTCTGCAGAAGATCCGTTTCACACAAACAATCAGACAGCAGTCCCACGGTGAAGTGCTGCACAGCGGGAATTAAAAAACAATAAAAGGTGAAGAACCGTTATTCGTAGATTCTCGGGCGCGCGGCATGTCTCCAGAAGAGCACTTCTCCAGTAAGAATGACTTCATATGCTTGTTTGTGTACATACATATTGATAATAACAGGAATAACACCTTAATAACTGTGTGTTTACATAGACCTGATATAAAGTGTAATCTGTAAATCGATTGAATCAGACTGGTGTTTGCGTAATGTATCTTTCCATTAAAAATACAGACAGGATCCAGAGTCTCTCCATGTGTTGTTTACTAGTGCTGTCAAACCATTAATCGCATCCAAAATAAACGTTTTTGTTTACATTATATATATGTGTGTGTGTAGTGTGTGAATATATTATGTATATAAGTACACATTCATACATTATATATTTTGAAAATATTTACATGTCTATATTTATATTAATATAATTATACTCTAAACAAATACATTTAATATATAAACCACATATTATTCTGAAATATATACATGCATGTGTGTGTATTTATATATACATAAAAAATATACACAGGACACACACATACATTATGCAAACAAATTTTTTTTTAATTTTGGATGCAATTAATTAATTAATTAATATATATATATATATATATATATATATATATATATATATATATATATATATATATATATATGTATATATGTATATGTATGTATATATGACCTTGAATTACAAAACCATAAGGGTCAGTTTTTTTCATAAAGATGAGATTTATACATCAACTGAAAGCCGAATAAGTAAGCTTTCCATTGATGTATGGTTTGTTAGGAGGACAATATTTGGAAATCTGGAATCTGAGGATTAAAAAAAAAATCTAAATATTGAGAAAATCACCTTTAAAGTTCTTAGCAATGCATATTACTATTCAAAAATTAAGTTTTGATACATTTACGGTAGGATATTTACAAACATGATCTTTAATATCCTTATGATTTTTGGCATAAAAGAAAATTGATAATTTTGACCCATACAATGTATTGTTGGCTATTGCTACAAATATCCCCGTGCAATTTATGACTGGTTCACACACACACACACACACACATATATATATATTAACTATTTAAATCAAATATGCAAATTTGTGATATCAGATTTTTACATTTTATTACAAACTACTGGAGTTATATCAGTTAAAGATTTGCTGTTATTAAAGCAAAAGAAATGTCAAGTTTTCACAAAGTGGTGTTTTTCTCTCTCTCTCTCAGATGATGGTGGCACGTGTGAGGATGAGTCTCAGGAGGAAGCAGAAGTCGTCCGTCCTTTGGTGTCAGAGACTGAAGGGTCCGGTGCGGAGGTTGCTGAGCCCAGAGTTTGTGTGGGTTTGATGGAGAGCGGTGACCCCAACACAGAGCTGGGGCATTCAGAACGAGAAACCTGGAGCAGGCAGATGGACTTCATCATGTCCTGTGTTGGATTTGCTGTTGGCCTTGGAAACGTCTGGAGATTTCCTTACCTCTGTTATAAGAATGGAGGAGGTGAGATAAATACAGTCAGGCACAGATACATTATATTTAACCGAACTGATACATGGAGTGGGGTCTAAATGTCTTGAGACCAAATTGAAAATGTGAGACTTTCCTTTCTATACCCAATTATTGATCTATTGATCCTGATTTAAAAAAATAAAGTTGCTGACCCTCAGACTAACTAAGATGTAAATGAGTCTGTTTCTTCATCAGAACAGATTTTTAGAAATGAAGCATTACATCACTTGTTCATCAATAGATCCTCTGTAGTGAATGGGTGCCGTCAGAATGAGAGTCCAAACAACTGATAAAAATATTACAATAATCCACAAGCAATCCAGTCCATCAATTAATGTATTGTTAAGTGTTTAGTGTCTTATTTGTTTTAACTTCATAATAGCTTCCTCCAGTGAAAAAGTCATCCCCTGTGGTCCTCTCACATCAAAATCCACCAATGTGTTTGTTTAGATCTGAACTAGGTCTGAACAGTTTTTTACTTGATCTATATATTTCTCTCAATGTATATTTCTGACTCAGACAAAAACATTTTCATTGGAGAAAGCAATATTATGGACAGAATGTTACAAACATCTTAATAATGCATTTGAAGTGTTCCACTTCCCCAGCTGTAAACTGATGGACAGGAGTGGTGTGGATTACTTTTGGTTTATTGTGATGTTTTTATCAGCTGTTTGGACTCGCATTCTGACGGCACCCATTCACTGCAGGGCATCCATTGATGAGCAGGTGATGTAGTGCTGCAATTCTGTGCTGATGAAGAAACAAAATCATCTACATCTTGAATGGCCTGAGGGTGAGTCCATTTTCAGATTTACATTTTTGGGATGAACTGTTCCTTTAACACTAATAAACTAAGTCATCTGACGTAATGAAGAATCTGCCAGTAGAGATAATTTAGAAGGTCAAAGCGCTGAGAAAAATAAACGTGGGCCTGACAGACAGGAAGAAAGAAGAAGGACAATGGCTGTCTACTGTTCATGGCCTAAGTTTATCAAAGGTTGAAGAAGTGATACTCTGTTCTTTGTTCTCCTCTCCTTCTCTCGTAACATTAACCACCTGCGCAGCTCTTCTGACGCATGTAGGTGGTGATGAATGTCACTCAGAGTTATAAGCTTTTTTGTTTCCCCTTTACTGCCAGCTGAAGCGTGTCAATAAGTCTGCATTAGTTTCATAAAATGCCTGAGTCTGTTGTTTCTATAGAGCTGATACTAAACATTGGGTATGTTATCTGTCTGTAATTAACATGACTTGCAATGCAGACCTAATCTATTTCGGTCTTTCTCTTACAGACTACATTTTAAGAGTTTTCTTAAATGGATAGTATGCTCCCCCCCCAAAAAAAAAAAAAAAAAAATTATCCTATGATTTACTCGCCCTCAATCATCTTAACTTGTATATGACTTTCTTCTTTCAGACGAATACAATCATAGTTATATTAAAACCTGTCCTGGCTCTTCCAAGTTTTATAATGGCAGGGAATGGGTGTCGAGATTTTGAAGCCCAATCTAGTGCATCTATCCAGCATAAAAAGTGCTCCACATGGCTCCGGAGGGTTGATTAAGGCCTTCTGAAGTGAAGCGATGCATTGGTGTAAATAAAAATATCCATATTTAAAACATCTCTAGTGAAAGTGTGTACAACTGTTGGCGGAAGCTAGATATTATGGTTTATGAAGTAATATGGATATTTTTCATGTGGAGCACTTTTCATGATGGATGGATGCACTTTTTTGGGCTTCAAAACCTCCACCACCATTCACTGCCATTATAAATCCTGGAAGAGCCAGGACATTTTTAATATAACTCCAATTGAAATGGTCTGAAAAAAGAAAGGCATATTCACCTAGGATGTTTGGAGGGTGAGTAAATCAAAGGGTAATTAACAAAAGTGTCCAAAATCATTACAATCAGTTCAAGCTTAAGTATACTATTTCTGTAAGCATTTTAAAAGTCTGCTTAAAGGTCCTTGCATACTGAGTCCGAAATTTTGCATACATTTTTTCACATTCGTCATCCTTTCCTAAGAAAATGCATGCTATAGATTCAAAAATGCAGAAAATTGAACCTGATAATAATTTCCTTTTTTTTTAAAATTTATGACGGATGAAAGTTTCGGAGGCAGTGTGTAAACATGATTGACACAACGTGAAACTGTGTTCATTTTTAATGAAAGGATGAAAATTTCGGACTCCGTTTGCAACATCTTGTGATTTCCTGTGTGTTGCAGGCGTGTTTCTGATCCCCTATGTCCTGATGGTGTTTGTTGGAGGTGTTCCCGTGTTCTTCCTGGAGATTGCATTGGGTCAGTTCATGAAACAGGGTGGAGTCGCCACATGGAACATTGCACCTCTTTTTAAAGGTGGAGTATTATTAACAGACAAAAATGTTTGTATTTGAAATCCCAACCCTCATCCTACCATCAATTATCTTTCATTTTTAATGGCAAATTTGTTATTGAATATTGATGTCGATTTATAATGGAATATTGATCTGTCTGGCTTTAATGTCATCCAGCGTGATGCATATGAAGTAGAAGGGTGAAGAAGGGCAGTATCTTTCTTTCCTCCAGGGCTTGGATTGGCATCAATGGTGATCGTGTTCTTCTGCAACACCTACTACATCATGGTTCTGGTGTGGGGCTTGTATTTTCTGGCTCACTCCTTCACCTCCCCTCTGCCGTGGGCCACATGTGGGCATGAGTGGAACACTGTCAACTGTACCACTAACTTCAGCCGCGTGTGTCTCAATCAGTCGCTGTCCTCTTCCCCTCCCAACGTCTCCTCGCTCAACAACAGCTGTCTGGAGCACACGGGGCTGAGATCATCTGTTATGGAGTTCTGGGAGTAAGTGTCTTTGAAGTGTTTTCCAATCTGATTAGGCCCTGGCACAGATTTGTATTTATTTTGATGAGCAAATGTTAGCTAGTGAAGCTCTTAGACGGACACTTCACCCAAAAATGGAAATTCTGTCATTTACTCACCCCCAAGTTGAAAACCTTGAAATAGCTTCTTCTGTTAAGCACAAAAGAAGATATTTCGTCACTCCGTTATCTGTAGCCTATGACTTAAGTAATACTGTAGAAGTCAATGGCTACCGTCAACTGTTTGTGTATTACCTATTTGTATGTATTATCTTTTCATGTATGAACTGTTTGTAGAAAGCAGGAAGGCCTTGCTGTTTTGTGTCTGTCGGTGTTCTTTAGCTGTGATAACAATTGTATTATTGCATGGTCATTCTCATTAAGACCTTTTTGCTTTATTTTGGGAATGGCTAAGTTAGTGTTATCTTTAGTTTGACACAGCGTTTCTTTCTTGATCAGGCGTAAAGTCCTCCGTCTGTCTGGCGGTTTGGATGAGGTGGGTGACATCAGCGGTTACTTGGTCTTGTGTCTGCTTGCAACGTGGGTCATCGTCTACTTCTGCATCTGGAAGGGTGTTAAGTCCGCTGGAAAGGTACAAATGTTGTGTTTTGTGAAAGATGGTGAAAGTAAATTAATACTTTTATTCACCAAGGAGGCATTAAAGTGATCAAACAATACAGTAAAGACGTTCATAATGTTACAACAAATGTGAATTTTATTAGGCAGCGTTTCCTTTGTTGATTGTCTTGAATGTTGTAATGGTCATAACTCTGTAATGGGCTGTTGTTATTGGAAGTTTTAAGCTAATCAACAAGTACTCAAATCAATATTTAATGTATTTATTTGATAAGTAGCTGTGTAATAACTGGGATAATGTACAGTCAGATGCTCATTATCTGCTTCACGTCTGGGTACTGATCACACTGCTAGGGTTTATTTTGCAGTAATGATGGCTGGCTCTACATTATCCCTTACTGTACACACATCAGCCGAACCATTATGAATGTTTGTTGGGAACATGAGAAAATAGATCAAAAGCCAGAGCACTGGCCATGTAAGCTGATTATTAGCTCTCCCCACAGATCTGTGTGCGTGTGTGTGTGTGTGTGTGTGCGTGTGTGTGCGTGTGTGTGCGCGACAGTCAGAGAAAAGATTTCGAACAGTGATAGTAATTATAAATCTGTAATGATTCAGACCGTAATACTCATTTCAGGAGCTACGGTGGTTTAGCTGAATAAATCTGAGCAGTACAGTAATGTGTGTGCAGGTTGTATATTTCACGGCGGTGTTCCCGTATCTGGTCCTGGTGGTCTTGTTTGTTCATGGGGTCTCACTGCCAGGAGCTCTTAACGGCATTACTTACTACCTGAAACCAAACTGGAGCAAACTCTCAGAGGCACAGGTGAGAGCATGTGTGAGAGGATTCTGTGCTGCAGACCACGTCTCAGCAATTAAACGTTGCAGAAATAAAAATATAATGTAAAGTATTATCAGAACGGGTTTTTTAAAGAATCGTTTTGGCTTAAATAAATTGTGAATCAAATCTGGCGAAAACAGTATGACAACAAATGCTTCACTTATTTTATAATTTATTTATTTAATAATTTATCTCAATTAAAGCATGCTACAAACTTTATATTTCTGGCCGGTCAAGTAAAAGATGCGAGTGTTTTCAAGAGTAAACAGGACTAAGATCCAACAGTAAGCAAAGATTCACTTGTGTACTGTGTTTTTAAAGCAAAAGGCAAGTGACATGGTTTTATAATTGCTGTTGTCTTGATGGTTATGATGGCAGGTTTGGATTGATGCTGCCACACAGATCTTCTTTTCTTATGCTATCGGTCTGGGGGCCCTGACGGCTCTTGGGAGCTACAACCGATTCAACAACAACTGTTACCAGTGAGCAAAATACCACACACACACAGGGATCATTTCATGATGTTATATTTCAAATTTGGGATCATTACACTGTATAAGAGCAGATAAGTGTGAATTGCAATTGATTTGCATAATGTATAGATGGACACAAGGACTGTAAATTAATCTTTACATTTTTAACAATGTAACGTTTTTACCAAAGGTACTTTATTGAAAAGTTTCTAATATTTAATGTAACATAAATTTTCACTCTAAATGATGTGAATCTTTCAGTGCAAATGATATGATCAGTCTAACAATGTTTCAGACTTTTGGACTCACTGCATGTGTAGTATTGTGTTGTTGTTTTGCCTGTAAACAAACAGTAACGAAACAAAGGCCTCCAGGCCAAAATGTTTTTTCTGTATGGCTTCATAATCCCGCAGCATCCCTGTGGGCCAGTAGTGCGTGTGTGTTTGCATGCATGTGATCGGATCAGAGATCAGGGGTTGCATGAGTTCATCATCCACCCAGTTTAACCCTGCGAACTGCGTGTTCTCCTTCAATGCTAATCCCACGATGATTTCTCCCTCTCTCTCTCTCACTGTAGGGATGCATTTATTCTGGGTCTCATAAACAGCGGCACAAGCTTTTTTGCAGGATTTGTGGTTTTCTCAGTTTTGGGATTCATGGCGGCCGAACAAGGCGTTGACATCAGTAATGTGGCAGAAAGTGGTGAGATATGCATCTGTCCTCATTACACTCTCCGTTGCTTCATTCTCTTTGACTGCATGAACAAAAAGAACCATACTACTGCAGTAGAACTTTGGACGTGGTACTAGAATAGTGCCATCCTATTCTTAAACACCTTGGAATACCATGCCATGCCATGGTACATAAACATGTGGAACTGTTTTTTTTTTTGTCAGGTCCTGGTTTAGCGTTTATTGCCTATCCAAAAGCCGTGTCGCTGATGCCTTTAGCGCCGCTGTGGGCGGTGCTGTTCTTTCTCATGCTTCTGGTGTTGGGATTGGACAGTCAGGTGAGGCTCCACCCACTCATTTACAACAAAGATCTGAAACAGAGTATAAGTGTATAAGTGAGTAAATTCAGCAAAGCAGTGTAAAAGAAGTACACTTTAGCATGCATTTAAATAGTAAATAATATACTTCAAAAGTAATAATCTAAATAAAAATAATTTTCAGACACCTATTTGCATGTTAAGTGCAATTAAATTAAAATATATTATAGTGTAAATTTATATTAAATGCAATTACATAGCTTTTTTGACCCACTCAAGTAGGATTGAGTACATCTTTATGTCTAATTTCATAATTCTGTTGTCTTTGAAATATGGCTTTGCTGAATGTACTGACTATTATTCATAATAAACTAAAATATACTTCTAAATAAAATGTATAATATATAAAATACATTATAACATTTACTGTCTAAATTACTATTTAAATGTGTAAGTCTTTGTATTCTGAATATTTTATTTAAAGGAGTAATTAAGCATTTATAATGATTAAGTTTCAATTTAGTATATTTTAAAATATATTACATTAATACTTAATATAATATCAAGTTATACACTACAGTTCAATTCAAATTATAATCAAGTACTTTACATGTGCTTTAGTATGTTACTCAACACCTCAAAATAAGTGTACATTAAAGCACAGCAAAAGATTAAGTGCACTTCTTAAAGTGTACTTAAGTGTGTTAAAGGCTCATGAAACCCCAGACAGATTTTAGCAGAGTTCACAGGTCAGATATCTGACTTCAAGCAGTGTTCCAGATGATATTTTAACGGATGAGGTGGGAAAAAATACTAATTTAGAGTATTCTGGAACGCAGCAATATCACTTCGATGAGGCATCGGTGTCTCACACTTATTCATGAGACTGCGTGTTCTTATCCGACGAAAAGATGATTCGCTAAATTAGCATGTGTGACACACTTCAGACTGTGAGACTGCATACTGAGAGAAACGTTCATGGATCCAAGGACATACGCTATGTTTCCATCCAAAGACTCATATTTATGTACAAGTCGTTTTTAAAATGTACCTTTAAGATTTGAAGTACACTACAAAAGCACATTCAATACAAGTAAACACACGTCTTTTTCTCAAGTGTAACCTTACACGCAGTGATGAAATGCTAGATATATTAGAAAGATATATTAGCCAGCGACAGTCCAGCAGCCCACAAACCTCCAGCTATGCAATCTCTGTCAGTGTGACGCATGTGTATGTAAAGCAACTATTAAAAAACAGCACAGGAATGCGAGAACCCATCCTGTGAACAGCGCCTTAATGTTCACACAGTGCGTTGGATTAGCTGTAGCGCTCTTAGATTAGCAACAATGTTTGACAAGGTCAGACACATTCAGATGTCCTTGTTGCCCACATATTTCTCAGTTAGATCATCAACAAGATTCATTTTTCTCTCTCAGTTTGTTGGTGTTGAGGGCTTTATTACTGGAATAATGGACATGCTGCCCCCAAAATCATTCCTCGGCTCTCAGCGTCGTGAAGTTGTTGTCGCAATATGCTGCTTTACCTGTTTTACGATTGACCTTTCCATGGTAACACAGGTACGTCTGAGGCTGAAGGTGAGGTATATCATACAATAGAGTTCATATCAGTGTCCTCGTGTTTTTTTGGTTACGTTCTCTCTCTGTACAGGGAGGGATGTATGTGTTCCAGCTGTTTGATTATTACTCTGCGAGTGGGATAACTCTGCTCTGGCAGGCCTTCTGGGAGTGTGTGGTGGTGGCCTGGGTGTACGGTAAAAATCTGTAGCCATGCAAACACAGAGACCAAGTAGGACCTGTTCCCGAATCAACATATTTTGTTGGTCCTGCAATAACATTCCTAACAAACATAATCCTTACAAAAATTCAACCCTGCTTAAAAGACCAGTTGGAATTTCCATGATAGCCCAGACTGGTGTATGATGGATTACCCGATTACCCCAAACCTGACCCTAAAATGAACAGTGTTTCCAAAATGGGGCTTTATAAGGGAACTTCAGATGTAACATTTGATTGAAACAAATGGGACTACTGCACAATCATTTGAAATAGAACTGAAATAGTGCTTACCAAATTATGATCATCAAATCACAGGCTGTGATTTTATTAAAAAAGTATATAGTTAGTCATGTTCAGAGAGAAATGCGGCGCTGTGTTCATTTACACGTGTCCAGTTTATGAAAGTGTTTTCAGAGCAGCTTTAGGAATGTAATGTGTGCAAGATTAACTCTTTTAGGCACAACTGCATGTGTCCTGTGAAAAGATTAACGTTTTGAACGTTTAAATTTTTATATAGTTTATAATTTGTATATAGTTGTATATATTTTTTTTTTTACTTGGTTTTCAGTTTTTTTTGTTTTGTTTCACTGTTCTTATAAATTTAGGTAAAGTTTTAGTAATTTTATAGTTATTTTACATTAAAAAATTATTTTACATTTTTACATAATTTTTATTACATTTCAATACTTTAATTTATATGAAATGAACCAAAAAAATGAAAATGAGAAATGCTTTGGCAACAACATTAAATTAGTTATATATATATATATATATATATATATATATATATATATATATACATATATAATTTTATTTTAATTAACATGTATTTTAATTAAAGTAACATTTTTATGTTTTTATTTTATCTTGACTATAATAAGCTTGCTGGGAATATGCAAATATATGTTAAATAACTGGAATACTAACTTAAAATCTCATACATAAAGTAAATATTTGCATTGAAGGGGTTTGGTTACTTAAAAGTTTGGGAAGCCCTGTTTTATTGGAACGTTTTCCCATTTCAACAAGTGTATTGATTCAGGAACACGTCATACCTGGGAGAATCTTAGTGAGCATGCAGATACACATATAGTCTTTGTGATAACCCATAAAAACAGCTCACTCTCGGTCTCTGACTCTCTCTGAAGGCGCTGATCGCTTCATGGACGATGTGGCCTGTATGATCGGCTATCGTCCTCTGCCGTATATGAAGTGGTGCTGGTCTTATGTCACTCCGGTAGTATGCATGGTGAGTGCAATAATGGATCAACATGGGGTTTCGTATTCTTGAGAGGGTCTTAAAGGGGTGTTTGTGTGTTTGGCAGGGTGTTTTCTTCTTTCATGTGGTCAACTACAAGCGATTAGTGTATAATGCGGTGTATGTGTACCCGTGGTGGGGTGAGGTGCTGGGCTGGTTTCTCGCTCTCTCATCCATGCTTTGCATTCCTCTCACCGTCCTCTACAAACTGCTGCACTGCAAAGGCTCTCTCATCGAGGTACGACTGTCGCGTGTGTGCTGCTTCTTCGCTTACCATGCAATAAACTACTCTGTAGCATAGCAAGCTAAAAGCTACATGATCTCTATGAGTAGTTTTAGTGGTAGATAAAGTAGTATACTTTTATTTTAGTAAATATTTATTTTTATATGTATATTTTTTGTTTTATTTACTGATGACTCCTTTGATGCCAAATGACTTGTAGTTACCCCCCAAGTAGTTGAATCTGAGTGGATGAATCTGTGGTGTGTTGTAGGATGCAGTGATGTTCAGTTTGTGTGACTGTGTTTCTCTGTTCAGCGTTGGCAGCATCTGACGACACCTGTCTGGGGTCGACATCACCTCGAGTTCCTTCCACCTGAGAATGGAGCCAGACTTCTACCAAAGGCAGAAGAGAATAAAAACACACTGTTATATGAAAGTGTCATTTAATATCCTGGCCAGCACTAGCAAATGATCAGATACAGAAAAACACTGCCCTGCAAACACACGCACACACACACAGTGGTGTTTGCTCTGTTATGAGTAAGAGAATCATTCAAGTCAAGTCCATACTGCACAGCAAAGCACCTATATGCCTTTAAACGGGTTATATGACATTGCTAAAAAGAACATTATTTTGTGTATTTGGTGGAATGCAATATGTTTATGTGGTTTTAAGTAAAAAAAACAACAAACAAACAAAAACACACATTATCTTCCAAATACTATACATTATTGATTCTCCTCTATGCCCTGCCTTTCTACAATGCGTCGATTTGTACAAAGCTCATCGTTCTGAAAAGCGAGGTGTTCTCTGATTGGCCAGCTATCCAGTGCGTTGTTACTGGCTGAATACCTAAAGTGTGTGACTGAAATGTTATGCCCCTCACCTCACTGTGATGCCGTTTTCCAGCACGACCAGACAAAACCAATAAAACCCATTACGAACTAAGCATTTGTTGCAGGAGTTAGCACAAAATTACTGATTATAATGACTTATACTGTCTTTTTACGCACTGTGTTGCGTATCCCGCTGCGTAAACATAAAACCATGTCTGCATTTGTGATCTGAGAAACAACAAACAACAAGCGCTACTCTGCACTCCTCAAAACTCATCTGTGGTAAATTCTTTAAATATGAAAACATACTTACAGACTGTGAGTCAGATGTGGGGGCATGTTAGGCCTCGTTCACACGGGACGATTTTAAAATTGTCCGCAGATTTTCCAAACCTGAGAGACCCCACACACGGCGATAAAAAATCACGGGTCTAACAGTTTTGGTCGCTCCGTGTGTGGTGTGCAGCCACACGGCAATATCAACACATCACACACGAACCGATTTGACTCCCGAGCATTCCCAGGTCAGACGGGAAATCTCGCAAAATCCCTCGAGATCAAACGTGACTTTAGAGTAAACAATCATGGTGGACGAAGAGGATGCAGTGGCCATAGTTTGTGCTTTGTTTTTAACGGGAAAAAAAACATAAGAAAAATAAGAAAAGGCGATGGTCAAAGAGGTGGAGACGACGCGAGCATGGACTATACTTGCTATATCGTGATATGGAGATAAGTTGTTGTTTTATCTCATAGAAATGTTGTTACGTACTACACAGATTAATAACCGTTGAAATAAACGTTCATATATTAGTTTCCATGTACTCTGGTGGACTGCAGTTGTGGATGTAGTTATGCCCATCGACTTTATTTGTATTTGTTATATTATATACGCCGGCTGTTTTGATTTTGTTTCCCGGTACTATCACTGCCTCGTCACCTCGCGTTCTGATTGGCTACACGCCACAGTCCACAGGCTGCGTGATTGTTTGTCCTCGGGGGACACCACACACGAGAAGAAATCGGGCAAAATAAATCCAACACAGAGGGGTTACCAGGATGTCATGTTTGGGGGGGCATTTGGCTTGTTTGGGGGGGCAACATAGACAATTGAAAATATCGGCTCAAAATTAAGCTATATTACACACAATCTTTTTTAATGCATATCTTTTTCTAAGCCAGGAACCCAGAGATAGGCACAGGGCCCCTATTAGACTATAGGGCTATCACATAAAAGTTAAACCAGGTCAACAGATATGACAGATTAATATATATAACAGATCACGGTGTTTGCCTGATAATGAGAGACAGGTGTTTGCTTGTGAGAAGACGTGTTACACAAGTAGGTTACCGAGAAGGACAAGAGAGTTCTTTAAATGAATCTTACATCAGGTTTGTATAGACAGGAGGTTAATTAATTTGTTTCTTCTTTTAAGCTGGTCCAGAAGTAGATGCTACTTTTAGGGCTGAAATGCTTCGTGAATTACTCTTTGTAAAACACATTAGCAGTCATTATTTGTAGGAGTTTCTCTTAAATTCGCCAGTTAGGAGCTACTTGTAGCCTCTTATAAGTTTCTTTGTGAATGCGGCCCCAGGTAAAAAATTTTTTTGATATGCTCATTTGAACAGTATGAGAACAGTATTTGAATGTTATTCTGTGGTTGTAAGTGGCTTTGGATAAAAGTGTCTGCTAAATGAATAAATGTAAATACGTAGGCCTAGGAATATATTCGGCTACAAGGTGTCAGGAGATTTAGAAGGTTGAAATAAAAGCTATTTTTGTAAAACTATAAGAATTTCAATTATGATATGATTAGCAGAGGCAACATAACTTTTTTTAAATATAGTTTCATTTTTTTTTTTTTTTATTAGTGGTGCTTGCCATAGGCAAATATTATTATTATTTTATGGGGGGTTGGAGTCTATGGGTTTGGTCTCCCACAGGGCTGGGTGATATAATAAAAATCGAACAATTATTATTTTTTTTTTTCAGAAAATACCATGATTTTATCCTGATTCTTTGTCATGTTGGTTTTTCTATTTTGTAAGCTGTTTGAGCATCACAGCCAAACTAATTTCCCTATTATAAAGCCTTTTAAGGTAACAAAATATGAAAGAGTGTGGCAGATATTTAGGCCAAAGTGCATGGATGAAAATCTTTGTCATTATTTTATCTTTGTTATTAAAAAATGAGAACAAAGATACACATTACAAATACAGATATTATACAAATAAAGTGCTTCATTTTCATGTACAAGGGGTGTATTTAGCAGGAGCATTAAAAAAATGTAATGAACAAATATAAAAATAAAAACTATATACACTGATTCCTATTAAAGCAACTGAATTAAAGTTTTTCAGTCAAGAGTATAGAGTCTTGATTTTTCTCTGTGTGTTTGTTGTTTCATTAACATATAATTCACCCAAAAATTTAAATAGTGAAGAAAAAAAATCTGAATGAGTTTCCTTCTTCTACTAAACATAAACTCTATTTTGAAGAAGGTGGAAAACCAAACAGTTGCTGGTTCACAGTGATTTCCACAGTAATTTTCCCCCTACTATAAAAGTCAATGTGGACCAGCAACTGTTTGGTTATCCTAATTTTTCAAAATATCTTATTTTGCTTTCAGCACAAGAAATAAGTTAATATAGGTTTTGGACAACATGTGAGTGTATAAACAGAAATAGAAATAGAACAGAAATGATAGAAATAAAATTTTAGTGTGATCTATCCCTTTAATTCACACGGCAGCATGTAGCCTACTGTCCCTTTAAGACCTGCGCGCCTCTAATATTCAGACATGCATCTGTTTCTTTCAGTTGTTTACTTTCGTTTTAAACATATGAGTCTATACACAAACCTTGTGTGTTTTGACAGTATTAGCACACAACATAACTTAGTAATCAGGCACAGTTCGAAGGGCTTTTTCGTTTTCGGGCCGCACTTTGTGCTCAGAAAAACCGCACGTCAGAAAAGGACACGAATTAAACGTTTAAATAACCAGTAAGGATTTAAACAGATGAAAAAAATGTGAATGAGTTAACTGTGATGTTAATGTATGTCGCAGTATATTAATCCCGCTGGGCCAGAACTGCAGCTGATAGAATGTGCGCAGCACACAATGCAACGATATTTCTTCGAAAGCAGACTGTGGAGACATTTTTATCGCCCACAACCAAAACTATTAACATCCTACCCTCGGCAGAAATCGAGGACAAAATCAGGCTGTTCAGCTGTCAATGCACTTCGATCCCAAACGCTGTTTTGGGTTGGCAAATCTAATTTTCTTGCCACCCTTTGGCTTCTGGACACGACACTGCTTTAAAGCTCTGCCAGGTAAACAGCGCGTACCCCCGAAGCGCGCGCACTGTCAAACAGCGCCAAACTTGATTTTTGTTGGATCAGACCCATCTGCAAGCTATGGAAAAATATGCACAAAACAATCCACTTTAAAGTATTAATTTATCATCAGAGGGACAGATCATTTCTCAGGGGAGGCAGGGCTTATCCTAGGGGAGGCATTGCCTCCCCCAGCCTCCCCCTAGACACGCCCCTGATCCAACATGTTGGATATCCCCGATTTGAGATCGGAGCGGTCCTGACATTCTTCCGAGCAGAGGAGAGCAGTCTTAACACACCACACACGGCAGGAATATTTGATCAGATTATTTTACGATAATCGGAGCATCCTAAGATTGTCGGAAGGGCTGAATCGGGGCTAAAATCGGCCCAATTATCCTGCCGTGTGAACCAGCCTTTAGAACGAGCCTTTTTAGGGGGTGAAGTGACTCTTAACTTTTATAAAGAATATCTCTTTGGGTTTGAGACTTAAGTCTTTGTAACTTTACAGATCTTCTTTATGCACCAAGAGCTTGTAACACTCCAAAGAGAAAGGACAAATTGAAATCGCATCATATGACCCCTTTAACATACACAGTGTCATCCCACTTCAGCCACAGCAGAGCCTGTGCATTTCAACTGTCATGCAGTAATAATGCTGGTCTTCTCTCAGTGTAATTAAATTTCAGAAGAAGGCCTCAGGCGCACAAGATAATAATGCGTGCTTGTGTTTGACCGTTATGTGCCAGTGTGCTGATGTTGTTCAGTATTATGTGTTTGTGTTTGTTACGTTGCACTGAGATCTTACAGCAGTGTTTTGGAGCAGAGAGTTGGTTAATTAATAATAAAAAATATAAATTTAGTCTCAACTCATGTTGTGTGCATTTATTTCGTTTGGTAAAACCGTTATGCAAATTATCTAATAATTTGTAAAGAATGTTCCAAGAAAGACTTTTTAGATCCAAAATGTTAAATATATAAAACTGAGATATATTATTTTAATAGTTCAGATGTACAGCATTTATATAAAATAGAAATATTTGTAAATATTTTACATAGGCCTATCTTTATAGTCACTTCCGATCACTTTAATAGATCATTTTTAAATAAAAGTTTAATTTATTATTATATATATATACAGTCATGGCACCCTATTAAATATGATCAAAGAAAGCTGTGAATAAGAATATATCATAAGAATTTTTAGGGATGCCTATAACTGCGAGCCTGATAACAAGGTCTCAGTGTGTGTCATAACATATTGTCTCAAGGTCAGTTTCATTGAAGCTTCTTATCTGTATTCCCCTCCCTGCAGCTGCAGATTAATTCTCTCACTATCTTTCTGTCCTTCCTTCATTCCTTTCTTAACTCTTTCTTTCCCTTTCTTACGGTTTTCAGAGTGACTGTGTCAGTGAAGCTGACAGGATGAAATCAATAATAAAAAAAACTGAGAGATACATTGCCATATTGTTATATCTTTTTCTCCATAAACTCTTTACAAACTCTTGCCCCCACAACACTGTGACATAAAAAAAAGGGAAAAAAAGTGTGATACATAAACTCAGAATTCAGAGGAAAAATATTTGTATCTTGCAATTCTGAGAAAAAAACGTAACAGTTTAAGGACTTCACATTTTAACTGCTGAAATGAGCAAACAACTTCCGATCATTCAAACATGCTGTTTATAAATTTGTCCTTAAACGTCTAATATCACAAATATATTCATTTACATTAACTTTATAATTTAAATTATATTTATCTAATTTATTTAAATGTATTAAACCACATGCTGACATCTGCTGGTCAAAACTGAGTAAATGCGAAGGGAACACAACAACCTCACACTCCTTTTACAAGCCAACTGAAAGTGTTTGATGAAAGTTTAATCTATCTATTTCAAGTAAACATTATTAAATAGTAATTATATCTATACTTTGTGTTTTTTTATTACTTTGTAGTGCTTGTTTGAGATTTCACTGAATTTGGTCTTAATTCTGGGCACGTTTGTTTGCCTGTATATCATCATACGGCCTGTACTGAATGTGCTCATGTAATATCTCTGTCTTACAGTAGTATTATTATGTGCTCCAGATGGGCGTGTCTATAAGAGTGTGATGTCACATGAAAACTATAAATAGCTTAATAAGTCTGCCAGGTGCTGTGACAGATGGGCTGTTTGAAACATTTCATCCTACAGTTAAATGCTTAGCTGTAATTGTTAAAGAGTTAAACCAGTATTTCCCTTTTGCACAATAAAGGCTCATCCTGACAGCAAGCGAGTCTCCGTTAAATTTTACAGGCTTCACTGAAGGAGGACTGGCATGTGCCTCAAACAAACTGTGCACTACAGAGTGCAAATATTCTGACTGAAATATAAATTTTGGTACCTAAAATTTGGGATTTGTTTTAACAGTTTCTCGAAAATAACCAAATATCGGCACAGGCAACAAATATATCTCACTCTGCTGATTGATGACTGAAAATGCGTTTGTGTGTGTGTGTGTGTGTTGTATATATATATATTGTCACAATCAGTTGGAGTGCCCTTGATCTTCAGTAGAGGGCACTCCACTCAGGACTCATTCAGAACTCCAGTTCCCATCCTGCCTGGTTCCTGCTACTGGTTGCATGCACGCACACACACACACCTGCACTCACACCTGCACCTCATTTCAGCTAATACACACACATATAAGCAGCACACTCACTCCACATTGCGAAGTCTTGTTTAGCCTGTCTAAAATTTAAGAGCATTTTTCTAGTGTTTGTTCTTCCCGTGTATGATCTTGGATTGTTTAAACCGACTCTGATTCTCTGCTGCCTGCCCTGATCTCTGCTTGTTACAGTTTGATTCTGGATATCCCTAACATACTGACGCCGTTCCTGATTTCTGCCTGTATGACCATTCTCTTTAGGAAGTTCTGCAAATGGATCTGAACGCCTCTGACTCCTCGTTACACACACACACACGCACACACACACACACACACACACACACACACACACACACACACACACACACACACACATATATATATATATATATATATATATATATATATATATATATATATATATATAAATAATTCACTTTTGTATGTGAAAATATGTGGATATGTCTTTCTAAGCCTTTGTATAACAACTTCTATTCCTATATAATTACATTTTTGGATGTTTTGGGGGGTGGGGATATATATATATATATAGTAATATAAATATATTCCAACTTATTGTTTATTAAGTGGGCTTTGTATGTGAGCAGATTTTGCACTGGATTTTGCACAAATCTCTATATCACAGAGGAAACGTTACTTCATTCACTTACATTCTAACTTGTTCCTCAGCCTCAAATACAGTTGTGTGTGTGTGTGTGTGTGTGTGTGTGTGTGAGAGAGAGAGAGAGAGAGAGAGAGAGAGTGTGTGTGTGTGTGTTTGTGGACCCTTTAATTCACTTTCAATGCATTTTACTTCATCCTATTTTGTGAACCCTTTGTATCACATTAATTACATGAAAATGATTCAGGCTAAATCACAGTCCAGTTTTTATCATTTATCACAAACTTTGACTATCAATTGGATAGAATACTTATGAGTGAGTAGTTCACCAATTGGGCATTGCTAGTTCATTTTCTAAATATAAAGCTACAGGGGCACTTCGTCACTGAAACAGAAGTTTTGTCTCATACAATGGAATAGGTGAATATTAGTTTAGACACTTTAGTTTCGCTTTATATTATTACAGTATTTACAGAGGAAAAAGAGCAAGGATCTGAATTCATACAGTACTTTCCTGACTTTTAACATTTCAACATTTACACTTTAAAGATGAATTCTGGCAACATTGTGTTAAACATGCACAATGTATTTTGTTAGGACTTGTTAAAGCACAACAACATTTTGTTTGGTCATCTTTTCTAGCTATTGCTTGTTCAGCATGACAGTGTGTCAGCTGCGGAAATCTCAGCATTATCTCTGATGTGACGTCCAACTTTGAACCTTGGGGTAACTGTACTACCTTGTTTGATCAGGCGGGTTTGACGATAGTGAAGCAAGACTCGGGGAGATGTAGTCAAAAAACTAGCCAGCGATTGTCTCCGCTGGACCCAGAAAATTTGCAAGGTCAGGTACAACGATATCATCACTGGAAAACAACAATCAGAAGGAAATTTTGAATACATTTATTTCACATTTACAAAAAATCTATGAACAATATTTAAATGGTTCACGCCATATCTATGCCCAGATACTGATTTTTTCATATTTTAGTATTATATCTACCCTAATCAAAATACACTATCCATCCATCATGGTAAATCAGAATCAGAATCAGAATATATATATATATATATATATATATATATATATATATATATATATATATATATAATAGATTTATGAATGTACAGCTTATATATATGTTATTTACAGATATACAGTTCAACAAATCAACAAGTTTTAATAAGGTTGTCGGCTTGCTTTTAACACCAGGTGGTAAGAAACCCTCTCCAGTCTCCACCCTCTTCCAAAACTTGTACGGACTTGACTATCTTAGTTTGTCTTTTCTCTCAAAGTCTCGATAAAAGCATACAGCCATAAGTGGAGAAGAAAACAAACACTGAATTTGTTTCTGACTTGACAGCAGCATCTGTGTTTGTGCGATTTTTCGTGATAATTTTTGAAACCATTCAGAAAGTGAGAGTGAAATTAAATTTGCTGAAGCTCTTAAACTGTAAAAAATGGATTCATTTTCTGTAAAGGAAGTTTCTTGTCCGATCTGCTGTGAAATCTTCAAGGCACCTGTTCTTCTGTCATGTAGTCACAGTTTCTGTGAGGAGTGTCTTCAACAGTTCTGGAGGACCAAGAACACTAGGGAGTGTCCTGTCTGCAGGAGAAGATCCTCAAGAGATGATCCTCCATGTAATCTTGTGTTAAAAAACTTGTGTGAGTCGTACCTGAAGGAGAGGAGAGATGAGACGCGTCCATCAGTGTCTGAGGAGGCCTGCAGTTTACACAGTGAGAAACTCAAGCTCTTCTGTCTAGACGACAAACAGCCTGTGTGTTTAGTGTGCAGAGATTCACAGAAACATGTCAATCACACATTCAGACCCATCAGTGAAGTAGTTTCATCTCATAAGGTAAGATAAATGTGTCGTCTTTCATGAACAATAAATATTCAATCACAGATATCATCACATTAATGCACTCAGCATTTCTCTGCTCAACATTATATTACATATTCAAACGTATCACCGTATTCTCCTGATACATTTTATTTTGTGTAATCCTAGGAGGAGTTGACGTCCTTACAAGAGAAACTTAAACACATAGAGGAATTTAAGGAAGAGTGTGTGAAAACACTTCAACACATTTGGGTGAGGAAAACACATCAAGGGTCAAATACATTTTCATTGCAGTTGTAGGATATTTATACACAATTATGATCTATAATAATTACTGTAATAGATTCCATTTAACTTCTGATTTAGTGTATTGGGTTCATTAACCCCACACTGTAAACGATTTCTGTTGTTTTCACAGTATTATTGCTGTATTATCAGAGAAAGCTTACTGTAGAAACAGTTTACAGTAAGTTGCTGTCAATTTTATAACTTTTGCAGTATTATTGCTGTATTTCCAGCTTTGTCTTACTGTAGAAACTATTTACAGGACAGTTGCTGTCAATTTATGCTATTCTTTGAAAAAAACAATAGAGTGGGAAAATAATTACAGTAATCCTTATATTACTGTTAAATTGATGACAGTAATAATCCAATTTACAAGGAATTTTATTTATTAATTATATATTTATTTATAAGGAATTTTATAATACATCGTTTCATATGGTAACCCATGTATTAAGGCATTTGGCATATAGTTAAAAAAAGCTGAATGATTTATGTGGGTGTTTTTTAATTGCGTATCTTCATGGTTGCCAGATTTTGACACAAAACCCACCTAATCTCATAGGTTATAGCCAACAATTTTGTGGGTGGGAGGTAGTTGTAGAGATGTAGATGTCAAAAATATAGGCTAGGTAAATAGATAAAATCAATTCCCATGATATATTTTTAATATTATTATTTTGCTTTCTATTAAACACACTAATTACATAAAGAGCGGAATCGTACGCGATAGACCTGGCAACCAATCATCTATGTACCTGGCAACCTATCATCTATATACCTGGCAACCAATCATCAACATCAGTGCAGGCTAAACCGTCAGCCTGCACTCATTTTCCAATTCATTTTCTGAGCCTTTGAGGATGAACAAGACCAACGAGAACCAGTCAGGTGAGATATACAATTTTATTCAGTATCTTAAAGATGTGTATTTCAAAAAGTTTCACCCCAAAGGGAAGATATTCGTTTTAACGTTACCACTAAATAATCGATGGTGAGTTTGATAGTAGTCTGTAACACAAACATTCTAACGTTAACCAAATATTAATTATCACAAGCTTTGCTGTTAATGTTAGTTAATAATTTCAAGTTTAGAACAAAGTAATCGAAATGTTCTTCTTTCTGAACATTTGTGTGTAACTTTCACCGTGTGCGTGTGTCCTGTCGCGATCGAGGCCTTACGCGCCTAAACCTAAAGCTATGTTCGAAATCGACCTATTACACTAATGTTATGCACGACTTGAAGGGACAACCACAGTGTTTTCAGTTATATTATGCATTTATTGCGTGAGTACAACCGATGTATTCATTTAAAGTGAATACACAGGCAGTGAAAGTCGGGCCGGTTTAATTCCCTCGTCTCGGTATAGTCCTTCTTCAGACCAGACGTTCCCATGATTTTGCTCACTCGTTTTCATTAACTTCTTCAAGTGCATTAATATCTGAATACAGCCACTGCCAACGCACTGCGGATAATTTAGTTGTATATTTGATATTGTGTGATATTCACGATAATGGCTATTATAATCCCCATATTCTTGCCACTTTGGGTGCTTCTCATTTCTTATTTGTGACAAATCAGGTTCTCCCTCGAAATCGGATCTCTGTTAGGACACCAAGAGATCTCAAATTAATTGTAATAGGTACATAAATAAATAATAATAATTTAATAGATTAGCCATTTTTTTTACAAGTAATAAATGAAATGCACAGGTTGAATAATTAATACTAGCATTCAATTATTTGATTTACTTAAATTATATGTTAAGTTTTTTTGTGCTATTTTTAAGTTGCATTTAAGTTGACAGCTTGTCATTTCTGGTCTTTGACATTTGTTTTCTTTTCAAATTATTTAATTTGATTCTACATATTGGAATTGTTTTGTAACCTTTTTATGTTTTAACTGATCCATGTTTCTCTTTGTCTTACAGGTAAAAATCATTGGTGAAGTCACCAGATGTGGATGGGTAAGTACTGCATCTAAAGTTAAAATTGTTTGGAAATAAGATTAGAAATGCCTTTATCTTGCAAAGTGTGCCAGTACTCAGTAAAGTCTATTCCAGAATTTGTCAGACTTGCTAAGGAATACAGGAATCTTGCAAACTATAGATTCTCTTGTGGATTTTTCAGTGTCCATGTAACTTCAAAACTGCCGTTGGCCTTCGTACACATATGTATCGTAACCATGCAGTGATTACACCAAGTGCTGACAAATCACACAGTGGTGTTAATATGACATGCCAGGTTATGGAATGTTCTTTCACTTCCACATCTGGGGATGCATGGTGAAACGAATATCTCTGTGTAGGTCTATGCAGTGTTGAATATGTTTTTCATTTCTTTCAGCGTGTATGTTGTTCGACATTGCAGCGTGCTGATGAGTTAATAAAGAGGTAAGTCATTTTCAAGTCTGTTTATCACATTGATGTTGGTCAAGCTGTAGTGCAACTTAATTTTTGTGTTTTGTTCTCTATAGGCAGCAAAAACCTGGGATCTGCATTGGCCCTGTCAAGTCTGGAGAGTGTTTTTACCATTTAATGAATTCAATTGTAATAAAAGTTTTTAAATGGACTTCTGAGTGTTGTCATAATTTACGTGACATTTAATAATCAGTAATATAACTGTGAATTTTTTTTTGCATACAAGCCTTTATATTTCATTCTTTTTTAAGCATGTAACAGGTTGTAGTTAGTTATATGTTGTCTATAGATGAGTATATATGAATATAAAAACTACCGTAATCAATTATACTGCATAGTAACTTTACAGTATTTTAAAATACAGTGCAAAAACATGAACTGTAATTAATTTTACAGTATAAATATACTGTAAGTTATTATACAGTATTTTGTGAACTACTGTAATCAGGTTTACAGTAATATTACCGTGGAATAAAATACTGAAGCTTGCTGGCTATTTGTTGCCAGTAAGTTACTGTTGATTTTACGTGAAATTTTTTACAGTGCATGGTCATGGACTTTCGACTTTAAATGTATACTTTAGAACAAATCTTTTAATCTGAGAGTATAACAAAGTGCACTTTTTAATTAAGTGTGTTTAGAAAGTCATAAAAGTGAGTTTTATCGCTAGTTCTTATTTGCTAAAAGAAAATGATTCAGTCATGAACGTTCTCCATCATCAGAGCAGAGTTTGCTGTAATATTTTACAGGGGCATAGCAGTATCTCAGTTGCATTTAATCTAAAAAGGGTATCTATATAGACCCCATTTTTAATACAACAAGCTGCCTGTCACAAGCTGTCAGGTGTGTTTTTGTCAGGCTGTGACATATTTGAAATAGTATTGGCTTTTTTAGATGAGGGTCAAGCTCAAATTGTCCCGCCCTAATTTCATGTTAACAGTGGAAATCAAGCCAAGTAACTGGGAACAAATTTTGATAATGGTGTCGGCTTGCTTTTAACACCAGGTGGTAAGAAACCGTTTCCAGTCTCCACCCTCTTACAAAACTTGTATGGACTTGACTATCTTAGTTTGTCTTTTTTCAATAAAATCATAAAGCAATCAGTGGAGAATAGGAGAAATGCTTTAAAGGTGCTGTATGTAGGATTGACACCAAGTGGTTGAACTAGGTATTGCAATCCAAATTCAAAATATTGGAGAGGGTGTTTTTTTTTTTCACCTGGTCCCTCTTTCTCAGACTTGACACATACAGGTTACCAGATTGACAACACAAGCAGGAACAAAACCGCTTGACAATAATGCAATAAAATATGCTGTGTTTTCTGCCAACTAAGTGCCGAAATACAAGCCCAGCCCAGGACACACACTTTCAAAAGAGAATAACTGACTGTGACTGTCATGATTCTGCCTTCATGTCCTGACTTTCCTCTAGTCTTGAGGCAGGATCATGACAGACCCGTGTTTTGTGTACAAGCCCCCTTGCCCCGCCCCCTTGTTATCCTAGTTTTGTCGTGATTGCCTTACCTGTGCCACCTGTTGTGTCTTAATTAGTTTTCCTATTTACATCCCCTAGTGTGCTCTGTTTTTTGTCGGTTCATTGTTTCTATATATGTGTTCCTTCATGTTAGCTTGTGAGATATTGTATCATTGTCACCCCTTGAAGAAGTCGTTGTATAACCGTGAGTGTTTATTTGTAGTTAGTGTTTAGAGTCTTTGTTTATCTTGTCAACCCAGCCTTGTTTAGTTATCCCCCTCTGCCCTTGTCATTGTTTTCCCCCTCATGGGTTTTGTTTTCCCCTTTTTTCTGTAATACCCTGTGTTGTACTTCCTGTCTGCGATTTGAGTTCATCCCTACCCTCCACATAACAGTAGCATTGTTTTTCAGATGAACAAGTATGTTAACTTAGCATGTTTCTTAAATATCTGCAAACATGTTATGGTATTGTTATGCTTTAGTAGAATCAAAAACTTACGTCACCTTAAGTTTGTTTCTGACTAGACAGCAGCATCTGTGTTTGCGTGATTTTTCGTGGTAATTTTTGAAACCATTCAGAAACTGAAAGTGAAATTTACTTTGCTGAAGCTCTTAAACTGTAAAAATGGATTCATTCTCTGTAAAGAAAGTTCTTGTACAATTTTCTGTGAAATCTTCAAGGCTCCTGTTCTTCTGTCATGTAGTCACTGTTTCTGTTTAGAAACATTCATGAAAGTGAGCTCTCTTTAAATACACTAAATACAAGTGTCCTTTTAGTTCATTAACATTATTTCATCTGTACAATTTAAAAATATACATTTGTAGATTTCTAGTACACTACAGATGCACATTCATTAATTAAACACATTTATTTATATGATCACAATTGCATGTGCATGATGTAGTTAATGCGTGTTTATTCAGATGATCAAAATGAATGTGATTTAAAGACCTATTATGCCTCTTTTTACAATCTGTAATATAAGTCTCAGGTGTACCCAGTGTCTGTGAAGTTTCAGCTCAAAACACTCCACAGATCATTTATCATATCATTTTGAAAATGCCTTTTTTCATTGGAAACAGAAACACGCTGTTTTGGTGCATGTCCCTTTAAATTTAAAAACAGTTCCTACCTAAGATACTCTGCTAAAAAAAACATCAGCTTTGTTCGTTATGTCTATCGTGCTGAAATCATATGGTTTTCAGTGTGCACACATCTGAAGCATGCGCAAAGAAAGCGTCTGTCACATGGCATGTGAGTACTAAACTAACTTCTCTTTCATGTCTTACTGCACTTAAACTGTAAACTACACACAAGCTTATTTTAAAAACACACATTAGCATTCTTTGCTCGAATTTCGCCATGGTGTTAGAACAGAAAAGGTCAGATTTTCATCATATGTCACCTTTAATTTCAGTCTCAAGCTGAGCACACAGAGTGTCAGATAAAACTGGAGTTTGAGAAGCTTCATCAGTTCCTCAGAGATGAAGAAGAAATTGCAATCACTGCGCTGAGGGAGGAAAAAGAGCGGAAGAATCAGATGATGCAGGACAAGTTTGAGGAGATCAACAGACACATCTCAGCTCTTTCACACACAATCAGAGACTTGGAGAAGTTGATGAATGCCAGTGAATTCTTGTTTCTAAAGGTCCCAGATCAGATAATTGATTCATTAATTGATAACTAATTCAGTTATTGCTTACTTGAGGAGATAATTTGTCTGTTTAATTTCCAGAACTTTCCAGATGTGATTGAAAGGTGAGTGATCTGTTCTTGCCCCTTATGTGTTCTGAACATGTCACAAAGCCACTACATTTCTTACTCCTAAATGTTTCTTCCAGAGTCCAGAGCTTACGGTCGGATCCACAGCTGGCTTCTGGAGCTTTGATTAATGTGGCACGTCACCTGGGCAACCTGCCATTCAGAGCCTGGAAGAAGATGCAAGACATTGTCCAACACAGTGAGTCTTTAGAAAAGTGATTCTCAGTATTTTTGATTCCCAAGGCCATTGTCAAAAGTTTGGGAATGGAAATATTTTTCATACTTTTTCATGCTCAACTACACTGAATTTATTTAATTAACATGTTTGAACCTATTTTAAAATGGGATTCCTCCAGTCTTCAGTGTCACTTGATCCTTCAGAAATCATTCTGATATGATGATTTGCTGATATGATGATTCTTATCAATATTGAAAACAGTTTCGCTGCATAATACTGTTGTGGATTTAAAGTTCAACGTTTGAAAATTTTAAATATAAATCTTCTGTAGTATTATGAAATGTCTTTGTCAGACTTTGCTTTTTTCTTTTCTTTTTTTTTCTTTGCTAATTTAAAGCTTGCCTGTCTTTTAAAATATTTTAAGCCCACTTGAAAGTGCGTGCTGAGGCCATCTAGTAGTGGATCCCAGTTAAGAAACACTGATTTAAAAGATCTGTTCTGTGTGACACATATAATCTTAATGACAAAATAATTAATATTTAATTTAACTACACCAAAATAAACAAAAAAAAATCTTTGTTTTACTTCATACTTACAATTGCAGTTATATGGCAGATTTGTTTATTGCTTCTAACATTTCTCAAGCACATATTCACTATGAAAACACTGACAGAAATCATCTGAGAGTGTTTCATCAATAGAGCAATAATAGAGTTAATAATTGTTCACTATATGAGCATCAGAATAGCAGCAGCTGTTGGTTGTGTTTCATCAGCTCCTGTGATTCTGGATCCGAACACGGCTCATCCAGATCTCCTCTTGTCTGATGATCTGATCAGTCTGGTGTGCAGCACCCACAGTCAAGTGCTTCCTAATAATCCAGAGAGATTCGATGAGCACTCCTGTGTTCTGGGTTCAGAGGGGTTTAACTCAGGAACGCACTGCTGGGACGTGGACGTCAAAGAGAGCTCGTCCTGGAGTCTCGGAGTAACTACAGCATCAAACCAGAGGAAGGGTTATGATTTCTTTGACAGTGGTGTGTGGAGTGTGCAGCACAGACTGTTTGAAGAGTCTGGTTTTCCTGTTGTACAAAAGCTGGAGCGGGTGAGAGTTCACCTGGACTATGAGAGAGGGACAGTGTCGTTCTCTGATCCTGTAAAGAACACACTTCTGTACACATTCACAACCACCTTCACTGAGACCGTCTTTCCATTCCTTTATAGCTTTTCTCATCTGAGGATCTTATAGTAGAAGTGTTTGAAAAAGTTATTTATGTAGATTAGGAGGAATTTTTCAGGGCATATTTCATTTTTTTATTTCTTAGTATGAATAAAAGTATGAAGCTTTTTCCAATGTAATGTAATGGAAATTCTTTTGAGGATGTTTCACTGAAGAAAAATAAACTCCATCCACTGGTCCCTTAATGCTGTTTCTCTTTTGGTAATCTGTGCAGGGTTGTCTTGCCCTGGCAACCAAAAACACACTTCTTTTGTGACTTTTCGCGACGCTCTCGCTCTGATCAGTGAATCACTCTGATCAGTGAAATGTCTCTGCTCTCAGTGCTCTGCTATACGGGAGCGCGCGCTCTTCCGGCAAACGTGCCCCATAAGACCCATGTAAGGAATTTCCGCTCCATCTAACGTCACACAGAGCCATACTCGAAAAAAAACTTTCTGAAACATGTGACAAACCGGAAGGAGTATTTTTGGAACAGAAATACTCCTTCAAACGTACAACTTAATTTTTGAAACTTTGTCCATGTTTAGCATGGAAATCCAACTCTTTAACAGTGTAAAAAACTCAGTATGCATGAAATAGCATTTCACCCCCCCTTTAACCGTTTTGTAAGGGCCATCATGAAGGACAAGGTTCATCGAGTCTCGGTAAGTAAAACTAGGGAGGGATAACGTTAGAGGAGTTATAATAGTGTTCTATGTATTTCTGATAACTATACAAACAATCTCTGAATAAGCATAACACAGTTAAATTCCAAACATTTAATATAATAGTTGTATATAATTACATATGTTGAATTTAAAGAGAATTGTCCAATAGCATCAACAAATGCTTATTATAATATAATATAAATAAACCATATATGTTCCCTCAATAAACCCTATATTCTAATTTTGTTCACATTTTCTCTATATATTTACCTGGTAATCCATAAGCCCCAATGTGAGAACCAGTGTAGTAAATTTTTATCTCACATTCACATTACTGTGAGCTGACTGGAGTGTAGTTACAATAGTATACAAGTAGTATACAATAGTTCAACATTTAATTTTTGGTATTTGTTAGACAGGCGATTTACAGTGCATTCAGGCTATACATATCACCATGTTCTCTAGGAATTTAAGTTGGTGCGTTTAACAGTTTCTGTAACTTTCTGTAACCGACAGGGCACTTGAGTATTGCTTTTCTCTTTCTTTACTTTTTGTATAGCTTGTTCTCAAATATCTCTTACACTTGTAGTCACTATGTGCTTTCAGATCTCTACTATCACTACTAACACTAGGAGAGCACGCTATGTACATCGCAGGAAGGCCTGTCTGACAAACCTACGCCATGTCCCTCTGACCTCTACTACTACGCTCTCTATTCCAGTTGGTCTCTGGAACTGCCAGTCTGCAGTTAACAAAGCAGACTTCATTTCTTCTATTGCTACTAATTCCGGTCTCAACCTCATGGCACTGACAGAGACTTCGATCAAACCTGAAGATACTGCCACCCCTGCAGCCCTCTCCACTAATTTCACTTGTTCCCACACTCTTCGTACCACTGGGAGGGGTGGAGGTACGGGTCTCCTTATATCTAAAGAATGGAAATTTGATCTTCAGCCATCACCTACAGGTACTGGTTCATTTGAATCACATGCCATTACTGTAACCCACCCTGTTAAAATCCACTTTGTGGTCATTTATCACCCCCCAGGTCAACTGGGAAACTTCTTGGAGGAGTTGGATGTGCTGCTATCAAACTTTCCTGAAGATGGTACTCCTCTGGTACTGCTTGGTGACTTCAACATCCACCTAGATAAACCCCAGGCTGCTGACTTCAAAACTCTGCTCACCTTATTTGATCTCAAGTTAGTGTCTACTACAGTGACTCACAAATCAGGCAACCAACTGGACCTCATCTACATGCGCTGTTGCTCTATGGACACCTCTTCAGTTGCTCCACTGCACACATCTGACCACTTCCTCATTACTGCTAACCTAGCACTTACTCCTGAAGTGGCACACACTCCAACGCAGGTCACCTTTCGACGGAACCTACGCTCACTCTCTCCATCTCGCCTATCTGCTGTGGTTTCATCCTCACTTCCTGCACTCTCTCAGTTTTCTGCTCTGGACACAAACAGCGCTGCGGACACTCTTTGCTCCACTTTAACATCTTGCTTGGACAACTTTTGCCCACTGTTGTCTAGACCAGCACGCACTGCCCCATCTGCCCCCTGGCTGTCCAAAGTTCTCTGTGAACATCGCTCTAAACTCAGGGCTCCAGAGAGGAAATGGCAGAAATAAAAAAAAAAACTCTACTGCTGACCTCAGTGTGTATCAATCTCTCCTCTCTTCCTTCTCTGCAAATGTCTTCACGGCTAAAACATCCTACTACCACAACAAAATTAACAGCTGCTGTGATGCTCGGACACTCTTCAAGACTTTCTCTTCTCTTCTTAATCTGCCGCCTCCACCTCCTCACCGACTCTTACAGTGGACGACTTTGCAGTTTTCTTCACAAATAAGACAAGATCCATCAGTGACCAATTCTCCACACCGCAGACTGAGGACAACTTCACAATGACCAACGCACACTCTTTATCCTCCTTCTCCCCACTCTCAGAGATGGACGTCTCCAAAATTCTCCTGTCCAATCATCCTACTACTTGTCCACTTGATCCGATCCCCACTCACCTCCTTCAAGCGATCTCTTCTTCAGTCATACCTTCGCTTACTCACATTATCAACTCCTCTCTTCACTCTGGAACATTTCCCTCAGCATTCAAGCAGGCTCGGGTAAGCCCATTGCTCAATAAACCATCTCTAAATCCAGTGCTTCTTGAAAACTACAGACCGGTAATCCCTTCTTCCATTCATTGCAAAGACACTTGAGCGGGCTGTGTTCAACCAGCTTTCTATGTTCCTTGTACAGAACAACCTCCTGGACAGCAACCAATCTGGCTTCAAAAGTGGCCTCTCAACTGAGACTGCTCTGCTCTCGGTTACTGAAGCCCTGCGACTAGCAAGAGCAGCTTCAAAATCCTCGGTACTCATCTTACTGGACCTGTCTGCTGCTTTTGACACTGTTAATCACCAGATTCTCCTGTCCACCCTCAGAAAGATGGGCATCTCTGGAACTGCTCTCCTGTGGGTTAAGTCCTACCTCTCTGACAGATCCTTCAGTGTGTCTTGGAGGGTGATGTTTCAAAGTCACACCACCTTGCTACTGGGGTTCCTCAAGGCTCAGTACTTGGACCACTTCTCTTCTCCATCTACATGACATCTTTAGGATCTGTCATTCAGAAGCATGGCTTTTCTTATCACTGCTACACTGATGACACCCAGCTCTACTTCTCATTCCAGCCAGATGACCCGACGGTAGCTGCTCGCATTTCAGCCTGTCTGAGTGACATTTTTAGCTGGATGAATGACCATCACCTTCAGCTTAACCTTATGAAGACAGAACTCCTGGTGATTCCAGCTAACCCATTGATTCATCACAACTTCTCTATACAGCTGGGCTCGTCAACCATAACTCCTTCGAGGACAGCCAGAAACCTAGTAGTTGTGATGGATCATCAGCTTCACAGACCACATTGCTACAACGACCCGGTCCTGCAGGTTTGCCTTATACAACATTAGGAAGATTAGACCCTTCCTGTCAGAGCAAGCAACCCAACTTCTTGTCCAAGCTCTTGTTCTCTCCAGACTGGACTATTGTAAGGCTCTCCTGGCGGGCCTTCCTGCATGTACTGTCAAGCCCCTGCAAATGATCCAGAATGCAGCAGCGAGGGTTGTCTTCAATGAGCCAAAAAAAGCTCACATTACTCCTCTCCTCATCAGGTTACACCGGCTACCAGTAGCCGCTCGCATTAAATTCAAGGTACTGATGCTTGCCTACAAGACGACCACTGGCACGTTACCAACTTAACTAAACTCACTGGTTAAATCTTATGTGCCCTCCAGAAGTTTGCGCTCTGCAAGTGAACGACGCCTTGTGGTGCCATCCCAAAGAAGGTCAAAATCACTCTCACGGACCTTTTTACTGGACTGTGACCAGCTGGTGGAATGACCTCCCAATCTCAATTTGTACAGCTGAGTCTTTACTCATTTTCAAGAAACATCTAAAGACTCATCTTTTTCACCTGCACTTAACCAACTAACACCAGCACTTTTCCTTTTCTTGTCTTTTCATTTTAAAAAATAAAAAAACTGGCTATGCGTTCTATACTAGACTAACTGAGACTTGTCATGGCACTTGTATACTGTTGTTGTTCTCTTGTTGACCTGACTGCTTCTATTGTTCTCATTTGTCATTTGTAAGTTGCTTTGGGTTAAAGCCTCTGCTAAATGATTAAATGTTAATGTAAATGTAAACTTATTACACAAAGGGCAACGCTGTTTAGCTTTGTTAACTAAGATGTTAGGGGATTTTCATGCGCATCTCGTCAGTAAAACGCTCCTGTGATTATAAGTATATCTCCAGCACATGCTCCTGCCCACTTGCTTCTCAAAACTAGTCCAATCTCGTTTCCAGGAGGGCAGCGTGCACTCAGCTGCTGTCGAATAACAACACAGGCACCGCTGGCACAATCAGGGCTACGTTCAGCACCGACAAAATGTTGCACAACCTTTTTTTAAACAGAAACGGTGATGCGTTGAACACACGGTTCTGATGACGCAAGAGTTGCAACTATGGTGTGTGAAGTGACATTCAGCCAAGTATGGTGACCCATACTCAGAATTTGTGCTCTGCATTTAACCCATCCGAAATGCACACACACAGAGCAGTGAACACACACACACACTGTGAGCACACACCCAGAGCAGTGGGCAGCCATTTATGCTGCGGCGCCCAGGGAGCAGTTGGGGGTTCGATGCCTTGCTCAAGGGCACCTAAGTCGTGGTATTGAAGGTGGAGAGAGAACTGTACATGCACTCCCCCCACCCACAATTCCGTCCGGCCCGAGACTAGAACTCACAACCCTTCGATTGGAGTCCAACCCTCTAACCATTAGGCCACGACTTCCCATGGACTATGGCAGCTGAGAAGGCCATTTTTGTGTTCTTTGTGAAGAATTTTCGGAGCCATCTATTTAGCCTCACATACTGACTTTATTTGTAGTTCATACGGTTTTAATACCCTGTATTTTCTTTCTAATTTTTAGGAAAAGCACTTAATTACCATTGTTTATTTTTATACCAAATGTCATACAATTGCAATAAAGCTAAAAATATAAACAACTACATCATTATGTTGATATCCTATATTTTTACAATAAAACTTACGATAAACATGTCTTTTAATATCCTCAGTTTTTGTGTATACCGAGCTGCAACGAACACATTTGTACATTATTTTCCTTGAAGCTATTGTGCAAGTTCACTTTAATTCCGCGTGCTTTATATACATGTTGCTGCTGATTGGACTGCAGTTCTGACACACCCACCAAACAAGAGAAAACGCATCTCAAACCCCGTTGCACACATAGACAGTAAAAGAAATGGACACAGCGACCCCATTGTAAGTTTTTTAGCACTTCCGTTTCTGACGCGCAGACTCAAACGAAGCTTGACGACGTCAGCAACCTGTCTGACAGATGTAAATCTTCTAAGTGGCTGTGCGTGCAAACTGCCATCGTTAATCTTGCAGAGATGGCGAGCTTGAGCAGGGAGTTCTTTGGCGTGAGTGAGCAGGAGTAAGTATTGTGATTAATTATTTTGTATAGTATTTTAAAATGTAACGCCAGTACGCCATATTAAGTTAATTGCCTGCGAGCTTCTCCTCCTGTCTGTACGGTAATGCGACAGAGAGTCGAGTGGTTATGACACAATCGTTAGCCTATTTTTTACAAAAACTGTTTATAAGGGGCCATAATGTAACATAGAAGGTAATGGAGCCCTTTATACATTGTCGTGTATCTTTAGAAATAAATAATGGACAAACGGAGTCTTTAAACGCCTCAGATGTACAGTTATTCACTGTAAAAGTTACGCCAAAATGAATGGGAGTCAATGGGAATGCTAACGCAAGTGAAGTTCTGCTAAAAGATGGCAGCCCCCACCCGACTTCAACTTCCGGTCAAGTTCCTTGCCGCCTGGTTGCACATGCTGTTTCCAGGAAACATGACGTTCAACCCGGAAACCGTAGCAAAACGTTGTGCACCGTTTTGAACTTGAACATGCCCCAGGACTCGTTACATATTTCTGGAGGAGGGACTTTATAGAACAAGGAAGTCATCAGCCCATTTTATGACAGTGAAAACAGCGGTATACAGATAGGTGAATTGTGTGAAAAATACACTTTTTTTTTTTTCACGTGAATATTACACGTTATATTGTACACTTTAAACACAATCAAAGCTTCAAAAAAGCGCGAAAAACGAGACCTTTAAAGAGGCAAACAAAAGTAGTGAATATTTGCATTTTATTTTTACGTTTATTTACTATAAAATAAATGCATTTGTATTTAATACTAGGACTGCTTTTTTTAAAGAATTTTATCACACACTATTATTTAGTTTATTTACTATTATTTATTTTTTTAAAAACTAAATTAATAATGTGTAATAATATTATAACTATTATTAATTCATTTTTTATAGTTGCATTTAATGGGTTGTGCTATGTGCAGTGTGAGGACCAAACCAAATCTCCAGGTTCTTTTATGAGAACCAGGCTGAAAAAATCATGTGCACCCGTGGTTATAGTGTCACGTGAAGGGCTTCCCACTGTCAGCTAAAGTCTGTTTCTAGTACAATTATAATTACGTTGGTGTGGCTCAGTGGTTACTTCCGATTCTCTAATAAATCCACATCTCATGGCCACCGGGAAACCGGTGACTGGAGATCGAACGTCAGGCACTGTCCAGTGTATTAATGTATTAATACAGTGAAGGCAGTGTTATTTTACAGTTGATTATTCAATGTCTGTAACTTAATACAGTTAATTTACCTGAGAAACCAAAAGCACTGCTTTATTTCACATGTATTTTTGTTCTATTACATTTATATATGCTTGTACTTTGTTTATTATTTTCTAGGCAGAGGCATTAGGCCTACCCTACAAAATTAAGGGGCGGTCACACTGCACTTTTCGTTCCATTGACTTCCATTCATACGCATGGGAATGCGTCAGACCGCGGAAACGTGGAAAATTTTCACATTTTGCTGCGTTCGAAAGTTAAAGTTTGGTGAACTCTGACCTGCGAATTCGCATAACGTGAAGTCGTGTGACCAATAGATGATCAGTACGTCACTACGTGACCATTCTGTACAGAAATGTAAAAAATGAAGTGCTAATTTTAGCCGTAGCGCAGCATCCTATTTTATATAATACATATTTAAAAGATAATAAAAAAAAGAAGCTGCATGGTTCGCAGTGTCAATGGAAACAGGAACAGATGGCACATTTGAATGAGGACACGTTCTATATTTTTTTTATTGTTTAGCGTGTATATATTTATAGAGAGAGAGTGACAGAGTACAATATAATAAGACACTTTCGACGCCGTCGCCAAAGAAACAGTAAAAGCACAGATTAACCCATGTTGTGATAACTGAGGGGAAACCGTTATTTTTTTTATTTTTATTTTTTTTACCTTTATTTAACTAGGAAAGTCACATTGAGGTTAAAACCTCTTTTACAAGTGAGACCTAGCCAAGACAGGGTCAGATAGCAGGATTAAACAGATAACAACCCACAGACAAAACCAACATCATCAATAGATACAACAAAGAATACAGCAGCATAAACAATTAGGTATTACCTAATACCCTATATAATACTGTTCACAGAAACAACATTAATAAAATCATATTAATAATACATTTAAGTGCAAGTGGAATTGTCAAAACATCTGCACTTAGCAATGACCAATTCTTTTATTATATGTTTAAAATCACCTAAAGAGATGAAGGATTGTAGTTTAAGTTTAGTCTGCACTTCATTCCAGGACCAGGGGCCATAATAGAACAGGCTTAGCTTTCCAACCTCTGTTCAAATAGCCGGCACTTTAAACTGTAACCAGTTAAATGACCTGAGATTGTAGGAGCTTTGAAATGATAAAACTGTCCTATATAAATATTTTGGAAGTTTTCCTAAAATAACTTTGTAAATTAAAATATACCAATGTTCAAGCCTGCGCAAATGCAGAGATGACCATCCAACCAAACTGTAAAGTAAACAATGATGTGTCTTAAAACTAGAATTTGTGATGAATCTGAAAGCAGAGTGATAAAGGGGGTCAAGTTTGGACAAGGTGGACAGAGAGGCAAATCTGTAAATAGTATCCCCATAATAAATCTGTGACAGAAAAAGGCTAACAACTAAACGTTTTCTTGAAGCCAAGGAAAAACAGGACTTTAGTCTATACAGAAAACCCAATGTGAATTTTAATTTCTTTGCAAGAAAATCAACATGATATTTAAAGTTTAGGTTTTTATCCATCCAAGATCCCAGATATTTGTAATAATCTACAGACTGGATGCAAATTCCATCTAGTGACTTGATGGAGAAAGATGGTAGCTTTGTTTGCCCAGTTTGAAAGACCATAACTTTAGTTTTATGTGGGTTTAACAACAGCTTCAAATCTATTAGGGCATGTTGTAGGGTATTGAAATCTGCCTGTAGATTTGAAAAAGCTAATTTAGTTGTGGGGGCACAGGAATACAGAATTGTATCATCTGCATAAAGGTGATATTTACAAAAATTAAGATTATCACAAACATTATTAATATAAACTAGGAAAAGCAAGGGACCCAAAACAGAACCCTGTGGAACACCCTTAGTTACAAGGACTGGGTTTGACGAATCGTTGCCATATTTGACCATTTGTGAACGATTGGTCAAATAGCTATGGAACCATTTGACTGCATTACATCCAATGCCAGCTCTCAGCAGGGTATTAACCAATAATGGATGGTCCACAGTATCAAACGCCTTTGTGAGGTCTATGAACAGAGAAACACAGCTAAGTTTACTGTCCATGGCCTCTTTGATGTCATCCATTACTTTTAAAGTGGCGGATATTGTACTGTGCCCCGACCAGAGCCCGGATTGCATTTCATTTAAAAATATTATGTGAGTGCAAATATGATTCAAGTTGGGTAGCAACTAAAGATTCCAATATTTTAGAAAGAACAGGAAGATTAGAGATGGGTCTAAAATTATTCATGTTAAAACGATCACCAGACTTGAATAGGGGAGTAATGTAAGCTTGCTTCCAGATTGCTGGGATCTGATTAGAACTTAATGACATATTAAAAATATGAGTAATAGGCTCAGCTATAACCGGTGCAGCCACCTTTAACAAAAAGGGATCCAGACCATCCGGTCCAGGCGCCTTTTTTGGGTCTATAGAATTTAATAATTTCATAACATCTTGAACTTGTAGGGCTTCAAAATCAAATGACAAATCAGAGATAGAAAATGTACTAGGTGGCAAAAAATGTGTTGAATCATCCCTTGAAATTGATGGAAACTGCTGATCAAATAGATGACCTGCCTTCTCAAAGTGTGCATTAAAGGCATTTAAAATGTCACTTTTATCTGTGATGGTTACATTTCCAATGATCAATTTCTGGGGAAAGTCTGAAACTTTTTTGTTCTGCAATAATTTAATTGTTTTCCAGAATTTAGAAGAATTGTTAAAGTTATCAGTAGTTGCATTAAGATAATAATTTGATTTAGAGGCCCGAATAGCTGAGGTACATTTATTTCTCAAAGTTCTAAAACATTGCCAATCTACATTACTGCTGGACCTCCTTGCAAGGGACCACTGTTTATTTCTTAAATGAATTAACTGGGCTAGTTCTTGAGAAAACCAAGGATTGTCCCTATTCTTTATTCTATGCTTTTTAAAAGGAGCGTGTTTATTGGCAATCAATAGAAACTGTTGCTGAAAATAATCAACAGCTTCATCAACAGTAGGAATCAATGCAACATGATCCCAATTCAATCTTGCCAAGTCAGATAAAAATGCCTGCTCTGAAAAATGTTTTAAATAGCGTCTAGAAACAGTGAGACCCTTAAGTTTAGGTAATTTGGTGTTTCTAACACATCCTATTGCACAATGATCGCTTAGATCATTTACAAACACACCTATTGCTATATACTTATGAGCCCTGTTAGTGAGAATGACATCTAACAGAGTGTCACTATTAGTCTTAGATGGATTAAATCTGGTGGGGCTATCAATGAGTTGTACTAAATTTAGAGAATTACAAGCCGACTTAAAATTATCTGATTTGTCGCTGAGCCAATCCCAATTTAAATCACCAAATAAGATTATTTCGGAATTATTTAACTTGGACAACACTTCAGTTAAAGTCGATAGGGTCTCGTTAACAGCAGAGGGGGGCCTATAGCACCCAATAAGAGTAAATGGAGAATTTGCAACCCCAATATTTAAAGCAATAAGTTCAAACTGTCTTGGGATTGACTGGGAAAGTAAAACAGACACAGGAAATTTTTTAGATACATAGATAGCTACGCCACCTGCACGCCCTTTTCGATCTATTCTGTAAACATTATAACCACCAACACAAATAACATCATCAGGGACAGACGGTTTAAGCCAAGTTTCAGAGATCACAACAATATCTGGATTAGCAGACATAAACCATGTTTTCAATAAATCCAGTTTAGGTAGTAAACTTCTAGCATTGATATGTAGAAACCCAATTCCATGCCTATTAGCAAATTCAGTAGGCGTAGAGAGATGATGTAAATTTACTGAATTAGACAGGGGACCCGGGTTTACATTAACATTACCAGAGACAAATAAAAGCAATAAAATCAATGTTCGTGAAAGAGGCTTTTTAACATTAAAAGATTTGTGATGGGAGGAAGTCCTTGGACAGCCATAAGAGATAACTGATTCGAACACCAGCAAGGCGTGTGGAAAGACAGACCTTATATGATCAATTATTAGTACATTGAGAAGTTGATCAGTGGTGAAGTTTGTTATATTTTGCTCCCGCCCATATTCGCAGCGGTGTCCGAAATAATTTTGCATGTTCAAAGGCTAGTGTGACCGCACCTTTACCCCAATCATCCTAGAATTTTACAAAAAGAGCTACTCAAATCATTAGGTGAAATTGTTTTCAGGAAGAAGAGGAAGTCATAGTTTTTCAGAATTTCATTTTACTCTATGTGCCTATAGGGGTGGGATGGCAGGGGTTGGTGGCAATGTAAGTATCTAGATATTTGCAGCGGGGCCAGGGAAAACATCCCAAGACCATTACCCCACCTTCAACACTGGTCCATATAATTTAGTCTTCAGAACCTTAATAATTAAATTTTAGTGGACCCCCCAAGAGTCCTAAGTCATTTCGAACCCTGGTTTTTATTCATGTATAAAGTTTGTGTATTTTTATAGTGTTGTCAGCATACAAAAATGTGTAATTTGTGTGAATAGTCAATAGCCAGTTAAACTCCATTAAAGATTAAACTGGTCTGGCATCACTGGTGTTTGTGGTCTTTTTGTGGTATCAAACCTGTGAAGAAACAGAGGGTGTCATTATCAGTATTTTCTAGAGCAGCCTACTGTAAACGTATTATACAGAATAGCCATTTCAGTGCTGTCAAGATGAAGATGTCAGTCTCATTTGTCATGTTTATAGTTTGGTGAAAGGGTCCTGACCATCATGATAAATAGTAAATTTTTTGAGGAATGATGTCTGAATGTCTGAATTCTAACAGTTTCAGTTTCATGATTGTGACTTCATGACTGCAGCAACGCAGTCTGAGCAATACATGAACCAGCACTCATGACATAATACAGATAAACATTCAATCTTTAACATGCAACCTTTCCACAATAAAAGAAGAGCATAAGAATAAAACGTAAAATAAACACAAAATAGGTTTTTATCTAAAATAATTCATTAAAAAGCAGAGGTTATTACCGTTCTGTTTGCAGCAGGAGATGAGCTGTCATAGTGTCACATGAAAGCTTCCCACTGTAAGTTAAAGTCAGTATCTAGTACAGTGACACTCGCGTTGGTTTGGCTCAGTGGTTACTTCCGATTATTGAAAGATCCCCCTCTCATGGTCACCGGGAAACCGGCGACCGGAGATCGAACCTCGGGCACTGTCCAACGTTTTCATGTTTCATGCTACGAGAGCTTGCTCTTTAGTCAGTCAGTGTTTTTTAATCATTTGTATAGGCTATAAGTGTTCGGTATTAAACTTTAATCTCACTATGTCTCGACGTCTTGCATTTTTAAGCCATGTTTACATTTTACTTTTTAATTGATCAAATTAAGACGTAAGACAGGTATTATTTTAATTGCCATTAACGAATACGAGTCTATTGATATTTATATTTGCATTTATAAAAAGCGAGACAAACTCGATTTAATTCCAATAGTTTCACTTCTCGTTGTTGTAACACCCGACACGAACAGCAGAAGGCGCTCAAATGTCATTTGAGACACTCCAAATATTCAAATATCACATTTTTAAATCTTCCATTAGGTTTCCCAGATTTATGATTAAAATCTCTTACTGGCAGCCTATTTTTAATGCTTGATTTATAAAATATTAATTTATATTTAAATTGAGATTAATTTACCGAGAAGATTAAATAATCCCAAGGCACTCCTGTAGTATGAATACAAACAACTCGTTATTATTTTTGATGCATGTATAAAGTTTGTGTATTTGTATAGTGTTGTCAGCATAGGTACAGCATACATTTGTGTGAATAGTCAATAGCCAGTTAAACTCCATTAAAGATTAAACTGGTCTGGCATCACTGGTGTTTGTGGTCTTATTGTGGTATCAAACCTGTGAAGAAACAGAGGGTGTCATTATCAGTATTTTCTAGAGCAGCCTACTGTAAACGTATTATACAGAATAGCCATTTCAGTGCAGTCAAGATGAAGATGTCAGTCTCATTTGTCATGTTTATAGTTTGGTGAAAGGGTCCTGACCATCATGATAAATAGATTCATTTCTGAATTCTAACAGTTCCGTTTATGATTGTGACTTCATGACTGAAGCAACGCTGATAGTGAAAAATATGACAGTCTGAGCAATACATGAACCAGCACTCATGACATAATAGAGCTAAACATTCAATCTTTAACATGCAACCTTTCCACAAATAAAGAAGAGCATAAGAATAAAACGTAAAATAAACACAAAATAGGTTTTTACCTAAAATAATTCATTAAAAAGCAGAGGTTATTACCGTTTCATTTGCAGCAGGACAACCTATGAGCTGTCATGGTATCACATGAAGGCTTCCCACTGTCAGTTAAAGCCTGTTTCTAGTACCGTAACACTCGCGTTGGTGTGGCTCAGTGGTTACTTCCGATTAATCGAAAAGTCCCCCTCTCATGGTCACCGGGAAACCGGCGACCGGAGATCGAACCTCGGGCACTGTCCAACGTTTTCATGTTTCATGCTACGAGAGCTTGCTCTTTAGTCAGTCAGTGTTTTTTAATCATTTGTATAGGCTATAAGTGTTCGGTATTAAACTTTAATCTCACTATGTCTCGACGTCTTGCATTTTTAAGCCATGTTTACATTTTACTTTTTAATTGATCAAATTAAGACGTAAAACAAGTATTATTTTAATTGCCATTAACGAATACGAGTCTATTGATATTTATATCTGCATTTATAAAAAGCGATACAAACTCCATTTAATTCCAATAGTTTCACTTCTCGTTGTTGTAACACCCGACACGAACAGCAGAAGGCGCTCAAATGTCATTTGAGACACTCCAAATATTCAAATATAAAAAATTTAATGTTCCTTTTTTAAGTTTCCCAGATTTATAAAATATCTTAATGGCAGCCTATTTATAAAGCCTTATTTATAATTTATTAATTTATCTTTAAATTGATATTAATTTACTATCAATTTAAGATGAAATAAATACTCAAGGCACTCCTGTTAATTAATTTCTCTTTGCATGCAATTTAATAGACCTTGACAAAGTTTTCACATAATAGACAAAATGTGTAAATAAGACTGTTATTTGTAGTATTACTTGTATTTAAAGAGAATTAATGCATGCTCTGTGTTTGACAGTTTTCTACATTACCTGGCTTTTCCTTCTAGACTTTCTATACCACTTTTCTTTACTATGAAGCTGTATTTGCCACATTGAGACAGTAAATCACCCAGTTAACGTCCATGTTTTATGATATAAACATCTGGCTGTGAGTCTTGATGGCTATTTTTGTTCTGTTGTGATATGTTTTAGGCTTCTATCATCCTTCTGCCGTTCCTCATGGACAGACTGGCACCTGCTGCTCACAACCTCGTTACGCAGGGCATTTCCTGTGAAAGAACAACCGCTCACATGAATGTAACTGAAACAGTAAGGATCTGATTAAGAAGCCCTGTGTGTGTTTAGTGTGATGACAGTCTCACCAGTGCAAATTCAGGCCTGGACCGATCTCTCTGAGACTGACACAGGCAGTGCAGCACAGCGTCATGGATAGATGGGAATAGGCGACTTTTTGAGATGGACTCAGAGAAGAATCCGCCTCGCTCCAACTGCTGCACTACACACACTACAGCCACACACATTGGTAGAGTGCGATATGCCACATTTATTGAAGGTTGATTAAATGATGGACATTAGTTAACATCGTCTTGATTCAGCATGTGAATGTTGGAATAAAGAGTGGAGGTCTGATTTTACCCACCTTGGCATCCGGCGATGTAAACAGTGACATCAACCTCTGCAAAATCTTGAAAAATCTAGAAGCATGTGTTTTTTTTTTTTTTTTAAGTACAGTAAATGTAAAAACATTTCCACTGCAAGCCAATGTGTTTATGATTATTATAATGAATTATAATGTTATAACCAGTTTAGAATATCAAGCTGCATGCACTGTTTTAGCACAGCTAAAATAACTGGAAGCGAATGACACTGGCAGCATTGCACATTCAAGTCACATAGAAGCTGGGTACAAATGAATGTGACTTGGCTTACGTTTCTCAGTGTTTTCAGGGTGACCGTGTCGATGAAGCTGACAGGGCTGAAGTCCAGGATGATGGAGTGTGTGTGTTCCTGCACACCATCACAGCTGGAGGAGTGCGTGTCTGTCTCGTCCCGTTCCTCCTCTTCAGAGTCCTGCTCTGGCTGGAAGCTGCAGTTCATGTTCCCCTGGGTTACTGTTGCTATGCCGCTGTCGTTGATGATGCATTCCTGGTCCGTTCCGTGACAGTGCACAGACTCGCTCACATTCTTCATGGAGACCATCATTCTGTTCGCCAGCTCTCTCAGAACTCCAGTCTATGAACAACACACATTACCACTTAATAAAATGGTAAACGTCACTAAATAATACCTTAAAGAACTAAAACAAATGTTTCTGTAGGCCTATGTGTATTAGTGATGGGAAGTTCGGATCATTTTACGATTTAGACTTTTGAGTCACGTTCAGCAAAATGAACAAATCTTTTTTTGAGTCATTTAGTTCATTTCTTTCATTTTAGCAAAATGTAATTAAAAATGTTATGTTATGATTAAGGAACGACTCGACCCGAAGACTCATGAGATGAACTAATCAATTCTCTTTCCGGCTCAGACTACATTGGGTTTAGCGTATGGGGCTGTCACGTAATTAAGGAACGAGTCAAAAACCTGATTGTCCCAAACTATGAACTTATCAATTCTCTTTCCGGCTCAAGACTGCATTGACTGACACAGGTGAATTACTACTAGCGCAACAAAACCTATAGAAAATTGCGCATGCGCGACTGAACGAATCATCATCCGAGACGACTCGTTCTTCCAAGTTTGAGTATGTAGCCTAGGCCTTTGGCCGTACTGTCACGGACAGCCATCTAAACATCACAGGGGCAACTCTCATGGAAATGGTAGAGTTAGTACCTAGTGCTCACCATTTTCAGGCCTGCACTCCCCTCAGCATGGTGGAATGGGTATACTGTTCCCCATAGCAACCCCTAGAGGACGCAGTTCAAAGTTCCCTTGAAATGTTACTTATGTAGCCTTGGTTACCTGAGTAGGGAGCGAGACACTGCATCCTTTAGTTTCCTGCCATGATTTGGACGCAAGCGTCAGATGAAAAAGTGGATGACGTGTTCTCCCGGCGCCTATTTAGTCACACTGCTAGTGACGCCATGACCTGTCGCCAGCGAACATGTTGTTGGTGTGTTTTAATACAGGATTCAGACACGGTTCACAACGAGGTGTTCCCCGTAGCACCCCCTAGAGGACACAGTGTCTCGTTCTCTACTCAGGGAACCATGGATACATGAGTAAACTGAGACATTACTTGACCAAATTTGTATACATGGATGATAAAACCTGAAATCAGTTTTGGGGTCAGTGAGTGTTCAAGGTAGTATATTTTATTATTTATTTATATTATATTTATTATTTAAAGAAAATTATCTTATAAGTCCCATGCTTATTTGATAAAAAAACAGTAATATTATTACAATTTAAGCTGAATTTTCAGCATCATTTCTCCAGTGTTTGGTGTCATATGGTCCTTCAGAAATCATTCTATTATGCTGATTTGCTGCTCAAGAAACATTTCTTATTATTATCAATGTTGAAAACAGCTGTGATGATTAATATTTTTGTGGAAACTGTGATACATTTTATTTTCATTATTCTTTGATTAATACATTTTCATTGCTGGTCCACATGAAGAACAATTAAAAAAAAAAATTGAACTTGCATAGATGTTCATATAGGTTGTTTGTTTTTAAGGTTAGAAAATATAAATGATATAAGATATATATAATAATACAATAGGCCTAAGTATAAACAAACACAAATTTATTTTTGTATTTCTGATTGTATTCTCAAAATATTACTGCTTTAATCTAATAAAAGTGTGACCTTATTCTCAAATTGTTGACTTTTTCATAAAAATGTCAATTATGAGTTAAAAAAAAAATCATTCACTTTGATCCTATAATGTTATGACTTTATTCTCATAACTATATGACTTTAGTCTTATAAAGGCCAATTATGAGATTTTGTCCAAACATGATAACTTTATTCTCAAAATAGTTATGTTGCACTAAAATGCTGTCGTATAAAAGTTATTCATAACTAAAAAGTTCATTTTTGTGTAAATCTAAAACACAAAAATAAGTTTTTGATTAGTTTGGGGACCAATTCTCACTCTCTATTAGCTATGACATGTGCTTTTATAAAATCCAAATTACTGCTTTTTAATATTTAGCAAGGTAATTAAGTTTAGGTATGGGGGAGGGTTTAAAGCTGCAGTAGGTAACTTCTGTAAATATATATTTTTTACATATTTGTTAAACCTGTCATTATGTCCTGACAGTAGAACATGAGACAGATAATCTGTGAAAAAATCAAGCTCCTCTGGCTCCTCCCAGTGTCCTATTGCCATTTGCAGAAATGCATCGCTCCCGTTAAGAAACAACCAATCAGAGCTGCGGTCCGTAACTTTGTTTGTGTTCAAAATGTAGAAAAATGTATATAATAAGCGAGTACACCATGAATCCATTTTCCAAACCGTGTTTTTAGCTTGTCCTGAATCACTAGGGTGCACCTATAATAATAGTTTATATTCTGACTATTTTAGATTGCTTCGGGGGTACCGCGGAGGAGTAACCCAGTACCTTTGTGATCCTTCATAGACATAAACAGAGAGAAGTAGTTCCGGCTACGATGTTCTTCCGCAAGACGCAAGCAGTTCTGTTTATTAACCGCTAGAGCGTCAAAAGTTACCTACCGCAGCTTTAAGGATCTACAATATGGTCAAGCTGAATATGGCATTAATATGTGGTTTATAAGTACTAACAAACAGCCAATATGCCACTAATACACATGCTAATAAGCAACTAGTTAATAGTGAGAATTGGTCACTAAACTAAAGAGTTACCAAGTTTTCTTAGAGAGGTCAGGTAAGTGTGTAGTAATTACAAGTAATGTGTATATGTGTTTGTGATACTTAGACTTAAACAATCTTTTCTTCTTCAGTAATTTACTATTTCTCTCTCACCTGTTTATCTTTTTCATTCACTTGCTTCTTTTTTGCATTCTCCTCCTCCTCTTTCCTCTTTTTCAATTTGAGCAGCTTTGGAACATTAATTCCACTCTAGAAAGAAAGAAAGAAAGGAAGGAAGAAAGAAGAGCTGAAAGCTGTTGTTGGTTTATTTTTAGTCTTTGATCCTGTGTGTATTTCATCTGTTGTGTGTGGCACCTTCTTTAATAGAGCCTCTTGATAGAGTTCAGCGTTTGCATAGTATGTCATTGCAGAGGAACGGAAGATAGTGATACCTGGGATTGCTTTAGCCTGTCCAGAAACACAAATATAGGTGATATAAGTATCATAAACAAGCACACACACATGTAAATGAACATTTTATTTGCCTATAAGGAAGTCTCACCTCTTTATATGACTCAGTTTCTAAGTACAGTTCTGTGTCAGAAACCCTGCCAAGCAAAGAGTACCTGGGACTGGAAAGAAAGAAACAATGGCAGTTATGCTTATGAATTAATCAGTATCTTAAATACATAAATATATTTTCTCTCTCACACACAAACACACACACTCACCACTGGGTCCTGAAGATCACAGTGAGCAGTGTGAAGATGATGGAAGCTGCCAGACCCAGGTCCAGATTCAACAGAACTGTACAGAGGAACGTCACCAGCCACACTAGCTTGAGAGACGGAGAGAGAGAAACACAGTCAGGACTCACAAATCAAACAGATTGAGAGTCTTGATGATCAGATCTCACCAGATCTACTCTGTTGCTCCTCCACAGAGCAGGAATATCCTGACACTGCGTGAACATCCCCTTCAGATTCACAAACACAATGCTGGACAGCACAGCCTGATCAAACACACACACACAAACACAACCCCTGCTTACAAACTGCTGCATGTGCAAACTGGAGGACCAGAATTTAAATGGCATTTCATATCATTCTTTAATAAAGAGCTCTGAGATTAAACACACCGTTCTAAAACATTATCCCTTCAATATGCAATTTGTACAATACATTTATAAGTTCATAATTTCTAAATTGTCAACAAGGGATTTAGCCTTGTTTTCATAGATATTATGTAAACATATGTTTTCCTACTGACTTGCTTTCTACAGTGCATTTGTGATGCATTGCTTTGAGCCTTCACTGTAGAAGCCGTCTTCTCGCACACCACAACTGGTCGATTATGTACTATACCTGCACACTGTTGGTCAAACTACTTTTCAGTCATCAAGTATGAAAACAACAGAAAAACAATACCAAACAAAGGATATATTAGGCAATTTACAAATCCAGGCTAGGACATGTGAAAAAAAAACATGATGGAACTGGAAAAAAATGGTCATCCAATTATAATTTTAAACTACATTAAAATGTAATTTAAAATTAAAATTTTCAGATACATACAAACGTTTATGCAGTTTGACAAAGTAACTGCATCTTGGCTGTTTTCTTTTTAATTTATTCACTTTAAATGAAAATAAATATGTCATTGTTTGCATCCAGGTTGTCAATGACTTGTCAATTTACAATGAACAAATGAATTATAAGAGCAGTGTTTATGCTCTATATGACCTAGTTTCCCTCATGTTTGATTGTGTCATTAATTATCTTCAGTTGCTCCTGTACTTAAAGTGTAGTCTTTTCTGTCTTCCTTTGTCTGGTATTTTTGTTACTCTGTGTGTTAGACCTTCTTCTTCATGTGGAATACCATTAAAAGGATTTGTTAAAATCTTCTTCATGGCTTTGTCTCCCTAACAGCAGTAGCGTGATAATTTCAGATCTATTTGATTTCCTGAAGATTATTTTTAATAGTTTGGGTTTTAGTTAACAATAACAACACTGGACACAAGAGAGGTCCTGAATTACAGAGCTTTATTCATTGCAATTGTTTTAATTTCATATTTTGAACTCTGTATCACAAACGTCTCTCTCTATATTAATGACACTTCAACCTATGTTCATTTGAGTGCTTGACTTACTGTGGGCAGCTGCTCAAAAAGTGAACCAAGCTTCAAAACTGTAATGAACACAATAACTGCAGATATCAGGCCAGCCACCTGTGTGACACAACAAGCAAATTTGTAGTTGTGCATAACTGTATGTTTTACATGTATACTGTATGCACAAAGGTTTGGGGTCTGTATGACATTTTTATGTTTTTGAAAGAAGACTCTTCTGCTTGCCAAAGCTGCATTTAAAATACTGTAAAAATAGAAAATTACTGTTTTCAGTGTGAATTTTCAGCATCATTACTCCAGTGTTCAGTGTCACATGATCCTTCAGAAATCATTGTTATATGCTGATTTGCTGCTCAAGGAATATTTATTATTATTATGTTTTATCTATGTTGTGCTGCTTTATATATTTGTGCTTCATTACATTATTTTTCAGGACTCTATGATGAATAGTAAGTTCCAAATAAAAGCATTTATTCGTAACAAATGTTTTGTAACATTACAAATGTATCTGTATTAATTTCTTTAATAAATAAACCTTACAGAGCCCAAACTTTTGAACACCAGTGTATATTTGTGGTTGGTGGAAAAACACCTGTGTCTTTCCCCCTGTGCTCTCCTGCACAAGACTGCGAGACAATGAGGAAGTGACAGAGTAGCACTGGAAGAAACCACCGATGGTGTTACTGAGCCCCAACGCCACCAACTCCTGCAGAGGGACAATGAGAGACCCTCACCACACATACTGCACATTTCTTTTTCAGAACATAATATATACGTGATCAAGCGTTTGTTTTGCATGACAGATGCTGTACCTGATTGCTGTCTACTTTATATCCATGCTTGAGAGCAAAAGTCTTGCCTAGAGAAATGCTGATGGCGTATCCCACCACAGCCACAGCAAACGCATCCCCAACCACTGAGGAGAAGAAACCCACCTCTGGGACTCTGGGTGGCACCAGTCTGAGGAGGGTCAGAGGTTAAAGATGACTAACATGGCTCTAGGGCTATTATAGTTAGCTGAAATTAAAACTAAAATAAAAAATGGTTACTTGAAATAAAATAAAAATATTAACAAAAAAAACTTTAAAATAATGGTTTCAAAAGTGTGTTTTTTTGTAGTGATGTCACAGAAGAACCATTTTTGGTTTTACCAAAGAACCTTCTTGTGAACATTTCATAGTGTGAAGTACATTTTAACAATCTAAAGAACTTTTTTTTATTATTATTATTATAAAGATTGTATTGTGAAATGTAAAGTTTCCATAGATGTTAAAAGGGCTCTTCATTGAACCACGGATGCCAATAAGGAACCACTAAGTTGCCAGTTCTAAAATGACCAAAACTAAATAAACTTGAATTAATACATTTGAATTGATAAAAAAAAATGTACATGTTTAAAAAAAATTAACTAATAAAGACGACAAAAACTTAACAAAAGTGAAAATAGAATATATTAGAATAAAATCAAATTCAAAATGGAGACACATTTGTGGTCCCCATTGAATTTTTGTATCTGAATACTGTGAAAGTCAGTGGGGACCAGCAACTATTTGGTTACCTTCATCCTTCAAAATATCTTCAATTGTTTTCAGATGAAAAATTAACCTTATACAGGTTAGGAGAAAAAAATTAGGCTAAGTAAATGATGGAATTTTATTTAGGTAAACTATGCCTTTTAAATGATAAATAACACTGACCTTTGTGTGTCTTTTATATGTTTAGGAATTCAAAAGTCCTCCTAATGTCTCACGTGAGGGAGTACAGAACAAGACTTGGATTAGTGCTTTACTGTCGACGTGTTTTGATGGATTAACAAAGTCAGTCAACCAAGATTAAGACCAAGAACTGAGCCACCAAGAACTTTCTAACCTCCTGCATGAGGTCAGTGTTTAAAAAGAAATGGTTTGACTTCCCTGCACATGCAAACAATGTCAGACTAAAATGATTTTAAACCTGCCGTCGCTAGTGAAAGCTCACTGTGTTCTTCTAGTATCCACTCAATGTAATGTAAAACACATACTTACCCACTGGGAATTTCTCCCACCACGTCGACACCATTAACAGCTCTCAGATCAGCATAATGAGAAACAAGTGTCCCTGCAATAATCTGTAAATATAGACACAAAACTGTTGCATCTGTCTCTTTGTGTACTTACTAGGTTGGAGTTTTGTGGTTTGACATCTGAAGAAACATGGTACATGTGTACTCACCACCATGAGCTCTATGGGAACAGGGAGGAGTAATCTGTGACTGTAGCAGGAGTTGATCTCTTTCACAGTGATCAGAGCTGTGAGAGCCACTAGACTGATCAGAAGAGTGGCAATGTGAGTCTGTGGTAATAACCTGCCCAGCTCCACCAGAGTCTAAAGACAGAGAGGAGTCATTAATAAAATAAATGTGCCTTTTTAAAACGTGACTGAAGCTGATTTTTGTAGATCGATTGTACTTGAGGTCTATATTTTATCTGTGTGCATATAAGTGCAGTGCTCTGAGTGACAGTGGAGGCAAGAGTGAGTTCGGGAGTACGACTAATTAATTAATGTTAAAATCCTCAAACAGGTTATTTTGAACGCCCTTTTTCTTGTTTCGTCATTCAAAGAGAGATTATGGAAACCAACTATTGGTTGAAAACAACCTTGCTTTTAGTCATCACTTTTTGCATTAGGGATTTGCGCCATGCTGTTTGCCTGTGAATTCTTCAAAGTGCCATTCCAGCGTGCTCTGGCTTACATGTCAGCAGCTCCTCTAAATCCACAAGGAGAAACGCCACCTAGTCTCTTCAAATTTAACTCTTTTATTTCTTTTACTTTAGTTTCTTTTCTTTTCCGTTCAGAGTTTCTTGTTCTGAGTTAAGTTTTTTCTGCAACGATGTGTCTCCGAGTTCACCTCGAGTCTGTGATCACCTCAAAACTTCAACCAGCCCACAACTCCACATCTTCAACCAATGACCAACCATTGGCTTCCCAAGACATCACTTCAACGACTACAAGGGAACTCCCTAAACAGGCAATGCAAGTACCTTCAGATCCTAGCTGAACTGGTGGATTTAATATAAATTTCATTAAGGAACTCAATGCAAGGGTTAATTAAGCAATTGATGGTTGTTTAGGTCTATGCAATAGTACATATTGCTATAAACTTGGGATTTCACATTTTCATTCTCTTAAACTCATTCTTTCCTCAGTTTTGTTCACTGGCCGATTCAATTGATCAGCCATAAAAAAGTGATTCTGTCAAACTGCTTTACAAAATCAAAAATAATTTCCCTTGAGCTAAATTGACCTGTTTTCCTTGAATGGTCAAAGGCTGGGACCTGTACTGGATTCTGGTCGAAGGCTGGAGCCTACACTGTACACTGGCCTGGGGCTGGAGCCTTCACTGTACACTGGTCTAGGGCTGGAGCCTACACTGTACACTGGTCTGGGGCTGGAGCCTACACTGTACTCTGGTTGTAGGCTGGAGCCTACACTGTACTCTGGTCTGGGGCTGGAGCCTTCACTGTACTCTGGTCTGGGGCTGAACCCTACACTGTACTATGGTCTGGGGCTGGAGCCTACACTGTACACTGGTCTGGGGCTGGAGCCTACACTGTACACTGGTCTGGGGCTGGAGCCTACACTGTAAACTGGTCTGGGGCTGGAGCCTTCACTGTACTCTGGTTTGGGGCTGAAGCCTACACTGTACACTGGTCTGGGGCTGGGGCTGGAGCCTACACTGTACACTGGTCTGGGGCTGGAGCCTACACTGTACTCTGGTCTGGGGCTGGAGCCTTCACTGTACTCTGGTCTGGGGCTGGAGCCTACACTGTACACTGGTCTGGGGCTGGAGCCTACACTGTACACTAGTCTGGGGCTGGAGCCTACACTGTACTCTGGTCTGGGGCTGGAGCCTACACTGTACACTGGTCTGGGGCTGGAGCCTACACTGTACACTGGTCTGGGGCTGGAGCCTACACTGTACTCTGGTCTGGGGCTGGAGCTTACACTGTACACTGGTCTGGGGCTGGAGCCTTCACTGTACTCTGGTCTGGGGCTGAAGCCTACACTGCACACTGGTCTGGGTCTGGGGCTGGGGCTGGAGCCTACACTGTACACTGGTCTGGAGCCTACACTGTACTCTGGTCCGGGGCTGGAGCGTACACTGTACTCTGGTCTGGGGCTGGAGCCTACACTGTACACTGGTCTGGGGCTGGAGCCTACACTGTACACTGGTCTGGGGCTGGAGCCTACACTGTACTCTGGTCTGGGGCTGGAGCTTACACTGTACACTGGTCTGGGGCTAGAGCCTTCACTGTACTCTGGTCTGGGTCTGAAGCCTACACTGCACACTGGTCTGGGGCTGGGGCTAGGGCTGGGGCTGGAGCCTACACTGTACACTGGTCTGGAGCCTACACTGTACTCTGGTCCGGGGCTGGAGCCTACACTGAACTCTGGTCTGGGGCTGGAGCCTACACTGTACTCTGGTCTGGGGCTGGAGCTTACACTGTACACTGGTCTGGGGCTGGAGCCTACACTGTACACTGGTCTGGGGCTGGAGCCTTCACTGTACTCTGGTCTGGGGCTGAAGCCTACACTGCACACTGGTCTGGGGCTGGGGCTGGGGCAGGGGCTGGGGCTGGAGCCTACACTGTACACTGGTCTGGAGCCTACACTGTACTCTGGTCCGGGGCTGGAGCCTACACTGTACTCTGCTCTGGGGCTGGAGCCTACACTGTACACTGGTCTGGGGCTGGAGCTTACACTGTACACTGGTCTGGGGCTGGAGCCTACACTGTACTCTGGTCTGGGGCTGGAGCCCACACTGCACACTGGTCTGGGGCTGGGGCTAGGGCTGGGGCTGGAGCCTACACTGTACAGTGGTCTGGAGCCTACACTGTACTCTGGTCCGGGGCTGGAGCCTACACTGAACTCTGGTCTGGGGCTGGAGCCTACACTGTACTCTGGTCTGGGACTGGAGCGTGCACCGTACACTGGTCTGGGGCTGGAGCCTACACTGTACACTGGTCTGGGGCTGGAGCCTACACTGTACACTGGTCTGGGGCTGGAGCCTTCACTGTACTCTGGTCTGGGGCTGAAGCCTACACTGCACACTGGTCTGGGGCTGGGGCTGGGGCTGGAGCCTACACTGTACACTGGTCTGGAGCCTACACTGTACTCTGGTCCGGGGCTGGAGCCTACACTGTACTCTGGTCTGGGGCTGGAGCCTACACTGTACACTGGTCTGGGGCTGGAGCCTACACTGTACACTGGTCTGGGGCTGGAGCCTACACTGTACTCTGGTCTGGGGCTGGAGCCCACACTGTACTCTGGTCTGGGGCTAGAGCCTACACTGTAATCTGGTCCGGGGCTGGAGCCTACACTGTACTCTGGTTGTGGGCTGGAGCCTGCACTTGACTCTGGTCAGGAATAGATACCCTCTGTGGGCCCAACTTGGGAACAGAAGCCCTCTCTGGGCCAAACTCGGGAACAGGGGCCCTCTCTGGGCTACACTCTGGGATAGAAGCTCTCTCTGGGTATGATTTGGGGACCAAAGCCTTCTCTGGACTAAACATGGAAACAGCCCTTATGAAACAAAAATATATTGCAGTATATTTGAAAATATCAATATTAGGCATATATTCTTATATATATTTATTTTTTCCAATATATTGCAATATATTAAAAGCGGCAATCATTTGTATATTTTGCAATATATTATATAATATATGTATCATCAATATATTATTAAATGTATTCAAATATATAAAATATTAGAAAATAAAAAGAGAAAATAATATATTACGATATATCACAATAAATTTTAAGAAATATATTGGTAAATATATTTTCCTTTCGCAAGGGAGGAGCCCTCTCTGGGATAGGCTCTGGGATTGAAGCCCTCTCTGAGATATACATAAGCCTTCCCTTGACTATGGTCAGTGGCTAGAGTCATCTCTCGAATAGAGGGCTTGAGCTGATCCGGGGCTGTGCTCTGAGAGGAGTGCATGGTCTGGATGGGTTTCTCGTGCAAGTTTTTTAATGAATTCGGACTGTAGTGGATTCAGGACTGAACTTGATGAAATGAGTAGATTTGTGCATAAAATCACTCTTCTGTGAACAGTAATGCCCACCTACTTTGATTTAATTGGCCAGCTCAATTATTGTGACATTGATGAGTACTATTAACCTGAGAAGGGCAGGATGTCACTTTTAAACCTATTTGTCATCCTAAAAAACAGTGCTGCTAGTGGAGGGCAGCAGATAAATGCACAAGTCTCAGATACTGGGTGGTGGGGGGGGGGGGCATATTGGCCATTTCCAATTAGGGGGGGGGGGGACTTGGCCCCCTCAATGTCTATGGTGATTAAACTGCAAGCCAAAAGTCAACGAGGGCAGTGCTGAAAAAGGAGACATACAAAATAATTAATAAACACAAGTGGATCAAAAATGAACTAGTTACGGCAACTCAGGAAAACTAGGTCAAAGGAAAAAAAGACAGAAGATCAGGAACACAAACAAGTGTCCTTAACTGTGATAACTGTGTGCTTGGTATTGTTGGCAGTATTTGGCCTTCAGTAATAATCATTAGCTATTAAAAATAATTTGAATGAATCATCAGTGAATTTACAATCTTAAATAAAAGGCCTGCAATGCACTGCAGTGTTATTGAATCAATACATGTTATTCTTAGTTTACGTTGTTAAGATTTAACCAACTGAAATACTCACATAGAGCAGCTGCAGGGGTCCACAGAATCGTCTGGGTGAAACTCCAAACATGTATTTGAGTTGAGAGGTGATCACGTGAGTGGCTGCACCTGTCGTGTAGCCCCGCACTAACGGCTCCGAGAGATACTTCACTACAAACCCAAACCGAACCAGACCAAACAGAACCTACAGAAACATTTACTTCATCAGCGAAACCTCTTTTAGACAAAACAAACAAAAAAACTGAAACTTTACAGGTCCAAAGTGCTTGTTGGTTTTATTATTTTGTTTAGTTTGTACTGGTTTGAAAATATGTTTGTTTTTATACAAAGATTAATGCCTTTGTTTGTTTATTCTTGTATTTTCTTGTTTAGCCTATTTATTTTATTGTTTTTCACATTCCTTAAAGTATTTTGCCCCACATTTAGCATACATTATTGTTTGATTCGTTTATTTTTATTTTTTACTTTTTTGTTCATTCTTTTGTTGTTTTTTTCATGTTTGTTTTCAGTGTTGTTTTGCCTGACTCACCTGAAATATGCCACACAATAACGTTGTTGCTGCAGCCACTTTCACTCGCTGAACATCTCTCGCCTCCGTGTCTATGACGACTGATCCATTTGTCCCATTGGTCAGAAAGTGATCGTTAGGAGCCAATCGCTCTGAGACGCTCCCGATCATTATGCTTATCACTGCAAAGGTTCCTGGTACATTTAAAGAACGCAAATCAGTTTTCATACTGTGAAGGCAATGTTATTTTTATTAATATATATATATATATATATATTTTTTTTTTTTTACAGTTTTTACATTTATATATTATTTTCTTCCCTTACCAATGGAGACATGTCTAGAAGTGCCAAAGATGAAGTACACCAGTACAGGATAGAAGGAGGTGTAAAGACCAAAAACTGGTGGCACAGAAGCCAGGAGAGCATATGCCATACCTGAGTAGCAACACACACACACACACACACATGCAAATAATGTATCCTTTGACTTCTCGTTCGCATTGGCTGGTGTAATTTATTTAAAACATTGTTTAGACTGATTTTTTTTTTTTGGGGGGGGGGGGGGTGGACAATCCGGCAATGGGGTCTTGACTTTTTTTTTTCTATGTGTTATTCACTTTGCACAAACTTGCACTTGTAAACTGACCCTGAGGCAGGTGCATGATTCCCACGCTGACACCTGAAACCAGGTCACCAAGTCCGTTCTCCCGAACAGAATACTGGGGTATCCAGGAGAGAAGCGGTATCCACTTTAGAATCCAAATCTTCCACTGTCCCACAGAGCACCTTGAGCAGACAGTGAGACAATAAAGAGCTTTATAGAATGAGTTTATAGAATATAACTTTATTTTAAAGCATCCTTGACATTACTGGCTGACTGCAACAATATCCACAAGATTAGAACAGCAAACACTAAATTTTAGCTAATGAGATGCCAAGTTCATTTGTTTACAGTAGGCTTTGTGTCCCTAAGAACATAAAGAAAGAGCTGTACTTTAACAAATGATACACTGAAAAAAATGGCAACCAGAAAAAGGTTACTTTTATTCAAGTGTGAAATATTATTTAACATCACTATAAGTTAAAGTGGTTACAGGTAAAAAAAAATGGTTTAAAGGTAACAATTTTACAATGTAAGAAATGACAAAACAAAAAAAACAAAAAATGTGCATGCTCTTTATAGTTTTCAAGCAATCGTTGCTTTCAAAATGGTTATGCAAGCTCACGTTTTACAACATTCCTAGTATAAACAAGATTGTTCATTTGACTTTTTGAACTTTTTGAATGTGTATATTGTTCATTTGAAAAAAAAAATCTTAATAATTAATAACTTGTAAGTAACACCAAAACATGGGTTTGATTCTCATTATACACTTATGCAGTGTATACATACAATCCAATGTAAGTTGGTTTGAATAATCTGCCAGGTGCATGCCAGTATTTACCCATATCGCAACTGTTTGCAGTCGACCCCCAAATTTAGCCAGATTTTGTCACACTGTCTTTGCATCTTACCTTACAGAGTTACAGATCTTCTCCTTTATAGAGGAACACTGAATTTCATTGTGCCGTTGGGCTACTTCATCTAGTTTAAGTTCATCCAGGACGATCCTCTCCACACAGAATGTTGCTCCAGCATGATCGGATACACCCATGCCTGTCCTGTTCATGTCCATATATGCTCCTCTCTGCTTAGGTTTAGGGGTTTCAGCAAACCACCTCAAACCCCTCCCAGGGGTTCGCGTATGAATGGAGACTTTTTTTTCTTCTCTCCCTGAGTATGCCTTTGAACATTCTCCTTATCACTGAGCATGGGTTTCAAGCAGCGATGACAGACATGCTTGAAGGAATCATCTATAGGTGCAGCCAAAGGCGGATTTCAATGTGCAGTTATGAGAGCAAACCAGAAATTTCCACATGAGAAAAGTTGTTGGGTCCTTATCAGTCTTCACAGGTCAATCCCACTCCCTCCCACAGCACGCAGTCCCATAAACATGAGCGTGCCAAATGGATCACACATCTGTAAATTAACTCATGACACTTCACAAACTCACTCACTATGCTGACTTAAACTTTTTGTCCAGAGCACATTTTGGACAATATCTGGACAATCTGTGCTAGACCAGGAATGTTGTTCAGAATAATGACAGTTTTAGTCTTTGTTCTGCTGATTAAGAGATACATTTCAAAGTACACAAAGAACAAAGTAGGCTGCGTTTTAACCAAATGTAATATTTCGTAGCATGGCTGCTGAACGTCCTGTGAAACCAATATGCATTTAGACACACAGCGTGAGATGCTTTTTCTTGTTTCACAAGCACAACCTTATAATCTGATTTTAAATCAAGTAGTAAAACAAATAGTAAGCATATTTTGGCGTGCTGTCCTGCGGGAGGGGTCAGAGCCCAGAATATAGCCCAAACCCAGAGAAATACCATTATAGAGAATAGATTAAGAGTTGGGAGTTGGGGTGGAGGAGGAATGCCGGTGTTGTGCACATTTTCGATCCCCTGCCAAATTATTACCCCTCTCATTGAAATCAGTGAAACCAGTGTTGTGCCCAGTTCTGACCCCTGCCAGATTACTTCCCCCATTTAGTATTGGTATAGGGTTAGGTGTGAGGGAGGGGTTAGGGTTACAAATACACTGTTAGACATTTTATTGTATTTTTGCTGTAACTCACTGGCAGCACTATTGCTAACAAGTTACTGTAACTACCCCTTTACAGAAGCTTACCGCAATTTCATTTTAAAGTATGATGACCTTACCGTAATTTATTTAATACCACTGAATTTAATAAATTCCAAATAAGTGACCTGAGTCCATTTATAACAATACATTTTTTATTCACTGTCACTATTAAATACATCCATTACTTTTTTTTTTTTTTACTTTATTCTGGAACATTATTAAAAAATAAATAAATAGAGAACTGAATTCATAACAACAAATCAAAGCGGAGATCATGACAATATGGCAACAAACATCCTAGTTGGTCTTGGCTGCATGGCCTCTATAGCTGATCTGGAACAAATGCAAACGAAAAGCTTTCTCAAAAAAAAAAAAAAAAACAGACATAACATGGATCAGAGTCTAAAATTCTAGAAGTACTCTTGAAGAATGCAGGGTTATAACCAAAATGAATTCTTTATCAAGGTACATAAATGGCTGTCAACAAATTCTCAGAAATATTTTAATCCAATTAAATTGTTTGGAAACTGGAATCAAGATTAATCTAATCCAGATCAGAACTTAATAAAGAGCTTGTGAATCAAATGGAATCATGAAATCTCTATCAATCCCCATCCCAACATATGAGTGATCATATGTTTTTTTTTTTAAAACATACAAGGCAAAAGGTGCTGTGATTCTAGCTGGCCCTTAAAAGAGTCTCTGGGGTGCTGACACAAGAAAAATGAAGGAAAAGTGGAAATATCGGAGGGATATTGCATATCTCAGGTGTGGGATGCTTGATAATATATAGTTTACTAGGCTTTTTGCGCTAACTAACTGTAAAACTACAGCAAAGTTTAGCAGTGTATTCAATCAGCTATAGTGATTTCAATGCGAAGGGATAATAATTTTGCAGGGGTAATGGACACAACACCGGAAAACTGTTGTAGGAAAGAGTTAAGTATGCTGTGTATGTACGCATTGTGCTAGTTAGGATGATTAGCTAAACAGGTTACACTGTGCCAAATTGGTTGTTTATATGATCATGCTCCCCCCCGAACATTGTTAGTAAAACATAATTTAGAAAAATGTATATTATTGCTTTTTGTTTGCTGATTGACACATTTCTCACACAAAGTTTAAACATTTATATTCACTTGGCTTTTTTTCTCTTTGGGAATCTTCTGATAATATTTCAAGTCAGTCAAATCAAATTTCATGTGCCATTAAATGTAAAATATGGGTTAAAATACTTGCTTTTAAGATATATATTATAAAGAAAATAGATTTTTAAAAAAGAAAAAACATCTACACTTTATTTTTGGACAACATAAATGGCAATTAAAGATTTTTTTATTTTTTATTTAACATTAAACTTAACAAAAAAGATAATTTTATTTATAAATTAGTATGTATTATATTGTATATACTGGACATTGACATGTTTATATTTTTCTTAAATATCGAGTGCTGTAAAAAGTACATCTAGCCTATACATGTACAATACACGACATCTATATGAACTTCAATATTTTCAATACAAAATATCAAAGCAAAGTCCTTTATCACAGCTTAATAACACTTTACTAAGACATTTTTGCAACTGCGTTCATTATTATTATTTCATATATATGTATATAAACTTTTTCTTAAAAATAATTTGTGTGTGTGTGCACTGCAGTTCGTATGGCTTCAACATCCACGATTTGCTGTTCAGATATGGCGTTATTTGTATGTTTTAAGGTAGGATTGGAGTCAGCAGTCCATCCTGGCACTGATGCGCGTCACCGCTGATGATTGACAGCTCGACTCCGCCCCTCGTCAGCGATGCCGGGCTCCGGAGGAAAAGAGAGCACAGGCAGTGAACCAGAAGATGCTCCAGACTTTCAGAACAACAACATGTTACTCTATTTCCTGTCATTTTATTCCAGTAAATATCAGAAAAGCTCATCTTAAGTCGCCGTTCTAAACAGCGGCTACAGCACGCCTCCCAGGTGAGCTGCTCCTCGGCGATGGACTGCGCGCACACACCGGAGGAGCGAGCAGAGGTGAAGAAGCACCAGCACAAACACAGCCTCACGCGCCGCTTCCAGGTGCTGGAGACGCTCGGTAGAGGCGCGTACGGTAAAGTCAAGCGAGCGGTGGAGAGGCGCTGCGGGAAGACGGTGAGACACTTCAGCTGCTTTTATATCGACACATGCATTGCAGTTGTGCTGTTTTGAATGATGATAAAAAAAAAATGCTTAGGCCTATATAAAGGTAATTTTTACATCTGGTTTTTATTTATAAATCAGTTCACTGTTATAAGAAGGTCTTCATTTGAGTAAATTTCTCATAGTTCTCTAATTTCTCATAAATTGCTCAGTTTTCATTTAAAAGCTGTTTATCCAAAAGCGAATCATTGTAATAATAACCATTTAAATCTTAATAATAATAAATTGTATCAGTGTAAAATACGCATTGTATTATATATAATATTAGTTATAGAAGAAAACATTTAAGTCTTGACGAAGGTTTCTAAAGTATAATAGTGCATTTCTATAATATTATAGGGAATATTATAATAATTTGAGTGTAAATGATTATGTAATATAAATGAACAAGAGTTGTGGTGTGGGAAGGACACTCAAGTGTTAAATTAAACCAAATTCCTTAGATTTCCAATATGCAAAAAATACATAAATAATCTAAAATCTTATCTTAGTGTGTAATCATTATTTTTATAAAGATGTTTATATGCATTATTTATTGCTATTTATTTCAGTTTATTGATTTTATCCATCAACTTAAACTAAATAAAAATAAGAAGTGTGGCTTATATGTGTGTGTGTGTGTGTGTGTAAATGTAATTTTATTTTACTTCAGTTAACATTTATTTTAGCAACATTTATTATTATTATTATTATAATTATAATTATTATTTAGTTATTAGTTAGATAACTGGCCTGACTTTTCTCAAAAAAATGATAGATTCTGTGATTCTGAGCCCCTCATAATAATGGCTAAATTTCAATTAATTTAATCCAAAATGTTCAGAGGGTTAATTTCTTTTGAGAAGAATATCCAGCATGTGTCTCTTACCTCTGACAGCGTGTCAGTCAGTCAGCATGTCTTTACTCAGTTAATTATTATTTGGCTTGTCCAATAGGTGCTTTGTGCGTGTACACGCGTGTCTACTGTATGTAGACCCCATGTTAGCAAACTTAATTAAATACTTAACCACTCATTCATCACTCAGTCTGACATTTAACAAAAACAAAAGAGACATTCCCCACAGCCGGTCTCTGCATTCTTTCACAGCCTGAAAATGTATCGCATTAATGGGAAAAATGAAGTAATCTCAGTGTCCAATCAGATTAGAGCAGCAGCTGAGCCTCTCTCTCACTCTGTCACTCATCCGGACTCAGAGGTGAAGTATTCCGGAATCCAGGAGCATTAAGCATAGCTGGGATTCCTGGAGAAAAACACTAACGGCATTCAGAGGGAGCCATGTGTGACAGGGGAGCGAGGCGTCTGAGGGTCCGAGTTGTTTGGCAGTTACCCAGATGGCTCTGCCAGTGTCGCCATACAGACAGCAGGCTTTAGATGGTGATTTTGGGGGTTGATTGATATCTTTTTAGCTTGACTTTATTTACATCAGGAAATTCTGTTTGCTGATGATATTAGCAAAGAAATGACATAGTTTCACTTTAAGCCACATCATGATTTCAGTTAATGAATTTCAAGGAATTTGGGAATCGTAAAAATCCAGGGGGTTACAATGGAGCTTTGTGTTTGCTGCTCCAAGCTCACTAGATGCAACACAACACATGAGATACAGAGCACAATATGTGCCAGAGACTAAACAATACCTTAGTGGCAAATTCAAAGATAAACGCAAGTCACTTTTGTTGTGTAGAACCATTAAAAAATGTGGATAACATCTTTGTTCTGCAGTCTGAATTGTATTCATGAACCTGAACCTTTTAAATTGATCAAATATATGAATTGTTTACTGTTAGGGTTAAGGTTAGACTACTGGACATATTTATGCTGTTTAGACATCTATGCTATAGGTCAGTGACAGAAAAAAGATGGGGAAAAGTAGAAATATTTGAAAACTGTAGTAAGAAATTGATTATTTGTATTTGTATTGGCTCCAAATATTTGTGGAAAATGTTTGCACAAATAAAAAAAAGATGCTAAAATAAGTGCTAAAATACTTTAATTTCTCATTATTCATTCATTTAAAAAGAAAACACTTTTTTTCATGTTAAAACTAAATAAATATTATGAACGTTCAAATCATGAATACAATTTTAAATAAATAATACATTTTAATAAACCTGCTTATTTTATAAAATATACATTAGTAAAAGACCAGTTATAATGAGACTGGGTTAGTTAAACCATGTAAACTTTTCTGATTACAAGCCACGCAAAAGCTATCAATATGAGAAACTGAGAACAGAACATGGCAGGAAAGGTTTATTCAAGTCTGTATTAATTGCATTCTCCATGTATTTTTGAGGAAATTCAACAGACAGGCATATGTATTTGGTTCATTGGTGTGTTTGATTATAATGTGTCTGTTTGTGTGTTTCAGGTGGCTATTAAATCTATTAGAAAGGAGAGATTGAGGGATGATCTGGATAGATCTCACATCCAGAGAGAAATCGAGATCAGTGCCTCTCTCGTGCACCCACATATCATCCGTCTGTATGAGGGTAAATCACATCCACAGTCTCACAACCTCTGTGTGTGTGAGACCTCTCCGTTAATGAAATGTGTTGTGTTTCCAGTGTTTGAGAGCAGAGAGCGGATCGTGATGGTGATGGAGTACGCGAGCGGAGGAGAGCTGTACGACTACATTCAGGACAAACAGAGACTGTCGGAGGAGGAGGCCAGACACTTCTTCAGACAGATCACCTCTGCTGTGCAGTACTGCCATAGAGTAAATGATCTATATCATATTTGTTTTTATTATATAGCATGTTTGTGTTTATACTGAGTCTCTTGATGTTCCTCAGAATGGTGTGGTTCATCGTGACCTCAAGCTGGAGAATATACTTCTGGACAAAGACTTAAATGTGAAGGTAAACGATTCAAACTCAAACTGACTGATAGAGAATTGACAAATGATTCATGCCTTTTCATTTCTCATCCACTGGATCATTACAGAGACTGATGGCTTTGAATCCACTTCAAATGAACTGCACACAGTTTTTATTTTTAAATCATAGGTACAGCGGAGAATATATCAGAAACACAAAACAATGAAACCATTCAAATTTAGGATCAGCTTTGATCAGCATCATTATCTTTTTGGAATCTGTCGAACTTATTATTTCTCTTTTTTTGTGAACTCTTTCCAGGGATTGGTAAAGTCTTATTCTGAAATCCAGAACGTCCCTGTGAAGGTTTAAGGATGTGCAGATCCTGATGACCATGGATTGAATTTGACTTCATCCTGGTGTTTATGAAATCACTCTTCGATTTATTTAGGGGCGTCATTATTCTGGAATATGGGAACATTATGAGGGAACAATGTTGCATTATTTAGCACAATAGAGCTGCCTCATTCATTCCAAAACCATACAGACAAGCAATCACCGGATCAGATGACAAGCAAAATAGCTGTGTGTACCTCACCATGCCTCATAGCTGGTAACAGACAGGCATCCTTTGTCTTCATTTTGTAACTGGATGTAGGAAACATGATGAAAGATGACGGCTTTCTCATACCAGATTCTGTGTCTCTTAAATAAACGCAGAACGAGAGTTTTATTTTGTATGCATGCACAGTTCGTTTTTGTCTACGGATCTAATTGCAAGCAATTCAGCATAAACCCTCATATCAAATGTTTTTGGGAATAAATTCAGTCAAGTGTGTCCAAATGTTTGTCGGGTGGTGTAATATGATTCGTCTCTGCTGCTGCATTCCTAATTATAATTATACTTCAGAATTAACCTCCTTTTCCTATTTTCGTCCTCCCTCTTTGACTCAGAAATAGATTCCATTTAATAAACAGAAGTAGGTCACCCATTTTAATACAGATCTGCTGTATCTGTAAATGCTCTGTTTGTTGTAGTTGGCTGACTTTGGCTTGTCGAACCGCTACACGAGAGGCCAGTGTCTGGACACGTTCTGCGGGAGCCCACTGTACGCATCTCCAGAGATTATCAATGGCCTTCCTTACCACGGACCTGAGGTTACATTTACTCTGATAGCTCGCCTTTGTGCAAGCACACTTAAGCATGCTTTTAAAAATGTGCTTTTATAATGTTATATACTGAATGTAATGTTTAGACTCCTGATTACATGTTATTTGCAATTAAATTCAAATGTATTATGGGTTAAAAGTAGGGCAATTTGCTGAATATTAGAGTGCTTTCTGACCCACTTAAGTGGTGCTTAAGTACATCTTTATTTATAGTTTCATAATTACTTCTACTGTCTTTGTATATATGCTTAAAGTAATGTGCACTGGCAAAAATACGTTAATGCCATTTCTAGTGCAAAATCTAAGTCATGTATTTAGATATGTTTGTAATTTCACATTTGTAAAGAAGTTGCAATTTAGCAGAGGCAGACAGTAGTGAAGTATTTTTAAAAGTACATTTGAAGTGTCTGTACTTTATCAGTGTTTTTCTTTAGAAAGCTTTACTTCACATCATTCCAACCCATAATATTGTACTGTTTATTGCTCGGTTTCATATTAAATATAATTTAATACGTAAATACATTAGACATCTATTAGTTTATACGTCTACTCAAGTAAAAGTAATTTGAAGATTTACTTGAGTATGGAAAAAATGCTGTTTTTTTCAAGGTAAATCAAACAACAAATGTACTTTAAAGTACTTTAATGTACATTTTTACAAAGTAAACCTGAAAATGACTCTTTCTTCATTTATTCACTCTCATGTCGTATTAAACCTCTGTGACTTTTTTATTCTTTGCAACATAAAAGATGAAATGATATGAAATGATAGCAACCAAAGGGTTATGAGTCCCATTGACTTCCACAGTATGAGCAAAAAATACAATGGGAGCCGAAACCATACGGTTACCAATTTTCTTCAAAATATCATTCCACAGAAGAAATTCACATAAGCTAATAGTCATTAATATTATATCATCTGCAAGTAAAGTTTTTTTTTTACTATAATCTTACAGTTGAAAGTAAACTACAAATGCAAATTCAATACAATTAAGTGCTCTTCTTTTTCACAAGGGCATTTAAATCAGTAAACAGATTTTAAATGATGCTTTTGCTTGGTTTATGTCCCAGGTGGACTGCTGGTCTCTGGGTGTGCTGTTATATGCTCTGGTTTATGGCTCCATGCCTTTCGATGGCACAGTTTACAGCGTCCTTAAAGAGCAGATCCGCCACGGCCGATATAAGACCCCAGATATCCTGTCAGGTGAACCTCACACACTCACATATATCTGCCCATCACGAGTGAGGATTTACCAATTCTTCCTACAGAGGCCCGTTCGTTGATCGGATGGATGCTCACAGTGAAAACAGAGGACAGAGCCACTGTGGAAGACATCGCTAACCACTGGTGGCTAAACCGAAACGGTCCCAAAGCTAAAGAGATGAAACCGTGCGCCTCCACTCTACCCAGAAAGACACCTAAAGAAAGTAGATTGTCCTCAAACAGCAGCTTCGATCTGCTGTCGTCCCACAACCAGCCCACGAAGGGCATCCTGAAGCATCTCTACAATCAGGTTGAGCACACAGACAGGTCTGTGTCTGCTGGAAACAGTACGGCAGCGACCGGCCAGGACGTGGAAAGAGTCGGGACAGAGAACGGGAGGACGAGGAAGGGCATTCTCAAGTGTCACGGAAAGTTCTCCGGTGTTTCTCCAATCACGTCGGCTCCTACGTGGTCACATGGTTTGGGCGAAACGAGCCAGGAGTGTGATGGAGGTGAGCAGCAGGAGATGGAGTTTGAGATCAAGATCTCCCTGTGGAAAACACACGGGTCTACAGGTCTACACTTTCAACAGAATACCTATTTTGATCATGAGCAATGATTGTAAATGCATTGAATTTAATAACTAAGAATATCGGTTACACTTTACAGTTCAACTAGTTAACATGAGAGCGTTAAGTATCATGAACAATATTATGTAGCATTTATTAATCTAGGTTAATGTTACTGTATTATGTTATTTTGAAAAAAATATATATTTATTGTATTTATTTAATTTATAAATAAACTATTGGTCATTGTTGATTTACGTTTGTTTGTAATGTTAATACAACTATTGAAATATGTATTAGAAATATGTCGAAATGAACATGAACCTATATCAATAAATGCTGTATATTAATAATGAATTTAAAAAAAGAAGTATTGGCATAAACACTTCAAAAGTACATTTTTAAATAAAACAATGAAACACTTTTATTCTGCAAGGATGTATTAAATTGATCAGAAGTGACAGGAAGTACATTTATGTTGCAAATAAATTCTATTTAAAGTAAACGTTCTTTTTCAACTTTTTATTCATCAAAATGCATCAATGGTAAGGGTAAAAATGTAACAATGAAGGATCATGTGACACTGAAGACTGGAGTAATGATGCTGAAAATTCAGCTTTGATCACAGAAATAAATGACATTTTACAAATTGCACAAATATAAAACAGTTCTTTTAAATTGTAAAAATATTTCACAATATTTCTGTTTTTTCAGTATTTTTGACTAAATAAATACAGCCTTGGTGAGCAGAAGAGACTTCGAGCAGCACAGAGCTGCATCATTTGGCCTGTAACCCCAATCAAGGAGTCACAACAGCAGCATTAACATGCTACTGAATAACTCCTAACCATAATCATCTGGAAATACCTCAGACATTAGAGCTGCTAAGATAATGCGTGCTGTGAAATTGTTAATAACCCAGGTCAATTTATTTATTTGCCTCAAAGGAAGTTAAATCAGCTATGAATCCGTAAATCCCATCCCAAAAGAACAGAGGCTTTGTGCGGAGCTACAGTCGTGCCATTCTCACTTTATACTGGTGTTCAAAATGGGCAAGAGTTTAAGGGGACATTCAAAACTTTTGCTCTCTGGCTCTCATTTGCTTTCTCACGTGAAGAGAAAACACGCTGTTTAGACTGATTAGCATGACACAGTAGAATTAGTATTAAAATCTCAGTTAAGCAGCAGTGTTTGGTCTTGTGTGGCCTATTAAGCCGATCATTTTTATTCTTTATTCCCTTCATTGTGTGAGCGAATGAATGAGGGGATATGTGCAGTGTTGGGAAAACACTCACCTCATTAAAAATAAAAATATTTCGAGGAGTATCGGGATGGTAAAATCCTGAATCCCAAATGAAAACGCTTTGATAAAATGATCGTACTGAACGCCAACACTTTTGTCATCAAATACTTTTTTAATAAAAAGAGTGGGGAAAAAAATCCACATCTCACCAGAGTTAAATTACAAACATAATCTACATTTTTACACTCTGCTGAAGTCTGTTCAAGAGTCGTCGGAGGAGACTTGACCCATGACAGCCAGTTTGGCACTGAAGGGCTGTGTGGGGCAGGAGAGCGCCCGAGCGGTCCTCCTCTCTCCCGGCTTCAGGGCGATGCTCTCTTGTGTGCCGCCGGCGCCTGGCGTCTCCTCTGATTGGTCCGCTGCAGGCCTGAGTGGTTGGGACAGGCTGATGAGTGTGTCCTGTAGCTCCCTGCGCTCGCTCTGGTATCGGCTGCAGCAGTGGAGCGCGGCGGGGTCCAGCGGATGAGCCTCCGTGTTAAACACATATCCGCCTGCGCCGAGTATGCAGTCGCCCTGCAGGCCGCCCAGCTCGAACTCTGTGCCCGTGTTATGAAGGAAGTTTTCAGGATCGAAGAGGAGGTAGAGGTATTTAATGGTCTCGGCCAGGAAGAAGGACTCCATGCGGTTGTCCAACTTGTGGTCCCTTACATCCTTTACCTTCGGCAGAAACAAAAAGATGAGCATGTTTAGGGACTGGGCTGGTTTTAGCCTCAGTGTTGTACTGAGACTCGTTTTGAAATGTAGCCCTGAGACACTCACAGTGGCAAAGCCACAGTTCACCCGGCTGATTTTGTCAATCGACTCGACTGCATCCCGGCCAAGCTGCATGAAAGTCGGGTCACCGGTGGCCTTATACAGATACATGGCGCTCTCGATCAACTCTGTACAGCACAAACACAAACACACACAGAGGGTCACTTCAGTTTCATTCAATAATATAAATCAAACAACTGTATGGAGAGAAAAAAAAAAAAAAAAAAAAAACAAAGCAGATTTTACATGACCTGAAAAAAAAAAAATCTGATAGGTGCCTATTTGAAATGTTCTGCTTTCATGCACATTATTTGCAAAGTGTTTGCTAGGGTGTTATGAGGGGTTGTTAGAGCATTGCTAAAGTGTGACTGTGTGGGTTGAGTGGTGTTTAATAGGGTTGTGTACTAAATGGGATGAGCAATAGTTACAGTGGTGCTTGCTAAAAGCTGGAAAACTCAAGAAATCAGAACAGATTTTTTAACAGTAATCATGATATATTCAAACAACATGCATGTTAATTTAGAGTTTTCACTAACTATATTTATTTTACTTGCATTGCACTTCTTTGATGAAAAGATGATCAAATTTCCATGCTGCAGTAATTTATTAACTCTTTCCACGACATTGACGAGTTATCGCGTCATATAGAAGACAACGCTTCCCCGCCATTGACATGTTTTTACGGCTTTTTGTGTTTTCACTGTTGTACACTCGGGGGCACTATTACACATCTCCTGAACGAGTACAAAACCTCCCAAACAAAAACACACGTGAACAGGCTGGAAAAACGAGTGATCACTTATGTAAACAGATGTAAATAAGAAATAGACAGCATATAAATGAAAACTGCATAATGTTATGGAGTGAAATGCTGTCCCAGGAAGTGGTATAAGTCTGTGGATGTTGATGGAATTTATGCTTTGATAATTGTACTGAATATTATCCAGATGTAGTTTTTGCTCAAAATGTGATTTTCTCACCTTTTAGCTCAAAACTATACATTTTTATGAAACCTAAAATGATGTCAGCAGAGCAAAATGTGGCCTTAAGATTTTTCCAACCTTCTTTTTCTTTTTTAGTAGTTTATTTGATATAGCTTTTTTATTATGTCACATTTGTTGTCTGTTTATAATGCGTTTATGCATAAATATTCTATTCATGTTCAGCAACATACCGTATTTTCCGGACTTTAAGTCGCATTTTTTCCATAGTTTGGCTGGTCCTGCGACTAATAGTCAGGTGCGACCTATTTATCAAAATTAATTTGACATGAACCAAAAGAAATGAACCAAGAGAAAACATTACCGTCTCCAGCCGTGAGAGGGCGCTCTCTCGTGGCTGTAGACGGTAATGTTTTCTCTTGGTGCTTGGTTCTAAATAAATGCGACTTATAGTCCAGTGCGACTTAAATGTTTTTTTCCTCATCATTACGTATTTTTGGACTGATGCGACTTATACTCAGGTGCGGCTTATAGTCTGAAAAATACGGTAATTCAAAAGTGTGTGATATATATATATATATATACACTAAAAAGGGAAAAAACAGAAAAAAAAACAAAAAAAAACATTGTTTTCCGAAATCTTCAGGAAAGACCCAAATGTGTTCCAAGGCTCTAAATCAAAGTGTTTCATAGACACCTGGGCGCAGAGGGTATCCCTCTCGTTTGTCCACGGTGTAACCTTGAGGAATGCTGTAGAACTCCGGGAGTCCTCCAAACTGACGCCACACACTGTAGTAGTTATGAAAGGTCTTCGTGGCACTGGAAATATCACCTATCAAACTCTGATAAACACATGAACATTACAAACTGAAACAGAACTCTGCTCTCGGATGCATTCAGTAAATAGATAACAAAGACTTGAAACTAGTCAAACTGGTGCTTTCCCTTTGTCTTGTGACACACTGGACGAGTGTATGGTGTCAGATCTGCTTCCTCACCTGCAGTCCAGGCCAGAACGCCTCCAGAGACTGAAACACAGGCATTGAGACGGTCCCCTTATGCATCTGCACCCACAGATACCAATCATCAAACTTAGTGTAGTTCTTTATGGACTTATCAAATTCTGCAACACACATTTGAAAGTTGATAATGCTTTCATGCAAGGCAAGGTCAAGAAAGATGAATAAACAGCAATTATGATGAGCTATTCTTGTCAAAACTAATAGCAACTGTAACACAGCTGTCAGTTTACCGTGAAACATTGCCAGCAGCTCCTCATCTTGCAGCATGATGGCCCCCTTTACCAGATACTCGAAATATGAGTCCACTCCCGCCCCGATCCCTGCGTCCTGAGCCACCCACTTAGAGGTTATGACATCTATATGGTTGCCCACCTGAAGAAACGAGACGGTTATATGATAACATGAACACTGAATGCAACTGTTAACATATGGTAAATGCATGCCATCATGCTGCCCAATAATTGCTGAAATATTGTAGCTCTATACTGTGTCTCCTACAAATAAATTGACATCAAACAGACAAGTTTTTATTATTAAAACTGCAATGCTAAAATGCAAGCTTACATGCTTTTCCACAAGTGTAGGAAACCTGGGGAAATATTCATATATATATATATATATATATATATATATATATATATATATATATATATATATATATATAAATGTTTTGCACGTGTGAGCATTGTTACTCATTTCAAATGCAAAGAGGGTTTACATTGCAAGCCCCATTTAATTCTATGGGTGAGAGAGAGGGCAGAAAGTGGTCACAATTATATATATTTTTTAATTAGCATATTTTGTTGCAAACACATGTATATGACCCTATTTAATCAGCTTGTAAATATGTCCAGCCATGCTACACAGCAAAATGCTAAGTGTTAATCAGATTAGGATATGTATGAGCTTTATGGCGTAGAGGCTCTATAATAATAATAATCTGTTTTCTGTGAACTCAGGGATAATTGGTTGTATACCCCAGACAAACATAAACATAGATTTTGGTTTTCAGTCACCTCGTCTTAGTAATTGCTGTTAAAGCGATTAATGCTGTGCTAAGAAAGCACCAGCTAAAGCATAAATATTAAAGTTATTAAAGGCATTTGGTCAAAGCTTTTCAAGAGAGACATTACTGAGTGGTTTAACTAGTACTAGCAGGCTGCGGTCAGTAGGACTCTTGCGTACATGCAGGTCATTCCTATACTGTGCATCACAGTACTAGTAAAATGTAAAATAAAAAATGCACCAGCGAATAAGTTAGTATTGCATTCTATTAAAGGAAAAGTTTGCACAAAAAATGCATGTGCAATCAGGACACTGAAGAAGTGGAGGAGTCTTTTTTCTCCATGTGAACAGATTTGGAGAAATTTTGCATTTCATCACTTGTTTACCAGTGGATGCTCTGTAGTGAATGGGTGCCGTCAGAATGAGAGTCCAAACAGTTGATGAAAACATCACAATAATCCACAAGTGTAACCTACACCAGTCCATCAGTTAATGCCTAGTGAAGCGAAACGCTGCGTGTTGTAAAAAAACCTAATCCTACATTAAAACATGTTTACCTTAAAACAAAAAGTACTGACTCCTCTACCCAGAATATTGCTTTCTTCAGTGAAAAAGTACTCTTGTCTGAATCAGGAGAGAAATATGCACAGACCAAGCACCGTTTCCAAGTGAAAACAGAATAAAACAGTCCTTTTTGATGTTAGAAGACACCAGAGGATGGACTTTTTCACCAACGTTAAAGGGATTTAATGATGGATTTTTTTCTGATGGCACCCATTTGAATGCATTGGATCCATTGGTGAGCAAGTGATGTACAGCTAAATTGTTCTGATGAAGAAACAGACTCATCTGGATGGCTTGAGGGGGTGACTACATATTCAGACAGTTTTATTCTTTTATTTTTGGGTGAACTATTCCTTTAATATTGCATAATGTTTAGTTAAAACCAAAGCATGCTGGACTCAAAATGTTTTACCAGGCCGATATCGGAGCGTGTTCTCCACAAGGCCCTGAGAGCTTTGCGAGCCACGTTCTCAAACACAGGGTCTCCGGTCAGTCGGCTGAGGGAGGAGAACTCCAGGATGAAGGTGCCCACTCCAGCAGTGCAGGTGACCGGGGTCTCGCCGGGGTTCACCCCCCTCAGCAGGTTCACCGTCCCGTACGGCATCCCCGTGGGGGTCTGGAAAGCTGAGAAGAGACAGGATAGATCAAACTGACAGCATTATGCAGTTATCATGATCGATTTCCATCCAACACAGCATGCCAGATTTGCATTAGTGTATCATAAACCATATGCTCTTAAAAATCTATGGCTCCATGAAAAAACATTTAACATTTGTGACCCTGGACCACAAAACCAGTCTCAAGTGTCAGTTTTTCGGAATTGAGATTTATACATCATCGTAACAGTATAAAGCTGGTTGGAAACTGTTAAACGAACATTAACAAAACGTTTTGCTCAGTGACTGTGGTGCACTAACATTTACACTTAATCATCTTTGAACATTTGCAAATCGCAAATGACAGCTGCAACAAACAATACATGCCAAATATGTTTCAGACAGGAACGGCATTGCCCTATTACTTCTAGTTCTAGTTTGAAGCATATGTTAGCTCCCTCACCAGGCAGCAGTCTGCGGGCCGCGTCCTCTGCCATGCGCAGGAGGGGTCCGGAGCAGGGCCAGCCCTCCTCCACCTCCATCCCGGCACGCTTGGAGAGCAGATGAGCCGAGAGGAGCCCACCCACCACTGCAGATCAGATTGGATCATGTGACCACAACATCAACACATGCACTGGTGAAACTGCTTGAACCTCACGGACTACAAGCCCAGGCGATATTTAACCCCAAAATTAAAAGAAACATTCAAGATATTCTGTTTTGCATGACAACAATGCACTCTACCATATTTAAAAGTAATGCACAAATAATATTTAGCTTTGTGATATTTATCCAAGAAGGCTGGTGACTTTACCTCGTATATTGGTCTCAAACACAGATGCATTTACGTCGGTGTCGAAATCGACCGTGTCCTGGAGCAGTGTGGCCACGCGCTGGAACTCGGTGTGGTTTCCCAATATCTGTGATCAGAGAGGACACATATTCTCTGCATCTGAACACTGCAGGACGTGAAACAATCTTGTTGAATGAAATTTCATACCAGCAATGTGTCCAGAGCATCAATGAGTGTGAGGGAGAAACTGGAGGAAACAAACAGAGAAGGGACTTCTAAACCTCACGGTCGTGATAACAGAGATAATATATTACAGACAAAACTCAGTTCTTCAATTGCTGTTGTTCAGGAGTGAATAATGCCACAAAGTGTCCCAGTGGTATTTAGCCAAAGACATCACTGAATGTTAAAGAAGTAAAACGGAAATTTTACACCAGCAAAGTTTAATAAAAACTGCTATTTTAATCTTGTGGAAAAATTTTTTTTTTTAATGTCACATGAGCAGCAAGGCCATTTCCATACGCAGAACAAATTGAATAAGAGTTGTACAATGTAAAATAAAAACAAATAAATAAATATAAAAATCGACCATTTAAGATGAATACAAAATAAAAATATCCATTCTGGTGATACTTTTTCAAAATACACCGTGAGTCGAATACAAATGTTGCTATTTACATGAAACACTGCAGTCCAGTAAAATGTGTCTGACCGTCAATAAATTATTCTGTGTAAATCAATCTTGAGCCTAGCAAAAATTAACTTAATCAGATTTGAAATTACTAAAAATAAATAAACCAATATGTAAACCAGCAAAAAAAGATATTGAGGTGTTAAACACATCTACTTTAGGCAAGTTATTTATGTTTTTGGGGCAGTCAGGTAAGTCTTTACAGTTTGGCAAGGTTTTGAGTCTGTGATGAACAGAAAATTTTGTTCTTATCTATTTTTTATCATTTCCAGGTCTAAGATTAAAGCAGGCGCTTCAGCTGTAAAGATGTCCTGGAATTTGCATGACTGATCCGTAACCTGTGCTCTTCATGACATGCAGGTGTCAAACAAGTTAAGATAGCATGAAGAGGTGGTGCCGATTATTCAGGTGCATGCATCTAGACTCCTTGACTCTCTGATGAAGAGTGCAATGGAAAAGAAGCATGCATAGACAGAGTTTGTGCTCATACCTGCCCCATGTGTCCTGTCCATCACATGTGAGCGGCCTCAGCTCATCATAGGGATATGCATTGTCCAAGTAGCTGTTGTATGCATGATAAAACATGGACTTTATTCTGTCCCTGTTGAGAAGAATAAAACAAACGAGCATTAAACAGAACTGATTAGCACTATTCTTCAAAGCAGTGTCAGGTATTACACTCCTAGGCTACAGGTGACTGGCGTTAACAGTTAGTAAACAAGCTTTCTGCTGACATGTATTCACCATAGACTGCATAAAAACAGGTATTCACACATGAGCATATGGTAAAGCTGATTGACTGACACTACAGACATGTATTTATACTTGTTAGAGCAGCTGTGATATCTATACGCAGCCTGATACTCTGACCCACTTAGTACAGATTAATATTTAATGCTGAACTGAGCATGTCATAAAGAAATCTCACCTGTAATGGGACATGTCCTGCTCAGTAAAATCTCTGCCTTTAACATGACTGATGCTCGGAGACAGGTATGTGGCGCAAAAAACGGCGGAGAAAAGGAAAGTAAGCATGAAGTAACGAGATGTGAGCAAAGGCAAACAATACGATTTCCAGCGACATGGATACTCACAAATACTACAAACAGTGACAATAGGAAGTGGACGTACTGCGCGTGCGTGTGAGCGAATGCTGACGTGCAGGTAGCTCGCGCTGTCGCGTTTAAAATAAAAGCCCCGCGACTGCGATTGAGAGAATAAAAGTCCTCGGTCCTGAGAACACGATTGTGAAGAAATAAAATGACATCAAATATACATTAAAATAAAATGACATAAAATAACGTGAAATAAAATAACAACATAAAATAATATAACATAAAATGAAGTAAGATAACAAAACATAACATGAAAATGTAATTAAATTAAATAAAGCGAAATGCCATAAAATAACATGAAAAAAAAATGAAAATAATAAAACATAAAATAACATAAAATGAAGATAACAAAACATAACATGATATAAAATGAAAATAATAAAACATAAAATAACATAAAATGAAGTAAGATAACAAAACATAACATGATATAAAATAAAATAAAATAACATGAAAATAACATAAAATAAACTAACAAAATTAAATTAAACGAAATGGCACAAAATAACATGAAATAAAATAACAAAATAAAATAATATAAAATAAAATAACATAAAATTAAGATAACAAAACATAAAATAAAATAACATGAAAATAACATAAAATTTAAATAACCTAAAACATAACATAAAATAAAATGAAACAACATTAAATGAAATACCAAAATGAAATAAAATAAAATGAATAAAACAAATAAAACAACCTCTAACAACATAACCTGAAATAAAATGACAGAAAATAACATGAAATAAAATAGCAAAATAAAATAAATAAAAAACAAAATAAAATGTAAATAAAATAACAAAATAAAACAATATAACATGAATAACATAAGAAAATATAAAATAAAATAACAACATAAAATAACATGAAAATAACATAAAAGTAAATGAATTAAATGAAATTAAATAACAGAATAACATAAAATAAAATAACCTAAAACAACATAACATGAAAAAAAATAAAATAATAGCATAAAAGTAAAATGAAATAGAATGATAAAATTTAATTAAATTAAATAACAACACAAAATGAAACAAAATAACTAAATGGAATAAAATAAAATGTAATAACAAAATAAAATTAAATAAAAATGAAGTAAAGTTTGAAAAAGACACATGCCATTGTTTGAGTGTTTTCAGATTTTTTATTAATTTATTTTTTAAAATCTACCAACAGAAAAAGTGTACTTATAGAAAGCATCGACAAAACAAGAGAAATCAGCAGCACCTAAGCAGCAAATTGATATCTGACAGTTTTCAATACAATCCAATAAACTATCCAATAAACTATCCAATAAAACTTCAAAGTGATTCAGACAAATAAGCACCTTCTTCTACCCAACACATGTTATAAAGATGAATCGACTAAAAACAGGTAGGAGATAAGTTACTGAGACAGCTTATTTTGAGTTATTATGTTGTGAATGTACAATTATGAGCATTAGAAACATGAGTTAAAACATGAATAACGTTGTCAACTTTAAATTATGAGAGTTGTAGATTTGGCTCAATGTGCAGCACCAGATGTGAGTGTCCAAGTGAATATGTGCATCTATGTAACTGTTTAACATGAATAACTTGCTATACATAAATCATATAGTGCTCACAAATAAAAGATATACAACCAGAAGTAGAAACGTATAACAATACAATGTCTTATGTGTTCGACACAATCTCAGCTTATTGTTACACCGAAGGAGTATTATACAAAACACTTGGTGTTTCTTTTTTATTAAAAAGTGAAAGTGAATAAATAAGGATAAAGGGAAAGTTATTGTGCATATTGTTTTAAATAAAGTGTAGTGGAGCTGAACTGAGACCTGTGTATGCTGTAATTTAATAAGCGGTCACACTCAGCAGCCTCTGCCAGCAGTTTATAAGCATCCCCATCATTTTCATTCTCCGCCGCCGTCTTCCTTTTCCCTTCTTCCCTGCTTTGCAAGATGCTTTTTTCCGTCTACTTGCCTGCGAAACAATACATATTTCTACATCATGTTAAATCCTCTCTACATTTCAGATTATTATAATTCAGATCAACTTTATTATAGTGCAGTCAAATGATCAATCGCATCCAAAATAAAATATATGTATATGTGAAATGTGTTATTGAATTTTATATATATATATATATATATATATATATATATATATATATATATATATATGTACACACACATACAGTTTATATTTACATGCATATTAATTTATATTCTTATATCATATACAAATATAATTAATATATAAACATAACATATTTTTCTTAAACATACATGCCTGTGTATTTATATACACATAATAAATATACATAATACACACACGTATATTTTGTAAACAAAAAAAAAGTTTATTTTGGATGCGATTTATTGATTGACAGCACTACTTTATTTTCATTATTGAATCAACAAACAAAAAAATAATTAAAAATCATTACACTGACATTCCTAACATTTTTTTTAAATACATACATTTCTAGATAATTTTACCCTTTATTTCAGATTAGAACCATTCAGATCGTATTCTGATATTATTCAGACAAGTTTATTTTGATTATTCAGTCAATTATCATAAATAGATTTTGATCATTCGATCACAAATAAATAAACAAATCCGTTTCTGGATCATGTTATCCTATTTTCATTTTTAGATCATAATAATTTAGTTTATTTTAATCAATTAATAAACAAATAAATCCATTTCAAGATCATGTTTATTTCAGATTATAATATTCATTTTGTAATTATATGCTTTATTTTGATTATTCAATCAACAAACAAACAAACAATATTTTTTATACATTTTTGATTATTCGATCAACAAATAAATAAATCAACACATTTCTAGATCATCATCCTCAGTGTATTTCAAATCATAATTATTCAGATTAAATGTATTTTGATTATGTAACTTCACATTTCTAAATCATGTCATCCTAAATCTATTTCAGATTATAATTGTTCAGATTAACTTTTATAAATAAATACACTTTACTTAGACAGACAAACAAACAATCAAGGTTCTAGATCATTTTACCCTGTTCATTTCAGTTTATAATAATTAAGACTCACTCTATTTTGACATTCGGTCGACAAACAGACAGATATGAATATTTTACCAGTCTCTCTGGCTTGCGGCAGTTTCTTGTGATGAGCTGCTCCATCTGTCCCACCACCTTCGTCATGTGATCTGCATGCTGTCTCTGACGTTCACTCAAGCAGCTGAAGATCTGGGTCATGCTATAGATATATCGCAGGATACGGTGCACCTACCAGCAAAACACACGGCATCGACTATCAAGACACCGCTAAACAGAGAACAGCTCAGGGGCAACTGTCTCTGGAAACTTCAAAGACGCTAGGGAAACATACATGTAGTCATGTACAGGTGGCTGTACCTTCTCAGACGGACAGTGGTCCTTTTCTTTCGATATGTCCAATGCACCAGTCAGATTCTGGCAGAGAGAGAAACAAAACACAGTACATCTCCATCACATCACCAGAAGAGGGCAGCTAGTGACCTCATATACACACACAATCTCACTACTTCACACTTTAAATGCTTATATAACACGTTAGACGGTCAGGCAGCCCCAGCTAGTCAGATGTACACCGTCTGTCTGAACAGATGAAGTGGGGTCATGAGATGACACTCACCAGGCTTTGGAGCTCCACCAGGATGAGAGCCCTGTAGGTGCTGATGATGGCAGTGTAATCACAGGCACGTTTACTGTGGGCCGCTGTGAGCAGCAGCATTACAGTCACACACACAGCAGGCCTGCTCACACACTGCACACAACACACACATCTGCAGCATCAACAACACTGCGCTTTACATCTGCATTCAACATCTAGACACGCTATCTCATCCCTAGTCTTATATACATATATAACACACATAGAGTTTTTGAATATTTTATACAGACTTGTCCACTACAAATCAAAGTGCATTTGCTATATGGCTGCTATAAAGTCACATGAGATTATAAAACTTGTCAATACACACACGTAGGCCTACAACTAGCTAAAATAAAAAAATTATACAAGCTCTATTACTGTTGTATTATAATATTATATCATATCATATAATATTAGAATTCTGATACATCATTCAAAAAAAATACCACATTTAAAGCCTCTGTTTTTAATTGTCATTATTTTATTATTCTGATCACGGCATATTAAACAGGACGCATTTAAAAAAAAATAATAAAAAATAAAAGAGTTGAATTGAAAAATGGCAGATTCGTCACACCCTCTATGTTTTAATACGATTGTCACTAGACATAAATAAATACATAAACAAATTTCTCAATAAGAGGAAAGAAGTAAAATATAAAGGGCTTCTTGTATTATATATATATATATATATATATATATATATATATATATATAAATAAATAAATAAAGTTTAAAAAAATATTATTAAAAAATAATAAAGTTGGAAGTCCCATCCTGAATAGAACTCGGACTAACTGTAATAATATATCATGTAGTTATATAGATAATATTATTGAGCCGTTAAACCAAACCAAGTAAAAGTAAATCAATTTAAATCGCACATATTATTTTTCCTCACTATTGCATGACGAATGTTGCGTTAACTTGGTCGTACTGAGCCACAGGAACAGTTAATGTTTTTGAAGTTTATCATTTATATAATAGAAGAGTAAAATATATACTTTGATACGTACATAAGCATGTATTCAAGTAAAAAAATATATAAAATATTTATATTAAATTATGCAGTTTGTGTCACTCAAGCTTTCTAAACGCACGTGTTCGATTACCTGGTAATATTTCTGCGCGTAAGCTGGTTAATTTACAGTGTGCTAACCATAGACAGCAGTGCTAACTCCACTCTCCTCAGTTAGTCTGGTCACGAATCCGTGTATCTGCTGCCCGAGGCTCTGAACAGAAGCAGTGATGCAGTGGGCTCTTACCATTGACCATGGGATGATGAGGGACTCTGGCGCGCACCAGTCAAGGCTTGGAAAGGTGGACATGGTCCAGCGGCGTCCAACGCCTCTTACATGTTTCCCGCAGAAAAACTTCAACAACGGTCCGAGCGAGGCGAAATAACGCAACAACCTTAAGTACTTGTTCGGGTCTAGTGTGAGCTGGAGCTCCGGCGAGGGTTGCGTCGATGCGCGTCCATTCCAGCACTGGCGAGAGAAGTGCGTCTCAGCCGTCACGCGCTGCTGCCATCGCGCTTTGGGTTTCACCAGATCTCTAGTCTGATCAAGTCGAGAAAACTTCCGCGATCAATCAACTTTGCGCTTTGTTTCGGTTTCGGCGCGAGATGACTTTATAAACCCCACTGGAGTGTCCGCTGCCGAAGGGAAGGCTTTGATTCTTCACCGGACACGGCTGAGATCAGGAAATGACTCGTTATTTACACTGATTAATATGTGGACGGACAGATCCTTTAATCTTTGATGGTGTCCAGACGTTTGTGTCAGGTTTCAACGCGGCCGTGTGGTTCGTGTCAGGCTGATAAAACCACTACATGCAAGTTTCACACTGGATTTGATTTCCTTTAAGGAAATTGCTGTGCTTATAGGTGGAAATTATTGTGTGTAATGACTTATGTAAGATTAATTGTAGTCAGGGTCATCACAGGCGGGGGTCCTATACAGCAGGCCCACCTCTAATCTCTTCTTTCTGAACTTTACACATTATATAATCAGCTCATTTAATAGATATCCAAAATCAGTTTGTTTCTTCATCCGGACAGACTTGGAGACATGTAGCTTTACATCACTTGCACACCAATGAATGCTCTGCAGTGAATGGGTGCCGTCAGAATAAGAGTCCAAACAGCTGATAAAAACATCACAATAATCCACACCACTCCAGTCCATCAGTTAATGGCATGTGAAGTGAAAAGCTGTGTGTTTGTAAGAAACAAATCCATCAAAGACATTTTTAACCAAACCATAGCTTCCGTTCAAAATACACACATCCATAATAATCCAATTCCTTCAGTGACAAAATCCTTAAATCCATCTATGTATTTGTTCAGAACAAGCGGTTTTCACCAGATCCTTCTTTCCTGATTCAGACCAGATGATGTTTTACTGGAGCTTTTCACTTCACACGACATTAACTGATGGACTGGAGTGGTGTGGATTATTGTGATGTTTTTATCAGCTGTTTGGACTCTCATTCTGACGGCACCCATTCACTACTTTGGTGTAACAAAACGTGCAAACAGAAAATTTACATTCAGAAGATGCCGAATGACTGGTGGATGTAGCTTAGCAGCTTTAGAAGAAATTGTTAGAGATAACACATTATTTAAAAAGGAAAACAAATATATTTGCAGAATTATAGAAAGCTGGATTTATCAAGCCAACGTAAAACCAGGACGACTGAGAAATGCCCAAATCACCAGCACAGAAGCACTGACATCTGAAACAGACTGGACTTCATTTATTTTCCGATAAGCAGCACATTTACACATTAGCATCATGAGAAGCAGAGTAAGAGTGTGTCAGATATTAATGTTCAAAAGAGACTTATATCTCTGGGAGACAGCCTTGAATCACAACACATAAAAAATGAAAAAAAATAATAATAATAATGACTAGACAAAACAAAACCACTGGTCCACAGATTCTCTAAAAACAACATATTTGCTAAACCAAACATGCTCAGATTTGTGAATCCGCTATCAGTCCCACAGTTCAGAAGGTGTTTTTGATCTTTGAAGCCACGAGGACCAGGATCTCTCCGATGTTCTTCTGCCAGTTGAGAACGTGTTTGGATTCAGCGCACCACAGCTCACCGTGCCGCGGCTCTGCGTTCTCACAGCGCTTCTTCACCTCCTGCTGCTGCTCCTGAGAGACAGAACAACACCAGAGTCAGGAGACGGGACACAGCAAAGCAGAACATCCTCCAAAACACCTCTTTTCGTCTTCCACCAAAGGAATCAGTGAAATGAGATGATGAAGAAATGACAGAATTTACATTTTTGGATGAAGAACTTCATTCCAAGTGTCTGTGCCTAAACTAGTTAGTAACTTATTATCGCATAACAGCAGCAAAACGTCTTACTTCTGTGCCGTGCTGAAGCTCAAACTTGTAGAAGAACGCCCAGGTGTCGCCCAAGTCTGGTTCGATCTTTACCGTCCGCAGAAACCACTCTCGTGCCTTTGTTATCTTCCTCTCGCTCCAAAACAGTCTGCAGGATACACAAACACAGAAATGGTATCAATGGAACTAAAAAGTTCGGACCGTTTTTGTCAAACAAGCAAAAAAAAAAAAAAATAAGGGAGGAATGTGGGTGGGTAAACTGGAAACAGGGAGAAGTTTGGCAAGAGCCGGGTCAGGAGACTTACTTGGCCACAGCCAGAAGCACATGAGGATCATGTTCACACTTCTTCAGAGCGTCAACACTCTTGGTCTTGCGTTGAGGCCTGGCCTCCAAGAACACGGCTTCAGCCCACAGGATACCTGACAGGAAGAAGCAAAGGTTGAGGGGTGAAAGTGTGCCGAGGCTCCTGACGGATCAGTTCAGGGCTGAAGAAAGCGTGGCTTACCAGAGTTAGGACACTCCTGAAGGGCTTTGGCCATGAGCGTGTTGGAGATGTTTTTCAATCCAGCTCTGTATTCAAGTCGGACAGACTCCAGCCTGCCAAAGAAATTGAGATCGTTGTATATAAAATAGCATTGTTTTGGTGAGATTTTCAAGGACTTGTCAAGTAATTATTGCATGTACTTTTCAACGCAAAGTAGTTCTGTCAGTAAGTCTTAGATGGATCCAAGTTGTTCATGCCAAGCTGTCAATCAGACAGCACCCAGAGGTGAATGAACACGTGCTACGGTGATGAGGGCTGGGCTCATGAATATTAATGAAGTGGCATGCTCATCCCAGCAGAGTTTCACTCTAAAAAGAGTTCCTAATGATCTCGAAGCACTTGATTAGCTGGTTCAGGTTCAGAGTTTATGTGAGGCTCGGACCAAAATCAGCTGGAAAGGGTCCATCCAGGAACAGGACTGGAAACCCCTACACTTAAAACCCAGCTTAAGTGATTTGCAAAAATAGTTTTTATTACCAATTAGTTGCTAGGAAGCTAGCATATGGAAAAGGCATTCCTCATGAATATTTTTAAGGTTATGTGACTGAATTGTTCTGGAGTATTCTGTGACAATGTCATCAATCTAGTTAATATTCATTAGCTAAGCCACTGTCATAGTAGTATTTATCCTTATGCCACTTGTCTATTAATTTTGTCATAAAGAAACATTCAAAAAGTATAATTAGCTACTCTTTCGTATAGGCTTTGTACAAGTACATTTGACCAGTTTTATGTTAATATTGATATACTATTAGGGATGTAATGATACTGAAATCTCACAATATGATAGTATGAAGTAGTATGATATGAAGTCCATGATACAATTTTATTTTATATAAATATAATATTTTCATTACATGCTTTTATCTTCTTTTGTAATGTAGCTTTATTTAATTGCAGTTAGTTTGAGTAATTTCAGTACCACATTTTACGGACTATAAGTCGCACATGATTAGAAGTCACATCAGTCCAAAAATACGTCATGATGAGGAAAAAAAAACAAATATAAGTCGCATTTATTTAGAACCAAGCACCAAGAGAAAACATTACCGTCTACAGCCACGAGAGGGCGCTCTGTGTCTTCAGTGTAGACTACAGGAGCAGCATAGAGCGCCCTCTCGCGGCTGGAGACGGTAATGTTTTCTCTTGGTTCATTTCTCTCGATTCGTGTCAAATTAATTTTGATAAATAAGTCGCACCTGACTATAAGTCGCAGGACCAGCCAAACTATGAAAAAAAGTGCGACTTATAGTCCGGAAAATATGGTACTTATTTAATTTAGATGCTGAGAACTAGGGCTGGGACGATAAATCAATGCACCGCAATTCCTCTGGAATCATTTCTGAGCTTAAATTTTAACAGCAGATGGCGCTCTAATCTAGTTATCCACACACTCAAATGCTCATGAAGAAGAGTGCTTGTGCGTTCGGCTGAGTCATGTAATTTCCCTTGATCTTAGAATGCTTTTATGATGCAAGATTAATATAAACACAGCCAACTGAGAACACCTTTGTAATAGCGCTTTTTGAATTTTATGAATGATTATTTTAGGTTCAAGTGTGTGTAATGATTTGGAAACGAGCAGAGTACGGGTGTTTCTAAAGCATGCAGTGCCGTCTGCTGTTAAAATTTACGATCAGAATCGATTCAAGAAAGAATCGCGATGCATTCGGAAAATCTCAGAATCTACGCTGTATCATTTCTCGATTCGCGATGCATCGATTTATTTTCCCAGCCCTACTGAGAACATATAAAGTTTTGACATTTAAAGCCAAGTAGCTTTAGTTCTGGTTACCAATAACATCACTGAATTTGTCATGGTTTCTCACCAGATCTCAGGGGTTTGTGGATTCTTGAGGCGAGCTTTCTCTAAGATGGCTCGAGCGCGTGTGAGCTGCCCGACTCTCTCTTCCAGCCGAGACAGGAGCAGCCATAATGACATGGAGTGAGGACACTTCTTCAGCTGAACGGACACAGCAGAGAGAAGCCATTAGAGGAACACCATCATCACTAATGCCCACTGAAAAATGATTGATCCTAATATTATACAGAACAGAATTTAATTATAGCACGGCATCTTCTCCAGAGCCCATAAACGTACTCCCTGGTTGTAGGCCTCTCGTGCTTTATCGATGTTCTCTGACTGCTCCTCGATCTGTCCTCTCATCATCCAGAGTTTAGGGAAATCCTCATAGTGCTTCAGGGCCTCGGTACAAAGCTCATGTGCCGCCTCAATATTCCCCAGCACCCACTCCAGCCTCACCGACTTCATAAACACCTGCGAGCGGCACACAGAAAACACTTATGACAACTCATTTAAAGCTTTTAACATCATTTATTAAGGATGTGTAAGATGCATAAAGGTGTTCTTGAGTGCAAACAAACAGCCAGAGAGATTTTCATAATCCTTTTCCCGTATGAAGCTCACATGGCTAGTTTCCATAGATGCAGGAAAAACATAAGTGTATTTTATTTTTTTTGATAACATTATCACTTATGAGGAATCCTGCCAAGTGCTTGAGGTACATTTGATCCGGTGATATTTGTCTAGATGCTGACACTCTTTCCTGGAGCCAAGAGTTAAACAAGCCCAGGCAAGAGGCCATTCTAACACCTTCCATCTGCACCATTTACTCCCAAAAATCCCACGCTCCTTTATAGTGTGCAGAGCAAGCACATCTGCTGTGAGGAGGTTACCATCCACTTACAGACCTCGTTTGACACAATCAGCTTCTGGTGCATCGGTCTCACATGTTCATTCTCTGACGCAGAGTCAACATCAGGGTTTTTAAGGTCATTTTAGTCACATCTCACAGCTGAACTTTATATGCAAAGTCGAAAATAGCTTTCGGTTTCTCTATGTGAGTGTGGGGTAAAGTAACAACCTTAAAAACTGCTAAATGATAATAGATTTAGGTTTTTTATTATTTTTTTTATAAACAAAAACCACACACACACACACACATGTATATATTCACACTATATATATATATATATAAAATGTCTAAATGTAATATATCAGTGACTGTTATATTTAACTGAAAAACATAAAAAAACTTTTCTCCTTTCTTAAAGTCAAACATTAAGTGATATTAGATATATATTTTGTACTTTTTTTTTTACTTCAGCAGTTTGAATAGGAACATTTCTCATTTAGTTTAACTTGTATTACAAGAACTAAAACTGAAGTAAAAACTAATTTAAATTATATGGACTTAAAATAAATTAATTTAAAATATTAAAGCTTCAAAAAGAAAGTATTAAATTAAGCATTGTATACTTATTTTAATTATGAAATTATATACTATTAAAATGTATTAAGAAAATTTAACAGGCTCTTAATTATACTATAATCAAGCGTCTTATTAAAATAGTAGTTGTGTGGAAAAGTGTCAGATGCTTTGGGCTAAACCACCGCAGACTTAAGCTGATCAATCATTTTCTGAATATTAAAGCTTTTACCTTGATGGTTTAATATAATTATGTTTTGCAGAGCAACCTGAGTGTGCTTTAGCAAAAAAAAAAAAAAAAAATCTAATTTAACTGAAATGAAAATGAGTCACATTCAGTGATGACACAACTAAACCCTTCATTTGACATGGCGCCTAATGTAATCCAATTCGTCAGTGGGACACTTTTTAGATGAAATATTATTAGGATTATTAGTTCAACCTTGAACCTAGCCTCATCTCGCACAGCCTAGTTTCATGCACAATCCTGATATGGATACCAGCAAAATGGCCAAAGGCCTTGAACTAGCCATGCCTTGGTAAACCGTCTTCCCACTAGCGTCCCATTCAACACTGTTGCACAATCACTTCTGCAGGGTGACTCACCCCTCATCTACTGATCTCATCACTTATCTCTGGCAATCAAAACAAGAGAAATCATAACATGCAGAACCGAAACGATGTGTTCCCAGCAGACGGGTGTCCCCAGCATGACACAGCAGCGGTTACATCTATTTGACACTCAAGGGCCCGCTCACCCTGGCGGTGGGGGCGCTGCTGCGGGCCTTGGCCAGCAGCCTGCGCGCTCTCTCGTACTCGTTATTCTCCGATTCCAGCTTGACGGCAGCCAGCCAGATCTCCTCACTGTTGGGGTTAGCCTGACACCAAGAGAAAACCAGAAAGAGGCGGGATGAGTTTTATCTGGCCATCGTCCCAGTCAACACTTAAGATACAGTAAAAGCTGCTTAGTTTCAGGAAATAAGCCCTGAAATGCAGTTTAGAGTTCTGCTTCTTTAATTTGACGTTTTGCATACAGTTCTTGCATGTTTGGTGCTCTTTCAGTTAAGTCAATGTTATGACTAAGTCAACACTGAATCAAAAGTTTCTGTTGTTTTTTCACACCTACTTGTGAGGGAATCTAAATGAATTTGAACCGTTTCTATTTATCTACTTTAAATGAATATTCGGTAATGATGCATTACACTTTTCAAAAGAGACCATAATGTATTTTAGACTTTAAATCAAAGTATCAACATTTCAAATGAATGCTGTTCTTCTGAACACTCTATGCATCAGATTAATGTGCATATATCCTGAATAAATGCATGGTTTCCACAAAAAGGTAATCTGATATGTTTCCTAAAGCAGCAAATGAGCATATCTGACACTGAAGACCGGAGTAACCATAGTCAAAATTCAGATTTGCATCAGAAATACATTACATCTTAAATCGTACTAAAATAGAAAAAGAGTCATTTTAAATTCACAATTCTTTTAAAACATTTAAATAATGTTATCAAGCCTGAACTTTTGAACTGTAATCTATCCGTTAACAGTTCATATTAAATAAATAAAAGCGAGTGAATCAAGAATGAAGCCAACCACTGTGCTTCACAGGCCTTTTGTGAAATGCTTTTGTACAAATCCAGCACAAAGAAATATATCTTGTGCTGTTGCTTCATCATGACAATGCTTTCAATAACGATGCTTGCTACAAATAATGCAGTCATGGGGCTTGAAGAGCTGAAGGGGAGCGACACTCACCTGGAAAGCCAAAGCCAGGATACTTCTGGCTGCAGGAACATCGCCCGCTAACCATTTCGATTTAGCACCCATTAGCCATAACACCTCAGCCTTAGGACAATGAGCCACGGCCCTCTGTAACAGAGCCTCCAACGACTCTCTGAGAGAGAGAGAGAGACAGAGACAGAGAGAGAGAGAGAGATTTAGAACAATGAACATAACTATGGAATACTATCAAAAGATTAGATTAGGATTGGCTTCAATAACAGCAAGTGTTCTGATCTAGAACCATTTTAAATGAGCAAGCTCCAATTGGCCTCATTGCCTTCCTGCCTCCAGCCAATAAAAGCAGACTTCAATCATGTCGGGCTGTGTGTAGAGAGCCAGTGAGTATTTCTCACCGTGTACCGTGGTTCTTCTCAAAGTAAGCGGCTCTCAGCCAGACGCTCTTCTTGCTGGGGAAGACCTGGAGCGCATGAGCGTAGATGGCCCGCGCACACTCCAGAGCGCCATGAGCCACACACTACGACAAAACACAACCAATCAGCAGCAGATATCACAGTGACAGTGTGCATTAGTGCTCGCCCACAAAACAACACTATGCACTTAATGGCTTTATTGAGTTCAAAAACTAGTCGCATGAACCATTTCAAGAGACGTAATCAAATTAGTTATTTATAGGAAATTTATTTTAAGTTTATTGCAACTACGGATATAAAGACAAGGGGTTCACTGCGGGGTTGTTGTTGTTTTTTTTTGGAGATTTGCTCTTCTCTACTTTCTGATTAGTGCAATTTTTCTGTACAGAATCATGAGTAATGTAATTTTTACCACAAATTCAGATTGAATCAGAAGAAATCATTTGAAATAATGTAAATAAAGAGCCTCAATGAAAAATACTGATTTACAACTACAAAGCTCACACTACTTATATCTGTTTTTAAAGGCTTGCAAGTTATTGCTAAAAATCCCTTTAGAAAAATGTATGTAGTTTTACTTGTAACACGACCAAACTAACGGTAAAAGATAAAAAGACATTAAAGGGACAGTTCATCCAATGAAATGAAAATTATCCTCATTTACTCACCCTCATGTTGTTCCAAACCAATGTGAGTTTCTTTCTTCTGCTGAACACAAGAGATGATATTTTGAAGAGAGACAAGCAGTTGCTTGAAGCCATTGACTACTATAGTATGGGGAAAAAAATGGCTACCGGCAACTGTCTGCTCACTATTCTTTAAAATATCTTTTTTGTGTTTAACAGAACAAAGGCATTAATGCATTTTCATCTTTGGGTGAACTATCCCTTTAAATGTTCTGATATAAATTGTTATTATCATAGTTCAATGATCAGAAATGTCTGTAATAAGCGATCAGGTGGTGCTGAATGAAAGCAGAATGTGGGAGTGTAAAGGTGAGAGGATGTTTACACTGTCTGCGTCCTCCATCCATGTGTGTTTGCAGTCCTCCTCTTCAATGCCAATCCCAATCACCGCTCTGATCACAGCCTGACATGTGGCCACGCTGCCAGCCTTATCACACTCCTCTGCATCCTGAGACAGACACCAGCTTTGAATTAACACTTCCTGATATAATATTTTTCTTTTTCTTATGACAATGCAACTTAACTGAGAAACCTGATCCTGTCCTTATGGAATCTGTCTTTGCATATATGCATTGCACATTTGAAACCATTGAGTATTTAGTCAAGCATGTCACTGAGCCATCTGAGCTCTTAAAGATTGAGATGTCAGACCTGAATCCACTGCTCGCGGTTGATCTCCACGCCGTTGGCCCTGAGGGAGGTGATGGCTCTGTCGATGATCTTCTCCACCATCTGTGTGTTTCCGTTGGCCTCCTCCAGCTTGGCAGCGGTGATCCAGATATGGCGGTCGGTGGGAATGTTTTCACGGGCCTTGTTCAGAACACGACGGGCATTCTCATAGGTTTCTAACCGGGCCAGAGCCAGCCAGAGCTACGGAGGACAAGCACAACAGAGCTGTCTGATTTATGGGCCATAAAGAGGTTTATGGGTTCTGGCTGATTAAGGTGGTGTGTGTACCTCAACGCTGGTCGGACAGCACTCGACTGCTCTGCTCAACATGATCCTTGCATCCTCTGGCTCCTCCAGCTCAACAGCGATCTTCCACAAACGCACCGACTTCGACACATTCTCCAGAGCTGTGGAGACATGTAGATATCGGGAAAAAAGGAAGTATACAGACACAAAGTTTTTTAATGATTAAACAAAAATGATCAAGCATCACATTACTCCTGTTTGGGATTATTTGAACTAGATCTCTAAATAACAATAAATAAGTATAAAAAGTTCAAGTTATCTGATATCTTAAGAGACTAACTGACTCATGGGGGTCTGGAGAGGTCCGTTGAATGATATTTAGGGATGTAATGATTAACCACAAGCTGGTTGAAAATTGATTCAAACATGAGGATTCAAATCAGTTGAGTTGCAAAACAAATCGCAAGTCATTTTAGGGTAGGAGTTTATATGAATGCATGTCTGAGGGGAACTTACCGTCTTTAGAAAAGGTATATTGTCTTTTCATCTTGTCTCTGTGTAACGCATATTAAAGTTCATAAGTGCAGTGCTGTTTTGTTTACAGCGGAAACCAAGGAAACGCTTCAAGCTCCACCTGCTGGCAGAGAGTGAATCTGCGTCTCGTTCAGTTCGTCTGCCGTTTCTGTTTCTGTTTCATGCTGATATTTTTAAGTATAGTTTCACAAAACTGAAGTCTAATCATTCTGTTTTTGCTTCAAATTAAATTAAAAACTGCTCATGTTGCATGTGTGCAGAAACTTGGTTTTCTATTGTTTACAATAGCAAAGAAACACTGCTTTGAAACCAAGCCAACGTCTATACTAACATCCTAAAGTGTAAAAACTAAGGTTTAAACAACTCCAGGAGCTCAAATACTAAATGAAAATGTTGTATAAAACAATAAACCACGAATTTCAGCCTAATAAATGATTATGCATGTTATACATAAATCTGGTGTTTGTTTATCAGTCTGGCTATAGCGCCGTCTGCAAAAGCAGTTAAAGTGATGGGTAGACTAAAGCTGGGCTCAGGTGGTTGTGCTGTGGGATGTGTTTCCCATACATTTATTTATTTGTGGTGCTCACAATATAAAAACTGACTGATTTTCCAAAAGGTTTTGTTGAATAAACATGAGCTTGTACTGTACCTTTAAAGATCAAAACGAGGCGCGGGTGTTTTTATATCACTGTATTTCTGAAGAAAGACTATCTTTAATTAGTCTATACATTTTTTTATGTAATTAACATTTCGTCTTGCATGTTATATGCCGGATAAAATAGCATTTGTAAGCTCAGTGCTGCATTGTGTAGAGCAGTTAATGGGGAAACCTCTGTTCTTCCCGCTTTAAAGCACCTCCTGCTGGCAGATAATTAATTAGCATTTTCAGTAAATCTGATTTATGCGGCAAACTGATTTTGCTTTTCATCAAAAAGCCACCATCTACTCTTGAGGGACTACTTAGCCGTTACTGATTCTATTCCTCCGGAAGTAAAGTTAGGGCCACAAAAGCGTGCACGCACAGTAACGTTTGTTTATGTTGTTGCCGTTGAATCCGTCTACACATTCACATTCACTCCTCAGGTTTGCAAGAAACACATGAATGGCCAATTTCAATGGGCAAGCACTCAAACGTTCTCCAGAAAATGCAAAAACCACTGCTGTGCAAACACTTATTATGAATCACGTCATTAATTATAATCAAACGGTTACAAAAATTAAATCTTTATTGACAACTAATTCCCTCTCATCACTTTACAGAGTTAACAAGCTGATCAAGGCAGAGACATTGATGAAGTAGAACAGTCAGCCTGTTTAAAGAGATACTTCATTACAAGGGGGAGATTCAGGACGTTTTAACAAGCTGAGACGGATAGAGTTTTCATACATAACTAACAATTCATCTGTCACTGTCACACAGGTATGCAGGTTGAAAAAAAGCAGGTGACAGTGGAAAGAGAAACCTAAAGAGGAGTGGAGGAAGAGAGACAGACAGAGAGGCACTGACCTTTCCTGAGCACTCGTTTCTTGGCCCTGATGTCCGTCTCGAGCTCCGCAGCTCTGATATAGATGCGCACAGACTGAGGGAGGTGACGCACCGCCTGGGCAACTACTGCCTTCGCCGTGTCTCCGGGCTGCAGCCGGGCGGCTTCCAGCCAAACATCCTCACTCTGCACAGACAACACACACACACACACACACGAAGATGAACATAAGACACACAAATAAACACTATATTAACCAGTTAAAGCAGATAACATCTTCAGCAGGGCTCAAGAGAAACAAAAATGATGAGGAAGCCAAAAAATCTATTTAGTTTCGGAATTGGTTAATAAAGAGTCATTCATGAAGTTATGCATGTTTCTGCTTGACTCTGTTTGAATGAATGGCACAGATTTAACACATACTGAAGCACGCGTGACACTCACAGGGTTTTCAGCCTCTTCATTATGTGAGTACATGACCACATAAACACTGCTCTGAGAGTCACTTCATCAGCATTCACCAAGAAATTATCATCATATCACAAAATAAAAACCATAAAGGTCTTCACAGCAACACGACAAAATAAAAGCTTGGTTGACTTGAAGAAACCGTGACAAATACATTAAATGTAATGATAGTATTAATACTACAAATAATTATTAAAAAATAATTTAAGGAATATTTATGTACCAGAATTTAGCAGAAACTGTTTTAATACAAAACACAGTATTTCTGAAACAAAAAAACAAACCAAAAAAATTATTATATAAGACCAATTACTTAGAGATGCTTTTGACTATTACAATTAAATTAAACAATTTAAATGTAATCCAGAAAAACAAATGGAAAATAGAGTATTTGGTAAAAATAAACAAATAAAACTGAATTAAAAAAAAAAATATATATATATATATATATACACACACACACACACACACACACACACACACACACATATATATATCTCATAGGGGCCTTAAAATTAAATTTGTCAAACTTTTAATAAATTGCAGATATCAAATTTATGCTGTCATAATTTCAATTAAACAAGGTTTTTTTTTTTTTTTTTAAATAATGTAATTTCACCATTGAAACAGTAAATGTACTGATCATGTCCCAACATCCTGTCTAAGTGGTCAGCTCTCTCAGGCTTCGAGACACATCCATGTCACTGCTCCGCTGCTGAACTGTGGCGCTCAACTTTGATTAATGAGCCTGCAGAAATTTCCCAACACTTAATGAAGCTGAAAAAGGGCCAAAAGGGCCTGACATTGTTTCCGCTCGCTGTGTTTTCATTCCCAGTTCTTTCTCTCCGAGTCCAAAGTCAGCACTAGTAGACAAATGGACTGGCACAGATTACATGACATGTTGTTCTTGAACCACATTCACAGCATTTTGGGAAGTGGGATTTTGCAGATTGTAAATGTATCACTAAGGCAAGCGGTCAACACAGCAACATTCCTAAAGCTGTAAAATATCCATGACTCATACACACGCTGCCCTCTACTGGACATACAGTAAAGCACTTCCTTTTTACTTCACAGGGACAATCCAACCCAAACCTAATATTCTGTCACACCCTTTTGTGATTAAGAACTTTAAACCATTTTACCATCAGAGTCCCATTTCTAATGTTCATCAAGGTTTCTTGCACCTAGCTTGAGTGAAATAAAAGAAAGAACTGGTGTAATGCTGTTTAAAAAACAAAAACTAAATTTGTTTGGAAAAGATATCAGGCCAAAATTAACTTTCTAGATAACTTTGCACTGGCTAGTAAACACATTCCCATTGGTCTGCAGCGGTGATGTAATAGGGAGGCGTGGCTCTGGGGCTCCGCCTTCTTTGACATGCAGATCTTTCTCTGATACATTTCTTCTGCTCACTTCATCAAGGTCAGACGTGAGAAAAAGCAAGCACACACTGACAAGCAGCTTTATATTAGAAACTGTTGTTGTAAATCGAACTGAAAGTGACATTGACACTGTTTTTTCCCCCATGTTTAATACTGTAAAGCTGCTTGCTATAAATGTGCTGAAGTGCAGAGTAAACATGTCCACACTACTAGCTATGAATCTATCAAAAATTCTAATTTTGACTTGAGTAATAAATTGAATGTCATAAAACATTTGCAAATAAAGCAGTTTCCATCCAACGAGTCAAAAAGAACAGAATCGTCACTTTCTGATAACATAGCACCAACTATCACCAAGAAAAGTAGGAGAAGCCACTTGATATAATAATTTGATGAATAACTTGCACCTCAGAGTGAGCAGATGAACTAAATTAATGCGGCCATTGCTTTGAGGTGGATGCTACCATTTGGGAATGCAGTCGTTTAAGACAATTACATAGAAATAATTTGACGACATTTCTAAAATCATATGTAACTTTTTTGTGCATTTTTTTAGATTTGATGTGCATCTTGGTGTTTCCATCCAGCGGTTTGTCATGCGATACTCCTAACTGTTCATAAAAATAGGTGGATGGAAACACAGCTAATATGGTCAAATGCTTTCTTAATGGCTGTTATTTTTGTTGTGTGCATTTTTGTTTTTGTTTTTGTTTGTTAATGAGAGAAAAACGCACAACACATTTACATGTCAGCTCTCAACAGAGAGTGTGGTGTATGGATGTTCACAAACCATGAAACACTGCTAAGATAATTCAAACTACCTTTTACCTCTAAGACAAACAATAAAAAAATGAAAATTACGTTATTAATAACAAGAGTTGTTCCGATTCCGATACTAGTATCGGAAATATCTCCGATACCACAACAAATTCTGGCATCGGCGAGTACATAAACCCATATACCGATCCGATACCATTTTCTTAAACAAGACCTAGTTATGACCGCTAGCTTTGCCTAACTGCTGCAGGTTCTTCTTCACTGCTCAGAATGCATTGCAAACACAGGAAGTTGTGCTGTGTTGCCACAAGCAAACCCTGTTTAGAGCAGCGAAGAAGAAATGTAAACGCGTTAGCAGCACTGATCTATATAAGACTGGATCGCTCATCGCGTTCTAAACTGCCAACAGACAGTGAAGCTACTTTTATATTATAGATCAGTGGTTAGCACTCAGTATGTCTCTGTAGTACCGGTAGTTACCGACTCCCGAGTATTTTCGGTACCCGCAGCTGCGTTCAGTCGCTTCCGTGTTAGTCAAAGCGCAGGGCTCCAGACATTAGCCGAATATATTTACCAGTGTCTGTGAATATTAAACTGCAAAATACTATTTAAATATTACTCCTGCAAATTCTACATCTCTGTGGGTGACGTGCGCAGATGCGCGGGAGCTCGCTGTTTTGTAGTCTCTGCCGTGTGTCACTATATGAGGACATGAACGCATAAACCGTCACTTCATGAGAATTTACCATTTCATTTGAGAAAACTGTCATATCATAAACACAGACACTCAAAGATCTTCATGGCAGACCATTAAAATAAATGTTTGGTTTAACATGAGTGAAATTGACAATATATTAAAGGGGGGGTGAAATGCTATTTCATGCATACTGAGTTTTTTACACTGTTAAAGAGTTGGATTCCCATGCTAAACATGGACAAAGTTTCAAAAATTAAGTTGTACGTTTGAAAGAGTATTTCGGTTCCAAAAATGCTCCTTCCGGTTTGTCACAAGTTTCGGCAAGTTTTTTTCGAGTATGGCTCTGTGTGACGTTAGATGGAGCGGAATTTCCTTATATGGGTCCTGAGGTCACGTCTGCCGGAAGAGCGTGCGCATTAAGGGACCAGTGGATGGAGTTTATTTTTACAGAGCATCAACGGAGTTGTGCAAGTGTTTTTGTTTGTTCCCTGCATTTGGAAGATGCTTGTTTTACAAACAAGGTCCAGTTTGACGACGGATTTGCGTTTCGTTTATTTCTTAAGGATGATGCAATCCCAACGAAAAAGGGTCACGATCGTGTGTTGAAACCGCAGGCGGTGAGTAAAACTGCTTCAAATATCTCTGCCTCCTTGTTAGTGCGTCCCCTCCCATGCCGGAGACCCGGGTTCGAGCCCCGCTCGTTGCGAGTCGTTGCTGCTGCTGCTCTCGTTCAGTTTCAGCCTCTGGATCTGATTCTGGATCATAAATAAACGGCTGAATCTGACTGTAAGCCATGGTTTGTTTTGGATGATGGTTTTTTTTCCTCACGGTAATGTCACAACTTCCAAACGCTCTCAAAGCAAAAGCCTACTGGCGCTTGTGATTGTTTAGCTCCGCCCACACGTCACGCCTTCAGCCGGTCGTGTTTTTCCGGGAAAAATCGGTACAGACTATTTTTCTCTTACGAATATAATAAAACTAAAGACTTTTTGGAGTTATGAAGGATGCAGTACTACTCTATAGGTACTCAAGATTAACAGGATATTGAGTGAAAACGAGCATTTCACCCCCCCTTTAAGCTACTGTTGTAGCCTACAGTAGATTTAGCTACTGTATGTCTCTATAATAATAATACGTCTCTATTAATAATAATAATTATGCCTAGACGGTTGCTTGTTTTTCACTTGTTTTGTTGTAAAGAGATTATCTGATTAATATATCATTTTTTATATTCCTAGACTTATTTGTTGCAATTTTTTTTATACAGTTATATTTGTATTATTTATATTTTAAAATTAAAATACCTTTTTTAGTTTGCGGTGTTAGATTTTTGGCTGCATTTGAAGTTCTTTTTCGCTTAAGAAAATAAATAATACTGTGAAATTCATGTCAGATAATAAAAATACTGTAATGAATGCAGTAGTTTACCATGTATTTTTTCATGTTTTATTAAAGGATCAGTCTGAAGCACACCATAAAATTATTCTAGCAATGTACACAGGGCTAGTAGTATATACAGCTGTATATACAGATACACACCCAGTTATCGGATCAGTACTCGGTATCGGCCGATACTCTGAGCCCAGGTATCAAAATCGGTATCGGGAAGAGAAAAAGGGTATCAGAACATCTCTATTAATAACTCACCCTCATGTCGTTCCAAACCTCCGTTCATCTTCAGGACACAGTTTAAGATATTTTAGATATAGTCCGAGAGCTCTCAGTCCCTCCATTGAAGCTGTGTGTACGGTATACTGTCCATGTCCAGAAAGGTAAGAAAAACATCATCAAAGTAGTCCATGTGACATCAGAGGGTCATTTAGAATTTTTTGAAGCATCGAAAATACATTTTGGTCCAAAAATAGATAAACGACGACTTTATTCAGCATTGTCTTCTCTTCCGTGTCTGTTGTGAGAGAGTTCAAATCAAAGCAGTCTGGATATCCGGTTCGCGAACGAATCATTCGATGTAACCGGATCTTTTTGAACCAGTTCACCAAATCGAACTGAATCGTTTTAAACTGTTCGCATCTCTAATACGCGTTAATCCACAAATGACTTAAGCGGTTTTAAACTTTTTTAATGTGGCTGAATGTGGAAGAAAACGGTTCACTGGTTCTTTTGTGCTTAACGTAATAACGTCATTGCCGATGAATGCCCTTGTTACATCGTTACATCGAATGATTCGTGAACCGGATATCACAACCTGCTTTGTTTTGAACTCTCTCACAACAGACACGGAAGAGAAGACAATGCTGAATAAAGTCGTAGTTTTTGCTATTTTCGGACCAAATTGTATTTTCGATGCTTCAAAATATTCTAACTGACCCTCTGATGTCACATGGACTACTTTGATGATGTTTTTCTTACCTTTCTGGACATGGACAGTATACCGTACACACAGCTACAATGGAGGGACTGAGAGCTCTCGGACTAAATCTAAAATATCTTAAACTGTGTCCTGAAGATAAACGGAGGTCTTACGGGTTTGGAACGACATGAGGGTGAGTTATTAATGACATAATTTTTGTTTTTGGCTGAACTAACCCTTTAAGTATTTCAGGAACTTGATTTAGTTGTACATCATTTCTTCCTACATTTATGCCTCACCTTGGGACACATCTCAGTGCCTTTCATGATCAGGTTTCTGGCCACCTGCAGCTTCCCGGTCACCTCCTCCAGACGAGCAGAAGCGATCCAGGCCGGAGGGTGATGAGGGTTTGTTTCTCTCACGGACTTCAAGAGGAGACGGGCCTTCTTGATATCACTGCACACACACAGAATCACTTTAGAAGATGCAACACAGACAGCCCAGATATAAAGCTCATGAGGGTAATACACTCGGTACCTGATGTCTCCTCCATGTGTGGGGATCATGGAGTTTAGATCAGTGAGATAGCCTTTAGGATCAACTACTGTCTGTCCACTCACAGAGTCAGACACCTGGAGACACCAACAAAGACTCTGTGAAGACTTCTGTCTTTCTTCAGAATAATTCAGTTTGCCAGCTGTGGTGCATCACCTGACTGAGCCTCATGTCCATCAGAGTGTTTCTGGCCTGTCCGATCTTCCTCATGTCCAGCTCTCCAGCTTCAGGTGTCATGCCTCCTGGGTAGGGTGTGTTCAAGCCCCCTGGGAAGGGTGTCTCCAGCCCAGCAAATTGCTGAAAAAGGAAACAGCTCAATTAGAAATGGCATCGTTTCATATTTTGAATGAAAACTTCAAGTGCAATAGATCCTCTATTGCAATGCATTCTGCTTTGATTAGATTCACTTTCTCTTTATAGACAATGATACACCTGAAAGGTGACGGGATGTTACTCACCCCCTGCAGAGGGTCTACGGAAGTGTGGTTTTCTCCAGTCTTGAGGTGCTTGGCAAAGAAGCTGTCTGGCACAGGTGTGAGCTTCTCATGGCGGGGATTCCTCTGGCGTTTGTTCCTGGCATCACCAACCTCAGGAATACTCAACCATTCGTCCTCTGTGACCTCCGCCAGCTTCCTCTGAGGGGAGAAATAACAGTTTATTTTAAAATGTAGTTCATTCCTGTGATCAAAGCTGAATTTTCAGCATCATTACTCAGTTATTGTCTACTCTGAATCATTGAAACGAGTCATTTTAAAAAAAGAATTCCAAGCGTTTCCTGTTGATGTCAACATGAAACATTAGCATACTGCCCGCCCACTTCTCCCATTGGTCTCAATGAAAATGCAAATTCATTCTTTGCCACTAGGTGCAACTTTTAGAGATTAAAAATAGCTAATTCCCCGGTAACACTGCACACAAAGCAGCACTGCGCTTACAAACACTGCTTTATCAGGCATCACAGGCAAGAAGACATTAAGATGAGAACAAGCGACCAAACACCGCAGATTAACATCACTCAACTGAAGGGTTTAGAAGAATTTATCTTTGAGCAAATTGTTTGGGAGTCGTTGAGTAAGTAAGGTCAAAATAAATGCATATAAGAGAAAGAAAGTATTTTTCGTCCTTGCATACATGTCAACTTGTTGTTGGAGACCAAAATATGAACCTTTCATAACCCATACTAGGTACACTTTAATCTTCTAAATACTAATCATAGGACAAAGTAGCTAGGGAAACATTTTGACAAACAAATCATAATTCAGCAGGACAATGCCCGCCAAGTTACACACAAACCTTTAGATCTGAGAACTGTTGCTGAATTTTGGGCCGCTCCATACGGTATTTCTCGATCTCCTCTTTCTCTCGCAGCTCCCTGCAGACACATCAACAAAATAAGCCAAGAGACGCTACAGAACAACCAACAAGTGCAGATGAGAGATGAAAGTTCACACACACACCTTCTTTCTTTGCGTCTCTCATCCATACGTTTATCCAGAGCGGCGTAGATGGCGTCCGCCTCCTCGTCGTCTTTCTCATACGGCCCACTGGAGAACAGACTGCCTGCGTAACCATTGAACTAGAGCACACAGAGGAAGAGATTCAGGATAATAGTACATATGATGTTTTAATCTTAAAAAGTTATCAATAAAGTGACATAAAATTAGTGCTTTTCCTTTCACTGTGGTCTTAATTGATCCTTATATTTATTAAATATAATTTTTTTATATTCTTTTGTATTTTTTTTTGCATGCAATCACACAGGGGAACAGGTCAACATGACCCTCCTCAGCACAATTCATGATGAACTGCAGGTGTACCTCATCATAGTTGGTGTCATTCAGATCCTCTTCATCCTCCTCTTGGTTCTTCTTCATCTGATCACCCACCGTCCTCTTCCCAGGAGGTGCGTGGCGATCATCCACGGGGTCATTGGCATCACGAGCGGGACCGATATCTGATCGCGTGGTGAAACCTGTGGCACTGAGAAGCACAGCACATCACAACTCAGTACATAACACAAGATACTACGATATATACTACCGGTCAACAGTTTGGAACAGTAACCATTATTAATGTAACTGAAAGAAGCCTCTTATGTTCACCAAGGCTGCATTTTTCTTGATCAAAAGTACAGCATAATCAATAATATTGTGAAATATTATTACAATTTAAAATAACTGCTTCTTCAGGAGAATATATTTTAAAATTTATTTTATTTCTGTAATGCAAAGCTGAATTTTCAGCATCATTGCTCCAGTCTTCAGTGTCACATGATCATTCAGAAATCAATCTGATATAGTGATTTGCTGCTAAAGAAAAATTTCTGATTATTGTTGAGAAGATGTTAATATTAATCTGGAGACTGGAGTAACAGCTGCAGAAAATTCAGCTTTGAAACACAGGTATAAATTAAATATGTATATGTATTCAAATAGAAAGCAATTAATGAATGTTTGTATTGTATTTTTGATAAATAAATACAACCTTGGAAACTTTTTTTTTTACCAAAGTTTTAAAGTAGTGTAAATAACAAAAACACAAGACAATATAAGGCATCATAACATATTACTATAATGTGACATTTTTAAATAAAGACACAACACAATACGTAACACATTACAACAACCTCAAGACAACAGATAACACAACAACGAAGCATCAACGAAGCATCAACGAAACATCACGACACACAACACACGACACACGACACACAACACAGCGTTCTTAACTGTTTACAGCTGCCTGCAAATCAGGCGTCATTATTCATTATTATTGTAATGATTAACACCGTGATTAATGCTGCTCTAGACCGTCATGATCATATGTTTGTGTGTGTTGGGCTCTCACCCTCGTCCCAGTCCGGGTACGTATCCCAGCGGCGCAGACATGCCGAGGAACGGCTTCTTCTTCTTATTCAAGCCGCCCATGAGCGGAGAGGCGAGCGGCATCGCCGGTGCTCCCCCCGCGGCCCCTCCGGTCCCCCCGGACGCGGCTTTGCCTGCAGTTTTCGCGGGGTGTTTCGCTGTAGCGCTCGCCATTGTTGCGCTGCTGACAACACGCTTCACTTCCGGCACAACAAAAGACGCGCTTCCGGTGACATAAAAGTCTGCTTTTAAAATACTGTAGTTGCCCTGTAGCGCCCTCACAGGACAGGCAGTGTGAAGTAACTTGACCTAAATTCACCTGCTTTTTGTGCTTTTGTTGCGAGTTACATGATTCTGTCATAACTGAAACAAGATTATATAACACGCAAAATAATAATAATAATCATACTAATAATCATAATAATAATAATAATCAGTGTTCGAACTATACCGTGTCCTTTGGGGGAGCCCACTTCTTTTTTTTTGGGGGGGGGGGGGGGTGGAGGTCGTGCACATGCGCATGCCTCAAATAAGGACTTACAACAGCTACAAATGTATGCACTATTATACATTATCGACACGAGTGCCTCAAAAAAGGACATATAATGACTTACAAAGATACATAACAGCTACAATATGCACTATTATACTTTATCGACACAAATTGATAGGTCAGGAAGACAGCCTTGAATGATGTTGCGCTCTCCTCCGTTAATTTAGAATTCACCTCAATTACTTTATTTGCCAGAATCGCTTATCAGATTTGCTTAGTCAATGCCACTTCAATGGCCATCTTGTGTGCAATGCTGTCCCTGTATATATATATAATTTTTCGCGACTGGTTCTGAGCATTAATCATTAATCCACTCCTCAGACAAGTGCGTGCCAGGTACCTTTTCAGACAGAAGAAGGTTTTTTGCGTCCTTACAAGTTGTAACGAGTGGAAAAAAATGTGGCCCCTTTAAGAGCTGCGCGCTCCCTGTAAAACGGTATGCACTCTGTATGATAATGTATACACGCGCGACTCGAATCCCCCATGTATGCGGGTAATCTCTGTTTGGAAATAATTTTGTTTTAATCTTGTTTGTTTTGTTTTGGTTACGCTGTGGACGGTGGAACATGGGACAGACAATTGCCCGAGTTCGATTGGAGAAATGAAACGAGTCGTTGTTAAATGTCAATCGCCTCCGTGAGTTTTGTCTGGCCTAATAACTTTGTGAGCTATCCATATTTTTCCCCCTCCTGACACAACGCGTTACAAAGTGATGCACCCTAAGCTTCATCCTTAACACACAGCCATGTATATTGGCTCTTCCAGTCTCTCCACTGCTGGCTGTTCCAGTTTAACGCGAGAGAGGACTCGAAGCAAGAGGGGTTAGGATCCCAGAGATTACTTTTCTTCAGCTTCATGCGTTTTCACAGTGGGCTTGGCTTGAGGTTTACCAGTGCTTGCAGCAGGTGAATCAGTCGTGCGTTATCACTACACAATTTCTTAATAATACCAAAATTAATTGAACTACCTTGTTTTCTTTTTGCCCTGGCTATGATGCTATAACTGCATAATGGAAGGACTTTGCGCACGATAAATGGCCTCCAACGTTTATTTTTTTCTACGAACCTATGACATACTAACATGGAATTTGCTGCGCAGCACCCCCACACCTTGATGCTGTGACGTCTTTAATCTTTATTGAAGTTAATTAGGTTTTAATCGCCGTCATGCATGAATGAATAATATTTTTGCCATCATAATCACATTACAAAACTGAAATTGCACTTAAAAATATTCACATTGTCAGTATTTTTTGAGACCCCCCAAAATTTCAGATTTCTCGTTTTCAGGGGAGCCCATGTCTTATTAAGGGGAGCCGAGCTCCCCCTAGCTCCCCCGTAGTTCGCACTATGATAATAATAATTAAATATATATATATTAAAAAAACTTAAAATATTGTGTATGTCGTTTGACTTAAAGCTTTATTTTTATCATAAAGCATCTACTCGATTTCAGATTTATAGACTCAAATAATAACTTGGAATATGAATCACATAAGAACTGAGCATGCAAAACGTAATTTAATATATTATTTGTTGCCATAGGACCCTTTTGGATTAAGATTATGATTGAATTCTGTTAGCTATCCTTTAAGATTTTTGATTGAGTTAGTCCTTTAACAGTAATAAAAATCTATATTTTCCGGCTAATGTGAAAAGTATATTTATAAAGCTTTGGGCCATTTGAAAACAGTTCCTCATGAACGTGAGTTTGATCTACAGAGGGCAGCAAAGGCTGGATTTCTATGGTGACAAGTATTTCAGAACAACACTTAAAGGTTTGTATTTGAGTACTTACTGTTATTAAAGCTAAATATGTCGAGTCAATTAAAAGTTAACCAGTTAAATGTTAACCATGTGTAGTCTAATTCCCATGAAAAGTGTAAAAGCACTGGCTCCTTACTGAGATATTGGCTGAACCAATGGTGTGAGTTTGGGGGCGGGACTTTCTGTTATTCTGACCAATGGGAGACGAGGGGAGTGTTTGGTGACAGTAGTGCCACAAAAATAAAGTAGCCTTCTCACTTTGTAAATAGTACTTTCAAATAAAAATGTTTTTTAATGGAGCTTCAAGAATCCATTATTTGTGAATGTCACACATTGAGCAGTACAGCTCATATTTTAAAGTTCAATATGTGCTTATGAATGTTATTATAAATATTATCATTCTGTGCATATCAAGTGGAAGTAAATAGCTCATTCTAAGTTCATATTTCTTCACTCGGGATGTATCAAGCATCTTCACACTACTTCAATGCTGCAGCTATGGTTTTCTCAGTAGAGACGATAATGAGAGCAGACACTGTCACATCAGACTCGAGGGCTTTCGGCAGGTCAGTTTAATAAATGTGCCCACAACATCAGGAAAATCAGCTGGGCTGAGGAGACAGTTCGTCAAAGCTTATAGATTCACAGAAATAGCTGCCGAACCAGAGTGCATTTAACACTCAACTTAATTCAAATACATTATGAAATCCCTTGCTTTCAGTGGCCTAAGATTTGGCAGTCAGGCTTGAATGTGAATTAAATGTTTTCTCCATTCTTCTCTGTTGCCCTTACTGAAATGACGTCAATGTTAAAACAATTGGCAGACATAACGCTCAACCGCCATTCTCAATTTACGTAAGATTTTAGAAAGTTCAGGAGATTTTTTATACCATTTGCACATATTGTACAACACTGATACAAGCTTTCTGAGCTTTCAGTCACAAACATCTTCACATGAACCTATTTACTTTCTCAATTCACTTTGTCAGTGAATGGGTGCCGTCAGAATGAGAGTCCAAACAGCTGATAAAAGCATCACAATGATCCACGAGTAATCCACACCACTCATCAGTTAATGTCTTGTGAAGTCAATAGCTGTGTGTTTGTAAAGAAACAAAACCATAAAGACTTGTTTAAACAAAAAACTGTTGTTTCTGTCTAAAATACCAGTCCTATATTTATAATATTGCTATCTCCAGTGATAAAGTACTCTCGTCTGAATCAGGAGAGATATCTGCACAAATCAAGCAATGTTTAGAAGTTAAAATAGTCTGAAACATCTCTAAACAAATGGACTTGTCAGGAAGCGTTATTATGGACTGGTATTTGAAGTTAAAACATTTTATTAATGGATTTGTTTCTTACAAACACACAGATTTAACCTCACAAGATGTAAACTGATGGACTGGAGTGATGTGGATTATTGTGATGTTTTTATCATCTGTTTGGACTCTCATTCTGACGGCACCCATTCACTGCAGAGCATCCATTGGTGAACAAGTGACATGATGCTACATTTCTCCAAGTCTGTTCTGATGAAGAAACAAACTCATCTACATCTTGTAGTGTTATGCTGTTATAGATAGATATGGTTTTTAAATCCAGACAGAGAAACTTTACAGAACATGTAGAGTTCTGAGGGTCTGTGTCTTTCATTATTGAGACATAACGATTTCTGCCTGGGATTCTTTCAGACATGTGTCCTTTGTATGCCACCCTGAGATAATCAGGTCTAAAACATAATCCTGTTTTGTGAATGCACAGGCCAGGATTGAAACACATCACGTGTGTGGAGCCCAAGGACTGAGCCTCTGGAGGAGGTGAAGGGGAGAGGAACAGAAAAAGAATTACTCTCTTTGATCTGTTCCCATGGAGCACTTGGCTTTGGTTTTCCTCCACACATAACCTTGAACAATGAAGCGGGAAGAAAAAGAGTAAGAATGCCTGGGAGGAAGAGGGAGAGGACAACAATGGAAAAACATGGGTGAACGAGGGTCAGAGGCATTATACCTGAGAGAGGTTTATTGTGTGAAATCCACATTTCCATGGTATGGCAAAACCTAAAAGTGGAAGTTCATGAGTATGTTTTGGTGTGTTCAAAGTATAACAGACAGTGTTGGGGTAACACATTATAAAGTAATGGGAGTTAGGTAATCAGATTACTTTTTTAAAGTAACTATAAAGTAACACATTACTTTTAAATTTACAATTTATTTTACACATTTCCCATTTATTTACTGACACATACCGTCCCAGTGTTAAGAGAAGTCGGGAGGGAGGCACTTCCTTCAGCCTGAAGATTATTAATTTCACTTTTGGTGTGAAAGGAACTTTACAGTTGCCAAAAATACAACGTTTCGCTTTTTTGTTATTAAAAAACAAACAAGCAAGCCCAGCTGAGGTGAAAAAAAGTAACGCAAAAAGTAACATTCCATAAAAAAGTTAACTAAGTAACTTTTTTATGGAGTAGCACAATTGTAATACATTACTTTTAAAAGTAACTATCCCCAACACTGATAGTAGATACATCATTATTACATTATTAATTGGTAAAATAATCAAATGCATAAGTCTGCAGTTATTTTATTAATATTGATATTTCTCAACTTATAATAACTTATAATATGCTATCTGTTTATTTGACTGTATTACACTTATTTTAGATAAATATTTGTAATCGGCGGAAAATATGCATAATTGTTATATATTTTTTTACTATTTTATCATGCTGAATCTTAAATTACAGATGTAATCTTTATTGCTGAATTGCAATTCAGTAATGTTCACATCCTTTAACTCATGCACTGAAGGTCATCCAATGTTGCCCGACCCTGATGTATGTACTTCTAGCCCCCTGACCTTTTGTTCAAAACTTATGGGGACCCTTGTAATTTGCATCCGAATTGACTTAAAGTTTATTGTCTTTACTTGGATGTCAATGTACTATTGACATGACCAGAATGCAAAGCACAGGAAACAAACAGCAGGTCCCATCCCCACCAGCTCATCAGCACAAAGCAAACAGCTCATGTACCAAACTACAACAGACAGAGAGAGAGAGAGAGAGAGAGAGATGGAGAGATGGAGAGCATGCCGTGACATTGTACTTCAAAATGACATTGAAATTTAACCATCCATTATGGTTTACATTAAAAAAAATGTATGCAGAACATTACTACATAAAAGTACTTTTCAAAATGATTTGCATTTGTACTCTCGAAAATGTGCTTTGCCCTTGCAGGGGACGCCGGCCAACGCCATTACAGCTTCTCCATTAAAACATCTGCGGAGGTAACAAACAGCCAATTGAAGTTTCATTGATTTACAAAATGCTGGCTGATATCCAGAGGTTCACATAAGGACAAACTATAGCAATTAGTTAACCCAGATGACCTGAGAAACACATCAGAGAGGTGAAGAAAGGGTGATCGATAGAGGATCCTTTGTTTATGGCAGATAAGAACAAAGAAAAAAGATAAAGCTGATTAAAAATGAAAATACTCGATCAATAAGCTCTTCAGTAAGAACTTGGAAATTGTTTCCTGTTTTCTCAGGTCATCTGGGTCAACTAATTGCTGGTTTGTCTATGAATAGATTTTATTATTATTAACATTATAATAATAATAATTGTTATTCACATTTTTTTAAGTCATCTTATCTGAATCAGGAGAGAAATATGCACAGATCAAGCACAGTTTACAAGCAAAACCAGTTCAAAACCGATCTAAGCAAATATGTTGGTGAATTTGGATGTAAGAGGACAACAAGAGATGGATGTTCTCCCGTTATTCTCATTAAAGCAAAACATTGTGGTAAATGATGTACAGAAACTGAATCTCCTTGGGTGCTCTAGGAAATGATGTCAACCGTGAATAATCAGACTGATGTGATGGTGAATGTCTGTGCCAGTTCCTGTACCTGTGCAGTCGCCAGTGTGGCAGCAGTTCTTACGGCAGGACTTTTTGTCCTCTGCCTCATTAATGAGTTTCCCTCCCCACTCTTCATCTGTAGCTGCAGGACATTTCTCCATCTGGAACAGCCGTCTTCCCGGCTCTTCTTCATTTACGGTGTTCTCATGTCACGCTCGCAGACAGCCTTGTGGCAGTGCCGTGAGCAGCCCATATTTTAGTGCTGGGTGCAAGTGTAGCGTAGAGTAAATCTTTGGCTAGAGACCTTCTTATTTCTTTTTTCCCAAGACTGGATATATTGCAATAGAGTGCAACAGTGACTGGCAATTTTTTTTCAGCAGCCTTGATCCCTGAAAAATATTTCAATGTCCTCGGTGTCAAAAGATGGATTTCAAAAACATACAGTCACTGAAAGGGTTTAAACATGAAGGACATGCTGGAAAACCAAAGAATATGCAGGAACTGGAGGATTTTTCTGAAGAACAGCAGGCCGTCAAACTGCTCAGAACCATCCCAAAATATAAAATGGATGGTCGTGGATCATCCAGGAGACCCAACGCTATCTCACGACCAATTCGTACGTATTTTACGAGGTGGCTTATTCGTATGAATTTGTACGACCTCACTCGTACGATTTTATACGACCCCAAGGACGGTTAGGTTTAGGGGCGGGGTTAAGTGTAGGTCATTCGTACAAATTCATACGAATTGTGCAACTCGTAAAATACGTACGATTTGGCAACAATCGTATGAATTTGTACGAGTATGGTCGTACGAGTTTGTACGAATAAGCCACCTTGTGAAAAATTTACGAATTACAGTGAGATCGGGTTGGGAAACCACACATAAAATTAAAGATTCAAGACTATGTAAACTTTTGAATGGTGTCATTTTTATAAATTCAGCTATTATTTTGTCATGGAAGATATAACAACATCTGTTATGTGATATAGCTTATACAATAATAAATAAAAAATAACATGCAATTTTTATGATTCTCAAATTTAGTTTAAATTATTAATATTCAGCATTTGGTATGTATGAGCACTTATATAAACATATGTGTGTGTGTGTGTGTGTCTATGGTGTGTCTGTATATATATATATATATATATATATATATATATATATATATATATATATATATATATATATATATATATATATATATATATATATATATATATATATATATATATATATATATGGACTTATGTTTTCTTTTTTTTTCTTTAAATGTTGCGGACATTTTTCCTGAAAAACAAGACAACCATCTTAACTGCTAACTGACGAGTAGTTAGACAAATAATTTAAAATTAAATAAGGAAAAGGTCATAACGTCTCTAAAGGCTTATAAATAACATTTTATTTTATGAAGACAGCATTGGGGTCAGTCTGGCGAAGCCGAGCGCTCTGAAGACAACTGTAAATACTGGTGACATTGTTCTAATAATGGCTAGGCCTTGGGCAACCAACAACCGTGCCATCCAAATGACAAGCTGTCTTTATCACTGGCACAAACTCCTGGGAAAATGAAATAGTCTGGAGATATTAAAGGGGAAACAGCAAGCACTGATCCTGAAACAGCTTGTGCACACAGACAAAAACTAAAAGGATTGATGTCAGAAAAATAGGGAATCACATCTCAGCAGATAGTCAAGAAAGAGCAATTAAATATGTAAATATCAGCGGGAGGAAGAGTAATAGAGGTGAAATAAATAAATAAATAAAAGTCCATGGCCTGCAGGTTTATGTGTGGGTGAGATAGTGTTTGAATGTGGCGTGACACGCAAGACTCGGTTCCCACTGAGCATCCAATGCATGAATGAATGATAGGTTACATAATGCATCAATTCACAGATTAATGGCTTCTTTCATTTCTAGTAAACAGACTTCAGAATTACATCGATTTTAAGTTTGAAACTGAGTTTTATTCTGATCCCTTTCGTGTTTTCAATCAAGTTCTTATCTAATTTTGATGGGTGAGAAACACAGAGGCTATCAAATGAGTCTATTGACAAATGCATTTTCAAGGAGTAATGCCTTGAGGAGCCTCTGAACATAATTCCTGAAGTGATAGATCTTCTCAACCATGCATGGAGCCCTTCGTCTTGTACCCTGGTTCTGTCTTGGTGGGAAGGTTCTGTGCTTATATCAGATAGTGTTTGATAGACAGATGTGCAAAAACAGTGGCTGTAACCAGGCCTTGGAAATGAAACTGAGAGATTAGAGAGAACCGGACCACAGGAAAAAAGAAAAGAGAAAGATTGCAAAGAGATGCAATCATGCAAAGTGTATCAGACTATAATATGTGAACTACTGTGAGTGCTATTTTTTCAGCTTTTTCATTTTAGTTTTGGAATTTTTGGAATTAGTTCTGTTAAGGCAAGCATCATTTTAACCCTGCAATGCTTGCCATATATACTCACTGGCCACTTTATTATGTAATACATCCTTTTGGCTTCAGAACAGCCTTAAAGGGATAGTTCACCCAAAAATCATAATTAGGACATTAATAACTCACCATCATGTCGTTCCAAACCAGTAAGACCTATGTTCATCTTCAAAACACAGTTTAAGATATTTTAGATATAGTCCGAGAGCTCTCAATCCCTCCATTGAAGCTGTGTGTACGGTATACTGTCCATGTCCAGAAAGGTAAGAAAAACATCATCAAAGTAGTCCATGTGCATCAGAGGGTCAGTTAGAATATTTTGAAGCATCGAAAATACATTTTGGTCCAAAAATAACAACAACTACGACTTTATTCAGCATTGTCTTCTCTTCTGTGTCTGTTGTGAGAGAGAGTTCAAAACAAAGCAGGTTGTGATATCCGGTTCGCGAACAAATCACTGGATGTAACCAGATCTTTTTGAACCAGTTCACCAAATCGAACTGAATCATTTGAAACGGTTTGCGTATCCAATACGCATTAATCCACAAATGACTTAAGCTGTTAACTTTATTAATGTGGCTGACACTCCCTCTGAGTTAAAACAAACATATATCCCGGAGTAATTCATGTACTCAAACAGTACACTGACTGAACTGCTGTGAAGAGAGAACTGAAGATGAACAGCGAGCCGAGCCAGATAATGACTTGTTTATGGGTCTGTCATGTGATAGAAGGAATAACTCGAAAAACCTGAAGACTCATGAGATTAATCAATTCTCTTTCTGTCTCAAGACTGCATTGACTGAAACAGGTGCTCTTGGAACTACTAGACTAACGGTGTGTCTCCGAAGGACACTGGTGGTGGATGAGGAGATACCCCCTGACAATGTAAAGCGCTTTGAGTAATAGAAAAGCACTTTATAAATGTAAGGAATTATTATTATTATTATTATTATGCCTGCCATATTGAAGGGTCGCTCCAAACTGAAGTGCTCAAAACTGGCCACTTCAAAGGGCCCTTCAGAATAAAGGATTTCGAAGGGTACAACTGATGGACACTTCGGCTCCCATGATCCTTTGCACAGATTCTTTTTTGATAACGGCACCTCCATGTGGGCACGTGATGATGACACAGAAGGGCACTTCAAGAAACAGTTGTTTGGTCCCCTACACCCTTCTACCCTCGAAGCTCTCACTCTGGAGGGTAAACCCTTTGAAGGGATTAGGGCATAGGGATGAGCCCCTCTGAATGGAGTACAGGGTGATTCCAGTACAGAAACTATAGAATCTCGAATCTCGAGTTACATTAAAGATTATTCATTTTACATTAATGTCAAAATAAATATATTCTCAAAAGTACCTTTAGTGTTAGTTGCACTGGCCATGAACTTATAAAGACAACCAAAGCATATCTTGAAGCTTGTTTGAAAGTGCATTCTCTCTGTTTGCATTCCAGATTAGAATCAGGATGTAAACTCGTGAAGGATAATTCCAAGTGAGTCAACACTCTCTCCGGCTGGGAGCGGGGGGTATCCATCAGCGGGCTGTCTGTTCTCCTGAAGCTGTATTCGTCATCAGTGTACGTAGGGTGTATTTTCAGCTTGACTGGGGGAAGCAGAGGCAGGGTGGCCTTATGGGTAAAATGAATGAATCCTTTATCATTTGATCTGTGCCCCAGAGACTGGAGGAGATAAAGAGAAACTGAATAGAGATTAACCAGAGAGAGAGAGAGAGAGAGAGATGAGTGGAAAAAGATGGGGAGGCAGAGACTTTTCCAAGAAGCAACACACTGGCCCATGCTGTGTTCTCTAAAATGGTCATGTCAGATAAACACAGATTCTACTCTGAATGCACAAGTTTGCTTCAGCAGTGTCTGATTTGCATGAGACAGAGTTTTCGGTGTGAGTGGAATTTCAAAGACTTTTGAGGCCCTATCACTGAACAAAAACACATTGACAAACATGACTTCCCCATTGATGAGGAGATGCCTGATCTCTGCACACATCCACATGTATTTCAGCAATATCACATGAGCAAGAGTACCGTTGATCTGAATATCAGCGTGGCCATGATTCGGCTGCAGACAGAATGTTGATCTATCTATCTATCTATCTATCTAACTTCTGCTCATCTGTCAACTCTGTAACTGTTTCTTTTTTACTTTTTTGAAACATTTTTTCAAAACACTTTGTAAAGCCAACATTCTGTCTAGACAGATTTTCAATTTATTTTAAATGAAGTATTTAATAAAACTTCCCTTTTTTTGCAAATTCAATGTTTAACTGACAAATGATTAATTGTTACGCCTTCTGGTAGGTTTGGACCTTGCCTGATGCCCCAAATTTGGATGAGCCACATTGTAAACAATCAATCATTGTTATGCTGCTTAGCAACAGTTTGCAGCCTTATTTTGATGTGCTTAATTATTAACTTGATTGTACATTGTACACCGATTTTAACAAACTACAGATTTTTTCTAGTGGTTTAAAACCACTATAATTTGCAACCTCTTTTTTTTTTCTTCATTTTGCAAAGAACTGAATCCCAGCGTAGCAGTCGGACAGTTTTAAGCCCTGTTTGCAAAGATGTTTTCAGGTTCTGCACTTTTGGAGTTTGGCCACATGCTCGGGACTTGGAGCGTCCCCGGAGTGTCATTGCATTTCAATGCCAGCCATTCAAAATGCCAACACCATGACACCATTATAGTATGAAAATCAAGAGCCCCAGTATGTTCAACCCACAAACTTTACTCTTTTGTGAAACCCTGTTTCCCAGGCAACGCCTGGCCCTGACACCAACCCAGACCATATGAGAGGACATGGCAGAATACATCTTTAATTAGTCGACTGATATGGATGCAGTCCACTGCCTGTTATTGGGCTACGATTGGCAGCTAGTCTGAACACATTCTGTTCTTCCATTAAATAGACAAGAAGCTCTGTGGTGCATCTGTCTGACCACCAGATCTGTGACGATCCTGTTTTCCTGTCTGAGGCTAGGCATTGTCCGGAACCGTGCCTGCTGACAGCTTGCTTCGGAGAAACCGTTTGTTGTACAAGGGGGGCATTGGTCTACAGTCGTTTAATTACACCAGCACTGTCCATCACTGTTTGGACACAAAACCACCGTCTGTAGGTCGTTCCATATGTGTCTAAACCCGGACTTTCAATCCGATCGGCAGGAACCAAAAACTTGTCTCTCTCAGCTTGCAGCCTGTTTGAAGGATGCAGTAATGAAAGAACTAATGGCACACTGGAAACACAGCCTCCCTGCCAGGGGTCAGTGAACACTGCGATTGCTGTTTGAGTCTTCAGGCCATCAGTGTTGATGCTCAGCACATGAGAAAACGAAGAAGAGCAAACCATCTCTTCAGATATACAAGCCATGGGAAAAGGCATTTGATAGCTTGGTACAATAATATTGCGACATATATAAATTTTTCTAGACATTTAAATTTTTAAAGAAAAAGTGTATCGTGCAAAACTGTAATTCTGGTGGTTGCTAAGGTGTTTTGTGTGGTTGCTAGGGTCAGGGCTGTGTAAAATCAGAATGGAAGAACTGGTTCCCTTTCAGTTCATTAGGGATTGTTGATTGACAGGCTATTTGACCAATCATAATGCCAAATCTTTAATTTTGTCTCCAAAGGTCAAAACTTAGTTGCAGTTAGTCTAAATTACCATTTTTACTTACCTTACATTTCAATTTCTTTTTAATCTTTCTTACATTTCAGGTCACATTTTAGTTCATTCTTAGCATTGTGTTTGTTACCTCAACTGAAGATAACTGACTGTAATTCAGAATGCATTCACAATTCAGTTAGACCTTAATCAGGTTAGATAAAATATTGAGTTTAATCACCGGAACAACTGGTATGTTTATCAACAGTACAGTCAATAACTGCATGCGTTTCTATGTCTCACTGTCTCATTTATTATTTTTTTACAAAAATATGGAGCTGCCCTGACCAAAGTCAACCCTGCACTGAGTGGTTGCCAGGTGGTTACCTTCAGGCTCAAGTCACTACGATATCTGTTCAGTGCAAGTCTATTGAAGCCCCACATTTTATGTAGTCACCTACAAAATAGTCATTAAGTCATGTGATGCTATGTTATTTATATTTAGAGCTGATTTCAGGCTATTGTTAACCTGTTAAAGTATAAAGCAATAATTGTGATGTTTGCTGAACTCTACAGCTAAAAATAAGCTTGGTTTTGCTCAAACTCAAAAAGATGAGTAACATTTGACACAATGCTTCAAACTTTCATGCTAATCTGTACAACATCAATAACAGCAGTCTTGTGAAGATAACAGAAGCTGTGGCTGCATCGATGAGCTGCTGCTTCGTTATCGCTGCGCGTTTGCTTGTTAACTCTACAGAGACTCTCTCCCACACCTCTTTAAACGTTAGAAACCCACTTCGCCAAACACCTTCTCGTCTCTTCTGGTGACTGCACATATATTGAAGGCAATCATTGTTAATTATGACAGTAGCTGAATACAGCTCATTTAAGTAGATGTGTTCTCTGGCATTTGGTGCAGTAGCATCTCTAGGGCACCGTTCTGTTGATCGTCAGAATAGGAGGGAAACGCAGGAAGTTGTCTTTGTAGAATGGGCCACTGAAGAGCTCTCTGATGCGCTGATGTTCTTCACTACACGCTCGCCTCAGATACTCCCTCCTCCACTGCTTCACGGCAAGCGAGTGTTGCCCTGAGGCATGACGGCAGCACTTAACAGGCTTTTTCTTCATTTTCTAAAGACCAGATATGGCACTTATCCTAGTGCAACTGCAAGAATGGGGGAGTCCAAGTGCACAAGAGTGTGCTGTGACCCATGAAGAGAGTCTCGTTGTGGACCAGTTGTAAAGCTTTAAGTGGAGTCAGCACTTCTCATTGTTTTAAACTTTTTAAAGAGGTCATCGGATGCAAAATTCACTTTTACATGTTGTTTGAGCAAATGTGTGTTGGCAGTGTGAAAACAGTTTTTTTGTTTTGTTTTTTTGAAAACCCGATAAATCCAAAACCCTTTCTCAGATCAAGCTGTTCACAGATTCTTGGCAGAATGACGAAGTTCTGCACAGGTCCCTCCCACGATTTTTGATTGACAGTGGCGTCAATCATTAGTTTTATCACAGACCTGAGTGAGCTGTACACAGTCTGCCATTGTTTCACTGCCAGAGCAGTTGTAGACAAGAATGTCTCTGCGATTGAGGTGTTCTATTGTTGGATGTGATAATGAACATAGCAGTCGTCATTTCCTCCTAACTTCTGAGCCACTGAAGATGCAGTGGATTATGTTTTTTTGGAAGGGAATGCACCCCCCCATCTACAGTACCTAAATGCATATATGTGCATGCCAGTCATTCATGGTCCAGCTTTATATACAGAAGAAGTAAATATATAAGTTTTTTTTTAGTCTTTGCAAGTCACCTTTCCTAATAATGTGCTAGTAATCAAGTTTCATGATGAATGTTGCTGAAGTTAAGAGTCTCTCAGTGAGAGGCTGAAAGTGAGGGGCGGGGTCAGCAGAGCTCATTAACATTTAAAGGAACATGCAAGAAAACGACTGGCTATAAACAGCTGTTTTTGACAGGGTAAAAAGGGTGTTGTTTTACACTACCATTAAGAAATTTTAACCAATGTAAGTTATAGACTAAATAATTATATCAACATATCGACGCGGGCATCGCATCTCTAGACCTGTGCGAGGACGCGTCTGATTCATAGTCTGATCGTGTCTTTGCATTGACTTTGTATGTAATCTACTTGCGCAAATTGTTGAACTTGCGTTAAATCCATGATTTATCTTTCCGTCTGATTAATGGCCGTCAGCGGTTGGGTAGAAGACAACAAATCCCATCATCCCACTGTCCTTCTTAGCATCATCAAACCAAGCGATTGTTATTGTTTTGATGGTGCGCCCTCTAGTGGCAGGTCCTACAACCTGTACCTTTATTTGAAGCATACAAGAAAATGTAAACACAAAAGAACCTTATTCTGCTGATATTTCTTTTGTTCAACAAAATAAATTCACACAGCATTAGAACAACTTGTAGGTGAGTAAATGGTGACAGAATTTGCATTTTTGAGTGATCTTATAAACATAATAATTCACAGATCATTTTGTCAAGTAGCCTATAATGTATAAATCGTTAGTTATGGTTAGTGTGAAAATATGCTGGTTAAGTCATTTTCAGTTTTGTTAGTGGATAGCCAAACTATCCATTTTAGAGGATTGCGGTCTCATGTTAATTTTTCTCTGTTTAATATGCTAAATCTGGCCTTAAAGCGGCACTTTGTAACTCTTGGCCTCGAGCGGTAAAAAAGTCTTGTGGGAGAAATTTGTTTTTGTAGTGTTTCGGCTCTGCTACTCTGTCTGAATAAAGGTTCTTCGTCAGTTTTTTTTCTCGTTTGTTGTGACAATAAAACGTAGGCTTCGCTACTTTTACTATATTTTTTGTACACATGGGAGTGACGTATGTGTGCAATTTCCCGCGAAAACCAAGCTTAAAATGTAGATATAAAAGTGCATTATTTTGTGTATTTGGGTGAAGTCATAGGAAGATGGATTAATTGTATTTATTATTAATTTATTTATTTTTGCATATTTTGCATGAACTGCTTTTATCCAACGTTTCACAGTGTAGCTTTAAGTAATATTTGATCGTATAAGTTGTTATTAAGCTGTTATTTAATTACCAAATGACAAAAGCAGATAGCCAAGTAAAGGTGTTTTCCCTCAGTGTCAACAAACATTTATGCCAGGCGCTTGCCCCATTTGTTCCCCTCTCCCTCGCACGCGCTTAGATGTAGTGCAAAAGGCGTGTTTTATTGCACTGGCTTCATACTGTCATTCATCTCCAGAGCCACTTGTGTAATCACTGAATCGCGCGCTGTGTGTGTGTGTGTGAGGCCGTTCAACAGCACTAAGGTGAGAAAGCAGAGGGAGGAGTTTAAACTTGCCCGAGGCTTTGGCAGCCGAGTGACTCTCATCCCTCTCCCGGGTTTATATGTGGACTCGTGCGCTGATTTCTCCTGCTCCACAGCAGATCTGTGCGCTCGGAGGTATCGTTCAGGAGCACCGGCTCTGTCTTCTACCGGACCGGACACCCGTCACCATGGCAGACACTTACTAAAGCCATCACGGAGAGATACGCGTTTGTACCGACTATGGCTGTAGACGGTAAGCTCACGGTGTTAAACCAGTGTTTACTTGATTCATAGTACAGTCACATGCGAACGATGTCCCGTTTAGTGAAATGCTTTGCAGTAGACAATACTTATGACTTCTGCTGTGTACTGTACTATACTGGACTGGACTGGACTGAAGACTAATATTTTTGTCTAATAATAACTTCTCTACTATAAATGACCTCTTTACACTGTTTACACAATATTAACAGTACTACTTACTAAGTTCTTATGCTTATTCTTTACAGTATAAAATGTAATGTTAACATCATATACATTCACTTACACTTTTTTTTAAACTAAGAATATTTTGTTCCATTTACAAGAATATTGAACTTAGGTTCCATCAAGAATTAAATTCAAAGTGGTTAAAAACTTTTTCAATTTGGCTATTTTTTTTACACAGTGTAGCTACTATTCTTTAGACTATTTGCTGCCTATATAATAGTGTACTACTGTAAGACCATTATTTTACCTTTTTTTTTTTTTTGCTGCATCTTGTGTTGCTATGTTTATGCTTTGCTGAATGCCATGTGCAGGTTTTGGTTAGAAAGTTGGTGATTGGTGAAGTCTCACTCACACATTGTCACACATATTTTTGCCCATCATGTTGACATTCGTCAACTAGAGTTCATGGTTTTGTAGCTGGAAATAAACATATAGTTTACCTTACATCCTACATGATGAATGAAAACATCCACACACATGCTTACAGTGATCTCAAGGGCTTTTATGTAATCGTAAGAAAAATGTGTTTTCCCTTGGCCCCAGGCAATTATATGCAATCATAGTATATCTGCAGCGCTCAGCGTGGTGCTGAAATGGACAGCAAGACCTTGCCTCACTTTATCCTGGCTTCTTCTTATCATGTCCTTTTCCTAATTCTTTCCCATTTCACGTAAGTGGTAGTGTAGATTGAGTAACTTGAATAGTTCATTCGAAATTATTATTTTTTTTCTTAAACTGTGCTCACTCTCAAACCATCCAAGATCTCTACAGTCCGTATCTGGTGTGAGCACCATTTGCCTCACACAGTGCAACACATCTCCTTCTCATAGTTGATCAGGTTGTTGACTGTGGCCTGTGGGATGTTGGTCCACTCCTCTTCAATGGCTGTGTGAAGTTTGATATTGGCAGGAACTGGAACACGCTGTCGTATACGCCGATCCAGAGCATCCCAAATATTCTCAGCTTCCCTGAGACAGTTTCTGACAGTTTGTGCAGAAATTCTTTGGTAATGTAAACCGTTTGTTGCAGCAGCTGTCCAGGTGGCTGGTCTCAGACGATCTTGGAGGTGAAGATGCTGGATGTGGAGGTCCTGGGCTGGTGTGGTTACACGTGGTCTGCGGTTGTGAGGCCGGTTGGATGTACTGCTAAATTCTCTGAAACGCCTTTGCAGACGGCTTATGGTAGAGAAATGAACATTCAATTCATGGGCAACAGCTCTGGTGGACATTCCTGCAGTCAGCATCCCAACTGCACGCTCCCTCAAAACTTGGGACATCTGTGGCATTGTGCTGTGTGATAAAACTGTACATTTTAGTGTGGCCTTTTACTGTGGCCAGCCTAAGGCACTCCTGTGCAATAATCACACTAATCAACATCTTGATATGACACACCTGTGAGGAGGATGGATTATCTATATAAGGAGAAGTGCTCACTAACACAGATTTAGACAGATTTGTTAAAAATATTTGAGAGAAATAGTCCTTTTTGTGTACATAGAAAAAGATCTTTGAGTCTTTGAGTTCAGCTCATGAAAAAATAAAACGAAAGTCCTGCATTTATAATTTTGTTCAGTGTATTTGTTAAGGACTGTTTTTGCTTGTAAGGGATGATTTTGTGAGTATTTATCTTCTGATTCAGATGATACTGGAGAAAGCCATATTAAGATTTAGGACTCATACTTTAGCCAGAAGCAGCAGTTTGGAGTTAAATGCATATTAATAATGGATTTGTTACACAAGACAATAATTGATGGATTGGAGTGATGTGGATTACTTGTGGATTAAGCGTGGATGTTTAGACTCTGTTGCGTTTCTCCAAATCTGAAACAAACAAACTCATCTACAGTATATCTTCTTGGATGGCCTGAGGGTACATTTTCAGCAAATTTATTCCTTTAAAATAACAGTTTGTACTCAGAATAGGACGTCCTTTATATAGAATTATGTTGTGTTCCCCTTGAGCAAAATCTTGCATTTGCAAACAAATTGCATAATCATCAAGTCTCCCTCAAGGAATGTTAGATAATTATGTTTATTCAAACATGTTGTTTTATACCCAATTAGGATGGCTTGTTTTAATTAATGTTATATTCTGTGAGCAAATTATTGTCAATGTTGAAGCACGTTTTCTCAGCCATCCTAAGAGAAAGCCTGATATGTGAGTACACAAGAGGTTTATTTCGAGGAACCTCATATTTGCTTTCAAGCCGTTTGATTAAACAACTCAATTACGCTTCAGAGAACTGATTGTTTGCTTTAATATCTTCTAATGCACAGATACTGCCATATCATTTTCTGGCTACAACACAGTTATTGCTTGGCAGGGTTTCATTTTATACGAGCTGTAATAAAAAGATTTCCAGAACAACACTGGTTTCTGATTCACATAAAGCATGTTTTTGCCACTGCTCATATAAAGCTTCATCAGATCTGGGGAGGCACAGATGTTTTGTTGACCCCCTCTCGCCCTGTTTCACACACCCGACAGCTCTGAACCAATCCCAGCATGCAGCACGAAGACTGGGCTATTTTCCTGCTACCTAAGGGACCACCAATGCATTAAGTGCATGGACACATGCATGTCACTCATTCATTCATGCATACGGATGGATTAGGAATGCTAACCACACGCACCATGTCTGATGTCTGAAAAAATAAAAATAGAAAGAGAGAGTGAGTGAACAAGCAGTAGTGATAAAAAGAGAGTAATTTCTGGCCCGTTTCGCTCAGATTGACATTCAGTGGGTGAAGGGAGTGTATGTTTTGGCTCAATGTGTGTTTGCCTGTTATCAGCAGAAGCGATTCCATGCTTGACCAGTCTGTCAACACCACTGAATGGTTTTTTTTTCCTGTGACTGGTAGACATGTACTTTTACTCTGTCTGTCATTTGAGAATGCTTCGTTTTAGTCACCCAGCAGATGTTTTTGCTACTTTTTTTATTGTAAATAAATCTTGTGTGATATATTTTCCGCTTCCCCAAAATAAAGAATTCAAAACGAAATAAATACTCAAAGCAAGGATAAATTTCACATTTACATTTAGTCATGTTGTTCATTTATCCTTTCACCTCAGCTGCTGAGAGAAGAACAGCTTTTCCATCATATTAAATAATTATTTCGACTTGGTCCATTGGTTTATAAAACACAAAAACTGAGTGCACTTATAGTGGAAAGTCTATATGAAAGCAGTTGTTAAAAATCTGTCAAAGCAGAAATGTGTAGCTTGTGCTATATTTGTGTTACAGTGCTTATTTTAATTCTGTCATGTGTGTTATTTTAGCTATACATTTGTTTAAATCATAATTTTAACAGTGGGATATGATTATGAGTGTATTAATATACGTTTGTATACATTTTATAAGTAATATTATAAGTAACAGTGGTACTACTTTTATACATTTCATTGAAATACTGGATACTAGTGATGCACCAAAATGATTTTTTACCAAAATAATAAAAATGAATTAAAATTTGCAGAATAACAAAATTCAACAGAAAGTTGAATTGCATTTGAGTAACTGAACGTCTTTCAGAACTAAACAAGTTTACATCTCAAAATTCTGTTTTAATTCTGACTTTTTTTTCTCAGAAAAAGAGCATATCTCTTAATATCTTGGAATTCTGATTTAATATTCTGAAATTCTGGGGGGAAAAAAAATAATTGTGTGAAAAATGTCAGAAAAAATAGGCTTCCATTCAAAACAGATGCTGACAGTCAAAACACGCCATTGCAAATTGCTACAATAATTAATATTGGCAATATTTTATTGTCTTCAATATTCAATACAAAATGTTGAAAAACTATTTCACCTTACTGGTCTTATTTGATCATTTATAACAGTTCCATTCAAAACATTTTAAGTTTATCCAATATATATTTTTGCCTTGTCCTATAGACTTTTTTTGTTTTAAAAACTCTAAATTATGTATGTGGTAAATGACAGTATGTCACAGATGCTGATAATAGAGATTAAATATTATTGAACTCGGAACATTCCTTTAACAATGCTCCCAAATCTGTTCCTTTAGGAGCTTTGTCCCAAAGCCTCTTGATGTTGTTTGTACTCAGTGCATTGTAGGTCAGATTAAATGAATCTCGCCCCAACCACATGACCGGTGTTACGTCCCTGTGAACTGATTCTCACACGAGAGAATGCATAAAAGAAGAAAAGGAGGTGAAATGAAAGGAAGCTACTGTTTTCTTTAGCCACATAAACACGGTGTTTATTAGCTTTCTCTCACTTGTTTGTTAAGGAGGGGCTCTTAACAGCTATTTGGTGTCCTGCCAAAAAGTTGGCTCTGGAGAGCTTTTGAAATGAGATCCTGCCTCAAATGGCGTTGAATGTGTGTGTGTGTGTGTGTGTGTGTGTAGGCCAGCATCATTGTGTCCTCACAGGCATTGTATCTACCTTAAACCATCCATCCATCCGTCCCTTTATCCCTCATCCTTTTGTATCATATCTCTTAGAAGCAGACAAAGGATTTTGCTCAAATGGATTCTGCGTGTGTTTGTATTTTTGTAGAATATAGCATGTTTGATCTGTCTGTGTGCATTTTCATTTTGTTTTTGTGCTGCTGTGTGTATGTTTGGGTTTTAATTCTCGTTCTGTTGACCTGTTGGTCTTAATATCCTCTTACGGTGTCATCACAGTTCACACAGCATCTGTGCTGCTGACATCAGGGGAAGCGGAAAAAAATAAAATAAAATAAAAAGATTTGCCTACTTTTTTTGCCTTTTTTCTTGCAGTGATCCATTTATATGAGAAAGATTTCAAATGCAAAGACGTCACTCTCCGTGCATCATAGATTTAATGTTTGTTGTACATATTTGCACAGCTGGCATTGGTGGATATTTTTGTGTCCGACTTTGATCTGGTTAGACAGTTCGCCGTCAGGTGCATTCACACCCATTGTAGACAAAAATAACAACGGAATGTGTACAGGATTGACAGAATTTCCATCGGAATTTGAAACCAGAATCGTATAGAATCAGATAAGAATCCATTAAGAATGAATCTATGAAAAATTTAAATCTTGCTGGATAATTATAATTTGTTTCAAAATCAGACTGTATTTCTATAAGCAATCCTTCAAACATTTCTTTAGGATTCTCTTCCTTTCTGGGGTTTTGAGTCTTCTAGATGGTTGTCAAGAAGTTGATATGTTGTTGTATGGCCCTATGTTGTTGAACTAATGTGGTTCAGTCGACAGAGATGCGACTGTTTTTAGGTAACAGCCGTGACTAGCTAGTTTGTATCCACATCAATGCATCGTAAAATGGTGGTTAATCAGCGAGTTACGTCGTTGTATGGGTAACGCACCCCTGGTCGAATGCGTCTTTGATTGCCTCCTGAAGTGGTCGAAAGTGGACAAGCTCAAAACTTTTCAGACCCCCTTTATACCTGTATTGAGCATTTTTTTTATTCGGAAAGTTTCAGAAATTTTCCAAAACATCCTGGAAATTTTCCAGAAATATACTGGAATTATTCAATCCCTTGCCAACTCTAGATTGGATCAGCAAAAATGCATCTTAGCACCAGGTGTAAACAGGGCCCAGGATGTCCTTGTTGTTTCTTTAACATTTTTATGTGGTTTCTAGGATGTTCTGGTTTGTTTCTACTAGGGTGTTGATTGATGTTTGCTTTGGTGTTTTAGGTGGTTTCTAGGGCAATGTTTCTTGGGTGGTTGACGGGGTTTTCTGGGGGATTGTTTGGGAGATGCCTTTTGGGGCTACTGTAGTTGATTGGTAGGGAATTTCAGCCAAGGAGTTAAAAGAGCCTTTCAAGTCTCTATTACAGTATATTGTGTTCCTTCCTTCTTTGTAAATATGTTTTTAACCATATTATCTCCTGCCTACTGTATGTCTGATTACTTGGAAAAGTAATCCCACACCCTAACAATGTTGGTAGCACAAATGTTTCAGTTCGAATTTAATATTTCAAGTCAGAAGTTTGCTCCAATGCCTAACTCTAAAAATAATCCTTAAAAGACAGCAATTATAAATATGAATGAATTGTGCTGAAACCTTTTGTTTGATTTGTTTAAAAAAATGATCCAGTTTACAGCTTGCTGATGCCTTTCACATTCTAATCAATAAGACTGTATAGATCACATGCTTCATCCATATGGTGCCTCATTACGGATCAGCTCTACACTTCTGAGATTCCCTACGAATAATAGAGAGATTGAGGGGGATGGGGAGGAAAAGCAAGGGGGAGGTGTCTAATAAACCTTCACTTGTCAATCCCTGTGGACTTTAAAGAGATTGATCGAGCGTTGAAACCCGGGAGGGATCAATTTGACTTAAATCAACAAGCATCTTTGTGAAAATGGACAGAGAGTAAGGAGGCAGAGAGATGGCTGAAGAATGGAGAAGAAACGTCCATTTAATTTGCTGGGAGGACTGATGGCTGGGTCGACCCGTGAGCTACGGATAATTGCTCTTGCGGAGGGCAGAGCTTTACACCCTCAACATCCCGAGCGTTCTCATCTTCGTTCTTCCCCCAGTGTTACCTAATATCTTCAGTACTGTGGTCACCCTTGATTTTTTTGAACGGCCGGTCTGTCACCGCCTCTCATCCAGTTGTATTAGCAAGCGCACGGGCTCGTGTCCAATATCTTGCCGTTAATTAGTGCACGAAGAAAAGAAATGCATGGTTGGGAAAGATAAAGGATTAAAGAGGAGGAGGATGTTGAAGAAAGAGACAGAGAGAGAAATGAAGAAAAGATAATAGAAACTGCTGAGAGGGTTGTGCTAATTAGCAATAATGCACTTGGTTTGAATTTGATGGAAATTGATGGGCTGGCATATGGTAGTTAGCAGTTGCTTTTGCAAAGCATCTCAAAGCAGTGATTCCTAACCAAGGGGCCGCAGGATGACTTAAACCTATTTAAATGAATGAATTATATAACAATAATCCAATTTTAATCTAATTAAAAATTAGTTTGTTTTCTTCTTTTTGTTGTTTTTGTTTTTTTCTTTTTTTCTGCTATGTGTGTGTCTATAGAAGCACATAGAACTGCTTGATGGAAAGTTATGAAATTTGGCACACAGATAGAGGACAGTCTGAACATTAACCATAGTGAATTTGGAGTCTCTATCTCACTCTCTAGTGCCACTAATGGGCCAATTTCAACGAATAACTTTTGAACCTTAAGATCTAAAAGCAAAATTATTTTCAAAAATTGTATTTCTAAAGGTCAAGATGTTTTTGCATTTTTAAATTTAGCACAAAATCTTCTTATTTCGAACTTGTCCTAGACGGTTTGTCTGATTTCCAAAAAATAAAAAATAAAAAAAATTCAGGATCATCTTCAGACATTGCTGGCAAAAAGATCTCAAAAGATTTCTGATAGACCAAACTGTTTTCGTAATGTGTGTTAACAAATTTGACAAAATTTGCACAAAATTAGACAGGATGCTGTATTTTCACAATGCTTTAGCAGATTCTGACCAAACTTGGTATGTGTTATCACAAGCATGAACTGAGGGAACATGTGTAGTTTCGGAATAGCATCATCTACTGGTCCAAAGATATTAAAAAAATGAACTTCTGACTATTTTACCCAAAAATCATAATGTTGATCTCATTAGATCCTGAGTGGCACCACAAACTAAACGATATCCAATTATTCTTATGTCAGGCATTTTGTAGTAAAATGCTGTATCAACAAATGTCTTTAACAGGGGTCTCCAATCCTCCAAAATGAATTGTGGTATATTTAATTAAATAACTATGCTTATTCAGTATATCAATGAAAAGTTTATCTAGTTTAGTGTTTATAAAAAAAGTATATATATATATATGTATGTATGTATGTATATATATATATATATATATATATATATATATATATTAGAGGTGGGCATAGATTAATTTTTTTAAATCGACAAGCGGTAAGGCTTAACAACACGTGAGAAAGATAAGCTTTCGTGACGATGCGCAGCAGTGGCCTGTCAACTGTCCTGAGCATCTTTTTAGGCTGGCCTCATTCAGTGGGTTATATACAATATCAAGGTGAAAGTCATCATAGCTTGCTTAGTATGGACCCAGCTCCCAACACAACTTTGAGAATAGATTAACGACGATATATTTTTTATCGCCCGATAAGAGTCTCGCGTTAACGCAGCACGTTAACGCCGATAACGGCCCACCACTAATATATATATATATATATATATATATATATATATATATATATATATATATATATATATATATATATATATATATATATATATATATATCAAATGTATAGTATTTTATGTATTATCATTAGTAACATTAATAATAATAATTACTATTATTATATTCTGTTTATTATTTTATTATTAGTAGTAGTATTTCATCCAAAGCTATATGCAGATTTTCCTTTCATTTGTTTCTTTTTTCTACAGACCCTTTGATTCATACAGAAAATACTGTATCATGTAGAGACTATTAATTAAACCAGTGCCCTATTCTTTAATTGTGAGCTGTTTGTGACCGTTCATAATGTGTGATGGAGGTTTCTGATTGGTCAGTGGCCTCGATGAAAGCACTAGGCAGAGACGATGCTGCTCCTGCCGGCAAAAAGCAATTACACAATTACACTGATTTTAACATCTGTATTATCAGTCTCACCCAGCTTTCCTCCAGCTAATGGATGCATTATAAACCTGAAACATGAGAGAGGGGCTCAGTGGTCCACGTTGACGTTCTGCTCTCATCTGTGTTTCTGTGCGTGATGAACAGCTCTTCACATTTTACCCTGTCTCTCAAAATATCACCCATGGGCCATATTTCTGACTTGAACTCTGTCTCTGTCCCTTTCTCTCACATCAGCTTCCTCTTCTGACCTGCTTTGACCGTCTGCTCATCCACACAAACACAGACCTCAGCAGGAACGGGGTGTAGATGTGGATAAAAAATGTCAATAAAATTAGGTGACTGTTAAGGTTTACCACACAGTTTATTAGATTTATCCTCTGATTTGTCATTACAGTTGGCGATAACACTGTGCAGTTATGATATTCAAATACCATACTTTAATGTGTACTGCAGTAAAAACCTGGTCTTGTTGCCTCTAGAGGAAACTGATGCTTTCTTGAAAGGCATGTGAGAGAAGTGCACTTAATTGTATTTAATTGGCACTTGTACCGTACTTCAAATCATACAAGTGTTTTAATAAAAATAAATTCTTGCAGATAATATAATATTAATTAAATAAAAAGCCACTTAAGTAGACTTAAATTGGGTTCACTCTTGTTACTTAGTGACAAGTGCACTTTGTAATAACTTCAAATGAAAAGTTAATCTTTATGTCACGCTATGGTGTGAAATGAGCACACGAAGATGAATGAAGGCAGACAGTCTTTTAATAAATATACAGAAAGCAGGCACACACACACACACACATACAAATACATATATATATATATATATTAGGGGTGTAACGATACGCGTATTCGTATTGAACCGTTCGGTACGACGCTTTCGGTTCGGTACGCGGTACGCATTATGTATACCGAACGGTTCGTTGGAGTAATTAATTATATTTGAAAAAAAAAAAAAAAAGAGAGAGAAAGAAATATAATGATATGCGTTCAACAAGGTAGCCCAATAACCCAAACAACGTAACAGGCAACGCCCCTGACACTCCCGAAGAAGAAAAAAACACCATCTTATATGTTTATGTTAGGCTACTCAGCAGGCGCTCGCTCACTCAGTACGCGCTGAAGGCTCGTTGCAAAATAGCCAATGCGTTTAACAGACTAGAAATGAGAAGATCCTCCAATAACCAACAGGTCTGGTGTTTGGGTGCACTTTGGATTCCCTTTAAGCTATAATGGTGATGGCAAGAGAGTGGTGGATAAAAAAACAACGGTATGTCGCATCTGCAACATGACAGGGTACACCAGCGGGATTACAAAAAAAAACCAGCGGGAATATCTGGGATATATGCGTCAGTACTATCTGGGAAAAGACGAAAAAAAGGAGAAACATGCACGCAGCAAACTATCCCTGCAGCATTTAGACACTATAGCTTACAGGGAATCCAACCCAAACACCAGACCTGTTGGTTATTTTAGGATCTTATATTTCTGGTCTGTTAAATGCATTAGACATTTTGCAACGAGCCTTCAGCGCGTGATGAGTGAGCGAGCGCCTTAGGGGCCGTTCACATATCGCTCCTAAAAACGCATGGAAAACGCTAAGCGCGTCTTTCTCCTCCTTTCCAAAGCACTCGGGCAGAAGCGCTCATGTGGCGTCTGTCTTTGCTAAGCAACAATGACGTGCTCTCTCCATGAGACGCGGAAATTTCAGCGAAGGATAAATGGATTTGCAGCTCTAAAAATCGCTTGCAGTAGCTCTGCTACTGAATTTATTTCAAAATTGCAATCCATATACAACTATGATCAGCTGTTCCTTCATCTTGGCTGAGCTCTCAACGTTGTTACGGGAAAGGATGAAGCTGATTGGTTGGTTCTTGTCACATGACCCGCGGTGCGCTTGCGGCATTCTGAAAAGTTGAGATGTTTTTACATTTTGCTGTATCTAAAACGTATCGAACCGAACCGAACCGAACCGTGACATCAGTGTATCGTACACGTAAACATTGCCATGTGTACTTTTATATTACATGTACCTAATTTAAAAAAATAATACTAATAGCAATAATACTCAAAATTACTTTATATTGCAGTTACACATACCTCCGCATCAGCTTTGTGGTTTCATCAATGGTAAATCATTTTTATTTATATTTTTGTAATGCTTTTATGCTTGAATATGATGTGAAGTGGATCAGACTTTATGTCCTTGAATAAGACACTTAACTCCAGGTTGTTCCAGAGGGACTCTCCCTTATTAATTATACTGCCAGGTGATTTAGATAGAAGTGTCAGCTAATTTATATATTAATTAGTAGTTAATTAAAAAAGATTGCAATATCAACTGTGGAGCCTTCAACGTTATCATTGTTGCTGTTGTTAGGGGTCAGATGAGTGTTTTGATGAGGATCTGATAGTTGTTACAAAATAGTTGATAAGACTCTTGCACTTGAATGCTAGGTGAGGGTTGATTATAGTATGTTATATAAAAAAAATTGGTTTTATATATATATATATATATATATATATATATATATATATATATATATATATATATATATATATATATATATATATATATATATATATATTTAGTTCAGCAGTATACATTTAGCAGACACTTTTATCCAAAGCGACTTACAGTGCATTCAGGCTAACAATTTTGACCTATCAAAATATGGCAGTATGTATACATTATATACATTATTTGGCACCTTGGATGTTTCTGTATAGATCAGGGTTCCCACCCAAGGGTTTGTGTGAGATTGTGTTCGAATTGCCAATTAAAAAATTAAAATTATAAATGTTCATTTTTCATGATGTAAAATGAATAATAATAAATGCTCAAATATTTAAAGCTGCATTAGGTAACTTCTGTAACTATATATTTTTTTACATATTTGTTAAACCTGTCATTATGTCCTGACAGTAGAATATGAGACAGATAATCTGTGAATAAATCAAGCTCCTCTGGCTCCTCCCAGTGGTCCTATTGCCATTTGCAGAAATACATCCGCTCCCGGTAAGAAACAACCAATCAGAGCTGCGGTCCGTAACTTTGTTTGTGTTCAAAATGTAGAAAAATGTATATAATAAGCGAGTACACCATGAATCCATTTTCCAAACCGTGTTTTTAGCTTGTCCTGAATCACTAGGGTACACCTATAATAAGTGTTTATATTCGGACTATTTTAGATTGCTTCGGGGGTACCGCGGCGGAGTAACCCAGTACCTTTGTGATTCTTCATAGACATAAACAGAGAGAAGTAGATCCGGCTACGATGTTCTTCCGCAAGACGCAAGCAGTTCTGTTTATTAACCACTAGAGCGTCAAAAGTTACCGACTGCAGCTCTAAAGCTGCTGTTCGTAAGTTTGGCCTCTTTGTCGCCATCTCTGTTTGAAACCTGCAATTGCAGTTATTTGTGGAATTATTTTCTTTACATGGGTTGTGCATTAACATGGTTCTAGCACTGATGAATCTGATGTTTTGATGTTTGGCTGTAAAGGCCCCAATATACTTCAAATGAAGTTCATTTTAGTTCTTCGTTTCAAGGAAAATAAAGTTTGAAAAGGGTGAGAAAATTTATTTATTTTATTAGTGTTCATTTATTTTATTAAACTGGATAAATTATTACACCTTTTTATATTTTATGTGGTGTCATAGCAGAAGTATGGTGTAACATTTATTTGAAACATGAATTTAGTACTTGCTACCTTTTATCTTTACTCTTTCCTTTCATTCTTTTCATGGCTTTGGAAAACTTGTCTTGGAAGTTTCTCTACATTACTTTGGGTCGTCGACACCAAGCTTTGTTGAAATTTCTTTTAAGGGATTAAATGCTTTCTCTGAACCTGTAAAGTCTCTTCGTGAGTGATCGTACAGGTGCGGATATATCTGTGGCAGCTCAGAAAGTTCATTATGGTGAGCTGTTTCGAACTGCCGAAAAAAACTCAAAACAAACTTAGTTTCGGCCTGATTATGTTCGAAATGACGTCATATCAGTTCATTCTTCGATTTAGTTTGAAGTATTTTGGGGCCACCGCACTGGTGTGGATACTGTTCATAGGAATCACAGATTCTAGCCTAAGTTTTGGAAGTATGACCAAAATAAGAATGTTCACCAAAAATTGTGATCTGAAGTAATAAGTCTGCCACTTTTGTTCTGACCAACTGAGGTAAAAGCATTACAATAAATTGCACTACCAGTGGTGATTTGATCTAACAATCGGCTACCTCATATCACATAAAAGTTTGCATATTATTATTATTGTTTTACTTTGTTCTCAAATTGTTAATGTTGACAACATCAGTATTACATGACTATGTGTATGTAGTGTGTATTAGCGTTACATATAGATTGTAATTTCTCCCAAAAGCAAATTATTCTTTCTTAGAACTGGTGTATAAAAAACAAGACTTGTGTAATACCACATATAAATAAGAATACATTTCACACAAGTAACAATTAGTGGTTGACTAATTTTGGTTTTCAATGCCAAATTAAATAATTAATAATTCATTTTAATAATTCATTTATTGCCAAGAATTGTCCACCAATAGAAATATATACCGTATTTTTCGGACTACAAGTTGCACTTTTTTTCATATTTTGGCTGGTCCTGCGACTTATAGTCAGGTGCGACTTATTTATCAAAATTAATTTGACATAAACCAAGAGAAAACATTACGGTCTCCAGCCGTGAGAGGGCGCTCTATGCTGCTCAGTGCTCCTGTAGTCTACACTGAAGACATAGAGCGCCCTCTCGGGGCTGGAGACGTTAATGTTTACTCTTGGTTCTAAATAAATGTGACTTATAGTCCAGTGCGACTTATGTGTTTTTTTCCTCATCATGACGTATTTTTGGACTGATGCGACTTATACTCAGGTGCGACTTATAGTCCGAAAAATAGGGTAATTGAAAAATTCAAAAGCTTGGTTTTAAAATGTAATAAGAATAAAATGGTGAAAATGGTTATATTTTATGAAAGGTTAGCATTTCTCAAAATCTGAAGTAAATAATTGAGATCACAGGATTTTACATTTATGCACATGGAAATTATATTAAGAACTGGAGAAAGCATTTTAACTAGTGATCAACTAGCTAATGCCAGTGTCAATATCTGTAGAACATGGTGGCTGATGGAAGATATAATTTCCATATACAAATTACAATTTATTTATAGCAATAAAGACATTAAATTCCAGGATTCATTTTAAAATATATTCTATATCACTAAAAGTATTTGAAAATAGAAAATGAGAACCAACTATATGTTTTAGTTGAGACCAAACTCAGAATGAACAAATGTTATCCAGTTAATCAGCCGGGGTAAAATATTACTATTATCAATAATTTTATTATTGGGTGAGTTTCACAATGTCATGAATGTTTATGTCAAAAATAAGGTTGCATCTTTGCTCCTGTGTCTTACTTTGTCTGTTTTGCTCTGAGATTTATTTAAATAAAGTGGACTACCAGTCTCATTTAATGTTTCCTTTACTTACGCTCCCATGATCACTGTGCATCAGATATGTTTCCTAGAGGTCATGCATTATCTCTGTGACTCGAATCTCTATGCTGTGACAAAATGTTTCTCTCCGCTGCTTAAGTGAGTGTGTGTTTGTGTTTGTGGGGTAATAGTGTATCACTGACCTTTTAACATGTCTGTTCTCATAATCCACTCTGAAAGAGTCCAGACCACCTTATCTGCGATTAGAAAAGATCTGATGTGTACTGGCATGTGTGTGAGAGAAAGCGAGGGAGGAAAGTGAGAAATATACTCTGGCAGGCTATCTCAGAGTAAGCAGTCCGGTCTAAGTTTTTGAACTCAAGCTGAAGCTTCAAAGTCACCCTCAGGATTTGCCCTTGCTGACTCGAGGCTGTATTGAATTACATAATTCTCCTCTGCACCAAAAATAAAGATTGTTAAAAATTAATCACATTAAAGACATATCAACCAGTGCTCCTTCTGAGATGGCAAACCATGATAGCTTAAACCCTATGAACTATTACGTCTTGAACTTCCAGTCAAAATCAGTCTATCATACATCAAACTAATCTTTCATGTGTGAAATATGATATGGAAATATGAACTGTGGGGAACCTCTGTGGCTTCCTTTGGAAATATGGGTGTTTCTTGCCATTCGGGAGTTGTATGACATAGTGAGATATGTCTATGTACAATATAATTTAATTTGACAAACTGAAACTTACCTTAAAAATTAAAAAGTGTGTGAGTATGTTTTAAATGATTATTTCAATCTTTTCAATATAATATGTCCCAGAAACTTCTCCAAGCAACACATAGTAGAGGTATTTGGTTCCTGAATTAATTTGTGTTTTTGAACAAATCAATTGAGTTCATGATTCAGTGACTCACTTATAAATACTTGCACTGAAAAGATAAAAGGCTAAATCGTGTGTACGATTTACAAATTTGTTCCCTCAATGTACTAAAACGTGCACACGATTACTATAGCGTTCCCTCGATTTACTATTGACTTCACTTGATTTATAAATGGTGCGCACTATTTACTAATTCATTCCCTTGATTTGCCAAATCGTGGACACAATTTATAAATCGAGTGAATGCAATAGTAAATCGAAGGAAGGCTATAGTAATCGTGTGCACGTTTTATTAAATTGAGGGAACGAATTAGTAAATGGTATGCAAAATTTTTTTTTTCTTTGCATGTCATGTGCGGGGCTCCGTATGAACGAGTCGGTCAAGTGTATGATTAAAATTACTGCCTCTTAAAGACAGTCACTTATTTTGTTCCTAAAATAAGGAACAAAACCTTATTTTACCATCACCTTACCATTATTTTACAATAACATTACCATCACCTTCAACTCAACCTTGCCAAGACAGAACTGCTTGTGATTCCAGCAAACCCATCGTTCCATCACAATTTCACCATCAAGTTAGGCACATCAACCATAACTCCTTCAAAAACAGCTAGAAGCCTTGGAGTTATAATTGATGATCAGCTGACTTTTTCAGAGCACATTGCTAAAACTGTCCAATCCTGCAGGTTTGCTTTATTCAACATCAAGAAGATCAAGCCCTTTCTTTCGGAACATGCTGCACAACTCCTTGTTCAAGCTCTTGTTCTGTCCAGGTTGGACTATGCAATGCTCTCTTGGCAGGACTTCCAGCCAATTCTATCAAACCTTTACAATTAATTCAGAACGCGGCAGCAAGATTAATTTTTAATGAGCCAAAAAGATTACACGTCACACGTCTGTTTATCAATTTGCACTGGCTTCCAATAGCTGCTCGCATAAAATTCAAGGCATTGATGTTTGCCTACAAAACTACCACTGGCTCTGCACCCATTTACCTAAATTTGTTACTTCAGACTTATGTGCCCTCTAGAAGCTTGCGTTCTGCAAGTGAACGTCGCTTGATTGTGCCATCCCAAAGAAGCAAAAAGTCACTTTTACGGACTTTTAAATTAAATGTTCCCTTCTGGTGGAATAAACTCCCCAACTCAATCCGAGCAGCTGAGTCCTTAGCCATCTTCAAGAATCGGCTTAAAACCCATCTCTTCCATCTTTATTTGACCCTCTAACTTTAACACTCACTATTCTAATTCTATTCTTTAAAAAATCTAACTACCTTTCTAATCTTTTTGTATTCTATTTTCTTTTCATTTATTATGCAGTTGTATATGTATGTGTGTGTGTATGTGTAAAGACCTCTAACTAGCTTGCTCTATTCTTTTATTTTTTTATTCTATCTGTTTTCTTTTTATTTATTATATTAGTTAAAAATCCCATGCTACGTGTACTGTATTAACCTAACTGAGACTTGTTATAGCACTTATATATCATTGCTCTTTTTGTTGTTTTTGATTGCTTCCACTGTCTTCATCTGTAAGTCGCTTTGGATAAAAGCGTCTGCTAAATGAATAAATGTAAATGTAAATGTAAATGAACCAGTGTTTTTGGCTAAATTGATTAAGTAAATGATTCAATGGGCCCTATAATACACCCGGCGCAATGCGACTCAAGGGGCCGCACAAGTGTGTTTGCTAGTTTCAGTACCGCACCGTTCGCATTTTCCCGTCCAGCACCACATTGTTTGATTAGCAAATGCATTTGCGCCCATTTGTGCGTCCCTGAGCTTGCTGGTCTTAAAAAGAGGTGTGTTAAGGCGCATCGCTATTTTAAGGAGCTGAAAAAAGACTGCGCCATAGACCATCTCAATACTGGTCCAAAGTCTAAAGTCAATGGCGCAATATGCTTTTGTTATTTAAAGAGCGCGTTGGTAGAAAATGCGCCTCTGGGCGGGTCCACAGTGCGTGTTGACTTTGCTTATTACACACACGCATCACACAAACATGTCAAATATGAAAAACAAAAGGATTACAGTGTACAAGAATATTATTGTGTAGGCTACTTAAATATAAAAATTTAATGATGGATAGTCATTGCGTGTATTAGAATTAGGCTACCTATTTGCAATTCAGCCTATTACTACTTATAATGATGAATGAAATTGGCTAATTAATTGAACAATCGTGCCAATACACACACACACATATATATATATATATATAAATGACTCATCGCGCGGAGCGTTGGTTAATTCCTGCTTGACCTGTAGATGATCTGTTCGCGCACTTTAATAACTTCGCAAGAGCAGACCGGTTTCTTCGCTTGAGAAGCGTTCAGCTTTTCCACCAACAAATTCCGCCATGTAAATAGCGATCCGCCCTGGAATGGAAGATGACACTCTGATTGGTTTATTGAACGTTACGCCCATTACTTATTAAGAGAATAGGGGTAACCCATTCCAAAAATGCGCCCTGGCGCACGGACCGTTTTTCCATTGTTAAAATAGCAAAAGTTTATTTGGACATGCCCTGATTGCACCTGCGCTGTGCGCTTTTTACACTTTGCGTTTAGATAGTTAAAATAGGGCCCAATGACTCACCAGTAAAGACAGTCATTTATTTTGATTCTGCATTAATCTGTGTGTTTGAATGAACTAGTTGAGTAAAGTAGTTAATGACTCATTCATGAAGACAGTTTCTTTCTACTTATATCACCAAAACAGTATGTAATTTCATGTATATGTAGATTTGAACATACAACTTTTTGGGACACAGATTTTAAATATTAATACTATTTAAGACATATAGTGGGGTGTAGCAAGTCACTTGTTTATTCCTGAATGAATCAGTGTGTTTAAAAAAATTGGTTGAGTGAATAATTCAAATGACTTACTCATAACTACACTCTTACCGGCGTAACAATGTAACCTGCAGAAAGAGTCACTGAAAAAATCCCACCACTAATTGGGAAGACTGACAGTCTGAACACATTTCAAAGATTTGGTGTGACTAACCTGGCAAATACAGCAATTATTTCATCCTCAAAAGCTCTTCTTGCATCGTTCCAGGTGGACTGGTGCATCCTGTATCCTTGAAGTTATTTTTAAATTTCACATTAAAATAAAAAAAGATACAAATTATCACCTTCAAAAAGACGCATTTACATTTAGAACATATAAACTGAATATTTACCCACAAAACATACATTTCAGCACTGTACACTTTATACTCCCTGAAAGGTTTCTGGACCAGCTACACAAAGACACACACTTGATGACATAAATTGGGTTGTGATGACATGAGATTAATTTCTATTTGTCTTTTTTGAGAATGAAGTCTGTTCTGATTAAACAGAAAAAGGTCCAAAAGAGCAGAAGCTGTTGCATCTCATTGAGTAAAAGAGAATAGGAAAGGACCACTAACCTGACATTAATGTTACTTACACTGATAACACATTAATGCTTATTTTGAGGGACTGTTCACCCAAATGGTGTAAATTCTGGCTGGCATTAAACCTGTGGAATACAAATGCAGACACTTAGCAGAATGTTCAAGCTGCGTTTTAATGATGAAAGCATCGAACTGAAGCCATCCAGCTGAACTGAACAATAACAAACATGTATTTTTAACCATGTAAAATAAGATTGATTGATATATTAAATAGGCCTACTGGTCCAGTCTAATTAGCATTTTGTTAATTTTGGTACTTAACACTTAATGGTACTAAATGGTTCTTAATGGCACATATTGATAACAGGATCTGGTATTAATAGCTAATAGTCAATGTAAGTATTGACCTGTCTGTACTGTGTTAATTTAATAGCCTGTCTTAAAAAATGGCAATGGCAGACAGATGGAGAGATTGCTCATTCAGTACATGAGTCTATTTAGAGACTGAATGCATAAAGAGTGGCAGCTTTTATTCTCTTCTCTGTTCTGTCTAAATGGTCAGTGTTGGTTCTTTTGGCTACCTGGAGCCTCCCTGCCCAGACAGCACACAATACAGATGGGTAATTGGCATAGCTGTCAGGCAGAGAGAGCAGGAGCTGGAGAGAGTCTGATAACATGGTAATTAAAGCAAGAGAATTCAGTGATTGGAGAATAAAGCAACAATCAGACAGAGAGAGAGAGTGAGATTACATTTGGGTCCTTTGAGGACTTGAGTGAGTTCATACCTTATGAACACATAACCTTTTACACTCTGTGAGACTGTCTGAGTGATTGAGACAAGAAAGAGATGTTCTCTGAATACCTGTGCGCAGAGGAATTGCTAAGGCATTGATTCCTGGAAACCCCTAAGTCTAAAAAATTTAACTTGCATAATTGGTCCCATACCATTTGTGATATATATATATATATATATATATATATATATACAGTATTGTTCAAAATAATAGCAGTACAATGTGACTAACCAGAATAATCAAGGTTTTTCGTATATTTTTTTATTGCTACGTGGCAAACAAGTTACCAGTAGGTTCAGTAGATTCTCAGAAAACAAACGAGACCCAGCATTCATGATATGCACGCTCTTAAGGCTGTGCAATTGGGCAATTAGTTGAATTATTTGAAAGGGGTGTGTTCAAAAAAATAGCAGTGTGGCATTCAATCACTGAGGTCATCAATTTTGTGAAGAAACAGGTGTGAATCAGGTGGCCCCTATTTAAGGATGAAGCCAACACTTGTTGAACATGCATTTGAAAGCTGAGGAAAATGGGTCGTTCAAGACATTGTTCAGAAGAACAGCGTACTTTGATTAAAAAGTTGATTAGAGAGGGGAAAACCTATAAAGAGGTGCAAAAAATGATAGGCTGTTCAGCTAAAATGATCTCCAATGCCTTAAAATGGAGAGCAAAACCAGAGAGACGTGGAAGAAAACGGAAGACAACCATCAAAATGGATAGAAGAATAACCAGAATGGCAAAGGCTCAGCCAATGATCACCTCCAGGATGATCAAAGACAGTCTGGAGTTACCTGTAAGTACTGTGACAGTTAGAAGACGTCTGTGTGAAGCTAATCTATTTTCAAGAATCCCCCGCAAAGTCCCTCTGTTAAAAAAAAGGCATGTGCAGAAGAGGTTACAATTTGCCAAAGAACACATCAACTGGCCTAAAGAGAAATGGAGGAACATTTTGTGGACTGATGAGAGTAAAATTGTTCTTTTTGGGTCCAAGGGCCACAGGCAGTTTGTGAGACGACCCCCAAACTCTGAATTCAAGCCACAGTACACAGTGAAGACAGTGAAGCATGGAGGTGCAAGCATCATGATATGGGCATGTTTCTCCTACTATGGTGTTGGGCCTATTTATCGCATACCAGGGATCATGGATCAGTTTGCATATGTTAAAATACTTGAAGAGGTCATGTTGCCCTATGCTGAAGAGGACATGCCCTTGAAATGATTGTTTCAACAAGACAATGACCCAAAACACACTAGTAAACGGGCAAAGTCTTGGTTCCAAACCAACAAAATTAATGTTATGGAGTGGCCAGCCTAATCTCCAGACCTTAATCCAATTGAGAACTTGTGGGGTGATATCAAAAATGCTATTTCTGAAGCAAAACCAAGAAATGTGAATGAATTGTGGAATGTTGTTAAAGAATCATGGAGTGGAATAACAGCTGAGAGGTGCCACAAGTTGGTTGACTCCATGCCACACAGATGTCAAGCAGTTTTAAAAAACTGTGGTCATACAACTAAATATTAGTTTAGTGATTCACAGGATTGCTAAATCCCAGAAAAAAAAAAATGTTTGTACAAAATAGTTTTGAGTTTGTACAGTCAAAGGTAGACACTGCTATTTTTTTGAACACACCCCTTTCAACTAATTGCCCAATTGCACAGCCATAAGAGCGTGCATATCATGAATGCTGGGTCTTGTTTGTTTTCTGACAATCTACTGAACCTACTGGTAACTTGTTTGCCACGTAGCAATAAAAAATATACTAAAAACCTTGATTATTCTGGTTAGTCACATTGTACTGCTATTATTTTGAACAATACTGTATATAGAGAGAGAGAGAGAGAGAGAGAGAGAGAGAGAGAGAGAAAATAGGAGAGTATTAGGAAAGATTCTTATGTTTCTTCATTTGTAGATGTACGATCTAGATAGTATATTTCAGAGCACAAAACGTATAAGTGAACATTATGAATACTAAAAAGATTACAGACTACAGTTTTGATTTGACCACTCTGCAACCACCCAAGAACTCTTAGCAATGCACTTATAACCAATTAGTTCTACTCCTTTTATTTATAAAGCACATTTAAAACGGGCTCCAGACTGACCAGAGTGCTCTACAAAATAATGATCAAAGGTAAACATATCGACTGGCAAAAGCTAAATAAAACGTGTGTTTGCAAAAGAGATTTAAAAACCAGTAAAGAGTGAGCAGCTCTGAGGTGTGCTGGCAGGCTGTTCCACAATCTTAGGCCCATCACCGAAGAAGCTCTATCTCCTCTGCGTTTCAACCTGGTGGAAGGAACCAGAAGTAGGTTTTGCAATTAGCAACTATATAGTGGGTAAAGAGGAGAAGCTAAAGGAGGAACAGAAAAAGAATGAAAGAGAACTGCGGCTTGTTGTCTGTAATGGATTTGTTTGAGATTAACTGTTCATTTGGGTCGGGACTGACCTCATGTTACAACAATAACTACAGACTGACCGATGAAAAGATGAGGGAATACGTTTCTCCCACTGTACAGAAAGGATTTAGCAAGTTTTTGAAGTGTGACTATGTGTTTGTGTTTGTGTGTGTGTGTAAACGGACACTGATTTGTGTAGCAGCACCTCCTGTGAGTATCTCATCTGAGGTGGCCTGCACCTATGTCTGATCAGTAAGTGCAGTTCAGTAAACACACACACACACACACACACACACACACACAGCTGTGACTTGAGCTGGAGACACACTGCGACACCCCACTGTGTGTGTGAGAGTGTGTGTGTGATCCGTTACTCACTGCTGTTCATTACTCTCACTCTCTGTCCTCTCTTCTGTTTGTCCATCATTATTCTCTCCATCTCAGAGGTGAATCTCTCCTCCTCTAATTTGTTTGTTTCATCGTTGGTTAGCTCATCCATCCTACCTTTCTTTCTTCTTTCAGCTTCTTTCAGTTTTTGTTTCCTCTTTCCTTCAATTGCTTATTCACATAGTCCTTTCTTTTGCTTTCCTTCCTTTACTTATCCGGTTCATCTAGTTCTTTCTTTGTTTCTTTTTTCTTTCTTTTGATCATTTTGTTCCCTCATTTCATTCATTCGTTGCATGTTTCCTCATTTCATCGATTAGTTCATCCTTTCTACCTATTTACATTTATTCCTTTCTTCATTCTGTTAGTTCCATCCTTTTTTGCTTTTATTCATTCATTTTCTTCTTTTCTTCACTTGTTCATTCATTTCTTTCCTTCATTTGTTCATTCTTTCTTTTCCCCCATTTTCTGTTCCTTTCTTCCTTCTCCTTTCCTTCTGTCATTTGTTTGTTTCTGTCCTTCCCTCCCTTTCTTTCTTTCTTTGTTCTTTTTTTTACTTGCTTCACCATTGGTTAGTTTATCTTTCCTACATATTGTACCTCATTCCTTTCTTCCTTTCATTCTTTCCCTCCTTAATTTGTTTTGTCCTCTCATCCTTTCTTTCTTTCTTTCTTTCTTTTTTATATTTCTTTCTTTCTCCTTCCTTTTGTTCCCATTTTGTTTCATTCATTCATTCAATTAGTCAGTCAGTTTTTTCCATTCCCTCCTTCCCACCTTTTCCCTCATTCCTAGTTTCATTATTGGTTAGTTCATCATTCCTACCTTCCTTTTTGTTAATTTCTTCTTTCCATCCTTCTGCTCCCACACTCGTTTTTCCCTTCTTTTAATTGTTTGTTCCTCCTGTCCTTTTACTTGTCCATTTTTTAACCTTCATTCATCCATCATCAATATTCAAACACTAAGAGACCTGATGGTCATACTGAATGTTACTCAGTCTCTGTCTGCACTGAATGACCTGATCAGTTTTAGAAATTACAGTTACAATGGCACATCAGATAAATACGTCAATCGTGAAAGATAAATAACAGAATGAAACAGATTTAAATTATCACATAATCGCATAATATTAACTCTGACAACTCTTATCCATATAAATCACAAATGGATAAATATGTTACCCTCAAACACTGTTTTTTTTTTTTTTTTAAAGTGTATTTTATTTATAGTTTAACATTATAGTTGCGATTTATGGATTGTTTCATCCACAGACACACATTGCCAAAGTCAATAGAGTTGAAACAGTAGTGAATGGGGCCGGAGTTGAGTACATTGGACAGCAGAGGTTGGCTGCATTGATTTGTTAGGAGCATCTGATGGGTTTGTATGTTTGAGTGCATTTGCAGCTGGATGTTAGTTCACCGAAAACTCTTCTCTCCTATTTCAACAATCTTGAATTGCACAGTAACATGTTTTGTGCTCTGGACAGTGGCTGTTCTTGCCCTTTCTGGTCCCAGCAGTGCCCAGGTTGGGCCGGTTGACTCCTGCAGCTGAATTGGGGTGAAGGTAGGCTGGCTGTAGCCGGCGGGACAGGCCCATGAAGAGGCACAGGGTAGTGGCGATTCAGTCTGGCACTGCTCCGGCTTACAGAACTGCCATACAGAGTTTCATCGAAGGTACATTTGTTATTCATTACTGTGCTTTTTTCGAATATGAGGGTAGGTCTGCTTTCTCTTAATTACTATTGGTTAAATGGTCTACAACTATGAATTCTGTATAGTGTTTGTCCCAGAGGAATGTTTTATTTCGCTCAGTGCTCAGGAGACCTAATTTAGGTCAGTTATGTTTCATATTACGTTTCATTTGTGTCGTTCATATCAGATGTTTCTCCTAAAATTCCTTTAGGCAGAAATAAAAATAGATATAAATGAGAGTAAGACAGTTATAAAAAGAACGTGGGTTATATCTCACATAACTGCATCTTGAAAGAATTTGATGGTTAATGTTGGAATTGAAATCTTTGATTTTGGGATTAAAGACTTTTATGGCAGATCTAAGAACAGTGTGTGATATTGTTGGGATCTTGTGCTTGTGTGTCCAACCAAACACTGATGTTTTGGAGCAAATGCGTCTGTTATTTAGTTACTATGTACAGATAATATTAACCAGTGGATGCTCTGCAGTGAATGGGTGCCGTCAGAATTAGAGTCCAAACAGCTGATAAAAAACATCACAATAATCCACACGTAAATGTCAAAGCATTTTTTTCCAGCTAAAATTGAGTCCTCTATCCATAATATCGCTTCCTCTACTGAAAAAGTTGTCTTGTCTGAATCAGGAGAGAAATATGCACAGATTTGGGATACTAATGGGATGTATACGATTTATTTAATAGAGTGGCTCATGAAGACAGCATATTCACAAAATAGATATCAGGACATTATGTAATTATAATGAAAAATGGAAGGACCGCTGGAGCTTATAAGTGAATATTTAGTATTTGATACCTGATATTTAAATATCCTGATTATGCAGAAGATGCTGACTATGCTAATGAAGGCTGTATAAAAAGTTTTCCTTCAAGGTCAAAGTTTCCCTCCAAACTCAGCAGATGTTCATTTGGTTTTCCATTCACAATTAAGTCCTTATCTCTTTTATGGATATCATTTACTATATCACAGCTACAGGGTTTCAGAAGATGAAATCAGTGTGCATGAATAATTCACACACTTCATATTAAGGCAAGAAGCAGTTGCCCACTATGTGTAGCTAGTTAATGGTGAGAACTGGTCCATATATACTAATAGCCAATATTGCAATTAAGACTGATAAGCTACCTTACCTTATCCTTATATCCTTACCTTAAACAACTAGCTCAATAAATATCTGTTTCTCAGCATGGGAGATTTATTTTCCTTGCTATTAACCAGCTTCCGTAGGAATGTTGTTGTTGGTCAGAAAATCAATGTGGTAGTGAATAATCCTTTCCTGTGTTGTTTGTTTTCCCCATTTAATGATGTTTCTTTCTGTTGACGGAGGCCGTCTCAGGCGGGAGATCTCCTGTTATTCTTAATGCCTCTGCCCTGTCAATCTTCCTCCATTCTCGGTTGATTTGCTGGCTGTCGAATTGATCTGGTATCCAGCAGACTGACTGTTTTGCAGTATGGAGAGATTCATAGATCTAAATAGACATCCGTCCATTTTTTTAGCCATGCAGGTCACTGGATGTGACAAACTGAACAACCCTAAAGTGGACTGTATGTGTCTGTGGTTTGAGTTGAACTTTAATGTCTAAATTCTTCTAGAAACTTTCAAAGTTTTAAGCTGCTTTGGCTCATGTCAGTATTTGAGATTCACTGGCTCTTTCGAGGTTTAACCATGTTATGTCGACTTTGTATTGGATAAATGATAACTTTATTCCTGGACCAAATTGGATGTGTGCTGAAGACCACAATTTACATAAGCTGACTTCATGATGGACCTGAAATTGTCTCTGCTTGCCTTTGTGGGGTAGAGTTGCCTTTAGAGGTCTTGAAGTAAAAAATAAAAGTGAGAGATGGTACTCTTCACTCTGCCAGCCAGTACTAAAGCTAGTTTGTATGGACGAAGCCCGACAACACATTCTTTGAGAACAACTTTATATTTTTACGGTATTTTTCTCGACATGATTGAACTGCTCTCTAGAGCTGGGTCAAGATGGAATAATTTCATGCTTCATTTCTGGGGTTCAAGATAGTGTCCGCAGGACTTCCCCTTGGCAAATACTCCATAACCATGGATTGAACACCCACTAGCTGGAAGACATGCTGATATGGAAAAGACTTATATATTGAAAAGGTAATCTAAGGACTGTTTTGTAGTAGCTTGTGGTATATTTAATTTCATGTTAAATGTGGTTTAGGTAGCAAAAGTTAAAAAGACACTTTAACATTTTTACCAATACTATGTTATGCTGACATACACTGCCATCCAGAAGTTTTTTTTAAATAGAAATTATTATAGTTTTATTAGTTTTATTCAAAAAGTATGCATTAAATAAATCAAATGTTGCAGCAATGAAATAAAAGTTTTATAATGTTACAAAAGTAAAAAAATATAAAAAAATGCTGTTCTTTTAAATCGAATAATATATATATATTTTAATATATATTATTTAAATAGAACACTGATATTTTAAATTAGAATAATATTTATTGATATTGCTATTTACTGTATTTTATTAAATAAATGCAACCTTGCTGATCAAGTGACATCTGACAAAAACATAAAAAAATCGTACAGTACAGTAGTATAAATGTGTTATGTATTTGTAAAATAACAATCAGCACTGAAAAAAGAAGCATTTTATTATTTTATTTTTAGTCACCGCATAGTGCCTAATTCTATAATTCCTATGCTTTTTGTATATTTTTTGTATATTTCATAGTTTTAATGACTTTGCTATTATTCTAAAATGTAAATGAGTAAAAATAATGCATTAATTTATACTAAAATGGTAAATTTTAAATTGAAAGAGCAGATGTGGCCAAACTTTTACTGGTTACGTTTATGCAGAAATTATGCATATGTACATATATAGTTTTTTTCACACATGCATTTTTTTTTGACTTTTCTGGTACTTCAGGAAGTGACATTTTCAAGGGGGAAGGAGCCTATGGGAAAGTTTAGTAGTGTAGTACTTTCTTTAGGAAGGAAAAGTGCTGCGGTAATCTACCATGGGCTTTGACTCGGTATGACCTTGCCACAAGCCACACCAAACCGCAGGGTAATTGCTTGCTAATGACTGTTAAAAAAAAAGCAAGGAAATGTCAAACGAAGTTTGGAAACTTTCATGATTAATCTTTTTCTGTGGTGGCAGGAGAAGATCTAAGCCATTCCATCAATCACATCAGGCAGGAGAGTGACTCTTTCTTCAGGGTTGAAAGCATTTGCCATTGGATCTCTCTTTGCATTAACTTAGCTGTCCTTGCCCCGTTTCCATCTCTCTTTCTGTCTTTGTCTTCTATTACATGTATCTAAGCAGTTTAGTGCCTTGCATCAGCACTCAAAGAGCTTTGTACATCCCTCTCCCAGAATATTTAATGGCAATATTCAGACTTTTGTCCCCATTTGACCTCTGCTGTCTGTCTTCCACCCTCTCCTGATGGTGGTGTTGAGACCCCCTTAGTCTTCACACTGAGGGATTGAACGATTAACTGAAGAACGGTTCTGGCCAAGGTCACATTCTGAAGCCCGATGAGAAGCCTGAGTGAGGGTCAGAATTCATCTTGCTTCCCACGTTTACACCCTACTGTCTCCACCAGCATAACATTATCTACACTATCTTATTAAATACAAAGGTCACAGCGTCATGGTATTAAAGCCAACAGCTGCCCAGAAAGTGACTATTCTGACATATATCTACTAATTCTGGTCATTGAAAGTGAATTTCCAAGATTGTATTAGTGATGGGGATTTTTCCTTAAAGGGTTAGTTCACCCAAAAACGAGTTTTACTCACCCTTAAAGCATCCTTGGTGTATATGACTTTCTCCTTTCAGACGAATCCAGTGGGAGTTATCCTGGCTATTCCAAGGGTAACAACTGTCGTTGTAGTCAGCAGGTGTTGCAGTTGAACAGTCCACAAATCGTCAAATAAAGCTTGTGCATTCATAATAAAACGTGCCTCACATGGACCCAGGGGGTGAATAAAGCCCCTCTGTAGCAAATCCATGTGTGTTTGTAAGAAAATTATCCATATTTCAAAATTAATATACACTTTTCTCTCACTTTCCTTTATCTGTCATACACGAAAGCTGTTCTGGGGGATGACGCAGCATGTAATATACACAACACGCGTGCCTCTGAGATATGCTAGTCTCACGAGTTTGTTTATAGGAGCAAAAGAAGTAAAGTTTCTTTACTTTATCAAAGGGAAACCAGTCTCCTATTCATTTCTAGTGAAATCCATCCATCATTTTTCAAAAAAAAATCTTTGATTTGTACTTCTAATTCGTGAATGCAGTTTTGTTTTTATTCTCTCTCCACATTCGTCACTAATCACGCAACGCTGATGTCTTATGTCAATCTCTGGAAGTGCTTCAGTGTATGACATCAGTAGAAGTGAGAGAAAAGTGTTTAAGTTAGAAATATGAATATTTTTCGTACAAAAACTATATTTTTCTTAAAGGGGGCCTCCATCTATCCCCCTGAGCCATCTGTGGCACGTTTTATGAATACGCAAGCTTTATTTGACGACTTGTGGACTGTTCGACTGCAACACTCGCTGACTACAATGATATAGCTTAGAATAGCCAGGATAATGTTTAATATAACTCTGATTGGATTAGTCTGAAAGAAAAAAGTATTATGCAACCTAGGATGCTTTGAGGGTGAGTAAAACACAAGCTAATTTTCATTTTTGGGTGGCGTAACCCTTCAATTTTTACTGCAAATGACATCATGCCAGTAGGTGGAGACAACTGTTTCGTTCAACAACACTAATTCATTTGGAGTTAAAACAAGTTACTTTTGCTGAACTATTTCTGTCAAAGAAAAATATATAGTATTTAAAAAAAATGATGTCTAAATCAGCTTTGTTTTCAGCACGCTCTAGTCCGTGTTGCTTTAAATGCTAATGAGCTCTGCTGACCACGCCCCTCTCTTCCGTGGGGCGACGAGCAAACTGTAAACTTCAGCCTTGAAACTACCACATATTAGGAAAGGCGATTTGCAAAGATTCATAAAAACCCTCACACTCACTTCTTCTGTAGATGAATCTGGATCATGAATGATTTGCGCGAATTTAAACGCATTTAGGCAGATTGGGATTGGCGTATTCCTTTCAAAAACAAAAGTAATGTAAATCCTCTGCGTCTTCAGTGGCTCAGATGTTGGGAGAAAATGACGACTGCTATGTTCATTTTTACATTCAACAACAAAACACCTAAATCACTTCCTCTGCACCATAGTCGACACAGACAAACAGATCACAGCTCCCTTAGGGCGGGTCTAAGGTAAGACAGCCTTGTCAATCAACTATTGTGGGACATGCCTGTGCAGAACTATATAATTGCGACAGGAATCTCAGAACAGCCTGATTTGAAAATAACCACTGGGTGGATTTTCATCATGGTGCATGTTTACAAACTTCCAACACACATTTATGTTCAAACAACAACAAAAATTAATTTTGCATCCGATGACACTTTTAACATCACTGTGTTGCTTGGAGATATACAGTGGTTTATTCTGCTGTGGCTTTATTCAGATATGTTCACTAATGGATTATAAATAGACAAAATAGCTCTAAATGTTGTGTCTACAAAATCTAAGTTAGTCAATATCAACTTATATTACAATATTACAATATTACACTCAAAATTGGGCTCAATGTCAACATGAGAATCACTCTTGCTTGTGTGATATTACTTAAAGGTGCAATAGGAGATCTTGGAAAATGCTAACATTAGCCTGATAGCACGGAAAGCGAACGCCCCACCCTCCCTGCAATCGCTGTCCAAAGCCACGCCCCCTGAACGCATTTATGCTCACAAACCAGGATACCAGAGACAACATTACTACAATACAGCGGTTCTCAATTCCAGTCCAGTCCATGTTACGAAGTGAAGTAAACCCCTGCTCAGGGAGTATGGAGCGATGAACACGGTGTAGGGATCATATCGATTGGAACACAGTTAATTCTAGTAGCTCGAGTTGGTCATCTGAAATGGGTGTGTTAACTATGCAAGACATGTAAAATATGTGCGCGAGCACTTGTTTTTGTGAAACGCTGGGCTATGTGTCATTAATCAGCGAGAAAACTATAAAAAGTACTACAATACCAGGAAGGAAGAACGGATTGTTGATGTTTGTCTGTCATTCCAGCTCTGTCTGCACAGCATGCGTGAATGCGCTAATGACATATTCTGTCTGCGCGACCAGGGTGCACAGAGCTATGCAAATACATACATTGACAGGCAGGTAGGAAACCTATTTAAAATGCTCGAACCGAGCATAACAAAAAATGTTTCAGAAGAAAATCACCTTTTGCACCTTTAACCTCAACCTAGTGAGCTGTTTTATTTACTAAAAATTACTAAAAATATTGATGTGAAGAGGTAAATGTAATTCAGTGTGCTGTTTATGATTGTGTTTATCAGTAAGACGTTGTTAGCTTAGCAACATGCTTTTAGGATCAAGGGCTCTGTATTTGTGTGTCACAGAAAGTTGCATACTACAGTTGTTGGTATACTACATAAAAGGGAAATAGGCATATTCAGACGCACACAACTGGTGTCTTCTTCTGGGATGTCAAATGGAAATGTGTATTATTTTAATCTGACTTAAATGCTGACACATAGTCATTTGGACAGAATGGTAGATCCAGCAGGATATCCATAGAAAATATAATTCTTAGCTGCAGCCCCCTGTGGATGAGTGATAGATGATGTTTGGTTTTTAACCACACCCCTTTCTTTGAGTGATGGGATGCGTTTTTTACCCATCTCAGTTTGTCGAATTTTTGCCTCCCATGGACTGGATTGTCAGTAATAAGCCTGCGGCTTTCGTTTCCTGTCCGCCCAGGAGACAGAGAACAGTGAGGACAGCAGACACAGGAAACGCATCACTGAACTCTGACAAACTGCTCCATGATCCACTCTTTTCCCAATACTCCATGATTACACTCTGAACTTGACCTGCCCTTTGGGATGGTTTTGATAGGTGGAAACACTTTTGTTTTAGCTGTCAGCATCTCCAGGCCGGTTTTCCCAGAGTTTCCATTTTCCCACAGTCGCTTTTATAATACTTCAGTTAACACAGAGCTAGCGGCGACTGCAGCACAGTTTGAAACACAATGGACTCAAGCTCTTCACGGAATGAGACTCTATGCAAAGAGCTTTGAGACCAGCTTAACCAGACAAACAAAACTTTTTCTAAGCTGTGTAGGACTACCTCAGTCCTTTGTTATTTTTTTTTTTCTTCGTGAATGGTCATTAATGTATTTTTTTCAGACTTTCCCCACTTTCTCTTGCTCCCTCTCTCTTTTACACTGACTTGCGCTCTTGTTTTTTAATCTTTTACGTGCTGATATGCGCTGGTATCATCTTTTACCCTTCATTAAATATTTTGTACTTGCCAAGTGCTCGTCGTAGCACTAATCACATTAGCTATGCTGGAAAAAGGGCTTACATAAGAAAGCCAACTGGGAGAGGTAGATACACAGAAAGACAAAGATAGCCGGGGTAGGAGAAGGTCAGGGAAAGGAAAAGAAAGACCAGTGACCTTTATAAGCACCTGTAGTTTTTTTTATTTATTTGCAGTTTGGTGTTTGGTTAAAGCATCTTAGGATTGTGAACGGTGGAAATGGAAAAGTGAGAGATACTAGCATACTAGCATACTACTTTTGTGCTATTTCTACAGGATGAAGCTTCATTTAAATAGAATAAAAATGACAGTTTTTTTAAGACCATTAAAGTCAACGTGAAATGATAATTCACCCTATTTATTTTGTAAATACATGTAATAGATCTCATTGTGAAAGATTGATGTACTGTATATGTTAATCTTTTTTTAACCTCATAATTTTTCATCAAAATGGATGCATGTCACATCATGAAAAAAAAAAATCGCTACTTCTGTTTCATTGCAACCTAATTTTATTTTGCATTGTCACGTTATTTTGATGACCACTTAACATTTTCACCTGATTTTCATTACCATAATGCATTTTTACATTTTACATTGCATTAAATTGACCTGACCAACCTGAAAATAAAATAAAATTAAATTAAAAATAAATGGGTGTAGGATTGTCTTTAAATTATTATTATACTCAGAAATTGCTAGCAAATTCACACATTAAATTAAACACAACATTGTTAAGTTGAAAGACATAATATTTTCTTGAAAAAACATGCTCCAAAAATCTGTTTTATTTACAATTTTGAATGTATTTTACATTGCTACTTGCCAAAATAAGCAGTACATGTGACCTATTTCCAGTGAGTGCTATTATTTGATAGTTAGCTTTTTTTCTTCTTAAAATGTAATTATGCAATGTAAAATATACATTTTTATTTCAAATATAAACTTTTTCTTAATTAAATGAAATTTAATGAGTTTGCAATGACAGCAGTGAAGCATATGGCTGTTTGAAATCTCGCACTGCATAGTGCACACTGCTTTACTATACTGTTTATAAAAATAGTAAGTAGTCTGTACACAGTAGGTTTTGTCTTCTACAGATACTTTGCATTCATGGAAGAGCTTGTGTATGATAATTATGTCGTGGCATCGCACACAGACACTGACATACTGATGTGCCATTTACATTTTCATGCACACACACACTCGAAGGGCTTCTGCACTGCTCAGCAGGTCCATGACCTGACACATCTTACCTGTCTCCTGTATCTGCTGGGGTTAAAGACTGCCCTCACCGGCCACTTAAAGAAAGAATTGATGTCTTTCCTTCTCTTTTTTTAGACTACAAGCACCAGATTGCTGAGTAGGGTTGTTGAGTTGTTGTTTGACTAATTTACTAGTAAAATGTATCATTATAGTGTCTTTATAGTGATTCTGAATTTCGATACAGATCAAGTTTAAAGATGAGTTTTTAGCATCAGTTTACTGTGTCACAATGACCTGTGACTGACATTCTATTGACAGTGTTCAGAATTCATGGAGCTTTGACAGTGATCCTGGGTAATATGTCGTGATGTGGACACTATAATAGTCTTCATCGTCCGTCTTCATCTGTCCTCCACAGCTGCGTCCAGCTTCAGCTTCTGTCGGGCTGCGCTGGAGCACACAGTCTCAGCAGATGAGCTCAACTATCAGCTGCCACGCAAGCCCGGGGGCAACCTGACCTGGCATGAGGGACGCGGTCAGAGGGTGACGAGGAGGACCGTCAAACTGCTGCAGCAGCCCGGCACAGAAGGAATACAGGTACACAATCACAGTCACGCTACCCACAGGAGAGAACGCACAAATCAGGTCCCTCTAACATCTTAACGGTTTCCTCTGGAGTTTGAACTGAAATGACAACCACTTAAAAAATTTGCATCATTTCCCGCAGGACTCTGTTTGCAAAAGTCAGATTATTATTTTCTTATTTGAATAACAGTACATTAAAATAACAGTATTCATAAAACTAAAATGTCAGCTATTCAGAAAATGACAAATATTTGCATGTTAATATTTGTGAACTGCGCTAGTGTTAATAGTTGCTTTGCAAAAAACATGTTTGCAATTGGACTGAAGTCAATAGACCTTGGCTTTCTTATTCACATGTGTGTTTAATATCATCCAGGATTTATTTTTCATCCATCATGAAATATTTATGCCCTTCCTTCCCAGCTCTGAAGGTCGTGTAGAGGTTTTCTCGTTACAGGATTGGCTCTGTGATATTTCATGTGTTCAGCAGCACTTGGGAAACTTCTCCTCTGAGCTATTTGTCAGTGCTAGCGCTCGCTAGCTACCTTTGTCCTTCTTTATCACTGCAAACTCAAGCCATCATAACAGGCTCATAATCCGCCTGTCGTGGTGAGGAAAGAGCACATCTGATGTCTGGATATTATAGCGTCCCATCATTTGAGCCATTACCCAAGAATTAGTCTAAGCTCAAGCTGAAATCTCTCATATTATGCATGTTTTTTTTTTTTTATATTAGAAGACAAATGAGAGGCGTACATGAAATTAATTATTCCCTCTTTGTATGCATCAGCCTTGAGGGCCATAATTATTTCATAATAAAATGTTTTCACCCTGAATTTAACTACCAGATTTGATTAGCATGTTCTTTACACTCTAACGGTTTTGTTCTGAATAATTGATTTGAATGGTGTGAATCGAAAAAATATCCTTTTGTAATGTGTCACCTTAAAACAAAGGCTTAGCGGAGTGGCTGACAGCAGCGTGTGATTTATTTATTTTTATATGTTAAACATCTTTGTTCTGCTTGACAGTGAACTGTGAGGAGATGCATATGTAAATGGAGCTGCTCTGGTGTTGTGAGCATCACTTTAAATAGAACAGATTTTATGCCTTTCTCCTGGTTTCAGGATTGGCTCAGATGAGCTCAGTATTGCATGAGGGCTGCTGGGTGTGTGTGTGTGTGTGTGTGTGTGTGTGAATGGGAGAAGGTCACTGGCGTGTGTTCAAACACACACAATCATAGCCAACTGTTGAAATTCAAGGTTATGGCAAGTCGTATAAAGAGCAAACTTTAAACCATGTTCTTAACGATTGAATTGTGGAAGTGTTTTATATTCGGTCTTTTGTTAACAAATGCTAGCTTTGTTAAGAATCTATCGCACCCTCATTTCGCTGTGTGTGATTCCCTATGCCGTTAGCATCCTGTATGCACAATTACAAAACACTGATGGGTTTTCAAATAGTTTTCCTGAACAGTTCTTTACACCATTGGTTAGAAAATCATGTAGCCCCACCCCCAAACTCACCCCACTGGTTGAGCCATTGTTGCTGGGCAGAATGTTTAAACAAACAGCAGTGTTTTGCTAGTTTCACCAAAGTCCCTTTAAGGCAATCATGTCACTCGGACGGCCATCTTTAAAATTCCTGTCGGGTATGCAAGTGCAGCTCCTATCTCTTTGAATGGTGAAACATCAAAATCTCAAAAACTGTTCACCAAGTTTAAGATTAAATTTCATATTAGAAATCAGGGGCGTTTATTTCAAGGGAACAACCCTTAGATGAGGCACCCTGTCCCTCCGACTCCCCTAAATTTCCACCTTTGTTTGAAGTCCGCAATGAAATCTGACAACAATTATTTATTTTGCTCCAATAGCATTGAAAAAAGCTTATTTTTCAGACTAGACCAGCCAGTGCACATGGACAGTCCTAGGCGCATGTCTCAGAATGCTTACTGTTGCTATAGCATACAGCTTCATGCTATAGCTTCTAACTGCACAACTTTACAGAGTAAGGATTGGCTCTTTTGCTCAGATGCCGGGGCTTCGTTTGATAGAGTGACCATTTCCAAATTCAAAGCAATACGAGTCTTGGGTATTCTAGAGTCTTTGCCTCCACAGAGCCTTTGTTTACACCTCTGAGGGAAATCACCTCATGAAAGTTTTTCTTTTCGTTCTCTTTGCATTTTACATTATAATAAGAGACAGCATTTTAACATTACACAGCTCACTGCTTAACCCTGATTGACCAATCGCAACATTCAGCAATATGATATTTTCTGATAGGATATGTTCCCGGTTAATTCATGGCAACGCTTCAGGAATCAGACCTCTCATCCAGGTAACTGAAATCTGTACTATTTTATTATTTTTCATATCACACCACAGGTTATCATTTATTAACTGCAGTATAAATGGCCTCAGAAAACATCAGTTTTAAAATCACTGTAATACAATCAGAAATTCTGAAGCCAGAAAGGCAAAAAATTAGTGCAAACCTTGCAGTTTGTGTTGTATAGGTAAGTGAATTATTATATAGACACCTCCCTAAAACTGTATCATTGTAGTTTACACAAAACTAAGAAAAATTCATGCTGATCCACATCGATAGATGGCAGCATCTAATAACATTGTAGTATCAGTACTTAAAGTACCTGAATAATGCTAAAGAACTGGTAGGTTATGCTAAAATATATTAACACTAAAAAATATTCACACTTCATTTTTTATTCACAGACATGCAGTGTAAATTATATCAGATCCAAACGTAATAGGTAATTTGAGTCATAAAATATTTCCCCTACTTCCCATATGCAATTATGGTTGCAATTGAAGACAATTAGTACTCAGTTTTAATTAGCTTTTTGTCAAAATATTTCCTCTGTGATGTTCCTCAATGAATATATTCCACTAGCATCCTGGACACTACAGTTCATATCATATGAATGTAGTATTATATCATATCACCTACGGTCATGTGAGACGCAACCTGGTATTATGAAGAACGTTGTGTAATCGTATAGCAGAAGTCAAGCGAGCCTCCTGGCAGCCAGTCCTGTTGTTTAATTGGCCATCCCACAAACCCAGTCTCCAATGAAATCACAATACTGTCATAGAAATGACTTGGTGGTCATGAATCCATCATTACCAGATCATATTCTGAGATTAAACTTCCATTACACATGATTGCACTTGGCAGAGATTGTGGGTAAAGTCTAGTTAGTGTGACAAAATGATGTCCTTTGCAAGATGTTATGTTGTGGCTTATTCTAACAAGGCTTATCTCATGCGGCCAGTCCTGGCATGAAAATTAGTTTTTCCGATGGGATTTGTGTTCAAGATAACATTCATTTACTGCATTTGGCTAGAGACTGGGCTGGGAATGATTAGGGATAAACTTTTGTTATTTCAAGGTGAGCAAAAGTGTCAGATTGCTGTTGGCAAGATTGTCAAGGATAGAAATAATTAGGACGACCATGACCATGACTAATGAACTATGTACGAGAATGGTTTCACAAGTGGTTTATTTAATTACCCACAAGATGTTCTTGTTTTTTCATTTAGCAATTCATTAAGGTGTAAAATATTTTTCAGAAGTTATCTTGTCGGAAGAAAAGGAATTGAGGATTTTGGAAAAAGTAATGTACTGTATAAGTACTGTGTTTTAGGACCAGTATTGCCTCCTATTAACAGTCCAAACACAAAGTGCTGGAACCCTACTGTGTTTGCGATGATTTTTTTTTATTAATAATATTTAATTTTTCTGTGGGTCAGAGACCTTAAGTCATAAAGACACCAAACTTGTTGGGATCAAAGACAATAGGTGGCACTACACTAAAGAAATTAGCATTTTTGGTCCCATTCAAATCCCTAAAGGCCTATAATCAAATTTTCTTTTTTCCCAATTAATAGATGGTTTCACTTTTCAAATTTTTCCGCCATTATGTATTTTTGAAAAATCTGTTTTTCGTACTCCTCCTAGGTTTTTGGTTCAATTCGCATGAAACTTCACATATCATCTCCAGACACTCATGACAAAAGAATCACGATCAAAAGTTTTGCCTTGATGAATCAAAATAATTTTGGTCGTCAAAGCATTAAAATTATGTAAGTTAATTATTAGATTGGGCAACATGTCTTAATGTATCCTCTAACATGACACAGATATTTCAAAAACATGGCTGCCAGCAGCCAATCAAACTTCAGTGGCTAATAACTAGGGATGCACTGGGCCCGATACTGCGCTCCTGTACTCATACTCATAAAAATAACCCGATACCAAAAGCAGAGACTACACAGAGTGTGAACAGAGCTGTGTCCAGAAAAAGAAACACTGACAAAAGAACAACAGAGAGTAGAATGGAGTTATTAGAGATTAAGGATGTCTAGAAGTACTTGTAAGTAATTCATATAATGTTAAACATTCAATATTCACGCCTGTATACCAGATGTCTGTGAGCTGATAAACAGAGCTCCCTGAGAGGATTGAGCGCACGGCTGCACAGATGCACGAGCTTGTTGAGTGAGTAGCTCACAGACATCACTGGAAAGTTTGTAGTTCTGTCGGATATTTCAAAAGCAAGCAAGTGAAATGGTGCACAAATTACTAAAGTTATTTGACGGTAAGGAGAGAGAGAGAAAGAGAGAGAGAGAGAGAGAGTCAGAGAGCGTGCACTTCTGTTGCATGATCTTGATTACTGTTCGCTCCATTAACACATGCATTTGGATTAAAACTAAATCGTAAATATAAAACATACAAAAATTATAGGGGCATTCACTATAAACAACATTTATGTTAAAAGTCTAGTATGCACGATAAAATCAAAAGTGAAACTAGCAGACTGTGAAATGCGCTAGGCCAGGGGTAGGCAAGTTTGGACCTAGAGAGCCGCAGTCCTGCAGAGTGCAGCTTCATCCCTAATCAAACACACCTGAACAAGCTCATCTTGTCATCATGTCTTCAGGATTACTAAAGCTACAGGCAGGTGAGGGGTTTTTCAGGGTTGGAGCTGAACTCTGCAGGACTGCGGCTCTCTAGGACTGAACTTGCCTACCCCTGCGCTAGGCTTTAAGTGTCTCTCTCATTCTGCACCAATACAAACATATATTTTGTATGTTTAGCTTTGCTTTACAATTATGTTTTTTCTTCATACAGGAGGGTATGCGTACAATTTGTGTCACCAAAATACTATGCCAGTACTCGTATAATGTATAACGAGAGGTTCACTGCATTATTTTACAAAAATGTTTTATGATTACAGTATTGAGCTGCTGAAATGGAAATTAAAATGAACAGTGAAAATAACCAAAGCTTATACAGTAAAACACATTTTAACAGGTATAATAAAATGTGGAAATAACTGAAGGAAATATCTGTTGGCTAAATGAAGCCAACTAACATGATTCATCTTCTTCTTATTATTTATATTATTATTATTTTGTCTCTGTGTCCAATATTTGCAAAAAAAATGACAAATGCTGTGAAAATATAGGTATCGGTATTGGTATCAGCCAGTACCAAAAATTAAAGTATCGTCATCGAACTCGTTCTGAAAAAGTGGTTTTGGTGCATCCCTAATAATAACTTCACATCTTAATGACAAACTTGATCTAGGCTGTTTATCTGATTTGCACAATACTTGGCATGTGTCATCCCCATATCCTCATGACAAAAATTTGTATTTATCGGAGAGATCCAAAAATATTAGTTAATTTGTCTGTCGATGCCCATTTGAATGTAATGTTCAAATTTCGCAGAACCTCATTCAAATGGACAACTAGAGTAAACAAGACAAGTATCATTAACTTCCACATATTACTAATCTTAACAATGTCTGAAACTTTGAGTTTATTTAACTTCCTGTGTTTATTTGCCTCTTTATGATGAATCGCTTGTTGTATCCCTCAGTTTTGAAGTAGCTTTGGATAAAAGCATCTGCTAAATGAATAAATGTAAATGTAATGCAAATGTAGTTTCAGCAGCAGTGACGTGGTGCTAAAACTACTCAAACGCACGCACATTAATGATGGCTTCAGTGAGGGCAGTTAAATCTTTATGAGGTGTTCACACATCACCAGGTGGCTGTATATTTGGTTTCAGTAGGTGTTCTTGCTGCTGCCCTGACATTTCGGTCTGCACCACTGACCACAGCTTCTGAAAATGTGATTGCAAATGGAATATATTATTGGTAAAATAAGATATTTTTAGTAAGCACTTCCAGCTTTAAATAAATCCTGTATTGCACGGCGCTGTAATATAAATTGTAGCAGCACATAATGCATCATAGTGTAAGATAAATTGTTATCATTGCGTGAATCAACATCTCACAAAAATGCTTTTACTAATAAAGCACAACAAAATAAAACTGTGCCGCATTGCTGGTAATCCACAGCACTTGAGCAGTGGTTGCCAGAAATTGCCATTTTTCCCTGAAAATGAATGATTCTGGCTGCTTTTGCTTCGTGAATTCCTGACTTTGCAGCACATTTGATTTTCTATTAGTGTAAAGTCTTATATGCACATAATAGTACTGATGTAAGGGACAAGTTAATGAGGAAGACAGACTAAATACGGGGTTAATGGAAAAAGGAAAACAAGTAAACTGTCTGATTCCTTCACGGGAACAGTGCCATACAAATGTTGTTTAGCATGCAGTGGGTTTAGTCCATTAAAGCAGAGCTGTGATGAGGCTACCTGAGGTTGACAGCCAGAGGAGATTGGCCTCCAGATTTGTTTAGTTTCCTCATTACGGCGAAGGTTACCGACCCCATCAGCGGCACAAAACAATTTAGAAAAGCACACAGATTACCAAAAGTCAGCAAACTTAGCCAGCCTATCTTAATTAGGCTGAATGGCTCAATCTTTTTTATATCAGCATACAGTTCTCAACTCATCTCGGGTAAATGGTTGGATTCCAGTGAAAGTGGAAAAGATGAGTTGTGAGTTGTTTTTTTGCCCTGTGTGTCTGAACAGATGTTGTGGGAACCTCATAATGAATGCAGACCTGCGTCTGAAGTCTCATATCAGTCAGTTGTCACCAGGCTGAGAGGGATCATTGTGTTCTTATGCATGTAAGCTGTCCTGGTGCAAAGGATTGTGGGATTTGAGGCAGTCTGAAGACGAAAAGAGAGATGGAGAGACAAGCAGGAGTGGAGGTGTGTGTGTGTTGAGGGGGGGGGGGTTGTACCTATTTGCTGTATGAAAGATTATGCTTGTGCTGAAGTGTGACATGACCAGACAGAAGGATGAACGGAAGAGCAACACTGATTGATTGAAAGGATGCAAGCAAGAAAAAAAGATAGAGGAAAACTTACAGCAGTGTCAGACATTATCCAGGGCTTGAGGAAAAAATGACTCTGGACATGATAAAATGTTTAGATGTGCACAATGAATTCTTATCTGTTCTCTTTAAGGTATATTTCTTCATATAATTCTAATTATTTATACTGTATATTCTACAGTATACATGGGTTCAGTGTGTCTTAATGTGTTTTATTTATTTATAATTTTAATGTATTGTTGGTAGACTAATTATCATCTGATTAATAACCATCATTTTCCAAATGGATATTATGTAATTCATAATTTGGAGAATTTAATGTAAGCTATTGTTTTTATGGTTTGAAAGAATACCAAAGGTAATAAAAAAATAAAAAAAATAAAAAGAATTTGTTTCAATTAATTGAACTAAACAAAATTATTCTAAATTGTATTGAAATGGCCTGGCCCCAAAGAGAAATGTTTTAAACTGAACTACAATGAACTGAATTATGCTGAACTAAAATAAAACTAACTGAACAGAACAGAAATGAATCAAACTGAAGTGAACTACGTTGAAATAAATTGCACTGAACTAATGAACTGACTTGACCTGAAAATAATTTAATTTAACTTAATTGAATTTAAATGAAATGGAGCTTAATTATGAACTAAACAGAAAAGAACAGAACTGCTTGGACTACAGTGAATGCAAATACTGAACTAAATTGTTTTTATGGTTGAAATGAGCTATGAAGGAAAAAAAACTAAATCTAAATCTACTACCTGTATTAACTATTCAACTTAATTGACATGAACTGAACTGATGACTTCCATGAAGTCAAACATACTGAACTGACCAGAATTGAATAGAAATAAACTGATAACCTCAGATGAATATAAATGAATTAAACTGCACTGAACCAAAGTAAACTACATTATACTGAATTGAACTACAATGAACTGATCTGACCTGTATCGAAATGAATATAGATGAACTGAACTAAACTGATTTGTGTTAAATTATGCTGAACTAATTTGAAAAGAAACAAACTAAACTAACAAATTTTCAGTAAACTAAATTGAACTATAAACTCACAATGAACCTAATTAAATTGAAATGAACTGGAGACATGCAGTAAAAAGCATTAGGCAGAAACCGTTGAAATTAACTTGGAAACACAAGCAGAATCCCGTGTTTAAGTCAAGAGAGTGAGAAACAAGCAGCACAACAAGGTCTGTGTTACATCAGCTATTTACATGGTAACAGACTAGCTGTGTGCTTCAGACTGAGTCCACTAACTCATTCTGAGCTCTGATTGTATCTGAGGTTATAAGAGCAAAACGCTCTCTAAGACAGAGGGAGCAGGCAGAATACTAAAGAGATGCATGGCCCTGATTCAGCTCCAGCGGGTGAAATCAGAGATACACCACCAGGACAGAAGGAGAGAGGAACAGAAAAATAAAAGGACACTGAGACACAAACAGACATGCAGAAAGACTGAGACCAAAAGAAATGGACAACAGAGGAAGAGAGAGATTTAGAATAATTGAAGGAGAGTTTCAAGGGATCGTTAGAAAAAAATGAGGAGAGAAGATTTTGGAGGTTGGAAAAAGGGTGGATGGAAAGAAGAGCCTCGTGGTCAACTGGGATGTTTTGAGGAAAAACTGAAAAGAGACTCTTGAATAATCTATACATATTAATCACACTTATTAAGAATTTATAGCAGAGGTTCAGAACATGAGCCCTTGAGGAAATATGAAGTAAAAAGACATGAAATAATTTGACAGCAGATCTTGATGCACTCAGTAGTGCTCATGTACAAATTATACCTCATACTGTAAATTCACTCACTTAAACTTGATACCGTTTACCTTAAAGGGTTAGTTCACCCAAAAACGTAAACTCTGTCATTAATTACTCACCGTCATATCGTTTCAAACTCGTAAGACCTACGTTCATCTTCAGAACACAAATTAAGATATTTCTGATGAAATCTGAGAGCTCTCTGACCCTCCATAGACAGCAACACAACTGAATATGAAGTTTTTACATTTTGATGACTGTATGTTTTATATTTAAACCCAATGTTTTAACATCAATAGTATATATTTTATTTATGCACATAATTTTTTATTAAGCATATACAGACTACCATTCAAGGTTTGTGGTTGATACATTTTTAATTGTAATTTTTTTTTTTTTTGCATTTATTTGTATACAGTACAACATAATACAGTAAGTATTTTATAGCTGTGATCAAAGCTGTCTAATATGCTGATTTGCTGATTTATTATTATTAACTATAATTATTAATTAATTATGAAATAGTAATATTTTGTAAAATTAGAAACATCTTTATTGTCAATTTAATGCATCCATGGTAAATAAAAGCATTATTATTATTATTATTATTATTTATTTTTTTTTTTTTCATGCCGACACCAAGCTATTGAATAGTAGTGTATATAAATAGCTGAGGAGGACATGGCTGTTCCTCTAATCATGCATCAGCTTGATGTATTCAGACTCATGTCACAAGACAGCCGCCCAGATCGGGCCGCCCCTCTCCTTACAGGTTCAGTCCCCTGTGTATTATTAATGACTGTATGTTTCAGGCTGGACAGAATCAGGTCTCATGGGTTCAGGGGTGGCTGTGTAATGCCCAGACGAAGGCTTTGGAGAGATAGAGGGTGATGGATGGCTGGGGATGGAGGAGAGGGAGGAGGAGGCGCTAATGGTGACCATGAGGGTGACTAGCAGCACTCACCAGATCAGATCCTCTTTGCTTTCTGTCTCGTCCTCCTTCTCATCTCCACACTTTCTATGAATAAGGTCCACTGTGGTGTGCCACTACATTTTCCTTAGAATAAAACCCATATCTGAGAGCTTTATGTTAGATAAATATTGTCATCAGTGCAATTTAATGAAGAGCATTATCTCTATTTGAGTCTCACATTTTGCAAGCAACACTGTTACCATTTTTTGCCTTTTACAAAAAACTGTTTTTTTTTTTTTTTTGAATAATGCCATACAGGAAGTAACATCATTTGTGTACTTCTTAGGGAGAAATTAAATGAGTAAATTATATTACTTCAGTTTTATACAGATTTTGATGAATGCCTTCAGCAGGTTCAAGCATTCAACTCTGTTTCCCAGGTTATTGTGGCTACTGACTGACAGTTTAATGAATACTTAAAAATACAATTGCAAGCCTTTAACTTGTGTTCTGCAGCAGTTTATTGTTATATTAATATATTTTTAGTATATTGGTAAATAAATGTATTATTTTTGTGTTGATTTTCACTGGAATATGTAAAGTAAATAGTCATAATTTGCCCACCTCCATGTCATTTTAAACCCGAATGATTGACTTTCTTGAAGATTTTTTAATAAACCAAACAACGTTGGACCCCATTGACTTGCACTTGTTTGGACAAAAAAAAAATAATACACATCTTTGGTTTGGAACAGCATGAGGGTATTAATGATGACATTATTTTATTTTATTTTATTTTAATAAATTATTTTGAGTGAACTATCCCTTTAAGAGATCCAGCGGAAATATGACTCCCATTACACACAGAGAAAAAATATTCAGAGGATTAAGTGACTTCTTTTTTTTCTATTTTCTATTATATTCTGTCAGTTGAATGCTTCCGGCCTGTGCTGTGCTTTCCCTTGTTTCATTTCTGTGTTTGCCGTTCTCTCTTTTTCACACAGAATCATGTTTTCAGCCTTTTACAAGTCCAGTCCTGTACGTTGAGCCATCTACTTCAATCCTGTCCTGTGACAGCTTTCACTTCCTTTACAAGAAAATACAATGTTCCATGTCTAAATCTGTATCTTTCTCACTCTCGTTCTGTCGGTTGTGTTTTGTCTGCTACCTAACTCAATGCCCGTCTGTTTTCCTGAGTGAAAATGAGCTTCTGTCTTCAGGTGTTGATTAATGTTTGACCCGCAGCTCCTCACAACAAATCCTCCCTCTGCGTCAAGAACTGCCATCCTTCTGACTGACCATAGTCCTTTCATTTCAAATACATATTCACTTCACTGAGTTCAAATATAGAGACAGAGAGAAGCAGAAAGTTTCCCTGTAAGTGATCTGGAAGACGCATCGCAGACATCAGAGATCAAAAACACAACTTTTGAGTGACAGTATCAATATATTCAGTTTCTTAAATATTAAATAATGTTGTGTTATGTGGTCTAAATGTCTTCTGGTTGTAAATAGTGTTATGCTCATACTTGTCAAACACCCACAATTTTCCATAATTTGCATATTCACTTTAAGAAATAAGACATTATATCGATGTTTGCACATGCATACCCAGATTGGTCTCACAGTGTAAGGTCTCTAGTAGTCACGATGAAATAAATCAGGCCTGTGAGTGTTTACTCTCATAGTTTACACAAGCTAGCGTTGCATTTCATCATGCTCTCACACAAGCGTAATATACCCCAGTAAAGGGTTTTATTACACTTCTCTGCAGCAGAGAGCCATAAAAGTGTGTTTTGATGAATCTTTCTGCTCATTCCGGCAGTCAGAACAAAGTGTGCGTGTAATTAGAAGAGCATTGTTTACACTGAAGCATGCAGTGCTAGTTGTTTTAATTAGCGCGTTCACACAAAAAAACGTACACTGTAAGAGCACCCTGAAGATATGAAAGCACGCCGTTTTTCCATATTCATCCTGCCTACTAATCCATCTGTTGTTTTTTAGTATGATAGATTGACATTTTTTCAGTTTCAAACCTGGTGCTAATGTTGTCTGGTGAACATATGGGCTACATATAGTTTCGAGATTGTAACAATAAAGATGTTTTTGCTCCGCAGATCCAGCCAGGAGAGGCCTTCACTGTATACCACACCAGCCCGACGCTGTCCAGCTTGTGTAAACCAGTGGTGCTGTGGACCCAGCAGGACGTGTGTAAGTGGCTGAAGAAACACTGTCCACACAATTACCTGACCTATGTGGAGGCCTTCTCTCACCACGCCATCACAGGTACAGCACAGCTCTCTCTGTCACACAGCACAATGGAAACAAAGTGCCAGGGACTTTCAGAATTGTGTTTTCCAGGCTTTGAAATGTCATTAAAACTGGTCTAGATTTGACATTGTTCTTGTGGTGAGTAAAACTTCAAAGTCATACCTTGTTTGTGAAGGAATCATTCTTTCTTTCATTCAAATGGTCTGTTTACAAATCTGCTTGAAGATCTTTTGGAAAATTGATATCAGTGTTATTTTAGTATCATTGATCTATTATTACAAGCAGTGTTGGGGGTAACGCATTACAAGAAACGCAAGTTATTTAATCAGATTACGCTTTTCAAGTAACTAGTAAAGTAACACATTACTTTTTCCCCCTTTTATTGATTGAAAGCTCTCCTGTCCCCATGTTGAGAGAAATCGGGAATAAGATGTTACTTTACTTCTATTATTTAATAAAAATAAAAAAAAACACATGTTTTAAATCCCATTTTATTAACCAATTTGCTGCTGACCTTTGATGATCCAATTCAACCAAATTAATAAGCAAAAATGACACAAGATAAACTAACATTTCTTCTTTTCTGTTGCTGAAGAGTGTTGAACTTTCTTCTTATGCGTTCACTGTACAGATGTGAATTTTCACATTTTCTTCAGCCTTGGGCTTTTGGTGTGAAAGGGATTCTAGATTTGCCAAAATATCACTTTTTATATTATAAGCAAAAAAGCAAGCCCAGCCCAGATTTAAAACGTAACGCAAAAGTAACGTAACGCATTGCTTTCAATAAAAAGTAACTAAGTAACGTAATTAGTTACTTTTTTTTTTTGGAAGTAATGCAATATTGGAATGCATTACTATTAAAAGTAACTTTCCCCAACACCGATTATACCTTTTTATTTTTATATTTTAATGTCCATTTTAAAGTAGTTAAAAGTTTTAGTAGTTTCAATGTTTTGTGATCTTTACACATTTATATATATATATATATATATATATATATATATATATATATATATATATATATATATATATATATATATATATATATATATATATATAAAAATATTATTATTACTTTTTAGTTATTTTAGTTCTTTAAATTAAACCAAAATTAAATTCTAATTGATGCTTTGGAAACACACTGAAATAAATTTGAAACATTTTATTTTATTATTTCAGTTGTTATAGTTAACTTAAGAGTTATTATAGCTATAAAAAAAACTATAAAAAAAAATTTTGTTTTACTTGAAATAAAGCACGTTAACTGAAAAATAAAAGTTTTATATGAAGCAAAATGATTTTTAAATGTGATTATGCAGTAGTTCTTTTATAAAGCTTTAGGATAATCATAGATCAGCCAAGCCTTACTGTGGTCTGTCAGAGGACCAGCTTTGGCAGATCACATCCTCTAACTAACACACTCTCATCCAACTCCCAGAGCTGTGTGCACTGTGTTCACTCACTAATGGACAATTATACACCCTAATGTTGAGCCATTTGTCACATCACAGTCATTTCCATGAGGCCTCACCATCTAGAGGTCACCAGAGCGGCACATCCCAGTAATAAAATCATTTTACAATGCCATTCATGCGTTTGTTCCTGGACAATTTAGCAGTGGAGAGGAGCTGAGACTAAAAGGATTAACTAAAGGTGGACATTCAGCTTTTGTTATTTGTTGTATTTGTAAATATGGCAGGCAGAGGATATGAGAAGAGCCTTTAAATAACAGATACCCCATTCAATGTCATATGAGTGTCAAACCATGTGAGTCATGTGACGTCTTCTAGCCAATCAGGGAAGAGTTGTGCCTTAGGAGAGATTTGATGGCTGGATGGTTTGTATTGTCCACAATAAAAACTAAATCTAGTTTAAAATGCATGTGGTACATTATGTGAGTTCATGTTGGTTTTATATGATCTTGAAACTTGAAAGGCTTTCTTTATTTAAGATTATTTCTTTAATTATTGCCAATATTAGGATATTTGGCATTTCCAATTACGCCTGTTACATTCTTATTTTTATTAGGCCTATTATTATTATTATAAAGTTACATTTAGTATTACATTTTATTATTCAATTAAAATGACTTATTATCTGCCCCGCAAAACCTCATAACTGATGTGCAGCGAGGATAACAAAAGATAAGGCTATTTACTCCTCAAATAAAATGTTTTAAAAAAGGTCTTTTAAAACAGGTCTGTTACACAATTAAATAGAGGCCTATAATCTAAATGTTAACACTGCAGTCGTCTATAAAAATCAATTAAATAAAAAGCTTTATTTAGTCTATTTAGAGTGCAGACTTTAAAAAAAAACCTGTCTCAAAAACAATTTTTTTCCCCACTATGTACGGCCACAAGAGAAATATTAAGGGAATAAATGAAAACAGTTAGCTATAGTATACAGTTATCAGCATACAGTACGTTGAAGTAGATTCGTCTCATAGTCTAATATGCAGCATCAGATGCAGAAAGGTCTGTCATTCCGTTTTTTACTTTCACTTTCTGCTTATAGAGAACTGACTGAGATTAAGATGCTCACCGGCATAACTCTTGTGCAAAGTTTGTAAACTGCTTATGTGATGTCCATTGGCTTGCCTTGGTTTAAAACCAAAATATTTCTAACATTGTAACGAAAGCAATTACCCCCGTACCGAACATATCGAACCGATTTATAATTTCGATTGACATTTTACAACCTGATCTAACCTTAAACTAGTTAGACTAGTTATTAAAAATCTAGTTTCTGATGTTTCTGTGTATGCACTGGTCCTTTATAATTTAAGATTATTTAGAGGTCCTTTATAGTAATAATTTTTATTTTTTATATAGTTTCTTCATACTGGTTGCACATGCTGGATGCTTAGAACTAAAGATCATTTTATGATTTTAAGCATTCAAAATGCAAGGATACTCTGTATATGTGTATATGTATATTGAGCAGTGGCATGAACATAATAAGTTATGCTCCTTATCTATTCTAACAACAGAAATCAGTTGTGTGTTTGTGTAGTTCCGGTTACTTCATATGTTTTAGGGTCATGTGTATTCATGCCATGGATCTTTCTGTCCTTCAGTGATGTTGAACACAAGCACTCATTTTAGCAGCATTACATTTAGATAGGTGGAGTGACAAATGTCTGCCCCCTCTAAATGCCCCTTTAAGTAATTCATCCGTGCGCTGACACCGGCTAGAGGCTTTATTCTATTATCTGCACTATTATTTATTGCTTCATTTATCAAGCCTCATTCTCAGATGGTTTGTGTGTCTGTGGCTGTTTGCGTGTGCCATATTTCCTGGGTCATTGGCTCTGTAGCTTGAAGCACTGTTACACACACTGCTGTAAAACACTGACTCATTTCAGACAAGATCTTAAAAATCTGAGAATTTTATATTTTTTCTGACAATGCAATGTTAGTTCAGTTTGTTAAAAAAAATACCTTGAAAATTTATTTTAAAATGTTTTTTTTAAATGTCTAAGGTTACATATGTAACCCTGGTTCCTCAAAGAAATGAGACGCTGCATTGATGACCCCTCCAGCATGACGTCTCTGAATAATGTGTGTAATCAGTCCAATGGATGGGCGAGGCGTCATAGGTGGGTGACTTCAGAGACAAGGAAGCATAAATGCATGAGCGGCGAATCCGGTGACCAGCCTCAAAGGATGAAGCAAGCGTCGGCCAGCATCTCATTCCTTTGAGGAACCAGGGTTACATACGTAACCTCTTCAGGAACTCGAGCTGCGTCGATGACGCTTTGGGAAGCGAGAATGCCCACGTCGCCAGACTTTCAAATCTCTGCCTAGTGTGTAAGAGCACAGCTAAAGCAAGAGAAGGAGACAGGGGCCTGACAGTAATCGGGGACAACCCGTCGTATGACCAACTTCAGAAGGAGTTAGTCTTGACCCCCAAAAGAGGGGACATCAGAGGACTCGAGGCTTAGGATAGCATCCTGATCACCGCTTAGCATACGTTTCTTCTGGCCGGAGGCCTCAGCCTTAGCACACCATGGAGGAAACATGTAACCAGAGGGTTTCTGCCCAATGACTGGCCACCGAGAGGTGCGCGGTAGGCAGCCATGGCTGCAACGTAGACCTTCAGGGTGGAGTGGGTCAATACTGTGGAGAGCCTGCAGGAACTTCAGCACTGTACCAACCAGGCAGTTAACTGGGTCGAGCTGCGGTCCATTTCAAGGCATACAGTTTCCTGGGAACTCTGAGGGAACTCTGGATTGGAGAACGGTCTCAACAACCTCGGTTGAGAGACCGGAAGCTAAGAGTTGTGCCTCCTTTGAGACCACACTTGCAGCCTCTAAGCTCCATGCGGGGGTGCACGCTCTGCCTGCGAGAGGAGATCTCTCCTGATGGGAACCTCCCATGGAGTGCCGTCAAAAAGAGAAATCAGGCCTAGGAACTATACCCGACCCAAGGATCTGGTACGCTAGTTTGTATAAACGGTGTGAGTGCAGAACTCCTTGTTGGTTGATGTAAGAGACCACTGCTGTGTTGTCAGTGCGCAGCAACACATGGTTACCTCTTAGGTCTGGGAGAAAGTAAATTATTGCTCGAAGCACAGCCAGCATCCTCGGGCAGATGATATGCCATGTCAGATGGCAGCCACTCCACAGACCGCGGGCAGGGTGGCCACTCATAACTGCACCCCAGCCGGTGAGGGATGCGTCTGTTGCTAGCATTACGTGGTGACAAGGAGCTCCCAGCACCGGGCCCTGAGACAAGAACCAAGGTTTTTTCCACATGTCTAAGGCACATAGGCACCGCCGTGTGACCTTTAGCATGCAAAGTTTCCCCTCGGGGAGAACCCCTTGGTCTTAAGCCACCACTGTAGGGGTCTCATGTACAGCAGGCCAATAGCATTCACGTTGGACGCAGCTGCCATTAGACCCAGCAATCTCCGAGACTGCTTGACAGTGAGTGACCGGCCTTCTCTCACTTTCGCAACTGCAGTGAGGATCTGAGCAGGTTACATATGTGCCTGCATCGTGGTCGAATCCCAAACCATGCCAAGATAAGTGGTTCTCTGTACTGGAGAAAGCACACTTTCCTTGGCATTAAGTCTAAACCCCAGCTCTTTCGTGTGAGCGAGAACGACACCTCAATGCCAAACCATCATCTGCTCTGATTGAGCTAATATCAACCTGTGACGAGTGGGGTGGGGCCGAGAGACGTGGGAACGAGGAGTGAGGACAGGTGTAGTGATTGGAGACGAGCTACACCTACGCCCCACCGCCGGTCTCTCGTCCCTTACGGTCGTCGCTCCATTTTCATATCCTTCCATCTCCTACGTGGGACTCGAGACCGGCGGTGGGGCGCAGGTGTAGCTCATCTCCAATCACTACACCTGGCCTCACTCCTCGTTCCCACGTCTCTCGGCCTCGCCCCACTCGTCACACAACCAATCGTCAATGTGGTTGAGTCGTGAAAGTGTGGGGTGAGAGTGCAAGGCCAGAGGAAGATCCGTATTGGTAGGCTTTTGCCCCCAAAAGCAAACCACAGGAACTTCCGATGAAGAAGGATGGAGATAATTGCATGTTTTTGATAGATCGTGACACACCAGTCCTCGGACTTGGCATGTGCAAGCGTGCTGAACTTTGGTCCCCTGAATGAGCGGTTCAAATAGCACAGAAACTGGTAACTGAGAGAAGCGCTCGCCGGAGATCGCTGCGCCTTGGAACACCGGCAGGGTTGACAGAACGATCTCCTGAGGGCACTGAGGAGAGATGGGCACCATGTAATGCGGTGTACACCTCTGTTCCCCAGAGGGAGCTTGCCCTCAAAACGTCCTAGGCCTTAGGCGTCAGGATGTTATGACGAAGGTTATCCAGCGAAAAAGACGGCCCGCAGAACTGCTTTCCTCTAGAGGTGAACACGTGTTCTCACACAAGAAATTACATCCCAAGAGCCCCTGTACATCTAACTTCATGTAGTCAGGTTAATATTCCATTTATTCCTCAGAATTAAATTTAGTCAACAACCAGATGAGTCAACACGGTCTGGTGTAGAAAAACTCACATAAAAACAATGTAATACACACATAGCGCTTGCTGAAAGCAGAAGGCTGGTTACCGGCTTCGCCTCTCATGCTTTTATGCTTCCTGGTCTCTGAGGTCAGCCGCCTATGACGTCTCGCCCATCCATTGGACTGATTACACACGGTATTCAGAGACGTCACGCTGGAGGCGTCATCGACGCAGCTCGAAGTTCCTGAAGAGGAATCAGAATGGACGCCGTGTACTTTTGATATGGCATATGCTTTTAAAAGCAGATCACAATTTTGCCTGGTTATTGTGCCAATTCATGATATATTTATGTCATGAAGTATAACTAAATGTCTTTTCAGTCCACTTTCAGTCTTTTATTCAGTCTTTTTTGGTCATAAGAGTAAAATAAATCAAAATAACCCACTGTACTTTTTAAGACCCACTGTTTGAAACCATTTTTCTTTCTCGTCTTTACTCCAGCTCATCTTGTTTTTGACAGCACCTCTATCACTATCTTGAGGGTGTTATTTGGGAGCACATTAAACCTGTCTGCAGAGAATTCATTTCTCCTCTGTTCACCTGTGCTGTCTGTGATACACAAAAGCCTCAAACAAACAGCAATCCTGGATAAAGTGCTTCTGGAGGGCTGAATTCAAAAGCACTGAATTAGTGTGTGTGTGTGTGTATACTAAAGAGCTTTACAAAACATCTCAGTGTTGTGCACAATGGAAGCACAATATCAAGATGAAAAATACAGTGCATCTTACGAAAAAAACCCACAATAGTTCAAATATCAACCTCAAGCACCTCTGGCTAGTTATGGATGTTTCCATTATCAGCGTTATTAGCATCACCCATGCTCTAATTGTTCCTCCCAGCCTGCTGTGAGTGACTGGGAAGCGAATGCAACTCCCCCAGCCATGTGTGAATTCCTGGAGCTGGAAACTGGGTCAGTGTTGGCCCATGACTGTCCTCTAAAGCCCCAGGGGCAACTGCAGGTTACTCCATCACAGCATTATGGGTCACTGGAGCATCTCAGTCCAATAATCCCCCATGAGCCTCTAGTAGTTAAATACACTAGCAATTTGTTTAACAGCCTATACATCAGGCTTAACAGGATATACTTCAGTGACTAATGCTTTTTAGCATGAAGATGGATGACTGGAGAGTGCAGTTTGGAAAGATTGCTACATTAGCTTGAAGAATATGAATTTGTCCTGAATTTATTCTGGATTCAATGGTTTGATTTAGGCAAACGATAACAACAGCAATCATATAATGAATATGAAAATGCACAGAAATTTTGTTTAGTCTTCGTGGTATGGACATGGCATTTTGCCAGTAGTTTATACAGAGATTTATACTGTATATGCATTTGAATTACTCCAAAAACTACACTATTAAATATACATTAAAAAGAAACAGCCATTGTAATTGCCAGAAATTTGGTGTAAATAAATATGGTCAAAATGTTTCATTTTACTAAATATAACAGTATATTTAATGAAGTGTTATAATGTTAATATACCAATCTATCTAACTACCAAAACCTAATTTGTATGTTAAAATGTACTGATAATCACCACAATGATACAGGTGGTAAAATAGACAGCTACTCGACTGATGCATTAGAGTTTATAGTAAGGGTTTCTCCACAAAACGTGTAATATTTGTATACGATTCATATGGTAACACACAATACAAAATATTGCAAAAACATTAATGTAACACAAAAATAATAAGAAACAAAACTTATAAAATATAATCATGTTGTGTGACATGCTTTTACTTTTTTGACCATGAAGTATACTGTTGTTATGTAATATACTGTCTTTTTTTTTACTTTCAGAATCGTGGACAGTATTTTACAGTAAAATTACATATGATGCAATGTTAAACAATGTCTATTTACTATGAATAAATTGATAAACTTTAAGATATAGTTATATTAATTATTTGTAAAATATTTCTTAAAACTTTGCTATGATAAACTATGTATTAGTGGTCCCATTGACACTAGAGCAATTACATTTATGAAAACTGTTCGATGCCCTCCAAAAGTCCTGATATCAACTTTTGAGCCAATTAGACCAATGTTTCTCTCGTTTAGCGTTTATAATTTATTTATTTGTTTGTTATATGATTCGTCAAGCGTGACACACACAAACACACAGATATATATATCGCAAAAAGCAGCATGATAATTGAGAGAGCTGCAGTCTCAAATTGAGGATATCCCAGCATATTCATTTAGTTGGACCCAATGCAATTTAACAGCATGCAAATATGTTCAGCAATCTTACAGAGATGTACTTTAAAAATCACCTTTCCAAAATGAAAAGGCACTTCCCATTTCCCCGTGAAGCTCTGGTTTCTATTGTATATTATAGATATAGAGGCAACGGACACAGCTTAATAAAGTGGTGTCTGGTGAATTACTGTGATTTACTGTAATATGCTGAGGATGGGCCATTTCAGTGTAGTGCTTCCAGGCCTCTTTTTGTTCTCGCTCTTTCTATCTCTGTTTGGGATTCACCTTGCGATTCCATTTAAGGGCTGTTTTTATTGTTCAAACACACACACAAACACAGATGTCCTCTCATACCAACTGCCCCTTTATCACTTTAACCGTAGATATTTCTGTAAAATAGCTTTGGTTTTGCAGCTGATCCCTTCCACTGTACAGTAAAGCACATTAAAGACCCTATAAAATTTCAATTGCTTTTCATGAAGAAAGCTTTTAGTCAGTGTCTGATAACTTTGAGGTCATCTGTATGTTAGTGAACTCATAAAAGTTAGGAGTCAAATAAAAAGTTCTGGGAAAACAGACCAAAAATATTAATGAATGATCTCACACTCATGGGTTTATCCAATATATATATTTATTTTGTCCAGTAAAATGCTGTCTAAAATTATTAAATTATTAATACCACCTGCCTTTAACAGAGTAGCAAGTCATGGTTTGTCAGTGTGTGCAAACACTCAGACTTCATCAGCTATGCATTTTTTATAAGCGTCTTGTGTAACTGTGACATAAAATAGACCAGCCGTTCTGGACCTGGGCACCTGGACACAGATGTCTCACACCATCTGTACACTGAAAGCGTGCTGTGTGGTGTGACGCACAACACAACACAACCCAACCCCCCCCCCCCCCCCCCCCCCGGGTCTGGAGCCCCGCAGGCCTCAATAAAACTCAGACTCATTGGACAAACATGTCTGGGATGAAATTTATGCAAAATAATATTATGTTGCATCTTGTACACTTTTGCGACACTATCAAAGTGAAGTGTCCAGAGAATGGCACTAAAAGCTCATTCAGTTTTATTCAAAAGAGATTAAACGGAATCTGGCAACGATTAATGCATCTAAGCAGTTCAGAAGTTAAATGTGTAGTATTTGAAAATGCATTTCAAGATAGCGTAGCATCAACGTGTAACAGGGGTGTTTAGCCCATCGTTTAGGGGAAATGGATTATGGCTGCCCTGGAAGTTTGGACATTGAAGGGATCTTGGTCCCCACTCCCCAAACTTTTTAGTCTCATTACAGACTAATGTGTGTATTTGGTTTCTTAGCTTTTTGGGCTGGAACACTACTGATTGACAAGTTTAGGCTTCAGGTATGGTGATGCCCTCCCCAGATCTCTCTGACAACTCAACAACAACAACAACAAATTTACACTATAGATAGGTGCAAAAGGAATTAGACAGAATTTATTATTTTAAATTCTTTTTTTTTCTTATGATTAATTATTTTTTCTGCTTGAGTAATCAAATAAATAAAATAAAACAGAAGAATTAAGTCTTTCTGTTGTCTTTTGAATTGACACAAACTCCCTCAACTCAGCTGAAAAACCTTTCAGTATGACAAATCAATTATGTGCCAAAAAACTGATAAACTGTTCTAAAAAGGATCAAACTAAGATGTCACTTGGATGGCAGGGTAGCTACACAATCTTCAAACTTGAAACGGTGGAAAAAAGTTACTCTGTATTAAAGGTGGGGTAAGTGATTTCTGGTAGCCAATGTTGATTTTTAAAATCACCAAAACAAACACACCCCTAGCCCAAAAGGATCTCAGCCCTATTTTGATAGCTCCACCCCACACATATGTATGCAACCCAGGCAACAATTATGACGGAATTTGCTGTGTTATTATCTGCTGTATTAAACATATTATCTTACTTTTTGGACACGCTTTGGGAGCCTACGCTTGAAACAGACAGCAGATCATTTAGATGCTTCAGACTTATAGGATGTGGAAATGAATGTGTCTTTATCATAGCTGAAGGGAACCAAAATACTATTGCCAATGAACAAACAAGCAAACATGACACAAGAATATTCAAGCAAAAGCCAGCATATATTAGTTCTAGAAAATCTGTAAAGTCCTTATCAGTGATGTTGCATTTTAATGTTTTTGTTAGCCTATACTGTTGAACCCACTATGCGACGCTGCATTGTTCATACAGAATACTAGCTGATATGTGATGCAGACTTCAAAATGTTTGAGTTTACAAATCATGCACTATGGTAAAAAGTATTTTGAGGTCATAACATAGTACTGTGCAAGGAACCGCTTGTACTCCAATAAATAGCTATTTACTTATCAATGATGTGGCCTGTGATCATAATTTGTGAGAAAAAGGAATAAAAGTTGATGTTTAACTGCCACTAGTGTTCATTGCAGATGCAGCGAATGTATGTATTGGTAAATTTATTTGTAAGTACTTAGGTATCAACCTTATCACCTATAAAAATGTGCACAGGGTTAACGTTATATTATCAGCTTGGAAATATATATTTATTTGACTAGAAATGCCAAGGACTGGAAATAAAAACTGGAAAAGAAAACTACGCTTCTAATGCTTTTTTTTAGCTGACTTGAAAAATAGTCAGCCTTGCTGCCTCTAACCACTGACCAAGAGGAGTCATTTTGCTTACCATGTCTGAACTTATAAATGTTTCTGTTACTGAATCTCACTTATGAGAAAGTAATTAAACGGCAGGTAGTGGTTTCTCTCAAGGGGCAGCTCATGAAGTTCTGTAAACGAACTGTAAAACTGTAATCATGGCCATCTAATCCCTGAACCCCCAAACCACACTGCACTCATCTCTCCAGTTCCACTACATCATCAGAGAAATAGCCACAGCCAGCTGTTATTAAGGTCATTATGTTTCATTTACAGCGGGGAATAGCCGTCCAGTGCTGATGTTCCTGGACACACACCACACGAATCGATACACTCATCCAAGGTCATACAATGGGCCTTATGTAACACGACTTCATTAGTAATCCTTACACAAAGCAATATGTGCGGAAATTGAACACAATCATTAATGTGGCCTAAAATAGACTCTGGTTACGTAAACTTGTATACGTGGCATTCTTCTGAGGGAGTGTCTGTGTACTTGCCAGGTATGGATGATTATATTGTAAGAGAGAATGAAATGATTTATTCGCCTAATTAGAGCGAGCGCATGCGGGGCAAATGACAATAAATTCCTCTGCTTTGTGATGTTTTGTGAAGGACAGCACTCTGACACTGAGGTACATGCAGGCTTTATGCCGGTCTGTTTGACTGCTGAGGTAAATAAACTGCTTTGCTGTCTTCTGCCTACATAGGATGCTGCCTTCTGAGTTAGCATTCAGAAATGGACCCGCATAAGAGATTTGTACAGCTCTACATTGGCTCCATGAGCCACAGAAATGTCACTTCTCAAGGGACGTGAAATGAGAGATGCTAATCACAATTGATTTCAGTAACGTTTTAGCATGTTGCAACTTAGCTACTGTAGTCAAATAAGCAAAATATACATTGTACATATTGCACAAACACTATGTAAAATGTAAAAATAGATTCCACCCAAACACACACACAAAGCTTATATCAATCTATTTGGGAAATGTCACATCCAGTTTTATTTTTTATTTTTTTTACATAACCTATGACGATGTATTGCCTTATCCAAAATGGATATATTGGCCAACATGAGGTGTTTTGGAAAGCAGCAAATCTAAAATTGTACATAACACAAGGGGAAAGTCTTCTTGAATCTCTAGTTAACTGGTGTCATATTCAGAAAGCAGCAGGACATCTGCAAGGCTTTTCTTGGGTCGTCTTGTTCTGTCGGCAAGACTTGTGACATTAATTTGATGGCTTCTTTGGGGATTTAAACAAATGTAAACCAATTCCACACTACTGATCAAATTTCCTCTGGATATAATCCTTTGCTTGCTATTTTACAAAGCTGGCATTGACTTTTTATTCATCCTGCATCTCACACGATTTTTCCAGGTCGTGCCCTGTTGCGGTTGAACGGAGAGAAGCTGGAGAGGATGGGTATAATCCAAGAGACACTGAGACAGGAAGTCCTCCAGCAGGTCCTACAGCTACAGGTCAGAGAGGAAGTGCGTAATCTACAGCTGCTCAGCAGAGGTGAGAGGTCAACACCTGAAACACACACACACTCATCTGCTATTAACTTTACCATTATTGCTGCAGTTGACTAGAAACTCAGAGATTCATTCAGACTGTATGTGATAATATAATTTATATATATTAGCTTTTTTAATGTTTTTTTTTTCTTCTGACACATAAGTGGAAAACAGTACAAACAAGTTTAATGAATGTTTATTATATTATATTATATTATATTATATTATATTATATTATATTATATTATATTATATTATATTATATTATATGTATTTTACAATAGCATGCTGCATCTCAACAATATTGTAGCCTAATAAGCACAAAACGCATATAACATATTGGGTCTTTTTTCCAATTAGACCATTTTAACTGGACTGAAAAATTATTTTATTTTAAATTTTATTTTTTATTTTTTTGTATTTGTATTTTTATTTGTAATATAATATAATTAGAGGTGGGCATAGATTAATTTTTTTAATCTAGATTAATCTCACTGTGATCTTGAAATTAATCTAGATCAATCTAGATTAAAATGGCTCATTCGAATTCTGCCAACGGCATTCAGAGCAGGGCCGTGCAGAGACCTTTGGAGGGGCAGGTGCTCAAAGTATAAAAGAGGCACATGGAACAAGGCTTTAAAAAGCGCGGTTCAAAATATCAATACAGCAATATATTGTGATGCATTCCTTGCCGATTTGCGTATTGATATGGATGATTATGTATTGATACGGCAGCCAATGCTGTGATGTAGTTTTGAAAAAGAAAAAGATTAGAAGAGACAATTTTAAGTTTAAAAGTAAAAAAGTCTACATTTGCCTCTTTGTCTTCCTCTATCTCCATCTCCTCATCTGATCTATTACTTTCCATTCTCTGTCCATCTAGGAACAAGGCACAATCTACTATTTCATTATCAATCTATTATTTTAACCATCACTACTATTCTTGCACCTAATCAATAAGTCCACCTTAAATATTGATACAAAACAATAAACAACTGAGTCATGCTATGAAAGCACTGTATAACTTATACAGGCTTATGTTTTATTTATTTTTCTTTTTATTCAAAACAATTCCAAACATGCTTAATATATCAGGAAATATCTCGATTCTCAAACGTGTAAGTAAACGCGTTTTGCACCTTTATAGATTGTTATTTGATCAATAAACGGAAAGGTAGTGTAATCTATTAACTACACATAAAACCCAGACTTTTTACTTAAGTGCCATATCATGCCATAAAATATTTTTAATACGACTGAATTTGCATTTAATGTAAATTTTAATAACAATATTGTAAGTTACTTATTTTAACTCTTTCATTTTACAGAGAGTAAAGAACATTTACATTATCAAATTACATTTACATTCAGTCTAGCCAGAGTTCAGGCACTCTCAAAAACTCCCATTAAAATCACTGAAGCACTTTTATGCACATCAGGATTGTTTTTAGTTTTTACTCTCTCTCTCTCTCTCTGAAGAAAGAATTCGCTAAATAATTCAGTCAGCGAGCAAGTGAACCAAAACACCGCGTTTCATGATGACTCTTCTGCACGTATCCGATTGTCCATTGCATTCGCGCAACAGAACCGTTGATTGGTTATCATCATGAAGCATTGTTAGAACGTCTCTGGCTCAGCGCCAGTCAGCGAACACAGATTTGAATTTAACAGCTGATGCTGAACGATCTAATCACAACAGTGTGATTAGATCAAATATATAAAAAATATTATTCTGCTGTTTTTTTTTTTGTTTTTTTTTTGTCGTTTGGAAGCTGCATTTAAAATCAACTTGGCTCAGAAATCTTTGAAGGGGCATGACGCCTCTGCCCCTCGATGCCTGTGAAACGTTTCTCCCTCAAACAGCACGCTAACGTTACTCTACACTACAGGCTACACACCGCAATATAAACAACATATCTGCATGTTCTCACATCACGTCGTTCTTGTAAAATAATAATAAGTAAATACATATCAAAATCACTTCGCTGAGAATGAAACACCACTTACCAGCTTCCGCAGTAATGAAAATATCCTCTGACAATTAAAAAATGCGCGTGCGGCGTGACGAATCGTCCCGGTTGGATGAGGAGGTCGTCGTCGTCAGGTCAAAGGTCATCATGTTGGTCATCTTATTGACGGCTAAATTATTATTCAAAATTTTACTAATATTTAGATTGGGCATGAACAGGCATTCACAAAAGGAAACGTTATGAAAAAAAAAAAAAAAAATTAGAGGAAATTTTGCTTTGACAAAAGGGCACTTTAGGCACCAAAGGGCAAAGGGGCAGGTGCTCAAGCACCCAACGCCCCCCCCCTCTGCACGTGCCTGATTCAGAATATGTGTGTTACCCAAATAAAATTGACAAACAGTAAGTCTTTGAGAAGGGGTTTATCAAGCTAGATGGTGCATTAGAAATGTACATCTCCTGTTTCCAAAATGCATCACAAACTGCTTGAAAAAGCTGTAAACTAATTCCACATTGCACAAGCGGGGACCCGGTGAAGGTTGTACCAGTGGGCCCTGTTTGAAATTGTCTAATTTTTATGTTCGTTTATTTTTATTTATTTGTGCTTTTTACACAATGTTTAAGGATTTTTTTTAAGTTTGTAGGTGTCAAGGTACAGAAACCGAATAATTAAATGTAAAAAAGCACTGGATAGTCTTCAATGTAAAAATGAAATATACAATCAAACCTACATTTATTCAGACACCTTCAACCTTTCTCACATTATTACAGTTTTGCTATATATATCAAACAATATATCTGGTGTCTGAATAATTTTTGGTTTGACTGTTAAAACTACAAAGTAGTCAAGAGCAGTGAGTGATTTTAATTTTAATTTACTTGGACAGCAGCCAGTCGCTAAATTATGCGCGGTCACTTTAAGAGAAGATGAACGCATCCGATATAATACACATCCCATTTTTCCTCAACTGTTTACATTCACTTAAGAAATAACTGACAGTTTTTTCGAGCATAATTTCCAAGGTGGATATTTTGACATATTTCGTATGTATTTGTCAGCACTAGAGCAAAAATAAGCAAATTCGATGTTCAATTGTTTTGATCAAAACACTTCAAAACGCTTATTTTTAGCGTCTTGAGACGCCTTTCTCTGCGTGAGCCCTGAACACCAGAACACCGCGAGTACTGAATCGGGCTCTTTCACACCTTGTTGTTTGTTTCAAACTGCGATTTGTATTTGTTCACTCGGGTGCAGGAGGGACTTTGAGGAGAACTTCGCAGAAGAGAGCTCGGTTCAGTGTCGCTGTCCGTTAGGCTGGCCTCAACCAGTCGGTTATATAAAATATCTAGGTGAAAGTCATCATAGCTTGCCTAGTCCCAGCTCCCAACCCAACTTTGAGAATAGATTAACGGCGATATTTTTTTTATCGCCCGATAAGAGTCTCGCGTTAACGCAGCACGTTAACGGTGATAACGGCCCACCACTAAATATAATATATTATAATCTTCAACTTAAGGACCAGAAATCACTGTTGTAAATAATAAAACACACAGACACGTTTGTTTTTTGTGAAAAGTGGGTTCATCCCTGAGTGTAATGGTTTTTATACTGTACAAACTGTATCATATGGCCCTACACCAACCCTAACCCTAACCCTCACAGGAAACTTTGTGCATTTTTACTTTCTCAAAAATCTTATTCTGTATGATTTATAAGTGTTTTGAAAAATGGGGACATGGGTTATGTCCTCATAAGTCATCCTCTCCTTGTAATACCTGTGTCATACCCATGTCATTATACAGAGTTGTGTCCTGATATGTCACAAAAACAAGAGCACACACACACACACAATTTTCTGCAAATATCTCTATGTTATAAAGTATTCTGTCTTTCAGGAAAAAAGTATTTTTAGGATATATGTTTCTCATTTTTTGAAGCTCACTTAAACACAACTTTCAAAGTTTCAGAGGACAACCCTTAGTTCAAGACACAAAGTGTGAGGGTCTCCTCGGAGCAGACGCACCCTCAGAACTCCCGTCTCAGCAAGTGTCAAAGCCCAGTGTACCCCACATTAACAAGGAAAGGGAATTAGAGACCACTTAAATGCTGTGTCAGGGAATTCTACCAACAGCTTAGGGGGCAAATTTAATTTAACACTTCACCAAGTCCCGGTCTCCGTGCTTTGATAAAGGAATCTAATTGAGCCACCCAGAGGAAAAATCCTCACCTGAGGTTCAGAGGGCCAGGATGAGGGTTCAAACAGGTGAAGGGTGTTCCAGAGAGGAGGACAGTCAAATAAAAGTGCCGTCAATGCTGATTAGTTTGTTTCTGATAGTTGTCGTCACCTGTCAGAGCGTGTTAAGTTTGGTTCCTGGAGACTATTGGGCACGACTGGAGGACACAGCTTATCTGAGTGTATTCTTAGATGCATCTCTCAGCCAGCAGGGTTTCCGCTGGACGTCTAAACAGAGGCCGTCAATAGCAGCCTGTCATATTTGATTCAGTTGAATGAAAATATGAAATATTGATTGGGGGAAAAACGAGAAAGCCAGTCTGACCATAGAAGGGACTGAAGGCCAGTTTTACTAACCGTCTTTTGCCGTTAAAATTCACAGTGACGAATTAGCGCTGAAAAGGCTTGGACACAGTTATTTTTGCACCTGACCTTATTGAATATGCATTTGTTGGAGTTTCCCTTTCAGACACAAAATTTCGAAGAGGAAAGTATTATTAATTAACACCCCCAAAAATTGCATGTCTTAAACTATTTTGTGCTTGCAATGGCTAGATTTATTGTTGCTAGAAGGAGGCACTGCAGAGAACAGAGAATGCGTGGTAGAAGGGAGAGGATTTTTCCCCATGTTTTAATTTATTTGGAATGCCGGAAGAACACATACAAACATATCATTTTCCAAGCCATGCTATTTTTAATTTGCTTCAGGAAATAAAAGACGACTTGGAACCCTCGGCTAGGAGTCACGCAATACCAGCTTTATCTAAACTTCATGCAGTCCTTAATTTTTTGGCCTATAGTTCTTTTCAACGTAGCTTGCTGTGGCTTCTTTATTTCTTAAGACTATGCTAATTTGTGCTGCGATTGGTATATTGCGTTGGTCAATATGCAAATGATATATTGCATCTGTGTTCTTTAATTTGCAATAGTTGTGCTATTTATTACTGTTGTGGAAACTGGGATACTTTTTAAAACTTTTTTTTTTTTTTCATAAAACTGTTACTACACTGAACTAAATTCTAAGCGCAACACTTTTGTTTTAGCCCCCATTTATCATGAGCTGAACTCAAAGATCTAAGACTTTTTCTATGGACACAAAAGGCCCATTTCTCTCACATATTGTTCACAAATCTGTCCAAATCTCTGTTAGTGAGCACTTCTTCTTTGCCGAGATAATCCATCCACCCCCAAGTTGTGTCATGCTGATTAGATAGTGTGATTATTGCACAGGTGTGCCTACCATAAGCTGTCTCCAAAGGCGTTTCAGAGAATTTGGCAGTACATCCAACCAGCCACACAACCACAGACCATGTGTAACCACACCAGCCCAGGACCTCCACATCCAGCATCTTCACCTCCAAGATCGTCTGAGACCAGCGACCCGGACAGGTGCTGTAACAATCAGTTTACATAACCAAAGAATTTCTGCACAAACTGTCAGAAAGCTCATCTGATGCTCGTCGTACTCACCGGGGTCACAACTTGACTGCAGTTCATCATCGTAACTGACTTGAGTGGGCAAATGCTCATATTCGATGGAGACTGGCACTTTTGAGAGGTGTTCTCTTCACGGATGAATCCCGGTTTTCACTGTACAGGGCAGATGGCAGACAGCGTGTATGGTGTTGTGTGGGTGAGCGGTTTGCTGATGTCAGCATTGTGGATCTAGTGGCCCATGGTGGCGGTGGGGTTATAGTATGGGCAGGCATATGTTATTGACAACAAACACAGGTGCACTTTACGCTAATACAGAGAAGATTAGCATGGCCCCTGCGAAAGGATGACACGCAAATCCGTGAAGCGCTCGGGAAGTCGTGGCCTAATGGTTAGAGGGTTGGACTCCCAATCGAAGGGTTGTGAGTTCTAGTCTCGGGCCGGACGGAATTGTGGGTGGGGGGAGTGCATGTACAGTTCTCTCTCCACCTTCAATACCACGACTTAGGTGCCCTTGAGCAAGGCATCGAACCCCCAACTGCTCCCCGGGCACCGCAGCATAAATGGCTGCCCACTGCTCCGGGTGTGTGCTCACAGTGTGTGTGTGTTCACTGCTCTGTTTGTGTGCACTTTGGATGGGTTAAATGCAGAGCACAAATTCTGAGTATGGGTCACCATACTTGGCTGAATGTCACGTCACTTTCACTTTATTGATTGCCTTTTAAATGCACAGAGATACCGTGACGAGATCCTGAGACCCATTGTTGTGTCATTCATCCACACCATCAACTCATGGTGCAGCATGATAATGCACGGCCCCATGTTGCAAGGATCTGTACACAATTCCTGGAAGCTGAAAACTTCCCAGTTCTTCCATGGCCAGCATACACACCGGACATGTCACCCATTGAGCATGTTTGGGATGCTCTGGATCGGCATATACGAGTTTGTGTTCCAGTTCCTGCCAATATCCAGCAACTTCACACAGCCATTGAAGAGGAGTGGACCAACATCCCACAGGCCACAATCAACAACCTGATCAACTATGAGAAGGAGATGTGTTGCACTGTGTGAGGCAAATGGTGCTCACACCAGATACTGACTGGTTTTCAGACCCCCCGGACCCCCCAAAACAGTACTGGGTGCACATTTTAGAGTGTCCTTTTACTGTGGCCAGCCTAAGGCCAGAGGTGGGTAGTAACGAGTTACATTTACTTCGTTACATTTACTTGAGTAATTTTTCATGGTAACTAATACTTTTCGGAGTATATTTAAAGATGGGTACTTTATACTCTTACTTGAGTAAATTTTTGGGGGAAAATCTGTACTTTTACTTCGTTACTGTGGGCGACGCCCCTCTCGTTACTTTATCTTCATGCAATAAATGTTATAAATGCTTCAGTTTATTCCAAACGCGCCGTCTACTTTTCTCTGGGCAATGAGCGATGCCCATTCGCGAATGATTCATTCTTTTGAGTCAATTCTGTTCAAAGGCTTGATGAAACCAATTGGCAAGCGAGTGAATTGGTTCGTGAATCAGTTTGAAGGAGTCGTTCAGTTCCCTGGAGAAACGCGCTGAGCGTCTGAAGCGGTTCACTCAGAGTTGTAACGTTTAAGATCATCAGCAGCGTTGAAAACGGGGCTATGGAACTTCACTGAATTGAAAGCAAATCTGCAAAAGCCATTATTTGCTTGCGATGGAGATCCTTATTAGATGAACGCGTGTGCTGTCTACTGTTTAACAGGTAATAACTTGGGCTACATTCGATTACAGTACATGATACCACTGTGACATTAGTTTGTTGTACGTGTGTGGCTTATAACATAGGGGATTCAAGTTGAATGCATCTTCCAAAAGACAAAAAATAGCCGATTAAGATTTTATTAATTTTAATACAATCACACCGGTGTATGTTCAGCGAGTCATATCATCAGCCGCTAAATTCAGATCTGTGATCGCTTGCTGGCGCTGAGCCAGAGACAGACGCGTTTTTACAGCGCTGCACATTAACCAATCACACACGGTTCTGTTGAGCTTTTGAATGCAATGGCCAATCAGAGGTGTTCCGATGAGTCATCGCTGAAATGCCGGTGCTTCCTTCACTCGCTCACTGACTGAATACCTCTTCCTGGCTAATTCTCTCGTCAGAAACAACAAAGTGCAGATGTGTGTACGAATCTATAATTAAGATATTGATTTCACAGTGTTAACAGTTTCAGTGATTTTAATGGGAGTTTCTGAGAGTGATTGAACTCTAGACTGTCAGTGAAAATGATCTTTAATAATGTAAATGTTATTTGCTCTCTTTCTGAACAATGAAAGATTAGTAGCAATATTTATATCACATTAACTTTCAATGTTAAATTCACATTTAATATAAAGTCAGTTGTATTAAAAATATGTTATGGCATGACATCTCTGTTACTTAAGTAAACAACAGACAGGGTTTTATAATAAATTACATAAATTGGAGTAAAGGCTGATGAAATATATACATTTATACACATACACACACACACACACATAACATACATTTTATCTATGTATCTAAATAAAAATAGGCTCCGTATATATGACCCAAAGTAACTAGTAACTAACTACTTGAGTAGATTTTTTATCCGATACTCTTTTACTCTTACTCAAGTAACTATTCAAGACTAGTACTTTTACTTTTACTTGAGTAAATATTTCTAGAATTACTTTTACTTTTACTTGAGTAAAGTTTTTGGGTACTCTACCCACCTCTGCCTAAGGCACACCTGTGCAATAAACATGCTGTCTCATCAGCATCTTGATATGACACACCTGTGAGGTGGATGGATTATCTCGCTAAAGAAGAAGTGCTCACTAACACGGATTTAGACAGATTTGTTAACAATATTTAAGAGAAACAGGCCTTTTGTGTCCATAGAAAAAGTCTTAGGGCTTCGAGTTTAGCTCATGGGGCAAAAACAAAAGTGTTGCGTTTAGAATTTTGTTCAGTGTATTCTTACTCACTTTTATCAATTTAATGCATCCATGCTGAATAAAAGTATACATTTATTACCAAAAAATATTACTGATCTTAAAACTTGAACCATAGATGACATCATATAATTTTAAAATTGAACTTAAAACTCTTAAATTGTGTATTATGTATATCATTGAGGGTAATAGCGTTCTGCCTTCTGCCCAATAATTTAATGTCTATTAACAATCAGCTTGATACCCTTCGGAGGATTTCTGGACTGGACTTCTGCTCATTTACCGGTCTCTGTTAAAGCTCATAACACTCACATGAGTGATTCAGAGGTGTAGATTGACCTTTCAGTCCAGCTGCTATCTGGTATTTATCCTCTGCAATGTTGCCTCTGTACTCTTCTAAATTGCTTTGTTCTTTTGGATCCCAGTAAGGCTAAGTAATTCTGCCCTCTTCATCCCTCACCGAACCCTCCTCCTTCCTCTCACCGAAGCAATTTAGCCGAGAGCGAGGCAGATTCTCCCAACACTATAATTGCTGTTTCTACTGAAACACCAAACCTTATTACCTCTTCTCCAAATTACCACCCAATCGTCCAACTGTATTAGTTTTAAACATCTCACATAAATAGAAGAGAAAAACCTGTGATCCACTGCTTCTTCATAGCAAACAATACAACCATTTGTTCCAGTTCCATCCTTTTTTTTTTGTTTCATTCTCATGTCGTTGCTCGAGCTCCACTTGTATTTAAACACTAATCTTGCGTAGATGTTTTTCTGAAATGGATTCATACAAATAAATGCATGATGTTTCAATGAATTTTTAATGTGCTTTGTAATGCACTTTGCTTGTGTGCTATGTAGGAGGGTTGTAAAATTGAAATGCTTTAGTGTTTCATTTCAAACCACAAAATAAAGATTTGAGAAAAGCCAAAAGACATATCAAACCGAATATCAAATGTGCAATGATTTTTTTGTTAAACGAGACAGATTTGTGATTCTCAGGGAAATGAGAAGTCTTCAACAAACCAATTAAATGTTGATGTAGCTAACGCTGTGAACCCGACGGGAAGTCTCTGAGACTCAGCTTCATTTAGAGCAGAGCGCCCCACACAAACTCCCTGAGACATCCGCCAGCGTAATCAGCTTGTCTCCTCCATATGCCTGTTTCCATCAGGAGAGCATCCTGAGGCCCTTCCAAACATCTGCCACAACAAGCTACTCAACGCACATTTTTCATCATGTTTCTTTCTCTTTTTTAGCTTTAAAGGAAATGTTCACCCAAAAATAAAACTCCTGTGTCGTTTCAGAATGCTGTGCTGGTAAATTTAACAGTTAAAATTCCATTAAAACATGTTAAGTAATTTAAATGTAATATTTTGTAATATATATTTGAATCAAAAATTATAATGTTATTGCTTATAAATTTCTTTTTTACACTTAATTTTAAAGTGTCCTTGTTACAGTGTAAATTATACATTTCAGTACTGAGTAATATTAATGAACCACATGTACTTACTATATGGTTAGGGTTTGGCTTATGGTAACTTGCATGTAATAATGCATAATTAATAGTAATTATACTAGTACATACTCAGTACATGTAACGTGTAACAAGGACACCTTAAAATAAAGGGTTACTAATTTCTCAATATACTGTATATTGAATTAAATCTTTTATTTTTTGCTTTTCTTTTCTTACAAATAGCACAGGTTTTGTATTTCTTTTTGGAGCTTAGTGATTCTAGGCTTCATTGATCTGAGCTTATGCACCATAGTTTTTGAGTGAACTTTGTCTAAATTACCCACCTCATAAGCTCAGATCAATAAAGCCTACAATCAATCAGATCCAAAAAGAAATTCAAAACCTGTGCTAATAAAAAAGAAAAGAAAAAAATGACTTAATTCAAGATTTGATGATAATATAGCATATTGGCATAATGACATATATACAAGATATTTTTATATAAAAGGCCAGTCATTTTTAATTGGGAACACCACATTAGCTAAAGGATCTTCAGTGCAGCACCATGGTTAAACACTTTTCAATACTGGCCCTTAATGGAAGCTTTGGTATAATTTGAACACTGTTCTCTGGTGAAATTGAGTTGTCTTAACTCTTCCCCTCCTCCCTCTCTCTGCTCTCACTCTTTCCATTCTGAATGTTTTTCATAGACAGATGTCTTCACCAGTAATCAGGTGTCTTCATCACAGACTGTGCGGCAGACAAAACATTCACCATTCATTCTGACTTCCACCAGCTTCGGCATGGTGGTATTTGATGTCACGACAGCACGAAGCACGCCACCTGTTCCTTTCCTCAAATGCGTTTATCACTGATTGTCCATTGTCCAGTGATTTAAATTGTTCCTTCCATTGTACTCTTAGCTTTTCTCACTTTCATTTTTATACTTTCTTTCTGGTCAGATTGAACTAGACTATCATTGATTGCCCAGGCTGAAAGAAACGCGTCTCTAAATTGCAATCAGTGTTTTTTTTTTTTTTTACAATCCCTTGCATAACAAAAAATATAAATATATAATAAATCATGCAGTGTTTCTAGTAGACAGCTGGCTGCTGCAGTTATAATGTATTCTGATATGATCTAATTTTGTCTGGTCCTTTTTGTTTCTACTCTTGATGAAAAGATCCTTCCTGCATTTTTCTCAGATAACACTCTTTGCTGGTGACAGATAAGAAATATAGCACACCATGATGTTCTTGAGAGTTATGTTAATTGCTACCACAAGACAAGCTCTACTCAAACTCTCAAACAACATCTGGGCGGTCTGTCGCCGCAGCACTTCGCCTATGAATGATGGTCGCTTCACATTTTAAGAATTACTTGTTTCTAAAGCGTTTTTCTAAGTACACCCTAGTCCAATTAAATTAGAACAATATCCAAACCAGATCTGACTATTTTCCAAAACCTGCTGAGATTAATGCCTAACATGGGTCGGATGCATCTTCTAATGTATCCTCCTAACTGACTGACTGTGTTGCAATCCCATAGACAGCAGCTGTGTGCATCACACAAATAATACAAGTCATTTCAATGATTAAATGCTAGGAGAGACTGATCTAAAGATGAATGCATAAATCAGTGCCTAATATGGTTTTAACTTATAATAATTAATTGATTTAGAGTTTTGAAAAGCTCAGTTTCTCCGATCACTATTTTATCTCGTCTGCCTGCGGGCATAACTTAGAACTTACACCTTGTAGATATACTTTAAATAGCCTAAATATTGGGCAAAATTGTTTTTTTTAATTAGAGTTCAAAGTTAACTTAAATGTACTTGTAAAAATGAAATTGAGAGTTTGATGGTGAATTAGAATTGTGTACAAAAGTAGCCGTCTATAAGGCAGCACAACGTCCTTCAGGTCTGAAGTGTGCACATGAAACACATTTCTGAGAGTTTTTAAAGCTCTGACTTTCTCCCTCATAAGACAAGAATTAGAAGGAAGAACATGAAGGTACAGAGGGATCTAATAGATCAGGAGCTAAATCCATGGATAGTGAGTAAATGTCTAACAAGAGAGGTTCGGTGATGCGCATCCCTTCTCCACATGTATTTCCTGCAATCACATGAATAATTTATGCTCTTTTTCATTCTCTTGTCTTTTCAGCTTCCTTCGGCAACATTTCATAGCTCGTCTATCCTTTTGGCAGTTCTTTTGACGTCCCGGCAGATACGGGAGGACTTGTTCCAATCGGCTACAGACAGAGAGAGCGAATCTGCCAGGAGGTGAAGCTGTGGACTATTTACTCAACACCAATTTAACAGACAGGACCGTCTTTTTATGCAGATCTGAATGGGACTCAAAAGGACATAGTCGGACTCTAAAACTGTAATATAATGCTAAGATTCAAGTCTCACCTTATCTCTACAAAACCTAGAGCATCAACCAGAGCTCTGTTAGACAATAGTGAGCATACGGATTGGATCAAGATGTTGACCCCAAATCAAAAGATGAGCATTGATCTCAGATCACGTTAAGGATCGCTTCATCTCGTCTAGTGTTGGGATGTCTGACAAACCTGCTTTTTTAGCCCAGCATCATTCACTCATCATGGACGTAGATGCAATGCTGAAGAGATCCTGTTTCTACAAGTGTGGGAACAGACCATTCCTTCTCCTACCTCTCACGATAGATTGTAGCATTTCTTTTGCAGAGAATTAGATCTAGATTAAGGCATGAAGTTTGATTACCCAATATCTTCGCATTCAAGCTAAAGGGATGTTCACACCGACAAAAACAACGACTAATATGATCTGAAACTGGATATTATGGACAATTTGTTTCAAAATGAACATTGAATGTTAATAGCATCAGATGTACACACCTAAAAACCAACCATCGTTTTGCTTTTCTTCTCAGGACGTTCAAGAGCTTCGTACATTGTTCCTGCTGTTACCTTCATAAGTTATATTCTCGATTTCAGTGTCCTTTTAAAAATCTTGCCCACAGTGTAGCAGGTTTTCTCCTAATATACAAAGAATATATCAGAGTATGAATATACCTTTACTCTAGGAGTTATAGAGAACATGTTGAACTCGTCGTAGAAGTCCCAGTTGTCCAAGCAATAATGTAAAGAGGTGCCACATGTCTGCATGGTTAGACCTGTTAGAGACCTGTTTTAAATCACAAAATGTAGGTCTGCAACATAACAAATCCAAAAGCTAACTTTAAATGTTGCTGGTTGCGTGAACTAGGCTTTTGAGTAATGAGGTTTGTTATCTCCAAGAATGCAAGAAGGCATGTTAAGTATGTGCTGCTGTAGAGGCAGTGTGTTTCCTCTAGTGTGATAAAGGAGCTTTTGCAGAGAGAATGTAATTCTTTCCATATTGTGGTTTTGACTTTATTAGTGCTGATGAATCCTGTACGCTTCAACACTCAACTACACTGTGATGCAGTGGCATGTTTAGGGAAAGCTTGAATGTTAGTCTGAGTTACAGTAAAATCTCATTTTTACAAAGCAGCTGGAGTCTCAGTGTGACGCCAGTTATTGTTCAAGGCTTTTACACAATGTACTCAAAGCAAACCAGTTCAGTCCATCCTGGTTGTAAATGTTTATATGAAACTGACAGGCCGGAATTCTCTCTGAAATTCATGTGATGTAATGATTGATGGGTTTCTAGGGCATTTCACTGATTATTGCATTACGACACACTAGCATTTTTTTCTCTCTCTCCAGACATGCAATGGGTTTTTTCTTTAAAATCTTGTTATGCAAAAATGTGAGGGAAATGAACATTGGTTATGTAATGGCTTGCTACCAACATGATTATACAAGACATGGTGTGGCAGAGACAGCTGTTTTGGAATAAAGTTTTCAAAATACAGATCATTCTCATATGGGAAGTTTGTCTTTCACTATTGTTTGAAACAACTGTGGGATAAATGCAAAGTAAAGGACATTAAGTTCCTGTGGCTCAGTGGTAGAGCATTGGGTTAGCAGTGCAAAAGGTTGTGGATTTAATTCCCTGGGAACATACATACTGGTAAAAAAATGTATAGCCTGAATGCAATGTAACTCGCTTTGGATAAAATGCATGAATGTATTAAAAATGCCCAAACCACCCAATTTTGTCAGATTTATCTACAGTAAATAAGCCTTTTACTCCAGAAAAAAAGACTGTGTAAATGCTACAGTAAAAACTTATTTATTGGTTAACAGTAAATTTCCCTACTACATATTATGAAAAATCTGTGTTGGAAATTACATGTAATTTTACGGTAATGTACAGTTTTTGGAAGTGAAAAAGCCTGTATAATTTACAGTGAAAAAACTTAAATTGACACCCATTTCATTACATTCCACATTTGATGTTTTTTTTCCTTTTCTTTTTTCGTTGAAATTACTAGTTTCTTCTTTTTTTTTTTTTTACCAGTTTTGTAAATTAGCATTGTATGTTACTATACATGTAATGTTGTTAAATTAATATTAATTTCATTATTTCAGTATCGTGTGTTGGTATATTAACATTATATCAGTTAATGAAATACGGTTAAATCCGTAAAACGCAACATCTTGCTAACTTTTTACAGTAAAATTCTGGCAACCACAGCTGCCAGTTTTTACCGTAATTTTTTATAGATTTCTTTTACGGTATACCTTTCTGGGTCAGGAAACATTTTAGTTGCAATGCTGTCTATGCAGGTTAAGAAAGCTCTTATATTTAATCAAATATCTTAATTTTTGTTTCGAAGATCTTAGGGTCTTAGGGGTTTGGAATGACATGAGAGTGAGTAATCAGTGACTCCCATTTTTAGGTGAACTATTGCTTTAATGCAGCCTATTATCATACAACGTGATGTACCAAAACAGAAAAAGTTCACTGAGTTGCTTCCACCATCAGAGAATCTATCCGTCTGTCTCTCTCTCACATCCACAGGTGCTCTGTCCGCTCCTGCTGAGCTGGATCTCCCCACACAGGTGCAGTGCAGACTGAGATGGAGGAGAGGTAGTCACTGTGCTATTTTATTCATGAAGGACCTCTGTGAGCCGTGTGTCTGAATACCTCAAGCTTCTCCTGGTCACACAACAGAGATCTGATTCACTACAGCAGACCCACGGTCAAAAACTCTGAGTTAGCTTAACTATATCCATCTTAAACATGTTTTTCTATTGTTCCTTCCTTTGTTTTTAGTTAGAAAGTCTCCTAGCTTAGCATTTTCAGACATGATTGATGCATTGAGACTTGTTTATGATGTCAAAAACACTGTTTAGTTAGGCAGCCCACTAGGTTTTAAACGAAAGCCATTTTTTATGATTTCCTCAAACTCCTCCACATTCCTTTAATCACCAGTTTATTTCCCGCTGCGTGCATCTGGCCCACATCCATTATTTCTCTCCTTCTCATTTTCAGGATTTGAAACTGCTTCTGAAGCCTCTCAAAAGCATTCAAGACTCAATAGGGTTGTTTGGTTTGTATCCTAAAACCCGTTACAGAATTAGCATTTTCGAGCCATGGATTGTCTTCTGAGTTTCCAGTGGGTTTTAGAATAAATTACACATATTCATACCTCAAATGTGAGTTTCGAACAGTTGTGTGCTTAACATCATAACATAAGGACAGGAGTTTGTGTGCTTGATGAATTGGACAGTCGCTGTAATCCTTACGTAGCAATTTGTTGGCAATTTGATCCCTTTAAAGATGTTCTAGTAATGTTGTAGCTATAGAAGACCATTTCCATTAACAAATTTAAAAAGCTTTCAGAGAGTTTATATCTCACAATTTTGAGTTTTATATTTCCTCCCCAAGTTTACAACTCATAATTTATTTTGAGTTGTAAAGGTACAGGTTGTAGGACCTGCCACTAGAGGACGCACTACCAAAACAATAACAATCGCATGGTTTGATGACGCTAAGAAGGAGTGTGGAATGATGGGATTTGTTGTCTTCTACCCAACCGCTGACGGCCATCAATCAGACGGAAAGATAAATCATGGATTTAACGCGAGTTCAACGATTTGCGCGAGTAGATTATATACAAAGTCAATGCAAAGACTAGAGAGTCTAGAGACGCGATGCCCTGCGTTTGGCGTGTATGCCCCATAATACTAATCTTGTTTATTGTTATATTAGCATACGTTTGCTGTAATGACATGAATCAAAACAACTCACCTGTTGAGTAAAACACAAGCAAGATCTGCATCTCTTTCTAGTTTAAGTTTGTCGCGAAGCTGTTGTCATGTGGTTTCTACGTCAGTAAAGACGTAACAAAGGGTAACTAACATCACTGACAGGTGACTGCACTGCCCCGTGTCACTGTTTAGAATGGGAATTTTCTCATGATTTACAAGTAGTTGAAAACATTAGATATATTGTTAGTAATCAGCTGGACAAAATATATAACACTAGCCTAGTGGTTTTTTTTTATATTTTACTGCAAATATCTTACAAATTGTACATTTAACATCTCATAATTCTGACATTTTCTAAATCTTGCAAATTCAAAATCTGGCAATTATCAATTATTTTCTTGAAATCGCAAGTTTATATCTTGCCATTCTGAGTTAATATTTCGCAATTTCAACTTTATATTCAGATTTATTTTTTGAAATTGTGAGTTCTGAGTTTCTATCTCACAATTTTTTATTTTCCTCAGAATTACTTTTTTTTCTAAATTGTGAGTTCGTACTTCACAATTGTGGCTTTTTTATTTAAAATATTGAGTTGGAACTTTTTTTGTGTGCAATCCTGAGTTCATATCTGCCAATTCTGACCCTAACCAAAAAAAAAGTCAGTGCAGATTTTTTTATATAATTCTAACCCCCCCCCCCCCTTCCCCCTTTTAAATTTAGCAATTCTGATTTTTTGCATATTGCTTATTATTTGCACATTTATTTCAAGAAATGTTTTGGTACATTACACTTTGTATTCATATCCATGGATAAAATCACATATTACATGTTTTTTTATTTTTGATCCGGCAGAAAATGTTATTCACATAATTAGACAGGGGTAGATTGGCCACCAGAAGTAGTGACTGATTTGTCTTGCTGCCTTGGAGTCCCTGCCGGGATATTATCTGTTTTTCTACAATTTCTTTCTAATGGTGTACACTTATTTATTATTATTTATTATTGCCTGCCCAATGCACCCAAGTGATTTCTGAATTCTGCATTCATTATTAGATCAATAACAGTTCATCATTCTTCTGGTTTAAACTTTTAAACTTCACACATTCAGCACGTGAGAACCAAAGATGGATTTCTTCTCCTCCAGTGAGCAGAGCTTCAGGTCCATGAATCCAAAGAACTTCTTGTGTGAATCAGATTTAAATGTAGCTACTTGTAAGCTGTTTTATGGCATCAGAGGACACTGAGTTCTTTCATTTGCCATCCACTTTTCTCGCTCTCTAATATAAACACCTCCTTAGGTCATTTCTGCACAAATGAACACAAACACCATCAGCACAAACAGGCTCTTTAACTCTCTTTCACCACCTGTTCCTTTGTTCCCTGCAGGGAAGACTGTCCTGAGTGACTGTGCAGTTCTGCCACAGAGATCAGAGCCGTGCGTCTGGCGCACGCCGCACCGTTGTGTCTCTGAGTGTCACTTGTGGAAGCAGCTGTCACACAAACAGATGATTAAAGAGCGCTCGATCTCCACCACCACCTTGAGAGGCAATTACCACACGACACAGAGGATTGCAGCCGCATAATGATCTGTGCGTTTGGAACACAGACACACACAAATGTGTGCATTATAAGCAGCCCGTGACGTTATGTGACAGTATCTGACAGCGCTGGAGCTCAGGGGTTATGCCTCATTGGCCGCCACATGGCTTAACCAATCAAGAGTTGACAGTGCGGAGGGCAGTTAGAGCAGTGGGACACTGTCCAGAGCGCAGTTTGTCTTATTCCCAGAACTAGCGGTGAATCTGCCATCTGAAAATATCCTGCCTCTGAAATGCAGTAACAGAGTCTGTGCAGCCTCCGATTCATGTCTGAATGATTATGAGCACACATGAATGCCACCACATGCAGTGTTGTGATTACATTGGTCAATGACAAATGAGAGTGAAAAGAACTAATCTTATGGATGTTGGCTGAAACACATTTATAGAACCATTTAGGGCACTCTTTGTTTTCATGCTGGTTTGGTTTTATACCATTTTCAAGAAAAGTGTAAATCTAATCTAATCTAAAATCTAGAGGATCACTTCGTCATTATTATTTTTATTATGTCATAACACCTATGTCAAACTCTAGTGCTATGGTAAAGCACCAAAGCCTGATTGACAAAGTTGCTTTGAAATGATGCAAAAAAGGATTGTATTTTTAACTTTAAAACTATCCAATCCAATGCAATGCAATGCAAAAAAAAAAAAAAAAAAAAAAAGACGACACCGAAAAACCTGATTAAAGCTATCCCTTGCTGTGAAAAACTGTAATAGATGTAATTAGACATTTCATGTAATTTAACAGTAAAATGCTGTTAAAAGTACAGTTTGGAAGTGAAAAAGAACAAATAATCTTTTAATTTACAATGACAATCCATAAACCTACTTTCTCAGAATTCTGTGTGTGTGTGTGTGTGTGTGTGTTGTAAATTAGATTTAACTGAAAAATTACTGGTTATTTTGTAAATATTTAAAGAAATATTCTTTATTAAAAAATATTTTTTTTTGCCATAATTATTAATGGCTTTCCCCTAATTTTATTTATTTCATATTCTTTCTATTTTTATTTCAGGTCAGTATCCACTAAATGAATAGCATTTTCAGTCTATTTTTAGCTTTGGCAGACTCATATTTTCTTTAAGCCTTTCTTTTCTGAGAATCGTGGTAGAAGCTAATAGTTTCTGATCACTTGTTACCACTTTCCCAAGCATTCTTTGTGCAAACACAAAATAAAATAATAAAGAAAAATGAATAAAATAAAGCACATCCTTTGCTGCCTAAGTAAAACATCTTCCTGTTTTTTATTTATTTATTTTTAAATCAGGAAGTAAAAATAAATAAATAAATAATAAATCACAGGAAGACTTGAAGGCAGCACGACTTTGAAGTACTAACAATTAAGGCGACTGAAAATGATCGTAAAATGATCTCCTGCTGTGGGGGAAAATGTTTGAACCAACTTTTAGCAAGTTTAAACTGGTCTAGCTGGTCTCCCAGACTGGCCCATTCAGATCAGGCTTAGCATGGTCTATGTACAAACGTTCTGCGCTATTTTAGCAAGGCATCCCTGGTATGTTCTCTTTCATTATTCACAAAACTGTCTGTGACGGGACAGATACAGGACTAGTCAGGCGCAGCGTGGATGCATATGTATCTCTGTCAGTGAGCTGGTGACAGCAGCATTCACTTGAGATCCCTCAACTGCTCTGCTATTGTGATATATGACTGCACTTTCCCCCTGGGTTCTGTTCATGTTGTGCTCCACAAAACACATGTTACACACTCCATCTATTTAAGATGAAGATCTGCGCGATCGATCACCACTGTAACAGATACACCCACACAAACCCTTGTATCACCTATATCTCTCATGTCATCCTATTTATCATTTCACTCTTGTCGTGGCTCCGTTCTCTCTCCGCTGCAGGCACTGGTCCGTGACTCAAGGTAAGTGAACACCTGATGGTAAACTGACCAGCAAGTGCTGAGAAATCTCCTTAATGGTGTTCACGATCTATGACACTGTTCTGCTCTATCAGCAACACACGCAAATCTATAGATCAGCACTACTGGAGGTAGATTTATGCTCTGTCGATCCCTGTTCAACCATAACCATTCATTTCAGCTGCATTCTATGATGGGAAAAGGGAGATAAAGGAAAAGAGAGAGGGGGAGGTAATGGGATTGCTTGGGGAATTAACTCTTTTCTATTTTATAACACATTTTCTATTCTGTATTTTATATCCCTTTATAAAACAATTCATACTCAGGATATTATAAAAAAAAATAAAGGCAAACAAACAAACTAACAATAAAAAAAAAGGAAACAAATTGAAATCAAATAATTGAAATGAAATATATATATATATAATATATATATATATATATATATATAAAGTCAAGATAAAATAAACTAAAAATGAACAAAAACTATATAGTAACAGAGACTTTAACAGTATTTCAGTCATATTAAAATATCACTGTTTCATATCAAATAAAGAGAACCGAAAATGTATTAATATTAAATTATTATACTAATTATTTTATAATTATCATTTATGATTAATAAAGTACATTTTGGAATAGTTACATTTAAAATAATAAATGAACACATAAGATAATATTAAACTTAAATATTTATACATAATACAATTTTATATTACATGAAATATTATATAACTTCCATATATGAAAACAATTATTCTATGAATAAAAATAAGGTAAATAATTAAATAGATCTAATCAAGTACTACGGTTAATAACATTACAGTGCTGTATTATCTTGCCTTAAAACTAATTATTTAAAATCATTTTACTTGTTGTTTTGACTGCATTTCTTTCCATATTTTTGGCTTATTGTATTATTTTATACAGTGTATTGTTTTATTTGTTTTTGTTCAGCACTTTGAGTTCTAGATTTAAAGGCACTATAGAAAATAAAGTTTATTTATTTATTATTATTATTATTTTAAGTTTGACCTACTCATGCATAGAGAACGATATTATTGCATTTTCATAGTAATGCTATGCTATACACATTTAACAGCCATTAAAAGTCATTACTAGTGTAAAGAGTCATATTTTACACTTTTAAAAAATATATATTTTAGTATAGTATAATATAGTACGGTAGGCTATATTTTCAAAAAGTTTAAATATTAGTTGTTGAACATTAATGTTTTAAGACATAAATGTGGGTAACACAGAAGGGACACAAGAGAACTTCTATTTCTAAACTTATATGGCCTTGATCAAATGTAATGAGCCAAATACTGTATCTTTGTTTACTGCATATTCGCATCTCTTTTCAGCATGTAGCTTGTTGTGACTGAGCCACAAATGGTGGACCGCCTAGAAACCAGTCGAAGACCCCCGGAAAGTGGATCGATAGATGAATCACAGTCTCTCTATGCAACATGGATCGTCAAGGGAGCCCAAAGGAAACGGCTCTCCTCTTGAACTAGCAGCTCTCGATTAAACAACAAAAAAAAAACACACACACACATTGCCAATCTCAGCAGAGAAAAGAAATCTCTCTCCAAGTCTCCAGTTATTCTTGGATTTCAACAGCGAGGAGTTACTCAGAGCTGAAGCGGTCCTTCACACACAGCTTGCTTTACTTCATTTCATGGCCTAAAATACAGCTGGAGCACTCACATACAGTATTACCACAGGGTTTTGGGAACGTGTCCAGATGACATGAACTACCCATTATGTAAGAGTACTTCGTAACTCTGAGAGTAGCTTGGCCTTCACTAACTCAGATGCTGCAGTGCTGTTTATGGCCTCTGGTAGACATATGGGTTTCTGTAGCCGACTATAGACTGCTGCGGAGAATGACTGATATATTAATAACATACAAAACTTGTCATCTTCCAGGAACAAGATTTATATTTCATGTGCATTATTAAAGTCATGAGATTGATAGTTTGAGGGACAGGCCTGCGTGTTAAGTGCTCGTCACCTGTTATCATCCGTCATAAACTCATCCTGCTGTCACATAATCCTGTGGACTAGTGCACACTTTTATCAGAATGACTCGTATATGAGAGAAGAAAGAGTAAGGGTGTGAAACGCTTTTGGAAAATAAGATAGTGAAGGATTAATAGAGTTAATTAACTAATGCTCTAAAATAGATAGGTTTGTAAACAAGTCCGAGAGCGTCTGCTAAATTAGGGTTTCATTCATTAAGTGTTGATTTATTTTTACTTTCTGAGGCTACTTTTGGACAAATACGGCATTTACAGGCAATATAAAATAGGATTTGGTTTTGGGCTATCACTTTTCCACATTTGGAGCCTCAGTAACATCCTGAGAAACGCAGTCATTTGCCTCCCCCTCCTGGTGAACGCAGTAATGGTGTGAAGAGACACAAAACAATGGGTTAAAATCTCTATTAAGCCCTGTGACGTAGGTGTGGAAAGCGAGACCTGTTTCTAGAAAACATCAAAATTGTTAATTTGCATTGCAAATGCAATATATATGCATAGCAAGTACAGAAACAAATAAAAACAAAACTTAATTGCTATTTACAGGGATATGACATCATGTTCACTTCTGTCTTCCGGACGGCAAAAATCCAGATAATAACTAGTAAAAATCCACATGATATATATCGAAAAGAAAACGACGTCATAATGCATATCCTCAGATTATTAACTTGCCCTAAAAACTAAGCAATCTTTTCTCCGAACCTAAGAGTCACATACGTCATTATAATGTTGGGAAGATTCTCATATGATGCGTCCGCTAAAGCTTTTCGTCATGAGCGAGCGGCATGACGTCAAGCCGCATCAAACGCTTCCATTCAGGCAGGGGCTTTATTATGCAGAAATACCAAAATGATTGGCCTGATATCAAAATGAGCGATCATAAATAATAACGCGAGAGTTTGCAAGTTGCCTGCCGACTGTAGTCACAACTGTCAAAGACAGCGGCGGATATACGCGCGCGACCCAGCACCCATACTGTTACTGTACACGCTCGCGGAGATAATATCCCTATCAAACAAATACACCGCATTATCCCGAGGTAAGGACCGGAATCGCGCGACGCTGTGCCTTCCCCTCCGCTCTCCGTCGCGTTTACTTCTACCAGCCTCGATTACTGCACTAAACATATCCCCGTGCCTCCTTTAGCAACAGCGAGAAGGTTTTTTTTTTTTTTTTTTTTTTTTTTACTCCTCCTTCGTATTAAAGTCGCCATTTTGCTTCACTGCCTATGAAAGCTTCTTGTATTTTCATGTTTTTTGGCGGCGTTTCTGCGTTTTTGTGCGCGTGCTTTTGAGTTGGATTTTAATGCGAGAGCTCGTGGATTACATATTAATGAAGAGGGGCTCCGGGTGCAGTCTGGAAACACGGTGAAAGTGCTCGGCTCGAGGGCATTTGCATCAGCTTGCTCTTTTTTCTTCCTTTCTCCTTCTTCTTCTTCATCCTCCTCCTCCGCGGACACGCGCAGCGGGGGCCGTGAGTGTGGCTACGGACCGTGACGCCCGTCTGTCCGCGACCCCCCGCGCGTCAGGTGCGTTTGCCATGTAAAGTCAAGCGGCGCGACGCGAGAGAAAAGGCTACAGCCTGACCCCACGTGGGTGACCCGCTCACCCGCTCACCCGTCAGTGTTGGGTGGCTTTCCAGGTAGGTGTGGCCTTCGAGAAATCGATTATCTGTCAATACTGCCAATTAAGACACAAGCTCGCCGGACTGTGCGAAGCGGCGTGGTTTAACGCGTTACGAGGTGTTAAGGCTTTTTGGGGGAATGAAATATACAATAAAGAATATGTTACATGATACAAACACTCACTCACTGTTTGAGCACTTAAAAATACTTATGTGGGTCATTCTCACGATACAGCAGCAGGCCTATATTTCCATATGTATGTCCTACCATATTGGGTTATTAAAAGTTTGTTGAAATGTTGAATATGACAAATCAGATATTAGTTTACTGTGGGGTGAAAATTATGTAAGACATTCATTTTGCGTTGTTGCAAATTTGGGAATAGTGTTTTAATGAAGAATCAATATATATATTTACTGTTCCCTCAATATAACTTCCCCTCATGTTAGTCTGTGGTGAAATCTTTAACCTGAAAATGACTTTCAAAACGAGTTCCCTATGACATCATCTGCCAGTAATTGTCATCATTGTGGTATTGGTATGTCCACTCAAAAAAATGCCATCCTGTTTGATAAAATTAATATTAAAAAGAGTTGTAAAAATATCAGAGCGAACTTTAAAGTGGCTAAATAAATGTAAGCTTACTCAGTTCCTCATTGAGAAATGATTAGCTAAAGCTCTTGATTTCCATTGTTGTAAGTAACAATTCTATTTCATTTTCTTGTTATTCTGTAAATAATGAAATTTTTGCTGTAGTGTTTGATTCTGATCAGAGCATTTTAGAAAGTTTGATGTAATATAATAATAATACAAAATATAGAAGTACTTGCTTAAATTACAAATCAAGCATATTTATTCTCCAGAAGTTATAGTTTTGATACAGTAGTTGCTGCATAGCAGGAATGAGCCTTGTGTGTTTCTCTGATTGTGTAGGCACACTTCCATCCACAGCCTTTCTGAAGTGTGTGACACATTTCCCAGATACCATAGCACTTAGTCCTACCAGCTGCTTTTCCTATTACCTTAGTGCTCTTTTCCTTTTTGGAATAAACTTCTGGCTCACAAATGGGCTTCAGTCTCTGGGCCATAAATAATTTGGTGTAGTGATCTTCAGCACTTGATGAGCTATCTATCGTTCTTCTTTGTGGTTTAGGTGATGGGAGTGGGCTCTGTGGTCTGCTGATGCACAATGCGGGCCTGTTTTGTGGTTTAATAGCACAGCTGTGAGCAGTTGTTTTGGTTGGCATTTTAAAAGGGAATGGTTGTCACGTCCTGTCACATACAGTATGCTGTGATGGTCAGAGGGGTTACAGCTTGATTTCACATCTCTTTCAGACGTGCTGTATATGTGTGTGTCAGTACATGTACAATAGCTTTTTTAACTTTTAATCTTATGAAAGTTTTCATGATTTAAAACTTGCCCTAAGTATTGCCTAAAGTAAACCCTTTCAATTAGCACTCACTGGAAATGTACTCGCGCCTCTGACAGTGAGACATTCCCACCGCGTTCATTAGAGGAAACGTTTATCTGTGGTGTTCAGAAAATCTTCTTTGACATGATGTGATAAATCATACAGCCATATGCCCGGCCACTGTTCAGCAAATAATAGAACACTAAATTAATGGTGGTTTTTAAAAGACACAAATTAGTGACCCATTAGGCCAAACCTAATGAAGAAGTGAACTGACATTGATTTGAGTTAATAAGAAAGTATGATCACATTCTAATCAGTGCTGTTTATTTTCATTAGGCAGTCATTGTCAGGCTTCATTCATTGCAGTAAACTGCCTGTTTCCCTTCTGGATTGATGAGAAAAAAAAAAAAAACATTCAGCCAGAGTTTTAAATTGATTTATGTATTTATTATTATTATTATTATTGTTATTATTATGCGCATTAAGTTAAAATTAAAATGATCAGATGTGTAGTAAATAAAAAAAATACACACAAGTAATCATAAGGAATGACTGTATGGACAGACGGATGAACGGATGGACAGACAGATAGATACTGTAGATAGATAGACAGATGGACAGACGGATGTATGGATGGATGGATGGACAGACAGATAGATACTGTAGATAGATAGACAGATGGACAGACGGATGGATGGATGGATGGATGGATGGATGGACGGACGGACGGACAGACAAACAGACAGACAGACAGACAAACAGACATATAGATAGATAGATAGATAGATAGATAGATAGATAGATAGATAGATAGATAGATAGATAGATAGATAGAAAGAATGATAGACAGACAGGCAAACAGAAATATGACAGACAGATAGATAGATAGATAGATAGATAGATAGATAGATAGATAGACAGATGGACAGATAGATAGATAGATAGATAGAGAGAGAGAGAGAGAGAGAGAGAGAGAGAGACAGACAGATAGAGAGATTGATAGAAAGAACGATAGATAGACAGACAGACGGATAGATAGATAGAGGGATAGATAGACAGACAGATAGAGAGACAGACAGATGGATAGATAGATAGGGAGAGAGAGAGAGAGAGAGATAGACAGACAGACAGACAGATAGAGAGATAGATAGACAGACAGACAGACGGATAGATAGATAGATAGAGAGAGAGAGAGAAAGAGACAGACAGACAGATAGAGAAATTGATAGAAAGAACGATAGATAGAAAGACAGACGGATAGATAGATAGATGGATAGATAGATGGATAGATAGACAGACAGATAGATAGAGAGATAGAGAGACAGACAGATGGATGGATAGATAGATAGATAGATAGATAGATAGATAGATAGATAGATAGATAGATAGATAGATAGATAGATAGATAGATAGACAGACAGAGAGATAGAAAACAGACAGAGGATAGATAGATAGAGAGAGAGAGAGAGATAGACAGACAGATAGATAGATAGATGGATAGATAGATAGATAGATAGATAGATAGACAGACCGATAGATAGATAGATAGATAGATAGATAGATAGATAGATAGATAGATAGATAGATAGATAGATAGATAGATAGATAGATAGACAGACAGACAGACAGACAGACAGACAGACAGATAGATCGGGAAGACAACTGTGTTGAAAGACTGTAATTGTCCCTCATGCAGTCAGGCAGTGAAATGGATGTTAATAATTAGATTTGTGTGTCTGTGTGATTTGTGTGATTCTGTGTGTGTGCTGTTCTGTCTCAGCAGGTGTCTGTAATCCCGATTCAGAAACGTTCAGATACAGTCAAAGCATCTTTGGGTTTATGTTGTTTCCGTGCAGATAATGCATTTTCCTTTGGCCTGATCTATTTGTGTCCTAAACAGGCATGGACACCTCCAGCGGTGCCCGGGTGGTGAAGCCTTCCTCGGGCTTGTCAAAGGGGCGCACTGCCAAACAGGCCCACCCCGCAGAGACGGCCCGAATGGGCAGCACTGAAAACGACAATCACAGTAAGAACGCAAGCTGCTTGCTTGGGTTTAAAAATACATGAAAGATTTTCAACTAACACACACAGGGCATGTAAAATCTTAACAAATCATTGGTTTATGTTGGTGGAATTTACCAAAAAATAGTTGTTTACATGGTAGGCATATTAAAAATGAATAAAGAACTTTGTAGAATTGTTGACATCATTTCAGACTTTTGTTTACACAGTCTGTGGAGTACATTTGCACATTAAAATAGCTGAGCTGCAACTGTACACTTGCTTCAACCTGTTTGACGTCTCCGAGGTTTTGACAAGCGATTTCACACTTGTGTGCTTAAGAGAGGAAATGACGGCTGCCTTATTATGATGAAAGGTGTTTCTACAGATGAAGTCCTTCTACTGGTAGCACGGTTGTTTTTAATGTCAGTGAAATACATACAATCTGCCTGCATGGCTGAACTTTAGTCCTGTACACATGTTCAGTGCTGGAGTAAGACTGAATATTGTGTCATTTCCTCTGCAAGAAACGGATTGAACAAAACCATTGAAATGGACAAGTGGAAATTGTTAAAGGGAGAAATTATGCAGTATAGCACTGATAACAGTTGCTATAATCTCATTGTCATTGATAAGATAGACATTACTCTGGGTCAGTGTCAGTAGGGCTGCAATGAACAGTGACTAAATCAACAATTATTTCAATGATTATTACTCGCCTTTAGAGTTAGAAAAGTCTCTTTTTTTAACTGCTATATGTTCAATGGCAGTACTGGAAGTATTTAGTATTTAATTATTTCTGAAAAATAAATAAATAGAATATACAATTAAGTTTATTGCAACCAAACCTACATTTAGGAAACCAAAGTTCCACTATGTTTTATTATCCGAGTTTCTGTCCACATATTTTTTTGTAAATTTGGGGATATTGGATGAAAGATTGGGGATGCTGGATAGATTTCTAAATGTCAAAATATGCATAAAAAACTACATGGAAACTCTTAAACTGCCCAGCCTATGAACACATTTACTGAATAAATACGTGCTTCAAAAAATGTCTGACTGAAAAGAAATTACTCTGTTCATTCTGAAAGGCCAGAATTTCTATTTTGCACCAATTTCCATGGAAAATATGATTTTGTTCTCTTGATGGAAACTGTTTTTCCTGCTTTTTTTGTTTTTGTTTTTTTGTGTTTGCAGTATTTCAGTTTTTAAAATGTTAAGATTTAATGTACATATAGCGTACAAATTGGAATGGATTTTTAAAAATACATGTTATAGATTATGAACAATTCATCCATGAATGCTTCAACCAATGCAGACAACCAAGTCCCTGCCCTAAATGTTTTATAACATTCAGATCAGATGTAGCCTACATCACAATATTGAAGAAAAAGTCTGTCAATACTTGGGTTTCATTGAGACAGTACTTTGGCCATTTTTATACAAAGAAATTGTGTAAGACTTCAGTATAGATTCTCACTATTAACTACTTGCATATTAGCATGCCTATTATTGACATATTGGCTTTTTATTATTACTTATAAAGCACATATTCTGCATGACCATATTCTACATTGCTTTGAGTTTATTGAGGTAAAAGTCATAAATGGTTTGTTATTAGTGATAATTGGACATTAAAATAAAGTGTTACTAGTAGTGTTTTTTTTTTATTGTTAATGTTGCCATCCTCAGTATTACTTTTTTTATTTAGCCATAATTTATGTGTGGTAAAGTTATCTTTCAATTTCACATAATACATTGCATGAAATAATTTATGTAAGATCATTGCATTACATGACCATACAAGATGAATAATGTAAAACTGACATTTCCCACGAAATCTGATCCATCAGCTCAGATTATAAATACTGTAGTTATGATAAGCTTTCCATTGTGAACCGGGGTAAGGCAAGGACACAGTTTTGAATTCACATTTTTTATGTACTCAGTAATTGTTTCTTGTTATTTTTTTAACTGTTCAGCTGTTCATTAAAAAGCAACCTTCTGCAGTGCAAGTAAAGACTCATTATGCAAAGCAAGTACATTGCAAATACATTGACAGGACACATCATGCCACACATACTGTACAATGCAATATTGGCTCTAACATGTTCTTAAGAGTGTGACTGGAGCTTCATCTGCAGTGTTATAACATTGAGATATCTATAACTCACATCCAGACCACCAATCTGATGCACAATTAGTGAAATGTCATAATTGAGTATGTGTATGTATTGCTGTTTAACGAGCGCTAGTGAGAAAACCAGCAATGTTTGAGCGTTCTGGTCCATTCACTCCACTACCGCCACTCATTTCCATTTTTTTGGCAATTAAGTGCTTTGAAAGGGAATGAGAGGAAGTTCCATATTCATGTTTTTTTTTTTGACAGTATTAGGCCTGCATGGGCATTATTAGTCACAAATTGAGGCTCTCTCTGGTACACATAATTTGATAGGCTTTAATGATAATGGATTTTTTTTTGGCTAAATGGAGAGTCTTATGGTACTACAATTATGTAATTCAGATGTTTAATTTAGTAAATGTAACATGTGCCAACTGTTGCACAGTTTTAGTAAGAAAGCTCAATTTGAACGAGAGCTTGTGTAGCTACTGCTTTGGACAAAAAAATCCCCTAATTCTTTGCTCAGAGTTGAAGCGAAAGCAGCCTGGCAGAGGTCTGGTGGAAAACAAACTTGGCGCTGACTCACAAATGAGCTGGGAGAATGATATTTGTGCCGGGCCATGCTGTTTGAATTTTACTGCGGATTGTGAAGAGCATTTTATTGCTTTCACAGCGTCAGGCCCGACTGTCTCTGCTGGAGAATATTTATCGCTGAGTTTGCAGCCCACTATATGCTGAGCGCCTCTCCTCGACTCAGACTGCATGTTCAAAAGCAGCTTCCTATGCATTCATTTAACACTCACTGGAATGGATGTAGAACAAAACCTGCCGTTAGTATTTCCACCAAGCGCTGAGGCATAACTGAATGCTGTCTATACAATATTAAGTAACACAGGGAATTGATGAAGTGGCTTAGGGAGTTAATTGATTAATTGACAGACATTATATTCCTATCAGGGTTTTTATTGATGGCTCTTTCAAGGGAAGAGCATTAAGAGTGTGTTTTTTCCTTGAGAATGATTTACATTATGGAAAAAGGAGATTTCCTGTTTATTTACATATTCTTCTTGGCTTCCTATTTGTGGTATGTGGTTGTGGCTGCTGCTTTTAACTTGTAAACAATGTGTCTGGAAGGAATTCAGACATAAACAATAGCATTTCCTAGCTGCGGTTTGGATGTCACAATGCCACCGATTAGCCAGTCGAACCCGAAGCATTCAGTCCCAGCCTCCCTGGGATGTGGGTTAACCTAAAGTGTCACTTGTGTGTGAAAGTGTGTACGTGTTTGTGCATGGCTTCTTCTGCCAAGGGTGCGAGACACTTGTCTGGTCTTAGGCTGTTAGATGTCAGCAGCTGAATAGCACAGTCGCAGCTGTTTATAGTTTCTTATGTCTGGAATGGGTTTATCTTACTTTCAAAGGGCTGTGTTTAACACGTTTGTAGCATTACATTTTATTTGAAGTCCATTTTGTAATTACAGAAGAACCAATATAAGGTTAGGCTTTAGGAGCCTAATTTTGCTTTGAATATTAATAGAAAGATCACATTAATAAAAAGTCACATTAGCTGTGACACTAAGGCTGCACGATTACGACAAAAATCATAATTGTCGATTATTCCCTTGAATTTGTAATTGCGATTATTAATTACGATTGTCACAATTTACATTGAATGATGTTTATACCATTATTTTTTATATGAAAATAAGCTGAAAACATTAACTGAAAAACTTTGTGCTTTTCTATAGTATTAAGCCTCAAATGTCAAATATACACCGGATTGGTTTATTCTTTAAATTATTTAAAAGTAAAAATATGAATGGTATTACAATGTTATACTAAAATGAAAATAAAAGAAAACATGTAGAAAGAAAGAAAAAATGCATTTAAGCACACTGAATAACATTAATGGACTTTAAACGATTAATTGCCACTCTGAAAGAGTCTTAATTGTGGCATCCGTAATTGTAATTGCGATTTAAATTGTATTAATTGTGCAGCCCTATGTGACACTGGTGAAATTGCAGTGGTGTAATAGTGTTGCTGGATGTACTGTATTTAGAGACCAACCAGATGGAGCCGTTAATCTGTGAACATGATTTATAATAACTGATAATCAATGGAAAAGTTTAAATACCTTAAAGCAATATTGGTTATAACAATTTTCAGTCTCTCATAATACTTGATTCTAAATGGTCAGTCGTGATTTTCTGAAGTGCTATTGCCCAGTAATCACATCAGTAGCAATGCCAAATAACATAGCATTCATCTGGGAACACATCTTTCCCATCTCTCATATCACACTGCCACACTCTCTCTAATTTAATTCAAACCGTTATTTGCCACGTATACACAATGTGTGGTGTCATGAGTCACAACCGCATTTAAATACAGGAGTGAATCAACTGAATTTTATGCCGTGTTTGTACAGAAGGCATTTTTAACCAAAGTTATATTACAGTGACCAAAGACTGTTCAGCAATTTTAACTACACCACCATAAACAGACAGCGCTGTTGAAATGTTGCCTTGTCCCAAGTATCACTGGGTTTGTTGTTTGGGCTCGGCTCATGAAGCAATCCAGTTTATGGAGTTGATAGAGTAGGCAGGTGCGGGCCGATATATTTTGGTATGTTGCTTATTTTCAAGAAAATGCAGTTGGGTTTGAGTTTATTATGTTCATATTTGTTTTTGGCAGATCTGGCAGCACTGATTTGCACAGCACATACAAAAGAGACACAACTCGCATCCAAATGTCATCAACAACAAGTTGCTCATTTCTGTACACACTGTTGAAATTTAGTAAAATGTGCTTGGTCAGTTGTAGAACGCAGTTGTCACTTCCATAAATCTGTGTGTGTGTGTAGAGAACAGGATCAAGCACTAAAAGCTATATTGTTAACTGAATTTAGCTGCCGTGTGTATGTGGCTATCGACTGTATTTATCGTAAAATAAAGGACTAAAGTATTAAAGGGATAGTTCACCCAAAAATTTAAATAACCCCATGATTTACTCATCCTCAAACCATCCTAAGTGTATATGACTTTTTTTCTTTCAGACGAGTCATCTTGGCTCTTCCAAGCTTTATAATAGCAGTGAACGTGTGTTGAGATTTTGAAGCAAAATAAAGCGCATCCATCCATAATAAAAGTTGCTCAACACAACTCCGGAGGGTTAATAAAGGCCTTCTGAAGTGAATTGATTCATTTTTTGGGGGGAAAAATATCCATAATTAAAACTTTATAAACAGTAATATCTGGCTTCTGCTAACTGTCATATGTACACTCACAAGAGAGTAGCACTTCAGCATATAGATTATAGTTCATAATGTTTTAAATATGTATATTTATCTCATATTTGGATATTTCCCACTGGAGACATGTTGAGCAATTTTTAAGCTGGATGGATGCACTCTTTCATGGGCTTCAAAATCTCGACACACATTCACTGCCATTATAAAGCTTGGAAGAGCCAGGGCAGGTTTTTAAAATAACTCCGACTGGATTCGTCTGAAAGAAAAAAGTCATATACACCTAGGATAACTTGAGGATGATTAAATCATGAGGAAATTTAGATTTTTGTGTGAACTATCCCTTAGTAGGCCTGCGGTAATCTTGTTAAAGTGTTCATCTTTCTGACAGAAATACTGTTTTGCATTCTGTAATGGATTCTGCATTTTTGTGCCCTCTTTATTATTTATGTTGTGAAAAGCTGTGTAATTAGTGATATGACTGTACATTATGCTTTAAATGTCTGAACTTGGTCTAGGCTCAAAGCAGTTTGTTTGGAAATGTTTTTCCTTTCAGAAGCTTTATGTTTAAAGAGCTCAGATCAATATTTTGTGTCTAATTATTTACTCATGTGGCAAGTAGCTGTGTAGTAAACAGGATAATGTACTTGTATATCCAGCCAGTTGTTATCAGAAAATGAATCATAAAATATTGTGTTACATGAAATACAGTATGATGGCTACAGTACACATGCCTATTAAACTTGAAAGGTTTTAAGAAGTAAAAAGTGATTTGTTTGTTACTATAATTTTTTTTTTTTTTTCGTAGAATATTGTGTTAAAGGCTGAAAACACTTCATTCTGGAGGAATATCAATGGTCAAAAATTTGAATAAGAGTTAATTCCTTCTGCACAACTTGATCAACATGTTCTGTGTTTTAGCTGTTTGTTTTTTGGGGGAAATTGGAGCAATTTGTATTTTTCTACATTTACTGTAGGAGTTCTTGATCACACAGGTAGGCATAAAAACATTAAGAATAATTTCAACAATGTTTTTGTAAGTAGTGTGAAATATGAATCTTAGCAAACTGTGAGTTAAAGCCCACAGATCCTCATTAGGGAATTTACTGTCTTCTTTTCATTGGCTCTTTCTAGAGTGATCCCATAATATTTTCTGAATTATATCACCCATTAGATGGAAGATAATAGATACTAAAACACTCAGCTTCAACTGGAAATAAAAACAAAAGAAAAGAAAAACATAGTAAAGTAAAATAAAAGAACTGGTTAGAATTAACCAGTGTTATCACTGAGATACGATTACAATTTTAATTGATAATTTAAAGTATTACAATTTTATTTATTTTTTATTCGTTAATTAAAATGATAAAATGTTTAGCTAGCTAAAAAAAAACATTTTATTTCAAGTGACAAAATGTTAAAAGTTAGTTTTAGGTTTAGTTAACTAAAACCATGAATTGAAGTCAAATAAATAATAACATATAACTATTATATATGTATTTAGAATAGAATAGAATTATATGTACCGGTAATATAGCTAGAATTAATGTGTTTCAATGTGTTACACCAGTGAAAGTGAATTTTCAGATTTACATGCATAGGTCCTCGGACTATATAAAAAAACAGTATTTTTGTCATTTTTGATAAAAATACTTACAAATAAATATTTATTGCGATTAGTGTTGTTTTTGGCGGCCTTTTTTAGTTTTAGTCTAAGTTTTAGTCTAGTCTTTGTGTGAAGCTGTCATTTTAGTTTTTATTAATTTTAGTCACGTTCATACTCTTTTTAGTCTAGTCAAGTTTCTGTCAACTAAAAGTCTGAGCATTTTAGTCTTATTATTTTTGTCTAGTTTTGGCCGATGAAAACTGACGACATTTAGTCTAGTATTAGTCAATGAAATTTTTTTATTTTTAGTCTCTTTTTATTTTGTAAACCACATTTAGTCTCATTTTTATTCGTCAACAATATTGCATTATACATTTAATTATAGTCATCATCACATGACCAGCATTTAGGTTGCATCACGTCTTGTTCTTGTCACGTGATAAATGTTCGTTGACATTGATATTTAGTCATAATTTTTGTTGACAAAAGCAACACCACTTACAATAAAGTTACTAGAAAAGATTAGCTCCCAGACTTTTTCTTTGCATTATATTTACAATAACTTTTTTCCTAGCATGAAGGCATAAAGATTATTAAATTTGAGCTTAAAACAAGAAAAAACTATTTGACGGGGTAAAAAAATTTGTGAAATTATAATTTACAGTGTGTTCACTTTTTACAGTATGCATGAACTGTACTGCCCATTAATAAATCCCTGTCATAGTTTCCCTCCCTTTCTCCTTCTCTATCTCTGAAACGATTTATCTCTGTCTCTCTCTTCTGTGGAAAGCTGAATGATCGCAGTGCTTGCTGAGGCTTTGGAAAGCTTTTGGCAACAGCTGTGTGCATTTGGCCAGTGCAGCTGAAAGAGGTAGTAGGAACAAATAAGGTCATTCTTACTGACTGCTGTAATTGTAGTGAGCGCGGAGCAGACACGCTATTTGACGGTGTGTCTTAAGACCTTTTTGTGCGAGTGTAACATATGCCTCTGTATAATTGGCCTCTTTCCTGTCAGAGAGACTGGAAAAAATGATTGCATACAGCATACAAAAGAATAGTTTAATTTTTTGGCTCAAGGTGACTGCAATTGACTGCGTTCGTTAAGCAAAAACAGGCAAATTGAAAACATATCAGTCTGAAAGTTATTTGGTAACACTAGAATAACTTTACATTCAGTAATGCTTAACAGATCATTAGTTTTCTTGCATACAAGTAGTTACAAAAGTCTTGAAACTTTGAAAAAAAAATTGTCAGAATGTTGTCATATCAGTACTTCTACTTAGGCCTATTTCTACTTTTCAAGAATTTAATATTGAAGTTTAGCATATATACTGTACACTACCATACAAAAGTTTCATTCATCAGCAACCAACAACGAACTGATCGGTTGAAAGAAACAACAGTAGTTGACAACAGACAAATCAAGCTGTGAAAATGAACTCTAAAATACATGTCTGTAAAATCACCATCCACCTCCAGAAAGCTGGGGTGATGCTCTGACAATCTTCTGTGCGCAGAAGACTTTCACACAGAATTACAGAGGCTATACAGCAAGATGCAAACTTCTGATCAGCAAGTTTGCAAAAAAGCACAAATCTGAGCCAGTAGAGATTTGGAACAGAGTTTTATGGACAGGTCATTGTGGACTTTAATGATGACTTGATGTATAATGGCAGTAGCAGAATGATTGCAGAAGTATACATAAACATAGGCTACCAATGTTCAAGAAAATGCCACCAGATTAACTGGGATTCCCTTTATATTGCATTATATTACACCCTTCCAGTCCAGGCAAGGAGTTTATCAGGGCAAATAAATGTAAAGTCCTTGATTGCCCAAATCAATCTCCATATTTAAATCTGATTGAACATTAATTTCACTATCTGATGAGGAGACTAAAGGCAGAAACCCCCCAAAAACAAGCAACAGTTGGAATTGGCTGCAGTAAAGGCTGGGAAAAGCTTTTCAATGGATGAGAGCAAGAGTCTGGTGATGTCTATGGGTGGCAGACTCACTGCTCTGATTGCATGCAAGAGATCTGCAGCTGAATATTAGCTTTTAATCTTTTACACTTTAATTCAACTGTCCAAATACTTGTGCTCACATCAAATAGTGGGATGAACTCTAAAAGTGCTGTCCTGTTTATTTGGTAAAACATGTGTGTGTCGAAACAGCTAATAATAAAATGAGACATTCTGTAGTTTTGTCTTATGTTCATCTTTGTGTCTTGACTACACATCAAACAAAGCAGTTTTGTAATTACTGTCCTTAAGTACTTAAGTGTACACACACACACACACACACACACACACACACAGAGACACACTTTTTACTGTTCTAAAGTAAAGAATTTGGGCACTTTCTGGTGGTTCTACGCCACTGGATCACATCCATATATTTTGTACATTCGACTCTAGTCGCCTGGTTCACAAATTCACAGGCTGCTCTTTTATTGGATGGCGGTGTTGCTGGGGTGCTGATGCTGTCATGTGGCAGGTCACCGGAGACGCAGCTCATTTCTGACCCAATGCATCTCGTCCATCTGTTCAAAGCCAGAGCGCGTTGCCCATTCCACACCGTTACTGAAGTGAGCTGCTAGGTGTGAAAACAAACTGCATCACATGCAGAAACAAACTTTTGAGTGTGTCTTTTTCAGCCTGGAATCTTTCCATACTCTCTCTTATTAAAGCTTAACATTTAGGCTTATTAATATCACAGTACACCATGGAGTTGCATTCAAGGGTTAACAGTCCAGAATTGGTGCTTGCACACTTTCAAACGTGCTAGTGTCAAGTGTAGCTTCACTGAGGGTTAAAATGGCTCAAACCTGGGGTTTAAAAGAGGTTAAGTGTGGATAATGATTTCTGTGCGTTTCTTTTGTGCCATAAAATGAATAGTCCCTTTATCCTGTCTTTAGATAGTGTCAGACTGTTGACGTTATGTCTTGATGACAGATGTGATAGTCCATCAAATACACATTATCATTTCCTTCTTTATCTGATAACCCATTATCCCGGAGCAACAGCGTAGTTGATGAAAGAAATGTTTGGCAGATGAAGCCACTGGGCTAATTAGATATGGCATCATTTTATTTAAAGGGGAACCTACAATTTTATATTATCAGCAGAAAAAGGATGTTCTGAAATTGTTTTAGCAGCTTCTGAGGCTTATGATTCAGTCTACTCCTAGATTAGTGTACAAGGGCAACATTTTCCTGGAGCATTATCTGCAGCAGTGAATTATGGGATGTTGGGACTGCTGCAGACTTTTGGCCGGGTGTCAATAGATGATAGCAGGAGATTAGGCCTAGAACAAGCTCTGCAAGGCCAATGATGTGCCCTAGCTTTATGGGGAGTAGTTTAAATATCGATTCAACCCTTAAGAGTTAGTGCAGGGACCTTGAGTCAAGGGAAATGGATCCTACCATTTTTCTTTCCTTTTTGGTGACCCCCAAGCACACACACACACACACACACACACACACACACACTCCACTCATCTCCACTCAGCCAGTCTCACTATCACTGCAGAAATCTGAATCCATTCAGAAATTCAGTTTGCTCTGCTCTTTTACACTGGCTCAATATGATGTGAGTCATTTGGGACTGGCTTGCAGCTTTGTAAAAAACCACCTGCTGGGCACTATTTATAATTTATAATTCATTTAACAGCAATTTTATACTTAATAAATGATATAACAGACGTTTACATACAGTACATGGAATATTTTTTTAAACAAATATCAAATGAAATAGTTGTGAAGCAATATAAACTTCCCGCAGGGAGGTCAGTGTGGTTAAATAACATTTGATTTTGTCTGCCCAGAATTTAAGACCACTTGCAATCAAAACTAGAGTTTAATGTTTATCAAATGTAGTTAATACTTCAGGAAAAGGGAATATTTATGCAGCACTCACACTTTTATTTACAACCAAAAATAGAGATCAAACAATGAAGGAAATATTCACACAGCTGGATGAGAAACTAACAATGGGCAGCCAACACAATTAGTAAACCAATGAGTAACTATGGAAATAAAGTAGTGAATAGAATATATGGAAACACAATAAACTGAAACTAAGTCTAGACATTAAATAATTACTGTATGCCATAATTCATTGTGTGTGTGTGTGTGTGTGTGTGTCAGTTTTACTGTAATATTGCATATCATTTTTGTTAAATCTGGCCCCTCGTCTGTGGTTGAGAGTAAATTTTGTCTGAGCGACTGCTTCTGAGCGCTGTCAGAGGGGGTGTGCATGTGAAGACAGTGCACAGGAGTATTGAACTGAGTTATTTTAGCCGCTTTATAGGCCTTGAACAGTTAAATACACACCTTCGGTCCTCATAAACACAGTAGGTCTTAAATGCAAGCGAACAGCTGAGAAAGAAAACACGTGTAACAGTATATTGGATCCAGGCAGCTCTTAAAGTGACAGTCTAATGTCGCTGATGTCTGTCATACATGTTAATAAAACAACAAAAGAGACAAAAATTATAATTTAGGCTAGTGTTATTGTTTTCTGATACTGACACAAGTGACAAGAATTATGACATTTTATGGTATCAAAATTGATATCATAAAAACCTTATTAAAAGCAAGCTATGCTATAACTGTAAATACCTTATATCTATATTGTGACATATATCGATACCATCTAATAAAATTACTCATGTCGTGATTTTGGTCATATTGCGCACCTCTAATCTGAGCAAGCATGTATCATAACCGCACATGACATGCAGACAAAAATATATTTATGTTGACCAAGAATTCATTTCCCCAAATTAAGAATACTTTCCAACATTCATTATCTCATTTTAGTTTAATCATAGCTACAAATCAAGAATCTTCCCATGACTTAATTCATTAGTAAATTGTACTAATTTGTTCCTTTGTTTTATTTGAATTATATTGAGGCATCAAACAAGTGAATGAATACAACATAGCCATGATTTATTAAATCAAGGGAACAAATTCTTAGTTTATGATTGAACTAAAACGAGGGAATGAATTAATCTTGTTAGAATGAATTTGTAATTCGTGGCTATGGTATATACATATATTTTTCTCGCATCACGTGCGGGGCTCCACATTATCGTATCTGCAGCTGTGGTTTGAATTTGGTTCTGGCTCTCTCTTTCCATTACTGACTCTTTGTTTTTGACAATGGATGGAAAGAGGCCGAGGGTTGCTGTTTAGAAGTCACACATAGTAGCTGGCCCTTGTTTTTATATTTACGGATATCACATAAATACACAGAAAAGAGTAACATAACCCTGCTATTTTCCAAGAACTCCGACCAGACAGGCTAAACCATAAACCATATGGTAGACATACCATAGTGAATCAGAATGAGACAAGTATATGAATTAAGAAAATCAATGACGCAATTTTCTGTAGTGCACATTTAACATAATTACATATTAGTTTGTGATAATGTACATTCATTCATTTTATTTAAATAATTCGAAAACTTTTGATCTCTTTGGTTGCTCACATCATTGAGATTTGAACTCTTGTTAAAGTTCAGTTCAGTTCAAACCATGTTGCAGTTTAAAAACTCATTGAAGCAACAATCTGCTCGTATTTGGCACTTAATTTAATTTTATGTTAATTTTAGGAATGGGTTAATTTTTGGCCTTGAGGATTGTAAATAAGGATGAATTGTACAAGTTTATTGTTTGAACAGACATTATATTCATCAGGTGTAAACTGGTGTCTTCTAGATGAAAGCTCTTCTCTATTTTGGATTTGTCTCAAATTAGCTGTGAGCTGTGTTAGGAGCAAAAGAAGGGACGAAGAACTGACAGTAAACCCAGGTTTACATTAGTTATCATAAAAGAATAGTTCAGTATTTCAGAACAGAGTGAAATATCTCTTGAAGTAAAAGTTATTTTCAGAGTGTGTCAGTAAAGTGATAGTTACTGTAGCCATCTGTAATGTCATTTCACAATGCAATAGCAGTTCTACATTTAAACATTATAAGCCTGTCACAAAATATATTTTGTTTTGCTAATTACAGCCATAAAATATTATACTTGAGTATAGACGTGTTAGTAGTAAAGGTGTTTTTTTTTTAAGGCAAAATTATATAGTCCTGCTAAAATGAGCTGCATTTCATATTAAAGGTGAGCAACGTTTTATGTTTTGTTACTTTATTAGTTTCATTTTCTCTTTGCTCTAAATTATATGCTTAGTATTTTTGTCTTTTCCCACCACATAAATTCACCAGAAGAAAAATTATTTCTCCTTTATTTGTATAAGAAGTTTAATGCATAAAAGAGCAATACAAAACCATTTTGATTTGAATCTATCATCAATAACTCTTAAAGTGCATTATAAGGTTCATGGGTTGTAACATCTAAGTGGAGCTTTCCAATATAAAAAGCACTCTGAGAGAGCACGCTTGACAAAACTCTGCTTAGAAGTTCACAAATCATTCAGTAACTGTAAACAATGTCCTTCTGAGAAGTTTATGCTGTCTTCTCATTGGTTTGAGTCCACTTTAGACATTTGGACATGAGCCACCAAGAGTAGATTCACTGGCTTTCTACAACATGTCTATTCACACAGCATTGCTTTTACCCTGTGTTTTCAAAGTATTTCCTTTACATGGAAAAACACTGTAACCTTTTCCACCTCAAGATCGCATGCTGTATATGTATGGAGAAATTACTGATGAGTAATTATTATATTTACCCACCTCTTGATGTAAAACTAATTCTGAGAAACTTGTTTTTGTGCTGCCCTGACCCCTGTTCTCATCTGGGAATAGACCTAAGCATGAGGAAATGAACAATGAGTCTTGAACATTTAGAGAAAGTGGGAAATGAAGGGGTGGGGGGCTTGATACTGTACACCCTTAATGGCTTCAGCAGACCCTCTAGAGCTTCTTTGCTCAAACACTGTGCTGCATTAGTGTGTGTTTCCAGTTTTTAAGTTCACACGACATCTGGTGTGGGCTTAAAACAAAGGACTTGGTGTCCTCAGTGATTTTCTGGAACGGGGTTCTCAGTCACATGATTTATTTGGTCCACACACTTCAGACTGTTGCTGTGTCTAAACAAATCCAAAGCACTTCAGAGCAACACAACCTTGTTTCTGCAAAGACATTCCACATGTTTTCTACAAACAGCGTCTGGTCTGATGCGTTTACGTTTAACGTGGCGTGAGAAAGTGACACGGGCAAAAAACTATGCAGAATCCCATCTGAGCAGTCAAACTGAAAGAGATTTCCAGAAACGTGATTTGAATAGGATTTCAAACCACATGTGAATGAAATGTAGCTTGAAATGGATTTCTAAAAATCATATTATATGAGATTTTTTTGCTGTTCACACTCGCTAAATATGTTTGGATTCCAGTCAGGGGTCAGTTGCATAACAACAGTAGACTAGTCTTAAAAAGTTAGTCATCTAATTTATTTATTTTTCTCCAAGTCTGGTCAAACCTTTTTTAATTCAGTTATGAAAAGGTAGATTGGTCTTATATGTATTGGCAAAGTAAGACTGATTCCCTTTGGTAGCTGCTAGTTGGTAAGACTAGTTCTTAAGACACAGTCTTAAGTTTATGCAGCTGGCCCCAGATGTGCACAAACTTTAGATTTGGACTGATTTAAAGGCTTTAACTTCTCAGGACAGTGGCGCTCCAGGAGCAGGATTGGACACCCCTCATTTATTTGATCAAAATAAAGTAAAAACAATAATATTGTAAAATATTATAACAGTTTAAAGTAACTTTTCTATTTTCATTAATCATTCTAAAATGTAGATTTTCTGCTCAAAAACATTCCTAACTATCAGTTTTAAAAACAGTTCATATTTTATTGGAAATCATGATACGTTCTTTAAAGAAGAAAATTCAAGAAGAACAGCATTTATTTGAAATAAAAATCTTTTGTAACATTATCCAAAAAATTCCTTTCACTTGGTCAATGTAATGTGTCATTGCTGAATAAAAATATTTATTTATAAAACATTTTTTAAAAACGTACCGATCTGAAATTGCATTTTGTGCCATTCTGCCATTATTTATTTATGGCATTCTTTACTTAAAATGTATGAAATGTTTGAAAATATTGAATTATTATTGACACCATTTTAAAATTACCATGTTATTTAATGAAAAATAAAAAAATATTACTAAATAGGCATTAGAATTGGTATTTAAAGACTGAAAATATGCCTATTTTCAGAGATGTATGAGATGTGAATTGCAGCATCATTAAATCACATGACATATGACAGAATCTTAATTTTAATCCAAATAAAAACGTTATTTGTTGTCTGAAATTAATGACCATACAACACACTTAAATAGAAATCAGCAGGGAACATACTTCACAATGATCCAAAAAAGTACTATATAGATATGTATTAGATCTCTAAGAAGTTATTCCAAAACATTCACATTTGCATGTTCATCTGCTTTTCAAACATATATTTTATTGAGCATCACTGTTTACAGAATATTTTAGGCATATTTTTCAAATGTATTTTAGCCAGGAAAAGAACTGCTGATTGATTCTAATGGAACAGAAGCACTTGAGAAGGTGGCGGAAAACTGTTAAGCCAGAAGATCAGAGGAGCAAATACAAGTAGTTCACAGAGTTCAGGATTTGTGTGTTTGAATGTGGTGAAGGAGGATGGAGAAGGGATGAGAATGTGGAAAACAGTTTCTGTGGGTTTTAAGTGTTGATTCTGGAGTGGAAATACAATGTCTTGGCTGAGTAGCTGTCAGAGTAACATTCACAGAGAAGGGTGTGTTTTGTCTTCAGTTCTTCTGGGAAATTGATTTTCTTCCATCTTCTCTATGAAACACGTGTTTGCTGTGCTACTGCCAAAGGTGTTGGAAAGCCACAGGCTGGACAAAGGGTGTCAGGACGGCTTTGAGCTAATTGCTAATTAGAGCCACATGCAGTAAAATGAAGCCGTACTGAACACAAAAAAACGTGTTAGTCTAACACATTTAAATATTTCAGAAATAGCTCATATTCAGCTCATTTGTTAGACAGAAAACTACTGCTGCCCTAACATCGCACACAAGAGATCTGTAGGAAGCCATGCAAAGTTAAAAGAGTTTCAACTTTTAGAAAACACATCGCAAATTTGAGGAGATTTATTCAACTTCACTGTGTCTCGTACTGTATGTTTCTAAATGCAATCTTTGTGATTGGTGCTTCAACTTCACAGTTCACAAATAGACTACATGATGCTGTTTTGTTCATAATTGTTTAAGCAATTTATGAAATTTTATTTGATTTATATATTTAATTTAGACGTTGTGCATGTTTTTTTTAATAGACAGTTATTTCATTGCATTGAATAAATAATTGAATGCTCTTCATTATTTTGCTCATTGCATCCTCCTGTGATCTTGGGAGACTAGCTAAAGTTTCCTTAAGACTCATTTAATCTACATAAAAAGCTAGATATATGTTCAAATTTTATTAAGTTTTTGACTGTATAAACTATGTATAATTATTTATTATCTTAATAAAAATGGTTACATATAAAATACAGTGATTACATTTAAACATTTCTTTCTATTGCTCTTTGTTTTAAAAAGGTTATAAAATGTCAATAACTATTCATAACCTACGATATGAAAAATTATATCGTTGATAATTTTTTTTAGCTATATTGCTTAACCTTACCAATACCTTATAAACACTTAAAGGAAAAGAGAACACATGATAAACATTGAACATTTTATGAACGGTGGAAGAATTAACAGAAAGGCGAGAGTTCATGAATAACTAATAAACAATTAATAAGTGCAGAAAGTGTGTTTAGACTTTGTTTGAAGAACAATGTTTACTTTAGGCTGTACAAATCTATAGCCTTTTACAGCATTCATCCCACTGTGATCATATCAGTTATGTTTTTGTTACTTTCATATGTAATTATAAATGCTGTTTGCATGCCATATAGTTGAATTATTTTACATATAAAGACCCATGAGAGGAGATCTATGAAGTGAGGAAGAGGGTGTAGGAGTGTGTGTGTGTGTGTGTGTGTGTGTGTGTGTGTGTGTGTGTGTGTGTGTGTGTGAGGAAGCTGTTGCAGGCAGAGCACAGAGGAGAGTGGCCGGGTTATTTGAGATCATTATGCAGTTGGCAGCACTCGTTCTGACTCTACCCTCGCTCTCTCCCTCTGTCTCTCTCTCTCTCTCTCCCGCTCCAATGAGGATGAAAATGAGCAGCGTGCAGCTGCAGCCAAAGACAGCTGGGAGGGTCTCACAAAAATTACAGCATACCCTTCTGTGTGTATATGTGTGTGTGTGTGTGGTGTATGCAGTCATGAGCAGATTTTACCATTTAATAATTATGTACAATGTCTTTCACAATAGTTGTTCTTGTGTCTTTGGGAATGTGTGTGTCACAGTGTCACACACACCTTTTGTTAGGCTTTTTAAGGGGGTGTTACATGAGAACAGAGAGTGGTTTATTTGAGCAAAACAATGAGTGTTTGTGTGTGTGTTTAAAGAACTTGGACAGTTGGTGTCTTTTTCTAAGAGGCATGTGGTAAGGCCTGTTTACACCAAGAATGAAAACTATAACAGTAACTGTATAAGCATCCATAAATGATAATGTTCTGTTTGTAATACAGTAAGTGTGTGCTGCAGTTCTGTCGCCTGTCGATTTAACTGCTAGAGCTCTTAAAAGTCAGGTGGATTATTGCTGTGATGTGGACTTTTCCTATTCTCATAGAATTAGAACGATTATTCAAATTTCATCATATAGTGACTGACTTTGGTGTGAAAGGCCCATAGAAGTAATAGACACTGGTGATAACAACCATTTTCAAGAGTTCTTTAAGTAAATGTGAATGGTGGCCATTTGTAACCATAGTTAAAGGGTTAGTTCTGCAAAAAAATAATTGTAATTAATTGATTACAATTAATTAATTAGAATTGTTGAATAAAGTCCTTATTTTTATTTCGTTTGCACAAAAAAAAAAAAAAAAAATTAAAAAGCAGTTGAAGCATTGATGTCACATGGACAATTTTAACGATGTCATTTTGTGTTTCTGGGCCTTGAATGTGTCAGTTGTATTTCTGTCTATAGGGTCAGAGTGCTCTCGTATTTCATCAAAAATATCTTAATTTGTGTTCTGAAGATGAATGCAGTGAAGCTGTTGACTTGTTATCTTTGTTATTGGGTGCACCAGAAAACACGTCAGCAGCGTCTTACATCAGCAGCGTCATGAACGCACTCACAACAGACCCGGAAGAGAAGACAATGCTGAATAAAGTCATAGTTTTTGCTATTTTTGGACCACAATGTATTTTCGACGCTTAAAAAAATTCTTACCTTTCTGGACATGGACAGTAGACCGTACACACAGTTTCAATGGAGGGACTGAGAGCTCTCAGACTAAATCTAAAAAAAATGTGTTCTGAAGATGAACGAGGTCTTACAGGTTTGGAACAACATGAGGATGAGTCATTAATGACATAATTTAATTTTTTGGGTGAACCAACCCTTTAATGACAGAATCTAGAGTTTTGGGTGAAATTACTCTTGAAATGCATGTATTAATATTTATATCTATAATAGACTAATAGACTGCAGATGATGATATTAAGCCATCACAGTGCAAGACAAAGGCATTAGCTAACACAACATTAAAAAGATAGCATTGTTTAAAAAGCAGTAATATTGAGTTAATACATGTTAAAAACAAACCAACACCAACTTTTCCACTGTAAAAGTTTATCCCATTTCGTCAGGAACTTCTTGGTGGTTTTTTTTACAACCAGAGACTGTGTAATGTTTTGGCATCCTGAAAAAATTCATTGATTTTTACTGTGAGTGGTGACACATTGACCGTTCCAAGATTGCGGATGTGTCTACACGTCTGGAGTAGACATGTGCTGGTATTTGGTAATGCGATAAAAATATTGTGATTAATAATATATTACAAATTATTCCGAATTTGGAATGCATTTTAAGAATACTTTTCCCATCAACTGGTCAAAATGCACAACACTACTGTATGTGGAGTGTGCGCTCTGATGTAAACAAGCACGATTGAGAAGCACATGAGGAACATGTGAGAGATGCGCTGAATGAAAGCACATTCACTCTCTGACAGCAGATGGCGCTAAACTGCAGAAAATATAGCCCTTACCAAGGAAACCCCATAAATAAAGCAGCTGCTACTTTTTAAAACATATATAAATAATTTTAAATAGCCATTCAGATTTTGTGGATTTGCTATGGTGTTCATCACATTCATCATCATGTTTTGTTTTGTTTTTCATTTTAATCTGGACGACATCTCCTAGATATTGTTTGAAAGTGTTTTGATTCTTTATTGTTCATTCACACTTTGCATTAGGGATTCATTACTTAACATTAGTTAATTCATTAGTTAACATAAACTGCCAATGGAAAAATCTTCTAAACATTCATTTATCTAAGGTATTCCATTATTTAACCTGTTACCTGGCTGGATTCAAAATAGCCTACCTGAAGGTCTTTGATATGTAGTGCCGCAGTAATGAGTCTTAAAACTCGGAGAGCAGTTTTGCACTTCTGCTTCCAGTGTCTCAAACTGTTTAGTTTTTAGTAGTTGCCTAACATAAGGTCAGTGGTTAAAAGCATCTCAAGATATTTTCATGTTGTCCAGACATAAAACACATCACTAAAAACCCCACTCATGATTTTTAAAGCTGTTCCATTTCTTGAAAAATAAATTAATTGCTTAATTGACCTATAGAGGTTCATCACACCGAACAGATTAACTCATCTACTCACTAGTCTGCTTTCACAGCCTCTGTGTGTTTGTAATTGCGCTCTTGCAAACTATTCTAACTCAAACTTTCCATCTTGTAGTAGATTATAAGAAAAGAATTGTCTAATGCTTTGTGGTGGTAGCTTAGAAATCATGTGACCATATAACCTGCTATAACCTGTATTTAGGCTTTAAAATTCATAAAAGTTATGTTCACTTGTGAAGTTAATCATGATGAATAGAACATAAGAATCAGAAACGTATTATTGTCTGCAGTAATTCAAAAGCCAATAGAAAAATCCTTTTGGCTTTTTCTCGAGGGAATCGGAATAATGCAAACTTACGGGTTGGCCTACAAAAATACGTCATCACTGCGGCGCTCTATTCTGGTCTCTAGATACAGTCTAATTCTAGGGATTTTTTTCATCATCCACACACAGGGTGAGAAGAATGATCACTTTCTTTTCATCATGCCACACCAATTGAGATTTCATTCATGTCTGTTGCACAATCAGTGCAGGAGGATGTTTAACACTTTAGATTATGCATATTGAGCTTGCTTTACTAAACACCAGTAATGAAAAAGTTTGCTTCTAAATGCACGTTTTTGTTAATGATGTGTGTGGGTACATTTACTGGAAGTGGCCTGATGGATACTAAGACAAGTGGCTCTCATTCCCATAGGAACATAAACATGTCTTTCCCGGGAGCAACATTTTTTAATTATGCTCTTTATCTAAAGGACCTGTATATTTGCAGATAGAAATTAAAATTCATTTGAACTCATTTTCTCTTCAGCAGAAGAGTCATAATGACAGACGAAATCTTCTCAACTATAACACCCGTGTCATTCTAATGTGTCTGCGTTTATACGCCTTATCTCTAAAGTACTGTAGTGTTCACACACACAGACAAACACACTTAATACATTGTTTAGCCTAATTCAGCCTGAGCAGGTCTCTCTAATTCTTGTTATCATAAACAGTGTGCCTTCAAATCCCCCCACAAAAGCCTCTAGCCCAAGCGTAGCTCGTCCTTTAAGCTTTCCAAACATTCTTTTAAACATCATATAATTTAGTCATTGACTTTTCCTTTGCTGAGGTAAAAGATTAAGTTTGATCCCTTATTCAACAGGACTAAAACCACAAATCTAACAGGGATAACTCCACAAAAAAGTCCCGGGAATGCTTGTAATGATGAAGACAAGATCCCTCCACAAACTTAAGCTTCCTGGGTCAAATAATAACAACAAATTTGATAACACCTAACACTAACTTAAGTAAGAGGAGATGAATTCACTAAACAGTTTAACACTTTAACAGTATTACTTAATTTAACTCTTTAAGAGTTTTCAAGCTTTTGGTTACACTTTATTTTAAAGGTGCCCTTGTTATAGTGTAATTATACATTTTAAGAACTAACTAATGTTAATTAACTACATGTGGTTAGGGTTAGAATTAGGGTTTGGTTTAGGAGTAAGTTGCAGAGTTATTTCTATATTAAGTATATGTAATGTGTAACAAGGACACCATGAAATAGCTTTAACTGGCTTTTTAATAAGCTAATACACAGTATTGGTTTGAAATGTAAAATTAAATTTTATATTAATATTTGTGGTCGACCGATATATCGGCATTTTTTCAAATATCGGCATCGCCGGATACGTTTTTCTGCTTGGCCGATGTGTTCGAGGTGAAGCCTTTTATTTAGACGGCACGTCAGACTTTTATTTTGACGGTGCTGAGAACGGAAGCACCTGAGCACACACGAGGTGTTTCTCAATGTCAAGGAAGGATCCTCGGAAGCCAGTATTTCAAGGATGCTACGTCATCGACATCCGTCGAAGGACTGTTCCAATGTCGAGGATCCTCGGAATTTTAACCAAAGACTGAGTCCTTCGTTCGAAGAATATCCCATACACAGGAAAGGATGCATATGTGTATCCTTCGCGCTCTTCGTGCTCTCAAATCACCCACAATCCTATGTGCGCAGCTTTTCTAACGTTAGTTCGAAAATGCAAAAATGTCGAACGTTAACGTAGTCGAAGCGTTAACGGTTTTTATTTATGTTACCAAACATTTGTTATAACTGTAGTAAATATAAGTAAAGTTTGACATTTAAATGCCAGTACAAATTACTACCAAATTTATATTGTAAATTATACAGATAAAAATGGTTAACTGAACCGGACCTGTCATTTAACAATTGGTTGCGTCAACGGCATTTCTTTTATAAAAAACTAGTTAAGTTGTCCAAAGTAATTTAATGATACCATTCACAGCGTTATTCAAACGGACCTTTACACTGATGCAATGACGCAATTACGTGCACTTGCTAGTCTGTTCCATTTGACTAATGAACATTTAATTTCACAAACCTTACAAACTTACAAAAAGTCGAATCCAGCTGTGCGATCTTGTTAAGTGTGATCCAGCATGATCGTGTGTTCTCTGCGTGACGGTCAGTCCACGTGAATTGAATGCTTTAAACTTTAAACTTGTGATTTTAAATTATGCTGTGCTTTATGCATTTCCCCACTGTAATATTCATGTCGTTTTCGCTGTGTGCTGTATGTAAAATGAGAGTTACCAACCAGAATACTGATTGCCCCGTTGGTAACAGTGTTTACTTCCTTTTTATTATATTTCTTATAAAATATTTATTAATTTGTGAAAAATACCTTGCCATCTAAAGTATAAGTATGTTCAGTTTACACATATTTTTTTTAATCCATTGTCAAATGATTTCAAATTTCTTAAATATAAAAAATAATAATAATATCGGCTTTATATCGGCTATCGGGCCCCCTGCTTTCCAAGACATCGGCATCAGCTGTCAAAAAACACATATCGGTCGACCACTAATTAATATATAGTCTATGGTCAGTAAGATGTTTTAGAAAGAACATTTATTTGACTAAAAATACAGTAAACAACTGTATTATTGTAAAATATTATTACAATTTAAAATAAGTGAAAGTCGTGACATTTTCCAAGTACGGTGACCCATACTCAGAACTGGTGCTCTGCATTTAACCCATCCAAGTGCACAAACACAGCAGTGAGAAGTGAACACACACCCGGAGCAGTGGGCAGCTATAGATCCAGCACCCAGGGAGCAACTGGGGGTTCAGTGTCTTGCTCAAGGACACAGTCACAGACACTGTTCATTCACTCTCTTCCACCAACAACTCCTGCCAGATCCAAGACTCGAACTGGCAACCTTTGGGTAACTAGTCCAAGTCACTAACCATTAGGCCACAGCTGCCCTGTTTTCTTTCTGTTTTCTAGGTGAATATATTTTAAAATGGAATTTATTCCTGCGATCAAAGCTGATTTTTTTTAGTCTTCAGTGTCACATGATCCTTCAGAAATCATTCTATTATGCTGATTTGCTGATCAAGAAACATGATTAGTATTATCAATGTTGAAAATGGTTGTGCTGTGTAATATTTTTATGTGGAAAAAAACCTTGATACAGTACATATATTTGTAAGATTCACTGCATTTATTTTTTATAGAAATCTTTTGTAACACTACAAGTGTCTTTGCTGTCACTTTCGAGCAGTTTTATTAACATATTCATATTTATTAACAGTAAATGGGTCATTTTTGATTTCGTCTTGCCTCGGTCAGCATCCTCCCTGTAGCTGCTCTGGTTAACAGGGTCATCGGTGGGGAGAAGAGAAAAGAGCAAAGCCAGCCACTGCTGTAGCATGACTCGGTGAGGTGATTAGCACATTGTTTGGTCTCAGATCTGCCCTTCCTCCCCCTCCTCTTCACTCTCCAGTGTCCTGTACCCTTCCCACACACTTCTGTGGAGAGCCGCTGTGATGGAGGACACAGCTAATTGTGAACGAGAGGAGTGTGCCAGTGAAGGAGAGAGAGGATTGAGCACAAATACAAATACGGAGTGTTTATGTGATTTTTTTTTAAGTGACAGTTGACCCAAGCTTCAAAACTCTGTCATCATTTATTTACCCTCATGTCGTTCCAAACCTGTATGGCTTTCTTTCATCAAACATGGAAAAAGATGCTTTATAGAATTGTTACACAGCTCTCTGGATACTCAATTCTGATTGGAAAGCTGCAACATTTTAAATCAGTCGCGCCGGGTTCTGATCACCATTCAGATTAACTCTGCAAAAGCAACCAACTGGATGTACAATATCCCTTACTTATAATACAGATCTTACGTATAATATGGGTTGCTTTCCTAAGTTTGAATTGTGTTGGCTAACCAGATGTAGAATTCTCATTCACATTTGAGTTCAACAAAGTGGAATTAATATTGGAATGAAATTCAAAGCAGTTCATACCATATCTGTATATACATGAATATACATTCTGGGTATATACATGGAAATGTAAAACATTACATGGAAACATTATGTATCTGTAACTTGGAAAGTACCATTAATTTCCAAAAACAAAACAAAAGGTGTGTAGAGTAAAAGTATACTTGTAAAAAAACAAAAAAAAAGAGTCATTTAAAGTAATAATGAGTAGTAAGAAGAGAGTTCTGATCTGCGATTATACACACTGCACACTGCAATTTAAAAATGTAGAAACACTGTACATACTGTAATTCACATGTTTGTCAGGAAATAGTTTAAATGACTTTAAAATAGTACACTATCTGAGAAAAACTACTTAAGTAACATTCTGTTTGTAATTAGTTACTTCACTTCCAGATATACTGAATAAAATATATGGTATAAAATATAGAATATCATGTGATAAACATACAGTCTGTTATTGTATAGAAGCTTAAAAAATGTGTTTGTGTGGATATCTGCATATGTGTTTGGAATGATATGAGGTTGAGTACATGAGAGAATGATCATTTTTCAGTGACATATTCCTTTAACTCAAGGAGTGTGTCCTCTGTGTCAAAGACATGCTGATTAATGGTTCATTTACTCTAGTCTGTGAAAGGCCTTTATCACTCTCATTTACACACACACACACACACACACACTGCAGACAATTTGTCTGAAGCCACTTTGTAAGTGTCCTTATTATGTAGTTGCTTAGCAGCCATAAGCCAGCGGGCCTCAATGGAGTATTAGTGTGTAATTATCTGCCGTTTGCTCAATGTTTTGACCTTGCCAGCGTTCATATAGATTTGCAGCAACCTTCCATGTCCTCCGCTAACCAGAAAACCAACACATGCTATCATCTTTCATTCTCCTGGGACTTGCATGAAATAAGCAATGCCACTAATTTGTACGCAGAATGCATTTGCAATTGACTGTCTCTGTAAATGTTCGTTCAGCCTCACTAAAGTCCCCGTGGGGACGTCTGGAACATATGGAGAGCCTCAGTTTTGAGTTTTTTACCAAACATTAATCTGAAGTAAGGTTAATGGTTCTTCTTTGATAGAATCAAGGTGTTTTAAGGAGGGTAGGATACGATTGGAATTCCACAGAAAGCACCAAGTCAAAATGGACACTATTTGCTTTCTAATTCACTTTCCTGAACTAATTCATCAGTGCATGTTCCAAAGAACAACAGGTTTATCATTTTCAAAACGTAAAAACTTTTACACCCTATGGGTGGCGATAATGTTAATGTTAGTGGTGATGCTTGACAGCCACAAAGTGTCCAAACACTTATTTTTGTGAAATGCTTTGCCTTTGAAATAAGTACCTATGTTTTATTCACATAAATGTCGATTGCTTTGCCCTTTTTGTTATGAACTGCCAAGACATTCATATATTTTAAGTGTCCAAATGTCATAGTTAATGCAGAATTTCAAGAATCCAATAATGGCAGTGTTAATGTAATTAAGTCAACTGCAAATAATACTTGCTTCACTACAATATATCTTTCAAAATAGAAATGTACAATATGTCATGAAATGTTCATGTTCATCAGGTTCCTCCTACAATGAGAAATCAGAGGGTAAGAAGAAAGCACGCCCTCGCGTGGAGGTGCAGGAGCTGCGCATTATTCCCGTGAGTAAAGCAATAAATATCAGTTTTGCTACGCCAAATTGGGATTTTGGGGGATTATTTGCGAAAGGAGTAAAGGGACTTTCCAAAACTATTTCCAACTGTTGTATTTGGAGAAGAAACTTCTCAGAGGGCCGTGTGGAAGTGAATTGATTGCAAATAGATTCTAATGCCTCTCTTGTGTGTGTGTGTGTGTGTGTGTGATGTTTTTCCTCGCCCTAGGCCCATGTGATGGTTCAGTGGAAAGAGGAGTTTAAGAGTCGGTCCAGGGTGAAGTGTCCATGTTCAGGCTGCTGGTTGGAATTCCCCAGTATTTACGGACTTAAATATCACTATCAGCGATGCCAAGGGGTAAAAACTCAAATCCAGACTACACTGTCACGGGCCGCAAAACCATGAATGCAACCAACAGTCGTTTATTAATAGAAATCTATAAAACTACATTAATTTGAAATCAGATAGTGTGTACCTGCAAAATTAAGCTTGGTTTAGGATCATGTCTGCCAGACTATTTGAGGTCTAACTGGTATTGTTTTGACATTTCATGACATCGGCAAATGTGTTAAAGTGGTAGTTCACCCATAGATTCAAATTCATTCATTACTTTAATGTTTCAAACCTGTAAGGCCTTTGTTCATTTTCCGAACACAAATTACGATATTTCTGATGAAATCCGAGAGCTTTCTGACACTACATAGATAGTTACACAACTGATATGTTAAAGGCCCAGAAAGGTAGTAAGGACATCATCAAAATTCTCCATGTGACACCAGTGGTTCAACCGTAATCTTATGAAGCTACGAGAATACTTTTTGTGCTTGAAGAAAACAAAAATAATGATTTTATTTAAAAATGTCTTTGATGTGCTTTCAAGAGAGTACCAGGACTCAGAAAGCTCTCGGATTTCATCAAAAATATCTTAATTTATGTTCTGAAGATGAACGAAGGTCTTACTGATCTGGAACGACATCCGAGGGTGAGTCATTGATGACCGAAGTTTCATTTTTGGGTGAACTGACCCATTTTTGGTGACTATTGAAGACTATTGAATTTAGAGGCACAACTTTGGTGCTAAGCACAACATGCTAAAATCTAAAATAGTTTTAAAAACATTTATATTAATACACATTTTTTTATAAAAAATAAATAATGGCTACCACTGAAAAGTTTGCTTCATCAAACACTATATAGACAGCTGTACTGATTATAAGGGGAGCTTTTCGAGAGTGCTCAACTCATGCCAGATAGAAATCAGTCATACTGTTCATTGACAATGTAAATGTTTTTCTGCATAATTTATTCACCGTTTAAATAACTGTGTAAGGTACAGGTAATAAAACAACTCATTACCTCAACCCTGAACATGATTTGTGAATTAAATACATCTCTAAATGGTAAAAACGGCATCTCCCATCCTTCCCCTTTCCTTCATAGCATCATCAAACTTCGTCTCTGTTATTGTTTTGAACATGCGACTTCTAGCGGGGAAAAAAGTCGCCATCAGCTGTAACAACTAGACAAATGAAACTTTGTAAAAACCCACTATCTATTTTTATTTTTTATTTTTTTTTGCTTCGATCTGAGACCTGTGGAACTTGACCTGAGTTTGTGTGTGTGTTTGTGTGGCGTTCAGGCGACCATAGCAGAGAAGCTGAGTCACAGCTGCCCGTACTGTGAGGCTGTGTTCGCCACCAAGGTGCGTCTTCAGAAGCACAAGCTCTGGAACCACCCAGAAAGGGTCCCCATGGAGAACAAGTCCGGGGTCACCTCGGACACCAAATCTGATCCCAAGTCTGAACCCAAACAACAGAAGAGCCATGTGAAAGGAAATTCCAAAAAAAGGTTTGAAAGCTTAGTATGCATTTCCTGACTGTATTCCCACATGTTGGAATATTTTTTAGCGTGATTTAGTCACATCGCTTCAGGACATGACTTGTTTTCCACACTGCCATCATTAGATTCCAGATGAAGTCCTCTTGTGTTACTATAGTACCGGTCCTCTGTGGATTGTCTTTAATAGCCTGTGTTCCCTGCGCTCCCTCTCAGGCCCGTCGTTTTCAAGGTGAAGAAGACCCAGGAGGTGTCTCGGCCCTCACAGAATGGGGAATGCGCCCCCCTAAGGCCGGAGAGGAAACAGCAGCAGGGGACATCCCTAGACACTGGGGGCAGTGAGAGCGAGGGGGGCAGTTTACCCCCACCCTTCCCTGAGGAGGACCCTGAGAGAATGAAGCACAGTAAGAATGCTACACACTGAGATTAGTGGTAATACCGTGATACCATATGTAATACTATAATGCTTTTCATTCATGATATCACTTCTGTACAGTTTTGGTATAACATTCAGTTTTCTGTGACATTTGCATGTGAATTCTGCTTGCCAGTGTTTTTATTTAATTTTCAAATAGGTAAAATTCAAAATGGCTAGGAAAATGAATCATTTGACAAGTCAAAATTGTTTTGTCATGCACGAATGACAAAATAATCAGTAATGTTTTGTGTACATGTTCATTTTCCAGCAGGTGTTTACAGCTGCCTTTATTTACCTTATAATTTTCAATTATTATTGCAGATTTTTGCCAAGTTAAAATTGTTTTTTTGCATGTAAAAATTGATATATTTAACATTATAAATGTAAATATAAAATTCTGAATTTAAATTCAGTATAAGTTTACATTCTTTAAGTTCTTTACAAAAAAAAATATGCAGTGTATGTGTTCATAATAAAAGTTCATAATAAATAATATTTAAATCATTTTAAAATAAAAGTTAATGCATGTACAATTATAAATGTAAATATAAGATTATACATTTAAAATACATTTTGAAATTTAAATTAAATTAAATTAAATTTTTATTTCTTTTTTACAAAACATTTAATGAACAACAAAAATGTAATTAATTTAAATAATTGTAAATTAAATTTTAAATACTACATGTAAAAAAGAATACATTGAACATTATACACAATAATATACAATTATTAATTTAAATTCAGTATAGCCATTTTTGTGTTATCATTTTTTTGTGTTGTTGCCACTTGCCAGTGAAAATGCTTCAAATTATTTAGGTTCTTTACCAAAAATATGCTATGTATATGCAAAAAATGCATAATAATTAATGTTTTTAAATAATTAAAAAAATAAATATTGAGTAATAAATGTAAAGATAATACATTTAAAATTATATATGGAAATATAAAATGTTTTAAATATTTAAATGCATGTTCTTTGCAGTTAAAATATGGAAATTGGTGGAAAATAGTAAATTGCCATTCATTTGTATGAATTGAATGTAAGAAGTCTTTCACACCAGTGGGTCCAAATGATTTTTCAGATTTGCACAAAGTACATTTTATTTTTCTCATAAACGCGGTTTCACTCTGAGCAGTACAACTTGCATTTGGGTGATTCCACTAACTGAAGTCATGTTAATAAAAAGTAGTTCAACCTCAAAAAGAAAGTCCCAGTTCTCTTGACTTTCTGTACTAAAATGTCCAAAAGTCTTAAAATTGCTATAACATTTCTCATTAACACGACCAAGATCGCCCTCATTGACTTCTGTAGGAAATGGTGGCCTGGCCCTTTAAGCAGCAGTGTGTATGTTCTCAGTGTTGGCTCCATCTGAGGGCTGCTGGTCATTAAGTCTCTCTGGTAACTGGTGGTGGCTGCTGTCTCTGTCTCTGTGTGTGCCTGGCAGAGACGCAGTGTGTCTGCAAGATGTCAGTGTGGCTCGTGCTGTGAGTCCACTATTTATGGCCTTTGTTTGGGTACATGATCCCTCCGTTTGTTGTTCCGGAGCCAGGGGCGAGGACAGCATATGTGTGTGTGTGTCGATATCTGAAATGTCAGGAAAAACAGGCGGCAGTGTTTGTGTGACACGAGTTGACAATCAACCACATACACACATACAGAACACACATCTGCTCTCTGCTCCCATGACTGGTTCCTGAAGCTGCGTCAGTTTCTCCAGCAGAGGAACCGCAGCATGTGAAACAGCAGGTGCTTTGCTGCACTGACGTTTGAGCATCATTATGAGACTGTAACTTACAGCAGAAGCTCACGAGTGTGCTCTTGAATGTATAAACCATGAATGCAGCTCTTTGCTGTGTTATTGAGATGTTTGACCTCTTGTTGTTGTTCTTCTCATTTGAGCCAGGGAGGAAGCAGAAAACTCCAAAGAAGTTCACCGGGGAGCAGCCGTCTATTTCAGGAACATTCGGTTTGAAAGGTGCCACAAACACACACTCATACACCTTTTATATAATGGTGAAGACCTCCTGTTGTTCCTCTGAAGTCTTAAAGCTACTAAAGATTAACTTGAACCCTGTATTTTTTGCAATATATATGCATTATTTTGTCCCTTTATGAAGCTGATTTCATTTTTGTCCCTGCAGTGAGTTAGTAAACCCACTCTTCCTACCCTCACATCTGTTCTTCTAGCCATTAAATTACATTTTTTATTAAGGGCCAATATTTGCCCTCTGGATATGAATTTTGAGAGGGATTTATTAGGGAATATTTTTGTTTTCATAAAACTAAACACAGTATGCTGTCCATGTGTGTAAAACTAAATCATTCAGTGAAGTAGTATGGCAGTTTAACAAACATATCAATCAACATCAAATAGAAGAAAATCTGTAAATATTTAATGACAGTATTGGTAAATGACTAAATAGTAAACATACTGCTGGGACACACAGAGTGCAGAAATGCAAACCACTGAGGCTTTTGGTGGAGCTGCACTGCAAGGCCCATTGAGTCCAGTGGTGGAGCTGCACCTCATGACCCACTAAGCTCAGAGGTGGAGCTGCATCTTGGGGCCCACTGAGCCCAGGGGCTAGTTTTGTTATTGAGCCAGTCCGTTTTCTTCACTCAAAAATGAAAAAGATCTCCATGGACTTAATATGGATCTAATCCTATATTTTATCTGATATTTGTAACTCTTTTAGATCTAGAATAAAGTACAAGAAGTAACTCTTTACAATAAGGTTCTGTTAGTGAACATTAGTTAATACATAATTAACAATGAGCAATACATTTGTTACAATGTTTATTAATTGTAATAAAAATATAACTGTTTATTATGATGTCCACTTAAGTCCATTAAATAATAATGAAAGATACAACTTGTTTTAAAGTTTAATGTTATTGTAAACATTGAACTTAAATTATGATTAGATTAATTACACCTTATAAGTTCACTTAGATGTTAACTTTAGTTGTAGTTAAGTAATGATAACAAATGGAACCTTCATCATTTTAAATGAAAGCAGAATTTATTACAGAGGGTTTTTTGCTCATATTTCCGTTTCTGCTTCATTTTTGTCATTTTTATTGTAAATTTTTGTTACAACAGTTAATACATTAATTTATTATTCTGTATACAGCCAAACACGTTCATTAAGGGAACTTGAGTACAGGAAGTCATTGCCATGAATCTTTTTATTATTATTTTTTGACTGACTGACTGCCTCGCAGTGGTGTTTCCTGTTCAGAGTTTAGTCCTGGCTTCCTTTCAATAAATACACCTCAAGATTTCAGTTTTTTTTTGTTGTGCCCCGTATGTATTTAATTAGCAACCATGTACTCTTTGATCGTAATTCCCCCTGTTGGTGCTAATATGGGGTCTATAGGTGTAGAAGTGTTTCATTTCCTGTTGAAGTTACAATGGTGCATGTTTAAGAAACACAGCAGCACAAGACAGACTGCAACACAACAAGGCTCTTTGACCACCAAGAGAGATTGAGAGTCTCATTTCTTCATTTCTCTTTTGTTTGTTCTTTTTTTAGTCATACTTTTATTTCCGTGACTTGTGAAGTCTCTACTTTTCCTGAATGTAATTTGTTATGTGTTGTACAGGAATGAATAAGGTGGAGGAGAAGTTGAAAGCAGGTCGGATGAAGAGGGCGGAAGGGGCTCTGTTCTCTGAGGAGTCCCAAAGGAAGCAGTCGGTTCAAGCTCCCTCCAGAAAAGAAGCTGCTACTAACAGTTCAGGTCTCTCTCTCTCTCTCTCTCTCTCTCTCTCTCTCTCTCTCTCTCTCTCTCTGCTCTGAATATTTGCATGATAAAATCATCCAGTACATATGTACTACCAAAGCAGTGTGAAATAACTCAAATAAAGCAATATATATATATATATATATATATATATATATATATATATATATAAATATATATATATATATATATATATATATATATATATATATATGAAGAGTTCAGATGCAAAAGCCTTTAAATGCCATCTGAAATTTTCATCTAAAATTAGGATTTTTATCAAGCTCCTATGCTTAGGTTGAGTCATTTTACTTTATTGGCAATGTGCAGGTCCTTTGCCAGACTATTAAAGTGAAATAACTGAACATAAAAATCTTAATAATAACTTAATAATAATAAATAATAACTGATAAAAATCTTAATTTTAGATGAAAATTTCAGATGGCATTTAGAGGCTTTTGCATCTGAACTCTTCATATATAAATACTAATAATAGCACAAATCAAATAAATAGTTCTATTTTTAAATAAATGTATAAAATTAAAAATACATTTGATACAGATAAAATATATAATAGAGAAATGCACTGTACCGTTTGAAAGATTTGGAATCATGTATTTATTTATTTATTTATTTAAAGTAATTACAGCATACTTTTATTCCGAAAATTGATCGAAAGCAGTTATAATGTTACAAAAGATGCTGTTCTTTTTAATGTTCTATTCATGAAAGAATCCTGAAAGAAATGTATTATGGTTTCCACAAAAATAAGCAAAAACCTTTTTAATGATAGGATCATGTGACACTGAAGAGTGGATTAATGATGCTGAAAATTCAGATTTGCATCACGGGAATAAATTGCATTTTAAAATATATTATAAGAGAAAACAACTGTTTCAAATTGTAATAATAATAAAAAAAATGTATTGCATTTTTCATAAAATGAATGCATTCTTAGTAAGCAAAGGAGACTTATTTCATAATCATAAAAAATCATACTGACTTTAAACTTAATGAACCATGTATATCTGTATGTTTCAGGTCCCCCTGCTGAAGCCCAGTGGCAGAACACCATCTCTGAGAGAGGGGAAGTGGTCTGTCCCACCTGCTCCGTCGTCACTCGCAAGACCGTCCACGGACTCAAGAAGCACATGGAGATCTGTCAGAAGGTCAGAGGTCACTCTAAAACACACTTTTGTCATTTTTACTAGCATAGGTTTAGAGCAGGGGTGTCCGAACCTGTTCCTCAAAGACCACTGTCCTGCAGAGTTTAGGTCCAACCCTAATTAAACACACCTGAACAACGTCTTCAGACTCACTAGAAACTTCCAGGCAATTGTTTTGGAGCTAGTTGGAGCCAAAATATCCAGGACACTGTCTCCAGGAACAGGTTTGGACACCCCTGGCTTATTTTATAAGTTACTCTCAACATTCCCAATGGAAAGATTTGTTTTATACGGATAGTTCACCCAAAAATGAAAATTCTGTCATTAATTAAAAAGATATTGTTGATGAAATCCGAGAGCATTTTGACCCTCCATTAATAGTAAATCAACTGGCACAATCAAATCCCAGAAGGTTGCAAGGACATCATCAAAATAGTCCACGTGACATCAGCGGTTCAGCCTTAATTATCTGAAAAGAGACTTCTGTTTGTGTGCAATGAAAATAAAAACAACTTTATTCAACAATTCTTCTCTTCTACATCACCCTGGTGCCATTTTGGAGAGTATCATGATGCATGCGTGCTCTCCTCTGAATGTAAACAAGGCACAGTGCATGTGTTCTACGTCATCAGCACCACATGCATGCGTTGTTTACATGCAGGAAAAGCCTGCGCATGCATCATGAGTAATTAAAGGGGTCATGTGATGCTTTTTAAAAGATCATTATTTTGTGTATTTGGTGAAACAGAATATGTTGACATGCTTTAATGTTCAACAAACACATTATTTTTCAAATACTGTACATTATTGTAGGTCCTCTATGCCCCGCCTATCTCAAACGGGTCATTTTCTACAAAGTCCCTCCTTCTGACAAGCGCAGTCTGCTCTGATTGGCCAACTGACACAGTGCATTGTGATTGGACGAACACCGCAAGCACTCGTCGGAAATGTAACCCCTTTTTCCATAATCGTGAGCTTCATCTTTCAAAATAAATGTAAAGACAGTTAATAATGTCCTTAGTTTTACCGTCAGTTCAAGCCTGAAAGAGGAACATAGTCACGTGACAGACACAGTGATGAAGCTCATATGTGTTTGCAGAACACAAGACACGGACGATTAAGACAGCTGACTCCACAAGTGCGCCCACACACACGCAAGCACAACGTGCAAAACTATGCATTTGAACATTCAAAAATTTAATCCTTAAACTAATAACAAAACAAATTTACAGTAGCTGATTCAGAAGCAAAGTCCGAATGACCTCCTCTCCTAGATTCACGAAACGGATGTCCATTACATGCGTTGCTGTTCTGTTGTAAGTAATCTTAAAAATTCTTAAATGCATCTACTTTCTGAAGGCCAAATAGAGTTATTTTGCTTTCTCCTAGACACACACGGCATCTCCCTGACATGACTGCTTCAACACTGACTGTGTTACTGAAACCACGCCTTCTTTCTTTACGTGAACATTTGGGCGGCATTACGCAAATATTTCCACATGTTGACGTAGACATTTAAACAAGCTGTTTTAGGGGGGCATGGCAGAGTCTTAACTTTGATAAAGAATATCTCTTTGTATTTGAGACTTTAGTCTTTGCAGCTTTACAGATCTTCTTTATGCACCAAGAGCTTGTAACACTCCAAAGAGAAAGGACAAATTTAAATCGCATCATATGACCCCTTTAATTTTTGGGTGAACAATCCCTTCAAGGTGAAGCTGCTTTGGCAATCCTGACCGGCCCAACCAATACTTGCAGTTTGCGTTGAGGCTTTATAAATATTTGTCAGTTAGCAAACAGGAAAAGTGTTGGGGAAACCTATTTGAAAACATTATTTTGGTGGTTTGCTTGCTTATCTTAAGATGCTTGATGCTTATTGCATATAACAAGATATCTAGTCAGACATTGACGTTTGCATTGACCTCAAGAGGAATCTACACTAAATCTTCAGCCAGCTGAAGGCCTTGTCCCTCATTTATTGGTAACCCAAATGTCCCATGGGGACTTTGGTGGATTGGACCTTTTTGTATCCGCACTCCTCCAAAGAAGACAACAAATGTCTCAGTTTCCTAAACACATTAAATATAATGTGGCAGATGTGCTCAAGCTCTTCCATGTGAAGAGGGACAAAGCCTTATTCATGACACTCAAGCAGAAAGAATTTCTGACTGTAAATAATATCCAATAACATCCATACATATATTTTCGTGCTCAATTCAGTAGGAAGGAGTTATTAGATTTCATGAATGGGGCCCAAAGAAAAATAGAAGGAAAGAGAGGGAATCACTTTTAGTGTATGACTCTTCCTCTGTTTATACAACCAAACCGCAGAGGAAGTGGATTGGAGAATGTTTCAGGCATGCAATTAGACACCTCTCTCTTAGGACCTCGCTCAGGGGGCCGGAGGGAGCCATTAGGGGCACTTTATTGACTGGGCATCTGTGAGTGGCCCTACCCAGTGTGCATCTGGAGTTGAGTATTACAGTGGCAGCCCAGTGTATAGCACAACTCTATAAAAATGATGACATGTCTATTAAAGAGGGAATCGATCGGCTGCGTTATTGCGGGGTCACAAGTAATTGTAGTTTCTCTGGCCTCTTCCTCAGCTCTGTGTGAAATCAATGATGGCTGTGATGGGCATTAAGGGAGAAGACGTTTCATAGCAAAGGAAAAGTATTAAAATCATAATCATTGACCTTATTTTCTCATGTGGTTTTTTTTATGTTACTGCAGAAATAAACTTATTACAGTGTTTCTCAATCGATTTGGTACATTTCTCCAAATTCAGGTAACAGCTTTCAAAACAGTTAACACAGCAAACTAAACACACTCTTATGCTGACGAAACCATTAAGTATTCACTGCGCAATGAAACACAGCATTTTATTCTAGTAATGCATTTATTAAAATTCAATATTAACATCAAAACTAAAAGTGTTCTCTGATTTTATAACAAATTCAGCTGAAGATACACAAAGAAATAGATGAAAATGTTTTTCATTAAGTTTTTTAATGAGGAGTTCAGGTGTATAACAATAAGTTGTGACCAAACACACACAGAAATAAATATATAAAGCAAATAAGTATATAGGTAAATCAATTTTATTGATCATGCCTCTATATTACATCTGGTCAGAGAATCTCAAAAAAATAAATAAATAAATAAATATTTTAATGAGTCATGCATCGTGGGTAAAAACGCCTTGAATGCTGTATCCATCCTTGACATGCTTGTGCCCCAATAACTCCACAAGCCTCTTCCATCGCTTGAAGACTTACTTGGTTGTAAGGGTTGCGATCATGTACTTTCCATCTCCAAGAGGAGAAGAATTCCTCGGTTGGATTCAGGAAAGGAGAATATGGTGGAAGAAACACCATAATGAATTGTGGGTGATTCTCAAACCACTCTCGGACTAGTGCTGAATGGTGGAAATGGACATTGTCCCAAACAACTACAAAATTCCGCACCATTTGCTCCTGATCTCCCGGCAGAAAGAGGACATCATTGAGGAGGTTTAAAAAAAATAAAAAATGTAGGAGCCTTGCTGTGTTGTATGGTCCCAAGACAGCATTGTGTGCCACAACACCAGTTGTAGAAATTTCTGCACAGAGAGTGATGTAGCCTCCTCGTTGTCCAGGGACATTGACTGTAGCACGATGGCCAATCACATTTCTCCCTCTTTTCCTTTTTTTGAAGATTGAAGCCTGCTTCATCAATATACAGGTACTCAATGAGTTGCACTGCTATCCAACTCCAAGATTCTCTAGAGTAAAAAGAACACAAGGTAAACTATAGTAAATTAGTGTTTACAATAATGGCATTGAATGCGGTCAATACTACCGTGAAATAGTTGCTGAAGTTTGATTTCACTCTTCAAAGCAGCAGTATACATAGACATGCCTAAATCTTAAATCTAAAACAAACTGGAATCGCAACTCCTTCACTCTAACAGAGTTCCTCTCAAAGGACACTTTGTATACTTGCTTCATTCGGATAGCATTTCTTCTTAGAACACGGTCAGTTGTGGAGAGACTGCATTGGTGGATCTTGTGGATTGATTGGCCTGTGTTATTCTTTGCTTGGTTGTTTACCACCATGTAAACAATGGCATGCTCTTGTTCAACTGAAAAAAAATAGTCTTGTTCGTCCCCCTGAATGTTCTCTAACTTAAATTCTGAAAAAGTTTTGGACAAGCAGGAACATTTACTGTAGAGATCTAGACCTATATCAAACAAGACTACATGGACTCTCATTGTAAAAGTAGAATGGTATAGTTACTTAACAGTTTTCCCTCTGAAATGTACAGATAATTGAAGCCACTGTGGATCTGTTTATATTGGGCTGAACTCTCTGGCCAGCTTCTCTCAGTGAGAGACCATGATTTGTGAATAAGTGTGGCTCATATTTCATTTGAAACACGCGTGTACTAGAGTTGGGGTACTCGAACTTGGACTCGGAAAATTTGAAACTTGGAAAAATTTTAATGAACTCGGACTTGTCACGCAGTCGGGTGAATTTGCACTCGGATTTGACACGGACTTGAACATTTTGGACTCGGAAAATATTCAGAGTACAGTCGAGTCCGCGTCATGTGTAACAATAAAATCAGCATAAAATTGAGATGATAAATTAATGCATGTCTCCCCTTATGTCATTTTACTGCACTACACAGGCAGGCAGCAGTAGTATATCATCTCATGCTTGCAGACGAAACACACTCACCACTCACTGGATATCAATGTGGATTAGTGATGGGAAGTTCGATTCTTTTCCGCGAACCGGTTCTTTCGGATGGTTCGATTCAATAAACCGTTGAAAAAAACAGTTCACTGGTTCTTTTACGCTCGACGTAATGACTGGCATTGGCGATGACGTTATGCCGTCAAGTCTATCAAACATTCAAATATATAAAGTCACTAATCATAACTTCAGTCAGTTAAAAACCTCATAATCATGAAAAGTTTACAATTAAGTTTTGCAACAACACACCCAAATACAGTAACTGCAATAATGTGCATACGAGGATTTAAGTCTTGAAGATATAAAGTAAATTAGGTGTCATCAGCGCAGACCATGATCCACTTACTATACATAATCAATTGCGATGTATTTGTTATTAAATGAACGTTTCGTCAGATTGGCCTTCATTCAAGCCCTCGGTTTACTCGCACTCATAACATTAGCACAGAATCAGTTCAGAATCAATCACCAAAAGAATCAGTTCGGTTCAGACGCGCTGTGAGTCAGTCGGCTTCATGCTGAATCACGAATGCGCAGTATCATCAGCACCTCGTTTCTCGAATCGGACGCGTCCGAAAGAAATGGTTTTCGGTTCAGTGTACTGGTGATCCGAAAACCGATGCAACCGAGTACCAAAGACAACAGCAGCAGCAACCATGGTTTAATCCTGCATTGCAGGATTTGCAAGACCAGAATTGACCAAACAAGCAATGCAACTTTATGATGCAAGTTCTCAAAGACAACAAGAAATTCATAATGTAATCATTAAGGATCTCCTCATTGGCTGCACTTTACCTCTCTCAAATGTGGGGGAGAGGCATTAAATAATTGAAATGTCAGCTTTAACTGGAGGACAATATAGTGTGATACAATAATAAAACAGGTTCATTTGTATTTTCATGCACTTGTAATACAATAAAACCTTTGAAACCTTTTTTGATAGGAAACTAGTTCTGTTGACATAAAATAAAAATGTTCAATGGCAATGACTAGATGTAACAGTGGTATTTGTTTATTAAATTTTTATATTGCCATTGGTTTAATGGGTTGAAAGGTTAAAATATTAATAGAATGTAAAAATTTACAATACCAATTTATAATCTTTTTTAATTTAATTACTTTCTGGACTCGGGCGGACTCGACTCGGACTCGGCATTTAAGAACTCGGACTTGAGTCCAACTCCTCTTCCTCCCTATCCACCTCTTCTTATATTTTCTCTTTCCAAATGTTTTTCCTGATATATTACAGATTTGGTTGGCTGTATGAACTGCTGTGATAAAATTAGGGATTTTTGTGCACAGAAAAAATTATGCTTTTGATTTGTTTGTTTAAATAGGCCTTGAACTTGTTAAAATAATTTACTTTTTATTGCATTGCATTATAAATTAAATTAATAGTTCTTAATTTTGAATAGTTATTTTTTACACAAATCATGTTTATTTCATGTGTTTTTTAAGTATGTAAAGGTTTTTGTATTAAAGATAAAGTGTGTAATTTCTGTGTCAATAAATTTACCTACAAATGCTTTTTTTGTACATTCCTTTATTAGTTGACTGCTTCAAGGGGAAAAATACATAGTTTGAAGTTTGTATCATCGTAACTGGAATATCAAATGTAAAATGTCACATTTATAACCCATGATTTCATGATATTTGAGGTGGACATCACAAACTGTGGTCTTTTTCTTGTAGCTGCGGGACGCTCTCAAATGTCAGCAGTGTCAGAAACAGTTCCGATCAAAAGCTGGACTCAATTACCACAGCATGGCTGACCACATTAAGGTGAGCGGCGGTGCCAGAACACATTTTACTTTAGCTTTTAGTAAGAATTAACTGCAGACCCATAGCAGAGCTCATCTCCTAGATGTCACAACGGATGAAAAATCTATGATTTGAAATACAATGTATAAATCATTTAAACAATTAAAATTGCATCACTTTAAACATCAGCTTTTCTGTGTTTAAATGAAACATTCAGTCTCATGAAATGTGTTGTTCTTTCTCTTACACTCCCTTGTGTAAAAGTACATTTCCGCATATTTTTAAAAAGGGTAATATTATGGAAATAATATAATTTAAAGGAAAAGATGTGAAAGTAATGTTTTCAGACACTGCATGTTATTTACAATCAAATAAAAATGTATTATAGTTAAAATGTATATTTAATGCAATTAGATGAATCTTTAAACAAAATATCTTAATTACTTGTGTTGTCTTTGAAATATGGTTAAACTGTACTGCCAGATGTTCTGACATTTATAGTAAAGTAAAATATACTATAGTTTAATTTCTATTAAAATGTGTATGTCATGCATTCAGATATTTCTGTAATTACACATTTGTAATATTGAAATTGTAATTTAATACATTTAAAATACATTAACTTTAAATGTAATATGAAAAACACTACATTTTAATTTATATCAAGTACTTTACATGTGTGTTAACATGTCACTCGTCAACATGTTATGTAGTCAACACATCAAAATAAATGAACTTTAAAAGATGCTATGTTCTAAAATGAACTTTACTTTAAAACTTTTAATTTGACATATTACAAAGTGCACTTCTTAAAGGTGTATTTAAGTGCGTTTTGAGACATAAACCCTCTAGACGTAAACCCTCTTTAAGTACACTTCAATGGCGTTTTATTTCATTAAAATTATATAAGTGCAAGTTTAAAAATATACTGTAAATGTGCATTTAATACAGTTAAGCACAATTCTTTTCCCCAAGGGACTCGAGAAGATCTGAAACTATAGCATTTTAATATCCTTAATAAACTAGTGGTGCTGTATGTGCAGAAGAACAGTGTTTAATATTACATACAGTGACCACTACAGACAGCAGCGGCTGCCCTGCGTCCACTTCAGCCTCTAATCTCTATTAAATCTGACACCATCTCTATTCTCCACCATCACTTTAAGACCCAAAGCATCCATTAGGCTCTCACCATTAACAGTACATATGGGAAAAGGTCTAGCACAAGTCTATTAAGGCCTTTTAAAACCGTCTTCAAGCAGTATTTCAACTGTAATGATTGTCTTCTGTTCCCCAGCCTTATTTCTGTACAGTAATAATTTCCTCAACATTCCTAAGCTATTAACAGCTTTCCTGCCAGTTATTTTTCTTAACGGCAAATCATGGTAATATGCCTTATGAGTAAAGCTCTTATGTTTTTTCCAGTCATATTTAGCCATCATCTGAATAAGAACGGCACATCCCGTAAAGATGATGGTGTCACTTGTGACCCTTGTGAGGTTTAGAGTAAAAACATGAGAGAGAAACGCTGGTTAAAGAGGGCCATGAGGATGTAAGCTCCATCTGCCAGGCTCAAGCGTTAGCTGCAAACAATATTTCCAATGAAATGTGTTAAATTATGCACGACCAAATGTCTCAGAAACAGTATGAAACATTAATGAGGATGTGCATTTAGGTCTGTGATTTGTTATTTGAGCCAGGTGCTGAGTCTCACTGAGCCAAACATTTGAGAATCAGCATAAGGTCTGGGCCACACTGCAGCTTATTCTAGCCAGGATCCGCCCACTTAGACAGGAATAGAACGACAAATTTGTGCTATTTCAGACTGAGTACAGAAGTGAATTGAGATTGAGCGGATTTACGAAGTCTGACGTAGTCAGGCGAGGAAATTACTTCTATTTCAATCTTGATTTTATGTGTTTTTCAATATTTTATGTAAGATCAGAGTTATTATTTTAAGATATTAAGATAGTTTTTAATAATTAAAATTAATTTATCAAATTAATAATTGCAAGAATTGCAATTTATTCACACATCAATTGAAAATTATCCCCCAAAAGTCAATATTGTGATGAAGGAGAAAAGCATTGAATAGGCATTTAAAAATCTTTAGAAATAATTCATTCGACGTAGGATTATTTTAACACAAACTTTTAAGGCTACAATGCTACAAATGCCATCATTTTTTTTTTTACATTCAGAAGCTGCATGCGAAGTAGCATTTTGGTATATTAACACAGAATTGGCTTGAATGCATTTACACTGCAATCATTATTGCGTAAATAATACTATGAAATTAACGGGATTTAAATGGACATTAATGGATTTATATATATATATATATATATATATATATATATATATATATATATATATATATAATTGTTTTTTTTTTTTTTTTTTTTTTTTTTTTTTTGAAAACCTGCTTGTTGAAATAAAAAAAAAATACAAATAATGAAATGATACTGTACATATGAAAGTAAAACCACCAGTATGTGATGGCAAGTCAATGTTAATGCGTGAGTCATTCAGTCATTCATATAACTGATTTATTCAAATGGCTGATTCATTCAGAAACAAAGCTAGTGACTGTCTTCATGAATAAATCATTGAATAACTGGCTCAGTTGATTCAGACTGAGAGCTGCAGGGTAATATACTGTAGCCAGGTGATTCAGTATCTCTCACACATCATCTAACCCTCTACATTATTAGCTCTCTGTGTTTTGAGTGCCTGTGGGTGTTAGCATTAACATATTTTGGTTTAACAATCTGCGAGTTAATTTTTTTTTTTCAGTACAGACCTAAAGTTCTATCTCAAACTTAGTGTTTACCCTCAGGCATTGTGTTGATGTGTCTGCCATCCTGTTTAAATAGCTCATGTATTATTTCCAATGCTGATGTTTTTAACAGGCCAAATACAGTGCTGTTAACACGCCTTAAGTAAATGCCCTTCTATAAAGGCATCTGGCTTTCAGAAAGCAGTGATTGGAAACATACTGTTGTAAAGACCTGAGGAAAAGTTTCTGGAAAGACACTAATGTGTTGTATTGTATTTGTTTCCCATTTATAAGCCCTCGCCGAGTGAAAATCTGTCTGAGGAGGAGCCGGAGGAGAGAGAGAGGCTACACTGCATCCTCAAACAGATGGGCCGAATCAAATGTCCCAGTGAGGTAGGATTTTGTCACTGGTGCCTGCCGTCTGTCTGTCTACCTAGACGGCACTGGCTGTCCTTAATATGTCCTAATTTCTGTCTACTTCTGTCTCTCGCTTTCTCAGTTATGAATTTTGTCTTCTTGTGCACACCTCAGCTGTCTGTCTGCAGTCTGTATCTATCTATCTATCTATCTATCTATCTATCTATCTATCTATCTATCTATCTATCTATCTATCTATCTATCTATCTATCTATCTGTCTGTCAGTCTGTCTGTCTGTCTGTCTGTCTGTATTTCTGTCTGTCTGTCTCTATGTCTGTCTGTCTGTCTGTTTGTCTGTATTTCTGTCTGTCTGTCTGTCTGTATTTCTGTTTGTCTGTCTGTATTTCTGTCTGTCTCTCTGTCTGTCTGTCTGTCTGTCTATCTATAATTCTGTCTGTCTGTCTGTATTTCTGTCTGTCTGTCTGTCTGTCTATTATTCTGTCTTTCTGTCTGTCTGTCTGTCTCTCTGTCTGTCTGTCTGTCTGTCTGTATTTCTGTCTGTCTGTCAGTCAGTCAGTCAGTCAGTCTGTTTGTCTGTCTGTCTGTATTTCTGTCTGTCTGTCTTTCTGTATTTCTGTCTGTCTATATATAATTCTGTCTGTCTGTCTGTATTTCTGTCTGTCTGTCTATTATTCTGTCTGTCTGTCTGTCTCTCTGTCTGTCTGTCTGTCTGTATTTCTGTCTGTCTGTCTGTCTATCTGTCAGTCAGTCAGTCAGTCAGTCTGTCTGTATTTCTGTCTGTCAGTCTGTCTGTCTGTCTGTCTGTATTTCTGTCTGTCTGTCTGTATTTCTGTCTGTCTGTCTATCTGTTAGTCAGTCAGTCTGTCTGTCTCTCTGTCTGTCTGTCTGTCTGTCTGTCTGTCTGTCTGTCTGTCTGTCTCTCTGTCTCTCTGTCTGTCTGTCTGTCTTTCTGTCTGTCTGTATTTCTGTCTGTCTGTCTCTCTGTCTGTCTGTCTCTCTGTCTCTCTGTCTATCTATCTGTCAGTCAATCAGTCAGTCAGTCTGTTTGTCTGTCTGTCTGTCTGTCTATATTTCTGTCAGTCAGTCTGTCTGTCTGTATGTCTGTCTTACTATGTATATTTCTGTCTGTCTGTCTGCCTACCTCTCTGCCTATTTGTCTGTCCATCTATTCATCTATTGGTTCACCAGGTAGACCAGCACTAACCAGGTTGGAATTTTTTTTTAAGTTGTTCTTTTCAGCAGAGCAGTCTGGTTCCAATTACTACAGTATGTGTGGGAACGAGAAGAGAAATAGAAAGAGGGAAGAATCAAAGATGCTTATTTGTCACTAGGGCCAGATTTACTGAACAGCGCAAATTTGCGTTAGTGAATACGCTGATGGGAGGGGAAAAATTCAAGTTATTCATTGACAAGATGCACATTAAAGAACAAAGACGCAGATAGATCTTTTTCAAAATGACTAGCGCAATCTACCAATAGCAGCGCAATTACCACCTGCTTTAAGACAAGCTTTTTTGGGGCATTAAATAATGCAGCAAATACAGCAGGTAAAATAAGTATTGAACACGTCACTATTTTGTCACATTAAATTTACCAGATGTCAGTAACAACCAAAGTAATCCATGCATACAAATAAAACAAAACAACTAAATTCAGTAATTAAGTTATGTGTAACAAAAAATCTTGAAGGTTCTGTGGGCCTTTTCTATTAAATCTAATCTTTAGTTCTTATTTTCTATGTGATTCAAGTCAGTTGATTGGCTGGGCCATTTTATTAACTTTTTTTATCTATATGGTGCTTAATTCATTTAAATACTCTCCTCAAATAATTTTACAGATCGAAAGGAAAACTCTACAAATGCATATTCAATGAGGTGAGTCACAGAAATAACCATGTCCACACCTTTTCAAGCGCTATTTCCCACTGTTTGTGTTAAAAGTAAATCTTGACAGTAGTTCTTTTAACGTCAAACAAGGGTTTGCACTAGCATAAGCTGATTGTAAATCTGGCCCTAAGAGTATAAATGTAGTTTGTGTTAACAATCAGGCCCTTTCAAAGGAATTTTGTAACCCAGACTGTCAGCCGCACAGATCAATGAGGGCATTAATGAAGTATGTTTGATTCTCTGTCAAACAGGGCTGTTCAGCTCATTTCTCCAATCTGATGGGTTATAAGTATCATCAGAAACGCTGTGGCAGAGAGCTGCTATGCGGACAGAAGCCTGTCTTCCTGTGCCAGCACTGTGGTAAGACCTATCGCTCAAAATCTGGCCGTGACTACCACCTGCGCACCGAGCACCCGGTCACTGCCCTGTCCGCACACTCGGTGAGATTACACAGCCACGCTACACGTCATACTGCTAATCTAACACTGTGTGGAAAAACGTCACTTCCAGTGTCATGTAATTAAGCAATTAATCCGGATGTTTTTAAATGTCTGTCACCGCATTTAGCTCACAGCTGAGGACTGGCAAAAGGAAGACAGTAAAGATGAGGAGGATGTGCTGGAGGACGAAGAAGAGGAGGAGGAGGAAGAAGAGGAAGAACCTGTGCAAATAAAGAGCAGGGAGAATGCAAAGGTGAGAGCAGACGAGCCGGAGGAGAAGATGGAGGAGAGGAAGGAGGAGAAAACGGAGGTGGAGGAGCTGCTGGATTTGGAGAGGACGCCCAGTGGCAGGGTGCGCCGGCGCTCGGCTCAGGTGGCAGTGTTCCACCTGCAGGAGATCGCAGAGGACGAGCTGGCCAAAGACTGGGGCACCAAACGACGCATCAAAGATGACCTCGTACCAGACATCAAGAGGGTATGACAGTGTTGAAGTCACTCTGAAAATGAGTCACCAGGGCTCTGAACCGGTTCGAGGAATGAAAACGAAAAATGGAAACGAACAAAATTTTCACAGGAACAGAACCAGAACCAGAAACAAAATCAAATTTTATAGTTTAATTTATCTTCAGAACATAAATTAAGATATTTTTGATGAAATCCAAGAGCTTTCTGACCCTCCATAGATAGCAACACAACTGAAATGTTCCCAGGTCCAGAAACATTGCAAGGACATCGATAAAGTAGTCCATGTGACATTAGTGGCTCAACTGTAATTTTATGAGACAATGAGAATACTTTTTGTTCACAAAGAAAAAAAAAATAATGACTTTATTCTACAATTCATCTCCACTTCCTCTATGTCCCCTCTATGAGGATGGCAAAACTAAAAAATGTAGTCAGTAGTGTTTCTAAATTTTGGTAGTTACTCCTCATAATGCTTATGGAAGCAATCCTCAAAACAGCTAGACAAAATTTCTTCTCAAATCCTATAAACAGTAACTTAAACAACACTCGTACTCTTTTTTGTCACTGTTGAGAGACTGACAAACCCCCAAAAAGTCAGATTCCCAGTGAAATGCTCTCAGACTTCAAGTGCAATGAGTTTGCTTACATCTTTTCTGAGAAGATCATCAATATCAGGAAGGCGATTAGCACATACTCAAGTAATGCAGATGTCAGTCAGATTTGGCCACAATATCAAAAAGATACTATGTCTATTTTTGAAGCAATTGATATCAAAATTTTGGAAGACATAGTGCAGTACCTAAAATCGTCAACCTGCTGTCTTGACACACTTCTCACATCTTTTTTCAAAAGTGTGTTTAATTGTTTAGAAGCAGATCTCTTAGAAGTGGTGCACACCTAACTTCTTTCTGGGACATTTCCATTCTGGGACAATTTTCAATCTGGTTTCCGACCACATCACAGTACAGAGACAGTATTCATTAAGAAAATAAATTATATTTGCTTAAATTGTGACTCTGGCAAAATATCGGTGCTGGTATTGCTAGATCTCTGCGTTTGACACTGTCGATCATAACATACTACTAGAGAGACTGGAAAACTGGGTGGGGTTTTCTGGGATGGTACTCAAATGGTTCAGGTCATACTTAGAAGGGAGAGGCTATTACGTGAGTCTAGGAGAGCATAAGTCTTAAGTGGACGTCCATGACATGTGGAGTCCCACAAGGGTCAATTCTTGCACCGCTCTTGTTTAGCCTGTATATGCTTCCACTAAGTCAAATAATGAGAAAGAGCCACATTCACAGCTATGCTGATGATACCCAGATTTACCTAACCTTATCTCCAAAAGACTACAGCCCCATTGACTTCCTCTGCCAATGCATTGTTGAAATTAATAGTTGGATGTGCCAGAACTATCTTCAGTTAAACAAGGAAAAAACATAATGAAGTTATTGCATTTGGAAACAAAGATGAAGATTTCAAGGTGAATGTGACTCAAGGTGTCAAACAACTAAAAATCAAGTCAGGAATCTTGGTGTGATTCTGGAGACAGACCTTAGTTTCAGTAGTCATGTCAAAGAAGTAACTAAATCAGCATACTATCATTTAAAAAATATTGCAATAATTAGATGTTTTGTTACCAGCCAAGACTTGGAGAAACTGGTTCATGCCTTTATCACCAGCAGGGTGTACTATTGTGATGGGCTCCTCACCGGCCTTCCCAAAAAGACCATTAGACAGCTGCAGCTCATCCAGAACGCTGCTGCCAGGATTCTGACTAGAACCAGAAAATCTGAGCATATCACACCAGTCCTCAGGTCCTTACACTGGCTTCCAGTTACATTTAGGATTGATTTTAAAGTACTTTTACTTGTCTATAAGTCACTCAATGACCTAGGACCGAAATACATTGCAGATTTGTTCACTGAATATAAACCTAACAGAGCACTCAAAACATTAGGATCAAGTCAGTTAGAAATACCAAGGGTTCACACAAAACAAGGAAAGTCCGCCTTTAGTTATTATGCCGCCCGCAGTTGGAATCAGCTTCCAGAAAAGATCAGATGTGCTAATAAGCACTGTGCGATGTCCGAACTGATTGCACTGTATTTTATGTAAAATCATTTTCTATTTATACTTGTTTTAAATTCATTTTAAATAAGTACATTTTCTAAATCATTTCCAAAGTTTTAGAATTGCTTGTTATATTTTTGTTCTTCATGATTATTTTACTTTCTTTTATGTAAAGCACTTTGAATTACCATTGTGTACGAAATGCTATTTAAATAAACCTGCCTTGCCTTGCCTTGCCTCATATACACATTTAACTGCTTATTTTTTAATTTCTGTGTACACACTTTTTTTATAGCTCAACTATACTCGACCAGGTCTCCCCAACTTTAGCCCTGAAACTGTGAACAGCTGGAAGAACGAGGTGAAGGAAAAAGGATTTATCTGCTGCCCCAACTGTGTAAGCATTTGTCTTGTATTTCTGACGGAACATTGCCTTTAACAGCAGCTAGTGCTTCAGTAACAGATTCCAGCCTCAATATGAACATCTGAATTACATCAGTAGATGTAGACTTGTAGATGTAGATGAAGAGCTCTTGAAAGTTGTGTTAAAAACTTTTGACATTTTTGTTGCTCAGTTCTTCTCCTCAAGTTTCTCTTGATCTCATAACAGAACTGCGAGGCTATCTACTCAAGTGTATCTGGACTTAAAGCACATTTGGCAAGCTGTAACAAGGTATAAAAACTTATTCATGCTTTGCTGTAGTTGTTAATTAATTATAGCTCATTTAAACAGCTGTAAATGTTTGATCTCTGATACTTATCAGCTTCACTGCTGTTATTGTTCTCCGCACAGGGAGGGGGCGATGTAGGGAAGTACACTTGTTTGCTCTGTCAGAAGGAGTTTAACTCTGAGAGTGGCGTGAAGTACCATATCAGCAAGACACACTCTCAGGTAAAGCAAACAATAAACCTGTGTACCGTAAGCTTAGAAACCATGATTGCTAAAAGGACAGTTCACCCAAAAAATTTAATAATCCCCCTCTACTTGTTTCAAACCTGTATGAGTTATGAGTTTCTTTCTTCTGTTTGACACAAAAGAATATATTTTGAAGAATGTTTGTTACTTAACAATTTATGGTAGCCATTGACTTCCACAGTACAAATATACTATACTACAAAAAATACTATGGAAGTCAATGGCTGATAACAGAATTTTAATTTGGGGTGAACTATACCTTTAAGGCCTGTGGACACCAAGTTCAATATACATAAACAATACGAGACTTTGCCAAAAAAATTAAATCTGTCATGTCATGTACTGTCATGTACAGTACATTTTCATTTCTTTAGAATCCATTGAAACAGAGAAATACATTTTTATTATATTAATATTTTCATTAGTTCCTACGTTTTATAAGTTTATAGTTTACATAAAATTTATGCTTTTATTTTTAGCTTTTAATTTTAGTTTTTTATTTTATAGACTTAATTCTTTAGATTTTTATTTATTTTAGTTTTGGTTTTAAGTTCAGTTATTGAAGAGTTTCATCAGAATGTTATCAGAATTTATTTTCAGAATTATGTAAAATAACCAAGAAATTTGAATTAAATAAACTTTTCATTTGTGAACTTTTATATTTTTGAATAGATTGTAAAAATTGACTGGAAGGATTGGATTTTGCAGAAAATCTGTTAAATCCTTAAGTTAACTCGCTATTAAATCCGCTATATACCTGTAGGCATGTGCAAGTTAATATTTTAAATAATGTTACAACATTTTGCCGTCATATGAAGAATATTTTATTACTGCTAAATTTAATAATATAAATTGAAATATAAATGAGTAGTGTGTGAGATTTATATATTTTCTCATATTGTTTCATTTTTATAGGTTTACATTATATTTTCATTCAACACATCTATGATTAATTTGTGTGTGAAGCACTTTATCGTTTGAGTATTACAGAAATAGTTTCATATTACCTGTTCATATATTTTTCATACCTTAGTTTCAGTTTTTAGTACACAAAAACATTGCTAACTTGAATTTTTTTATCAAGGGGTCTCTAGGATTGAATATCTTCCTTCTATAATGTAATACTTCAAAAAATTCAAGCAGATTCACTGTAAGTCCTTGATTATCATTTCCTTTTTGAATTTGATGTGGCCTTATGTGCACAGAACTGGTTCCGGGCGTCTACCAACGAGGTAACCAACAACAAGAAAAAAGAGCCAGAGAGCAATGGCTTACAGAAGGACATGAAAAACGTAGTGCCTGGGAAGAGGAGGGGACGAAAGCCTAAAGAGCACCACCTGGTGACAGCACCTTTTCCAGCAAAGACTCAGAGCTTCAGCCCAGCTCCAGCTCCGCTTCCACCCCAGACCGTAAGCCCAGCCTCAGAAACCCAAACCCACATGCCCAACCCCATCACCCCAACCACTCCCCCTGCCCCAGTGGACAGTGGGAATCCAGCCCAAGCTAGAGACACACAGCCTCCTATAAAGAAACGAGTCAAAACTAAGAAAGCGCAGACCGCTGAGTAACTCTGCTTTCAATCCGTCACCACCAGAAGGGATGTTTTCCGAACTACTCCGGATAAAACTTTAGTCAATTCGGTCACAGAAATGAAGGATGGCACAGAAGAACGAGCTCAGAAAGATGAACGGCAGAACGAGGGGATGAAAAATGGAAGAAAACTACAATGATTTGCCCTTGTATTGATTTCACACTGATCTTTGTGTTTTTTAAGCTGAGTATATACATTATGTGTGTGCTTGTGTTTACTGATATATATTACTCCTGTCGGTTTTTCATTCCATTTTTATAGTTGATTTTATTAAGTTGTTCACTCTAAAGGGGTTAATAACATTTATATATATATATATATATATATATATATATATATATATATATATATATATATATATATATATATATATATATATATATATATATATATATATATATATATATATATACACACACACACACATAGGCCTTTATTGAAGCTTTTTTTAGAGCAGAAGTTACATTTCTACATATTTTTTGGGGTAGTTACGTCAACATGTCCGGTGGTTTCATGATGTGTTTCCACGTTTTTTTTAAAGAATATCGATCTCATTCAATTAGCATGATGAGCTAATTTACTGCTAACATTTTATCACAGTTATACTCTGCTGTGTATATATATATATAATATCTATATCTATATATGAATATATTCAAAACAATTCATTTTCGTCCATCAGTTTCAAAACAAAGTGCGTCAAAAAAGTTCTGAATCATTTAGGTTGCTTTTTCTTCAGTGTGTTTGGGATTGTTTTGTCAGTGGCAGCTGAATGAAGAGTTGGATTTAGATTGACAGCTGTTGTAACAGTGTGCTACTGTGCAATAGTGTTGCTTTTGTGGTTTCTTGTCCTGTCTCTTGCTCGGGATCGTGAGAGGTCCAAGCGCGTAGCCTTGCGTAACTCCCTATCCCGCGTCCCTTTGGGCTGTTTGCAGTAGTTTGTAGTTTGCTGCAGTTGACTCAGAGGTCTTTGTTAAAACCTTTAACTGCTTTGAATTTTGGCAGTGCTGTGTGCTTTCATTTTGTCTGATTGTTTTTTTATGGGAATAAGAGCTTGTGGTGTTTAATGTAGAAGGAGTATACAGTGCAGACGATTAGAGAAATTCCAATCAATGATACTGATAATGACTACAAATGTGTTGGCGGGAAAAATTTAATCATCCAAAGCATAGGAATGCCCTTCAATATCTGTGATGTCATCAGTCCTTGTTTAAACTTAAGAGGACATTCACAAATTAATGGAATGAAAAACACTAGTTTTAGAGATGTGATTTTTAAACTTAATTTTTAACTTTTATCTTGAGCGCTGCATTCTTAGATTGCCGTGCCATGTGTGAGATGCATGACACACGTCCATCCAGCGCATGTTTACATAGAAAACCAATGGAAAAGCTGCAGTGGAATGCAAAAATGAATCCTGTGTGAACAGCCCCTAAGACTCAAATTGAAAAATTAAAACTTTAAAATTTGGATGAATCTCACAAAACCTGACAAGAATCCTTTCACCTCAAAATCAAGGCAAATAAAAATGTAATTCTGTTTTACTAAAAGAAAGTGAAGCTTTTTGGGATTATTCATTTTTATATGTATTGCACTATTTTTCATGACAATTAAGCACATTTTATCTGCCTATTCTCCAAATGAATCCCCCGTAAGTAATCCTATTTACCTTTTAAATAAAGAAAAAAAGTCAGAATTGGGAGATTATAAACTTGCATTTATGAGAAAAAAGTCAGAATTCTGAGTTTATATTTGCAATTCTGATCTGCAACTTTATGTCTTCTTTAATTATTATTATTGTTGTTGTTATTATTATTATTATTATTATTAATTCTGTGGTGGAAACAGGCTTCTATACAATTCTTATTACCAATGCGAAATAAAAGTTACATTTTAGTTCACATTTTACTTTATATTTTGAAAAGTATTATTTAAAATGTTTAGGATTTATACATTATGGTAGTATTTGTAAATTAATACTTTAATTTATTCAATTTGACAAAAACAGGGGTTTCAGTAATGATTTATGCGATATATGGTAATTATAATTTGGGAAGCAAATGTGCTTAACAGTCATGAGAATAATGTCACAATGCAATCTTAACAATGCTAAAATTACACTTTACCAAAAAAAAACAAATAAAAAAATTCTTAGATTTTAGAGTTAAATGTGCCAATGTTTTTGTGAGATTCACCCATTCAATTCACTTTTGATAGGAGTATAAGCAATGTGTGTGGAATGCACTTAAAGACCTCTGTGACTGTATGCAATGGTGAGAGTATTTTGGGTGCACAAGCACGCGGTGTGAAGCATTGAAGAGCACAATCAGAATGGCCACCGCAGGCTTTATCTGAACGTTTCCGAATCAGAGAGCATCTGTCCAAAAACAAACGCGACATCTGAATGGTCCTGCACTGATTCCCAAGCTTCTGATTGAGGCCTGTTTGAGAAAAATGCTGGTATTGCACTTTAACCCCTCCTCCCCCTCCCTCCTTATCTTGCACTTTGCAGGCACTGTTAGGCTTCCATTCTCCGACCTCAAATGAGCGGCTCTGTGTTGTGAGATCTAAGATCAGTTTCCTTTACATAAATCCACCACACAAGAGAAACTGATCACAGACAGGCCACCCCGAACGCCTGCCATGTGATCCGTGTGATTCGTGCAAGGGAAGCCTGTCCTCCATTCCCCGATTTAGAAAGCAAATCTATGTCAAATAGGAAAAGAAAATTATGTTTAAAGCCATAACGGTCCCCTTGAAGGTGACTTATGGAAGCAGTGTGTCTTTTTATTCTTCCTGGGTTTGTATAAAAGATTATAGATTGAAAAAATATATCAATTGCAACATAAATGATGTATTCCGAAACCCTAATAATTCTAACTGAGGTACTTGAAATCATGAAAAAAAAAAATCCATTAAAATTATTAGCATACAGGTCACAAATGGTAAAAAAAAAAAAAAAGGATAAATTATTAAAAATATATTTATCTAATGAGAAAAAATTAATAAGCTCAAAGTTGCATATGTTTATTTTATACTAATACTTGTAAATGTGATCTTAATTTCATAGTTGCTTAATAAATCTAGGGTTGGTATGTCGTGGTTTTAGGCAAAAGGTGCTAGTAGCCAATCTACCTTAGGAAATGTTGCGCATGAAATTGTGAAGCAGTTAGTTTACCTTTCCATTGAGTCCCACGTTTGTGACATGAAATACTGTAGCAGATCTCATTTTAACTGTCCTGCATCAATGGCTCATAGAAATCTTCTGTGGCTTCCATCACACTGAAATCCTGCACTGTAAATGGTGAATCTCACAAAACTGTTAAGAACATATCTTATTAAATCCAAAAATTAATAAATATAAAAATATTAATTAAAATAATTAAAAGCAAACACAGACACACATATAGTAATTAATATCGTACTATAAAAATAAGTTACGTGTACGTAAGTTTAAGTTACTAGATGTCTTTTTCATAATTATTACATATAAATAATTGTGATGCAGTAAAATAATGCAGTAATTTAAAATAAAGATTCATTATTATTGATTTACTTTTAATAATTATTTGTCAATTTACTATGTAATGCAAATTTTAACATTTTTTAATTTGTTGGATTATGCGAAATTTCTAGATGCATATGAATAATTTTCTTTAAGCAAAATGTAAATATATATATATATGCCAAGTTGCCAATATATATATATAAAATTTTTTACAGTCATTTGATTTTGCAGTAAAATGCGACATTAACACGTTCTTCATAGATTTATGAGATTCGCCCTTCGAAGATTCACATACTATTGTGTGAACAACACGAGTAGAGGACAAAGCAACCCAAGTATCATACATGTTACCAGGTTAAATCTGAGAGAGGAGCTCAGTGTTGCTCCATGACATTTCTATGTAGTGTTTTATACTGTCACTGAGCTGTAATGAAACCATAGACAATGTGCTTTGAGTCTGGCCCAGTAGAATGTATCTTTCTCAGTGGAAGTTTAGTTGTCGATTCGCCATCTCATGACACGAAAGGTGGCGTGTAGTTTCCGCTAGGGATATTGTGCTTGGCTTCAGTTACCGTCTTCCTATAGATTATGTGGCGTACACATATGCAGACGTTGTATGATCATGACACTGCAACAGATTTATTTCGAAATTACAGCAATAGCTTGCAGTCGAAAGCACTAATGCAACATTACATATGATTTCCAAAGCTTGGTGCGAACTCTACTCGCTTTCTTTTGCTTCTTTGCATCTTTCTTTGTAATATAGTTGCTTTAAACTCTTTGAATATGATCTTGCGCTTTTCTATAAAGGTCAAAGTACATGTTGAAAATGTCCTTTTGTCCAAACCTCTATACGCAGCGTGTGTATGTGTGAGCGGGCGTGTGTGTGTGAGCATGAATGTGTGTAGGTGTGTATTTCTGTATTTAGTGCACTTGTAATCCCATGAATTAGGCTTGAATATGGAGTGTCGGTAGAGATTTTGGTGAATTTGATTGTGTGCTGTGGAATTTTGTACTAAAGGGGGTCTGTAGAAAGTGATGCCCCCTACCAGTTTTTAAAAAGCATTCTTTTCATTACTTCAGCTTTTGTGTGAAATGAAGATTTACTAAGTTTGAGTTTGACCCATCAGACGTCTGACCGAACGTCCTCAGAGAAGTTTACAAATAGAAGATTGTGTTTGATTAGAAATGAGGCTCTGGTTTGAGGTACAAAAGAATGATCCAAATACGTAGATTTTTATTCAGATGCTCTAGAAACTGTTAAATCTATTAATACTTATCAAATAATGAGAGTAATGGACAAAATGATCTTTTATTAATTTAAAGTTTTACGTAGGTTGGCAAGAGTTCTGAATCTAAACTATTATTCTCTCTTTCCCCCCCTGGTGTATTAACTGTGCATTAATACCCCTCAAATAATTAATAAAATGTTGACAAAGGTTTGACTGATTTGTTTGTTTTCTTGTGTTTGGACAAATTCAATGTCGACCCCAAAATCAATAGGGATATATATATATTCAAAATACATTTATTTTAAAACAGTTGTGCTGTGGAAATCATAATACTTTATTATTTATGAGAAATAAATCTTTTGTAACATTATATACTGTCACTTTTGATCAATTTTTAGGATTTGTGACAGTTTGTGTGTATATAATGTTGTTGTCGTCTTTTTATGGATTTTAGTAATAGATTTGTACACATGCTTTTTATTATTATATGTCATTATAATCAATTAAAGTATTATATAATATTAAAACACATTATGGCATTTGAATTAAGATGGCAACTCTTAAGAATATTCAATATGTGTATATATTTTACCTAATTAATACTGATTTCTTTTACTGTCACATTTTGATCGATTCATAAATATGTAATAGTATAATATTTTACTTAAATACATTTCAGCATATAAGATGTTTTATCAATTTACATACGGTAAATTAAATTCGTAAAGCAAACGCTACCATGAGGTATCCCCAAAACTGTACTTACAAATATACTTTATAGTTTACATTCTGGGATTTGTAGTTCTCTTTTGCTGAAGTCACGCACAACCCTATGAATTATAGAACTACATATCCCAGCAGCATTAGCGGAGCCTAAAGTCGCAACAGCTGATTGTCAAATAGGAAACTAACAATGTCTGCCGTGTGCGGAGACGGAAGGGTCTCAGCGATGGACTGCGGAGATAAATCGTCTATGCGCTGCCCAAGGTAACGTTTTAAGCTATTTACCGCCTAAACTCACATGTTATTTAGACTCCTGTTTTCTTAATATGTGTTTACATAGTTAACATTTAATCGCGATTGTTGACCTGTCGCGCGCGTGCTGGCTGCACCTCGCGTGTTTCTAAGACTTCACAAAACACAAGGTGATCATACCTATGGATCATACACGTCTGATAACATTTATAAACGTCTCCTAGAATAACAAGAAGCGTGGATACTCGTTTCGACCATAAGCAAATTATTATGAAGTTATGACCCTGTTTCATTGTCTTGTATTGGCCTGTTTTTATACGGTCATTGGTTTTAGCCTATCAATATTTTGGTCCAAAATCTGGTCCTTAAACATGATTAAAATGTCTTCTCTTAAACACACACTGTGTGTAAATGTGTGTTCTGCTCACTGTTGGTGTGTGACAGTGAAGCACATGGTCGATGATCTGTATAGTGACTGTGACTCATTTGCATAGCTATATATATATATATATATATATATATATATATATATATATATATATATATATATATATATATATATATATATATATACCATCATCATCTGCGTTATATCTGTAGACTTTCTCAGTATCACATAATTATTAACTTATACAGTAACGTTATGTAATTAAACTACTGCAGAAAAACCACCTGAAGTCGAGTTGGTTTCTCATGTAAAAATAGTGTTAAGAACTAATACATAGAATTAACTATTAAACCACAAAATGATTTGTAGCTGTTTGTTCTATACACGGTAACTGTGTTATAGTTGATGTATTTCTGAAGCTGATGTCTCACTCACCTCGTGTTTGATTTGAGTCACAGCTCGGCTCACAGCGCCAGAGGACGCGCTCTCCAACCCTTTACCAGCAGAGCTCATGTTTCTGTATATTTACATACACACACACACACGCACAGCTGCTGCTGGGACTGTTCTCCATGTGTGTAAACTGACGTGTGTAGGATTGAAGTGGAAAGAGAACGTCTTGACCTTTGGGAGAGAAATCTAATAGGAGAATAAAAGGTTGGTTGGTTATTGTCACACAAAGAATCACACAGCACATAGACGCACCAATGCATCCATGATTATGGATCAGCTCTTCTGGTTCTGGTTTTGAATATACTTCTTTTAGGTTACTATAGATAGGCTACTATATATTCAGAAGTTTGGTAAGGTCTGTAAGACGTTTTTGAAGAAATAGATGCTGTTCTTTTGGACTTTCTAGTCATCCAAATATTTTTTGGGGAAAAGTATTGTAGTTTTCATAAAAATATAGTATATATAAAATATAATATATACCCTTTTAACATCAGTAATAATAAATGTTCCTTAAGCAGCAAATCATTATATCAGAATTATTTCTGGAGGATCATGTGACACTAAAGACTGGAGTACTGCTGCTGAAAATACAGCTTTGCATCACAGGAATAAATAATATTTTAAAATATATTACAGTCTTTTAACAGTCTTTTTTTCTTAAAATTGTTAAAAAATATTATTGCGTAAACTGTGTTTTTTATCAAATAAATGCAACCTTGGTGAACATTTACCGAACCCAAACTTTTAAATAATATTCTGCATGCATGCATGTGTGTGTGTGTGTGTGTGTGTGTGTGTGTGTGTGTGTGTGTATATATATATATATATATATATATATATATATATATATATATATATATATATATATATATATATACACACATATATATATATATACACACATATATATATATACACACACACACATCTGTGTGTGTGTTCTGTAACGTAAAACAAATTTTATAATAAGTTAATATTTTACTTAAAATGATTGTGCTGCTAGTGCTTAATATTTTTTAGAAACCTTTAATGCATTTTACTTTCAAGATTCTTTGATGAATATAAAAATACTGTTATTTGTGATCAGCATAATGCAGCCTTGCTGAATAAAAGTAAAAATATCAATAATTAAAATATATAATATTGTTATACTTTTTTGTGGCAGTTTATGTGTGCAATGTGCATAAAAAATATATTACTCTTCTCTTTTTTTTTTTTTTGGTGGATTCTAATAAATTTTGTAAACAGGTAATCATATGTTATAACAATCAGTTAGTAACTCATTACTAGAAGAAGAAAGCAACGAATTACTTGGAATTTATTTATTTATTTTTGTGACCAATACACACATCTTAATACACACAGTTTGATATATATTTGTGTATGTGCATGTGCTGTGACGTTACATTCGGTTCTGGCTGGGAGACTGAGTTTCATCATGATGTTTGTGAGGGGTGTCCCGCGAGGGGGGCAGGTGGAGATACGCCCCACAGGACAGACTGGTTGATATTGGTGATAGCAGAGCCCTTGGTCGTAATGTAGAGAGCGCACCGAGCTCATGACACACCCAGCGTCACAGAGCAGCCTGATTTGTTTATGTTCCTCTCCTAAGAACACAGTTCAGAAGCGCTCCTCGTGTCTCAGACAGAGCAGCTGCCCCGTAAGAGGCCAGTGGAGGGGGCGTGTGCTCTGCGTGTTTCCAACCTGCTGCTATTAATACCACCCCCCAAACATAATCTGCAGGATAGGTTATCCTCTTACGTTTGTTGGAAGCACATTAGGGAGAGAGAAAGAGAGAGTGTTTTTTCTGGAATGGACCCAGCCCACTAAACGCTTGTGACGGAGAACACAAAAGCGAACCGACGTAGAAAGCACAGTTTTGTTTTCCTCCCCTCTGCTTCACTTTCGTTTCTGTGCCTCTCCTCGGCTTGCCAGAGGGCAGGCGCTCTAGCGTCTGTGTGTGTGTGTGTACGTCCCAGCGCTGATCTTTCTCTGCGCACCCATCATGAACACACTCCCAGCGTACTCGGGAGCCAGGATCTCAGGCTGCTGGGCTCTTAGGGCAGATGGAAGGTAAGTCTGATAACTTGAAGACATCCTCCTCAGGTGTGTAGGACGCTCTTGAGTTGCAGTTGTATGGTAAACTCAGCTGTTGCTGACAGGACTCTCTGCTTGCTGTGTTATGCAGAAAACCTCAACTTAGGTTTTGATTTCGGTATTATTAAATGTTTGATGGAAATATTAATACGTGATCTGCTCAATGGTGTATTCTCATACGATCCTTGAGTGTGAACTCGTGATACGAAGCAGAAGTTGCAAACGAAGTGTCGTTGAGGTTAACGTGTGTATTTTTTTTAAGTGACAGTTCACCCAAAAAGGAAGATTGTCACATTATTTATGCTCGTATTGTTCCAGTATGTTTATATGACTGATGTTCTTCTGTGAAACATGAAAGGAGATGTTTTGAAGAATGTTCACGCTGCTCTGTTCTGTTAAAAATGTGAAGTTCTTGGTAGCCTAATTGTTGAAAACTTAATTACTGCACAAAATCAGGTTGAAAAGATGAACAAATATTGTTAAAAGTTGAATCCCTAATGAACCTTGAACATTTAAATATAATAAGACAATACACAACAAAAAGTAAACACGTCTTTCAAGCAGATAAGTGCAAAAGAGCACAACTGTAAGAGAACAATAGTAAAGAATCAGGACATTTTCAGCCAGTATCTAGATATTGTTTCAGTGTAAACACTGAAAAACAAAAATATGACCTCTTTTAAATATTAGGTGTTAGTGAACGAAAAGCAAAAACAAGAGTCTGAGTGGAAAAATGTAAATGAGCAGTGTGACTCCTCTAATCCAGTTTTTGCATAGAATATGTGCAGTGTTGTCAGTTTTAACCGGTTGATAGAAAAGAAGTTAAAGGAATAGTTCACCCAAAAATACAACTTTTCTAAACATTTTCTCACCCTCAAACCATCCAAGATGTAGATGAGTCTGTTTCTTAAAGGGGTCATCGGATGCAAAATTCACTTTTACATTATGTTTGAACATAAATGTGTGTGTGTACAGCCTATAATAATAAAGATCCACACTGTGCTTTTTTTTTTTTTAAGCTCAGCTGGAGTTTCCAGTCGAACTCTAGAGGCAGTAAAACTCAGACTTTATTTTTATTTCTTTTCACCCAAAGTATGATTTACAGTTTTAATTCATAAAGGCTCATTTTCACACAATTGCTTGTAGAATATTTTATTATGACAAATAACAATTCTAACATCTTGCACTATTTGAAAACTGATAGCTTTGAACGTTTTTGTCACATACAGCTACATATGCATGAGTTTTCTAATTCAGTAGGTTTGTTCGGTAGCTCACGTGATACGCAGTTGCTCTTGAGTGATGAATAGCTCTGGTATGAACCCTGTAAAACTACAGTTCGAATATGGTTGGGTTTGCAATAAAAATGTGCCTTGGTCACATCTCAAAATAGAAATTTATTCATTCAACGTATTGTTTAAATTCTCTTTACTTGGCCATAAAAGGCCTTTTAAAAAGTCATAAATGTGCCATTATAAAACGTTTAGAAACCCTGATAAAATATGTCCAAATTGCACTAGATTTAAAGTCATACATAAGCTCCACGTGAGGAACAGACTACAGTTATATTATTTACTAAAAAATGTTGATCTCCATAGACTTTCTATAATTTCTCCTTTTGTTTTCCAAAAGGAAAAAGAAGTGCATAGATAAACTGAAGACTGTCATTTTGGTGAACTATTTCTTTAAGAGAGACTCTTATGAACTATACTCTACAGTGGTTTGTTTTGCTCTGAAAATGCAAGGGCAGGGTCCACCATTTATCGTCTTATCTGTTATCACGCTTTCATATTGTAGCAGGGCAGATTATCTAGAAAGTTAAGGTGATCTCTATTCTCACAAACAGAAACTCAGGCACACGATTGCTTTAATTCTAGTTTTACCAGTTGTACCTTAGTTGCACAGGTCCAAGGTGTAGGCGTTCAGGTTTAACCATGTTATGTTAACATGTTTAGGGATTACACAGTCATGCATCGCTTGATCTGGCTGGCTAATTAAACGTATAGATGATTAGTTTGGAGTAGGCTGTTTGATTTCTTCTTCTTAATGGACAAGCACACATCTTCTGTGGACATCTGGCTTTCTCGTCTGTTTTAGTAAGTATATTTCTTGCTGCTTATGAGAGCTACTAAGCTCCTAAGGTGTGACACACACACTCTCTTGTAGGCGTCCACCTATTTTAGCATGTGTCTCTTTCATTGATTCGTGACTCATCAATCATTCCAGAAATAATCTTTAAAAATCAGTGCATTTCAGCACTCAGAAACCTTCAGCAAATAAATGCAACATTGGCATACTGTAGTTTTCTTATGCATACTAATAATTATTATACTGTAAGTCATGCATCTTTTTAATAATGAAACTTGAGAGTTCAGTGTAATATGGGGCGCTGTTGTTTGTGCCAGGGGTTACACCATACTACAAAATTGATGATGCCATTTCAGTGTTTCCTCATTTAAGTGCCTGTTACCTACATAAATGTAGTTAATCGATGCATGGAGGCATTGTCATGATGGTCGCCGGGTCGACTGGTAACAGTTTGTGTGCAGGAAGTCAGAGTTGACACAGGAAACAGCAGGATGTGTCTTGTCTCGTTCACTGTACCATATTTCCTCTTTTTAATAGTGGCGGTGGGGAAGGCTCTCTGGACAGGCTCCTCCCATCCGTCAGCACCAGCCTGTCTCCACGCAAGCGGACCACCAGCCAGTGCAAATCAGAGCCTCCGCTGCTGCGGACCAGTAAGAGGACCATCTACACCGCCGGACGCCCACCCTGGTACAATGAACACGGCACCCAGTCCAAAGATGCTTTTGTTATCGGTTCGTATATTAAAGCGCTCCGGGGAGGACAAATCACAATCATCGTCAACCATCATCACGTGTCAGTTTACTGGTCTGTTTTTACCCACAGGGCTTTGTGGAGGCAGTGCCTCAGGCAAAACAACAGTTGCTCGTAAAATTATCGAGGCCTTGGATGTTCCTTGGGTGGTTCTTCTGTCAATGGATTCCTTCTACAAGGTAACAGGTCATCTCATTGTAAATCTCGTCCCTTCTACAGATCTCAGTGAACTGGGGGTTCTGGGAAATCACACCCATTTCTGTAACAGCCCTGAGCTGTTGAGCCGTTTTTGGCCAATCAGAAACACTCTTGTGTGTTTCTGTGACTTGGCTGTGATTTATTTTGCATCTTCAAGTACACTTGAGTTTGAATCTCTTATAAAGTGAATTTAAAAATGCACCATGCGCAAGACGTCTACCAAGTTTATTATGAGAATTTATTATAAATCTGATGCCAGAAAAAGAGAAACATTGTTAAAAGAGAAGGTTCCCTGCAGATTTGCACCAAAATAAAAGCTCTGTGGTTGAAAAATATTTTGTTTTTATTTAAATGTTTTCGAGTTTTAATTATTGTTATTGTATAAATTACAAAATACTTTACAGTTCAAAGTATTATTATATATTTTATTGAATTAATTGAAACAAGAAAGAAAGAGACATACAAATATGGACAATGATCATAGAAATTGCAATTAGCTGTGTTTCCCTAAATAGTTTTAATGAAGTATTGCACATACAGTTTCAGTGCCAGTAAACCCTGTAAGAATACTATTCCCATCAACTGGTCAAAATGCACAACACTATTGTATGTGGAGTGTGCGCTCTGATGTAAACAAGCACGATTGAGAAGCACATGAGGAACACATGAGACACGCGCTGAATAAAAGCACATTCACTCTCTGACAGCAGATGGCGCTAAACTGCAGAAAATGCAGTCCTTACCCTGGAAACCCCATAAATAAAGCAGCTGCTACTTTCTAAAACATATATAAATCATTTTAAATAGCCATTCAGATTTTGTGGATTCACTATGATGTCCATCACAGAGCCAAATACTTAAATATTTAGATTAAATAGGTTATTCAATAAAAATAAAAAATAAATCATTTTAAATGTGAACTACAACATGCCCTAGATATTGTTTGAAAGTGTTTTGATTCTTTATTGTTCATTCACACTTTACATTAGTAAACATTAGTTAATTCATTAGTTAACATAAACTGCCAATGAAAAATTATTCTAAACATTCATTAATCTTAGGAATTTCAATATTTAATATTATATATTAAATATATTATATATGTATTATATAATATTTTAACACATTAAAATCAAAAGTTGCAGCGGTGTTATTTAATGAGCTAACATGAACTAAGACTTGAATTTTTTAACAAAGATTAATAACTTCTGTAGCAAATGTAGCTATTGCTCATTGTATATTGCTAGTATTGCTTTATTGTATTTAAATGTTCAGTTATTTTTGTTATAAGAAAAAAGTCATTTAACTTGTTATACTGTATTATGACAAATTTTTTAAAACAAAATTTCAATACCATGATGATATCGTATACCCTCATAAAAGCATTAGCAACGAATCACAACATGAACATTTGATACCGGCATAACCCTGGTTGTAATGCCAAATATTTGAATCGACGCAATAAATGAGATAGAAAAAGTTTGGGGGATTTTAAAACAAGTTGGAGGCACTAACTCTCTAAATTCTAACTTTTAGAGGTTATTTACAGTCCAATGATTTTTTTCTTTCCAGCACTTCAAATTACCGTATTTTCCGGACTATAAGTCGCACTTTTTTTCATAGTTTGGCTGGTCCTGCGACTTATAGTCAAGTGCGACTTATCAAAAGTAATTTGACATGAACCAAGAGAAATGAATCAAGAGAAAACATTACCGTCTCCAGCCGCGAGAGGGCGCTCTATGCTGCTCAGTGCTCCTATAGTCTACACTGAAGACACAGAGCGCCCTCTCGTGGCTGTAGACGGTAATGTTTTCTCTTGGTGCTTGGTTCTAAATAAATGCGACTTATATATGTTTATTTCCCCATCATGACGTATTTTTGGACTGATGCGACTTATACTCAGGTGTGACTTATAGTCCAAAAAATACGGTAAGTTTTCTCTTTAGAACAGGCTTCAGAAAAAATGACAAATTAAGAATTCCTTGTAAATTTCTGTTCCTGTCAAACATATTTTATTGGACTGTCCAGGTTTTCAAAATTGACCATATCTACTTTGTTTGCCTAAATTGATCGTTTTGTGGTGAACAATTCATTAATGCAAGTCAATCCACACAAAAAATTTTTTGGCTTTGTAATCTTTAATCAAAATCTGAAAATGTCCCTCCCCTCTGCATTGAGGACCTTCCCCGATGAGGAAGGTGGGATAACAGAGAGGGCACGGATGTGCTCGAAGCAGTTCACGCGCGAATGCTTCAAAAATTGGACCGAACACAAAATGGGGTTTCTTAGATATCTCTCATTAACTACTTTTCTAGATCCAGTCAGGTGCTAGTTGGAAAATAAAGCCACGCCCACTATTTTTCCTCATTTAGTATTCCGTTTCTTTTGGAAATACGTCACAACACTGGAGAAAAGTTGTTTGTATAATTTTGCCAGAAAAAGTTTTAGAATTTTTTTTTTTTATTATTATTATTATTATTGTTTTTGCCATGAAAATAGCCAAAGATGCTGACATGGCATTAAATAAAAAATATACTACTACTATGTGAGTCCGGCCATGTAGTCAGACTCAGATACTTGTTGTTTGGGAATCTACTTGACTGGTTATATCAAAAATATCTTATATTTGAGTTTCTTCTTTGAAAGGTTAAGCATCATTTCAGACAAGTCTGTCTAAAAACTTGACGGGTAAAGTGTCATATTATTGAAATTCTAGTTCATTAACCATCATCCAGATGGGAGAATATAAAAGCTCTATCCAGAGATATAGTATGAAAGATTTCATGCATCTGTTCTCATAGAGAGAGCACGGGCACGAGCCATTAGTGTGATTTTAGTTATGTAATCCATTAAATCCTTGAAGAATCTCAGATCCTGTGCTGAGAAACTCAAGCGGTGTCTTTACCGTGGCCTGCAGCATTCAAACACAAGCCGTCATGTCTTTATGATGTGTGAGTGAGCCGTGTGAGGAATGTGAGCGTCTGCAGAGGTGCTCTAGACTAGTTAGCCATTTGTTTGAACAGTTTATCAGCTGTTGTAGATCTGATGAGAAATCATTACATTTATATGAGGAGGCTGAAGCAATGTGTGTTTGTGTGCATGTTCTGGTGTGTAAATGTTCCTCCTAAATTTAGTTCCTGTGACCTGAAGAGAGGCTGGGGGTAATCATACAGCGGACTGCACTGTGTCTGCTGCAGGGTGAAAGTATATCCCTCCATGAAGACTGGAGGGGGTTTCTAGATGTTCTCTTGTCTGGAAAATATTACTTGAAAATGCAGCTCATATATAGACAGTTCACACTGGGATTAATGTGCTTAATATTGTGGTTTATAAAACAAGCTAATGTCTTATTTGATATGATATTTATACACTTTTTTTTTTTTTGTGGCAAACGATATAATTCTAAAAGTTGTTTAAACTTTTTTTTTTGCCTTCACAAATAATATCTAGCCTCTATATCTCTACAACATTTTTTTTTTTTTGCTCCATTTTTAAATCATGGAAATGTACTTTAGTCAGCATTTGAAGGGGATCAAAACCTTTCATCAAAGTTGTCCTAAAAGCTAAAAACCCAAATGCGTTCTTTTTTTTTTAGGACAACTTTGATGAAAGGTTTTGACCGCTGTATTGTGTGAAAGCAATTTATTTATTCATATTTTATTTATTTATTATATATTTTAATGTTTTGTCTTTTACGCTTAACATTTGTGATTTTATGCTTCATTTATTTCATCAAGAATTCATTAAAAACAATTAAATAATATTGTCACATATGATTAAAATAAAAAATAACTGCTTTATATATATATATATATATATATATATATATATATATATATATATATATATATATATATATATATATATATATATATATATATATATATATATATAAAGCAGTTATTTTAATAAATATAATATCCTTCAGAAATCATTCAGATTGGCTGATTTACTGCTTAATAAACATTTCTTATTGCTGTTAATATTGAGCAGCCATTGTTTGAAATCTAAATCTTTCTACATTTTATAAGTTCTTTAATTGTCACTATTGATCAGTTTGATGCGTCCCTGCTGGACAAAAGTATTAATTTAGTTTTTTTTAATCCGACACCAAACTATTGCATGGTAGAAGGTAATCTGCAGTAATTATAATAACCCCCCCTGCTTTTGCTCTCCTTTATATTGAAGTATGTCTGTGTGTTACAGTGATTTTTACCACAGTTTACCCCTTTGCATCATGTCTAACAGCATGCTGTACCTGTGGTAAAGCCAGTGTAATGCACAAACACAGCCCTTGTCTGTTTTGAGCCTGCAGTCTTGATCTCAGACCAGCAGGCCACGCCGCTGGCAGATATTTGATCTGAAGTCCTCGGTGTAACTGCGTCTGCTGTGACGTGTTTCCTGCAGGTTCTGACGGCCGAACAGCAGCTGCTCGCTGCTAATAACGATTACAACTTTGACCATCCAGACGCCTTTGATTTCATCCTGCTGGTGCACACTCTCCGCAAACTCAAGCAGGGCAAGAGCGTGAAGATCCCGGTGTATGACTTCACCACACACGGACGGCAGAAAGTATGGGTGAGGGAAACACACAGCTGATCCTCTGTAAAACCAGATCACATCCACCAGATGTGGCTTTGTTGTTCCTCATTTATCTACTCTGATTTGCTTCAAGTGTCATGTCTATGTAAATGATCAGTGTTGGGGAAGCTGCTTGGAAGCTGTTATTATTTAAAAATGGCAATAAAGATACATTTTGAACAAGTGGCTAGCTACATTTATAAGTCGACTTTTTGTTCAATTCCTAAACTAGGTTGAGAGTTGATGGAAAACGCTATTAATTAAATAAATCATAAAAATTGTAATACATTTTTAAAATAAAATCGTAAAAACTTAAAATGAAAATAAATCTTATGTAAATAATTCAATCCTAAATAGGTAAAGAAATAATTATTTGTAAAATAAATCATTGTAAATTAAATTAAATCCTTAAAATATAATAAATTGACTATTTTAATAATAAAAAAAATATTTAAATCATAAAATGTAACTATTCAAATATTTAATAAATAATAATTAAATCAAAATATTATAATTTTAATATAAATAAATAAATCACAAATTTTTTATTACAAAAATATTGTAAAAAATTTCAAAATCATAATTTTTAATTACAATTAATATTAGAACAAAAAAAGTAATCAAACATGTAAAAGTAAAATAAACCATTTTAAAAACGATAAATAAAATAAAACACTTTCTTAAAGATGTTGTATGACCATTAACTGACACCAGAGAAACCTGAACATGCAAATATTTGTACAGTATTCCAGTTTTATTGCCTGAAAATCAGGAGTAATTGAAGCTAATATTTTAGGTCAAAGGCCAAAAACTTTAATAAGCCCTGTTATATACAAACAGAAATAGCTAACCTCTAGTCTTTAACTAAGAGAAGCTAATGAAAGTTACCTTTAATATTACATAATATAATCTGAGCATTTCAGCACACGGGCTAAAGCATGTTTTAAAGTTTACTTTCTATACTAGAATCACAAAATAATTACAATAATCATTCTGCTGCTGTTTTTAATGGATGTTTATCTGCTTGCAGAAAACGGTGTATGGGGCGAGCGTCATCATATTTGAGGGCATCATGTCCTTTGCAGATAAAGAGCTGCTGAAGGTAAAGCTGATCAGATCTGTCATGATGTGGTCATTTCTCCAGCTGGAGCTGATCTGGAGCGCCGTCTGTGTCTGTGTTTCAGCTGCTGGACATGAAGATCTTCGTGGACACCGATTCTGACATCCGGCTGGTACGGAGGCTCAGGAGGGACATCACCGAGCGCGGCCGGGACATCGATGGAGTGATCAAACAGTACAACAAGTTTGTGAAGCCAGCCTTTGAGCAGTACATCGAGCCCACCATGAGACTGGCAGATATCGTGGTGCCTCGGGGTCAGTTCGCTCTGACACATGTCAAGCACATTGCATTAGTAGTGCTTCGTAGTAATTCCTGTTCTTCATTTCCTGTAGGTGGCGGCAACATGGTGGCCATTGATCTTATAGTGCAGCACGTCCACAGTCAGCTGGAGGAGGTGAGATCAGCACATAAAGCATCACAGACTCACGATTTAAAACATCATTCGGTCACACCGGATCTTTCAGATGTCAAACATCGCCCCCTTCTGGAGGAAATATTCCATGCCGCCTATTTAATAACATTTGAACACAAATATATAATATATATAACTATAGTTACATTAACTATTATATTTAATTGTAACGTTAATAGAACTAATAATATTTCAAATTACCATTCAGAAGTCTTGTTGACATTTTTTGTAAATTGACACATTTTTAATAAATTTTGTAGTTGTACATTTTTTTTATTTTTTTAATTTTTTTACATTTTAAATTAAATATATTGCTATTTTAACAGATAATGGTAGTATCGGTAAATAAATGCCGTTCAAGAACATATGGTCTTCAACTAAATAAAGTATGCAACGAGGAAAGAAAATATTAAAAAATACAATTTATGATTATGAATTAATTAACTTAGCTTTAAATGTATGTATAATATTATATAAAAAATAATATAGTTATTTTAAATATTGCTAACCTTTTCAGGAGAAAATCAGCATTTTAATTATGAAAGAAGATTCTTATTCCTTGTGAGACGTCTTTGTTAATATTTCCTGTACGGTTTCCTTTGTAATAATGCCGCAGTGTGTTTGGTTGGTTGTGAAAATGATATCCTTCTCCCAAATGTTTTTCCTGTGATTTATTAGAGCAATAATCAGTGTGCGGCGTGCACCTCACGAGAAGTGGTTTTAATAACGCTTGTGCATTGTGGATTAGGAATGCTCTGTAGTGGACTAATATCTGACTTGGTTTGTATCATTGACTGTAATATGAAACATTGACAGACCCACAGAGAATCTGCACAGATTTCAGCAACATTTTAGAAGCATATGTTGTTCCCCGGCCTTTTCGTGTTTGCTAAATATTTTGATCGATTTGATGATAATTTGAGCTATGAGTAGAAAGTAATGCTCTCATTCAAGCTCCCTTAAAAGCAGATTGTGTGTGGGCCTGCTGATTGTGTGTAATGTGTTGTTTGGCCGTGCCCCCTCACCGCACTGGTTTGTTCTCTCTCCTCTCGCTCCCCTCGCGGTGGCACAGCGTGAACTCAGCGTCAGGTAGAGTAGCACTGCTCTTCTTCTCACTTCCTGTCACCGCCTGCACAGAAGTGTTACCTCAGCACTGATCTGGGCTCTGAGGAAACTGGCCTTAGATCAGTCTGAAGGGGGAACTTCTAGCATCCTCTCAGACTGTGGCCTTCCTCCTGAAGCCTGCTGCACTTCCTGTTCAGACCGACAGAGCGCAGCGTCTCTTTCTGCTGACTGCTCACGGTCACATCAGTCTTTATGAGCACTGGTGTGGTTCAGTTTGATTAAATCATGAATCAGGTGAATTTGAATAAGCTTGAAGACACGTGTCATATTTCACCTCTACATATATATATATTTTTTTTTTTACATATTTATTAATGTAGTGTTATTTCAGCATTATTTAGATACAAATATGGTGTTTATTAATATTTTATATATATATATATATATATATATATATATATATATATATATATATATATATATATATATATATATATATATATATATATATATATATATATATATACAAGCAACTTTGCTAGGTCCTTTTGGCATTCTGTTAGTTTGTTTTAAAAGTAGTTCTGTATAGATTTCCTTTTTATTTCAGTTTTAGTTATTGTAGTGTATGTTTGTATTTAATATTTAAAATAAAATAAAAAAAATGTTGGCAACACTTTATTTTAAGCTGTCCTTTTTACACTGTAAGAAGGACTCCATAAAATAAACCGATAAAATATTTTAAGTATTTAATTTAAAATATTAATATTTAATTAGAAAAATACATTATTTCATTATTAGTTTACTTAAAGATTATTTCAGTTTTTAGTCAAAGCAGCATTTTAAATTAAAGTTTTATGATTAAAAAAAAAAACATTTTTGCAGCATTTTCAATTACTGAAAAAGAGTTTCAACTTTAGTTTTAGTTCGAAGTAAAATACCGATGTATTTATTTTGTTTTACTATGCATTTTATTTTAATAAATGTAATACTAATAATATTAATAATAATGGTTTTATTTTTCTATACTTTATACATTTTTTCCATTGTTTAATTGTTCATTATTTTAAGAAATATATATATATATATATATTTTTTTTTTATTATTATTATTATTTGGTGGTAAAATATGACACGGAAGTATTAATGACTGGTTTTACAAGATCATTCAAATTTTCCTTAACATAAAAAAATCTGCCGTTGTGGAGGGAAAGTAATGATAAAATGATCGAGCATTATTATAATATATATTCCCACACTGATGAGCTATGAAAGCACAGCAGCAGAGCATCATGGGATGGCCGTCTCATGACATGATATAATGCGAGAGGAAAGATGCTCAGGTCTGCAGTCAGGAGGGAGGCAGACACCTTCTGTTTTCCATCCTTCGGTGTTTTACACCAGACATCCTCCCTGCATGCTGCGTCTAAAAATACTCCGCCGTCTTCCTCCCCTTGACCTCTCTTTCTCTTACTTTCTCTTGCTCTCTCTGTCTTTCCTCTCTCGTTCTCTCTCTCATGGTTGTCTCTGTAGCTATTGTTGAACACGGCATCTCGCACGCACTCAAGTTTCCTGTGTCTACTACAAAGAGTTTCATTTTTCCGTTGGGCTAGAAACGACAGCACATGAGAGAGCGAGAGAAGAGACAGAAAGGAAAGGAAGAGAGCGAGAGAGAGAGAAAGATGAGGAAGTACAGCCCCCGACACAGGATGTAGCAGACCTTTGTGTCAGTGAGAGTGAATGAGAGGATGACAGCTACATCAGACCCACACCAAATCACATATTCAAGAACACAATCTCACAGCTTGCACAGGTTAAACACATGGTTCACTTCAAAATGTATTCATTTAATGTCAGTCTAAACTCTTTTAGGGCTGGGTGTCTTGTTACCTCACAATGCATGATACAGATCTCTCAATGCTATGCGGCGTGATGCATCACAATATTATAAATGGATTGTGACTGAGAGACTGAGCGTCACATGAATCTTTAAAAGCACAATGTAGGCATTTTTAATGAAACTTGAGAAATATATGTCCCTCCTTTGAAAGTCTGTTCCACCAAAATCATTTTGACGATTCAAGAAGTGCATAAAAACATTAAAAGCATCTCGTATGAGTCAAGCAGTTCAATCCACGCTTGCTTTATATGATGAACAGATTGAATTGAGGCCATTATAAACGCTGTTCAATGCACAGACGTATCAAATGTATTCAACCGAAGCTCAAACATGACACGCGTGACTCTGAGGAAATGATTTGGGTGAACTGTCACTTTAAGAGCAGGTTCGTTTGTTCCATTACTAATCTGTCATATGTGAACGTGCATGAAAGACTTGACTTTCCATCCGTTCCCCACACTCGTATCACGTCACATCTTTTAGAAGCAGCTGGGATATTATGCTGCTTTTGTGTTCCATGATGACAAAACCGTAATTTTGGGTGAACTGTAGCTTTAAAACGAGACTGGATGGCATCCTGAGTGCTGGATGGTTTGCCAGCTCTGGCTCCGCTCATGTGGAGTCATGTGACCGCCTCCTCCTCCTTCACCTGATCGTGTGTGACGTCTCTCTGCTTCTCCCTCTCTTTCTGTTGTCATCGTCTGTTTTTCTGTTGTCTGTCACTTCCCCACAGAGAAAGCTCCGCTGGGATATGTGAGGAGATTTGCTTATGATTTTATTTTGATTGTTTTTATATTTTATGCTGTTGTTTTACAAGCCATAAGTAGAACAGCAGGGATCTTGGTGTGCTTTCCAAAGACTGCATATTGTCACACCTCTGTTTTAATGAAGCATCTCATTTAAATGTAAAGCAATGCCATGACTGCTCTGCTCGAGTTTGTCAGTTTTGTTTGATGACAGGATGCAGTCTTTGACCTGAGTGCTTGTGACACTGAATCATGGGATACTCCCAAAAAAGCCTGACCTACGAACCAATAGTCTTTATAAGCTGGAGTGAACAGTGGCTTCGAAAAGTATTTGAACGCTTAATGCGTATTGTATGAATGTTTGGGCTTGGTTTTAATTTGTTAATGTTTTTTAAAGAAGTCTGTTATGCTCCGCAAGACTGCTATTTATTATTACAATTTACAATAAATATTTATATTTTAATATATAATGTAATTTATTCTGATATAATGATTTGCTGCTTGAGAAACATTTATTATTATCAGTGCAGAAAAGATTTGTGCTGCTGCACAGTTTTGTGGAAGTGACACATTTGTCAGGATTCTTTGATGGATGGAAAGTTCAAAAGAACAGCAATTATTGGAAACTGAGATATTTATTACAAATTAAAAGTCCCTATGGTCAATTTTGATCCGTTTGTTCTTTGCTAAAATAAACTACTGAGCCCAAACACCCCACAAAAAGAAACTTCAAAATGTAAAACAAGTACAATGACCAGAAATAATATACTTTTTTTTTTTTTTTTTTTTTTTTTTTTTACTTTTTGGGTCCACCATATACAGATATCTAAACACTAATTCTTGGACAGGTCGGTCTTTCATGTGGAGATTGTCCCGTGGTTCTCTGTTATATGAATCCTTCCCGTATGCTTCTAAAGTTTCACTTCACCTCTACTCTAACACTGTATAAATGTTTGACTGATGGGGTTTGGGTGACACTTGTAGCTGTTGTGTGTGAGCATGTGTCTCTCTCCGCCGGTGTGGTGCTGGAATGAACGTATTATTTAATTCCACTGTGTTGACGACTTCCTGTCTGTTTCTGCCTGTGCTGGTGATGGTAACAGGGCGGCCCTGGCATCTGCCCATCAGGCCCAGCCCCTTCCACAGACCCTCAGTGTTCTGGAGAGTACTCCGCAGGTCCGGGGCATGCACACCATCATCAGGTCAGACACACACACACACACACACACAGCAGTTTACTTCACACATGCAGTCTGTAAAGCTCAGCAGTACTAAAGCGTCTTGATGCTTATAGTTAAAAAACACAATGTCCAACAATATGCCAATTTACATTTTTTTTAATACAAACAACAGCAGTACCCTGAGATGTGCTATTGGAGGTTTTTCTTGGTTTTTAAGCTTTGCTTTGTTTCCTTTTTCTATTTTTATTATTTTGCTTGTTTTTGCAAACTTTTTTTTTTTTTCATTTTGGTTGGTTTTGTTTTGTATTTTTTTTTTTTTTAATTTTTTTTTTTTTTTTTGCATAGTTTTGTTTGCCGTTTATATTATGTTTTGTGCTCATGTTTTGTGTTGTTGTTTTAATTGTTTTAATTTTTGTATTGTAGTTTAAGATTTTTTTGCTATGCCCACCCCTCAGAACAGGAGGTAACAGGAAGGTAGTTTTTTGTTGATGTTGTTGTTTGTTTTTGCTTAGATTTGTAAGCTTGCTTTTTTCTTTTTATTTGTATTTTGGTTTGTTAAATTTTTTTCCCTCACATTATTATTATTATTATGTTTTGTTGTTTTAATTTTTTTTTTTTTTTAAGTTTTTGTAAAAAAAAAAAAACTTTTGTAGCTTTGCTTTGTTTTTTTATGATAATTTTTGGTTTGTTGTTTTGACTAGTTTTGTTTTAGCTTGGTTTAATTTTAATTTATTTCGTTTTTCTTTTTTTTCTTTCTTTTATTTACCCCCCCCCCCTCCCCCCCATCCCATCACTGGGTGGAAATTGTCCCTCGCTCTCATACTTCCTTTGACCAACAAGAAGCAGAAGCCAGTGGCTGAAATGTACTCATTTTGAAAGTCTTCGTCCATGTCACAGGCTGTGCGTGGTTATGCCAGGTTGTAACGTAAACTAACAGCCATTGCATGCTAAAACAGGGGAAGTCCTACGATGTGTCCTGCCTAAATGCTTGTTAGGAAAATTGCGTTGGTCCGTTTGCTTTGAGGTCCTAAATGTCTATTTTAGATGAACTATTAAAACTGTAATAAAAAAAATAACTGTAATAAATTTAAATCTATTTTGTAATATATTTTGAATAAAAAGGTTCTAAAAAAGATCTTCCATTGTAATTCAAATTTTTTTGAACACATAGCCACACAGCTGTTTTGTCATTTTAGCAAGTAAATTTATCGTTCGCTCTTGTGTTGCAGAAATAAAGAGACCAGTCGAGACGAGTTCATCTTCTACTCTAAGAGGTTAATGCGTCTCCTCATCGAGAGAGCGCTGTCCTTCCTTCCATCTCAGGTGAGAAAAGGCGAAGATGAAGGGATTGATGAGGGATCTTTAGATCGACCTAATAATGCCACGCAAACGGACTTGAGCGTGTGGGCATGGAGGCCTCGTCTTGAACATGGAAACTCGTCTCTCTTGTCCACCGCAGTGGAAACTCAGACTAACAAACTCTACATGATAGAAACACAGCGACCTTTACACTTAAAACAGTCACAGGAGAAGTGCACTGAGCTTCATGATGTTGCTGCTGACATTTTACTGTGGCTTTTAATCAGAGAGGAAGATCAGTTTCACCTCATATGATATGCCTGGATAAAAAAAAAAGCTTGACGTTACAGTTTGTCTGTTATCTGCTGCAGGTTCACATTGTTCAGACCCCACAGGGAGAAGATTACGAGGGCCGGACCTTTCATGGGAAGAGGGTAAGACAAATACTACTCAATCTGCTCGTTTGGTGATTTTCTCCGTCATACAAAAATGTCTTTGTTCTGTGTGGAGTAGTAAAGTTAAGCCCTAAAAAGGAAATCCCGGACCCTCCGTCGTCTTTGTTTTAAACAGATTACGGGCGTGTCGATTCTCAGGGCGGGAGAGACCATGGAGCCCGCGCTTAGAGCTGTGTGCAAAGACGTCCGCATCGGCAAAATCCTCATCCAGACCAATCAGGACACAGGAGAGCCGGAGGTAACACCCCTTTCTGCTCATACTAACCCCAGAATTTACACACATCAGATCAAGTGAGATGAAGACAATTTTAAATGCATTTATTTATTTGGTAGCACTTTAGTTTAGGGACCAATTCTCACTATTAACAAGTTGTTTATTACCTGCATATTATGAGCATATCTGCTGTTTATTAGCACATATAAAGCACATATTAATGACTTATTCTGCATGACCATATTCTAGATCCCTTAATCCGACCCCACACATTTAACATCCAACTAATTCACTTCTAATAAGCAGCAAATGAAGAGTTTGAGGCAAACGTTGTAGTTATAAGTTAATAGTGAGAACTGGTCCCCAAACTAAAGTGTTACCATTTGTTGATTTATTTGATTTTATTTAAAAGATTATTGTTAAATGTTTTCTGAGCAAGACATTTCAGTGTTTGAAACACATTTTTGTGTTATTAGCACCTTTTATAGTTTATAACATTTTTATTAAAAAAATTTTGTAAAGTGTAGTTTTTTTTTTTTTAATTTAAAATTTGTATTTCTTTTTTATATACATTTTGTATTTGCAATCAGTTAAAGAATTCAAATTACATCAAAATCAAATCTCATTTTATTCATATTTAACATTTAGTTTATTTTCTAGGAATGAAAATGAAATATGTGAAAACACTGGTTTCAGTGATTTGTGTAGTTGACACACGTAGTGGAATATGTGCATATATATATATATATATATATATATATATATATGACGGTGAAAATACAAAATCTGTCTGCAGCAGTGCTCTAGTCTTACTCGTATCTTTCTGTTCTTCACAACAATCTGTGCTGGGGAGTAACTAGTTAATGTAACAGAGTTACATAATTTAATTACAAAAATGTAACCGTAATCTGTTGCTGATAAAAAAAATTTGTAACAATTATTTTAACATGTAATTGATATCTTTCATAAATTGCATTGACTCCTCTAAAATATGAGACACCAAAGTTTCAGGACTTTAGGACACATTCTTTTTCAGTAACAATTTCTTTTTGCGTTTATGTATATGACTATTTTTTTTTTTTTTTTTTTTTTTTTTTTTTCCAAGGCATTGTGAGATGCACGTGTTTCCTGTCATAGATATGCAAAGATTTTATGTTAGAAACGGTATCATAGCTATTAAACTATTTTTTGATTATTTTAAATCTGTAATTAACCTCAGGACTAAGTCAGGATTTGGTGGTGGCTGTGCTTTAAAATGTCATTTTTGTCATCTTAATTCAAGTGAGGAAGGATTTGAGGAGTCTGACAGGAATCAGTGTTGAGTGTTACTGTAAGGTTAACCCTGCCTGCTTTTCATGTTTCAGAATGAATAATGAGAAATATTTGACAAGATGAATAAAGTAATTGAAATAGTTACAGAACTTACTAGATTTCCAAAGTAACCTTCTCGACACTGACAACAATATGATGCAGCCATGCACTACACAACTGTCAACTTGTTTTTTGAAATACCCCTCTTAACATATTCTCATTACCATTATCATTTAGTACAATATAATATCATTTTTTAAGAAACAAAATATTTCAATAATTGCATGAACCATTTTCTTTATTAATTTGATTGATTAATTCATTTAGACAATGTTATTGCTGCACATTTGAGTTGTCTTTCCTGTTGCCATCCAGTTGCACTATTTGCGTCTGCCCAAAGACATCAGCGAGGATCACGTGATTCTGATGGACTGCACCGTGTCCACCGGAGCGGCAGCCATGATGGCCATCAGAGTGTTACTCGTAAGTCTGCATCTGAACCCTTCTTCCTGCACAACAACTGATAGTGTGCAGTGGCAGAGACACACACGCCTACACAGGCGCCACATGTAGAGCGGCCCAGTTTGTGTGTCTGTCAGTGTAGGCGTAGCAGAGAAACCTCACTAGCTGACGGCAGCCATAGAGCATGACAGAGCTCTACACATTCTCACATATTGATTCTACAGAGCTGTGTTTATCAGTTTCTATGACCGGTTTTGGCACTGGTGGAAGTTGACCCTTCACGCTCTCACTAGTTTAAATATAATGAATCTACCAACACTGAAGATGCATGAACTAAAAAAACACCTGTGATTATATATTACAGGTACAGTAATGACTTCTGTGGTAGAAGTAATAAAAAGCACAGGTATAGTGGAGGAACGAGAGGGTACTTTCTTCATGAGGTGTGTGTGTGTGTGTGTGTGTGTGTGTGTGTAGGATCATGATGTTCCGGAAGATAAGATCTTGCTGGTGTCTCTGCTGATGGCTGAGATGGGTGTCCATTCTGTGGCCTACGCCTTCCCTCAGGTCAAAATCATCACCACCGCCGTCGACAAGAAGGTCAACGACCTGTTCCACATCATCCCCGGCATAGGTGAGACTTTATCAGCTTTACCTGTCTGCTTAACTGTGGCTTCTTGTCCTAAAGGTTCTCTGCAAAGGGGTTATTCTCACAGAACCAGCCTTGAGCATATCTGGCTCATATTTCACCCAAAATCATAAAAAAAGAATAATTATACTTTGCTTAATGGAAAGAGAAGACTTTTTACAGTACCTATAGGTCCATTAAAGGGTTAGTTCACCCGAAAATGAAAGCAGCCCATAAATAACTCATCCTCAAGTCATCCTAGGTGTATATGACTTTCTTCTTTCAGACGAATCCAGTCAGAGTTATATTAAAAACTGTCTTTGATCTTTCGAGCTGTTTCGTGGGACTCAGCGGGTGCTGCATGCATCAGTCCAAAAGAAGTCAAATAAAAAGTCCCATTCTTAAAGGTCCTATGACATGAAAATTTCACTTTCTGAGGTTTTTTAAGATTAATATGAGTTCCCCTAGTCTGTATATGCTCCCCAAGTTTCTAGAAATTTGAATCGTTGTAAATTGAGATTTTTCTATCTTTCTCTGCCTTTGAGAAAATGGAAGCTCAAACGGGCTGATCTTGAATCTTCTCGTTGTGACGTTGTAACGAGAATTGTTACCTCCCCTTTCTCTGCTTTGCCCGCCCAAATATTTACATATAATTCAGTCGCAATGTCAGCATAGGCATTACAAACAGACTTTTATGATATGGATTCGACGGAAAACAAACAGTGAGTAACAGTGTTCATTAATGCCTGATCTGTGATCAGTGATTTCTGATGTGTAGCTAATCATTCAAGTTCACACAGACTTTCTTTCTAAATCGTTTAATACTGATGCATCAGTGAATCAAGCCAGTGACTAAACGATCAAATTCGCGTTGTTTCTCTTAGTAGCATGAAACAAATCTATTATTTAAATTGTGATTTAACTACAGAGAGCGATCAAAGAACGCTCGCTTTTTTTCGGAGCTGTTACACATCGCGAGTATATCTGCACACTTGCCCAAACTGCCGTTACAATGAATGACGCTGTTATGCTGCACAACGGAGCTCTTACTGTATTCATGTGTTTGCTGTTAGCTGTGGTGAAAGCATTTTGTGAGAAAACGTGTTGCAATAATGACGAGATCACTGCATCCACGCGATAAACAGACTCTGTCTACTCAATGCTCATCACTGCAGCCTTTCATGTGATGGGAAAAGATCGAAAAAATAATTATATAATCAACACTTCCATGATTCGTTAATCTCGACAGCTGTAATAGTAAAAAAAATATATATAAATATAACGTTATATTTGAGAGGATGTCAAAGATGCAAAGATGTCAGCCAATCACAACAGTTGTGGTTTACTCGGAGTCTCACAGCAGACACGCCCCTTCAAACAGAGCATTCAAGCCAGAGGGCTAATGTCAGGATCTAAAAATGCTTTAAATTTCTAAATTTTAAATGTAAAAATCATACTAACAATATAAATACACCTAAGGAATAATTAAAAAGCATTTAAAGATAAGGAAATGATCCATGTCATGGGACCTTTAATAAAAAAAAAAAGTGTTTCACACAGCCCCAGGAGGTGAACAAAGGCCTCCTGTAACAAATCAGTATGTTTTTGTAAGAAAAATATCCATATTCAAAATGTAATAAACTCGGACAGGATGATTAGATGCTACATTCAAATCTGCCGTTCTGCTTTGAGTTCCTGAACCAGAGAGACGAGCTCACCGCTTGTCATACATCACAACTTTACACAACTTTCAACCATCTGAAGTTTACTTCAGGGTTCAGACATTTAAATACACAAATACTTGATATTTATCATATGTGAATGTAAAGCATCTTGTAATTTTAATTGTTGTATCTTTCGGTTTATTCGGTTTCCAGTTTGTAAATATTTTGAATAAAAAAAAAAAACGTTAAACCTATACATATTTTGGATGCAGTGTGTCATGTGACAAACTTGAAAAACTCACACAGGGGACTCAACTAGAATATTCTATTTTAATTATCTTTAATATTGTAAAAGGGTTTATTCTATAAGTGGGTGTGTGTGTACATACTATATACACACACCACACACTGTTTAAATGTTTGGGGTGAGTAAGATCAGTTGAGGAAATAAAAAATACCATTTGTACTGTTTTATTAAAATAATAATAATAAAGTAAGGAAAATCTAATCAGAATAATCATTAGATACTTGGACATAATAATAATCCAGACACATTAAGGTAATGATAATTTTGAGGAAATGTGCTTAAAGTTTCATGATTTATTATAATTTTTTTTTCATTCCAGGAAATTTTGGGGATCGTTATTTTGGCACGGATGCGCCTCCAGACTGGAGCGATGATGACATGGATGAGCCCAGCTGCTGATCATCATCTCACGCCGGATATTTGTACATTATAAAATATTTTTATACTTTTTGGCACTCCCCAAACTGAAATGTTTCCTGTGCAGTTTTTATTTGTGAAGGTTTATTGAGGTGTTTTTTTATGCGAGTTATTTAATAATATTTACTGTCTTCTAAGGTGTGTTATGTTTGATCTTGAAGCACATGTAGTTGATTTATCGCCTTGCGTGTCTGCCGTCTCTTTTGGAATCTGATGTGTAGTATTTTTGGCACGCGTGTGTGTGCTTTGTCATGGCAAACAGCGTGTCATTTTTATTATCGTACTCGGTTTCATGCAGCAGTCGAGCTTTCAGAGGGTAAAGTAAGACTCAAAGCGCTGTCTTGCTACACTTAGACAGTGAATTTCTTTGAAGGACCACTTCGTCGGAAAAAATGTGTGGGCGCTGCATAGTTTTAATCTTTGTTTTCTCTCTCGCTTTACCTGCAGACGGCTGCTGACCAAACCACACGCTGTAAACAATTACACTTTCACAACTGAGCAATGCATAACAGGGTTTTTTTTTTACTATTTTCGGATGATGTTGCGCTGAATTGAAGGGTTTATCTGTTTATCAAACATAAACATGAAGGAGCAGCTCCGGTTCAATTGTAGATAGGATCTGTATTATAGATCATCTGTAATCAGCAGCCATTCATTTTTAGGAAAAATGACACATTCTGCGATGAGGATAACCAGTTTTTTTTTTTTTTTTTTTTACCCCCCCCCCCCCCTAAAAAAAATCTGTCAAGTGAGTCTATAGCTGCCTTTACCATATATAGCTGCTTGATGTTCGTACAAGAACAGAAGTAGCCCACAGGAAGTGTTGGTGTTTGGTATGAAATTCAAGCCAATGAGCGTCGTGCTTGCTCTTATTAAGTGATGTCGCGCTGATATCTCTGTTTTATCGTTTTTACCCCACTGAGCACTTTCAGAAAGTACCTAGCCTGGAGAAGTCAGTTCATCATAGAAATATGATGTGATTGTGTTTTATTTGTTTGATTTATGCTGACTCACGATAGGTAACCAAAACAAGAGAAAACAATCCTGTACCGCATTATAGAAAACAAGTCGTCGTCTTTTTAATGTTTGATAGAAAATGTGAACGATATTATATAAATACGGGAGCACTGAGATGATGTCGAGGCCTAGTGAATGTATCTGCTGTGACTTTAGTCCTGCAACAGGAATAATAGTCTAGGATTTATTTAATATTTTATATTCATTGTCATTGCACACGTTCTGGAATACTTGATTCTGATTGGTCAGTCTGATATTTTTGTGCAATGACTGCTACACTGTATAATTGGTGTTCTATATAACAGTCACTCATATCCACATCTGGCATAATAAATTCATTTAAACTCAAGTCAGTGTTTTGTGCTCTTTATTGAGGTGATTGAATTGATTTATTTGATATATAGCAGTGTAATAATTGTGATTTGCTTCATGTAGAGATCCTAATTACACTATTTAGATTACATATGCACGGATGTGTGTGTGTATAAAAATGTACACATACCGTACATACAGTGCTGGGCAAAATTGTTTGGGGTCTGTGAGATTTTCTGGGGTTTGTTTAAAGATATTAGTACTTTTGTTGAGCAAGGAAGCAAAAAATCGATCTAATAATCCTTAATTGTGGAAGCAGCACTAAGTGTTTTGAGCACCAAAAGACACATCTTTGCATCACGGAAATAAATAACATTTGAAAAAATATTCAAATGGAAAAGGGTTCATTCAAATTATAATAATATCTCACAATATAGCAGTTTTTACTGTATTTTTGATCAAATAAATGCAGCTTTGCTGAGCATAAGAGACTCCTCGAGCCCAGACTTGTTTATGGTGGTACAGTTTCTTTTCACAGCCAGTGTGTGTCTTTTTTTTTTTTTTTTTTTTTTTTTTTTTGAGGACATAAATGTCATGTCTGAGAATTTCACATCAGTGAATTTTCCATTCGATATCTGCGATGAGAAGAATGTGCTAGACTGTTTCATGGCACTTTTCTTCTATTTTGTATGCTTTTTGTCACCGAATCAGCGGGATTGGAGCTCATTCATGTCTTAAACTCACAGGAAGGATGCTGTGGTTGTCCTCTCGATATGGAAACTAACCTAGCAATCTTTCATCAGTTTCCATAATTAACTCCGCTCTGATATATGATCGTCAACACTATCATAACCACCCTTCTCCGTGTATCCTACACTTCAAGATCACCTTACCTTTGAGTTCAGCACACAACATCTCATTAATATATAATGCTTCTACAAACTGAGAACATTTGTCTTTTTTAAATGTATTAATGTACTGTTAGTGACTAACACAGCTTTTGGTTAATATGACTCATCGTTATAATCAGCCAGGTTAAAAAGAACAAGCGGAGGCAAAAGTTTATATTTAGCCATGTCTGAAACCACGTTTTCTAAAAACCCCAAAAAAAGCTATAATCTTGCTCTTCCTCCGTCATAAAACAATCAGGGTGTCGCATAAGGCTTTTCAAAAAAGGAGCGGTTGAGATGAATGAAACGTGCTCTAGAGTGGCCCTCAATATTGAGATGTCATGGAAAGTTTACCACAAGCTTGTTCATAGTGACAAACAGGAAGGAGGTGCTTTGCTGGTGTGTGGCAGCTCTAGAGCATCTCCAGCAGCTCGCGAGGGCCGTGCAGGTCACAGCGCTGGAGGGAGCGAGTGTGTGAGCATCAGCCCGGGATCAGGCGAGGGCTTCAGCGCATACTGGGAAGGTCTCAGAGTCCTCTGTCACTGAGGAGCGTATCAACGTCTGTGTAGGTAAGGCAGAGGTGAGTGTTTAGCATAGCTGCGTGCGTGTACCAGCCCACAGTGAAAGCCAAATTGAACTTACAGTGAGAAATCCCAGACTTTCTGAAGGCTGAAATACATCTGAGATGAGGTTTATAGTTGTTGACGAGCTCAACCAATGCAACTGTGAATCGATGCATAAGAGTCTATGATTCTGAACATCAATCCTGGCGTCAAACGTGATGGTGCGTGTGAGATACAGACAGATGTTTGAGAGATGTGGAGGGTTAAAGTCATGGGACGGTGTTGTTCTGCAAAGCCACGAGGCCATTACAGTCAGACACAGCTGAGCTGATTGTCTCTAGATGGCTGGAATATGAGAAGTGCATCTGCTTAAACTCGTTGGGTTTGCTTCGTAATAATGAATGATGCATATTTGTATGTATGTAGCGTTTTAGATGTTATGGATGTTGTAAGGTAAAGGCTTCAGTGGCACTTTCCAACTGGAAAGGCGCGAAACTATAGCAGACAGTACAGCATGACCGAGACTGTAAGTGCTGCCAAATTTAGAGTTTTAAAATCATTTACTGAGTCTTTTTATTTATTTATTTATTTAAATGTAACTCATTTTCTTGAAAAATATTTTTTCTTATGTAGGCCATATTTTATGTACTTTTTATAAGATTTTTTTTTTTTTTTTTTTAGATTTGGTCAGTGTGTTTTTTTTTATTTATTTTTTTTATAAATGTTGAGTTGTTGAGTGATTAAAGATTGATTCCTGTACCTGTTGTAATGATCACAATCTAAAAAATTGCAGAAATCATGCTAATATAGTTTTCAGTATTCTGGATTGGATTTATTTTTACATATTGGTCAAATGGAAATTGCAGGAGATAGTAACAAACCAAGCATGGTTTAAAATCATATTTTCTGTGTTTCTTCATATTATTTTTAAATTATACTTCTATTTTTTCATATTGTTGCCATAAATGTCCATCCTTTTCCTGCATTCAAGAAAGAAAGAAAATGTGCTAATATGTTCTTCTCATCATCGAAATGGATACGATTTCAATTTACAAAATACAATTTGAAAAAAAAAAAAAATGTCCGGTCTAAATTCTTTTTTGAATTTCTTTCTTTCTTTTTTAAGACGATGCAAGTAGTCTGTGGTCAGTGTGATCTGGCCTGTGTCCTGGATGAGCAGTGCTTTCGAGGACTGTCCAACCTGAGAATGCTTGAGTTTTGGTCAATCTCAGGTTCGTCAGCCCATGAAAAACTGTCTCGCTGAAACCCCCGCGGATGACCACCTCAGTGCCGCTCGCACCATAGCCAGAGTGAAAGCTAAATCACTCTACTTCTATGCATGGCATGTTATATTTTCAGATGCTATTTGTTTATTTATTGAGTTAAAAGACTATTCGATGCTATGACTTTGTCAAAACTATTTTATAATAACATGTAACTTTACAGATTCACAAAATGTTAAATTTTTTTATTTAACATTTTTTTAATAATAATAAATGTATTCAAACCCCAACTAGGCGCAAATGAAAGTCATTGGGTAAAACAGATCAATTCAGTGTCACAAAATGTTCAGTAAATGTGTTTATTTACAGTATGATCATAGATATATTGTGCAAATGTACATGCACTGGTTGACACAGCATTACATTTATTTATTAAAGACTAAATGTATATTTTATTAGAAAAAAAACACTATTCTGAAAACATACATATCTCTCTCAATGTCTATGCAGGTCACGGCCATGTGCTATCTGTGTGTGTGTGTGTGTGTGTGTGTGTGTGGGTACTGTACATGTTCCAATCACATGTGTGCCAACCAACCCCAAAACCAATGTGCCGATCATCCTCACATATTTTCATATAGCATTATTTGGTAACCAAAATCTTTCTTTTTCTGCATATTTTTTTTCTATTTTTAATTCATTTATCATCACAAGGATTGATTTTTGTTGTACTTCATCTATGTCATTGGCAGATGTTGATCTTTTAATGTCTTGTGTCACTCAAGAGGGAAACCATGCCATTATGAACCAAATAAATATCCAGTATCCTCCCCAAATCTTCTTACATCTTGTCTGAAATGTGTAACGAAGACCAAATCTGTTACATATCTGTTCTGTACTGTAAATACATCCACATATTTTATTTGATACAATGAGTGAAGTATTAAGAGTGGTTTAATGCTTCTCAAACACCCCTTATCTGTAACTTGTCTGCTCAAATCCTTATTTGTGACACACACAGTCTTAACAGCGATCGGTGTGGCAATCTGATGAAGAAAAGAGAAAGCCATTTAGACTGGGTCAAAGGATTTAAACCTTCAACAAAACACCGGAGCGGTGAAACAGCAATCCAGCTGACGCATGTCCCCTAAACAAGCTTAATTAAAGAAGCTTTCCAAGTGCTTTAAGTCGCTTAATGGTATAGTTTTATGCACATTTTCCCAAGCATTATCCTTAAGCCCTAAAGTCTGTTCGGTGTCATTCTTAGAACCAGAGATAAAGCGGAGGGTGTGGAGACGGACACGGAGAGCAACGTGGATTTTGGGACAGTTTGCTGTAACATTTGACATGATAAAGTGGTCTATCAGTAGTGTACTAATTATTTTCTCAGTTGAAAAAAAACAAAAACCCTGTGTTGAATTTATTGCAGATTCTTATCTAGAATCCTGAGGGAGTTAGAGGGAAGATGTTTGATGAAATCATCTGTGTAATATCCTGCCTAGGACTTTTTAGATGGTTTTATATTCTGTTAACTCAGGTAGTAGTTTGCAGATAGATAACGTAAAGCAGAAGCTTGGAGCACATGTGCTGCATCTGTTCTGCTGTGTGTGTGTGTGTGTGTATGTTGGTGGAACACACACCTAAACCTCATGCACCACTAGAGGGACCATCATCCACGTGTGATGATACCAACTCACGCTAACCTGTGAACAGCACTGCTCAGATCACATTCATCAGCATTTAAGACGATCTTTCCTAGAGAAAAATGACGTTTCTAAGATGAAAACAAACAATTCTGTTCATATAAAAGAGACAATGGTATGTTTCTGGTTGAGGTTTAGCAATATTGCCAACTCTGTAGCCTCTGAAACAACTGTGTGTATTAGACTGATTTAGTGAAATTCAATCTTATACATTTCTGAACGGAGCAAATTACAATAAACTAACCCTGAAATAAAACGTTTGTCACATTCATTTGTCTCTTCATGAAGCATTTTTATTTTTGAGGATGTCCCCAAAAAGTTTGTTCAGCTTAAATGAAAAAATGTGCCATTTTCAGCAGTTTTGTCTCAATCAAAGCAGCTCAGCAGAACCTCCCAGACATTATACACAGGCTTTTAGGAGCAATCTGTACATGTGCTATACTAAGCTAAATGTGGCAAAAATGTCATAAAACTAATTATAAAAGAAAATTAATAAAACAATAATTTAACAAATGTACACAAAAGGCCTATTTCTTTCAAATATTTTTCTCAAATCTGTCTAAATCTGTGTTAGTGAGCACTTCTCCTTTGCCGAGATAATCCATCCTCCTCACAGGTGTGTCAAATCAAGATGCTGATTAGACAGTGTGATTATTAGGCCTCAGACTGGCCACAGTAAAAGGCAACTCTAACATTTACAGTTTTATCACACAGCACAATGCCACAGATGTCCCAAGTTTTGAGGGAGCTTTTTTGCTGCAGATTTGCTGCACATCCATGATGCGAATCTCCCGTTCCACCACATCCCAAAGCTGCTCAATTGGGTGGAGATCTGGTGACTGTGGAAGCCATTTGAGTAAAGTGAACTCATTGTCCTGTTCAAGAAACCAATCTGAGATGATTTGAGCTTTCATTATCCTGCTGGAAGTAGTCATCAGAAGATGGGTACACTGTAGTCATAAAGGGATTTACATGATCAGTAACAATACTCAGGTAGCCTGTGGTGTTTAAATGATGCTCAGTTGGTACTAAGGGTCCCAAAATGTGGCAAGAAAATATCCCCCACACCATTACAGCACCACCAGCAGCCTGAACCATTAAGACAAGGCAGGATGGATCCATGCGCTCATGTTCTTTACCCCAAATTCTGACCCTACCATCTGAATGTCACTGCAGAAATCGAGACTCATCCAGGCAACGTTTTTCCAATCTTCTATTATCCAATTTTGGTGAGCCTGTGCAAACTGTAGCCTCCGATTCCTGTTCTTAGCTGACAGGAGCAACACCCGGTGTGGTCTTCTGCTGCTGTAGCCCGTCTGCTTCAGGGTTCGATGTGTTGTGTGTTCAGAGATGGTATTCTTCATACCTTGGTTGTAACGAGTGGTTATTTGAGTTACTGTTGCCTTTCGATCATCTCTAACCAGTCTGCAAATTCTCCTCTGACCACTGGATATTTTGTATTTTTTCGGTCCATTCTCTCGGGGGAAGTCGTGGCCTAATGGTTAGAGGGTTGGACTCCCAATCGAAGGGTTGTGGGTTCTAGTCTCGGGCCGGACGGAATTGTGGGTGGGGAGATGCATGAACAGTTCTCTCTCCACCTTCAATACCATGACTTAGGTGCCCTTGAGCAAGGCATCGAACCCCCAACTGCTCCCCGGGCGCCGCAGCATAAATGGCTGCCCACTGCTCCGGGTGTGTGCTCACAGTGTGTGTGTGTGTTCACTGCTCTGTGTGTGTGCATTTCGGATGGGTTAAATGCAGAGCACAAATTCTGAGTATGGGTCACCATACTTGGCTGAATGTCAATTCACTTCACTTCACTTCACTTTCACTCACTTCACTTCTTTGTAAACCCTAGAGATGGTTGTGTGTGAAAATCCCAGTAGATCAGCAGTTTCTGAAATAGCCCGTCTGGCACCAACAACCATTCCACGTTCAAAGTCACTTAAATCCCCTTTCTTCCCCATTCTGATGCTCGGTTATATACATATGTGTGTGTGTGTGTGTGTGTATGGGGGTGGGGGGTTGTGAGAGAACTGATGTGATAAGGGGGTGGGGGGTTGTGAGAGAACTGATGTGATAAGTGATCAAATTGTTTCATTTGTAAGTTTCAGTTAAGTGGATATTGTAAATGTTTTTTCATTTTATTTTTGTTATCAGGGGCCTTCTGATTCTCAAAAAGAGAACAAATGCCAAAGCAAATGTTTTCAGTTACTGAAGGCATTGCAATAAATAAATAATGATTCATTTATTCCTCAAGATATATTGTCACCGATATGAATCAGTTTTTGACTTTGGTTATGTGATTCTGTTTTAGATAAGATGACAGTTTTGTCTCTGTGAAACTTTTGTTGCACAAGATAAAAAGCTTTAAATAAAGACAGAGCCCTGTCCATGACATGCAGGGAAAAAGTTCAAATGTGAGCATGATGTAATAATTGAGTAATTATATCATGTGCACGATTTACATAAAACGAGGGAACACCTTTTTATGTTGTTAGCACGATTTAATTTTTTTTTTTTCATACAGGACATCTGTAAATAAGCCATAAGATACCAGGTGCATACTGTATACCGATTATCTAACTAAAGAAATATGAATGAATAATACATGTCAGGTGGACCTATAGACTATAGAGGATATGAAGAGCAGTGTAGATCCTCTTTGAGTCCAACCCGCTGGTGTTTAACAATAGGCTTTATCCTCAGGGGAAGAACCCTACATGAGCGTCTCTGTGTGTGTGTGTGTGTGTGTACGAAGGGTTGTGTCTCTGCAGCTCATCATAATGCGTTTAGGGTTAAAAGATATCTGGGTAAGAGGTCTATTAATAAGTGAATACTTTGGCTTAAGAGAAAGATGAAGGAACATGTGTGTATGCATGTGTGTGTGTGTAGGAGGAAGGTTAAACACCATCTGGATTGATACATTTGAGAGATCATGCATGTTTGTGTGTGTGTGTATAGCAGTGACCAACTTCTCTACTTCTCTTTCTTCACTTCTCTGAGCTCCACAAACAGCCTCCACAAACCCAGGTCAAGGGGAAGAGATGGCCAATGAGTCTTTTGTTCTCTGATTTTGAAGGTCTTTCCACCAACTCTTTTCATCTTGCCTCTCTGCACGCTTTCACATGAAGGCACAAGGTGCTCTGCGTCTCAAAAGGATTTTTAGATCATGGGTGCCTCTTCATGACAGGCCTTGTCTGATTTCACATCCTTCTCCCTGATGAGAGAAAGAGCGTTTTGTGTTATAAGGGCAGTTTTATCACACAGCTGTTAAAGTTTCTGTCTGTCATGAACGGCTGGATCATGAGCTGCTCATGAACTGCACAGTGTAACTGTTGTGTAACATGGGTTTAGAAGTTAAGAAGAGTTAAGAAAAAGAGGAAAAAAGACCCTTTTAATTTCATTTTCCTTTTCTAAATTGGTGTTTGTTACTATGAACTGAAATTTCCTGGTCATAACAGGGACAAAACACTGAATTTGAAGTAATTTGATTCAATATTCACCCATAATTGAACCCCTGAAATTTTCACATACACTACCATTCAAAAGTATGATTAAACTGTGTAACGAATGTGTTCAGTAAGTGTGAACTCCTGAACAGCAAGAAGTTGTGCAAAATTGGCTTTGACTCCTCCAGTCCCAATAGAATCTGACCTGTGAAATATACTCGTATTAATATCTTAGCTAGCAAAATAACACAGAAATTCAGGCCTTACGTATTAATCCACTTAATGTGCTGGAATGTTATTTAAAATGATTCATATATAAGAAGCTTTCTGCATATGATGGCAAAGTAGGCCCGCTCAATATTGCCTACACCAAACTGGGGTCTGTAAATGTTTAAGGTCTGTGAAAATGAAATAAAATAATCTGTTGACTGTTCGAGTTTTTAACAGTAAGAAATAGAACTCCAACCTGCTTTATTCATGTGCTTTGAGAAATTAACATATGTAATATAAGCATAACAAATAATGAATTACAAATAAATTGTATTTACAGTAATTATAAAATGCAGTAGCTCAGTGAGGTCCCAACCTAAGAGTTTGAAACCACTATATTAAATTATTTATATTACATTATATTAATATAATCTTAATTAACATGCTAAAATAAACACTGATAATTAATATGAACAAAATTTAAGGAAATATGTTTTATTTAATATACATATTTTACTAAAGGTTAATGTCCGACTTAATAGAAGAACCTCCGAATATAGTTTTGGACAGAATGGGGCATTTAAAGAAAGTAACAAAAAAAAAAAATGATTATCAAAAAAATATTTTAACAAAGGAAAGCAGAATTTTCAACTCATTTTTCTGAATTATATTTTCTGCATTGTCGCTGGAGTAGACCCTTAAAAAATATTGAAAGTGTCACAAGCACATATACATAACACAGCATTATCAATCTCACATAAGCCAAGTGGGAGGTAAATCTGTGTTTACAGAACTAATTTACGCTAAACATCTTCTGCTCTCATGAAATCCATTTTTGACTCAGTGTGTTAGAACAGTTGTGCTCGGCTAAGCCATTGAGACACAAACACACTGCGTCTTACAGTCACTGAGCTGAACAGAGGCAGGATGCATCCCACAATGCATTGCCTAGAATCCCCCAAAAGTCTCAGATGAACCATCGGGGTTGTGGCTCTTGGATAGGTAGTCAACAAGGGTCACAACCTCCTCCCTCTCTCTCTCTCAGTCCCTCCCTCGCTCACTCCTGTTCTTCTTCTGCCATTGTTTGACCCACTTTCTCTGTGTCTGAGCTGACTGCTCATATAGAGACTGTATTGATTGGGATTTCTATTTGCTTCTCCCTCTCAGCATTCTTTCTCTCGGTTTTTCTTGTTCCCCTGTGAGATATGTGCTCATTTCTGATGGTTTTTTTTATTTTTATTTTTTATATAAATGTATGTCGGAATGAGACAGCTGTGTCTATTACTTTCTCTCTTTTTTCCTTAAGTGTAATACAAATAAATGCTTCTTGATGCTGAAAATACAGCTTTACATCGTAGGAATAAATTCGATTTGAATATATATTAAATTAGAAAACAGTTATTTTAAATTGTAATATTATGTCATTATTTTACTGATTTTTTTTTCTGTATTTCTGAGCAAATAAATGCTGCTTTGGTGAACACTTGTAATATCTGTATATATTTCTCCCCTTTTGTTGTACACTTTGTCACCTTTTAACACATTCACTGTTGTTTTTCTGAGTAGTTGGAAGAGAAATGAAGGAGGGGGGATGAGTAGAGGTGAGGGAAGAAATGAAAAACTAAATTAGAGGAGTTGGTCAGGCGAGAAAGGGAGGGATGGATAGAGGAAGTGAGAAATGGAGAGATGGGGGAGGAGTGACCTAATGAGGGAGTGTTTGCGTCTTCATCAGCATGAGTTTGCTGAGAGGACAAGACAAAGACATGTTCTTCTGTGTGTGTGTGTGTGTGTGTGTGTGTGTGTGCGTATGCCAGTTTATGTTTCTCTCAGGGTGTATCAGATCATTGGTGGTTATGGAATTGAACAAAATCCCCAATAAACACTGCATTCTGCTTATGTGACCTTTTCACCTGATGTATGATACAATGTGTGATGTGTTATGTACAGTTCTATACACTTGAATTTACACTTGGCCAGTCTGGCATAAAACACATTAATATCAGAAGGGTATGCCATCCAAATTGGAGTACCTAAATATTTGTTGCTTCATAGAAACTTGCTCTGTTTTCCTTTTGAAAGAAAAGATATTTCGGACGCATCTGCCGTTAATAATACTCGGGGCATTTTTCCCAGACTTTCACCCACGGAATTCCACTGAAAGCATCACACATTTCCATATAACTAGAATGCCTGTCATTTATAATATTCCTCACATTCCCTGTTTGTTTATTCAATATTTTGGCTTTTTTAAATGTCCTTTCAGTCGTCAATAGGAGTGTTGTGCACTGGGATCCATTTAGAACGTTTACGTTTCAATGCATTTCCACAGATCTTCCCTCAGAATCAGGACAGGTAATATGAACATGGTCTCTAGTGCTATCTTTATTTTGGCGTGTGAGCAGATGCTGCTGAAACTCCTCGTGTGTGTCTTGAAGGGCCCTACCCTTCAGTTCTGTTCTTTCCCTCCCTCTGTTTCTCTCTATGACTGTTCCCCCCAACTCCTACTTTTCTGACCTCACTTCTCTTTCTAACCAGGCCAGACGGATAGAGAATCCCACGCCTTCCCATGATGCCTCTCCCTTTGCATCCTTTAACCCATTCCATCCAGGGGGAGTGTGGAAATGAATAGGGTGGGTCTTCTTGCACAAGACATGGGGCTTAAATATCTCATCCATACAAACACACACACACACTCACACATACACACACACGCACACACACACACGCACACACACACACAGCCCAACTGGATTCTCTGTTTGACCCCCTAAAGTGTGTAATCTGCCACTCTGATGCCTTTACTCAAACAAATTGCCAGATAAAAAGACATTTATTACCAAATTAAAAAAATATAAATTTAAATTGCATATAATTTGTATTTTGTATTTAATATAATTATTTTAGAATAAAATGCTAGCCCAAGTGCAACCAGCCCATCCACAAGTTTCTATAATATTCTGATCCCTCTATGGAGTTATACAAATTTCAAATCGATTAGAAATATGATAACACACCTCCTCTCAACATGTTGCACAATTTCTTTAATGTCTTTGGCATGAACATGAGTTAGGTACCAAAGTTACTTACTTACTGTTAAGGCCTGAACCACAATAACTTAAAGGGTTATTTCAGTCTAAAATGAAAATTCTGTCATCGTTTGCTCACAGTCATGTCATTCCAAACCTATTTTCCATGGAATAAAAATGCAGCTGCACATATTCCAGTTTACAAAGCTTTTTGAGTATCAAATGCTAAAAAAAAAAAAAAAAGGAAAAAAAAGCAATTTTCTTGAAACTACATAAAAACCCTTGTCAGATGTCAGACCAACAAATGTTTCCTCAACTAATCTGAACAAAGAATTTTGCTTTATTCTCAAAATTCTGAATTTAATCTAATAATGCTGTGACTTTATTCTCAAAATATTACTTTATTCTTAAAAATTATGACTATTCTCAGAACTTTTTTAATTAAAATTTTTATTTTACATGACACTGAAATGGCATCGTACTTTACACACCAACGCCATGCAATAACATTGGTTCCACGTTTGCTTTTTGCTCTTATCATCTGCTCCTTTAAATGCTCCATCTCTTTAAAGTCGGGTGGATTCTGATTGGCTGTCAATCTTTCTCTCTCTCATTAGCTGGATAACAGTGATTCAGACTTCCTTATTCTCATAGAAATAGAACAGTTTATATGTCTATACTTTATAGTTATCGTTATAGTTTAGGCCTTGGTGTGTAAAGGACTTTAGAGGGTTGTTCAGATCTCTGATCAGCAGCCGTACTGTGAGTATGAGCGAGATCAGTAGTGATTCTTGGACTACGGTCACTCCCGGCTCCATGCATCTGCCCTTCTGACACACAGCATCCTCCACCGAGCTCATACCCACATACAGCATCTGCACATGCCCCTACCCTTTCAACCCACGCTGTGTGCTCTCTCTTTTTCTCTTTCTCCCTCTCATGTTAGTAAGCTGCTTAAACACCTACCAGCAGTGACATCACAGGCTCCGGTGCCAGCTACTTTCCAATACATATCCCTCAGAGCGGGAGGGAGGAAGAAAAGGAGCGAGATACAAAAAGCGAGAGTGGTTATCAGTTCTTTCTGCAGTCTCGCGGCAGAGGCTGGGGGCCTGTCCTCTCACATTAACCGCTGCTCAGACACACACAGGCCTCCACCTCGCTAGTGTGGAAACGGGTCGTCAGCCTCTGAGACGATTATGACAGAGAAATGTAAAAAAAACTATTCTCCCCAATAGATGAACAGCTTGAGGAGAGGAGGAGTAGGCTGTGAGCGAGTGGAAGTGGAGGAAGAAAGAAAGATAGTCATATTTCATCCTTAAATGTACACAAATATGATTATGTTGTGAATTGTGCTGGATATAGAAAACGAATCCTGTTGAAAGCATTATTTTTAAGTGACATTTTTATAAATGTATCAAATGTTCATTACTGTCATGCCAAAAATATGAAAATAATTTATTGACACGTAAAGTATTTTTACATCATGCCATTGCAGTAATAAGAACATCATGGAGAAGCATTGAGAGTAAAACACTGTAAACATCCAAACACAATCCAGTTTGGTATCTTGCCTTTATTACTTTCTCTTTACAAACAGCCACTAACAAAATGATAAATAATAATAAATGAACTAATTATTGTTATTTATTTATTAATGTAAATGAATTAATTTAAGTAATTGTATATGTTATATTAATATATTATATTTATTTTTTTTATAAATAAATTCTTATTTATTTTTTCAATTATAAAAGTTTTTTTCGGTTGCACTTTATTTTACAGTCCATGTACTTTCGTGTACTTATAGTGTGCTTACAGTGTATTTATCTAAGAAAGTTCTGGTAACACAAGGTAACTACAATGGGGTAGGGTTAGGTTTAGGGGTAGGTTCAGGGTTAGTACCTAGTTATTACATAGTTATTATAATTACTATAATATGTACATAGTATGTACATGAGGAAGAGGACTGTAAAATAAAGTGCTACCAAATTTTCTCCTGAAGTGACACTTGCCTGTGTAAAACATTACTGCTATTCAATTGTTAAAGGGATAGTTCACCCAAAAATTTTAATTCTTTAATAATTTACTCATCTTTATTTGTTCCTAAATAAGTTTCTTCCTTCCGTTAAACACAAAACAACATATTTTAAAGAATATTGTTAACCAAACAGTTTGATGGTACTGTTTTCAAAGGTATGGAAAGATATACTTTGAAAGTAAATGGGGACTATGAGCTCTTTGGTTAACAGCGTTCTTCAAAGTATCCTTTTTTTTAGAAGAAACTTATTCAGGTTTGAAACAAATGCCTAAAGTGGTTGCTAATGTGATTTTTTATTTTATCATCCAAAAATCAGCCAGAAATTGCAATTCCAGTTGTTTAGAAATATAACAACACACCACTTCTCTCCAAGGATTTGAGGCTATTTTTGAGAGTATTTGTTCCACAAACGTGGGTTACGCCCAGACACATTCAAATTTAGGGTGAAACATAATCTAGACTTATTTATTAGTGAGATTCACCCTTACATGAAACGAGTGAAGCAATGAGGAAGAAAGCGAGAGGGGAATTATGAAGAGAGAGCTGGACATGACGGGGGTGGCAGTGGATGTTGACATTTGTTTGGAGGAAGCTCATAACAGCTACATCACGACACAAAGGTGCTTCCCTGTCAATTGGACATTCGTGTGGGCAACAAAAAGCCATGTCAAAGTATTTTCTGGACTTTCTTTTACTGACATCAGTTCCTCTTGTGTTTTACCCCTAAATGAAACCACACTGTAAAATCTTCAAAAACTCCTGGAGAACACTTTGTGCAGAAATCACCCTGTGGCAACGAAAAAGAAATACATGCAACTGTGCTGTGTAGATCCTGGAATGCATTTGCATTGTCTAATGAACGAATACACAATGCATTGATTTCCTGTGAAGCGCACGCACAAACACACACATAGATTGGTGTATAATGTATTGTAGTTCCCGTGACCTGAGCACCCTCATGGCCAAGCGCTGCCCGTTCCCTGCGAGGTCAGGAGTGATTTGTTCTGGTGTGGGAGTGTGTCACGGCCCCTAAAGGTCAGGGAAGGTCACATTTAATGGCTTGCTGCTCTATTAAAGCAGGAGGCAATGCTGAGGTTTAACCCTTTCCTCTCCCTCACTCAACACACGCAGCTCTAAACCACTCATGAGGGTGTAAAGGTTGAGATAGCTGTGAAGAGCAACATGAAGCTTTTATATTTAAGACATTTCTCCATGAGATGAGTAGATTTTTATAGATCAGTTTATTAATGTTTTATAGATTTACATATTTTAGATATTTACATATTTGATGTAACTATTCGGTTATTAGATCTGTAGCTTTTGTATTAGTATGATTATTTTAATTGCATTTATATTTTTATGATACACACTACAGGTCAAAGGTTTAGAACATTGTTGTTGTTGTTGTTGAAAGAAGCTCCCCATTTGCCAATATTGCTATTTAAATTGTACATATATTAAGGAATTGGAAAGGCTTTCTCTCGTACTATGAAAGATTGAAGGAAGGGTTTAAGTATTTGAAAAGATAAAATAGGGAGAGACGTCCTGGAAGCTGTGTGTGCTCCCTGACATCATTAAAACAAGCAGTATAGTTATCCAACCTGGAGAGCTGTATCAGGAGGGTGACCTCTGCAATAAGATGATGTTTTTGCTTCGGGGCAAGAGAAGGTCGTTTTGTACTCTAATACTCCCCCCTGCAAGTACAGAGCGAGTAAATGAGATATAAGGCGCGGAGAGAGACAAGAGTTAGGGAACAGTGGTCTGGCTAGCTTTCCTTTCTCTGTTTCAAAAACACTGACAGTGAACGAGAGAAATGGAAAGAAAGGATAGGAGCTTGTTAAAGCTAAACAGGAGGCGAGCCTTCAGTCTATGTGCTTGTAAGCTGGGGAAGGTCACTTCTGGCTGCAAAGAACCGAGCAGAAGAGAAGCAAGGGAGCAGGAGAGAGAGAGAGAGAGGGCCTTGAGTGATTTCTGAGGCGGGCAGGGGCAGAGGCGGTGGGCAGCGAGGGGGGTGGTTAGTGATGGTCAGCCAAGGCCATCCGGTGCTACAAAAGAAATGAGAGAAGAAGAGGAAATGGAGTGGGCGGAGTGGGAAGAGAGAGGAGAGAAGCCCGAGTTGAGCCCAGCTCACAGCACAGTCCGTCTCCCACATGAAGGGATCTAACTGCAGTAAAAGCCTTGTTTTAACTCAGCGAGTCTAGGGCAGTTTGCATACTTGGTTCGATTGTTTGGTCTGAACAGTTCGGTTACACCCCGTTCTCCCCTTGTGTGGGGCTTATTTCATATTTTAGTGTTCAGTTCCAAACCACTAGATTACCTTTGTATCTTCAACATGAGCACCGCCGCTCAACTATTTATTAAACTAACTCCAGACAAGGAGGTGCCGGTTTATTTTATGTACTCATATAAACACTTGTGTCTATTCCTGTGGACTGGTTAAAATGCAATAATGTTGCAATAAAGGGGAATTTCTATGGAGTCCTAGTCTAGTCCTAATACTTCAGGACCATTAAAAAAGTCTATTCTATAGAGTATGAATATGGGAGGCATGAATGGAATTTGGATCCTTGTTGTTAAGGTAATGTGACCTACCAGGGTCAGTTTGTCTCTTCAGTGCCACTCAAAATAACTCCTGTCCCTTGGCCTCATGGGATATTAAAGTGTCCACTGAAAGTAAAATGAAAACAGATAGCCTACTGTTTAATTCCACATACATTTGAAGGTAATGCCATCATCCTTTTGAGTACTGGGTTTGTTATCAGGGTTGCCAGGTTTTCACAACAAAGCCCAACCAATTGCTACCCAATCGCATTTCAAGAGTTTCCTCAGTAAAAATCATGTTCCGGTGGGTAAAATGCATGTTTTTCAGTGGGATCCTCCAGTATAATTTGCATCCCAGGGATTAAATATAACGTTATCGGGTCAACCCGTGACCAATATTTTATATGGAAATTAATTTCTCCTCTCTAAACTTTTTCTCAAGCATGTTCTCTCATCACCATTGCTGCTAAGAGAATATGATACATTACAAAACTAATTCAATAAAAACTGCAAAATGCAGTATGGCAATGCAATATTCAATATGGCCATGTATTTCTTTATTTAAATTAAAATTTTCCATTAACCCATACGTGCAAAGTTTGGTGCAAAAGGAAAATGAAAATGAAATTATATATAATTTATATTTGCCAATTCCAACAGTAGTCTTAATATGTAAACTGCATACAAATTTTAACGCTTAATAAGTTACAAAATGAAAATGTATAACACAAAATGATTTGATATGTGTAACATTTTCAAGCAGAAATGGTAGTAAAATTATATAATATTATATATAAATCAAATCTTAAATATATGTAGAGAACATATCTTTGTGGCGCGGCTGACACAGAAGAGCGTAAGCTGCCTGCTTTCAGCTCATATTCTCCAAAATGCCACTACACTGATTTGAAGAGTCACACATTGTTGAATAAAGTTATTTTTGTTTTATTCACGTACAAAAAGTATTCTCGTCACTTCATACCATTACAGTTGAACCACTGATGACAGAAGGACTATTCTGAGGATGCTTTCATACTTTTCTAGATCTTGACAGTGATATTTTACTTGGCAGTCTATGGGACAGACTCAAGCCTCAAGTTTTCATCCAAACGACATGGGGATGTCCATGATGACAAAATTTAAATTCTCAGGTGGAATATCCCTTTAAATACAGAAATACATGTCCATTTTGAATATTGTTTTATCATTTTGAATATTGGATTGCCATTTTCGAAATCGGATGGCACTGCACCGTAAAAGGGGTGAATCATATCATATTGCATCGCATCAAATCGGTAGCTGCTTCATATGTATAATGTATCATATTGTTGGCTATGCATCGAAATGTGTATCGCATCAGCTTAATTTATTGAGAAGCACATCCCTAATACAGACTTTATACCAGAGAAACAATTGTGCAGCCATATTTATAATTCTTTCTTAGAGCTACCACAAAAACAGAGGTTCAGTAGCATCACGGTGGAAGACTAACTAGCTGGTGAAGTGGATTTACTAAACGAAAGTCATCAATTAAGCCTTCGCTGGGAGTTTGATTGACAGATGATCTGACCAATCATAACACCAAATCTGCCCTTTTTAAACCAACTAACAAACCAGACAAAAGACTAGATTAATGTAAGTGGACTTGAAAATGTTGTGTATTGACGTCTTTCCATGGTTGAAACAAGATACCTTCTGATGTTCATCTGATGTTTCACAAGTTAACCCTTACATCTAATCTGAAAGCAAATAGTAAGCATATTTTGGCATGCTGTCCTGGGGGAGGGGTCCAGGCCCGGAACATAGCCCAAACCCAAAAGAACTCCCCCCATCCCTAATTTGAGATAAAAATAGATTAGAAGTGAGAACTACAAAAAACTGTCGTAGGACAGGAGGTAGGAAGACTGCATATATATATATATATATATATATATATATATATATATATATACTTGTTGTGCTAGTTAAGATGGTTAGCTAAACAAGATGCCCCTGTGCCAAATTGGATGATTATCTGATTGTGCTCCTCCCGAACCTTGTTAATAAAACCTCATTTATTTCATGCTATAGCTAATAAAAAGGAAGAGACGTGCCACTTGAACTGAGGCGCTACAGTGATCTGTCACAACACATTTAAGAGAATGTGACATTTATTGAATTTCTTAAAAAATGGCAATATTTGTGAGTGAAGTGTCCATTAGTTGTACTCTTTGATATCCTTTTGTTTTGAGCATTTCTGTTTAGCGCGACCCTTAAATATGGCAACCTGACTCCAAAGTGACATTTGGAGGTGGATTTTTCCCATTTGAGACCTAACAAGACTAAAAGATAATTAATAGTGATTCACCAAATTAGCCGATACCAATTATGAGCACAAATGAATCATACATTAGCTTAAGGTTTCAAAGCAGACTTAGGTGTGGTTTACTTATGCACACACACACAACCTACCAATCAAACGAACCGAGCCCTGACGTGAAGCAGAGTCTGCAGCGAAAGCTCTGGTGTGAAAGTGCCCTGTGTTGAACACTGCTTCGTGCTGACAAGATTAGACTTGACCAGACTAGATGCTGATGGACACGCAGACACCTAAGAGCTGTTGTCTTGTTTGAAAGTCTGTCATGTATCTAGTCTACAGTACAAAAGATCTCACTCTCACTTCCCTTTCCTCAGTCTATCCACCCTCTTTTCCGTTCACCCATTAATGTCTGTGAAGGTGTCATTGTTTTGCTGTCATTCCATTGTGCTGATTTTTGGTTTGTTTGTTTGTTTGTTTGTTTTGGGAGGTGTTTTTAGAGCGGGGGCTAATGTAGAAATCGGTTTTGGTTTTGTCAGCAGCCATTATCGTCAGATTGCACCTTTAGACGGACACTTCATCTCTGAGCTCCCCACAGAAAACCAGAGCGTCGCTGAATAGAACAGACACACACCTGGTCTCCCTTCACGTCCACTGACAGACAGAAACAGAGCACTATTCAGCTCGCTGGAAAATTGATAGTGAAAGGTGGGGGGACGGTGCTTTGAAATCCATCCGTGCTATTTTTATGACAGTTTGTGTTTAGATATATTCTTCGCCCGCTTGCTTGACGTGAAAGATTATTGCGCTTCACGGCAGGGGGGCCAGAGTAAAGACGTAATTAATTTCAGACTTCAGAAAGTTTTTAAGGATGCTATTTATGTTTCTCCTCCTGTTGTCACGGTTCAAACACGTGTCAGCACTTGGACTCCGTTCTTGTTTCCAGTGCTGACATTTACAGCAGTGTTTTCTTTTAATTACGCATCTACAGTCTGTTTGTAGATGTGTTTTGAGTGCATTGATGAGCTGAAATGTGTTTGTAGTGGCCTAAATAACAAAGTTTTAGGGCTGTAACAAGACCCTTATGAAAAAGAGGTGTGCTTAATGGAACTGAATATACACGTGTAGTGTACTTTTTTAAATAACATATTTAAGCACATGTAAATTAGCTACTGATTCAACAATAAGAGTAGAAAAAAAGCTAATATAGAAAATTGGGTAAGACAATAGTCCCAACAGCTCAATTAAATATTAAAGAGTTAATTATAAATGATATTATTTATTTCAATATATACCAAATAAATTATAATTTAAATATTATAATTGTAAACCAAAACATATTTTGTATACCACACACACACACATACACACACACACACGTAGATACTGTGTGTGTGTGTGTGTGTGTATATATATATATATATATATATATATATATATGCATTGTTTGTTCATGTTAATTAATACATTAACTAACATTAACTAATGGAACCTTATTCTAAAGTGTTACCATATATATATATATATATATATATATATATATATATATATATATATATATATATATATATATATATATATATATATATAAAGATATTTAAGTAACCTTTTTTTAAGTGCACTGTTATAATGTCAAATTAAAGTGCATTAATATAAATTTAAGCTATAATACATTTAAATGTATTTGCAATTAAAATGCAGTAAGGTGCCTGAATATTACATTCAGTTTTCAAGTATATTCTATTTAAAGGATATTTGTTTTGTATTAGTAAAAAATATATTAAGGCGTACTTCTTTTTCACAAGGTAATTTTTCAAATAAAACATTTTATTTTTTTCTATAAAATAGAAGTAGAGTTTCTAGTGCTAGCAGGACTCTCTGAACATATTTGTTGAGAGGTTTTGAAAATAATATGTTGTCTGGTCCCTTCCCTATGTTTATGTGTGGGCAATGCCTTCTTTGGCCCTTGTCCCTCTGGCCTGGCTTTGATGAGTGTTCATGATATGAATGAATAAATACGTAAGAGGGCTAATGAAGTTTGTGCCCCATGCTGGATGGAGGGGGATGGTGTTTAAGAGGTGGCAGGATAAAACAGGGCGTAATCAGACAGACTGTGTTGAGTCAGGCAGATTGGCAGACCGCCGCTGGCGTACATGGACAGGCAGACGGATAGAGCAAGTGAGAAAAGCAGCTTGATTCTGACACGGATTGCGGACGCTGAAAATGGCTAAAGAACATCAGTATTACATGCATGCACAGGAGCCTGAGACAGGAGCCCTGCCACAGGTCAATGGGTTTAATCCACACAATCCACACACACACAAATCCTGCCTGCCACACGTTCCGATCCGGCCAAAGCTCTGAAACTTGCACATGTGCAGTACAAAAAGGCCTGACTGTTGTATATCAGATTAAGCAGTAAGAGACAGCATTAAAATAACAAGAACTGGATTGTAATTTTGAGCCTTGCAGATTGCAGATTTTAATGCATCTCTAAGAATATGCTAAATGAGCAAAAGTAATCAGTTATGTGATTTGCAGGTGACACCTTCCACACAGATTAAGAACACTGAGAGCCCGATTACATTCCACTAGGGGGCGCGTGTCACTCTCACGTGCACAGTGGACAAAAGCGTGTAGCAGGCGCGCACTCACGCCTACACGCGCCTATACGCACAGACGCTCCCTCATGCAAATTCAACAGTGCCCACGGGAAAAACCAGCAAATCCTTTACATGAACTGGACACTCGGTTTAAACACAGCTCTGGTACACAAAATGATTTTTAAACGAGCTAATAGCTAAAAACAATCAGAGAAAAATATCTTAAATTAGTAAAGACAATAATAGTTGCAACAGCTAAAATATAACATTTCAGCATGTAGCCTATTATAAAGTATATTATGTATTATATACTGTAATATGTATGTGTGTGTGTTTGGATAAAGCATATATTTTGCTGAATCTTATATAATTCTAATAATATAATATGAAATGATATAAGCAAACCAGCAGACGTTTTAAGAAAACTAGTGAATAAAAAAGTTGACAAAAACATGTCATAAATTGACACTCTGATGACACAATTAAAATGTATTTTACAACATACATTTAATATTAAAAAAATATTAACTCTCTCTCTCTCTCTCTCTCTCTCTGTGTGTGTGTGTGTGTGTGTGTTTGTATAATGAAAAATAACTATAACAGTTTTCTATTAACAAGTATGTGTATAAATATAACTGACAGCAACATGATAGCATATATTTATGTGGATGTGTGTGTGTATGTGTGTGTGTGTGTGTGTGTGTGTGTGTGTTTACAGGTGTACAAAACTGACACAAATTGAATTATTGTATTATTATTTTTTTTGTATTTTAAATACAATTATTTTTTAATTTATTTGTTTGAGTTTGAGTCGAGATCAAATTGACCTGTATTCCACTTGTCTTAGTACGCTAAGCATCTTTACTCTAATAAGGTGGGCATGTTGCTCTCTGTACATTAATAATTGACCTGGAGGCTTCATGGCTGTATGAGTTCAGCCGGAGCTGTCCAGGGTTTGATGGTGAATGCGAGCGTTTATGTTGCCTCATTTCCTGTATTTGACTCTCAGTCGAGAGAGAGAGAGAGAGAAAGAGAGAGAGAGCTAGAGACACACACACACAGAGGGGGAGGCTGGTTCCTGATACCGAGACACGGAAAAGCAGGGGAGGGAGAATCAGAAAAAGACGAGCGTGGAGAGAGGGAGACAGCGAGCAGGGGAATTACACTGACCGACACACACGCGTCTCCCAGCTGACTGCTGACATTGTTGACGTGCTCACTCTCTCAAACCTGTCACGAGCGAAATACTGGAGCTCCGACGCATCGACATCGCGCGCCCCCAGAACTCATGGGTTAACAGGTATAACTCTCTCACCTTTCCACACTCTCTCTAACAGCACTTCCTCCCTCCTGACCACCGCACAGGCTTCAGTCTCAGCGCTTTTACACTCACACTCGACTTGTCATCTATCTGGATGTATGACAGAGTCATGAGCTCGCGCCTCAGCACAGGTATTCAGGTAAGTTGTGTGTTTCCCCAGTGCCGGTGCGTTTGTGTTCTTTTACACGTCACTGGAGTAGACTGCGTGACAGCAACCTGTTTGACGTCTCCAGGTGAGAACATGTTCATGACAGATGATGCACGCGCTGCGAACAGCTGTCAGATGTGCAGTCATTCATTCAGGATAGAGTTTTATTGGAGTGATGGGAGACTTTCTTTTTTGTCTTGTCAACCTTTTGAACGCGCTGATTACGCTTTACTTCAAATTTGACCAGGAACTTAATAGCCTACTATTCACATTATAATATTTGCTCTAAGTTTTAATCCTAACATCATGTCGTTTGGGGGTCAGTGCATGTGGCGGTGGTATATAAATGAAAGGCTCAGCTTTGGCAGTCAAGGGTTTAACCCCACTCTCTCCTCCCCTCATTTAACCTCCAAAAGGGGAATTTCTCCAGCTGGAAATTTTTGCTGCGTCAACACCCTAAACCTACTACCAGAAAATGGAAGGGGATCTTTTTGTTTGTTTTGTTTTTTGGACTCACTTTAATATTATTTTATGTCCTGTATTATTGAATCCATGGACTCGGCGCCTAACACTTCCGTCAACTTGAGGGGAGCGGAGTATATTCGGGTGTTCGCTGAGGGAAGCGTTAGATGACACAAGCGCTGCTCCTCGGGTTATTGTCTCTTTTTTCCCCTCGTCTGCCCCCTTAAAGCTGGTCAGTTCCGTCTTCCTCCATTTTCTCCTCGCTCACGGGTTGGTTTTAAGGGGAGCGACCCCACTTGTTTGACTCGCCGACGGCGGAACATCAGCGGGTTTACACATAAACGTCAACAATGAATTCGAACGCGCGTCTTTGAATTGATACATTTGAGTCGAGCGTTACGCGCCACAATGTATCATTCAGCGCGCCTGTCAAAAGAATATAACACTCTCTATTGATTATTATGACGCCTGTTCGCGGCGTGTCGGCTCTTGTTTGCTACAGGTGCACCCCATTCTGATTGGTTAGTTGGACATATTTCTAACTGTTCAGGCGAAAATGTCGAATTCAGACTGTCAAAAACAATACATGATACTTATCAGCGCATTTATGTGTGAAATTAACCGCGTTAGTTTAACTTATATTACTACATATACGTAGGTAAATAATGGGAGCCGTCACGCTTTTTAAAATTACATTGATGTATTTATGGCATTATTACTGTCTGCAGAGCAAAAATGAGTCAGTTGAGCAGAAGAACTGGTTATGTAAGGAACTGTCCTCATGCCCATCTACACAGAATGAAGCCAGTGGAAACATGACAACTTCCTTTTTAGGTTTTCTCCACCTACAGTATCTGACTGTCATGACATCCATTTGAATTGAATTATGAGTTAATTAGCATTACCAGTAGCATTATTTCTACGATTGTAGTAGATGCATAGATTGTAATGCGTCTTGATGTTAGTGGTGTGTGTGTGTGATTGTGTGTGTGTGACGATGCTGGCAGGTGTCTGTCGTAGCAGAACAGCCAGTCCACCCTTATCTCTCTCCAGGGATGGAAAACAGTCATTTTAAGGTAGCCTATACTCATTATATTACAACATGTGCTGGACTTGTTCCTGACCAAACCAGGGCGATAGAATCTCATACGGCCTTTTTATCTGTTATATACTACAATAGTTTCAAACTATTATTGTTCACTAGTTAAGCACTAGTCTATAGTCTTTTACATGACTATAAAGTGTGTAGATACTCCACAGAATTATAATGTGAAGCACCATCTAACTTTTATTCTTGCAGGTAAAAGTGATTGTGTTCCTACGGCTCGTCTGGTAAAGCATGACAGCTCCATGGGTTTGATTCCCATTTAGCACACAAACTTATAGAAATATACCTTCATAAATATACTTTTTAAGGCACTTTAGATAAAAGCATCTGCCAAATATATAAATGATAGTTCTTCAATGCACACGCACTGTATTTGTGTATTCTGTACTCATTCTAGAGGGCAGTGTTGGTGTTGCGTGTCAGAGTCGTGTCCAGGTGTTTATGTTTAATGGAGAATCTGTGTGTTTGTGTGTAAGAGGGAGAACATTTTAGGCAGGAGGGGGGCACTGGTCCCCTATGCATATTGACTTCCTCACAGGTGTGGCTGTATTGTGTCAACAGAAAGCAGGGAGGGGAACTGGTTCCTTCTGCATGGGGTAAAGGGAAGAGAGGGGCTGAAATAAGAGTAAAGATAGCACTGTGTTCTAGGAACTGCTTTAATGAAGTCGAAATATCATACCTGTCCTCACTCAGCACTGGAGAAGATGTTAAAAGAATATTAAACACAAGTTAAACTATTGGTGGCTTGCTGTCGATTACCACAGATAATAATTTAACAAAGCCTTCTGAGATGATCACGAGTGGCAGTAAAACACCAGTAACTTTTATACCTTTATTTTATTTATTATGATTACTTCTTAATTAAGACTTATTTTTGCGTGGTTCCTTGCACAATACTATGTTATGACCTCTAAACACAAATGCCACAAAACAATAATATTGAGAAGGTTTAGGGGTTGGTTTAGTGCAGATGGTGTCTTATAGTCAAGCGCAATAGAACATTAAGTTGCAATTTTTTCCTGAAGTATTACCACAGCCATATTTTTCAAGTAAGCCTGAGTTGGACTTGTCATGAGTCAGTGCTTAAAACAAACAAACAAACAAAACAACAAATGCATGTCCCATAGACTTCCACAAATTTGAAAGTTTCTATTGAAATCGAGAGCATAGAAGTTTCCAAAAGAACTGAACATGTATTTAACCCTGGATATTCTTTTAATGTGCTGAATTATTATATATTATTTTATGTTTTCCCACTTTATATGAGGGACTCCACCATGTTGGAGTTTGTTGGAGTTGTTTTTACTGCTATAATGTTTAAGCATACATGTTTAACGTGTCTGTGGATGTGTGAGTGTATCTTGAGGGAGGTTCAGGCAGTTAGCTGAACAAGAAAGTGCAGTGCGGTGTTTATTCAGGGTGGTTGCGGTTGTTAATCTGAACATTTGCACAGAACGGCACGATATGGGGGAGGAGGTGGCTGATGGTGCAGAGGGATAGAGAAACAGATAAAGAGGGGTAGTTCAGCTGGCCGTGTGTGTGTGTTGATGGAGAACGGGTGCTGATGTGTGGGGTGGGGGTGACACGACACACAGCTGAGTGTGTGTGTGTGTGGGTGGAGTGTGTGGAAGATGGCTTCTCTCCCCGGGCTGTGGGCTGTGTTGTGTGGGTAACAGGTTAGAAAGCATGAACCTGCTGCAGCACTGGAGACCTGTTTCTCCCCCTCACTTTAAAGACCACACAAAGCCCGATATTCTATTCATCAGCTTGGAAACAAGCTGCACGTTAAACATCTGTACAGTGTGTGTCTCGTATGTTTAATATTTAAAACTAAACACAAACATGACTGTTCAACACACAATTGTTGCGTTTGAATTTTTTAGTTTATTTTTACACCCTCACACCAGATGTGCAATCAAACTCGTCCCTTACCAAAAAACTAGGAGTTCTTTTGTGTGAGCGGGGATGCATACAGGTGCGCTTCACTCCCTAGAGCTGTCCCTAGGCCTCTGTGTGTGTGTGTGTGTGTGTGTGTATAGAGTGACAGCTGTGCTCATCAGCCACTTAGATGTGTTCATCCCCCTAGATTAGGCGCTCGGTGTGTGGGTTAACCCGGAGCCCGACCTCCCTGGAACTGCCCCACAAAGACCTGTGTCCTCAGGTGCCTTGTGAATATTTCAGTGGGGGCTCTCAGGCTGTGTGGAAAGCCCTGAGGGAGAAACCGAGTGGAAAAAAAGCCCCTAGAAATGAGATAGCATACCCTGGGCAAGCGCTTAGCAGTGGGCTTTACACTCCTAGGCTGAAAAAGAGGATGTGGTTGTGAGGTTTTTGTTTCTGTTTTTTCCTCTTCTTTTTCTCCTTGCGCTCTCTCGGATTGTCCCTCTTGTGTGACCGGTCATTCTCTCTTTCTCTGTCTGCTGGTGAAATTCAGTCCAAGCTTGGTGGTTCGTAAATCGTTGCGTATTCCTGTTTTTGGATATGAACACAATACACACAAACTGGTTTACAACACCCCCGCCCCTGTCACACTCGGTCGTTTCTGGCTTACTTTCTGACCACACGTGGTCTTAAATACAGGATGTTTACACACGGGGAGGTATGCTAACCCCACCAGTTAAAACCATACTTGTCTTCATCCTCTTCAGCCTCTTTAACGTGGAGATTATGGGTTTTAGAGTAAGTCGACTTTATCTAATGTACATCCCTGCTTTAGCTTCAAATGCGAGTGTTAAATGAAGTGTCAAATATTGTAAATAATGCATGTGTTTGTGACAGTTACTAACTTTTCTCCCGGAGTAATGTCACACATTTGTGCTTTGAGGACAGTGTGACGTCACACTCAAACCGAGAGATTCGGGTGACCCAGAGAGACACGCTCATTCATATTTACACAAACTGCTATTCAAAATGTCTCTTTGAGCACATGGCATCTTCATTTTATTTCACAGTAATCTAAATGATCTCAAGTATGATGAGGGTTGCCAGATCTGCATTGACCAATGTAGCTTAAAAAATAACCCAAATGACTTTGCTAGTTCAAAAATTGGCCCCAAAATCTAAATTCTAATTTTCAACAATTTGAAAATAAAATATTTACAGTTTTAAGAACTTGTTCTGATGCAACTCTTCTCCTTCTTGGTGCTTGTCATGTATTTCTGTATACAGGCTCACTAACAATCATCTAGCACAGTTTTATCAGTAGACGAATATAAATTGGTAGATTATAATACTTCAGTACAAGCTATACAGCCAGATATAATGTATGCAATGTCAAACCATTAGCCCCCCCCCCCCCCCCCCCCCCGATTATGATATGATTTTACAGTATTGATTGCCACATAATGTCACAGCACAATATTCAATGGATTATGCATTCTTTGCATGCATGCATGCACACTTATTTTCCCTCACGTTTCATGCATTCAAGGTATGAGACAAGGTTAAAGTTTCATTTTCAGACTTGTAAAACACTTGTAAGCTGGTAAAGTTTGCACTGATATGTATTGTATTAATTTGGTTTTACAACTGATTTGTTAGACTTTTATTTGCAGCTCACTCATAGTACACTCAAGTCCAATGGTTTGTGATGAATGCTAATTTGGACATCACAATTACCTCAGTTCTCATATAGATTTGATCAAATCCCTATATTTAATCGTGCGATTGAATCCTACCTAGCAACACCCTGGCTAGCAACATGGTTTTTACACGGCGAAACAGCTTGAAATCTCAGCTTTTGAAATTGTCTTGAGGATCATTTGAGGAGACATATGTGAGATTACTGGGGTCTTTTCTCTGGAGAAACGCCTGAGGAGCAGCTGAAGTGTGTAATTTCTGCGCCAACTACAACTGCAAAACTAATTTTCAAACTATTTTCATCCACAGTAATGTTCCATTGTTTGGCCAAACAGATAGTCCCGCCATGCAACTGGTTGAGTCCGTGTTGCTGTGTCAGTCTGGTCGAGATCTTCAAACAAATAGAGTCAAGGAGTAGCAATTGAGATATGACAAAAGTAATAGCGCAAACGAAGAAAACGGGTTTATTTTAGTGCTCAGTTTTGGACAGGAAGACTATTACCATTTAAAAGCGTTCTCAGGTGAATTCGGTGGACATTGGGTTGTCCACTTTCCATAGCCCTTTTGTCTGTCTCTTAAAACCTCTTGTTTATTTTTCAGAGGATGGTTTAGTCTGTCTCTATACTTTTCATCCCATCTTGTCTGCCAAGAGCTAACCATTAAGGGAGGGTGGAGACACTCCCAGCGCTAACACATTTACCCCACAATACCACAGAACGCTTTTCCTCCTCGCTGTGAATTTCAGAAAGCCATTGCAATCATTGTTAGGACGAAGGTTTCCATTCTTCAACACCGTCTAGATCTGTGTCTAAATGCGAGCTTTGAAAATTCCCAAACCAAAAGTCAAAGTTGGTTTAAGTTGTGGTGGTGCACTTGGCTCATGTTCCCAAATCCCCCTCTGCAGTGTCACTCAGATCCGTACTGCCTCATTGTTTTTTATACAGTAGATATGTCACGGACATTGGAAGGCCTCTGTTTTTCCAAATGTATTGTGTGATGTGGCGATCTGCATTAGTCCATTATCAAGGGTCGGTGTGATCCTGAGAGGAGTTCATCGCCAAGTGCTAAAGTGCCGTTAACAGGGCCTGTTTAACATTCAGCACTTCCCCCTCAACTTACAATTATTCCTCTGCTCTTGCTATTAGCGTGTAGCGTTTGTCTGTGTGCTTTTAATTGAACTGATTTAGCGTATGCCAGATCAACTAGTTTTTGTTAATTAGTTCTGTCTTAAAAGTGCCATCAGAACATGAAATATTCATCACGGTGAAGAGGAACATTTGTGGCGGACGGATGAGTGTCTCATATGGGGAAACTCTCAAACCTGATGGAAGTGATTGCGCGGGCAGGAACCTGGGACTGCCGCTTTCGCTGTCATTTTCAGTCAGTTGTCAGAGTGCTGCAATAACAACTTGGATTTGCACACTGTGACGATATGCAAAAAGTGCAGTCGGATTAATGTACAGCAAAACCCTTGTTGTCACTTTGATGGACGATGTGAGTCAGTTATGGACCGTGTCCTTCAGGCTTGACTCCTTGATCGCCAGACCTGCATCCAGCCCTCCCCAGTCCAGTGTGTTCTTGATTGGTAATCCTGGAAGAGGGGTGTTGGAAGTTGTACAGCTGTGCCCTCCGTGGCCCTATTTCTCTTTTCTTCCTAGATTAAATAAAGGCCTGATCTCACTCTGGTTCCAGCTCTCCGAGTCTGAACAGCAGGTGCCAGGTGAGCGTGCAGCAGTGCCAAGCTGCATGAGAAAGTGTGTGTGCTGCAGTTGTTAGGGACGAATGGGTTAGCTGTGAACACTGTCACACACTCTGCCTTTACTTATCTTTATTGTTTTCTGAAATTTTCAGACCTCCTAGCACCCTCTAGCAGCTTTCATTGACATGTCGGTTTGTTCATTTATTCATTACTTGCTTACTTATCTACTTACTCCTTTTTATTTTTGTTAAATGACATAAGAAAGTTTAGGGTTAAGTTAAGATACCATATATTAGTCTTGCTTTACAAGATCAGTTTACGTCAGATGAAAAAGTGTGCAAGACTGAAATAAGGTTTTACATTTTTAAGTTTATTTTCTAGTTTTAATTACAAATCAAATAATATTTAGTGAACTTTATTATTGGGAATTTTTTTGTATTCTATTCTATTCTGAATTTACCAGACCTCATAGCACCCTCTGGCAGCCCCCACCGACTTCATCATTTGCAAAAAGTGTGTGTGTGTGTGTGTTAATTCATGGTGTTTCTGGACATTTTTATTTTTGAATAATAAAGTGAGAAGGTTTAGGGTAAGTAAAGGTACTGCCCCTTCTTAATCTATATATTTTTTTATCTTGGTTTTCAGTATAAATATCTGAACATACCTAAAATTCCATTTTAGTCATACATCTAATAGCTTTATTCTTGGGAATTGTCTATTTTATTTTATTTTATTTTATTTTATTTTATTTTATTTTATTTTATTTTATTTTATTTTATTTATTTATTTATTTTATTTTATTTTATTTTATTTTATTACATTACATTACATTACCCTTTGTTTTAATTTGAAAAAGTATAGTGTTTTCTTTAGAAGAAACATTATGTAAAACTGAATTAAGGTTTTAAATTTTTAATTTTATCTTCAAATTTTAATTACAAATGTATTAATATTTAGTGAGTTTTATTCATTGATTGTAATATTTAATTTTATTAATTTTAATTATTATATATTATGTATTATTATTATTATTATTATTATTATTATATTATTATATTTAATTATTATAATTATTTATTTTAAAACAAAAATGTCCCTCTCTCTGAACCTTTCTGACCTCCTCACCCTTTGGCAGTCCCCACCAACTTCATCATTTGCAAAAAGTGTGGGGTTTTTATTTATTCATGATTCAAAACACAAGGTGCCACCACGGTATTTAATGGGCCTTCTTACTTACTTAAAACGAAAATGCGAGGAAAGGAAAGCAGTGAAGGTCCTCTCCCCCTCCCATCCCCCCCAAGGGGCTGATCAGAGAAAGTGTTGGTTGGACACTCGATACCGCCACCTCACAACGTGGGAATGTGTGACTTTCTTTAAAATTAGGTTTGTGAGGTGGGCGGTGATCACCAGAGCAACACGCTAGCCCTGCTATTCCTCCACGCAGCGTGCTGCAGCTTATACATCGACTCAGCTTATACATAACACTTTGTCAATCGGGCGACAGGTGACACCCGAGCCGTTCGATGCAATTGTGTGACGAAATGTACAAGAGAAGGCAGACAGACAGTACGGGACAGGAGCGAAGCGTCTGGTGACAGGGTCGACTCTTGGACACACTCGTGGTTACCATGGCAACACAAGCCTGGGTAAAAACACTGGCTATTGTTAAGCTGAACTCGATTATCAAATATGAAACAGAAGAAGCTCTTAGAGATGATGAATTATTTAGTAGCGTCATATCATCCTTGAGGAAGTTGATACGTAATGTTTTATGAGTTAATGTAAAATGCATTAAGATCTGTTGTACGATCCGCTAATCTCCTGGACTCTCATTCTCCGTCTTTCCCTTCTCGGTCTTTTCTCGTGTTGTGATTACTAATTGTCAAACCAACTAAGTATAGCGACAGTTGTGTTTCTCTTCATTTTCTCCCCCCAGTCCTCAGCAGACAGAAGACAAAGGTGTGAAAATGAAACACTGATCGCTGGACTAGTGCTCAGTGATAAAGATGAGACGCAAATGTCTGAACATACCTCTAAAACAAGACCTGTTTGCTGTAAATGAAACATGTTGGAAGATTGAATAGTTTTAATCATAAATCATATCAAATTTAGTGAGCTTTATTTTTTAAAGAAGAAAAATAATTAGCTAGAGGTGTGATAGAATAATGTGCTTAATTTAAGATGTGTTGACAAACAACAACAACAAAAATAAATAAAAAATATTGAAAATTCCTTTTTTAATCTTTCAACACTAAAGTGCATTGATTGAATTTAGATTGATTTTTGTTTTTCTAGTTTAAATCATAAATTGGATAACATTTAGTAAGCTTTATTAAAAAAAAAGAAAGAAAAATAATTAGCTAGAGATGTGGAAAAAAATATGTTTAAGATTTGTTAAAAAAATATCTTTAATTTATGGACCTTTGTTTAATCCTTAGAAATTTTTGCTTGAAAAGATTATTATAAAAAACAAATACTAATTAAGAAAATTACTGTTTTTTTAGCTTCAACAATGTGAATGTTCTTTGAACGCTTTTAGTTTATTAAACATCAAATTATACTCTTAAATGTGTAATTCTAAATTTAAATGTCATCCTTTCTTTTAAAAAACCAATTTATAAGACCAATGACATGAATTGGGGGCGGAGCTATGTGTTATTTGACCAATGGCAGATGGGTTTGAAGTGTAGTTACTTTCTTTTTTTTTCTTTTCTTTTTTTTTTTTGGATGTTAGTTGCAGAAAAGTCCCACACCTACTGTAAGACAGAGAGAGATCAAAATGCTACTTTTGAACAGCGATTTGAAGAGGGGCAAGGTTTCATTAATAATATCTCTTATATTAATTTCTCTCAAGGATTCAGGGATTCAAAGCATTTATTGACATATACCCAGTGAGGAAAACAAGTTTCCCCGAGCAATGAAATTTTTACTTTGCTTTCCAAAATGAATGCCAGGCCTGTACACACACTTACACAAACTATTCACAATCTAATCTATACACACATACATGCATACAATCTAAGAAACTATGCTGCAGTAGTAGAAATATGAAAATAGAGCTATAGACTATGTATCTAAATATGCGAGAATAGAGTAGGACTATAGAATGTGAAAAATAGAAATAGACTATGTATATATATATATATATATATATATATATATATATATATATATATATATATATTATACCTGTTTAGGAGTCTTAGCTGAAGGGAAGAAGGAGTTTACACTCCTGTACCTCTGTCCTGAGGGTAGGGGTGTGAACAGTGTGTGTTGGGTGGGGTGTTTAATGATGGATGCAGCTCTTCTGTGGACTGTGCGATGGTAAATGTCCTGCAGAGAGGGCAGTGGATGCTGATGATCTTCTCTGCAGACGTTTGCGGTCCCTTACTGTAGTGCTGCCATACCACGCAGTGAAGCAGCTGGTCAACTACACATCTGTAGAAGCTGTGGACGATCTTGGGTGACATGTCAAACTTCCTCAGCCTCTTCAGGACGTCCAGCCGCTGTAGTGTCTTCTTAAGCAGCTGGGTGGTGTTGAGTGTCCAGGTGAGGTCCTCCCTGATGTGGACCCCCAGGTATTTAAAGCTGCTCACCCTCCCCACTTCAAGCTCTCGGATAAACAGTGGCTTGAGGAAAAAGAGTTTGCACAGTCCTCTTTTCCCTCAAGTCCACCCTCCTCTGCAGTTTCTTTCTTTCACCGTCTATCTGTCTGTGTCCCCTGCCACCCCCTCCTGTTCTCTCCCCGTCAGTTTAGTGTTTGGCGAGCTGTTAGTTAGGGGTTATCCAGTACGGATGATTTCAGAAGGATGCCCATGTTCTGTTGACAGCCCAGCAGTCACGCCACAGACACCCCCTCCTTTCTGTCCACCTGCACCTCTCTCTCTCTCTCTCTCTCTCTCTCTCTCTCTGAGTCATTGACAGCAGCCAGTGTTCCTGATTATGACAATTAGTTTCCTGACAGACACCTTGTGCCAGGACATGTGTGTGTGTTTGTGGTAGTTTTAATCTGAAATTTGAAAAACACATCTATCTATCTATCAGTCTGTATGACTAACTGTCTATCATTCTGTGGATCATTTTATCTACACTGAAAAAAACATTAATTTAATTTGCAAAAACAGTAAGTGGTTGCAATTAATTTATTTTAGCTACATTTTAATAAACAAATTTAGTTGACTAACCTATTCTTTTTAAATGTCGCTAAAATAAATTGTTTGCAACCACATACTTTAATAAAAATGTAGTATAATTGTTTTTTTTTGCAGTGTAAATGTGTATTTGTGCCTGCTTAATGGGGGGACAGTGGGGATGAAACTAAATTATGTCTGCACAAAAAAAAGTACAATACAAAAAATATTTTATTAAGTTTAAAAATGAACATTTAGCGAATCATTCGGTGAAGTTTGCATTCGTGGACCTTATCTGGCGGTGATGAGCCTTCCTGTTGTGATAATGGCTTGTCACAGCATGGTGTGTGAGGTTGTGTGTTGGTGTGTGTGCACAGGAGTGTGTGCTTACAGGAACGCCATGCCTCAGTGCAGCGTGACAACGCCGGTTTGTTGTGACACCTCTTACGGCGCGAGCTCCAGGAAGGTGTTAAGGATGAGTCGTCGATTCGTGAGTAGCGGCAGCCGAGCTTCAGGGAGTCATCGGCACACCATTTGGTGGATTTGAAACGATGACTCTGTGTGTGTGTGTGTGTGTGTGTGGTAATGCAAGTGTACACTCATAAAAAAAGCAAAATAAGTGGGAGAAAGAAAGACAGCGAAAGAGAAGGAAGAGGTGGAGATCGTGCTGGAATTTGCCTCCCACTCAGTAACGAGGCTCATCATCAACCTCTCAACCCAGCGCTTGAGAGAGGATGGTCAGATGAAGATGCACAGACTCATTCATTCAATTTAAACGTATTTGCAGTATAACAACACACAGCACATCTACGCAGTTGTTTATGTCAAGACTACACCGCAAACATTGATTTTCATGTAATCCGTGTTTTTTCTTCTTGTTTTCCAGTATAAAACGTTTACTTGAGAAGCTAAATAATTAGGGATGTTACCATGTGAATTATTTAGTACCTTAATTAAAGGTATCTAATTGATTTTGTTTAAAACTAGAAATTTCATTGCACTGAGAAACTAAATTGATACACTTTGTTCCGGAGGTTTAGAGATATCTTCTCTTAATATAGTAAGATATATTAAGATATTCTCTTTTCTGTTAAGATAAAATCTTAATACCATATGCAGTTTAATGTATCTTGTTTTTAGGATTTTTACTGGAAAATAGGGCAAAAATGCTACATAGGAAAATGATTTTTCCAGTGATATGAATGCCCACTGTAGTCACATTGATGTGGATCACACAAAAAAAAAAATGTCTGGGTCAAATTTCATCACAAAATACAAAGAAATTCTACTTTTGCATAACAAAAATGTAAGCCTATTTAGTAAAAAAAAAAAAAAAAAATCAAATCAAAATTGCATTGTGACTTTATTTTAATTACAATTAGGCACTTTAAACCAAATTACTGTGCAAAATAATTTTCATTACTGTAATGCAAAAATTATATAGTGTCTTTATTGGAAATAATTAATTATATTACAATTTATTTTACTGCCTTTATTCTATAAAGTAATTTATATTTAAAACATTTTACAACAGTATTTGTTCATAACACCATATTGGGAAAAACCAATGAAAATAATGAGAATTGAAACAACACAAAAGTAAAACATCAAAAGATGTTTTAATGACTATTTGTAGGGGATGTGCTTAATTGTCACTAAAATAATGTGCAAATGCAGTTGAAATGTGACCTGGACATGTGGCAGGTGTGCATCAGCCCTCTATAGGCTTGTTGCCAGTAAAGGGAGAAGATATGTGACAACCACGACCCCACACAGAGGTTTTAGGACCCCCGATGAACTCTCCCACCCATATTGCCAAACTCATTCTTTGAACACTGAATATATATATATATATATTATTTTAAGTGTAACCCTGTATGGACAGTAAGTTCCCAGCTCTCTTGTGTGTGTCCTCATGCCACGACTGTAAGTCACCCTAGAATACCTCTCCAGGATCCACCCCTGTTTATTTTACTGGCAAATCCAATCTTGACTCCCTCCGTAACGCCAACTCTCATGAAACAAAAGCCACTCTGTCAGGTTATCTCCCGCTAACCTCCCCTCTCTCTCTCTCTATCTTCCCCACTACCATTTTCTCTTTTCATTTTCCTACAGTGGTAATGAGATGTTTCATTATTTGCATTTCACAGCTTTTAATAGCGAGAGAATTTAGGCTAAGCCCCGGGTTGTCGAAGAGGGAGCCTCCACTGGAGACACGGCTGGCTTCAGGGCCTCTGAGGCAGTGAATAGCCCAGAAATACACTAGGACAGAGGGAAAAAGAGAGGGAAGGAGTGAGGGAAAGATGGAGGACAACGGCCAGATAGCGTCATGCTTCAGGAAGTGCCTCTGCCAGGTACCGGTTTAAGGGTTAACATGTTAACTACTTTTTGCCTGGCATTAATATTTTCCACTGCGTTTCCATTGGTTAGAGGAAAAAGAGACTGGGTTTAAGGAGGAAAGGCATTATTTAAGGTGATGTGTTTTGGGCTGTGATTCAGTGATCATAAAGAGACCAGTCAAGTGCAGTGTTTCCTTAACCCACAAGAAGTGCCAGCAAACTTTCTGGTGAGCGAGTTTGTCGCAGTCCTTCGAGGTGCAGATGAATGGAAAATGTTTCCAGCCGTTTGGGGAAAGTGTGCCAGAGCATTGCTAAAGAGTAGAGATAAGGCCTTTGTGTGCCTTTGAGTTTGCATGGGAGTACAGATGTCAAAAGTACCTGTACTTCAGTTGATATCAATGTAACAATACCTCTAGAGTTTCTATTTTGCAACGTTGACTTTGCAACCTTCCTGGAATGTCCAGTCACATCCGAACTTTATATTAAGAGTGTCAAATTGTAATCATACCAGTTCTTCTGCTGTAAATGACAAATGCAAACTTTCTTATTAAGGGTGTTTCTTGATGGCACTGATGAACTTTTTCTGCTGTAAGAAAGAAGAAAGCACCTCAGTTCTGAAGGTTTATTGGTTTGGTATGTACCTTGGTTAAATGTCACGATTTGGTATGATTTCGGTACAGCGGGGGAAAAACTAAACAGAAATAACTTTTTTATTAAACGGTAGTTTACTGAACAAATAGCTCTTTCTTGAAATAAATTCAATTATTATTCAAATTTTCTTAGGGATAAAAATATACCTCAACATATGCTCTAAGCTATAAGGTTACAACTACGGAGCCCCAAACATGACATGCAGGAAAAAAATTTAGGCTAAATCGTGTGCACGATTTACTAATTTGTTCCCTCACTGTACTAAAACGTGCACACAATTACTAAAACGTGCATATGATTGCGTTCCTTCGATTTACTATTGCATTCACTCAATTTACTATTTCATTAACTCGATTTATAAATTGTGCGCACTAATTGCTAATTTGTTCCCTCGATTTGCTAAATCGTGCACACGATTTAGCAAATCAAGGGAATGCAATAGTAAATCGTGGGAATGCTATTGTAATCATGCACGTAATCGTTTAGTACGAATTAGTAAATCGTGCGCACAATTTATTTATTTTTTCTTGCATGTTATGTGCGGGGCTCTGTATACAACAGAGCCTAAACTTAAATGTAAATACTTTTTGTTTTTAAAGGGGTCATCGGATGCAAAATGTGTGTTGGCAGTGTGTGTACATAACCACCCTATAATGATAAAAATTCACCCAGTGTTTTTATTTTTATTTTTATCTACTAAAATCATTACCGCTTTCTCAAATCAAGACGATCTAAGCTTCTTGTCTGTGTGGCATCGCACAGACCCAGGCCCCTCCCACGATAGTTGATTGACACTGCCGTCTTACTTTAGACCCGCTCTCAGTGAGCTGTCATGACAAGAATGACTCTATAGTGATTGAGGGGTTTTGTTGTTGGATGTAATAATGATCATAGCAGTCATCATCTACTCCCGACATCTGACCCACTGAAGGCTCAAATTTTTCATGGATTATATTTGTTTTGAAGGGAATCTACCTAAATCCGTCTGTGTTCGCGCAAATAATTCGTGATCCAGCCTCACCTACAGAAGGAATGAGTTTGTGTTTTTTTATGAGTCTTTGCAAATCGCCTTTTTTAATAATGTGCTAGATAGCGAGTTTCACGATGAATGCAGCTAAAGTAAACAGTTTCTCAGAGAGCAGCTCGGAAGAGAGGGGCGGGGTCAGCAAAGCTCATTAACATTTAAAGCAGCATGCAAGAAAACAGCTTGGCCTGTAAACAGCTGTTTTTTAAATGGTGGAAAGGGTGTTGTTTTACACTACCATTGAGAAATTTTAACAAAAGTATGTTATAGACTTTTCAGTAAGACTCTAAAGAATCATATAAACTTGTGGAAAATGGGCATCTGATAACCCCTTTAAATCTAATAATCAACACTCAGCTTAAAATAAAATTCTAGATGATGAAACGATGATGAAAAAGAGTCCTTTGTGAACATGGAGAAGACACAAGGACAAAACTAGCCATTAGCGTGAGAGTGAACTCTGAAAGTCTCTGATAAGTTTTAGCGGGCGAGCTCGGGGCAAAGTCTCATTGAGATGTCTGGGATAGGCCCTTGGAGGACCTCAGTTTAGCAGAGAGCACGGCGGGACAAGGCCTTGATGTGATCCGGTAAACACTCCAGTCTCTCTGTCCCTGTTTCACACCACTCTCCTGACACTCTGACCTGTCCAGCTTTTCAGCACGGACTCACCTTCACTGCTCCGGCTTAATGCTCAAGAGGAGGTAAAGGAGGACGCGGGTGGGGGGGACAGGTGCTGAGCCGGGTGGAGCTGAGCGGAGGGGTTAAGACTCTCAAAGCCTTTTAGATCCGCTCTCGTCACATTCTCGGTGGTGTGACAGGCTCCTGTCACCTGGGCCAGCTGGAGTCTTGCCTAAAGACAGACACTGAGATAGTGCTGCTCAGTCTATACAGAGATATAGGGTCAACTCACAGAGAGAACTTCATCTCCTTGTTTTATGATCCTTCGGAAATCATTCTAATATACGGATTTTCTGCAAGTTTGAATTTCTTTAAAAAAAAAATGACTAACTTTTAAACAGTAGTGTAGGCCTATGTAATGATTACTAAAGTCATTTTTGTCTTTCCACGGCATTTACATACCACAAAACAACATTTTCTTTTAATTATCTTAATTTGAGAGCTTTTCTTAGCAAACATTCATTATGTGCAAATAACTGCAATAACGCTTATTAATTGAACAGCATATTATAGAATTTAATTACATTTTTAATTGACTGCTAGACCTGATTAAAACATTTAAATACTGAAAACACAAGCAAAATGGCAGCCCATAAAGTATTTGAAGTCGCTCTTGCTGCAGTCAAATATATTTCACCGATGTCCCCCATGCTATTTATCTGTTCATCATCCTGTACCTTGGACAGATTGTGCCAGGGAACATATCGTAACTCACTTCCATTTAGTTACATTCGAGAGTGAATTAATCAGTTTTGGTACTTACTGTTATCATTACATTTGATCACAATTTTTATTAAGATTTATACATTTTCTTGCATTAAGCAGTATAATACTAATGCAGTTTATGAATCTTAATATATATTTATATTTTAAAATATATGAACACTTTGTTAAGCTTTACATGTGCTGATATCTCATATTATAAATAGCTTTAACCATCTAGTATGTCGATGCAGTGTATCAAAGCCAAAACACCTTTTTTCCTCCTCATTTGCTTGAGTCTATTTATATTGCTACCCTAATAGTTATAAATAGAAGACTAAATGTATCCACCTTTTATCCTCCGCTCATTTCTCTCTCTATTTTTCTTAACCCTTGCATTCGTTGTGAATTTCTTTCCAGCTTAGCGCCCGTAACCATATTTAGTGGTTGTGCTTAATTCTCATTTTCTGCTTATTTTGTTTTATTTGGCTAATCTTTTAATACCAATACTCCTCGTTTAACGAGTCATTTGCTTTTTTTTTTTGTCTCGGTCAAACCACAGTTATATAGCTGTTGGTTCACTCAATTAATGATTTTACCACCAGCTGGAAAGCCAATTTGAGGGTACGCTTGTAGCTTTCCCTAATTAAATTGAGCTGTTTTATGACTTAAAATGCTGCAGCTGAGCTTCATGAAGCCATCATAAAACTTTCATGAACTGGGAAAGAAAGTTTCTAACTTGCCTTTCTATTTAATATTTTTGTATGTTGGCTGCTATTTTTTCCACTTTGCCTGTCACCAGCTCTGTGGAATTGGGGATTAACCCCTCGGATAATGGCCCTGATGTCCAGTTGAGTGGTTTAAGATGACTAGCTGCCTGAGAAACACACTGAAGCATGCATGACTTACACCCTCTGAGCACTCGCTGTCTCCTTCTTCTTCTTCCTCCCACCCTTCCTACAGTATTTCCACCACCTCCTCGTATGTCACGACTGTCCTTCCCACCATCATGCACACAAACCAAAAGAAAAAGAAATATGGCCTTGTTTCCCCCGTCCCCTCCAAGAATATCAGATCCACCTCTACAAAAATAAGGAAGAGCATAGGTATATGCATGGGTGTTTGAGTGCAAGTGTGTGTGTGTGTTTGTGTGTTTACTTGGCCGGAGGAACCCAGTCACTCCAGATCTGAGTGTTTGCGGGTGACAAGAACTGTAAGCGGTGTTGGCACTCTTTAACACTCTATCCTTTGAGACTTAGGCTGCTCTGGCCTCCATTCTTTGCACATTTCTTCCCTCCAATCCCATTACAGGCCTAACCCCAACCTTAACCTTACTACTGCCACTTCTTACACCTTCTATTTCGGTGCGGACGAAAGCTGGGCTGCGGTCAGGCTGTAAACTGTGAACTCTGTAGCTGCGATGTAAGACAGGGTAGATAATATCATGATGTTGTGCTCCTGCTGCTGAAACATTGATGGATGGTGGTTATAAAGCCTTATTAAAGCAATTGCTTCCAATCATGTATAATCATCTGTTAGATGATGTAGTTTTAGAGGGATTTTTTTTTTTTTTTTTTGCTGACAATTTCACTGTAATTGAATGCAGGAGCTTCATTTAAAGCCATCAGCCTACTTTTGGAGAGCGTGAAAATCCTTTTTTAAAGTCAACATTAAAAATTGACCCTATTAAGTTTCTGGTCGTGTTGTGAATGACGATGCACAGTATTTCATCACTCACATCCACTTTTCACTGTCCAGTCAATTTCAGAAGTGTAAAATCAAGATACGCCCTACACTTTAAATGTTCTGTTTCACTTGCAAAACAAAAGCATGTATTAAAATGAACTCTTTCATTTGTTAGCTACTGCTATGAACTTTAATGGCCATTTTAAATGTCTCAAAATATTGCTCTTGCATGAAGCCTTTCCCAAAATATGAAATATTTGCACCTGCACTTGTTCTCTGTATGGTTCACTAAGGTTATGTGAACCTGCTGTCTATTATGCATTTCTCTAGTTACACTCTTTCTTGTTGTCTAACAAGCTTCAGATGCTTCTAGTTGCAGCGAAGCAGAAAATCTGATTAGTCTGACTGCACTCTGTCTCATTCAGTGTTTAGCCATGTTACACGTCTGTCAATTGTGTTGTTTATGTTTATTGTCGTGTTGCACTTGATTGCCCAGATTCTCATGTAACTCGGTCGGCCAACGAAGAGATATTAATATTCATTGTCGGTTGCACAGTTGAAGTAGTTCTGAATAGTCACATGAAAAGAACTGACTAATTTGGGGAGTCTGGGGTGCAAAGTGCTGTTATTTACTGAGCCGTTACTACTCATTGACAGAGAAAAATAAATTGGTCTTAGGGGTTAAAAGGGAATAGATGAAAAGATTCTCTGATTTTAAAGGGATAGTCCATACAAAAATTCTGTCACCTTTTACACTCCCAGAAAAAAAAGGTACAAAAGCTACCAGGGTGGTATCCTTTCAAAAGGTGCTAAATTGCTCTATTTACATTCTAAGATAGATGTTACCATTTAGGTACAAAGATATACAATTTGAAAAGGTTCCACCCCATGACATTTTTTAGACCTTATTTTCTGAGAGGGTTTGTTGTTCCGAAAAAGCTTGAATTTAGAAAGGACAAAAAGCACCATAAAAGTATCATAAATTGGTTTATACAGTATGACTCATATTCCAAGTCTTCTTAAGCCATACAATGTGTGAGTAAACGTGCAGCACAGTTTTTAGGTGAACTGTCTCTTTAAATCGCTAACATTGTTAAGTTTTGTTCGAACGACTGCATTATAGGCAATCAAATCAAAAAAGCCTCAAGCCAAGCAGTTGGAGGCTAACTTAAAACTATTAAAAAGAAATAAAAAGTCACTTGTCACTGTCATTCTCTTCTTCTTTCAGTCTTCCAAGTAAGGTGTATTTGTACAAGTGGACATGGGAGAGGCAGAGGATTGATTTGATCTTACAAGCCATCAGGTTGAGAGGAACTTTCCTAAACATGACCTGAAGTGTGCCGGCCCCGCAGCAAACGCTGCTGTCACTATAGGGAACGGGAGCTGTCACGCTGCAGTCGGGCCGATGCGAGCTGACAGCCTGAACGCTCACAAAACAAATCATGGCCCCATTTGGTAACACTCCACGTCCCTGTGATTTAGCCCCAACCAGGACGGCTTCTGTGCTGCTCATAGAGGATGCTAGTGGGGAAGTCTAGACTACTGGGGGTATCTGTGTGCGTGTGTGTGTGTGTGTGTGTGTGTGCATGAAAGAAGTTGTGTCTAAGTGAGTGTCAGTGAAATCATGGTTAGTGAGAGTTGTTAATTCATCTACTCTTGAGTTGGTCTATGGGAGAACCTTACAAAGACTAGATAATTTTTATGACAAAATCTTAAAGAAAAGAGAAACAATAAATGTAATTTTTTTAGTTTTACATTTTTGAATTGTAAAGCATTTTTTATGACTATTAAAGAAATAGTTCAAAAGTGTATATTTGCTGACTATTTACTCACCCTCAGATCCTCCAAGATGTAGATGAGTTTGTTTCGGAGATTTGGAGAAATTTAACATTACATCACTTGCTCACCAATGGATCCTCTGCAGTGAATGGGTGCCGACAGAATAAAAACATCATAATCCACAAATAATTCACACCACTCCATCCATCAAGTTGCATGTTTGTAAGAAACTTAACCATCATTAAGGAGTTCTATTAAGACTCTCATTTTGACGGCACCCCTTCACTTACATTGATATGTAAGTCGCCTGAATCATTTACTCACCCAAATCGATCAAATCCACTGTTTCATTTAGAAACCAAACAAGTGGTGGCCTTCATGTACAGTGTGAATCACTGAATCATTCACTCAGCTGACTGTAAAGCAAAAACAAAGTAACATATAATATAGGATCTAAAACGTAAGTTGCTCAGTATTACATTTTCTGTATTGAAGTGTTGAATAAATGCAATATTGTTACTTGCTCAAACAGTTGTTGCTAGTTTGAATATATCAGTTTTTTTATTAGTGACAATGACAGTGATAGTGCGTGTGTTGCTTTGAATAACAAATATTTATAACAAAATAACAATGAGAATAATTGTGAAATAATATATATTTGTATTTATTTTTTTCTCTCTTCCATTTTATTCCCAACCCTTTTAACCACTTAAAAAATCCCACATTTTTTTGCAATACTTTGTGGGGAAAATTGTCATTCTGTGAAATAGATTTGGTTAAATAGTAAAATAAATGGTTAAATGGAGCTGAGGCCCAGTTTAAACTAGTGCATTTTAACTTTAAAACACAAAAATTTTGGTATGGTTACGCCTAGCATTTACACTACTCTGGGTTATTACACACCCTCGAAAACTGAGACTTTTGAAAACTGCTGCAGACCCTCGTTTTATATTGAAAACTCCGGGCTTGCATTTCAATGTAAACGGACCAAGACTGAGACTTTTGAAAATGATGCCATGGCTGCCCACATTTGCTCACACATGCACATAGTTGTACCCATAGAAATGTTTAGGCATCTACCTTATTTGACCGCTCCAAGCACGTAGATGCGTCCACCATCTAAATAAATGGGAATCTACATATTTATATATATATATATATATATATTGCCTCGAAATCAGAAACTAGATGCTTAATTTTAAGGCTTTAGATTTTGTAGTGTGACTATTAACAATCCCTGACAGTGCTGGTAACCTCTTATGCATTTCAAAGAGTCTTAAGATTAATATTAAATCAGGTGAAGAATTGCATTTTCATGGAGCGCAGCATCAAAATCTAGAAATTCTCACTTATCACGGAAAACCTAACTTCATAAAAGACGCCTACCAGCACAAACCCTGACAGAAGAAATTGACCGTAGCTTTGAGCTGTTATTACTGAGGTCCTCTATCTCCGTAAAAAGTCATTTAAGCACTAAATGTCACTAAAATGCCATTCTGAAGCAGGTGACATGCATTGGCCAGCTCTGATGGCTTGAGGCTGATCGTCTGCTGGGCTACAGCCATCACCTTTCCTCGCTAAAAATGAATTATCTGTTTGGCAGCTCCATTTTCCACTTTATTATTCAACTAACTCACAAAATGGTAATTAAATGAAACAATTTAGTAACAAAAAAGAGAAAAGTGAGAAGAGTAGAGACGATGATTGTGTTAAAGTGCTTTATACACTCACTGGGTGATTTTATTTGGCAGCTAATAAAACGAACAGAGAAAAAACATTGTGATTAAAGGGTTGAACAGTGAACACCTGAGCATCTCTGCTATAATCATTAAGATAGCGAGATGTGGGAGCAGAGCTAGATGAGGCAGTGCATTGTTCTTGAATGTGCACAGAGGAAAGAGAAAGAAACTATAAACACAAGACACAATCAGCTGGGGGGGGGGGGGGATATGGGGTAAATCTGACAAAAACTGTCAAATGCTGACTGGGTTGCATTTCACCCCAAAATAAAAAAATAAAAAGAAGCCCAATTTAGAAATATAATTGCATCATATTATTTTCATGACAGTTAAGCACATTAACTCTCACAATTCTCAGTAGCCTTCAGTAATGCAAATAAAGGAATCCCATTCTCATTATTGCAATGCAATAAAAACAGAATTAAAACTGTAAAGTATATCTGTGTGAATACATGGTAGTATTTGTTGCTTTAAGATGATTTTAATCAATGTGTCCAGACAGGATGATTTACATTTACTGTATTAATCTGATCTTCCTGTTCAGTCATTGGCTGTGTTTGGATTGACATGATAACATCAGTTATATTATTACAGTATGTAGTTTGTAAACTGTACATCGTATGTGAATTGCCTATATTTATAGAATACCAGGATTGCAAAAATGTGCGGCAAACAAGAGTACCGTATCCCACAATGTGATGCATTTCATTTGATATTTATCATCTCTTTTTAATTGTTTTGTTATTTGATTGGATCAGCAAAAATAAGGGAACATTCTTGGATCTTTCAATACAAGCTCAATCAAAACAGAATTTGCTGTATAATGTTGATTACAGCATAAAATAAATTAGACTTGGCCCAATTTAAACAACTGTACACCTAAATTATTATTATTATAATTTTTTTATTGATCGCCTTAGCAAAAATAAGACCTTCATATTTTGTCCCTAAACCCTCCAGAGACTGGAACTTCCATTGCTAGTAACTGTATGCATTTCTGGGTTGCACTTTATTTTACAGTACGTGTACTAACATGTACTTATAGTGTACTTACAGTGTATTTATCTAAGAAAGTTCTGGCAATACAAGGTAACTACATAGGGTAGGGTTAGGTTTAGGGGTAGGTTCAGGGTTAGTACCTAGTTATTACATAGTTATTGTAATTACTATAATAAGTATATAGTATGTACATGAGGAACAGGACTGTAAAATAAAGTGCTACCCATTTCTGCTTTAAGTCAAAATGATTTTCTCTGGTAATCAACTTTGTGCTGAAAATAATGTTCTGTTCAGCTTAACTTTTGCAGCACATATTAAATTGCAAAATGCAAAATAACTTGTTATTGATAATAATATCTGGATGGCACTCACATTAATGTGGTCATACTTACTGTATGACAACAATGTGGCATACTACTTTTCAAAATGTTTATTGTTCAATGAAGCCAGCTGTTTCACAGTAGTCTACTATTACTGTGAACTACAGTATTTCATTCCAGACATTGCTATTGTCTCTTTATGCAGGAACTTGTGGTCTGTTTCTTGCATTTACTGCAACTCTACTAACCAGGGTTTGTATTGTGTGTTGTCCTCCTCCAGACTCTGTTCAGGAGAAGCAGCCACCCGTTAGTCCAATGAATAACCGGAAGGAAGACATGGAGATCGCGTCGCACTACCGGCAGCTCCTGCGGGAGCTGAACGAGCAGCGGCAGCACGGCATCCTGTGCGACGTGTGTGTGATCGTGGAGGGCAAGATCTTCAAGGCGCACAAGAACGTGTTGCTGGGCAGCAGCCGCTACTTCAAAACACTTTACTGCCAGGTGAAGAAGGGCTCAGAGCAGCAGGCCACCATCACACACCTGGACATCGTCACAGCTCAAGGCTTCAAGACCATCCTTGACTTCATGTACTCCGCCCACTTGGCGCTCACAAGCAAGAATGTGATCGAAGTGATGTCAGCCGCCAGCTACCTGCAGATGACCGACATAGTGCAAGCGTGTCACGGCTTCATCAAGGCAGCACTAGACATCAGCATTCGCTCCGAGCTTGCAGACGAACTTGCGGATATTGAGATGGGCAATGTGGTGAGCTCTATTGGAGGCGGGGCTGGGCCCGGTGTGGGTGGAGCTTCGGAAGCACTGGCATCCATGATCTCGGCCCGCAGTTCCTCGCCGTGGTTGGCCAGACGCACCAGCCCGGCCAACTCATCTGGAGATTCAGCCATCGCTAGCTGCCACGAAGGCGGTAGCAACTACGGCAAAGAAGACCAGGAACCCAAAAGCCATGAGAGCCAGGAGGATGCTTGTTTGCAGCCCTTGTGGCCTGCTGATTACCGTTCTGTCCAGGTCAAAGAGGAGCGGGTCTCCCCCTCCAATCTGCAAGATGGGGCTGGCCGAGTGGCACAAGGCACGCCTGGAGAGCAAGGTGGACGAGGAGATGGGGGCTGGCAACCCCCTGGCTCGGGCCGCAGGAAGAACCGCAAAAACAAGGACACGGTCAGACACATTACGCAACAGAATGAAGGGGACAGTCGGACGGCATCGCCGCTGCCATCCATGCTCTCCAATCCAGGCTGGAACTACGGCAACCAGGAAATTCCAGGTAGGATTACTCTGTACTGGTTCCTTTATTGCTTCCTTTATTGCTGTCATGATATCACATTGTGAAAACAACATCAAGCCGATTGTTGACCTTTTATCAAAGGATGTTTGGTCTTGCAGAAGAGACTGAATATGGCTTCTGTATAGTACAGGAACGGGCAATTCTGGTTATGGAGGGACACTGTCCTACAGAGTTTAGCTCCATGCTTAATGAAGAACACTTAATTTTCTAATAATCCTGAAGACTTTGGTTAGATATTTCAGCTGTGTTCAATTTGGGATAGAGCTAAACTCTGCAGTTCAGTGCCCCCTCCAGGACCGGAGATGCCCCTCCTAGAAATAGTAGGAGCAAAGTTCATGAAATAATTAGTATTTCTGTATCCTGGTATTAATGAAACAGTATACATCCAATGGAGAATTTCCTGTCCCATGATGCTTCAGGAGAGGAGTTGTAAATGGCAGTGAAGTGATAACGCTGACATCGTAGGTGTTGGATGTAGTGTGTCCGGATGACATTCGTACTACACTCATTCATACTATGTGGACCGTACTTTTTAACACTCAAAAAGTTTGTTTCTCATTGTTGCGAGCACTGCCTCGTGGATCCCGTGAGACTCAGGTCTTGTTTGATTGTATAATTCGAACCCAGATAGAAATAGAACTCTGATGAAGTTGAAAACTATTGTTGTAACACTAATAGTATAGCAGCATGACAAACTACAGATTGAGGTGGGGAATTTGGGGTTGAAAAAACTCATTTCCTCATTAACATCGGAAAGACACATGGGACGCGAGGCAGCCTCATCAACCTAAAAACAAAATCTGTGCTGAGGAACAGATCAAGCCGGTAAGCGGGGATGAGGCCCTACCTGTCTCGGATACTGTTGCTTATAGGTATGTAGATCATTAAAAGTGTGGCAGCTCTAATCTCTGGTGAATTTGTGCAGGCCGACGTGAAATGGGCACACACACACTTTAAGAAAACAGGATAATTGAATTGACCTTGGTGGCGGTATGAGGATTAAATTGTATGTGTGCGTGCGAGTGTGTTGGGACGGGGGGTGCCCCAAGGTCTTCTGAAGTGTGGAGAAGAAGGGATAAAGTGAAGGAGAGAAGGAGGGGAATACGCTGAGATCTGCATCAGCTTAGCGCGAGTTTACCTTCTTAACTCTCGAGGCAGTCTCTCATCCTCTCTGTTTGTCAGCCCTGCTACCTGCGGCTCCAACAGAAATAACTGCACTCGCTGACCCAACCCCACAGATCAAATATCAAGTGCAAGACTCCACACATCTAAGTACACACCGGCTCACTATACTGCGTACGCGCATGCTCACTAAAGTCACACCCATTCCTTTGTGTGCGACACAAATAGTACACATTTATATTCCTCATGCACTGGCCCCTATAAGCCCAACTAATATGCTAGTCAAGCTTTTGAGGTCAATTTAATTTAGTTCTAAATGGAATCGAAACATTTTCAAATGTAAAATCATTAACCGAGTGTAAATCTCAGTCCGCTTAGGAACAGAGGACTGGCAAAACGGCAAATTGCTTTGGATGTCATTTGATAATATGGGCCGATGCTCAGTGAAGATGAGAATATTGCTTGGTACACAAAACAGGCTCAGGCTTGGACGGGTCAGATCAGGGTGAGAGAAAGATGGCATGTTGCGAAAGCCCTCATGCCCTGCTTTGGGGTTTGTACTCGGCTGTAATTTTCCTACTGAATTGGTGGATTCTTGAGGAGTTGAGGCAGACAGGTTTGTCCAAAACCTATGCGAGCAGATACGGTGGCCAGGATGGTTTGCTTAGTTTTTTTTTTCTGTGTGTGTGTATTTTATCACCCACCTGTTATATGTAACATGAACATGGGCAAATCTAATTTAAACAACATGACAGCTTTAGTAATTAGAGGGACTAAATAAATACAAATAAATGCCCTCATAAGTGATTTCTGTCCGTGCTGAGGTCCAGCCCGCAGCTAGAGTTTTCTCAGATCTGGTTAAAGGCCACAGGAAGTGTCTAGTTGCAGGAGTAATGGTTTGCACGGTTAAGGCCGGGTGCAGTTTGCTGACAGCAGTAAATGGGATCTCATGATGCTGATGTCCAAGATGCATTGTGCACAGACTAATGGTTTTAAGAAGCTTGTAATTGGTGGTTGGCATGTTTATAAAACTGTATATCTAAATTGCCATGCTTCTGGTATGAAGTTCTGGCGAGCAACAGGAAATTTCTCAACCTGCACTTTGTGAAGTGTGTGTGTGTTACAGAGAGAGAGGACATGGTTTTTAACATGATTAGGCAGCCAAGACCAAAAAGACAGTCAGGCTACTGTCTAAAGCTTCTGGCTGCTTCTCTTGTCCGCTAAAATATTATCCTAATCAGCTTATTGATATGGTTTTCTTCATGCATGTTGTCAGATAAGACTCCGATCATGCAATAGGGACTGTTTGCATACCAGTTATTTTTTAAACATGTCTTTAAGTTTCACTGTGCCCTTGTTCAGGCCCCTGTTGAAAGGACATTCACTTTCAGAGCGTCTTACTGACCACTGACAAACATGAGGCATCAAGCCATCACAGTTCTGGAGAGGCGATGTGAGGTCACACTGGACATTTAGGAGATGTTTGCAGGTGCTGAAACTTGTTGCAGAATATGCAGGCATTATAATGGGCATGTGTCCTGGAATACAGATTCCCAAACTTTAGGGAAACATCACAATAGTCACAAAAGTCAGTGTGGTTTAAATGGTTTACATTTTTGTTTGTTGCATTCTGCTAAAAATAGCTATATAATTTTGTCCTTTACATGTGCTATGATTTCATTACTCATCATCAGGAGTGTGTGTACATTTTAAATGTAGAAGCTCAGCGCTCTTCCTAAAAGCCAGACCTCTTTTGAGCAAGCAGCCACACTCGTCGCTTACAAACAAACCCACAATGTCTGTAATACAGACTTGAGTCACAGCTCCATGTTTCATAGACCCTTAAAACAACACGTTATTTTAGCAGCATTTTTTCTACAGCCTGTCTGAGGCTAGAGGCCTCTACAGTTAGCATTAGCATTAGCATTGACACTCGTTTGTCAGGTCAGAAAATTACCACCAAAGAGTGACATTTCTAAAGGAAATGTACCCAGCATGTCTCTGATGCGATGCCATGGTATCTGTTTGTGAAAGTAGTTTGTTAGTTTGAGTGTTTTCGTGTTTCAGGTTTACTCCTGATGAAGAGGGGGTTTCTGTGGTCGGCTGTGGCTGTGAACTTCACAGTGTCATCAGGGGGATTTTTTTTAGCCTGATCAGGAAATGGTCACTGATATTCTATTTTAGATTATCTGTTCATGATCACAGCTATAACTTGATCAGAAAGAGACTAGGAAAATAAAAAAGATCATTGTGGCCTTCCCCTTTCCACAGCACAAGGCAAGACAAAAATCCCATATTTAGATAATTCACCCCTGCATATGGGTTGTTGTGCTGTTGACGTGTTATTCTGTTTTAAAATCGTTAATAAAAGGGAAGTGTGGGTTTTCTTAGGTATCTGTATTTATTTGTGTACAGATACAGATATGTGGCGATTGAGTGCTTGTATGTGATTTCAGAGTGAGAATGTGAAGAAAACCCACACACATGCACACAGATGATAGTAAAGTGACTGATGTATAAACGGTGTTGAAATATTTAGCAAGTGTTGTGTGTTTAATAGACCAGTCAATGGCGTAACTTTGCACTTGTCTCATTCAGTGGCCAATATGTTCACAGCAGAGCTCATCTAATCTGATCCTGTTCATCTTAGCAAACACGTTACAAATGAACTTCAGCTCAGCCTTAACACATCACATCTATTTAGTCTCCACTGAGAGTTTAACCTTTGGTCTCTCACCCACTGCTCTATAAACACTCGCTCATTCATTTATTCATTCACTTATTAATGCCTTTACTGCTCAATCAGTTCTTTACTAACGCCTTCTAATTAACTTATATATTCTCTCACCTACTAATTAATTTATTCACTCACTCATTATTTATTCACTGAATGATATATTAATTCTCTGACTGACTCATTCATTCACTCACTCACTCATTCATTTTGACCTGTTTATACAATCTTTCACTCGCAAATGTATTCATTCACTGATTCACTCAATCTTCCATTCTGACACATTCATTCAGTCATTCACTCGCTCACAAATTTATTCAATCACTATTTTTTTTCACTCTCTTCCTAACTCATTAATTCACTCACTCACTGGCTAACTCATTAATTTGCTCCCTTAATCTTTCATTCATTCAAAAATGTATTTATTCACTCACTCACTCATTCATTCATTCACGCCTTCTTCATTTGTTCATTTGCTGATTCATTTATTAACTCTTCCTGAATCGTTTATCACTCACTCTCTTGCTTATTGATTAATTCACTGCATCATTCATTCATTCATTCATTCACTCACATATTCCCTCCTTCCTTTCTTCCCTCCTTCATTTGTTTGTTAACTTAATGACTCATTCATTCAGTAACTCACTCATTCACTAGTTTATTTATTGATTCACTTACTAATTCATTAATTCACTGAATAAATCTTCAATTCTTCCTGACTCATTCACTCACTCTCTGGCTTACTCATTAATTCACTCCATTCATTCACTCACTCACTCATTCCTTCCTCCCTTCCTTCATTCATGAGTTCACTTCGACCATCATTCACACATAATTCATAATAATTACTCGCTCACTCACTTGTTCATTCATTCATGCACTCTCCGTTCATTATTCACTCACTCTTTCATTTAGACAATCTTTCTTTCATTAATGCAGTAATTGATCACTGACTGACTGTCTGATTCACTCAGAATTTCGTTTATTCATTTATTATTGGCGTAATGTCCATCTGATTGTGTCGTCATCCTTCTCTAGCTCACTAGCTCTATCTCTCTGTTTCTTCACTCTCTCTCACTTCTCTCTCTCTGGGTCTCTATAGTCAAAAGGTGTGCGCTTGAAATAATGAGAGTGAGGCCCCTTTAACCCCCATCCTCTTACAACTCTCCCCATAGTATTTACACCTCATTAAACCTGAAATAGCTTTAATATTTAAAACATTGTGAACAGATCTCAACCCTCCCACCCTGAACACCTCTGGATTTTTCCCCTCCCTCGTCGCTTTCTCCCAGTTTAATAATCTACGTTCATATTTCCTTCCTCTCCATTAAAACCAAAATAGATTTCATATTTCACAAGTTAAACTTTTACTTTTTTCTTCTCGCACTCGGTCCCTCATCCGTTCCTTTTCCCTCCCTCTGTTCCTCATCCGATGTGCCTCACTATTTTCTTTTGATTGAGACTCACCGTCCCACCAGATGACCTTCACAGTTCTCTTCTCTCTCTTTCTCTAGTTTCTCTCTCCCTCTGTCTCCCCCATGGCATTCTGGGTTGCCCCTCAATGTATCTGAATGCTTGTTTGTTCTGGGGTACGGCGTCATGTCGGACTGTCAGACAGAGTTCTTGTGTTCGCCTCGCTCTATGCCATTCTCTCGCCTTTCTCTTCAGTCTCCATCTGTTCCTCCCTTACTGAATGTCTCTTCTACTACAATAGATAATTTGGTATTAATTGGTCAGTTTATAGAATCTCTAAAGGTTAGTTTAAGTACCGATAAAAGGAGTGTATGGGTAACACTATAGGGACCAATTTTCACAATTAAGTTGCTTATTAGCTTGCCTATTATTAACATATTTAGTTTATTAGTACTTCTAAAACACATATTCTGCTTGACCATATTCTACATCGCTTATCCAACCCAACACCTAAAATTAACAACTACCTTAATAACTATTAATAGGCAGCAAATTAGTAATTTACGGAGGCAAAAGTCCTAGTTAATGGCTTGCTAATAGCAAGTATTGGACCTTTAAAATAAAGTGTGACCACTGAGATAAATCACAACACTTAATATGGCATCTGTAGGAAATTAAGTCTTGCCGTTTGGTTTCGAGATCCAATCTTTGATTGTATTTTGTGCATTAATTTGAACAGCTGGTTGCAAAATAGTTGCAAAAATAATGTACGATGTATGTAAATACATTTTTCTAGCCTGATTTGTACTAAAGAGACAACAATTCAGGACTGCTTTGTGGTCATATTTGATTAATTTGACATATGGGGGAATCTTTCATGTAGTACTTGCGGCAATCAGAAATAGCTGCCCCAGGGAGTTACCAAGATGGCCACCTAGTCGCCTGATATGTCTCATTTTGAAAGGGAATATTCTGGGTTTTTTCCACCTAATGTGAGTTTATGGTTTATGTCAATTACCACAGTCAGATTTTTTTAATTATTATTATTCTGGCAATAATCAAGTGCCGTGAGTGTGTTGCAGGAAACTCTCTTCCTTTATTCTGTGCTGTTGGTCAATTTATAATTTATCTCACCTTTATTTTTATTGTTCACATTTCAGGTTCACTAACTGTTTTTAGGCTCTTCCCACTGTCCTTGTCTCTCTTTCGCTCTCTTTGCTTGGAAATGACATGTCTGTCACTCCTCCACACTTCTCCTGTGTGCCTCACTGTCTCTTTGAAAGTGAACACATTTTATCATGGGCAGAAAAATCCAGACTTCCTCATGGTGGAGTTCCCTTCTGCTTCAGTGCTCTGGTCTCCGAGTACCCGACCCCTCCCAGAATCCTTTACACATGCACTATATATAGACACTTTGGCCTCTAAAACCAAAAGGTGCCTCAAGCCAGGACGCACCATGGTGTCTCGGCTTTGGCCAGTGAAGATGACGATGATAGCAATGCCATTTTCCAAAACGTAAGCACCCCTGCCCTTGGAACAGAATGCCCGAGTACTCAGCAGAGATGAAGGGACTGTAGAAGGTTCCAGTTTTTATAGCATATCATCTTCTTTCCAACACCTGTGTTGTATCAGTAACAAAAGTTGCCCACTGCCCATCTCTGCCATCTGGACTTCTCCCCAGTCTCAAGGGGCAACACAGAAAAGATGCCCTGCCAGAAAAAAATTACTTTGATAGAAAGGTTTGCACATGACCGAGGCAATTACATTTACTTTCCTGTGCTATTTTGGGGGACAATTTGATTGATATACAAAGTAGATTGGATCCACTGGGAGCCATAGACAGTGCTTCAGGTGACCTGAGTTTGAGTCTTTAATCATGGTCATTTCCTGACCCCATCCCCTTTTCCTCCTGCATTGCTTCCAATATTTCCTCTCAAAATAAAAAGTCCAAAAACATAAAAAGTAGAAATAGATCAGGGCACAACATGGCAGCCTAAACCTCAAAAATATGCATTATCACCAAATCTCAATGTGTCTGTGCTAGAGCTGTAGTCAAGTCTGGCTTTGTCGAGTCCAAGTCAAGTCCAAGTCCAGGACTAGTCGAGACCGAGTCAAGACCGAGTCCAAAGAGGTTCGAGTCCAAGTCAAGTCCAAGTCCAAAAGTTTCGAGTCCAAGTCCAAGACCGAGTCCAAATGAGAGAAAAAAGGGTCCTCTTCAAGACCACATACTTAACTACTGATAATGTTTGTGATGCGAGAGAAAGCATATCTCCTATTCTAAGAAAATCATTTTACATTATTATTTGTAATGATCAAAAAGCATGTGCAAAGTAACAACTCTGTAGGACAGGGGTCTCCAAACTACATCCTGGAGGGCCAATGTCCTAAAAAGTTTAGCTCCAACTGGCCTTAAAACACCTGGAAGATTAGTGTGTCTAGTAAGAGCTTGAGGGTTAAAGCTAACAGGGGCGTTAAACAAGATCCTGGGCCCTATGCATAGGCAGTCCTGATGGGCCCCCATGGCCCCCACCCATGAAAATATCCAGGTAAAAAATATATATTTCAGATTCATACTTTTCAAGGGCCCTCTCTTCCTTTGGGGCCTTGCTAATGAGTACTGGTTTTACCCCCAGTCCGACCTGGGAGCTAAACTTGGATAAACAAACAAAGTTTGGAACTTTTATAATTTTTATGTACTTAATTTTTTGTTGACATTATATCTGTGGTCAAAAATGTATATGACTATGCCACAGTGCACAGACACACGCAAAGCTCGGGATATGACAAATGCGCGCAGCAAGGCTAGAATGGATACGTTTGGCTCTACTGGGCATGCGCACATAAATACAGCGACATTTTTGTCATACTGTAGCTACTTAGTGCTTGCATAGACTAGTCGAGCTCTGTCGGAAACAATCGACTACTCCAGCATGCATTAACCATAATGAATACAAAGTGTTTGCAAGTACGACGTGAATTTTAGAATTACAATATTGCGTGGAGCTGTTACTATATGGCCTTATCTATGTTGCATGTAAAAATAAAATATGTAATGTAATAATTAGGGTTGTGCCTGAAGCCGAATATGGCACGGATAATGGCTTAAAAAACGAATAACGCTCAAGGAATAATTCTGCCTTAATACTCGGCTAAAGCTGACAGAGTCTGGTGTTTGCTAGATAACAGGTGAGCCAGGGCATCAGCGCCAGAAGTGAATGAATGTAAACTTTATGAGTGAAAAGAGAGCAAATCAAACACCGCATTGTTGTCGCCTCTCTGTTTATCTCTCAGAAATCAGAGCGTTGCAAGAGGAATTTTACCTATAATAATACATCATAGCTACACGTTATATTATTTGTATATATTTAAAAGGCAAATATTGAAAGCTTAGGCTACCATATGATACGAATGAATGGAATAAGCACAGCGCGCTCACCAATCAAACAGCCGCGCTGCGCGTCTCAGTCTCTCAAAAACCAAACCAGTTCTCTCGAGAGAGTAGGCTAATAATCAGCTTAGATACGGATACATTGTCTACTTGTCCTACATGTTTGCATCTTTACCTTTTGCTGGTTTGCGCGGAACACACACATCTGTTTAGTGAAGTTCATTAACATTAAGACTCGCTTAAAGTGTTCTGCGTAATGAGAATGTGTGCATTGAATGGATTCAGTCGTGTTCAAATGATCACTATGACACGTTTGTCATGACATCTCTCTGCTTGCATGATAAATATTATTTTAGAAATTAATAATTATTTCAGTTTAACACGACATACTTGTTCAGTGATAACTACGAAAAAATATATAAAAAGTCATAACAGTCTTATCAAGTAACTGTACGATGTTGTATCCGAATGCAGATAGGAAAAATTTTGTGATTGTTACAGATACAAATACTGGCTGTTACATGAAAATGTAAATATGTAATGTCATATATAAAGTTTTTAAAATTTACATATGTAATTGTTGCATAAGGCTATACATTAATACGCATTTATTGATAAAAAAAGAGGCTATCTAGGCTATCAAAGGCTATCTAGGTGTAGACGTAAATAAAACACAATCTAACAGGTAGAAAATTTAATTAGAAACATCTAAACTTTTCAGGTCGCAGTAAGTGCACCATTGGTCATGCACATCCTTTCCCGGAACAATACTGAAAGCTAAGGCAAGATGGAGAAACAGATGATCATAGTTGTACAAGGAAAGCCATTTTTTAAATGAATCTATTAGCAAAGCTACTGCAAGGGATGTTTAGTGCTGGAAATCCATTTATTCTTTGCTGAAACTTCTGCGTCATCATGGAGAGTGGGTCATGGTTGCCCAGCAACAGCAGACGCCACTGGAGCGCGAGCGCAGATTACAGAGTGCTTTGGAAATAAGGAGAGCGGCGCGCCTAGCGTTTTCCACACGTTTTCAGTCGCGACATCGTGCAAATGTGGTTTTGTTTTGAAGGAGACATTTTTTATTTAATTTTTTTGCTGGACTCGGTCGAGACCAACTAGAAGACTTGGCGAGTCCAATGGCCAAGTCCGAGACAAGTCCGAGTGCAAATTCAACGAGTCCGAGACAAGTCCGAGACGACAGAAAAATGTCTCGAGTCCGGACTCGAGTCCAAGACCGGACTCGAGTACTACAGCCCTAGTCTGTGCACAGGTGGTACTGTAAGCCATGGTTCTGTCATTTACTTTTTACAACACTTATTGGGAATCGGTCCAAAACCAATCCTCACCAACTTGGGTAAATATTTCCTTACATTAACCTGGAAGACCATGTTCAACCATGTTCGGGGATTGTCCTGCTATTATTCAAAAGTTATGCTTGTGTTTCTTAGCTGTTTAATGGAGAGGGCCTGTCTGCACTTGTGACAGATACTGAAGCATATTTTGAAAGCTTGAAGCATTGGACAGATAAGATTGTACAAAGATCAGCTTTGAGTGTGTGGAAAGAGCTGGAACAGTTTTAAATGCAGAAGGAATATGGCGAGTTGGATTTTAGAATTTTGGAAATTTTAGAAAACTTAACTATAGGGCCCTATGATTTCTGCGATGCAAAAACGCAGACAAAAGTGCACTGTATATTTACTACACTGTATACTGTACTTCATGAGCATTTACCATTTCTTTTGAGAAAAAAAATCATCATATCATATACAAACATATACCTAAAGGTCAGTTTTACCTGGATAAACTGTGACAGACATTTTTTTGACAAAAATTGTTGACAATCAGCGGAAGTGAGAGAAAAATGTTTTATGATAAGATTGTAAAAATAAATATTTGGATATTTTTCTTTACGAAAACGCATCGATTCACTACAGGAGGGCTTTATCCACCCCAGAGATGTGTGAGGCATGTTTTGTTTATGGATGGATGCACTTTATTTGACTTCTTTTGGACTGTTGAAAATAACACCAGTCCACTGCCATTAAACACATCTTGAAAAAACAAGGACACATTTTAAATATAACTCCAATTGGATTCGTCTGAAAGAAGAAAGTCATATACACCTAGGATACTTTGAAGGTGAGTAAAACATGGGCTAATTTTCATTTTTGGGTGAACTAGCCCTGATTTCAATTAATTAGACATGCTTTTTGTTTAATACTATTTTATTTTATCATAACAACATAGCCTAGAAAAATGAAAACTAAAAAAAAAAAAAAAGCTGAATTTGGGAAAAAAATTAAATGGATTCCATAGGGCCCTACAACTAGAACTGTTGGACCCCTGGACATTTTGAAGCCACTGGTCATTTCATGTCGTCCAGTTGCATTACAGCATGTCCAATCCTAAATCTGGAGGGACACTTTCCAGCAGAGTTAAGCACCAGCACTAATTATTAAACACACCTGGACCAGCTAATAAAGGTCTTCAGGATCAGAAGAACCTTTCAGGCAAGTGTGATTGAACAAAACTCCGCAGGAAAGTGGCCTTCCAGGAACAGGATTGGATGCCCCTGTGGTACATAAACAGAACTTGGTCGGATGATCCTTGAAGGGTTTTTCTCTAAACCACGTTCCTGGAAACTCCCAATAATAGACATTTTGGACGCTTTTCTTATCTGACCCAGCCATTTCAGATCTTGGGCCTCTAATAGCAAGTTGATGAGTTTCTTTTATTAAGGGAACATCCAAAATGCATCCTATTGGGGAATCTCCAGGAACAGGGTTGAAAACCACTGCTCTGTGTCCTTGAGATGCACTTTTCCAATCCTGCTCCTGGAGTCTCATTTGAGGTCTTCAGGATTAGTAAAATGTGTTTTGGGGCAGATTGGAGCTAAACTCTGTACAACATTGGCCCTCCAGGAACAGGATTGTGAACCCCAATCACTTGATTTGCAGCAGTCTGTGATGACTGGAGTTCGAAGCTGCCATAAAAACTGATCACTGGGAGAGAGGGAGAGAAAGAGGAGAGCATTCTGGGACATGATTATAGTCCTGATGGGATATATCTCAGTTTTTCCTGTGTTTTGACACTCTGAGTAAGTCTTTTGATTGTATATGGGTTCAGATTTCTTTACTGTTGGTCTTGTTGTGACTGTGCTCTGGGAAGACTTCTGTAGACGCAGAGGGTAATAGGTACATGTGTGTGTGTTTGAGTGTGTGTAAAGGGGTTAGAACACCACCAAACCATCAAACTTCCCCATTCAGGGCAGGACAACGCCCTGCTGTTTGTTTTCTTCTGCTGTACTTTACTCCGCGGCTTTTTCTTCCTCTTCTGGTTTTACGGGGGGTTTCTGTTCTTTATAGACAAGCCCCCACCCTCTTCTGCGCTCTACCCTCCAGTCAGACCGGTTTGAGCATAGAGAGAGAGAGAAAGGAGAGAAGAGGAAGAAGTGAGCTGTTTGGACAAACGGACGCCCCGGGCAGGATGTGGAGGTTCGCTGCCCTCTGGGTGTGTCGCATTGGCCCTGCTACACAGACACACACACACAACCGGCGTGGGAGGGCAAAATCTCCCTTCCTCACACACACACACTCATTCTTCAACCCCACACCCTCTCCAGCTCCTCTCGATCCTCCACCCATTGTCCTCCCTGTGGCTGCACTCTGCTCTCCCTCGCTCCTAAATAAGGAGAGGTTTAGGGGAGAGGGCGTTAAAGGTGCAAGGGGAAATTCCTGTGTGAGCATTTGAAAGTGGGCCATGGCTGATGCATGAACTGTACAGCACCACAACTGCATGTGCGTTTAAGATGATGATGATGTGTGTTGCAAGATGTGTTATATGTGTGTCATATGTGCTGTAGAAACAGGTGTGATATGTGTGTGGGAGGGGGGACAACTATATTTAGTCAAATATACAAATTTGACCCTACACCCTAAATAAATGGGTGTGCTTTAACTGTGAAATGGTTCATACACAGTATAATGTCTTTATTATTAAATTATTACTTTTTAGTATTACTGTTATTATTATTAAAACTGCAAATATACATTTGATTCATACACTTTTGAAAAATGTTTTTAATATACATACATACCATTTTCAATTTCTGTATCGTTTACCAGACAAAACAAACACATGAAAACAGAAATAAAGTTTCTCTAGGGATAGTTCCCCCAAACATGAAAATTCTGTCATTAATTACTCACCCTTATGTCATTCCAAAACTGTAAGAACTTTATTCATCTTCGGAACGCAAATGAAGATATTTTTGATGAATTGAAGAACTTTCTGAGCCTGCATAGACAACAACACAACTTGAACCATGTTCAAGGCCTAGAGAGGTAGCAAGGACATCAGTGGCTCAACTATCATTTTATGAAGCTACGAGAATACTTTTTGTTTTCTTTCCACACAAAAATATTACCATAGCTTCATACATTTACTGTTGAACAACTGATGTCACATGGACTATTTTAACAATATCCTTACTTCCTTTTTTGACCTGGGAATATTTCAGTTACATTGCTGTCTATGGAGGGTCAGAAAGCTCTCGGATTTCATCAGTAATGTCCTAATTTGCATTCCAAAGATGAACAAAGGTCTTTTGGGTTCGGAACAACGTGACCGTGAGTAATTAAAGACAGAACTTTCATTTTTGGGTGAATTATTACTTTAATGGCTTTTTATGAATTTGCTTTCTTAAGCAGCATAAATATTTAATATAAATTAGGATTAGTTTATGGTATACTAGTTAAAGGGGGTGGGGGGCATTACTAGCCACATGACATTTACAACTTAGTTTTAAACTGAGAGAACTGAACTGAGGACCCATGAACGAAGATGGCAGATTTCAAATGATGTCCTTCCCGCACCAGCCTAGCAATTGCTGCTGAGATGAATGGAAACGCTAAAAGATCTGTAGTCACTACAGTTTGCTTCATGTAAACACAGGTGTGTCTACAGGTCCACAGTATGTCCTTGTGTAGATATCTAGGTAAATGCATGTGTGTATTAGTATTAATGCATGGAGGATACAAATCTCTTCCATGTCCCCAATTGTGCCCCATCAATTCAGTGTGTCACTTCGGTTTTCTTTCAAATAATGGACTGCAGCGACTGTGTGTGTGTGTGTGTGTGTGTGTGTGTGTGATGGAATGCCCTTGAAGTGATGCAGTATCTTTGGGCGTGAGCTTTACACTGTCAGAAGCATTCCCTGGCTTCTGTTTCATGCCCACCAACACACACACACACACACACACACACACACACACACTCAGGTATACAGTAAAAGCAGCATTCAGTACAACTCTTTTACCGAAGTGGATTTTTTGGGCCAGCTCACGGTGTGAAGTTAAAGGCTCCCTTTTCAGAGAAAATGGCAGGAAGCCTGCAGATTGCCCCCCCCCCCAAACTTTGTCTATCAGCTGTATTGTGTGAGGTGAGAGAGGTGTCACCGTCTTTCCCCTGAGGAGATCAGTATGGAGGGTCTGGGCTCATCACCAGCTCGGCTCCAAACAATCAGGACCTCACAGCAGGAGCTGCGCACACACAAACACACCCCTTTCCACCGAAACAGTGCTGGAGTCAGGCCGGGGGAGCTGAGGACCACCCTCATAAGCAGCTTATCTGTCCAGTGACGTCATTGCAGTCTTTTTAACAGGTTGCAGATCTAGTGTTAAGAACATAGTTAGAAATATTTCTTCAACACTGCAGTACAGAATATAGGACCCTCTAGCGGATGAGGTTTAAAACTAAATGACTGGTGTAGAAACTTTGTTTTGGTGAAGTTGATTTTTAGAGCAGATGAATATGATTGTACAGGTGATAGTTGTATTATGAGTGAATGTCGCCAATGAGATCAAAACTAATACAATATTTAAAAAAATGAGATATCCGTAAATAATGTCTTTTGAGTCCGTAACTGATCATGGGCTGTAATAGGTGGACCTTCTCTTTCATATACTTTTTATTTACATGCTGTACCAAAGATGAATGACATGACACTAATCATTCCTGGCTCAAATTCGAAATAATTTATATGAGCTTTGTAAATGAATTCAACACAACCTTGAAGCAGTCTTACTTCAAGGTTTGTCCTCCGCTCGCCTCTAGCTCACTCTCATTCTTTTACCCCACATCCTCCTTGTTTTCTTTTTCTTTTCTTTTTTCTGCTGGCACAATTATGGAGAAAAATGGCAGAAGTAGGAGGATGTGAAAAGAAGTAAGTGGGGTGAAAAGGGAGGAGGAAAGTAGCAGAAAAAGAGAGATCAAGTTGGGACACCCCGGCCCCTCTGCCTCTGATAACTGGCTCCAGAGTCTGTGGGGGTTAGGGATTCCTGTCTGCTCTATCGGGAAAACACACACACACACACACTCAGATCCACCCGTCCTGCATTCCTGAGACCGCATGAGGAAGCGGCCGTTACTGTCCTCCCAAACAGTCCATTTCTTTCCCCCTCTCTCGCTCCACATCCATCCTCTCTATCCCTCTATATTTCCACCACTTCCAGCCTCCATTCCTTCTTTTCAGAGGAATTACAACTATGAGGTCGATTATGTCTCTTTCCTTCATTTGCTATTTTCCTCATCTTAACCGCTTCTCTCCCTCACTTTCTCTCTATCCTCTGGTCCCCTGCGCTCCCTCTGTGTCTTTTCATCTCCTTTATACTGTCTTTCTCTTTTTCCTCTGTTTGTTTGTTACCAAAATCTAGTTAGCCATCGTATTTGGCCATTTTTAAGCATCAGAGACGCACGTCCAAAACAAAGCCTGCTCCAGAAGTTAGTCACTGACATTATAATAAAAAAAACTCCAAAAATCCCAGATGGCAGATAAAGTTGACAGTAGAAATGGCTATAAATATTTAAGCAGTTGGCTATTTAACACAATATTTGCGTCTGCTGTTTGTCTTAGACTTATTTTATCATATTGTTAGCTTAGCAGCTTGCTAATATTAAAGTCTAGTGGTATTTATAAGTCATAGTTCATGGTATATGCCATTTTTAATTGAACTTGAATGCAAATTAGGCTTTTAAAGGATAACTGACCCACAAATGAAAATGTCATTATTTACCCTTATGTCGATCTAAACCTGTATAAGCTTCTTATGATATTTTTAGAGGTATGCTGGTTATCAAACAGTTGATGGTCCCCATTGACTTCCATAGTATTTCTTTCCCTACTATGGAAGTCAATAGGGATCATCAGCTGTTTGTTTTTTCTAAATATCTTATGTGTTCAGCATAAGAAAGTAACTAATAAAGGTTTGGTATGACATGAGGGTCATCCCATGCAGTTTGGATGGGATAAATGCAGAGCACTTATTCCTAGTATGGGTCACCGTACTTGGCCACATGTCACGTCACTTTCACTTTCACTTTAAGTATAGACATGTATCCTCAACTAAAATAAATAGGGTGTTGTATCTCTCAGTTCCTTCAGAATAAAACTGAAATCATGATGTGACGGCACGATTATCAAAATCTTAAGTGCTGCTATATGTATAAATATATGTCTCAGAGCGACTTGAGTAATAGTAAATGCTGCTTATCAGACTCATCTCTGCAACTGCTCTGAGTTTGGGTAGCTCATACTTGTAATGTTAAGCACCAAGAAGCTTCCTGTGGTTTTGAGCTAAAATAAAATACTTGATGGTCTGAAAATTAAGATATAAATACATTGAAACATTTACATTTTTAATTTTATTTGCTTTACACTATTTTTTTTATTGCAATCAAAGTTACATTTTTCCTCCCCAAATCATGCAGCCCTAACTGTGCTCAGTAGATTGGACCAGAGCTAATGTCATACATTTTCACTTATCCCTTCTTTCTAGCTCAGTTCTCTCCGCTCAAGCCTCAGTCGCGCTCTGTCATTAGCTCCGATGCGTTCTGATGAGAGAGAGTGTGTAAAACTGTGTGGCGCATTACCCACATGTCAACGGGGCCAGCTCTGTGGCCCCCACCACAAGTGGAAGAGGAAGTGACACGTCAGCAAGCTTAAATAAGACCCCAATTCTCTAACTCTCCTTCCGTCATACTCTAGAGGAGGGCATGATGCTGCTGATTTGATCACATGCAATTAATTTCAACGACCCAACTCTCCTCTGGCGAGAGGGAATAAGACACTTCCGTTTCACTTTCTTCCCCTCTCTTTTCTCTTTCCCACTCTTGCCCCTCCTGAAAACCTCCTTATTGTTCCATTTTAGATCAGTGCGTCAGTCACAGTAACCTTGTACAGAGTTATATTAAGATTCCAGCAGATCGCACACTATCCTGCATATCTCATTGTACTAATGAACTCTTCTGCTTACTGAAGAACTGTCTTGATATGTAGAACATCTACATGAGATGATGTTGCCATGGAGCTCCAGAGACTATGTGTGGCAGATGTGCACATTTTGCGCGAGGTTTTATGATGTGTTTTGATAGTGGCAAGATTACGTTTTCTCATCGGTCTCCTTATAAAGTCATCATGATGTTTGCATCAAAAAACTTTCGTTGTTTTGACAAACTATTATATCATAGATTGGTCATTCCATATGCTGTCGTTTTGGCATATAAGCTGTTTTTAAAGGGGTCATATGATGCGATATGATTTAAATTTTTCCTTTCTCTTTGGATTTTTACAAGCTGTGTGTGAATAGATAAGATCCCTAAAGTTGCAAAGACTAAAGTCTCAAACCCAAAGAGATATTCTTTATAAAAGTTGAGACTCGTCCACGGCCTCCTAAAACAGTTCATTTGAACATGCCCCAACATCTCTATATCACGATGTGGGAAGATTTGTATAGCGCCATCCAAATGTTCATGCAAATAAAGAAGGCGTGACTTTATTGTTGCTGCTGCTGTGTGTTTCGTTGTGAAAGTGAAAGTTCTTTGTTTGGCCTTCTGAAAGAGGGGACAACTAGAAATCAGTGGTTAAGTTGTATTTACAACATTGTTCCAGAAAAATTCAACCCAAATATTCAGATGTGTAGTGTATTTTATGGAGGACTGTTTCCTGATCCTAGAAGGTAGACTACAATGCCGGCTGTTCTGACTCACAGTCTGTAAGTACGTTTACTTATGTGAAGGATTTTCCACTGGTGATTCAAACGTGAGTTTTGAGCAGTGTGGAGTAACCTTGTTGTTTGGCATTTCTCTGATCACAAAAGGAGACAACGTTTTATGTTTTCACACAGCAATAAAAAGACAGTATAGTTCATTATAATCCGTTATTATGTCCCCACTGGATGCAAAAAAATGCCTCATTTATAATGGGGTTTAATATTTTTGTCTTGTCGCGCCGTTGTGTTAAGGGGCGTAACATTTCCATCACACACTTGAGGCATTCAGCCAATCACAACGCACTGGATAGCTGGCCAATCAGAGCACACCTCACTTTTCAGACCAATGTGCTTTGTAAAAATCTACAGATTTCAGAAGGCGGGGCTTAGAGGAGAAACAATAATGTACATTATATGGAAAATAACGTGTTTTTCAACCTTAAACCACATAAACACATTTCATTACACCAAATACACAAAACAGTGTTCTTTTTGGCAGCATCATATGACCCCTTTAAACTAACGAGAAAGTTTTGAGTTCTGAAACTTGCAGGATGTTTTTATAGTTCATTGGCCTGTCATATGTCAAAAGATCTGGGGATTTTGGTTTCTCAGTTTATGACCCCTTCGAGATCGCATGCAGTCCCATCATGTCTCATTATATATTGTTGGCTCTCGCGTTCACTTCCATTGTTTGGAATTGAAATGTAGAACCCTCTACATGAGATCCTGTTGCCATGGAGCTCCACTGACCATGTGGAGCTGCAGACTGCATGTCAGTCACATGGAGTTGAAGTTGTATGGTGTGTTTTGACAGCTGCAGAATTACCTGAGGAACTGGGGAATTTGTGCACGAATGATCACTGTAATAGTTTTATTAAAACATCGAGTGGCTTTTGACCCAGTCGACACTGCTGATGACGAGGTTTGAGTTTTTTCTGGTGGAATCGTATCGTGTGTCAGATAATCGGACATTAAGTACTCTATCTGATCGTCTTATCTGCCTGAAGACCTGGCGTCTCCCTCCTGCTCATTTCTCCTTGGGTTTTCCATTTGGCCTCATACCTGGAGTCTGTCTACACTCCTATGGCAGACCTTTATGTCTGTACTGACCACTTTAAGTTTTAATTCTCGCTCAGTCGGTCTCTGAGCTTAGTCTTCTGGCTCCTGTGTTCTTCATCGCCCAAGACAGAAATTACCAAGGATACAGCCATACAGCCAAGCTTGATACAGTTCATGATGAGTCAGAAATACAGTAAACATGGGACATAACACATACACATGTAGGCCCAGTTTACACATATTTTTTTTTGAGTTAGGAAAAATGTAGGGTATGACCAGAATCCGTTAACACATTTCGCCCAGAACAGATATTGATACCAGGTGAAAACAGGTTCAGTCAGCTTCATTACTTTTATGATCACTGTTTTTATTATTATTTATTTATGGATTCTTTGGCACTTTTTTTGTAAAGGGCAGATGAGATAATGGGAAACTAGTGGGGGAAATATTAGGTTGGGAAATGAATAAAGCCACATTCAACATTGGGAATTGCCTGGACAGAAATGCATCGCCATGCCGTGTCTCCATTACTGTCAAATTTACAGTAATTTGACCTCATTCAAAGTGTCTGTCAGCAGACATTCCTCAAAGGTACAACACACTCCAGCGTCTATCAGCTGTGTGGAAACTTTCTGTATGAAAAATGTTTGTAATGTGTATGTTCAAGGTCCAAAATTAACAGTCGCTAAGTGCCAAATGTTAGTTAAATTGCCTTTGGCGAGTAAATAAATTGGAGTAACTCCATTTGGCTGGTAATTTTATAAGGATTTGCAACATAATACGTGGCTTAAATTGAACTGTAAGAAAGATAGTTGGACTTTTCACTTATGTAATAGACTTAGTGAAGTAGGCCTATCAAAGAAGACTTTTAATAAAATTTTCCTCTGTAAATATTTATCAGGTTTTTCCAGTGTGGTGACACATACTGTTTGTGCAATATTCCTCCCATTAAGCCACAAATACATGATGCATCTTCATGTTTTATGCAGTTTCAGAGAGATTGAGACTCATCTCAAATGTGATGCTGTGGATGACCTGCGTTGTTTGTCACAAATATACAAGGGAGAAAAACAAGCTTAAATATTCCATTATAGAACAGTTAGTTCCAGTCCTTGAATCTGACTGGTTGGGCAGCGTTCCACAAGTGCTGATATAACAGTCCGACAACACTGGGTCTTTTTAGTGTTTGCATGGCTCTGCTCATTTGTGTGTGCATGTTTCAGACTGTCAGTGTGATCATTAGTGAATTGTTCAATGACTGTTTCTGCATGTTGTAACTTTACTACAATGGGGTCCTCTTTATGAGTGAGTCAATCATTCATTAAACTGATTTGCGCAAAAACACTGATTTATTCGACAACAAAACAATTGACTTTCTTTAAAGGTGAGTCATTAAATTATTCACTCAACCAATTCAGTATGTGAAATGAGTAGCATGTCCAATTTCATAGTATTCATAAAACAGCAGGCAAAACGTAACTGGATGACCTAGTAATTCTGACAAGATTCTAAAGTGTGCTTCTGATGAACGCCTTACGATCACATGGGGCCACAGAAAGGCTGTAGTAGGACACATGACTGTTACAACATTAAGTCAAGTGATTGACTGTCTTAAAATTGAGTCATTCATTCAACCAAATTGTTCAAAAACACTGTCTGCATCCCAGTGGTGTATTCTAGTTTTTTGTAGTGAGTATACTGTGATTTTTCCCACCCAGCCTCATACTGACCCATCCCAGAGCGCCACCCCATAAGCACCACCACACTCACTAATGCATTCAGTTTGCATCTACATGTAACTGAGAGCATTCTGAAAGACTGCTTGTGTGATATCAACATGTCAGTTTATTATAAGCAACACAAGACTTTAACAGCCAGTAACATTTACAGCTGGGGAGCCTGGACTGATTTTCTACTGTTGAACTCAGCCAGTTAAGAGCTACATTTAACATTAGATGTTATAAGAATAAGATCCAGTTTTATCAGTTGGCAATTTTCAATGCACATTTAAGACTGGCTGTTTTTAAATTCCCGAGCCTGACTTTCAGTCCACAAGGCTGGCCAGGAGTTCCCATATCTCTCATCATCTGAAAAAGGAGATTGTATTGTATTCGGTTTACTGCTATACACATACACACATATTGTCTGTTTTATTGCTCCCCTTCACCCGCATTCATTTATATACCACACTAAATTTAGTGAAGTTATTAGTTACTTGAGAAAGCCAGCATACTGTTACACTATTTAAACAACTTCTTATTCTTCTGAGACCTTTGACCTTTATAAATTGTTTTGCTAAATCTTTTCTAACTGGTCACACTTAATAATTGTCAAAAATGTCCCATAGATTTGCATTGGTTGAGCAAAAATGCCCCCCTAAAGGAAAAATGTAGTCCACTAGAGGGAGCCACAGGATAAGAAATCTTTAAACTGACCTCATGTACTTTCGTTTTCAAACAGTTCAATTTAAAAATAAAAATATACATTTATTTTATGCTGCCAAGGAAAGCTAACATTTTAATCATGACCAGGTCAGGTAATGACTATCAGATGGCTAGATGCCAGTGTAAAAGACGCTCGTCAGCTCCAATCATCTGAACATCGGCTCTGTGTAGTAAATGCAGCTCAATGTGAAAGCACGCACAAAATGGAAATTTACTGCTGATTAAAGAACCGGCACTAATGAAAATATGTGCATTAAATATTGCATGTGATTTATCGTGCAGACGTAATTATTAGGTTATCTTTATTATTAAAATACAATTAATTTGCCCCTCAATCATTTCTTAGCGCATCACTGCATAACATGCTGTGAGAATAATAAAAGTTTAGGCTATAACTCCTCATTGAAAATGTTTTTAAAAAGGTATTTTAAAACAGATCCATTAATTTATAAAATGAATTATGGGCCTATAATAAAAATTATTAACACTGCAGTCGTCAATGAAAATTAAGAGTACCTTTATTTCACAGACAAGTACCGACTTTTATGCAAAATACATTTCTAGTTTTTTCGATATGTACAGATGTTCACTGGCATTACTCTTGTGCAAAGTTTGCATGCTGCATAATATCAGCCTTCATGGTAAAAACAAATATTTCCAATATTGCGATGTAACAGTGACAAATCGCCCCGCAATTTTGCGCTACGCCACTGCGAGGAGGACCAAAGGAATGCTATCACTCATGAATTGTCTACCCTGGAGGATATCGCTAATGGACCGTGATAGTTCTGTCACAAAACAACGTTGTTACGTATCCTTTCACTTTTTTAAGTGGGTATACAGAAATCTTTGACCTTTCTTAGTGGTTATACAGTGTAAACCTGCGTATCATGTAGCCTACACCACTGCTGCATACAAATATGCCTGATTTAGTACATCCAAATTCACAGTATTCATAAAACAGTGGCCCAAAAGTACCTGGATGACCTACTGCTTGGTAGAGATTCTTAAGTGTGAATCCAGTAGAAACTATCACATGAGGCTGTGGGAGAGGATTTGTGAATGGCAGTGAATTGACACAGCTGACAATAGTAGGCCACATAAAAATGACAACATGCAGTGAAGCAATTGTTAAGAACAATTCAGAGCAATTCACATTGAGGTTCATTTTAGACTTTGTGTGTGTTTGGACATCGGTCCTGTGGCCTGCTCTTTAAACCCTGATTTCTGGCCAGGGCTCTGGATTTAGCGTTGGTCGCACCCTCCCCAGAGTCGTGCTTTTAGCACAAAGCCCTGCGTGTTTGCTTCCCCTCTCCACCCAGCATTCCATTTTCCCCAAGATCTCCTCTCTCCCACTCTCTCCGGCCCTCCCTTTCTCTCTCCGTCTGTCTTTCTCTGTCTCTTACGCCCTCTCTCTTTCTGCCGCTCGCACTGTCTGCCACTTTGTGCTCCCTCTCTCTCTCTCTCTCTGCTTTGCTTAGCTGCATTAACTCCCCAGATTACCTTGAGCCCTGCAATCCTCCACTCCCCCACTCCACCTCCACCCCTGCTCGCGCTCACCCTCTCGTCCTCTCCGTCGCCCACTCAACTCCCCCCTACATCATTACCCGCACTTCTCCTCTTGTCTTTCTCCCTCCTTTCTAGCCTTCAGGGTTTGTTTGATTTATTCTTCCTCTCTCTCTCTCTCTCTCTCTCTCTCTCTCTCTCTCCTTGGAGGTTGTGGACCGACTAGTCCCTAAAAAACAACAGTGAGAGAAAGAAAGATAGAGAGAGAGAGAGAGAGAAATAACAACCCCTCTTTCACTTTCCATCATGCCTCCTCTTTCTTCGTTTTTTTCTTCCCTCTCATCCCCCTCTCCCACACTGCTTTTAAATTGCCTCTGAATTCTTCAGCTTCTTTAGTGCCTCCCTCCTTCCATTCCTTGGAAATTACTTTTTACCCTTTCAAACTCCAACCACTCTGAGGAAGCAGGCCTGATCTTCCCCTCCCTACCCATAAGCCCGCTGGACACATGAGTGGCATGTGTATGTTTGCATATGTGTGTGTTTGCTGTCCCGAGGGGCTGTTTATCGCGGCTAATGAGTGTGTCTGATGTAACGATGTAGTAGATAAGAGTTAAACATGACAGCTTAAACAGCTCTCTCTGTGTCTTATCACCAAACAGAAACAAACTCCACGCTGTGTGTGTGCAAACCTGATCCCTGTGCGAGATGGGAGAGCATCCAGGGACACCTCGAAACCGGCTGAAACAAAAGACAGTGTTGAGTTTCAGCCGGGGAGAGTCGTAATTGCCACAGCAGCTGGAACAGAGGGTCACGGGGTCAAACCCTGTCAGCTGACCCTTTTCTCTCAGCCTTTCTGTGTTGTTCTCTCGTTTATTGTTCTTTAATAGACATTCGCCTAACCCCATCCCCTCCAATAACCATTAACACGCACACATCACACACTCTTCACGCTCACAAAAAGCTCTTTCAGAGACGAAGCCCGCATTCAATGCCGCACCACAAGGTCTTACATGAGCCACTACGCCAGCGCTTGTTCGTGTTCCTGAATGCATATTTTCTCATGCCGAGAGTTTACGTTCTAGAACACGATAAACAGATACGTTCGAACCAGCGGACGCCCACGCGCAGACGCACACACAATCACGAACGGACACAAAGCCAACACCGTGGGTCCGCCTATTTGTGTCTACTCTTAAAAGGGTGTTTTATTTAGCATAAATGTTGAAGCCAAGAGTGCCTGGCTGCCATGGCAACCACATTAAACTGAGATCCCCTTTGCAAGAAAGAATCAAACTGATTCAGTCCTTCTCTTATGAGGGGAACGGGGGACAATATGCGCCATTATTCCCACTGTAATCTCACTCGGTGTGACACAACACTTCAATCAATGCCCATTAAAGCTTTCGGATTACACATGTGAACAAAGATTCCACGAACGTTCCTCATTCACTTAAGCTACTATCTAAAACAAAGGCGTAACAATGCCTCCTGTATCCCCGATGCACGTCTCGAGTGGGATGTAATAACGGCAAGATGTTAGCAAATGCATCTCGAGTGATGTGCATTGAATGGAATAGTATTTCAAATATGCATTCATTGATGATATGTTATGCTGTGTAGTATATGGTGAATAGCTAGTGCCATCAGTGAATACCTGAAGGCTCTCTTTAGGCTCTTTGCAAAGATCTTTGCACTGATTTGCCGTCTAGAAGAGTCAACGTTAGTTTCTGAAAGTCAGTCTGCAAAATTGGGCAGTTGAAGTTGACAGATTTCACTGACAATCAGGCACAGATTGTGTATAATAGGCACAGATTGTTTACCTTCAGAATCTCAGTCCGTGCAGTCGGAGGATATCAAACATGATTTTAGAACACATTGTTTTCATTTGTCATCGTGTTCTAGAGTTTGTTGTTTTGGAACAACTTGGAAGTCTGGTAGTGTGTGATCCTCAGTCCTTTATTTGTCTGATGTCCAGTTTTTCTCTCTAACCATTTACAAAGTTGACAAATGTATAATTCCTATAGTGTTTTAAAATCTTTTCAGTTTTTAAAGTTGTGTAGCGTATTCCAGCCTTTACAGGATTTTTATACAGTGAGTGTCCGTACACCTACTATTTTTTTCACTCTTTTGGGGTGTTTTTTTTTTCATGAATTGGCCAATCGGTTTAGTAAAAATCAGTTGGGGTTTCTCTCATGCACTGAATCACTTGAAACGGATTCTCAAGGAGTAAAACGGACAACTTCAGGATACTGAGAATGAAAAGAGTGAAGTATTTATCCGCAATCATTTAAATCAAACATGCAAATGCCAAATGTATTTTACCAGCCACACTTGTATTACATTCATCATTTGCTTACTGTCCAAGAAAAAAAAAAAAATCCACAAAATCCAGCCTGTGTGAGTATAAGAGAATTTAATAAATACATATATATATATATATATATATATATATATATATATATATATATTAACGGTAGTGTATCTAAGTACTATAATATTACCATTTGATACCCATATTACATTTAGATGTTTACATTTGAAGATAAATATATTAAATTCATTTCAAATCGAATTTTAGGGGGTTTTACTGATCCCCTTGATCTCTCTCGCACCCCCCTGGAAGTCCCCTGGCCCTTTTGAAACCCACTGCTTTGAAGATGCTTTTTTAAATATACACCTTTGTACTTGTTTGGCAGTTTGTGCACTTTGCACATGCTAAGCTGGTACTTTTTAAATGTTTAGTTCTGTCATGCATGTTTATGCATATCTTCCCAGCTGTGACTAATAGTACCAGATGAATCAGAACTGGCTCTGCTCATGCTGTATGTGCTCCTGCTGGAACAGCAAGACTCTCCTATACGTTTCTATATGTGTTTGGAAATCCTCTGTGCCCGAATTGCCTGTTGATGCCTGTATAAGAGACTGTATCATCTAGAAAACTTCAGACCCCTGCGTTGTCCGTAGGATGTTTCGGTTTCCTCACACATTAGTGAAGAGTGTGTGTTTGTACATTTAGATGTGTATCGCAGTGGGCTCATAACGGCTCTGGGAACGATCCCTCCTGTATCTTGTGTTGAGTGGGACGTAATGAACAGTAAGATATTATATCTCGCAGTGGAGTGGAATATGCAGTGTTTAAAATAACGGAATGCATCAGTATCGTGTTGGCTGGAATGTGTTTGTGTTGGGCGAGAGGTCGGGGCAGGTGTGTAGGGGGAGAAATCGGGGTCAAAGGGGCGATTTCCTCCTCTCTTCATTGTGGGCGTCAGGTCTTGGGGCATTTGGGAGCAGCAAATCCATTTTATTGATTGACTCCTGTGGCCCCTGCCCACAGACGAAGGGTGAACTTATCTAATGAATTCCACTTCCCATCTCCCCACTCCCCCAACTTAATTAACTCTGCCTGTGTGTGTTTGTGCACATAAGTGTGTGTGTGACCTGTCCATTCTGCTCATTTCTTTCTTCTGCTTCTTTTTCACTTTTCTGCTCACTTGTCAACAATATCTCTTTCCCATCTACAACTAGAGTATTATTATTTCAATTTAAACCATGAGTATCTTGCAGTTCCTAATAAAGTAACCAAGCAAAACCTGAACTGAACTTCCCATCACTACTGGTGATCCGAAAACTGATGCAACTGGTTCTTGACTCGAGAACGAGTCAATCGTTTGTTCGTTAATTGGCTCGAAATTGATGTTTTTCTTACCTTTCTGGACATGGACAGTATACCGTACACACAGCTTCAATGGAGGGACTGAGAGCTCTCGGACTAAATCTAAAATATCTTAAACTGTGTTCTGAAGATGAACGGAGGTCTTACGTGTTTGGAACGACATGAGGATGAGTCATTAATGATATCATTTTCATTTTGGGGTAAACTATCCCTTTAACCACTAAGCCACAGCTCTAACAATATGTGTTTGATTTATTGTGTTTTGTGTGTTAATTTTTTTTTATGTAGTCACATTTAAACACTGAAACTCTTGCATGTGCATGCGCGCACACACACACACACACACACACACACACAATATCTTTGGCTTATCTTATGATTGTTTCTAAAGCTCTGAGTGAGTGAGGGTCAGTAGTTGTATGATGGCTGCAGCCATTAACACACTTCTCCCCTCACAGATTTACACACACCTCTCTAAATTGCGTTTAATCCGCTGGTTTTAATAGAATGTTCCCCTGTGGCAACTGAGCTACACACAGGCAGACAGATATTCATGAACACACATTCAACATTTCTTAAAAGAAAGAATTACATCTACATAGAATACACGAATGAAAAACATTTACATAAATTACACAGATTCAAATTGAGAAATTATGAATTCATGTTGATATCATCTTGTTTTTAGTGGCAGACATCTCCCTCTCTGTCGTTTTCTCTATATATGTATCTCTCTCACCTCCACATTTCTACTTCCTCTCTCATTTCTACATCTTCCACATCCTCCCTCTTATTCTGTTTCACAATTACTTCTTTCGGCACCCGGACAGTGAGAATAAGACATGCTCTCTCTCCATGGACTTGCAGCCATAGTGGTATTCTGAAATGACTTGCACATTGCCAGGTCCAATCTGATTGGCTGGCTGCTATGTAACTTCTGTGAGTCAGAGAGCACCAGTCCACCATGAGACAAAGTAATGATTGCAAGTCAAAAAGTTTGCCAGGTTAGTGGTTTCATATGGTTGAGCTAGATATTCCAGTTTTTGCATAGTGGCAAGTTAAATAATAATTATTCCATAAATTAAACACTTGTGCAATTATTAACGTGCATCTATAGACTTGGGATCTAACAATGATATCTTAGATTAACTCTCCCTTAAATAACAAATTGTGGTTGGTTGCCTTACATGTTGGTCAGACCAGTCCAGGGCTGCGTTCCACTCCACTTTTAGACATGCACTCGGAAACTTCCTAAGCACTTCCCCTCGGGGGAATCCCCACTGCCATTTATAAGTGCGTTCCACTTCGTGAAGTGGACGAGGGATGTTTATATGGACAGACCCTCGACCCGTCGATTTTAACTGAGGGAGCGAGACTGTTTCATATGCAGACTTCAGGCCACTCAACGGACCACAATGCAACACGAATGTGAAATCATTGCAGATCGCATTTAATTTATCCCCTCCCCAAACAACTCTTTAATAGATACTTTTTTTTTGTTTTACATTTATTATAGCCCAAGCATATCTGTATACATATAAAATGCTGCAACAAACAAATTCATAAGGCAAAAAATGTAAATAAAAAACAGCAACTCCATAGTGGATTCTACAGTAAGTGATCATGGGCTTAGGACGTTCCAGTTCACGGTTCTGCCAGTTGTGGGCATAATCAATGACGTACATCCAAGGAAATGAGACGGATGAGAGTTTGTAAGTGAAGGCATTAAAAAATGAAGTTGAACGCAGCCCTGTTCCTGTGATTCTTGGGCAGAATAAACTGGGTTAAGACACAGATCAGGTGGATCAGGCTGTATGGTTTTACCTACTCTATGATTAACATGCATTTCATTTTAATTTTTAATTTAAAAATAATTTAAAACCGAAAATGTCAGGGTGATTTAACTAATTAAATGAATCAAATTCTTGAAATGAAAACCCGAAGTAATTATTATTTCTTAAAATATATTAAGAAACTGCTTCACTGCTTATTAATATTTGGGGAAAAAATGACATGCCTTGTGGAGACCCTCAAGTCCTTTTTGAACTTCTTCTAACGTGACAAGGTACGTTTGGGATGTAAATGTCATTACGGTTGAAACTATCACAAAATGTATATATTTATCAATTCATTACTTTCATAAAACATCGTTTTTACCTACTCACAAATATTCAAGGTGTGAGCAAAATGTTAATTCTATTTACTTGATGGTTACACATGACAGTTTTTCCAACTAAATCAAAACCATTGTTAAAAATAGGGTAGCACAGTATATACAGTAAACACATACACACATGCACAACACAAATACAAACAGTACATTTCTAAGAGCTCAGCACTATTTTATTTTAAATTGATTTTCTATCTTTTATTCTTTTACTTATCTTGAACACACTTTTTTTTAACACTCTATTGAACACATTTTGTTTATCATCGACCTTCATGCTAACAAAAGTCTGGCTTGGCAAGAGCGCTAAGGTAAATATTGGAAACAACAGCACTTATTTTCCAACAATAAAAGATTAAAACCAGCTTTTGCATGTTAATGCAAATCTCACAGTCACCAGAGTAGATTTGAACGATGGAGACTTGGTTCTTCGTAAGTGACCTTCTTGTGAACTTCAGGCTGTGGACACCAGAAGAGAAGATAAGATCTTTATGGGGTCAGTGCTTCATGAGCGTCTGTCTCTCGCGTACACACACACACACACACACACACGCCATCTCTCTCTCTCTCTCTGGAAATGAGCCGAATCCTCCTCTGAAACTCAAAGTTGATGAAGTTGCCGTGCTTGTCATTGGGAGGCCCTCAGATGAAGTTAGGGAGGGGGTTTATAACACTCATTATGTTTCATCCCCTCACACTGTCTCCATTTCTCTGTCTGTTCATCCAGACCCCAGAGAATACTGTGTAAATACAACACACGCATCAGAGCCTTGTACTGTGAGCGCCAGAGAGTCTTAATGTGTATTTTCTGCGAGCGTGCTGTCCTAATGTAGGTGTAATTAATTGGTGTGAAGTATGGCAGGTTGTGGGCGGGTCTTGCGGTGCCATGACTGAAGCGGTTTGTCGGCTGGGCTGTCGTTCACGCTGCTTTGAGGCTTCCAGTGATCTGAGCTTCACTGACAGCTGTTTTGAAAAGCTCTTCTCCTTTAGGCTGTCAGTTTAGTCTAAACAAGCCTTTCTGGCTCTCTTCTAGTAAATCATTTTTTGTTGTTTTGTGTCTTGTCACTTTTTTTTTTTTTTTTTTTACCGTTGTTCTTACAGTTTGGACTTCTTACATCCAAGTAGTCGTCCTTGTCTTTGACAGGAGAAGTGTGTATGTGTGTGTTTTGGCAGCCTCCTCTATGTTGCCTGATTTGACAGTAGTAATGAATAGGGAGGTAAAGATTCACTTTGCCTTTTGTACCCTATGTTTAAAAAGTTTGAACGGCAGGGATGAAATAGTTCTTGATTGTGAGGCTGCAGCCAGTTGTAAGAAAGATGCTGGTTTTATGGAGTCTTTCACCAGAAGATTACGTTTTTTAAAAGGATGAATTGTTCACAAAAAGATAAACAACATGGATTACAATACAAAAAAAGAAGAATTCCCATTTCATGCTGACTTTAATATCCATTTTTGCTGGCATTAAGAAAATGCAGTTTTTGTTTTTTTCCTGTAAATGTTGAAAATTATATTATATAATATGATATAATTATTTATATTCAAAAATGGTAAATAGAATTTCATCCAGCCAGTTGTCTAATCCAGATTTTACAAAAAATTACAGGATTGTTTAAATAAAGGTCCAAATTATTAGCAAAATACTGATATTTTTACACAAGCCTATTTGCCATACTTGCCTAACATGCATTAATCATTCATAAAAATATGAATAGCATGCTTTTAGAAAATAAATTAATTTGCATTCATGTTGACTTTAATGTCCATTTTTGCTTGCATAATGCAGTATTTTTTTCTGCTAATGTTACAAATTATAGAGGGCAGTATTTCAGACTGATTCAGAAATGGTAATTCTCTTTGAACTCTTCATTTAAATAACCTGGTCTTAAGGTTCATATAGTCGAGTCACAAGATCAAAATCGTATGATTTAAAAAAATACAGGATTGTTCATATAAATGACCCCATTGACCCTTCACAGTGAGTTTGATTGACGGGTGATCTGACCAATCATAACACCAACAGGAGAGACAGGACAGTAGATTAACACCGGTGGATTTGAACCTGAAAAATGGTGTGCATTAACATCTTTCCATGGGTGAAAAAAGATACCTCCAGATGTTATACGTTTATTTCACATTATAACTTGTAAAGAGGAAAAGACGATCAGTTCACGTGCATCTTGAACTGAAGCACTACAGCGATCTGTCATGTCACAACAAAATTTATTGTTTGAATTTATTAAAAATGACCAAATTTGAGAGCTGAGACTTGGTTACATATTTAAAGTAACCTGCTCTGTCAGTGTGTTGTCAGTTTCCTCTTTGCTCTGCGATGTATTTTTCACTGATGTGTTGTGTAAGAGCGTCCTGGCTTGTCGGACATACCACCAATAAAATTGTTGGGGGCGGGCCTTTGCAAAAGGTCAATTAATTGGAAAATATTAATGTTATTATTATTATTATTATTATTAATAATAATATCAATATTATTAGTCATAAAATAAGGATGTACACATTTGTAGACAAAGACACTCATGCAAAGGCTCAGCTCTTGGTCTAATCCTGTTCTCGTGAGTTAACTGACCGAGTCCCATCTTCTAATGTGGGTGTGTGTATTTGTGTCTTTGAGAATTCATTAACATTCCTCTCTTTTCTCACAGGTGTAGAAGTGACGGACCCCAACATTTCCGACAGCCGTGGCGAGCGCATGGACCTCCTGGTAAAGCAGGAGGAGGCCACAGCGGGGGACGGCGGGTTTCTGTCCGGGGAGCGGGATGAGGCCGTGGCCCAGGAGAGAGCAGGTTCGGTGGCCAACCTGCGAGCTGCCCTCATGAGCAAGAACAGCTTGTTGTCTCTGGGGGCGGAGATGCTCGGAGAGGAGAACCCGCTTCTGTTCGACTACCTGCCCAAGGGAGGACACTCTTTCTCACGTAAGTCTCACTGTGGTCCGCTGCTCTCGCTCATGGAGTTTCCAATAGAGTCCAATAGGGAGTCTTAGGTTTTGATAGTAGATGTGCTCCTGTTTGAATGATATATGCTGTATGTTACATACTGTCATTGGGTGCATAAAGACTGTCCTATAGTCTCTATAAACCATAGGGTCCTGTAGGGGCTTTTAGGTACTTGTATGCTGGGCTGTATATTCTATTGAGTTTTTGTAGGTCTCCTACATAAACAATGATGTTTAGAAAAGATATATAGGAACTTGTATGTGGTCCTGCTAGAATGATTAAGGCTGTGTTGTTACTGAGTCACTGACTCACTTTAACATCTTACTGAATGCGTCCACAGGCCTTGGTGTTTCCTAAAAAGGGACTCTTAGTGTTTGGTATCTGCTGCTACCATTGCATGCTTGAAACCTCTCCTATTTTATATGTCATTGCAAACCTCTGTGCCCCTGTGAAGTCTTTAGGAGTAATGTAGCCTCCTGCTGACTTAAACGAACCCCTGTGTCGTCTATAGGCTCTGATGGAATCCTATTAGTTATTCGTGTCTTAGGGACTACGTCAGACTGTGTATGACTGTGTTTGAGTGAGGAATGAACTTTCTGCATTGAGGTTATAGCTTCAAATGTATGGGTCCTGTAATTGGTTGCCATTTCTTTAACTTTTTTCATAATTTTTAATCAAGGTCATTATTTTTCCAGTTTATTTCAGTGGTTTAAAGCAGATTAAGATGTATTTTAGACTGTTAAAAATGAACAGCCATTTCAAAGCTTTAAAGCTTACATGTAGCATTTGACCTTCATGTTCCATTCAGTAACTGTGCTCTTAAATTGAAAATCTGATTTACATATATTTTTACAATTTACTAATGATGGAAAAGAAAACTTTGAAACTAAGGAAAAGGACACGTTGGGAGCATCATATTTCTTTTTTCGTATTTTGTCTTTTTTTAAGACTTATATTTAATATTAACAAATGACTTATTTTGATGAATGAGATTATGTGTTATTCAACACTGGGAACACACAAGGAATATATTTACAAAATTGAATGATGGCATATTTGTAACACTGATAATACACATTCACACACATGAAATTCCAGATGTGCGCGTGTATGTGTTAATATCTTTTTTTTATGATGGGACAGTGGGGAAAAAAATGATGTGAAGTCTACAGCCGTGTTACTGCAGTTTGCTCTTAACATCTCATGACACACGTCAGAAAGCAGTGCTGAATCTGAATGTACTCAGCTGAGGAAGAACTAGAATTTCGAGATTGTAGTTTGTCATATTTAAATGCGTCCATACATATTTATACCCTTGAGTTCTTTTGTTGAAGTGTGGGAGTAGTAACATTTTTGTGGTTGAATCCATCCCCCGGAAACACCAGAGCTTTTATGAATGGCTCTGAATTTCATAAACGCTTTGGGATCACCAAACCCAATTTTTGCCCACACTCAATCACTTTGTCAAAGTATTGAATGTGTGTGGCTCTGTGAGTGTGTTGTTATTTTTGGCTTATTCCTTTGTGTGTTTATGTCTCCTTCTCTCCCTTTCTTTGCCTCTCTCTCTCTCTCTCTCTCTCTCTCTCTGTGTCCTGGGTTGGTAATTGTCTCTTTTGTCTGTTCAAGTTCAGTCTTCTGAATAAGAGAGGGAGGACAACTCTTAAAACCCTTAGGGCAGGCTCAAGAGTGTGTGTTTGCTGAACTACATTAAGTCTTAATGGATACTCTTGAGGATGAAACACAGTGGCTGTCACTCACGCCACAGGAGCTTTTGTCTCCCAAACTCCAGCTAAAAGACGACATGGAGGAGCATTAATCTGATCGTCTTGCTAATGTACAAATCCTGCCTTCCACCAGCACTGCCAGAATGTTCCTGTGATTTCTACTTCCGGCTTAGTCAACATGAAACACAGTTCGCTTTCCATTTTACCCAATGCGGCATGACATGTTTGAGAGTAATACAGGATGTTCAAGGATTTTATACTTTGTGAATTGATTGGATTGTAAAAACTTTAAATGAGAGGTTTTGACAGTTAAGAGGCCTTGGTGACATCAGGAAAAAAAAAATCTAAAAAGTTCTAGAGAATTTGTGTGTGTGTGTGTGTGTTTCTGAAGTCATTTGGAAGTGTTGTGTGAGAAACAGACAGGTTTTGTAGTGTTCATTAAACATCTCGACATCTGTTTTAGCTTATCTTGGTACGATCATGAAAAAAGTAGCAATGCTTGATTCATGAACAAATAATTGTATTTTTTTTGAGTCAGCTCTCTCACAATCTGTTACAGGATAGTTCACCCAAATATGCAAATTCTGTCATTAATTACTCACCCTCATGTTAGGACTGGGCGGTTTGGGTAATTTCTTCTTTTCAGAACATCTGACCGATTCTCGATTTTTTTTTTACAGCTTTTAACTAATAAACTTACAAATGTTACTATAACATGATTCAAATCATCTTTTTCTTGTTTTAACCCTCTAGTTAAAGAAAATTCTCTTCTGAGTGCAGCAAACATGGAGTTGTCAACATGATAAACAAATCACTTGTTAAATATCTTTGCAGAAAAGATGCATAAACTACAACTACATCCTGTACTAAATTGTCTTATAGCCAACATGTTATGTCGAGAAATAATAGGCTTCAATGAAAATGCTTTAAAAAAAATCTCAACCATCAATGTAATGCAAATTCAAAATGACTGCTTTTACGCAGAGAATCCGAAAAGTGTACATTTCTAAACTGCGCACTTGTAGATATATCTGTACATTCCTTTAAACAAGTTACATGTCTCATATATTTCTACTTCGTAATAAAGCTCTTTCTGACTTCTGAAGGTATAACACCAGCAGACTATCACCGTGTCACCATGATGCAAACATGAAATATTAGACATACAGTCGATCTTTACAGTTTTTTTTCTGTGTAAACATGGACACGTTTGACTGTTGCAATAGCATCTCTTGCAGTGTCTTATTATAAAAAAACAGCACTGAAATTAAAAGTTCCCTCACGTTTTCTTGCATGGTCTTCTATTCCACTGTCCATGTTGCATCTTTGTCAACACAAAAGCACATTCTGTGTGAACAGCACCTCACTATATGATAGCATCACTCGTGAGCGCTGACATACGGTTGGATCCTTCTTTTCTCTTTACTGTCATGACTGGCATATTGTGTAAGTGTTTAATTGTAACATTTGGTAAAATTACTATTCAAAATTGTGATTCCTCAATTTCTAAAAAATTAAATTGCGGCAAAACATTAAATACCTTTAAAAAAATTTAAATAAACGTTGTTAATCATCAGAACACGAATTAAGATTTTTTTTTAATTATAAAACCTGAGAGCTTTCTGGCCCTGCATAGACAGCAATGCAACTGACATGTTCAAGGCCCACAATGGTAGTAAGGACATTGTTAAAATAGTCCATGTGACATCAGTTGTTCAACCATAATTTTATGAAGCTATGAGAATAAAATCAAAACAAAAATAACTACTTTAATTTAAATGTTTGGGTTAACTATCCCTTTAAGCCAGTTAAATAAATTGGTCTAAATGATTGATTCATGAAAAGGACAAATCTGATTTATGAGTTCTAAACTAATTTGGTCACTCCGAGCTAACTTTTCAGTTTCAGACTTTGAATAAAATGCTCAAGCTGTATGGATCAATCTTATGTTGTTTTACAACCCTTACGAAGCATGAAAAATCTGTTAATATGTAACTGATCAACCGATGATAGTTTGGGGTTCTGCGCCCCTCTAAAACAAACAGCGCTTGTTGAACTGCACCGTACCACTCTGACGAATCACTAGTCTCCCTCCTCTCCAAAACTTCAAATAGACTTGTTGAAGTCTCTGGGAAAGGAATTGATTTGATCGAGCCGAGCGGGTTACGGCGGGTCCCCTTGCGTCCTGCAGGCTGCTGTGATTAACCCAGATAGTGTGTTGTTGGCTGATCCTGGGTCAGGTTTGGGGGTGTGTTTTGCTTTAGGTGTGTGACTGTCTTCTCTACTGATCTATACACACTGACAGCAGGCTGACAACCTGTCCTCTTCAACGCCACTGCTATAGTCTCAGGGGAAGTGAGTGTGTGTGCGTGTGTGTGTGCGTGTGTGTGGTTCATGTGTATGGATATACAAATTTGCACTGACTAGGAATCTGTGAGTTGTTCCAAGGAAAGAACCATCTACAGTACATACTTGATGTATATACCAAAACAAAGTGTGAATATCAATTGATACACAGTTAATATTAAAACACAAATGCAATCACAATATTATAATTCAATACAAAACAGAACTTGTACAATACTGCACATGGGCTGGTAAAGATATAATATATAGAGAACATATTATGTTTATATGTGAATACTGTATTCTGCAACACTGAATTTGACCGTACTCATATTTTTAGATGCAAGATCACACGTTACAAGTTAAATTAAGTTAACAGTTTGGACATACTTTTCTGAATTTGCCTTACAAAAATGCTTAGGATCAGATTTACTAAACAGGGCAAATTAGCATGAGAACGCAATTCTGAAACAGTGCTGATGGACGTGGAAATTTCTGTAGGTCATTTACTGACAATGTGCAAAATAAAGAACACGAAGGCAACATCTCATTTACATATTGACCAAATTAGTGCAAGTGTTAGTAAATCACGTTGCGTGAACTCTTTTTTCCGGTCCAAGACAGGGTAGGTCTAAAATCTCTCATTTAATTTTCTCCTTCAACTTCAAAATTTTCCAACATCGCTGCAGAAGTACTGATGCAATGTTTACAAAGTGAACATGCAAAGAAGATTAAATGCCCTTTACAAAAAAGAAAAGGCAAAATTATGTATGAGTTTTTCGACAAATCTTAATTGTTATGAACCAGAAAAAAATAGATAAAAATAGATAAGACGAGCATTTGAGGTTAAAACGTATATGAATTGTAATAAAAACTAAATTTTAAAAAGATCGATTCGCTAGATAAGACCTGTCTTCTTCGGCTGGGATCATGTAGAGCACTTTGAAGCTGCATTTAACCTGCATTTTGGAAGTACAAACTCAGGAGCACCATAGAAGTCCACTATATGGAGAGAAATCCTGAAAATGTTTTGCTCAAAAAACATAATCTCTTTACGACTGAAAAACATGAAAGAAAGACATGAATATCTTGGATGACAAGTGGGTGAATTATTATATTACAATATATTATACGTAAAAAATTTGTTCTGGAAGTGAACTACTCTTTTAATCAGAAATATAATTCTTCAAAATAAAAAAAAAGATATTGGATAAGCACAAACTCAGCCCTAGCTTAGATTTGCATTCTGGATTGTAAACCATTTCTGAAGTATTGACATGAACCTGAGCAAATTCAGTTTAAATTACTATAGATGTTATTTATGGGTTGAAATTTCATTAAATTGGACCTGAGCATGTGCCTTCCTGGTTGGGTGTAAATGCTTCACTAATGAATGTAAAACTGTCCTGCAGTTCGAGCTATTTTTTACAGAATTCATAGGTCATTACACTTCTGGGTTCTAGACAGTTCTGTGAATGCTCTGCCCATGCTACAACATGGGCTGTATGCAAATATGCACATTTTCCTTCTATATAAGGTGAAAAACAATAAATTAAAAGGGTATTAAGTCAGAATTCATAGTATTCATAAAATAGTCCGCAAAAAGTACCCAGAAGACCTACTATTTGGACAACATTCTGAAGTACAATACTTAACATGAGGCCACAGGCAGTGTTGGGTAAGTTACTTTCAAAAAGTAATTAATTACTAATTAAATCATAATTATTGTACTTAAATTATTTTACAAATTACTCTGTCTGAAAAGCATCTTAGTTACTCAATGAGTAACTTAATGAACTATTTATTCTATCTATCTGAGTCAAACATAGAATAGTTTAGCCTTTTAGCTTTAAAACAACGGTAATACTTAAACATTTTTACCTTCTTTGATTAATAATTAGAAATACTCTGAATAACAACAAGAAAAGTTAAACAATACATTTCAGTTTGGTATGATGTTCAGGAAAAGCCCAACTATAAAATCTTTTCAGGGTACTTTGTAAGTAACTGTAATTAAATTACCTACAAAAAAGCAGTAATCCCTTACTTTACTTTTTCAGTGGATAAATAATTTAATTACAGTAACTAGTACAATTACTCAGTAACGCGTTACACCCAACACTGGCCTCAGGAGAGGATTTGTATTGAAGTGTATGTAGGTCACCTGACAATGACAACATGCTGAAAGAAGTACGTCCAGATTAAATTCATACTACACACATTCATACTACATAGAACCATAGGCGTAATTTGCGGGTGGGACAGGTGTGACATGTCCCCACCACTTTTTCCCAGGGTCGATATTGTCTGTACCAATTTTTGATAGTAGTTTAAAAATATATTGTGGAAGGTATGTATTAAAGGGAATACAAGTTCAACCAATCATTCTTCATAATCTAAAAATCGAATTAATAAAATTGTTGACTCCTTACCCATTAGCCTACTCATATCTTGTGCAGTGCAATAACGACGTGATTTGCAGCTATCACACTTTTCATAATGTCATTATAATATTTTATTTAAAAAATGGAGCAATTCCTTATGCTAAGTAGGCCTGCCCTCTACTAAAAAATGTTCTAGTCATTTAGTCGCACGTCATATTAAACTGATTAAAATAATACTTAGATATATAGGTAGGAGAGCCACTACGCGCTCCGGCTCGCGTTTAAAGCAATTGCCTTCAAGCACCGCCAAAGTGATTATAAACGTTTCAAAGGAAAAGAAGACATTTTAATTATTTATTAATAAACTAGTGCTTTCTGAGTCAATGGAAAGATGAGGTTGCCGAGTGTCTCCACATGGACGTGCCTTTAATAGAAATGCACCTTTTCATACGGACTACAATATTAAAGAATATTACGAAATCGAGTGGGCGAGTTTTCATTATATTTATTTTATTATTCATATAAAAAATAATAATAACCAGTTTTTGTTATGTTTACTAATCAGACTGCAGGTCTCCAGACTGCGACTGACTAAATTTTATGAGTGGTAGCCTACAGTGGCATGCCCACTGTGTTGTTCAACGCATAAAAGCTGCCATTTCTGTTGCATATGACATCAAACAGCAACTTGTTTGAACTGCGCTATGCTTCGAGTCTAGAGCCTGGTTTACACTCACCATGTCAGCAGGAGCACGAAGGTGTTCGCAGCAAAAATGATGCAAATATTGATGTTTTACATTTCTTTTTGTTTTGTTTTCATTTTGAAAAGCTTATATTTGTTGTTTACTGTTTTTTTTCACTACTTTGTTATTGAATCTTACTTTTTTATATAGCCTACTTAATGTGCATTTTAATTAAAAATAACAATCTTTTTTTGTCTTAAAAGGTGAAAGGTGTATATATGTGTAAGCAAAACGGACAATAATGTTTTATTGTAAAACCTGACAATATCGCAAAATCAAAAGTGAAAGCATGTATTTTTCGATGTATTTTTGAAAAGCGTAAATTAGTTTTTCCAACTCTAAACCCAGTCCCCAAGTAAATTAGGTTATATATAAAAAAATTAAAACCTAGCAAAATGAGCTGTGCGGTGTCCCCGCCACTTTTTTAATGCAAAGTTACGCCACTGCATAGAACAGAGTTATTACTTTTTTAAAGTATACCTACTTAGAGAGCACATGATTTCGAAAGCAGTTAACAAAAGAAATTGGTCTAAGAAGAATGTGTCTTCTAAAACACACAACAATACTGTTAGCTGTCAGGTATCATCATGGGAATATTATATGTGAAGGTTTGTACCGTTTCTCATAGAAAAGACACCCTATGACACGGCAGCTGGTGGTTAACCTCAGCTCGCCAGATATCAGGTGGTAGTTTCTCGATTCTGGTATATCATGAGCTCTAATAGCATGACATTATTTCCTGTATCCTCCCAGCTACTCGTTGTTTCTACATTCAGATGAGCATTTTCTCCCTGTAGATTCCACTAGATTGGGAAACCAACCGTAGGACATGTTACTTTATTTAGATAATTAATAGGAGAGATGTAAAAGTTAGTTCATCTTCACGCCAAAGTCTGAGACAAAGCTTTTCAGGCTTGATCTCAAACCCTGACCTGTAATCAACCTTTAAATTTCTATTGAAATGGACCACGGTTGGTGGCCATTAGGTCAAATGCCCGTCCCATATCCTATCAAACCTGCACTACATTGTCTTCACTTAACCCCCAAGAATTTCCTGAAAAGTTTTGCAACCGCCATCAATATACCTAAGTGCACTTTAGTTGGGAATTTTACAAATGAGAGAATGACAGTGGACTGATGGTTTGATGTGAACCATACATTCAGTTTCAATTACTGTTAATTGATGTAGGGGAGTTTGCAGCACGGCTACATTTACACAGTGCAGACAAAAGGAAGGAGAAAGGAGAGGGTGATGTGTGTTAGATGGGAGTGGACGTGTAGGAGAGAAGAATTCCAGGAATCTGTTGGTGGTTGTGCATTACTGTAGCATGTGCACTTAGCGCTTAACCAGCAACTCCAGCAGATTCCCAACAACAGGAGTCCACAAACATTCTTGTCCAAAAAAAGACAAGATGAAACATTCATAAACACAATAAGCTCAGAGAAACAAGAAAGAACACAAGAAAGAAGCTAAGTCTAGCATATACTATATATTCAGATGACCACGTATATAGTGGAGGTATAGCATAAGTCTGAATAATGAAATATGTTTGTTATTAAATTGCAAACGTTAAAATTTAAAAGAAGACATTGTGGCAGACAAGTGAATCATTGAATAAAAAGACCAAACAGTGAATTTAGAAGCCTAAAGATGAAGTTACATGTACTGTTGTTTGGGAATTTTTGGAGGTGAAATCCAGTCATGCTTTCTGAAATGTTTGCATAAAGGTAAAAGATTTCCAAAATAAAAATCTACTTAGGCTAAGTTGGTCATGCCGGTTTGCTGAGTTGACCAACAGAAATCTGTGACTAGTGTCTGAATTTTGATACATGCTATTAACAGTTTTTATTTTCCAGCAAAATGTCACTAGCATTTGCATCTTGTGTCACGTCCTAATTTTTGTAGAATTACATTAAAGCCATAAGGAATTATTATTTTCTTTCTAAATAATCACATTGAATTAACAACATAAAATTGACAGTTCTGATTACTATACATAAAAAAAGGGTTCTAAACATTAAAAACAAATCATTCTTTAAAATGTCACATTTGATCCTCTACGTTCTACAATTGGTGTAAATATTTCACCTTTCTCTAAACCTTTGCCTCTTCTGCTCTTGGTTTCTCTCATGAAGCATGGTTATGGTCTATTTAGTCTATATCTTGTGTGAACAGATTCTGGCAAGTTTTAATAAAGAGAATGTCCGCAATCATTTAAAAGCCTCTTCTTTCCTATTTCTTTATCGCTCACTTAAACACACACACATGCGGCTATCCCTTGCATGTGCACGTGGGTGGATGGAGCGAACCAAAAAAACGGAGCGAGAGAGGCCAAGGCCTAACCCCACTCCGGCATCTTCATCTCTTCCCTCTTCTCCCTCTCTGGTTCTAAATGAAGGCTGTGTGTGCCCCTTGCCCCCTTCCCCTCCTCCTCCTCCTCCTCTCTCTCTGCTGCTGTGTGGAAGATGGCCGCTGGTCTGAGAGTAGGTGGGTGAGACTCATTTCCTGTGCTTCTCAGGGCCTCGTTGCTTCAATGGCAGCAGCAGCTTCCACCATCCAGGGGCCCTGTTTGGTAGCAAACACAGGTCGTCTACATCTTCTCCTCCGTCTACTCTTCCTCCTCTTCCTCTTCTACTGCCGCCTCCGCCATCCGTGCCACGGCCCCCAGGGGCCCTCAGTATGCCACAGTCTGGGGGGCCCCCAGACGAGCTTTATGAGGAACGGGCCCCGAAGGCCTCACCCACTGAGGTAAGTCCAACAAACACCCAATAGACCACTTATCCTTCAGCTTTGTGTGTCTCTTAATATATAGCTCCTTTTTAAGAATCTGTCAGATTGTTGTGGGTGATTTGTTGCCTTTTACTTTTTTTTTTTGCATTGTCTGCTCTGTTCCTGCATGTTCTCTTTTTCTGTTAATTCATGGTTCTGCTTTTTCTTCCTTTCTGTGAGAAAAATAAAGGCCTGTGTGTAGGGATTTCCACATATTCCAAAGATTTCCACACATTTGACACAACTTGATAGTCAAAATTCACACGTGACCACAAGCAATCAAATCATCCATAACACATTTGACCATATTCCACAGAATTCTGCCAGTTTTCCCTCAAAATAAGTGTACAAAAAATTCAGGACGCCTAACGTCCCCTGTGCATTTGTCATTCTGATGACTATAATGACGACTTCCGCAGCTGAGGATCTTCTGATAAGAGGGGGATCCAGGTGGCGATAGAAATCAATAGTGATGGACAATCCAGAGGGGAAGGGTGGGTTTTTGTTTTCTTCAGTGAGAGCAGGAAATTGCATTCTCCCCGTGTGTGCTGAGGTGGCATTTGGTTTCGCAGGACCTCCCCCCCACCCAAGAAGTTGTACCATCTCTGTGGACAAGCCATCTGTTTGCTTAAACCATAATGTGTCACTGTTACGCAAGAGAGGGTGGACCGAGAACAAGGGGGATGGGCCACACCTATACACGTACAAGCTGCACGAAAAAAAACAAAACAAAAAAAAACAATTGGATCTGCAACCCTCCACCTCCCAAACAAATACACACCTCTTCTCTTTGTCTCCACCTGTTGGGTATGCTGTTGAGAAACCCAAACCGAATGAATAAAAATAATAGACAAACATTACACAAAACTTTACTCAAATGTCAGTAAAATAAGATACATTGACTTTGCCAGACTTTTAAAGAGAATATATGTTTAATTAAATTTTTCTTAATTTTTTATATTTATTTTTTCTTAATTCTTTACTTAATATTTTTTCTTAAATAGACAAATTCTCAATTTACTCCATAGATATGAATATATACACAAAAGCAAAATTGCTCAAGAGTGAGATGTAGATTTTTCTAGTAGACCCAACTATCAAAGACTTACATTAAAAATAGAAATGATATTATAAATATGTTTTAACGTTAATAAGCAATAAATACTAACTAAAAATATTTTTTGCATTTTTATTTTTTGCATTAAAGACCAAGACAGCTTTTTTGCATGCTATCCTTTGCATTTCAGGTTTTGTTCAACTCTTTCTTTGCTTTTCTTTTCTCTTCAAGGGTCCCGTCTGTCTCTTCTGTTTCTAGTGTGTATGTTTGTGTGTTTTACCTTATGAACTTTCATGCCTCAGGAGTACACACCTCAATACAGACCTGTGCTCAGAAGTACACAAGTGTTGATGTGCATGTGTGTGTATTCTTACAGGAGGAAATGCAAGAAGACAATAGACCAAATAACAATGCAGGTACGTGTGGTGTCTGCCCACCACATGACTGCCTGTTATTTTTCACATACATAAGCCGATATCCTGGCGTTAGTTCTCACCTCTCTCTCTCTTCCTCCCTCCCTCTCGCTCTCAGGGCTGGAGCGTGTCCAGGTTCCTGTAGAGGAAGATCAGATGGTGGAGGAGAAGCATGGAGTGTGTGTGGCGGAGGTGCAGGGCGGAGGGCCGGGCTGGCGGCAGGAGCTCGCCTGCTCTCTGTGTAAGCAACTGTTTAGCAGCCTGCTTCAACTGAGACAGCACGAATACAGCCACACGCTCTCGCTCATGGCCCTCTCGCTGGACTGCCTCGACCACCATCGCCCTCTAGTGGCCACATCTCCTCTCAACCCTCCGCCAGCGCGCTACCATTGTTCGCAGTGTCCCGCAAGCTTCACCCTCAAGTCCAACGCCGACCGCCATGAGAAGACCATCCACCTCAAACGGAAGCTGATGCAGTGCATGTACTGTCTCAAGCACTTCCGCGACCGAACAGACCTGAACCGCCACCTGTCGTCCGTGCATTCCAGTGACCGCGTGTACACGTGTCCCGCTTGCTCCCGAACCTTCAGCACGCAGAAAAACCTGGCTACCCACGGCAAGGTCTGCTGTCAGTCGGGAATCTCGCCCACTGAGCAGCTGTGGAACCTGCACGGCTTACAGGAAGATGACCATATCCGTATAAACGATTGATTCTCCAAACCAGCAACATTTATTACTTCATTACAAAGGGAATGTGATACAAACTTCAGGTCATCCCAAACCAGGCCTTCCCCAACTTTTGGCCACAGCACTGTTGACATTTCTACACTTCTTTTTTTTTTTTTTTTTTACTGTACATCAGATTTGTATGTTCTTCGAATACCTAAACCGTCAGGTTCCTTTTATGACTACTGCATATGGCTGCTGAGGCACAAACGCTATGCAAAATAAAGACATTTTATGTAATTTCTCTTGTCGCATATAGAGCTGTCTGCTTTTTGTACAACACAGGATTATTCAAGGTTTTACTGAAGATTGGAGAACATAGAGATTTCCGTGCATTGGATGCCAATGCTTTTTCATTCTGGGTGGCTTCGCACCCCTCTCTTTGCCAGCGAACTAATCTTATTATGCTTAGATGGACTCAGGCGCAGGGTTTACTAACTCAGAGTAGTAAATTTAGCTGTTAAACCTGTGCACAATGCTGCCCTCTGCAGGAGAAACTCTCTCTTGTATTCTGCACTTGTGTGACAAGATGATTAGGGATGAAAACGATTAGGCAATGTGCTAAATCTTTCAGCAAGTTAGGTTTTCTTCAAATGTATGCGTGTGTGTGTGAGTGCATTGAATCATGTCAGTAATTAGCTCTTCTCGGCTCTCTCCCATCCTAAATCGCACTGATAAAAGAGATGTAAGAGGAAAAGATGTAAGTCCTTTAAAGTTGTGACCGGTCCTTGTGTGACCTCACACTAGTCTCCAACCTGACCGTAACAGCCAGTAGAATGATTGAAGGTGTTTCTGGACAAATTATAGTTGTGTTTTTATATCTCTAATGTTAAATCTCATGGAGCGCCCAAGTGTTTTTTAAATCTTGAAAGTTAGCTGTGTTTTTGTCATTGAGTGGTCAGACCACAAATGTATTAAGTTGAGGTCGTGGATATCTTTGAGGCAGTCTACACTTGTAGTAATACCTAGAGGAAACATCGTTAATTAAACCAGTTAATTATTAATTACAATTTTCACACAACATATGTCATAAAATGTCCAGGTTACAGAATGAAAGCATGACGGTTCTCTTTCAAAATGTTAAGTGTGTTGCTGCACTCAATGTGGGGTGAATTGTGAAATGAATCACTGTTTATCGTCTATGCAAAGAAAGAGAGAGAGATCTGCACTGACGTTTTCAAGGTCTTAGCACTTTCTCCTCAGGAGACGAAAGGACTGATGCACTCTGATATTGTCTGAAGAGGTTTGAATGGTGGGTGTAAAAACACATCAGACATCTCAGTCACGGCTGTTTTGAATTGCACTATTTTTTATAACTGAAATGGAAAAAAAATAATATTTCAACTAATACCAGATTTCTGTAAATTATGTATTTTGGAACATTACTATTGATGTAATTTTTTAGGCAATAAATTTTGACGTAAAGCATCATGAAAACTGTGGTCATTTGATTTGACAAATAATAAAAATAAATTGAGAACCTGTTATATAAAAAAACGTCAGCTACAGATTTTTAGTTAGGTCACAAGGGGTTTATTTGCTATTTTAAATTTAAGCTTGTTGTCATCATATATCAGATCAAAGCATCAGCTGTTTAAAAAGTGTAGATTGTCAATTTCACGGCAGCTGTTCAGATTCTGAGGTAGTAAATGTGAAACGTTTTGGTTTTGTCATTACAGCAGCACATGCTCATCAGGTCTTTCATGTGTATGGATTATTAGTTAAACCTGGGCTTCAGGTTTGTTCTTACCTAAATGGCGCTCATCCGCTTATTAGCTAGACCAATGCCTAATGAGATTACAGTCATCACAGTATGAATAACACAAAGCACATGCCTCTGTATGAGTCTTTTACTAACAGAAGACTGAAAAAATAGAACAAGAACAAGAAGTAGTGGAATTGATGTTTGCTTTTGTGAGTTTGGGTTGATAATTTGTGCAGCAATTGTTCAGCAAACAATAGCAAGCTATGCTATGCTGCATTGTGGGTTTTTCATCTTTCTTTGTTGAATTTGAGCAGTAAAATCTGTTTCGGTGCTGTGGTTGCTAGGGAAACTGTCTTTTGGGGCTGCTTTTGGTAGCTAAGGGCAGGTGAGTTAGGGAGAGTATCCCTCTCGCAGTTTGTCAGTGCTTTGGCTATCTTCAGTGTCTGCCACTAGATGACACAGTGAAAGGATAGGAGGGATTGGACAGAAAATACAGTGACTGATGTGAAAGTACCAGTAATAATAAATGCACACATGTAGAAATCGAATATTCAAGCTGTTTATATATATATATATATATTTTTACCTCTAAACTAAAAATGAATATTTAAGCTGGATTTAAAAAAAAAAAAAACTAAAAAGCTAAGAAGGAGACGTTTATTCATCTTTCTACTTTCAGTATTAAATAAAAAAACTAATGAACGAATGATACACTGATTGTATCCCTCCACGGAACGCCAACTTAAAAAGTTTGGTTCATACAGCAAAAACTGAAAATTTCAATATTGACCTTTTTTTTAACCATTTTTCGTTTGCCAGATTGAATGGAATAATTGAATGATCAGATGATACACGGACCAGATGAACATGAACTGATTAACAATCAAATTAACAATCAAAACCAGCCCAGCATGAGCCCAATCATGTCCCTCCATCACGTTCCGGGGAGGTCACTTCAAGCCCCTGCAACCCATCGCAACAGTGTAAAATCATCCTATTCTGAAGTAAAACTGCAGGCATCGCAACCCTGTCACCAAATTTGTTTGTGCATCAGTAGTGTGAAATTTGGGGTGGATGAATGCTTAGCTGTCGAGAAAGTACTTTAACAATGTATTTTTAAATATGGACCTTGTAATGGCCATTTTTTTTATTGAAGCAAATTCAAATTCGTATTTCTTTTCATTTAGAGGTAATATTTGACCTGGACATGTTCTTCCTGCTGGCTAATTCTGATGTAGAGTAATGTCCTTGTTTGGGTTAAACCCCTCATAGCTTTACAGAATGCTAATGCTATGTTCAGGGCTTTAACACTTCACTTATATTAACTCTCATACTTCCAGTGGCATCATCTGCATGTGTTCAGACTCTGATCAGCTCTCCTAACATCTCTTCATCTCTATCCACAGTTAATGACTTCACAGTGATCAGGAAGAAGTTTAAGTGCCCATACTGCAGTTTTTCCGCCATGCACCAGTGCATCCTGAAGAGGCACATGCGTTCACATACGGGCGAGAGGCCGTATCCCTGTGAGATCTGTGGGAAGAAGTTCACCCGGAGGGAGCACATGAAACGCCACACACTGGTGAGTGCAGCACCAACAGGAGCTGGCAGTGAGTGCCAGCACTTAAAGGGATAGTTCCCCCCAAAATTACATTTGAAGCATTGTTTACTCATCCTGAAGATGTTCAAAAGACCATATTTTGAAGAATGTAGTTAACCAAATAGTTTCCGGTAAACATGGACTTGACTACTGGCAACTATTTGGTTAACTACATTCTTCAAAATATCATCTTTTGTGTTCACCAGAAGAAAACAGGTTTGGAACAACTTGAAGGTGATAATGCCATATTTTTCATTTTGGAGTGGACTGTCCCTTTAAGAGTGTTAAACATAACATTGTGGAAGCAGTTTCAATAATTACATCTGGATATTTATAATTAGATTAAATGCAATAGCAAATATTTAATATAAATATCTTGTAAAAATGTTTGAATTTCAAAGCCAATGGTTTGAAATTTCTTTTCAGTTTTTTTGACTATACACAGCATATGTGCTTTTTGTAAAGATGTGTGTGTGGGAGACATTCAAGTCTCTAGTGGGCCCCTATTAAATTAGCATTCTGCCATATCCCATAAACCCCTCTTATCTCAGTTTTTCTGCCCTTATTGCCAGCAGTTTTTAACACCCCCTGTCCTTTTTCTTTCTTAAAGCCTGTATTTACTGTATCTTCTCAAGGGAAGCACACATAAACAAGCTTTGGCGCATGTTCTTGGTCTCTGTGTGGCTAAGAGATGTGCCACAGAAATTAGCTCTGGTTTAGAGCATCTCAAAGGGCCTGTAATAGTGTGACATGATAACAGACAGCGCTGCTTCTGCTTAGCGCTGAAACATTTAACACCTAAACATTGCTTAATTCATTGATCTGCACCATGATGGATTGCACCCAGTATGCTACACCGCCACATGTTGTCACCGCTTCGTTATAATGTGGTGAAAAATTCAAAGGTCTGCACAAGAGACTGTAATGGGCTGAAAGCTTCTGTTTCCTTGTGAATCCAGCAGAGTGAATCCACTGCAGATACAGTTTTATTTGAGATGATATACATGTAATGCTAATAAAATGTATCACACTAGAGCATGACATTATAGCAATCTTTAGGTCTTGGGTTAGATTCCCAAACAAATGTTTTGTGATGACAAAATGCATACTTTTAATCCAATGTAAGATGCTTTGGATAAAAGTGTATTGCAGATGAAATGTACATTCTACATTAATGTTGCAAGTTGCTATGTTGCTAAGCAACTGTAAATAGCCTAATGAATTACTGTATATCAGTGATTGCCAATGAGTAACCGGTTTTATTTGGCAAAAAGCCTTATTGTTACTGAATTAAACTATTTATTAAACATTAGGGTCTTTTAAAATATTGCTGTCGCTGCAGCATATGCTGAGCAAAAATCTCAGTATAAGTATTTTCCTATATTTTCTTCCTATATTAACTTGCAGTGTTACATGTAAGTGAGGCTGAGAAAAGAACACACACGGCAAACAACAGGTAAATGCCGTTATCTCTGTTCGCGGAGTAAATATTTTTACATGGCTTTTTAAAAATGCTGGGCAGCCGGTGTTTCATTTTGTTTTTGGCCAATCAGTGCACACTTACTGTACATCACTGATAGTTCCTATAGAAATGTTTTAGACCCTACTCTGAAGTAGGGCTGTGAAATTGGCTGAAAAACTCAATTAAAATTTTGCACTTAAATATTAGCAATATTCAGATTCTTTTCAAATTTAAAATTGGCATAATTTCAGTTAGGGGGAAAAGCTTTTGGCTGCTCTCCTGAGGGCACATTGAGCAAAATATTACTAATGCACGTTTATTCAAAGCCATAAAATAACACTACTATCTTTGAGGAAAAAAGTGCTGGTGGAGAGGAGACCGAGTGATGAAGCCAATCAGCAGATATGGGGATTGTTAGGAGGCTGTGATGGTCAGAGGCCAATGGGCGAATTTAGCCAGGATGCCTAGGTCACACCTCTACTCTTTTCGAAAGAGGGATTTTTAATGACCACAGAGAGTCAGGACCTCGGTTTAACATCTCATCCGAAGGACGGTGCTTGTTGACAGTATAGTTTCCCCATCACTACACTGGGGCACTAGGACCCACACAGACAATTATTTAGCACACAGAAGCTAATTTAGTTTCCACAAACAGAGTTCATAGAACTAAAACCGTTCCTAGTTCCTGAGGTGTGAACAAAAACAAAATGCGTGTACTTCTGCCAATAGTGCTAGGGCCTATGAAAAGGTTCCTTCGAAGCAAAAGCCCCTTTAGTAATGACCAGTGTTGAAGAATATATGAGATGACTAACTTGCATGCACTTGAATTTTGTAACACAGTATTAAGATGGTACTGACACAGAATGTTTTTGAGTGCTGTTTCTTAACAAGGCATTGTCACTTTTTCTCAGGTGCACAGCAAGGACAAGAAGTACGTGTGTAAAGTATGCAGTCGTGTCTTCATGTCGGCTGCCAGTGTGGGCATCAAGCACGGCTCTCGGCGTCACGGTGTCTGTGCAGATTGCTCAGGTCGAGGCATGGCTGCCCTGCTGGACCAGAATGGCGAGGACGGCTCGCCTGAAGAGGAACTCTTGTATCCGGGTGACCACCGTTTCCCTGATGACACCGCCGATGGAGACGGGGAAGAGGAGATGATGGTGGAAGCAGAGCTGATGGGAGAAGGTGAAGGAGAAGAGGAGAATGGGAAATGGCGGGCTGGCTCAGGGATGTCACAGCGGGACGACAGAGTAATAGATGATGGCAAAGAGGAAAGCGACTCAGCTCTGGAAGGAGACGCCAGGACGGGAAGCGAGAAAGACTTCAGTTGGATCTCCTAGTCCAATGCCTGGATCCTAGTCCAAGGTTGACCACCTGTTCCTATAAAGAGATATACTTAAGGCGAGGCAATCGGATCTCAGCATGTGGAAGGAGCCGGATACAGAGAGATCCATGTGATGCCCACAGGGCTGCCAAAGGAGAGACAGAGGAGAGTCCTCTCGCCCCGACTCTATGTGCTTCTGACCCAAGCTTCAGTTTGTCTCCTTTCTTCCTTGAGGACCAAACGGGTTTCTGTGTATGTGTTTGCTATTTCTTCAGACAAAAGAGATTGTGTTGTCTCGGGAGATTGTCCAAATCAGTACTACGCTTTGATGGGTCAGACAAAGAACGTGTACGAAAGATGTGCTCTTGCCATACAGTCGGCTTGGCTGGCTTATCTATTGCACAGCAGTTCACGTCAGAAGACTTGCAAGACTTTTTTTGTTGTTGGTACATTGTTGTTTTCTGCAAAGAGAAACTGCAACAGACTTGCACTTTAAACGTTGACTAAATTCTTATAGATTCCCTGTTTCTGTGGTTTACATTTTTATTCCAATTTACATAGATGAATATGGTGACCGCACCTACCTTTAAGGATACAAAGTACGTCCTTATGACTGTTATATATGAACATTTGTGCTAGGTTTGCTAATTATAATGTATGCCTTGTAATGTTTTATTTCGTTGCAATTTTCATTCCTGAACATTTATATCAAGGGGAAAAATCATGTATATAGATACATATGAGTGAGATGTTGATTTTGTGTTCTCTACAAAAAAACGGTAAAGGGGAAGATGGGTGAACACTATGCAGAAACAAATTTTTCTAGTTCTCAGCAGTCTTTATTCTCTCTATTATGGGAGAGAAAACTAGTCTTCAGCAATGGCAAAGCAGAGAGACTGGAGGAGAGAGAGTATATGAGTAGATTTATAGAAATATTACTTGTTTTCCACTGTAATATTTCCTCATTATTTGCATTCCATAGTGGACACAGTCAGGGAGGGTTATGGTTTTATACAGAGGGTTTCCAGTATGGTGCGTTTCTATTAAAAAAAACAAAAACAAAACAAAACCCGTATGCAAATGTGTGTATTTTGTAGGTTCGGTGTGTGTGTGTGAGGGGTATTTAACTCAAGCTAACATCATTCAAAAGCCTTTATCGAAGCAGTTTCAGACTCTCTCCTCTTGTCCTTGTATTTGACATTTCCTCGCAGCCTTGCCATTGTACAATACTGAGTCTGCCTCTGAAATCTTAAAGCCGTGTGATATGACAGGGAGATATCATGCCTTCCCACTAAATATTTACTGCTCTAACTTCTGGAATATTCAGAAATATGCATCAATTTCTTAATCAATGAACCACAGCTTTCTTTTGTTGTCAGTCCATTTAAGATGACAAAACACTTTGTAATGAGACCACGGGGACTGATGCGTGCTGTAAAGTGAAATTTCTGTTCATTTATTTGGGTTTAAATGGTTATTTATTTGGCTTGTGTGTGTTTGAGGGAGAGACTGTCTAGTCTTTTTACACATCCTTACCATTCTGTTTGTGAGTGTGTGTGTGTGTGTGTGTGTGTGTGTGTGTGTGAAGGACCGGGTTCATGAATGTCTTTTTACTCATTGTTTTAACAGTCTGTGCCAGAATCTTTGACAATGGAAATAAAATGCTTTATTATGCTTTACTTATGATTAACAAATTTTAATTATTAATGTTACTGTTGATATTGTTGTAATTCTTATTGTTATTATGATCATAATTATTGTTATTGTTATTATTACGTGCTGGAGGCTAAGCTTTATTATCTGTTTAATTTTTATATTTCCTTTCTTGAAAAATGGTGTAAAACTTTCCAATCTTGCCTTTCTATGGACAGCAAGCCATGCGGCTATCAGAAGTAATTATATTGTGCCAGTTCCATGCATTTCTGAGTGATATTTGAATTTTCCTTATTATTCTATTTTGTTTCGATGGATGACCTTCTGAGAGCTAAACTTACTAAGTGTTGACAGAAAGGTATATACAGCACTCGCTTCTATATTACTAACATACACTAAGTAATGAATATTATACCAAAAAAGTTATAATCTGGTATACTTTGTATACATTCAGTGCTTTTGTTTTGATTTGGTGTACAGGTGCAAAGCTTTGATCAAACAGTGAATTGCTTGGTTGATTTAATTTTTTCCCTCTACATTGAAAAAGCACAGATTATGGTGTTATGTTATTAAGGGCCACTTGAAAGTACATTTTAAAGAAGAATTGCAGCTTTAATTCTGTTTCCCTTGGAAATGTGCTCAAGTTTTAATGGATGTGCTCTACTGTATGCCATCACTCTGCATCTGAAATAAGAAGGCTGGCCACTGTCATGTGGAATTATGGGAAATGTATGCTTTGCAATGAGAAATTGTACAAGTTTTAGACCTCAAATGTCATTGGCCCAAGAGCCAGGCACAATTGCTATCCAAATTCCTATTGGACATTTAGCTTTTTTCCTGTTTGTTTAATTTATTGTGTTCTTTACCTTTAATTGAAATAAAATCTGTTGGAATTTAAAACCAAACTGGATGACATAATTTGAATCCAATTCATTTATTCAAGGAAATAGCCCCACAGTAATACCAGTAAATTGTCGTAAACTTACCAGAATGACTTTACCTGTAAATTCAAAAATGCACTGTTCACACAGGCAACAACGTTCCATCTTTTTTCTGGTAAAGCACCATTCACACATCAATTTCAAAATACAGGTAAATTCTGTGACATCATTAATCAGTGTTGTTTTTGTAAACATGAAGAGATATACATGGGCAGTGTTTTTGTTGATGTTCATCATAGAAGACGACTTCAAACCAAATTACAGAGCGCAAAGTGCATGCGTTATCTGCTTCAGAAAGTTATTACCAGTATTTGCCCCATAGGCAATGTTTTTTTTTTATTTCAACAGCTCTGGATTGGCCCAGAGTACATGTCTTATGTCATGAACTTATATGTGCTCATACCGGTAATCTCGTTCTGCGTTCACACAGAGCAGAATTCCGGCAATTTACTCTATGTACTTGACCTACAAGTGCACTATAAGTGACCCATTGTTGGTAAATATTTAAAGTGCTTGTGAGTGCATGCACATGTAGGTTTTGCCCATATAAATTTATATTTTAAGATGGTGTACAGTACATTCTGCCAATTCTGGTGCACAGTACACTGTAGCATTTCTTGCTTTTTTATTCCAGTTTTGTTCAGCTGTCTTTATCTGTTAAACCAAAGCTATTTGCTGCAACCTACCAATAAGCCACTTCTCATTACTTCTCAACACACAAATGAAACAATATGGACCAATGTAGACACTATACTATCATACACATAAACATCATTATATACCAGATACTTATTTAATTTAATAATTATGTTGCTTGTTTCTGAAGAGATTGAAAAGGCCTCATGTAGCGAATTGATGTGTTTTTGTAAGAAATATCGAATCTAGCTTGCGCTCACCGTTGAAGCAGCTCCGGGTGGATGACGAAGGACGTCATGAACACGAAACTGCAGGGGACAGATCAAAACAAAACAAACAGTCATGAATTAGCGGTACAAAATTAATATTTGTAAAGAAGAATGTTGGAGGATTCGATATAAGCCAAGATGAAACTGTTTTTCCTTTGCTGAAGAATGGAAACTTTGCTTCCTTTGCTCCTGTAAACAAACGTTGGTTTTCACGAGACTCAACGGCGCAAGCACCATGCAGACGTCTTACGTCATCAGTCCGGAGCTGCTTTCATGTACAACTGTTGGCGCAAGCTAGATTAAAGTTATTACATTTTGAATATGTATATTTTTTTTTTTTTACAAAAATGCAATGATTCGCTACAGGAAGCCTTTGTACACCTCCATCAAGCCGTGTGAGGTACTTTTTTTATTAAGGATGAATGTGCTTTATTTCACTTCTTTTGGACTGATGCACTGCAACACCGGCTGACTGCCATTAAACAGCTTGGAAGATCAAAGTCAATTTTTTTCTATAATACACATTCATCTGAAAGAAGCAAGTCATATACACTTAGGAGGGCTTGAGCAACAATGTGGATTGATGTAATTTGTAGAAGTGGTGTGCTGCACTTTCAAACGAGAACTATTTAAAAACATCATAATAGACCTTTAAATGGCAGAAGGCATAGCGCACATCTAAAAAAGTCAAAGCAACAAATTAATATTACTGAGACATTAAGATTTTCATAAGAAACACCAATTTACATATTTAAGTAACTGTAACGGATTACAGTTACATTTATTTTGTTATTTTAATTACATAACATCATTACATGTAACTAGTTACTCTCCAACAGTGTGACGGGATCACCAAGATTGTTTTAGGTAACACTATAAAGTGGTTTATTCTACTGGTTTAATCTTGCTTATGAGTGGATACTGTGATAATGCAATGTTTCTATCTTGAGGTGAATTGCAACTCAATTATTTTTCTTCTACACAAAATTTCGCTCTCAATATGTCAATATGAAAGACATTTTAGCCTACCAAACATTTCATTCAAACTACAGTTGCTTAAGAATTTTCCTAAAACACTAAACAGCAATAATGTTTGTGGAGTCTTTCCATCCTACATCAGCCTGCTTTTCCTGTCTGCCCAGCTTCCCCGCCTGTTGTGATCAACATCAGACAGATTTTATTTATGTCCTCATAGAACTGTGAAGGATTAAGGGTCAGAGCGGTTTCAAATCACTATATATTTCTAGCACTGACGGCACATAGCTATTAAACACGAGAAACAGGTCTGTTTTACTGGCCATGTAACCACCCAGCTGGGGTTCTCTTATCTTGTTGTCATCTTGTAATTCCAGACAGATAAAATATTTGTAGGTGAAATTGTTGGGGTCTGAGCCACTGGGGCCACTTGACTGGCATGTCCACCTGCTGCTGTTTTTCTCCACCAAGCTCTCCCTCTCTCTCTCAAGTCTGTCATGTTAAAATGCAGGGGACGGACCAGCTGACTCAAGCTGCTGGAAAAAGTCTATGTCCGTATCTCCCCACTTGTTCCATAAATACCACCCCCTCGTTGAATGGAAGTTATTTTAGATCGTACATGTGGGATAAGGCCTTGAGTTCTGCCACCCGCCCGGAGCTGAATAGCACGCACAGCACTTTGAAACCAGTGGCTGTAGTTGAGTTCTTGAAAACACAAAAGTGGACATGTCTAAGGACACTGATCAGGAGTCATACGCAGAGGAGATCGATGAAGATGAGATTCTGGCAGGCCTGTCGGCGGAGGAGCTCAGACAGCTCCAGAGTGAGATGGACGACATCGCTCCTGACGAGAGAGTGCCGGTGGGAATGAGACAGAGAGACGCTTCTCAAAAGACAACAGTCCAAGGTATTGCATTCTCTCGCCTTGGTTGTTAATATATTAGACTGTTTGTTGCCATTAATCATGAGAACATAGGGAATCTTTGTTAAAAAGCTCTGAGGTGTAGGAAAAAAAATGAGTTTAACACTTTAACACTCACGCCTACTCCATCTCTAACTAGCTCCCAGAAGACCGTTGCTAAAACTGGTGGTAGTATCATACTGTAATTTAAAGCAATGAAATTAAAAATATTAAAGAAATATCATGCTCACATTAATGTCATTGTACTGGACATATCAGCAGTCCTGACCTCTAGCACAACATGAATTCTAACATGATACTTAGACAGTTTTCAGACAAAATTTTAGATGTTTTATTCCCTTGTTTGTCTAAATAAATCACATGTTTTGGTGATACCAGTGTCACAGAAATGACTCAGCTAACAGCATACACAAGAAGCTATTTGTGGCTGAAATCCGACTTTCATTGGTAGTCACATAATGATAAATAGTTTACCTATTGAGAAAAATGTGATTATATACTTTTTTGAAAAATGTATTCATTTATTTTTCCAGAATGCAGCGAACCCCAGTCAGAAGAGGAAATCGATGAAGATGAGATTCTGGCAGGCCTCTCAGCAGAGGAGCTCAAGCAGCTCCAGAGTGAGATGGAAGAAATCGCTCCTGATGAGAGAGTGCCAGTGGGAATGAGACAGAGAGACCAAACTGACAAACCACCCACTGGATCATTTGATCACAGATCACTGGTGGAGTATATATACTGGGAAAAAGAGTCCAAACGTATGCTGGAGGAGGAGAGAGTTCCCACAACTCTATTACCCAGTCAGGTAACTGTAGTTATTGTCTGCCTTATTCAGTGTATTACATGTCTCATAAACTGTCCCTAAGTGCTTAGAGCTCTGATTATAAATCATAGATTTTTACTATTTATAACTGCTGCAACTAGGAGGCCAATAACACTACAACAACAAATGCCTTGAAACAGCAACTGCGCTGTCATGCAGCATTTAAAAATGGAACACTCTATTTTTAGGCTTTGCGCAAGTGGTTGAAGATTAAATGTTTCGTAATTCGTAGTCTTTAAAAGTTGTTCAACACTTCAGAATTTTGTCCATTTGTCATCATCAGAAGAAAGCCCAAGAGGAGCTTGAAGCAAAAAAAGAAGATAAAGTTGAAGAGGTGGAATATGTCTATGAGGAGATCATAGAGGAGGTTGAAGGAGGAGAGGGAGATGTTGTTGTTGATGAAGTGATTGAAGAAGTGATAATGGTGGTTGATGAAGACCAGCCTGCTAAGATAGAACCTGATGACTCTGGGCCTGTAGCGACCTCAGAAGATTGTTTACAGCCACCTCCAGAGTTTGCAGATACAAAAGTTGAAGTAAAGACTGAACAATCAGAACTTAATAAGACAGAATGTAAAGTGAATGTGGAGACGGAAGCAGATTCCACCCAGTCTGAACCTACTCCCTCGTCATATGAGAACTGGGTTCCCGAGAAAGAGGAAAGGGTCATATCCAAGCTGAAGATCCCAAAACTTGCACTAGGTGGAAGTGCTTCAAATAAAAAGACTGCAAGACCTTCTGGGAATGAAACCAATTTGGAGACCACTTTGGTTAAGATCCGCAACAACAACCCCTCTGTCACAGATGTCAATCTCAACAACATTGAAAACATTCCCAAAGAAATGCTCCTTGATTATGTCAACGCACTCAAGAAGAACAGACACGTTAAGACCTTTAGCATCGCAAACACTGGTGCAGATGAAAATGTGGCATTCGCTCTGGCTAACATGCTCAGAGAGAACAGAAGCATCACCACACTAAATATTGAATCAAATTTCATCACAGGAAAAGGGATTGTTGCAATAATACGTTGCCTTCAGTTCAATGAGACACTCACTGAGCTCCGCTTCCACAACCAAAGGCACATGCTAGGACACCATGCAGAAATGGAAGTGTCTCGTCTCCTCAAAGCTAACAATACACTTCTCAAGATGGGCTACCACTTTGAAGTCCCTGGGCCTCGGATGGTGGTCACCAACCTCCTCACCAGGAACTTGGACCGTCAGCGGCAGCAGAGAATGGAGGAGCAGAAGCTCCAGCAGATGAAAGAGCAGAGGAAGGTCATGGAGATGTACATGGAGATGTACGAGGACTCCCTAAACTTGCCCCCTGGTATGCTGGAAATGCTCGGAGGATACATACCATTGTCCCTATTGCAGGGTTCACATAATGGAGCTGAGGAGACTCCTGAAGGTTCTCCTGAACCTTCACCACACCCAAGTCCTCCTCATCAGCTCCGCAAGACTCAAAATCTAGCCCCACAACAGCATCCTCCTAGTTCAGACAAAGGAAACCTCTTGGAAGAAGTACATCTGAAAAAGACTCCGAAACGAAGGGATCTGCTTCTGGAATTAAACTTAAGGGATGAAAGGAAAGAGGGAAGAGCTAATGTTCAGCTAAGAAGTGTTTCTAAACAAAGAGGCACAGCAAGAGAAGGACCTGCAGATGAGAGAGCCAACCTGAAAGATATGATAAAAACTCTAAAGCCGGTTCCTCGAAGGCGACAACCACCTAAAATTGATCTAACACCTCGGGATCAGCTGCTCAGCGAGATACGACATAGCAACGTGGCCTATCTCAAAGCGGTATGTAATGTTGAAGTTTCTTGAATTAGCAGTTAATTAGCTGAGAGTAGGGATGTCAACGATTAATCGATGATCGATTAATTGTCGATAAGAGATGCAATCGATTAAGGCTATCGATGGTCGGTTAACCGATTCAATGTTGGGCTGCGTGCGGCTCATGCGCACTCAACACGTGCGAGCGGCTGTGAGTGACGGTGACGATATATAAAAGCATCATCATTCATTCACAATGTACAAATTAAGCTTTTAGTGTGATTTAAACTTTAAAGTACATTAAAATAGAAACAACATAAAAGTTCTTCAACATTAAATGCAATAGAAATGTAGTTACTAATCATTTCATCAGATAACAGTTTTATATCGTGCGCTTTGCAGGGCTGCGGGACACAGTGACAGGACAGGTAGTCTATTCATTCCTACAACTTGTTAATTCATTCCTACGAATTATTAATGTGGCAATTGTCCATGTTTCATTAATTTTGTTCCCTAAATAACCCATGATTTAAGTGAAATAAGGGAACAAATTAATAAATCGAACGAATTCTTAATTCATGAAATCTTTAATTTCCCTTCCCATGTTTACCACAGTAAGAGATGCGAAAACAGTTATTAAAAGCGAAAGATAATAAAATAAACCTGGGAAATTAGAGGGTTAGACTATGAAGATTTAGGAAAAGAAACAATGCCTAAATATACTGAATTTGTGGAAATTAGTGACCAACCGGCAAACCAGAACAAAGCCACGTAAATGAAGACTATGGGGTCCAAAAGCATGGTCGCGATCTAACATTTTCCAGTTAACCTATTATTCCTCTAATAAACGAAGCTTTTATACCACACTTGTCATAATCAGATCTTATCATTTCTAAATAAATAATTGCTTGATTCAAAACAGCGATTAATAGGCGCTGTGACCGACACATTCCTGGAGCATTCAGTTTAAATAGACCGTAGTATACCGGTCCACTCTGCTGTTATGCCAAGGACGTTTTTGCTCATATGAAGAGGATCATCTTTTCCGTCTATATGCGAATGCGTGTTAAGTACAAGCCTAGTTTACATTATAAATAATAGTTTAACATTCAAATACATTGCGAATATGGAAACATTTCGATTTGTGCCGAATGAGACATGAGCAATAACCTCCAAATAAATCTAGCCAAATCCGCGCTCGCTCATCCTCGACTGCACGCATGCACTGTCACGATCTAATGCGCTGTATGCCGGATTTTTAAAAATCTGACATTTTCTAGGACAGAATCCAGCAGGATCAAATTAATGTGAGCAACTGTGTTTTGGTGCAGCAGCGCCGATGTAGTTCACTTAATGTGCAGCGCAGTCACACGCGCTCCACATTTCGGATAATTTTATACAATAATGTCAGTTGAAACATTGCAATTGTGCTTTAAAATACAACAACGAGCACCACAAAACCATTTAATGAGGCGCGTCCAGCGTTCTCCGTGCGGGATTGGAAACTGTCAACAAAGTAAAATGACCTCAAAAGTATGGCGCGCTCTCTTCATTTTATCAAATGATCATAATCGCATCTATTCATTTTATAATCCTGCTACTAGCATTTTATTCAGACTAAAACCTCTTTAATTCAAGTGAGAAAGCGTTTTGTGTGTGTGTGTGGCTTTTGCACATCCTGTCATACCGCTGACTGCGTGCCTGCAATAGACGCATTTTGCAGTATTATGGTTAACGATTAATCGATTAATTGATCGTTAATTTAAACGATGATCGATCATGGAAATTATCGAAATTTGACATCCCTAGCTGAGAGCATAGTGTGCATGATCTCAGCTTGAGTGTGGGCCATTGTTGGGAATGGACAACTTAAAATGTTTTTGGGGTCATTAAAAGTAATTAAAACTCAAACATACTTATATTTGCATTGTCAAATAAGCCATAGGTCTCCAGCCCTGCTCCTGGGGACCCACTGTTCTGAAAGTGAAAGTGACGTATGCCAGCCAAGTATGGTGGCCCATACTCAGAATTTATGCTATGCATTTAACCCATCCAAAGTACACACACACACACAGCAGTGCACACACACACCCAGAGCAGTGGGCAGCCATTTATGCTGTGGCACCCAGGGAGCAGTTGGGGGTTTGGTGCCTTCCTCAAGGGCACCTCAGTTGTGGTATTGCCAGCCCGAGACTTGAACCAACAATCTTAAGGTTAGGAGTCAAACTCTCTAACCACAAGGCCGTGACTTCCCCCTGACTTTCTGCAGAGTTTAACTACAACACTAATTCAGTGGTTCTCAAACCTATCCTGGAGGACCCTAAGCCCTGCACATTTTGTATGTCTCCCTTATCTAACACACCTGATTCAACTTATCAGTTCGTTAGTAGAGACTGCAAGACATGAATTGGGTTTGTCTGAGGCTACGTTTACACGTGGGCGGCTATTTCCATAAACGGACATTTCAACCTCTCCGGCTTCAAAATTAACATTAACATAGCATGCTAAACCTGTAGGTGGCAGTGTAACGAGAAGCTCAAGCCCACGTTAGCCAATCAGAATCCCCAAAATGACATGTAAACATAGGTCGCACTTTTGACGCTCTTTTGAGCTCTGTCGCAAACTGTGACATTGGCTGCCTAAATACCAGTTTGTCTCAGTTTAAATACAAATGGGCAAACGAAGATTTTCAAAGTCTCCACTCTGGCTGGAGTTTTTAGAAAGAATCGGTTTCAGAGCCGAATTCTCAGTTTGCATGTAAACAAAGGGCAGAAACTAAGAGAAATGTCTCAGTTTTTCTAAATAACCATGTACGTGTAAACGGGTCCTGATAAGGGAGACCTCCAGGACAGGTTTGAGAACTCCTGCCCTAATCAAACACACCTGATCAGTTAATCAAGATCTTCAGGATCACTTGAAAAAATATGAGGCCAGGTTTGTTGAAACAGGTTGAAAATAAAATTTGCCAAACAGTGGGTCTTCAGGAGTACAATTGAATAACTAGGAAGTAGGCCCACATTTACAAAATTAATAACAAGTATTTTCTGAATTTAGGGAAATTTAAATTTTTAAAAAGTAAAAAAAAGGTATAAATAAGTATAAATAAGTAAAAAAATAAGTAAAAAAAAGAGGCTATTTTCTTTTACCCTGCATACTTTGACTAGCTTCTATTACATTAAAGATAAAAACTAAGATACTGATATAAAGTTACTGCTAAAATACTAGCCTAGCTAATTTGAATAGATGCACTATGAAAACAAAACATGAGTATTTTCTTCTTTTTTAGTAGATCCCATTTGTTTTGCCATGCTAACTTTGGTAGTTAATGATAGTCTGCGATGGTTCCCCAACCCCCCCACCCCCCAGCTTTCTTTGATGTTATCAGAAAAGACTTGCAAAAAAATTCCTTTTTGTGGTAAAATGTACCAGTGCATGGGGTCTACCCAGTAAAATTCTTTCCCTGCCCCCACCCCCCCAAAAATTTGAGAATTTGAGTGAAAGCTCTGGCGTTAACAACTCACATAGAATACATATATTTTTTATGTAATTATCATTTCATTACAATTATATTATTTGCATATTTATAAATTAAACATTCACATTATCACCTGGCTGACAATATATTACCAAAAATTTAATTGTGTAACTGTAACGATGAATTTCACTGAGCTATACTTGAATTAATATATTAAATGTGAAAATGTATGAACATGCCAAAAATGTGTTGGCAAGTTCTTATTTATGTAGAATAACATGTTTGAGTCAAACCATTTACAGTGTCAAACTAGTTGGTGTTGGTAATGGTAAGCATCACTTCTGCTCTTTTTCTGAATCGCTAATCCAAAGTATTAATTGTGTAAACTCCACACATTTATGATATATAGGCTAATATTGAGCAGTTTGTTGAAAAGAGGTGTCTTTTCACTTTTCTAAGTGACTGTAGGTGTTATGTTATTGACTTCGAGTTTTGATACAATTTCAAAGGAGCTTATATTTCTGTTTCACATCCACAGGTACCTCTTCCAAAAATCCTGGAGTCAAGGGAAACCAGTCTCTTCTGAGTCAGACATATGCCTTTATAGAGAGACTGCACAGAGGGACAGGGCCAACACCAGAAAGGTCATGGAGAGAGTGCAGTTTATGTGGCCAAACAATTCAATGGTGCTCTTCAGCTAATGGAGACAGAAGAGTGTACTCAAATCATTTGACCCAGGGGGTTGGGATTGGAGAGGTAGCTGCACTCCCTTGGACAAGCGAACAGTTAGGCCTATTTAAGAATAAGCAGAACACGTTGGGCACTTTGATGAGGTCCTGAACTGTACAATTCAACATGCACATCTATTTATATAAACCACTTCAATAAATGGTGTGAATGTATGTGAATGGCTACACATAGTGCACATGAAAATATATTATTTTGTTTGTGTTCATGTATTTATAGTGTCAATAAACCTGTTAGTATAAATGTCACTCTGCACCTTTTCTTAATTATGTTTTTCTAGAGACTGTTATTAAGATAATTATATAACTAATGCAGAAACTCTTTTTCCCAGTAATTGGAAACACAGCTGAGAATTCTTCTTACAAAGGGGTCAGCCAATTAATGTTTGCTCTCAAACTAATTTGTAAAAAATAAGTATACCTTAATTTCAAACAAAGCAAGAGTTAAGAAGCTAAGGTTTAGCTATACGTGTCCATCTCACATTAAAATGTATTGAGTAAAATTAAACTGTAATGCACATATTTAATTATTATTTAAAAGCTTTACAATTCAGCACAGCAGTACAAAAAACACAGTATAATAGTCCCACTAAACCCATGTAAGCCAGGCTTATAATTCTAACTTTTCAACAATAAAAAACTATATTCAAATATATATCCAACAAAGAGCCCTTGGCATGTGAAGTGTTAAAGACTACCAGAACCATTATTATGCTAAATTAATTGCCAATGTTATAACTTTACTGCCCTCTTTCGGACCACAGTGAAATCTCACCCTTTTTAAAAGTAGTCTATATTATCCAGGTAGATTAGACATGAAGAAGGTGTTAGTTTGACAGCAATGAGCCTGTTAGTAACATTATTTAACCACCAGCTACATAACGCATAGGGCTATAGTGGGCGCCGGCCACGGTTTCGCAAGGCCTGTGTTTAGTAGTCAATAACTTCAATAACTTTGAAGAACCCGGTCACTGTGATAATGATGAAGTGGGATATAATCTTCAAATACACCAGAAGTGAGAAATAAAATGAGGAAAAGTGTGCCAAACCTTATGCTGTCTCCGGCTGTTGGTAAGCCTCTCATCTGTCGCTCTACACATCCCACTGAGGGATCCCAAATATGCGTTTATTTTTAACAAGATCCCTGTATGACAGTCTGACTTCGACGGTTTGTGCGACGCATTTAATCGAAGATTGTTTTATTAATATATCGCGATGTAATGTAGCTTACAAATACGCTGTTTTTGAAGAACGTAACAGATTTAAACTATATTTAGGTTGACAGAAAAGAGACGTTAAGTATGAGCGCGGCAAAGCGTGGTAAAAATCTTAAAGGAGCCGCATCAATAAAATCAAAAAAGTCTGTTTTCATTCAAGATAAAATTGGTATAACACTCATCTCTGACAAAGCGTATTTTCACAGATTCTTTTTCACACATTTTTGCCAAATCCGTTTTTTTTTTTACTACCTTCTCGGATAACAGAAATAAAATGGGTCATTAATTCTCAATAACCTTTAAGACAGGAATCAATAAAGGGTGGTTTAAACTACCCACCCATCCTTAGCCATACATGTCACAGTAATAAAATAAAATAAAAACATTTTTGGTTTGTTTTTAGCAAGATAAGGGCACCACCACAAAAGATGTTTACTCTTCGATTTTATTGGCAAATCTCCTGACAAATAATTTCATAGTCGTGAACCGCTTTTACAAGGTCACTCTCCTGTATTCTGAAAATAAAAGAGCATATAAACACTGTAAACCGATTTGAAACCTCTATGATGGGTGTGAACACACGGAGATGTGAGTTAAGAGTCTGACGAGGAGTCTTTGACGTCTGTGCTCTCTGTGGCCTCGCTGACCTCACTCATTTCTTTACTCTCTCCTCCACTGTCTCCATCTCCATCCTGCACCGTCAGCTTCTCCACCAGGCCTGTCACAGATGTGTCCTGAGAAGGTGAAGCCTCTGAGCCCCACAGACGAACACCTGGTTTCTGCAACTGCACATCAGGAAAAGTTAAGTGTTTTGCACGGGTGAATTATTATTATTTTTTTTTTTAAAACATACAGTTCTACCAGCATTCGCCACCGACTGAGGAAGCAACCTGGTTAAGTGTAATGTGCTAAATGTGTTTTTGAGTGAGTAAACTTGCTAATTGGTGAAAATGAAACTTAGATTCTGTGTATATCAAAATAAAAAATAACCAGTAGTTACTGAATGTGTTCTAACAGTAGTTTTTGAAGGTGAACCCAATTTAGCCCTCTCTAATTTTTTAATTTAACATCTGCGGAAGGTGCTACTCCATTGCACTGAACCAATTTATATGTGTGAATGTGTGATTTCTGTTACTAACACTTTTCTACCTACATTAATTGGGCAGTAATTATCAAAGATTAATACATATTTTTAATTAGGAATTAAAAACCACTTGGCTCACAACTCCAAGTTGGCACAAGATTCTTGTGTCATATTATGACTACCATTAGAGTCTTAATCAAACAGTTGGAAACTCCTTGAGGAGGCAAACTGAAAAATTGTGGTTTATTTAACTGAAGATTAACGGCTATTCTTGCACATATGTTCAGTGGGTGTAGAGGTTCAGGGTACAATTTGGAAAATCGTTTATTCAGCTTCATTTCCGGAGTCAATAATGAAATGTAACTGCACCACCACACACCTCATCTGCCATCTGTGTGAGATTCCTCTTCATGGCATAAGCATCTTCTCCATCAGCATAATATTTGGGCTCCACTTCACTAATCCTGCAACACAGCATCAGGAAACATTTGGTATATGAATGAAATGCAATGCAATGTCACAAAATAAAGAAAAGAACACAGTACGTACAACTTATTGTCTCTCCAATTTATCACGATTCATATTCATACAGTTATACATGGTGGCTAAACCTGAGCTGTTTTTGAAAATAAGTTTATTCTAGTGCTGTCAATTTAACACTTATTTAGTACAATTCATGCATTTTATTATAACGATGTTTTCTTTAAGTTGAACTACTTCTGAAGGGTCATTAACACAGAATGTTTTAATTGTATTTTATTTAAAAACACTTAACGTCTCACATCTTGTGACAGTTAAGAGACACTGCAGTTATTTAATTGTGGGACACTCCATCTAGCATTTTTTACATTTAATTTGTAATTCATTCTTTTCGTTTTAATTGACTGACAGTTCATATTCTTTCACAATATAATAGAACTGGGGAAAAAGAAGAGATGGGCTACTCACTGAAACTTAAGTGTGTTTGAGTACAAGTGAAGAGCGGCCCGGTTACTGAAATACAAACACACACAGTCAGGTAAATCTCTCAGGCCTGATATGACGATAGAGAGTGCATATCCTACCTCTTCCTGACATGTAAAGAGACATATTTGGCATTGAAGTTCTCAATCATGGCTCTGCTGGCTTGATCCATCAGTTTTTGAGCCAGTCCGAGACGCCTGTGAGAGCGTTTAACTGCCTGTATAACCACACAGCACAGAATTCATTTAAACACATGCAGACAGGATGAAAGACGACATCAGCACAAATGATGAGAAAGATTAGATCAGTAAAGGTTTTTCAGAGTAAAAACACTAACCAGTGATGTAATGTGTCCATGAGGCACATCGTCAGGATCCTCCTCCCTATTAAAAATATGCAATTCACATAAAATAATACTGAAATAATATATCATTATACATGTTATGAATATTACATACTTAATTGATTCTTAAATTAATTATAATTATTTGAAAAATTACCTTTCTTAAAGGGACAGTTCACCCCAAAATAAGAATTCTGTCATCATTTACTCATGTCAATCCAAACCTGCATTACTTTTTTTTTTTTTTACCTGTAGAACATAAAATAGGATCTTTTGAAGAATGTTGGTGACCAAACAGTTTGGGTTTCCATTGACTTCCAGTGTAGGTTTTTTTGGTCCATACAATGTAAGTCAATGGAAACTGAAACTGTTTGGTCACCAACACATCTTCTTTGAGTTCAACTTCCACAGCAGAGAGTAAGGTTTGGAACAACACGAGAGCGAGTAAATGATGACCATTCTCAATTTTTAGTTGGTGTATCCCTTTAACTTAACAACTCCTAGCAGTTATGGACATTTCACACATGAAAGCAATAAAGAAAAACAAAACTCACATTTTAGCCAAAACATATCCCACTATCTTCCCATTCTCATCCTCTGCTATGTAAGACAGCTGGAAAACAAACACAGGAGTTCAGTAAGGCAGTTCACATGTGATGTTTGTATACAGATGCGTGTGGTCTCAGACCTGTGGCCAGGACAGGCCGTGGTAGAAGTAATACTTCATCTGATAGTTCTCTGGAAGACACAGCAGGTTGCAGTGCTGCATGTTCATCAGATCCTCTGGCTGGAGACATGAAAAGAGAACATACTCGAGTCAAGCGGTTCTCTACCTGCCACCTGCAGTAATACTGAATCATTTACATTAAGCACATTTTAATATTCAGAGAGAAGCTGTGTAATAGTCATGTGTTCTGTAAGTGAGGACAGCAAAATAAACTAGGACATATAAGCACTGCTTGATAATATGTTGACCTAAATTGTTATTATCAAATTGTGTAACTTAAATTTAACAGCTGATAGCCTTTTAAACTGATTCATTAACTTGCATGCCTTTCTAGTAATGCAACGTTACAGAACACGGTCGCTTTAAAACTATTATACTGCAGAGTGTGTATGAATCAAGCAAAACGTAGATAAAATAAAAAGATTAATAATGTTTAATACATTCAGTGCCTCGTCGTGCGGAACTCATCAATGATGGCTGAAATGTGTTTTGAGACGCAGCCACTGCACTAATGTAACTTCACTTACCCGCGCGTTGCGTATATTCATTTTGACTGAGGATTGCTTGATAAATATATTATTCGATATCAATACAGCTGTCAAATGGACACAGATTTTTATATTGAATCGAATAAGCTGGCAGATGGACAGCTACACCTCTACAACCATGTTGCCCACGACCGGAAGACGGATGCTCGGACAATAAAGTCCTTCCGGTTATAGCGATAATAAAAGTCCTTGAACAAAAGCCAGGAATGCAATGTTTATAAAATATTTACATTCCGGGTTATTTGTTTTCATTTATTGTATTTATTGTTAATCATATTTTTGATTGAAAATCAGAATAAAACTATTAATACCTCCGTGCATTGATTCTGTTTTTATACATTTAATTTTATTAAAGCTTGATGGATATAAAAGCTCCTATGTTTTTTTTTCCCCTGAAAATAATTTCCACTACTCTTCCAGTCTTTAATGTTTACTTCATAAGCGTTTTTAAATGCTTTTATTGAAATGGAAGTGATATGATTTCCATGTGCATGACTACTGCTAAACTACATATTTAAACTAGTGCTGTCAAACGATTAATCGCATCCAAAATAAAAATAGTTTACATTATGCGTGTATTCTTTGTATCTTTATTATGTATATATAAATGCAAACACATGCATGTATATATTTAAGAAAATTTTTAGGCTTATTTTAAATACATTTATATATAGCAATATAAATATGTAAGTGTATATACACATGTAAATAATCAAAATATATACTGTAGGTGTATGTATACATAACAAATATACAGTACACAGACATTATGTAAACAACAACTTTTATTTTGGATGCGACTAATTGTTTTACAGCACAAATTTAAACAATTGTACAAAAGTCTCTATAAAGAGTAACAAACAAACTGAGTGTCAGAGAAATCTACATTCACTACAGATGATCCCATGACTTTTCCAGGCCTGGACAAAGACTACAATCAGCTGTACTGAAACAAGCCAAATATATTAAGGGAACATAAAAGGACCAGATGAAACAAAAGTAATGGGACACTTGTGAGGCATTTTAACTATGCTTTATTTTAAAAGTAGTTGTTTATTTTAATAAAATCGTAAACACGGAGCAGAACTTTTAAAGAAAAATTATATAGCTCACAACCATAAAGTAAAAAAATAAACTAGAAATTAAAAATTCATTACAAAAGCCAGACAAGCAGTCATTCCCAAAATCTACTGATAAATAAATCTGTTTTTACAGGCACCCTGCCAGGATGTTAAAATTCAGTGCTGTCACAATACATTGACTATCAAAGTTGTTTATAGACACCGGTTTCAGTGTGCATGTAAAATGCTGAACCCAAAAGCAATAGAGAGCAGAAAGAGACCATAACCAAATGATGTAACAAACATTACATCTTATTAAATTATTGACGGAGAGCTATGGAATGTACATTATACATCTTTTTTAATAAGACTTAACATATTTGTGCCTCATTCAGCCAGTTGAAACCTTTAAGACATGTTAAAATGTCATAGACACACATGCATTGGAATCCTAATCCCTATAGCTTTCCAGAATCTTTCTTTTGAGTGGTCCAAATGTAGCATTTCATTTTAGATTCATGTAAGCTTGCTTAAAAAAAAAGAAACACCACCATCAACAAAATACATGAACAACCATCACTGCAAGAGCAGATTGTACTTTTATACCACTTCTGAAATGTGAGCAGCATTTAATGTTAAGACTTTTGCTTGTGGAAAGATGAATGCATAACAGAAGCATTGCTTTTCTTTAAGAATAAAGAACGAAGGGAATTACAGCACAGTATACAATTTGTATGAATATCAATGATGCTCAAGTGCATAACCAATGAAATATGGAACAAAGTAATCAGAAATGTCCTATAAAGCATGAAACATCATATTGAGCTGATTATAATTAATAACATCCAAAAAAAAGCTTTTGCAAATCTTGTTGGTCCTTCTTTAAATGCAGAGTGCATCTCCAAATACTCAAGTGCCCTTTTCGTTCTTATTGCAGGCACTCATCTTGGGCTGGTTTTTGAAAGGCTTCAGCTCCTAATTTCTGTCGTCATCTTCTTTCACAGTTTGTGTGGGTTCACCCATTTGTATGTACCCTCATAGCGGAAGCCCACCCTCTGTACCAGCTCATCAGCCTCTGCGGGACCACGGCTATGAGAGAGAGCCAGAGAAAATGAGAGATATTACACATCACTTCATGTGTATAAAAAATAAATAAAAAAAACCTTGAAGCACGTTTTACCTTCCGTATTTGTATTTGACGGGTGGCGTCTTCTCCTTCTCTATCTGATGAAGAAGAGGAGTGAAGATTCTCCAGGCTTCCCTCAACTCATCACTTTGAGAAAATGAGGCAAATTCAGAAATGGTAGTCTCAGAATTATTACAACAACATATTACATTTACAATAAGAAACACACCTTCGTACAAAATGCATTTGGCTGCCACAAAAGACGTCCAGAATCAGACGTTCGTAGGCATCGGGCAGCTTAACGTCCTTTGAAAAGGGAGAACAGAGAAAAGCACATTTATCAAGTCATTTCCCACATATTATTAGTCAAAGTTGCCGACTAGGACAAAAGAGAGAGTGTGAATGGACGAAAGCTGTGTTTTACCTTGTATCTGCTGTGGTAGGTCAGGTCCAGCTCGGTCTCCTCAGGGCTGAAGTAGACTCCGGGTTTCTTGCTCATCATCTTGGCGTAGATGGCCTCGTTGGGCTGCACACGCACCACCAACTCGTTCCTCCTGCAGTGAGAGCTAAAGATGTCTCCAGGGACGTCTGTGAACTGCAGCCTCACCTCTGCCTTCCTCTCATTCAGAGCCTTTCCACACCTGAGGATGAAGGGAACTCCTGGAGAGAGAGAGACGGGGCGATCAAACATCAACACATTCAGGAAGAGAAAGACTGTCAGTTATATACTGCTGTACGGTTTTGAGTCCAGAAAATGTTCTTTTGCCGTTACTGTAAAAAAGTTATATTATTTTGACCAATTTAATGCTTCCTTGCTGAATAGAAGAATGAATTGACAGAATAAAATGTTTGCAATAAATGTCACATTATGCAGACTTCTGAAGGATCATGTGACACTGACGACTGGGGTAATGATTTACCATCACAGAAATTAATACACTTGTATTGATGTATTAACATAGAAAACAGCCATTTTAAATTATATTAAAATTTCACAATGTTGCGGTTTCTACTATATATATAAAAAAATAAAAAAAAGGATGAGCATAGAGACTTAAAAAAAAAAAGTTCCAACTATAAACTTCTGAACAGTAGTGTATTGTATGTGCTAAAATTTTAATTTTGCCTTAAGCAACAACATTTTTAAATTTCAAGAACAAAGGGTTAGTAAAGCTTCTCATTTAAGGACAAAACTTAGTTTGGCCAGACTGTAAATATTAGCTAATTAGCAATCGCTTACCATCCCAGCGTTCGTTCTTTACATAAAGCACTGCTGTGGCAAATGTAGCCTGAGTGGAGCCTTCAGGGACAGTTTTGTCATCTAGATAACCCAGTTTAGCCTCTCCTTCTCCATCGGGATCTCCCACATACTGACCCAAGACCACATCTGAGAGAGAGACCGGCTCAATGCACTTCAGCACCTTCACCTGTAGAGGGACACAGAGAGTGAACAGACAAAACAGGTATTATAAAAGGAGAGCTATATGTAGACTGCTATTCAGGATAATTCCTGATTATTTCAGCAAAAGCACTTCACTTGGATGCATCATGAGCACTCAGTTTGTCTTTGTCCTATTAAAACTCTTAAAACAAAAAGTGCATAAATAAACAAAAAAAAAAGAAAAATCTACAAAAGCAACCATTACAGTGAAAAGTACAAGTTTACTTCACCGTTAACACAGAAGTCATAAAAACCATTTATATAAAAATCAATAAACAAATCCCTATTTGTATGGGACTACTTAACACTGTTAAAAGCTTTCAAAAAACAAACAAAACAGTACAAAATGCTAAATAAAAAAAATAAAAAAATCAGTATAAAACAAAATAATTGAACCGGGACAAGTAAAACTACTTAAATGTTCAAAAGTCTTAAATAAATAAAATAAAACTAAATCATTAAAAAAAATCAGTTCAAACCAAAAGAAAAAAAATAAGGAAAAGTACAAACATACTTCACATCGTCTTTAAACAAACAAAACACACAAAAAAACAAAAACTATAAAATGAACGACAAAATTAAAACACCTTGACCCTTTGGGTACTACACAATCACCATAATGTACATTTAAAATCAAAATATGATCCAAAAATGAAGACTTCTCTGAAAAGTAATGAAGGAACCAAGACCTTAATTTATACATGCTAAATCTGATAGATTTGCTCCTCAATGCTAAATTCAGGATCATTATGATTAGCGCCAGAAAAGAGAGCTGCAGTGGGAGGCTGTGCACGGTTCATTGGCTGACCGGCTCGTTACCTTCTCATCTCGAACATCATCAGAGCTGGTGGATGCAGGCTTCTCCATGGCAACCAGACTGAGCATCTGCAGCAGGTGGTTCTGCATCACATCACTGGAGACAAAGAGAGGAATACATTCATTTACAAATCCTGCTTGATTAGAATATCAAAATCCTCACAGCCTTTGAAGGGAATCCTCATACAAAGAAAGTGCAATCTACTTTTACACAAATCTTTTTCTTTTTTTTCTTTGAAATTGTGCAATTTTATTAGCATTTTCTTCTTAGGGACTATCTTTATGGTGCTTCACAAAATGCATTTTCATTGTATGGAACTTTTAGTGCAAGCATCAAAAATTTCTACAGAAGAAAAATCACACAGGTTGAATGAAAAAAAAAAAAATCAGTTTTGGGTAGATAATATTATTTTTAATAATAATAATAATAAAAGGTCTTCGTGTCGCAGATGCATAATCTCAAAAGCAAGAAAACTAACCGAATGATACCAAAATCGTCAAAATATCCCCCTCGGCCCTGGGTACCAAACGGCTCTTTGAAGGTCAGAACCACACACGCCACACTGTCCCGGTTCCATATGGGGCCAAATATACGATTTCCAAACCTGTAGAGAAAATAGGAGAGAAAACTGTGACTAATGAGACACGGATACAGATGAAGACACTCCTGGTGGAGTTTAACCCTTAATTATGCATAAATGACAACTGTGTGTGACAGCTAGTGAATGAAGCAGGCAGAGCAGGATGAACATTAGAGAGTCCCACCTGAGAACCATGAGGTTCTGGACCATCTCTTTGCCTAGGTAATGGTCTATACGGTAAATCTGGTCCTCAGTGAAGAGAGCAGAGAGATGACTGGTTAACTCCTCTGAGCTCTGCAGGTCACGTCCGAAAGGCTTCTCCACGATTATCCTGTTCCAGCCTCTACCAGACATACAAACACAAAATATGTGCTGCGCTTGGAAAAATGCCTTTGCTAGGGCAAACTCATATACACAGACAATCAGAAAAAAACTGAACAGAAACTACACTTCGTATCTCACAAGCATTATTTTGGAATTATTAATATACCATTTGATTATTAATATTTTTGAATGAGCTTTTATTTTTAGATTTTCAGTTTTAGCAATTTTAGAACAGATTTCTTAGCAGCTTGCTCCAGCGCAAACAGTTTTGGCATTTTCTGAAGAATTAGTGCTGAAAAGGTGTGGAAAGTTATTTTTTTTGCCTGACCTTACTGAATATTAATTTGTAGGAGTTTCCCTTTCAGGTGCAAAATTTACAGGAGGAGAGTATTAAAATGAATCACGCAATGCAATTTACTAACATTTGCACTCGTCAAATTACTGATTTGCACCATTTCTTTACGCCCCCAAAAAAAGTATGTTTTCAACTATTTTGCACTTGAAATGGCTGCATTTAGTGTTGCTAGAAGGAGGCACTGCAGAGAACAGAGAGCACATGTTAGAAGGGAGAGGATTCTTTTTCACAAGTCTTAATTTGTTTGGAATGGCAGAAGAACAAATTATCCAGAACCGAACAGATCCTTACACTAATTTGCGCTACACTTGTTAGATTGTGTTGGTCATTATGGAACTGAGATGTTGCGTTGGTGTTCCTTAATTTGTTTAATTTCAGTAAATCACCTGCAGAAATTTCCACACCATCTGCTGTACACGGTTTCAGAACTGCGTTCTCACGCTAATTTGGCCTGTTTAGTAAATCTGCCCCTTTGTTTTTAGGTTTTTTTTTTGTTACTAACTATTGGTTTCAATATTTACATTCAGTTTTAAAATTATTTGTATTAAAGCTGCAGTCGGTAACTTTTGACGCTCTAGCGGTTAATAAACAGAACTGCTTGCGTCTTGCGGAAGAACATCGTAGCCGGAACTACTTCTCTCTGTTTATGTCTATGAAGAATAGTCAGAGTATAAACACTTATTTTAGGTGTACCCTAGCGATCCAGCACAGGCTAAAAACAGGGTTTGGAAAATGGATTCATGGTGTACTCTCTTATTACATACATTTTGTATACTTTGAACACAAAAAAACGCTCCCGGTAAGAAACAACCAATCAGAGCTGCGGTCCGTAACTTTTGGGTTTTTTTTTTTTTACAGCACTGAGCAGCGCTGTCAAAGGAAATCACCCTAAACAGATGAAAGGATAGTACGACAAAGATATATCACTTTCCTCAGTGGACATTCAAACTAATGTTTTATTTGTGAGTATGATATTGAGCTGAAAATGAATGCTATATCACATTCAGGTAATCACAGTCAATCTCTTTCTTGTAATACTCTACACAATATACCGCTTTTAGGTACACCGTTAGCTTTTAATAAAGCAACAATGTTTCGTCGTTACTAGTTCTATTGTGACTTCTACGAATTGATAAAAGAGGCAAGTTTAAAAGCATGTGTTTGCTCCTCACTTGGTGCTCATGCACTGATGTTTGATGTTCTTGGTGACGTCGTGGTAGACGCTGGGCGGCAGGGCCAGGTAGAAGAGGCGGTTGGCCCCAGCTCCTCCATGCAGGGACAGCAGGTGAGTGTTCAGGTTAGCGAAAGAGGATTCATCCACATACTTCCCGCTGATGTAAGAGTTTCTGCTGAAGAACGCTGCGAGGCGATCTGCCTCAGAATCTGCCACCTGAATGGAGGAAAAAAAAAAAAAAAAAAAAAAGAGAAGATATTTTAACACACTGTAAAAAGGCAGTAAATAGACAAATTCACATGTAAAACACTCTTGAGCTGTGACCTTCATGTAGGGCATGCAGGCTGTGCGTATGGCATCCACTGTCAGATCAGAACGTGCAAAACCCACAAAATATGTCTCTTCAGGGAGAAGACCGTCTCTGAACAACCACCTACAAGAGACAGACAGAAATACTTCATACGGATCTAAAGTTTAGGTGTCAATGTTTTCTGAAAGAAATTAATACGGTTATTCAACACAAACACACTAAATTGATCAAAATTGACAGTGGAGAACTTTTGATTTCAATTAAAACATTCTATTCAAATTACCCAGAAAAAAAATAAATAATCAAAAATAAAAAGCTAAATAAACAGTAATAATTGTAATTGAAATACAATATTAGGTTGTTTATTTTGCAATATATATATATATATATATATATATATATATATATATATATATATATATATGATAAATAAAATTCTCACCAGATCCAAATGTTCAATGGTACTCACCACAAAGTTGGGTAGATTTTCTTTTTCGCCAGATCTCCCTACAAAAAGAACACATTTGTTACATCACAGAACAATTTATTAATACATGAATTCCACAAAAGCTGTTCATTGCGTTTCATAGTGCAACATATTCAAAACAATTCGTAGAGAAAAGCCGATCGTTGATCAGAGTTAGATGATCTTTTATTGGATAAATGTTGAACACAGGCCCTGACCAAAAACCTCAGCATCATTGCAAGTCTTGCAAAAATGTGGCAACCTACTCAATGAGAGCACTATTGGGAACTTATCTCACTTTACATTTGCAATCCAATTACTAAGCAGGAGTTTGATCAATTATTTATTGCTTAAGAGCCGTGAAGCTCCAACTTTTGTCTTTATTCACATTTTTATTTTTGGTACTTAGCAAAAAAATTCCTTCCCCCCCCCCCCCCCTTTTTTCTGTGTGCTATTTTTACCCATAGTTGACAAAATAAAACCATTTTCCACAAGTTGATACAATTCTTTAGGGTCTTAATGAGGAGTCTGTAACATACTTTGGTTAAGATTTTTCTATCTAAATCTATTTTTCCTAGTGTAAAAGGCACTCTTTTTATGGTCAAAAACCGCTCTTTTCAGAGCACACAGTTTTGTAGCATGCTGCTTTAAAATGTTCTCTGCTGACTCAGTCTCTCTGAGAATGGCTGGAAGAGAGGGGAGGTTTGCTTTAGCTGCATTCATCATGAAACGTAATTGGCACATTATTAGGAAAGGCATTGTAAAAACCTTATATTCCCTTCTTCTGGAGGTGAAGCTGGATCATGAACGATTGGTGTGCACAAAGTGCATGTAGCATGCGATAACCCTTTTAAAAAAAAGTCACAATACAAATACTGATGATTCATATGCCTACTGTTTGCAATGGTTTATACAAATTTTGTCCAAATGCTCTCTAGGATAATAACGTTCCTCCAGTATCACCTGCCATAAACTAGCAAGGTACATTATCACTTGGTTGAGAAGGATGTTACTTACATACATTTATTTTGAAAGTGACTTCATTGCTTTTGTTATGTAGTTTTTCAGGATTGAAATTTAAAGGCTACCGGTTAATCGGCTACCTAATTAATTCTGCAAATAGTAAATACACCTACAAAGGAAAGCAATCTGCATCCGTTAAACTATTTAATGGTGCCTTTAATGAGACTACACTATAAAAAAAAAAAAAAAAAAGACTACATGGCTTGACTTAAGAGTCAACTATCCCCGTGAATCTCTGTGATTGAAGAGGAATAGAAACCTAGGGAACTGACATAATTTCTGTGGAACACCGTGAATAATTTTACAAAAACATCTCATTATAAAGATGACTAAATAATAAATGCAAAATACACAAAAAAGAAGATACAATGTAGTTTAAAATAACAGTCAACCCATCCCTCCTCCATGTGATTCAATCTTCTCGATGCAAAGGTCACTGATCTCAGCAGATCTGCTCCACACCCATTCAGACACATGAGAAGTGCTCTGTGCACAGTGAGACAGCACTATTCTGTTTGTCTTGGATGATTTATGGCAATGTGGGAGAGTCCCAGCTCTCCAGATAGGAATTATTGGGGGATGTTATTAAATATATCAGTTCGCTATTTAACTAGTCAATCCTGCTGCGGTGTAAAAAAGCACTAAGTAATGGTGACTTGACAAAATTCATACATGACCTTTTAGCATTGCATTATTAAACCAAAACAAACACCCAAAACTAAGCAGCAAGAAAAACTGTATGTATTTATTCTGATAGTGACATTCCAAAAGAAAAGTGACATGTTTTTATGGAATGTGTGTCTTAGTAAAGACAGTGTAAACCGTAGATCATGATGCGAAGGCCACTGGAACGATTTCCAGGAAAATGCAAGAAATTAAGACACACACTAGGGCTGGGACAACAAAAAATACGTCGACGCAAAATATGCGCATTGATTCGTCAACCTGTTTTTATTTCTCTAAAAAACGTTTGCAAAACGTTTACCTTATGTGCACTGAATATACGCGATGGCCGGATCAACATTCTGTCCAACGTTATATACCCAATCCAGGGGTTTTTCTGCATTGATCTTTTTTTTTGGCGGCTGTCAAAGCTTTATTTGATCGGTGAGTGATGTAGAATAGAATGACTGCTGCGCCTGACGGGGCGCGTAAGAGAGAGAGCCCCAGCTGTGCGCGCGCACTCACAGTCTTCAAATAACACGAGCGCTTCTTGCTTTCTCTTGTGCATATTAATCAAAATCATTAGACACGATAGAAAAAGGGCGGAACGCCAAAGTTTCACGTGGAGCATTCAGAGATTTTTTTTTTCTCCATGACAGGCTGCTGGCTCCCACGGTTAATTTTTTTTTTTTTTGGAAAAAGCACTCTCTGAGTTAGCTTAAAGCCCTCAAGTTTACATTGGTTACTGTATTCTTTCAATTGCTCTAAACAAGTATTTTGGGTGACCTTTTTTTATTGAATGCTAGATATCCAGTTGTTGTTATTTTCATCTGAAAGAAGAACTTTTTTTCAGTAAGCTAGGTCTTATGTGTTCAGTTAGCTTGTTTCAGTAAGCCGTGTTTTCAAGGCTTCAAGGTTTTACTGAATGCTATCTCTATACAAGTGCAAAGTAATGCATTCTTAGTCTTTTATTTTGTCATTTTAAGAGCAATAAACATATTGCAATGTTAAGGAATTCATGTTTTTTTTTCATTCAGATAGGTAAATCAACATGTATAAATTGTTAGTAGTCAATTAATGGGGAGATAATCAAAATCGAATCGGTCTGAAAAAATTCAACACTAGATTAATCGTTTAAAAAAAATAATCGTTTATCCCAGCCCTAAAACACAAACACACACACAGTAATGCAGTCAACACCTGGGGTTTCAGTTCCAACCACTTAAGCAGCTTAAACCCAATATTAATTTTTTGGCGCTGGACAAAAAATTGACAACAAATTCTGTTGATTGAGCAATTAAAGGTTAAAAAAAACATTTCAGAGAAAAAATAATAATAATAATAATAATAATAATAATAATATTTGCCTAGCTTAATTCTGTCGCTTTGTCTGATTTATGGAAAATGTCTTGATTGTAAGGAGGAAGTTTTTTGTCATTATATAATGGCAACTGATGAGCAGACTCCACATGCAAGTTAAGCAGAATTTCTGTAAGATTTTTTTTTTTTTTTTTACTAAATCAAAAATGACCCTCGCTTGTTTTTAATTATAATGAAGAGTGTAATTTGCAAAGCTACATAGCTAAATGACAACTAGTCACACCGGAATACTCACAAACTGCCTTTAAAATGAAGTTGGGTACAAATTTGGTGACATGACAGGCTGGCTGGGGGTCGATGCACTGAATCTAAGTGGCTCAAGGTGATGTTGCATCTGCATTTTGACATGGTTTCTGAATGGACTTCATATTATGCCATAAACCTGTTGAAATCTTGCCAACCAACAATTCAGAGCCGGCCATGCATATCCCTCTCTCCACCATCTTTCTGACTACACCCTCATCCCAAACACAAGCCCGCGCTTTCACCTCTCTCTATTCACACCAACTGAAAGAAAAGTGCTGACAGACAGTGATATTGCATAACAGATCACTAGCACCCATTTAAAATGCCAAACAATAAGAACAGGAAAAACCAAAAGTAACAAAGATCATTTGAATAAGCAGTTGTGTAAAAACGTAGTAAAAAGCCGAACAAAACGAGGAGGAACAAGGAAAATCTAGCCAAAAAGGAGGAAGAGGGTTTAAAATTTCACAACTAAAAAGTTAAGATTAACAGTCTATTGAGAAGTGTAAAAGCCTAAACTACTATAATGCAAACCTCACTTTCAAATCATTCTTAATATTTTGTATGAGTTTTATTTTTTTTTATATATACATTGGTACATTGGGTCTGTCCGCATTTACAGTTGTGAACCTAATCAAGGCTGTCTAGAGACAACAAGTCTTTCATCATGTCTAGCAAATCACAGATCTTCTGTCACCACACTCGAACGATCAATTTTTAAGGCCTTAAGCATTTATGGGCTGCGAAATCCACTGAATTACTCAACCACCCTTCCTGGATCTTAAAGATGCCCTACGCTGGCAATGTCCCTTCATGGTAGAATTATTTCTGCTGTACTTCCTTGTACGAAACATCAAGGCTGTTTTATTAATTCAGAGGAATCTGAGATTTTCTTTTATTGGACCAGCAGTTAACAGGCTGTGCTGTAGCGGTAACCAATGAAAACATAATAATGTTGCTGCTCCATAAGCGCCACCTGCTGTCAGAGAATGAATTTGCATTCTCATCTAGCCTGTCTGCTGTTTTCGGTTTCGTTTAGATGTTTTATGTGGTATAGTTTCACAAAGCTAAATCAAAGTCACTCGGCAGCCATCTTTAAAATGCTTCTCGGGCATGCAAGTGCAACTCCTATCTTTTTGAATGGGGAAACGTCAAATTCTCCAAAACTGTTTGCCAAGCTTAAGATAGATTTCATTGGTGATTTCAAATCTGAAACTTTAACAACTACTGTCTCGAATGTTTCTTTTGCTCAAATAGCATTATGGAAAGCTTATTTTTCAGACCAGATCAGCCAGTGTGCATGAACGCTGACTGTTTCTATAGCAACTGGGACTTCTAAGGGCAGCTCCAGTGACGCGCTGACTTTACTGATTAGCGATTTGCTCTTTTGCCCAGAAGGCGGGGCTTCGTTTGAGAGAGCGGCCATATTGAGTGTTGCACCCCCCCCCCCCTCCCCATTCAAAACTATACGAGTGACACGTCTTGCATTCTATAGTCTTTGGCTAAATTCCCTCCAAATTTAAAAATTATACAATCCAACAAATCAAAAAGTGCTTATGTACACATCATCTTTGTTTAAATTGTGATTAAAGTGCAGTGGTTGCCTCTCATTTGTAATGAAAAGAGCACAGGCAAAGTTTTAGTTTGTTTATATGAACACTTTATATTTATCTGGGATTTAACATTTACATTTAGTTTTGTTATGTGACATTTACGTTTCACAATAAAAAATAAAAAAAGCACTTTTCATTTATAATTTTGCTTAAATCTCCTTTTGTTAAAATTGTGGGAAAACTGTTTTATCAAATAATTACTGTAAAATTGTCTCACATTGTGAGTTGTGTGAATCTTTACCTCCCTAGTTTTCACAATATTTTAATTAGGACTCTAACACTTCTTACCCCCATCAATCCCAACACCACCACCATGAAATGGAAAGCATGGCACAATCATTAATAAACACATGCAGTGAGATGTAACTAGAGCAACAAAAGAAAAGCAAGGGGAAGAAAGTTTGCAGCAAGGACTGGTGGGGGAGAGCCGTCAGAGTAGAGTTTACAGAATGACGACAGAATTCTTGAATACGAATATGACATTCCACAAACCATACGTAATCATGGTGAGTGATGAAACTGTATGCGCACCTGTGCCAGTTGTAATGAGCTTTACAAACAGGGAAGTTGGATTAGAGAACACATTCACTATTAGAGTTATTGATAGTTAGTAAGGTAGCTGTTGCAGCAGTTATGTTTAGGTATGGGGTAGGGTTTAGGGATGTAGAATATGGTCATGCAGAATAAGTCATCGATGTGTGCTTTATAAGTACTAATAAGCAGCCAATATGCATGCGAATAAGCAACTAGTCAATAGTAAATAGTGTTCTCTGAATAAGTGGTTTACATGCAACAAATGTATAGGTATATTCCAGGAGTTGGAATTGAAATTTGGGAAATCAGAATTGGACGGAGGTTTTTATATGATTCAGTACTTAACAGATCATTGGCAATTTCTGATTAATATCATAATACTGATGTGCATGTAAATGTAGCCACTGTTAAGAAAAAAGTAGCCCAAATACACAAATTCACACACATTTTTGGTTTGTCAATAGAAGCCAAGTGTACAAGATAAGAGACAACTCATGTCTGCAGATGGGACTGTATCAACTCATTAGTAGAGACGGGGAGATTTAAATATAAGCTAACACACACACACACACACACACACACTCACCGAAGCCCCCATGATGATGAAGATATGAACATCAGACTGGTGAAACTCCACATCATCGTGTAGCTCTTTCCTCAGCTGCCCAAACACTTCAGAGCGTGAGAGGGGAAGACTCATCTTGTCTGTCAAGAGGTCAGAAAAAAAACATTAAACCACAGATCTCAAGTGGTCCTCATGTTCATGCAGTCATGTCAAAAGTAGGTTTATGATTTTTTTTTTTTTTAGCTATCTGGAGTTATTACAGCTGTATAATCTCGATTAAAAATAATTTCACTTTAAGAAACTTAAAAAAAAAAAAAGTTAAGATATGCATTTAAAAAAAGAAAAGAAAATGTTGTCAGGACAGTTAATATATAAATGGTAAAATTTTACCATTTAATATATAAAGTTGTTTTGGAAGATAACAGAGGTCAGGATGGACGATAATGCAACTAAATTACAACAAAGACAGCCTACTACTACTACGTTAATTAGCCATCACCAACCTCAAAACGACTAAAGAAATGGGTCTATCACTACTGAAAAGTTAAATGTTCTCCAAATAGCTTTTACTAAAGCTGCTCAACATATAGTACAAACAGTACAATGTCAAAGGCATTAGTATGAATTTTAAACTAATAACACAACCACAGAGCAAGTTTGTTGACTAAATGTCCTTATTTTGAAGACGCACATGCCAAAATAAGTAGTCTAGAAACATGATGCATTTGTTAAATGCACATAAAATAATATAAAATGCAAACTTTCACATGCAATAATTCCTTGCCAGTGCAGTCACTTGCCCTCTTTAGGGAACAGACACAAAACACCAACTACAGTGTTGACTAGTCTAGTCATTTGACAAATCACATCACAACTGGGATGCATTGGGATGACAAAGTCCTACCACTGTGTTCAGGGACTGTAGTGTGTCCTCTCTCTGTGAGAAGAGATATACATAGAAACCTCGTGTCACACAAAAACACAACTTCCCACAAACCCCCACTCTGTGAGTATACCGTAATGTTATTAGCACAATCCCTTATTTAACAGGGCTCAGCCTGGCACTAACTGACTAACAGCCTACTGATTATTTTACGAAGTGCATCACATTCAAAACAAATGCCTTAAATGTCGATATTTGGAATAAATTGAACATCGAATTCTACAAGATAAAAGCATGGCAAGGGAAATCTGAACTTTGTAGTAAGGCAGAACATACACTGCAGAATCTGCATGACAACATGCTAACGTCACTTACTTTCAGTGCGCTTTACTTAACCAAACACAAATAGCTGGACTTAAAGGCTAAAGACCTGTAACAGATTCAGCGCAAGAAAAATGTAACAATAGCGGCTACAGTGTCATTCTTTGAGACGGCTTCCTCCTTCCCTGTTGAAATGACACGGCGGGCTTCTGTGATTTTATTGGTGTAGAGAGGGACTCACCAGCGCTTGCTCGACTCCCCATCATTGCTGGAGCGTATGGCGTCACCACGCAGCTGTGCTGATGATAAGCGACGTGGGCGGGACCAGACTGCAGGAGGACGGTGATTGACAGCTAAACGCTCCAATCGCGTACATGCTGAACGATCCTCAGTCCAATGAAGAGCGCGCATGCGCATTAAACATTAAAATCCTGCTGATAAGAGCTAGATAGGGTGTCGAATGTAGCGCTCTGCAAAGAATGTCAGCATGACGCTGCAGATTAAAAGTAAATAAAATACTCTAACTTACTTTAATGTAATAATTGGAACAATTAAGCCTATATATTTAGTATAAAGCTACCTCAATGATTTAGACATTTAGCATTACGCAGCAGAACTAACTACTAACAAGACAAGTACTCAATTTTTTTACATTAGCGCCACCTTGCGTTAAAGTACATACTTGATTCGACATTGAAAAGTCTTGAAAATACATTTTAATTCATCATCAGCTTTCATCTTATAAATACATTGGTCAAATGCTACAACTAATCAGCGTTCAATACGATAAACACAATTGTTAATTAAAAGTGTGCATATTTGACAATGATTTAAGTACATTTAATCAAGTTTAATCAGTTTCTTTTGAGATTTATAAGTCAAATAATTAATAACTCCTGATACATGGCACAAACTTACATTACAGCAAAACTGTGATTCATTGCTCTTCCGTTTTGTAAAAAAAAAAAGAAAAGAGGACTAGCCCCTTTTGTCTTCATATCAGATGAAAGACCAGTGCTGATAACTGTTGGCAGGGTCACAGTTTCTCATGATGATGTTGCCATACTCCACCATTAAACACTTACTGAACAGAACATTGAGGAGAAGATATATCTGCAAAGAATTACAAATATACAAAAAGGTAAGACAACAACAAATCTCTAGAAAAAAACACCCACAAAAGTTTGGGATTATAAAATCACTTTGTGCCATAAATTCTTTAATAATTTGTGAAATTACGCAGCCAGAGGGAAAGGGATGTTAGGATATGTACCACACCTGTTCGGAAACTAGAATGAAACTCCACGTCTGCTGTGGAGCTGGGACGGTTCCTTCACCCTGAAAGTTGCAGAGCTCCACTCGCACAGGCGCAGGCTCGATCGTCGCGTGTAGACACAGCTGCTTATTAATATTATGCCTCAGCTCCTGATGTGACGTATACTCAAAATACTACAAAGCAAAACAAATGTTTGATGAAGTATAGAAAAATGGCAAATAAAATATTTAATACGAAAATGTTAGTACTATTTGTATACTATTATAGTTTTTATTAATTACATATTATGAATTATTGCATTAATGATTTATTTGCGATGTGCTTTTGTTTATTTTGGCCAAACAAATGTATTAATAATGGGCGATAAAAAAAAAAAAAAATAATGCGAGGGTGAAAGCAGTTATCATAAAGTACCTGATTTATTCCCATTTTGTGGCAAATAAATAAAACCACCGACTTCCCTCCAGGATTTTTCTCACCAGTATCAAGACAAGTGTTTGTGGCAATGTTCTTCAACTACAGACAGAATATGCACAAATTTGTTGTTGTTTTTCCCCCTGGTAATAGCGATGGCAATAAATCTGAAATTATAACACTACATTACCGATCCAAACAGCACAGGGTTCAAATCGGGCACAAAGCCCTCAGTGAAAATGTTTTCTAGGTACCAAGAGAAATTTCTGCATTGCAGCTTCTCTTTGAGCTTCAGGCGCTCACTGATGTTCCCATATGATTTCTGTGCTCCTCAGAGGTAGAAGAGAAATATGTGAGCTGTACAATTAAGAGTTTTCCATCTAAGATATTGTAATTCAAACCTCAATCTTACCTCTGCTGCAATGGCAGCAGCCTTCTTATTTCTGTTGTAGAAAATCTTCTTGTAATCATCCATCCAGACTTCTGCGAGGCGAACCTGGTTGCGTGCGATCACATCTATGCCTTTAGGGAAGGAATGGGGACTTTTGGTGCGAAAGATGTGGCCGACCACAGAACAGGGAATGATCTCTAGACTGCCTCCACACAACCATACCTGCAAGAGCCAATACATCAGGTATGACACCAGAACAGTGGGAACAATAGTTGTTTGTATTATTTATAGAACATAAAAAATTTTATATTTTAAATTCTCTTTTATTTATAAATTTTCGTTTTTGTACTGTACTTTTGTCTTATATACATTTTTTTCCCATTTCATTTTTTATTTCTGTTTTAGCTTTAGTAATTTTGGTAAAACTTTTTTATTTTATTTCAGTTGTTATTTTTACCGTGTGTATATATGTGTGTATGGATGTGTGAGATATTATATATATATATATATATATATATATATAAAAAATAAACACACATGCACAATTTGAATTAAATGTAATGAATTAAAGAAAATGATTTGTAATGATTAATAACAAAGAACTGTATTAGAATTAGAATAAACATTTGTCAAATGTCAAAATCTTAAATTTCTGAATTTAAGTCAAAACATTGTTTTACATAAAAATAAAAATAATAAAGTTCACTCAATGGATGCAAAAGATAGAAACCCATGAGAGGGTCTTACCCTAAATGACATTTCTATGTTCTCTGCTCCCCAAAACTCCATCTTGTCATCATAAGTTCCAACGTGTTCAAAGAACTGCTTGTAAATGGCAAAAAGCCCTCCGGCAATAGTGGGTGTCCTGAATGAAAAATGAAACCATGTGAAAACTGGTGTCTCATATGCGACAGCAATATAAATGCAATTTAAATTCAAATGTTTTATGAGAAAGGGGTCTCCGTTTGGGTAAATCTGTAGATCATTTGCCTGACAGGATAGGTTTCATCTTTGCGTTTCACCCGCTCTTCTTCAGGTATAGACTCCCAGCCAAAGCTCAGGATCCAGTCAAAGTTCCCCCGAGTTTGTGTGGGGGCCGACATCACTGGCTTAATGAACTGTAGGTTGTTCTTGTCGATGACAGCAATGCTTGGGCTCACAACTGTAGTAGGTTCCTGAACTAACCGGGCCAACAGGGGCTCCAACCAACCATAGAAACACTCACCTGACACAAACATACAAGCATGAGAACTTCAACTCTGAATAGACTAATGTTTACCATTCTCTTCCTTAAGTTTCCACCTTTTACTTTAATAAAACACTACGTTCTCACAGCTTTATTAATATAATAGATTAACCTTTTAGAGGACTAAGAATTGAACTTGCAGTCAGGAGCCACTACTAGATTTGAGACCTCCATCTAATTCAATGTGCATAAAGCCATAGGTTGGGTTGCACTATATAAAGATGCCAACAGTATGTGCTCACAGTGGGAGTCCAGGAAGGCGAGCACCTGTCCTCCAGCCTCTCGTGCACCCATCAGTCTAGCAGAGATTAGACCTTTCCTCTCACGCTGCCTCAGCACACGCACAATCTCAAGAGACTGGACGTACTGCTCTAATGGGGCTTTGAGATGACCTGAAATGAAAAGAAATAAAATCAACAACAAAAGTGATATTTGGTGTAAACATGGTGCTGCTACTGTGTTCTGGGTGGTTTCTAAGGCAAAACTAGGGTGTTCTGGATGGTTGCATTGCTATTGTGTTCTGGGTAACGCCTTAGATACCACACAGAACACTCAGGTAATGCCTAAATAACTCCGAACACAACTGCATTGCTATCACATTCTGGGTTGTTGCTAAGGCATTGATATTTTGTTGTGGGTTCAATTCCCAAGGAGCACACACACGGGTTCAAAAAATATATATATAGCCTGAATGCACTATAAGTCGCTTTGGATAAAAGCGTCTGCTAAATGCATAAATGTAAATTGCTAGTGTGTTGTGGGGGGTGATGAGGCAATGACATGTTCCGGGTGGTTGCAAAGTCGTTTTTAAGATGGTTTGGGTGCTGGCTAAGGTTTTGATAGTGTGTTGATTGATAGGCTGTTCAGAGTGGTTACTAAGCCATTTCTCCTGGGTTGCTTCTTAATGGCTCAAGTCAAAAGATCCCATCGCCAGGTCTTTATGATATTGCTTGGCTCCTTCCATCAGCATGAGTCCATTAAATTCATTTGCTCTTTTTATTGTCGACCTTATTCAAAGGAGATAGCTAAAAATGGAATGCATATGCCTTTACTTACCTTGAGTACTTGCATCATCCACCAGTAGGATTTCTTTAAGTAAAACAGCCGGTGTAGTGTGTAAGACACTGCTGATGGTGCGGAGAAGAGTGGACCATGCCTCGTTGTGGAACACAATGATCACACTGGTAGTGGGCAACCGTGGACATCTGCTGAACTTCTGCTCAGTGCATCTTGGAAGAGTAAGAGTGAACTAGTGCTACATGATCAAAAGGTAAATTTATGAATGATTTAGCTCTGCCTCTTGTGGTACTCACTCTGGAGGCCGCGTGTCGACACCAAGACTGCGGTGGAGGGAGATGCGGTCACTGGCAAACTGGTTGAAGCCATTTCTGTTAAGACCCTCCTGCTTCTCCCTCAGCTCTACAGGTGTCAAGATGCCAGTCGTGAAGGGCTTTCCATCAGCTCCAGGTCCTTCTGGATCCTCCTGAGGTCTCTCTATGTGAGGCCTGAGCTCTTCCATGCTGTAGAAACCAGAGGAACATCTGGCATCTCCAGATAATGCAAAAGCCCTTTCAAAAGGTGGTATAGAGGTATGCGTCTGAACATGCCAGAAGGCACTGGAATTCATTCTCACACTGCCTCTATATCTTGGCTTTAAGGGAAGATCTTGATACCAGTAGCTGGCAGACCTCTGCCCTCCTAGATCAAGCAGTAAAACCCACAGAATGGCGATTAATAGGCTCAGTCCCAAGATGCTCAGTTTTATGGGTAGTTTACATGGAGTAATTCGGAAGCTCATCCTAGAAGAAAATAAAACAAACAGGATATTATCTTGAAGTTCAGCCATTTGTAGAATTGGAAAATGTCTGCAGTAAATTGGTGCTGTTTTCAGTTTCAGTAGTTGACAAGCTAATATTAATTAAGGAAATAATGTGAAACATGTAATATTTAGTTAATTTGTCACACAGCAGAACCATTTTAAAGCTACACTGTATTCAGTAGGTTAACGCTTTGTTTCTAGACAACCATAAACCAAATTGGTGATATGACCAACAAATATTTGAAGTCTATATGTTAGCTCTAAACTGCTGTATGATACAAGTTTGTTAAAATGATAGGAGAAGGGTAATTGAGCCAAAAGTATTATTTTAATGTAATTTAATAATTTTTCATAAATTTTATACCAAACATTTTTTATTTTGTTATGGAGTTGATTTTGTTGAAAATGTTAAACAAGTCTATTTATGAAAATTGGTCATTGACGTTTTTTAGGAAGTTGCATTTCCCTGCAACACTTATAAGTTAGAGGTTGATTAACTAGCCCAGTTTGCACACAGATTTTACAAAGTCATATTTATTGTATTCTCTATCTTTGACACAACATGAAGTGAAAATGTTTAGTTTTACTTAACCATAATCTGTGGCAAGCTTTTTTGGGAAAGCCATACATTGAAAGCAGTTTCTTTTAGATCTAAAGTTATTATTCCCAAGGATGCACCACATCATGACATTTATGTAAATATTTAAGTTGGCCCTGGAGCAGTTTAAAATCATCCTACATGGAGTTGAAGAGCATTGTTTTAGCAGTGCTCCTCTGAATATGTGGCAGTGCCCAACGGTACAGGACATCTTATCAAAAACAAATGTTGAGTAATAAAGAATTCAAACTACTACGGTTTATTAAATAACTATTTTAAGAAAGAACCACAAAGCCAAATTTAAAAGACTTTATGTGACCCTGAACCACAAAAACAGTCATAAATATCACTGGAACATTTGTAGCAATAGCCAACAATACATTACATCGAATTTTCTTTTGACAAAATTCATCAGGATATTAAGTAAAGATCACGTACCATTAGAATTTCCAACCGTAAATGAATCAAAACTTAACTTTTGATAAGTAATATGTATTTAACTTGGCTCAAAAAGTGGTGCTTCAACTTAAGTATGTACTTACCTGCACTAAAGCGAAGCGTTGAAACCACTTCTCAGTTGTAAACAAACATACACGCCAGAGAAAATAGAAAATGTAATTTTTTTCTTAAATCAGTAATTTATGACGTCACGCCAGGTGCATCTCATTAGATTATTTAACCCTTGGTTTAATTCCTGCACAAACACATCGTGTGCCAAGTAACAGCGAATTAGTAAGTTGACTGAGGTGATATTTAGGAAGCAAGCTTAATATGATTGACTTCGAATCGATTTTAGGATTTAGGTCATACAAGTGCTGATAAATAAACGCGAGATGGGGGCGGTGCTAGTATCCATGGCAACAGATCAAACAGCGTTTGAACACAGCGCGTGAATCTCGTGCTCGACTCACCTCGCTCGGTTCAGCTCGCTCCGTCTGCTGTCGCTTTGCTAGTTCTCATAATGGCTTTCTTCGGACTCACACATTTGGGCTATCAGAACCCTTTTGGGGACAGGATGGTAACATCTACACAAAACAATCTTACACGAGGTATGGCTGCTTTGGTGCGACGTTAATAATAGCACGGCTCCTTCGACGAGTCTTCAGCACATCTGTTTACCTTACATTACTTACAGTATTGAGGTCCAATATGTTTGTTTTTTTCTTTTCAGACTCATCAGACATGCATCTCGGCAGCCAGAAAAGATATCAGGACTTCTGCAGACGCGTTCAGAGGGGTAAGTTCACACTAAATACATCAGACTCCCACATACTGAATGTGTTCTTACATGCTAAATAGGTTTTGTGTGTGTGTGTGTGTGTGTGTTTTAGTTCCTGTAATTATGCTTGCTCATAATTGAAAGTGATATGTTTAGATTATTCATTACAATTGTGGATTTTTCTTTTTTTAATAAACAAGTCTTCATATATTTTAAGACTAAATTAATTGGATGTTTTTTTTTTGGTGGTCAGTGTGACATTGATATCTTGTGTTTCTCTTGTTAGCTCCTAAAGAGTTGTATCGTGTACCTGTGACGGACAACCAGCAGTACGGCTGGTGGGTTTCCACCGATGGCCTGAAGAAGCAGGAGCCTTGGACTCAAACCCGTCGCTTCCCACGCAAGAACAGCGAAATGACAAAGTATGAAGAATCATAAGCTGTGTAAGCCAATGTGTGTCAACTAATGGATAATACTCTAATAATGCATATTTCACTTATTTTCTCAGGTTTGTGAATGAGATGTCAATGACCAGCCCAGACTTCAGCTTGTTTTGATTCCTGGTCCATGAATCTGTCAGACAGTTTGTTCAAATGGTGACCACAGTCCCATAATACTGCAACACTGCATTGTGTCACTTTGCTTAGCAGAAGAGGAGGTGCAGAGGACACACAACTAATACAAGTGTTATGTATCCACTGAACATCTATGGCTGTGCCATATTGTTTATAGAATTTAGTGCAATAAATTTAGTCCCAATTTGTATGTGTTTAAATGTTGTTCTTTGCATATAACTGCATAATGTTGGCTAAGTCCAGCAATTATAAAACAAATGAACCATTTGTGAATAAACTTGACCTAAAGCAGTTTCCATTTGGAAATTTCTTCCTGAATTTGATCAAAAACTGACTACAACAGGATGAAATGATGATCTAGGACCATGTTTAGTACCTTGACAACAGTAGTATTTGAAATACAGATCATCAAATGCATAAAATATTTACTGAGCAAGGCATCTTGCAGAAATGAATCAGTATAAAGTGAAGATGTAAAAAAAAAAGTGATACTAGTTTGATTATAGAAGTAATAATCAGTAATTGTAAATGAATAAATCTGGTGATTAAAACAGGTGAAATCTACAATGTACCTATCAATATTCTGAAGCAAAAAAACCTTTAATGATTCATCATTTAAGGTAATGCAAACACAATGCCTAATAGATACTAAAATAATAATAATTAAAACAATTTAAACAAAACCACAATATAAAAAACTCAAATAAACCAGACTTTTTTTATTTTTAGAGGGGGAAAGTTTTTCTATATTCAGCAAGAGTCTTTTCTCAACTTTCCTTTGCAAAGTTGAAATGCTCGTCCCTTTTCTAATCCTTCAATTTAAGTAAAAGCAAGAATGAAAGAAACAAATAAAAAGGTAAACTAAAATAAAGAGAGGATCAGGAGGCGTTCAGCCCTGATCTAGACAGAGGCCCCAGGGTGAGAGTCAGTAGTACTCAAATACACACCTGCGTGTCCGCAGTACATCACATACCGTGTTTGCTTCCCTCACGCTCAATCTCCACTCATGTACGCTTTTATTGCACATACAGGACGGAACAACAGGCCTTTGGTACGAACATGATCAACTGACATGCAATGACCAAGCTACTGTACGATCCAAGCAAATTTTCAATAAGTAAAGAACCCATAGCAGGAAAAGACAGTGCTTTGGCCGTCATGCACGTCACAGGAAGGGGTGAACGAGTTGACCAATGTTGCCTCCACCGAATGAATCGCATTGTACACTGTGAAACAAAGAGGCACTGTTATCATATGCTGATTTTTTTCAATTAAGGCTAACGTACTGCAGTTCTCTATGTTATTATTTAGCTGGCCAGCGACTGTTTACCTAATGAATTTGAAGTTAGATTTAGATCAGTTTAGATTTGTATTTTACCAAGTGGCTTTCACTACAATGAAGCAGAACAAGCGTTGGAGGGAATATTGTTGATCTGGTCATACGTCAAAGACTGCAGTTGATCAGTTAGTACCAAATGTCTCAATTTAGGTCTTTGTTCCCTTTTCTCAGCTGGAATGGAATCATAATCAAATAGATATAAGAACAACCAGAATAGGAATAAAAAAAAAAAAGATACAGGGGTGATACAAAATCAAACAACTTCAGGGAATCCAACAAACAAACAAAACTTGTAGAGAAGATGCCTCAGTCAGACATGCTTTTGAGCTGTTTAGTTTGGCAAGAAAGCAGCTAGTTGTATCATAGAAACCTCACAGTGAAAAGAGTTATGCCCCTTCGAGATTAGAAAGCACAGTATTCAGTCATAATTTATAGATATATTTCTTTTGTTTTTAAAAAAAGTCCTTCTAGTATGAACTGGATCTTGATAAACTGTCTTGTACCGTGCCGTGGCTTTTCCCCAGATGCCTCCGAAAAACTCCTTTTTTTTCCCTTTTATTTCATTTTGTACCAAAAATACGTCTTTGAAAAAAGAAGAAACGGTGGACGGGACACACGAAACAGAACTGAAGTCTTCCTTGAGGACGCACTGAAGGCCCAGACCTGGCCGTACTTCAAAAAAAAAAGAGAAAAAGAAAGAATAAGGGAGAGAGAAAAAAAACGATTGTTCCCAACACTTTTCCATGTGGAATTCATCTTTCTGAAGGAAAAGCATGACTTTAAATCAATCAATCAGTCCTTCATATGATCTGGTGAACAATGCTCTACCAGTCACCTGGATTGCTGGACAATCAATCAGTTTAATTTACTTTAAATGATAAAACTTCAGAAAAAAAAATCAGGAATTAAATCAAGGGGTGAGGACGTCAGAGCATTTCATAATATTCAAAACTTCCGCAAACGTCTTTTCTATTAAATACTTTGGTCTTTGGTCAATAGTTCTCTTCTTAGTTTATACAGATACTGTATTCGTACACACACACACAGATATACGAGCGTACGGGTTTATGTACGGTATAAATGTGTATGCGTTTTTCACACTCGTTCCATAAAGGACTTTTTGCACAAAACATCAAGATCAAAATAAATAAGGAATTCCGAACAGAACATGAGTACCTGTATTTATATTCACCTGAAATAAGAATAACAGAGGGGAAAAAAATGTCACACAAAAATAAAAACTGGAGAAAATGCCTTATGTAAATCGTTTTTCTTCGGCAAGTAAAGGCCTTTGTTAAATAAACAGACTTTGCATCTTTCAAGCAGCCTGAGGGAGAGGCTTAAAACAATCGTCCTTCAAGGTGCACAGCTATATCCATGAGCGCCACGACTCTCCAGTCTGGAGTCTGCTTTGTTTTTCTTCAATAATCTTCCTTTCTTCAAGAGATGGCGATGGCTGCTTGTTTGTCTTCTGCTTGCCTCGATCAATCCTCCTCTCTAGGGAATTGTCTCTAGTGCGCTGCTAACTGTTGGGAGGTCCGTCGTTCAGGAAGTAAGTGGTCATCTCACCCTTGCCTTTGACCTTTACGACCCCTCGACACTCCAGCTGGTAACCTTTACCGGCCAACACCTGGTGCAGGTCTGTGGTCACCTGCAAACATCCAGTTAAACGTCAGAAAATCACTTCTGAAACACTTTCTCCTGATGATTAAGGCATCTAAAGGCTTGAAGGTTTACCTGAATACGGTCTGGGACCCCTGTACTGTCCATCCGACTGGCCACGTTCACTGTGTTTCCCCAGATATCATACTGGGGCTTCCTGGCACCAATAACTCCTGCGACCACTGGCCCAATGTTCAGTCCTGCACACACACACACACATGCATATGCCAATGTAGAAATGTACACTTAGTATTCCTGTTTCAAGAACGTTTTATAAAAAAATTACGTCATGTTGACGCCATGTAGTGTGACCGGTATATTTTTGTATTATTTATATACTCTTATAGTATTTAAATAATATTGGGAATTTGCTTTTATTTTATTATTTTTATTTCTATTAAGCTGTAAGTTTTTTTATTTCAATTTCAATTTTATTTTCTTTATTGTATTACAATTAGTTGCCAAGGCATAATAATAATAATAATAATAAAACTTTTAGTCTAATATTATAAATGAATTATTATTTTATAAATAATATAACAATTTATAATTGTTATAATTATTATTAAAAACACAATTGTGTACAATATTTTACATAATATTTATATACAATTTTAATTAAAAAACATTTTATTTATTAATTAACAATAACAACACTTCAATAACTATCAAGTCAACTTAAGATGCAAACACACCTTAATATTTTCAGAAAGGTTTTTTTATTATTTAAAAGAACTTTCATGTAGTTTTGTCAATCTGAATGAATCCAATCCGATTTTAGATTCTGAAAGTTCTGTTTATATGAATCCTGAACTACCTCACATTGTCATAAACTGTGATACAAGCATGCACCACATGAGTTTAATTTGGCGGACAATACTTTTTCAATCAAATCGGCAAACAATGGACACCTATGTGATGGTTTTGAAACTCACCGATCTTCATCTGGAAGTTGTTGAAGGAATGCTCATTGATGTATTTCATCTGCTCGCGGAGGTGCATGGCATAGTCGGCCAGGGCGGTTATATGCGAGCGTCCTTCCTTGTCGTAGGTGGAGTCGTTAAGGCCAGATGCAGCCATGTAGGTGCTGCCAATGGTCTTTATCTTCTCCAGCTGCCTGTATTTCTCCTCACTGATGATCTGCAAGAGAGATATAGAGGAAAGGTTTTCATAAATAAACAGGACCGTTCACAAGATGCTTTCATAGTGGTCATACTGAATTAAAGATTCCCTTAATGGATGTTCATTTAAACCGGTTAACCATTAACCCACCATTAAAATTTTAATTAAAAAAAATCAGTTAAACGGTTTTAAAAAGTCATTTATCTTTTTTTTTTTTTGTAATTTATCAGAATAATTAAAAAGGTTTGCTGCATGTTTAAAATATGCTACACGTATAAAAAAAAATTGTCTCTTGTGGAAAAAAACTAAACAAACAAACATAAGTCACGTATAATAAGGCGCATTCAGAAATAGGCCAAATGCCAACCCGAAATGTATTCAAACATTATAATAAACTGTAAACATATTTATGCTATTTCAGTTCCATCTCACTCCACAACAAATCCTTTCAATTAACGGTTTTTACAAAGAACAAGAATTAAAAATAGGCCTTTCGGAAGCTAGAGCAATACAAACGACAAGCCAAACAGCATAAATGGCTGCCCACTGCTCCGGGTGTGTGCTCACAGTGTGTGTGTGTGTTCACTGCTCTGTGTGTGTGCATTTCGGATGGGTTAAATGCAGAGCACAAATTCTGAGTATGGGTCACCCTACTTGGCTGAATGTCACTTTCACCTTCACCTTTCACCTTCAAAATTAATTCATTTAGGCTAAAATGAAACTGAAACCAATGTTGGGTCTCTCATTCGACACAAAATCAAATGTTTCCGTATTTGCGATGTATTTGAATGGCAAAATATTATTTATTATGCATGTTACTTCACTCACATTCTAATATCCATTGAAAACTAAATGTATTGCATAACATCACGGCGGTACAGTGCTAACACTTAACAGCACAGATTGTACTACACATTTAAACTGAGCAGTGTGTTTTGTTCTCCATATGTTTGACTGACTGTATTTTATTATGATAATGAACAGGCTGCCTTGTCAAGGTAGCGATGCTTAACTGTGTGTGTGTGTGTGTGCGTGTGGCACCAGTGCAATCACATGATTTTTGTTCTTCTAACAGTGGAAGCAACCTCTCCCCTTAGTCATAAAGCTAATCAGAATCGTAAAAGGTTTGCCTTTATTTGTGTACATTCACAATAAAAACAAATCTTGGGGCGTAAAATAAGCCTAAAGAAACAGAGGACGCCGCTTTCTGCCATTTGTTTCCTTCCGTGCAGCACAAAAATCAACCAAAACTGCTTTTTCGTTCATTTTCTTAATTTATTATTTAAGTAAAAATATATTTCTCATAAAGGCCTATTTATTTGTTTTATATATAAAACATATATGAAGATGTGAATCCTCATGTTCTGTTGCTTTTTGCGCATGTAAAATGAATCCAGGGAAACAAATGTTAGTATTTTTAACGGGTCACAGACACTTAATTTAGTTCAATTCTAATTGAAAATAATCTTGTTTGTTAACAGTATATAATCGGATAACGAGCGTTGGCTGTCGGTTAGGAAAAATAACCGAAATGAACATCCCTAATTCCCTTCTTCTTTTCAAACCCAAACCTCATCAAAATCAGCGATGATCTCATTGAGGAGCCTCAGACACTCCACTCCCTCGTTGTTGGCCTCCAGCTCCACGTAGAACTCGGAGAAGTTGCTGATGGAGGCGAACATGACGGCCACACACTCACACGACTGATAGTACAGCTCGTCGTTCCTCCTCTCTATGGCTAGAAAGTGTGCGGCCACATCTTTGGGCAGGATGTTGTGGAGGAGCCGGCGGTTGTAGGCCTGAAGTTCCTCCATCTCCTCCTTTTCTTCTGTGGCCTGTAGAGGAACAGACACATTGCATATTTTAAATTCTGACAGGATGCATTTCTCCATGTATTTTATAAACAAATTGTTTATTGACATTATTGACATTTTATTTTATATCTTCGTATTGTGTTGGCCAAAACACTGTAGGCTCAAGCCCTGACCTGAAGTTTCCAGAGGAAGTCTAGACGAGCCGTTGACTCCACTTGCTGGGCATGTAGGTACAGTGCTAGTACAAATACAGTGAGGATCACCGGGGTCATGACCTTTAGGGACACTTTAGTCACCCTGAAAGCACTGAAATGAGAGCGATCAGGTCAGCCACAGGATAAATTATTTACATCACAGCATGGATGTAACAGGATACAGGACACACTCACAACAAAGAGTTAGTGTCTTCAGGTAAACATTAAAAATCATTCAAAGAAATAATGAAGATATGGGAACAAAGACTGTATTAACTGCACATACCACTGCTCAGTAGTAGTATTGAGATTGGACCTGTGGAAAAACCAACAAGAATAAGCATTTGTGCATTTAGAAAAACAATCAATTAAAAAATACTAATAACAGGAAGCATAAGAGATTAATTTAAGTCTCACCATTGCAGAGTTTCATTGAAAACACTAAAAAACAAAAACAGCAAAAACACTTGTTTTAACACAACATAAATATTCAGTGTAAACAAACACATTTAAACCTAACAGCATTTATTTATATCACAAACGAACAAGCTATATTCAAATCAGAGATCTTTCAATTTTTTCTATTTTATATTACCTTTATTGCATTTTATTATTTTATTTATATTTATATTATTTAATAGTTCAGGTTTTAAAACTATCAAAATAAATAATCTATTAAAATAATCAAAATATAATAGCATATGAATTATTTTAAATAACATTGTTGGAACCCACAGTATTCCATATGTTAATACTAAATGAAAGTAATAAAATAAAATGTCATTATATTATTGAATGTAATCTCCGTAGAGGCTGGCAGCTGTACTCACAGAGCATTGGCAGTGACGAAGAGGTCTGCGTTGTCAAACAGCGCCACCTCTGGCCACTCCACAAGCAGCAGGAAGGTGAGCTGGATGAGCAGCATTAGAGCCAGCTTCCCTATACTACTGATCTGCAGGAACACTGAGCAGGCCAGCAGGGTCAGCAGCACACTGTAGCTGAAATACTGAAAGAAGCATAGGGGATAAAACCTGAGTCTGCTTCCATTCACAACACTGTTTTAATCTTAGTGTGACTACACACACGTTTTACCTCAGGGAAGGGGCAGGAGGGAGTGTGGCTGGGACAGATATTCAGGCCGTCGGCTGCAGGGCGAGACAAGCTGTGAATCACACAGGGAGTCACCATCTCTGACGACCAGTTAAACCGCTCTGCTACACAGTCCACAAGCTTCTGTGTATCACAGGAAAACTACAGGAAACACAAAACATACACTCAGGCTCCCAAACACATCATCAGGTTTTCTTCTACATATCAAAACAGATTTGGAGAAATGTAGCATTACATCACTTGATGACCGACGGATCCTCTGCAGTGAATGGGTGCCGTCAGAATGAGAGTCCAAACAGCTGATAAAAACATCACAATAATCCACACCACTCCAGGCCATCAGTTACCATCTTATGAAGCTTTAAAAAATCTGTGCGTTTGTAAGAAACGGCAAACAGCATATCCAGTTCTGTGTCAGCCGCACCACACGGATACATTATCTACGATTATTTACGCTTTGATTTGAACGAAAGCAACATATCTGTGTGGTGCGGCTGACAGAACAACATACACTGTTTGAGTTCAGGGGGTACTCTCCAATATGGTCCATACAGTTAATGCATTTTCACTCTAACTGTTGTTTTTGGCTCAATACAAGTCCTTTAACATTATTATTGCTTCCTTCAGTGAAAAAGTAATCTCGGCTGAAACAGGAGAAATATGCCCAGATCAAGCACCATTTACAAGTGAAACAGTCCAAATCAGTTCTAAACAAATACATTGGTGGTTTTCGAGGTATTGATATTATGAAATATGGACTTGTATTTTGCATAGTGATGTGATGGTGTAGAGTCAAAACATTTTAATGGTATGTTTGTTTCTTACAAACACAGGGCTTTTCGCTTCACATTGTGTTAATGGATGGCCTGGAGTGGTGTGGATTATTGTGATGTTTTTATCAGCTGTTTAGACTCTCATTCTGACGGCACCCATTCACTGCAGAGGACCCATTGGTGAACAAGTGATGTAATGCTTCATCTCTCCAAATCTGTTCTGATGAAGAAACAAACTCATCTACATCTTAAAGGGTAAGTACATTTTTGGCAAATTGTCATTTTTGGCTGAACTAATTTCTTATAAAATAAACACGCTGCACTTTTCTACCATTTTTGCAGTTTGACAACCTTAGTTGTTATTTATTTTTATTGGACAGATTATAACACTATGGACATTTTGACAAATATTGTGTTCTGTAGACGAAAGAAAGTCACACACGTTTGGATCGACATACGTGTGAGAAAATGACAACAGAATTGGTATTTTAGGTATCATTTGTGACCATACAATCTCTTTGGAAGAAATAAGATTGTTAGCTAAAGTGTTAGACACACTAATGTTGCGTGTGTGAAGTGATTTGGCAGCTCTGCGTACCATATTGACAAAGGCAGAGATGAAGACGAGGATGAGGGTGAAAACTCCCACCAGTGTGCTGTTGGTGCGAGACTGAACAATCTTCTTGGACACGGTCTGCATAGCAGCAGGGAAGAGCTGCGAAACAGAGCGAAAGAAAGGACAACTGTACACGTTTGTACAAAAGAAAATGCAAAAGAATGAAAAGCAGCATAATCAGACGCAGCTTACCTTTACACAGGAGTAAATGGCACAGATGAAGAGGATGTTGGCAAGAATGACGAAGATACTGATGTATATTCCCAGCATGACCAGAGTACTGCAAAACACACAGGAGCTTTCAGATTCATGTTAAGTGTGTGAGTGTTTGTATCGTTGTATGTACTTAGCTATATATTAGGCAAAACGTTTTACAGAAGTGAGCTAAATCTGACAAAACATTATTTTATTAAAAAATATATATTGCTTTTCATTTGTAAAAATGCAGAAAGTTATCTGTTAGGATTAAGGTGCAGTCGCATTAGCTATTAGCATTAGCGTGGTACAAACAGATCTAGTGTGCATTGTCAATAGCATATGATATGCATGAAGCAATGCTCACATTAAAGCCACTTCATAACCAAGCAGCTTTCTTTTAGTCAGCAAGGCAAGTTTATAAATCTAGAACACAAGCGAAATCTGCCAGGGGAACTTTTTTGCACTCACACAAACCTATTGGAACGATTTCTATTGGAATGGCTGGATTTCACTCACAGGATTTCGCAGAGAAACAGTAAACACGATCGCCATCTTTAGAGTGTGGGTTAGGGTTATGTTATAGTATTTATAACTAGCTGTAAACAAAAACAAAACAAGGCTGAAGAATGTCCCCATTTAAAGGGACAGTTCACCCAAAAAAGGAAAATTCTGTCAAAATGTACTCACACTCCAGATGTTACAAACCTGTATGAGTTTTTTCTTCTGTTGCACACAAACTACAATATTTTGAAGAAAGTTGGTGACCAAACAGTAGACAGCCACAGACTTTAATAGTAAGGAAAAAAAAAACACAATGTAAATGAATGGCTACCATCAACTCATACAAATTTGGATAAACTTGAGGGTGAGTAAATGAAGACAGAATTTTCCTTTTAAAGTGAACTATCCCTTTTAGTAAACAAGTGCGTGTGTGTGTGTGTGTGTGTGTGTGTATGTGTGTGTGTGTGTTTATCACTCACTGAGGGAATACGACGATCTGGATAAAAGAGATGAAACAGAAGACCAGAAGCGTACAGGCCACATAACCGCCAAAACGATCATCCACTTTCTTAGCGTACTTGAAACAAGACCAAAATATTAAATATAATTAAAATATGTTGATTTATCAATCTGTGCCAAATATGAATGCTGTGTGAGTTATTGTAGATTGTTAACGACCAACAACCACCCAGAAGAACCTGTTAACCTTATGACATGTTAAAAAATTGCTCCGAACAATTCAATCTACTTCTCTTCTTCTTAAATACCAAACAGGAAATTGGAGGACATTTGATCTCCCATGACCTCATCCATCCTGTTAGTCTGCTAGACGATCCGCACTACTAAATTAAACTGGAGAGGGAAGCTGGATCTCAGCCAGCGTCTATGAGCCTGACCTTCTTCTCCAGGCTGGAGGTTTGGAAGGTGAGGAGGAACTTCTTCACGTGGTCTTTGCGGAGCTGGTCAATACTGCGAGCGTCAATGGCACGGCCCAAAAACTCGTCCACCTCGTCCTCGGGGTTCAGCGCCTCCTGAGCACCACGGCTGCATTTGTGTGCAGAAGGAGAGTTAGAAAAGCACATTTTATTTGTATCTTTTATATAACAAAAAGTGCATTTACTCTCTAAAGGCTAAGAAAAAACTCTCACTTGTCTTTGCTGGATGTTTCATCAATGCCCTGAGCAAAGAGAAGAAACAAATGTGAGCCCAAGAAGATTAGACAGATCTGAGAGTAATGTAGGAGGACTGAAAGAACAATGTAAAGGCAGAAATCGGCTGAAGGGACAGGAGACAGAGGTCAGGCGAGTGTCATAGGAGGTCTCACCATCTGTCTGAAGACTTTGGAGTCTTTAGTCCTGGAGAAGGATCTGTCAGGCACCCACCGCGGCACCAGACCCTCGTTAGAGTTCGTCCGCGTGCGCTGCATCTTAGCCATCATGGCCTTCTCCTCTTTCTGAAACAGTCAAGGGCAAAGGAAAAGTTCTGCTCAAGGATCTTGAATAAAAGAGAAGCATTAATTAGGGATGCATTGATATTAAGTGATTTTCATGTTATGTTATGCCATTTAACTGATAAAAGGCAAATAAAAAATAAACAGCCAATATTAAAATTCTATTTTCAGTCTAAAAGCATTAGAAAAATTAAAGAATAAAGAATAAAATGGCTAAAGAGTAAACACAAACAGTCAAATTATTTTCATATGCTAGATAACCGATAAATGACATTTAACAAATACAATTAGATTTTGTCTAAATAGATAAAAAAAAACAATATAAGGCTAAATACTAAATAAAAACATTTTCAGATTGTCTAAATTGATCCCAAAAAGTTATTTAAAAAACAATAAAGACTAAAATCCATTGTTTTATGTTACAAATGAATGTATGCATCACAAATAATAGATAATGTACAGTACTGTATAAAAAGATCAATTTAATTTGAGATTTTGCGATATATATATATATATATATATATATATATATATATATATATATATTTTTTTTTTTTTTTTTTTCTTTTTTTTAAAGCAGCACAGTATTTTTGATTTGGTATAATCTCATTATATTTAATAACATTTTCTACACAGCAAAAATCTTTTCTTGACCAGTCTTGTTTTAAATACAATATATAAACATTATACATTATATATTATAAAGAGAAAGAGAGAGTGAGCACAGTTATAGTTATAAAAATGTTGTAGCATGAACCCAGCACAGAATGTCGTGTCTAACCCGCTTTTGACTGCAGCCCAACACTAGGAAGGTCTCAATGGTGTTCTCTTTCAGGTAGGCGTTTCTCTCCCCTCCAAAACCTGGCTCCACCTCATAGTCTCCATTCAGGTACTGCAGAGTAGCTTTAGTGATATGGATCCTCCTGAGGAAAAAATTACGTTTCATGAATATTATGTCTACTAAACAGTCTGTCCAGTGTTATGTATAGCGGTGTGTACATGTCGGAGTCTCACCCGGCTTTGCCTCCAGCCTCCATGTGGTTGGCCAGCGTTACGTCGTTGGACCACACGTCGAATTGCCACTTTCTCAATCCAAGAACTCCACAGTGCACACGACCACTGTGGATCCCGACCCGCATGTTTACATTGACCCCTGTGACCTCTCGCACCAATCTGACACAAACATAAACGGTATTAATAAATCACATGATCCAGTCAGTGTTATTTTAGTTTTTACATACTAGTATTCTATATAAGCTATTATTAGCAGTTTGGGATTTGACATTTAATTTGTTTTAGTAATTGAATGTGCTTTTGTCATTTTTACATTTTATTTTAAGTTTAGTTTTCAATTTTAGTTTTGAAATTTTAGCACATTAACTTTTGAAAAAAAAAAAAAAAAAATTCAGTTATTACATTATTTTAGTTAGTTGTGAGTAATTCAGAATATTTCTAATCGTAGTACTCTCCAAAAAGGCGCTGCAATATACCAGTCCAATTCATGGAATTATTATAGAATTATAAATACTTATTATTAAACAAGAACTATCATAAAATAATATGAATAATTACATTAAATAATAAAAAAAACACTGACCACTTGCCCGAACTGTCATTTTAACTTTAAAATGCAATATAAAAATAATATTAGTTACCATACAAATCAATATGTGTTTTCTTCACAAATGTCTCATAAACAAATTGACATAAAACTATTTATATATTCATTTATTTGATATAAATTGAGAAAATGTATCCTCACAAAACTGTTCTGAAATAAATCTCACAAAGGTTGATGTCTAGATGAACTGATGTCTAAGTTAGACTTACGAAATGGCTTCAATCATGTCCACCCCCATTTCCACGCAGCAGTGAGCGTGGTCCGCTCTGGGCTCAGGTAACCCTGACACGCAGTAGTAACAATCCCCCAGGATCTTGATCCGTAAGCAGTGGTTCTCCTGCACACACACAAAAGGGAACAGAAGTTAATTATAAAGTTCAAGCTGAGGAGATGGCAGCTTCACGCTGAGGTGTAAAAAGAGGGTAGTCATTCTGTTTAGAGTGTGATACAGACAGCAAACAAGTGTCAATACTGATAAAAATATGTCAGAGTGAAATACGTGACATTGGACTTGACAAAGGATGTACATTACAGCGAGTAAAAGGTCTTAAAAGAAGTCAAAGCCATAAACATGAAGTAGTGTTGTTTTTTAAATAATCAGTGAATGATTCAATGGTTGGAGAAATGCAGCTGTCATTCAAGATTTCATCCAGGACCCTTCAGTGCTCCCATTAGATCTTCTAGACAGGACACGGGACCGTTTTTCTCCCTGGCTGTACTACAAAACAGCTTCTGTGCTGAGGTGGAGCTCATGCTGAGGATGTCCTCTGGGAAGCCTCATTCCCACAGCCTGGAGCCAAGACTCCCAACCCTCAGCGATTTTGTGAACCCCAAACAAAAAGCCCACCACTGACTGCAACAGCACTGTGTGTATATATTGCATTGTTATTTTATTCAATGTTGATATTTTACAATGTATTGCCAAGTATTTGTTAGCTTTAAATGAAATCTTTACAATCTTTACTAATAATGCTTGAAGGGGTCATATCCAGGGGTGCACATACATGGTGAATAGGTGCATATGCGCAACCAAAATAAAAAAAATGTGCTGTGTGAAGAAGACCACTCATCTGCATACCGACATGACTTAGAGTAGTTAATGCAAAATCACGCTTTTAGATTTACTAACTGTAATACTATAGAAGCAGTTTAGTCTCAAATATAATTCACGCAAAAAACACGATTCAAACATGCGTAGACAATTTCACATGCATGAAACCTAATTCACGTACACACAAAAAAAATTAACGTGCGTGAAAAAAAAAATATATTCACAAAAAGCAAATCACATGCCCGAAATAAAATTATATATTTATAAAATACGTTTCACAAATGCAAAAAACAATTTGTAGATATACAACTGTGCACAAAAACCTTTGAATGTTTAAAATTTACGAGTGTCTGAATGTACGAATCGTCATTTACTACGAATCCACTCGGATTTGAGTGTGTGTGTTTTTGAGACTTTTCTGGCAGAGCTCTCTTCCCACGTGGGTCTGTTGTACTCTTTAGCCAATCAGATGCGAGCTTACCATTCAGCCAATCATATCATAAGCCACTGAGTGCATTCAAGGAGCACGATTCTGCGCACCTTTTGCGCAATATGGATTAATTAGAACGGAAATTAAGCCTTTACATCAGTAATCCAGCATGGCGAATGAAGAACGGGAAGCACGGGTAAGAGTATTTTATGTAATTTAATCCTGTGATCTGAGTAAATCTGACTTTTCAGCATCATTACTCTCCAGTCTTCAGTGTCACGTGATCATTCAGAAATCATTCTGATATTCTGATTTGCTGCTCAAGAAACATTTCTCATCATTATTAATGATGAAAACAGTTGTGCTGCCTAATATTCTTTTGGAAACCATAATACTTTTTTAGGAGTCTCTGATGAATAGAAAGAATCCCGATGTATTTACTAAAGTCACGTTCACAAAACAGTACTGTATTTCATACTTTATATATATTGAATCATGTTGAATTGAAACGTAAAGACTGTATTCGTAATGTTGAACGACTGTAATATCATGCAATCTCAATAATGTATTTAACACAGACTTCTTGTTGTCACCATAGTAAGCATACAATGCTGGAACAATAATCCAGCATGTTTTAGGCATGTGTTAATAGATGTGCTCACCGAAGCCAGCTTGTCAAAGCGGGCAAACAGCTCGTTTAGAGTCATGACCAGCTCCTGAGCAGTGCACTGCGACGCCAGACTCGTGAAACCCTCGATGTCTGCAAACAAAATACTGACAAAGACACAGAAAGAGAGTGAGAGAGAGAGACCTAAACTGTCTGACACACACGTATACTGTGTGAAACGATTAATAGTTTGAATGCACACAAAAAAAATGAATTAAGACATATTAAAAAAGCTTTAATTTTAATGTTTGGATTAACAGAGGTCAATACCATAAAAACTAGGTAGAAAAGTATACAGTATGAATGTGTGAATCCCTTGAGCTGAGGGGAAATTCACTCTGAGGCTGTCGGAGCAGGCGCTGTGGAGCGCTTTAATTGAATCGTGGCTTCATTTCAGTATCTTCTGGGGTTAGCGCTAGTCTAGTGACTGATAATTAACTATTCCCTCTCTCACCATAATTAGCTGACCACATTTCAAAAGAAAAAGAAAAGCCCCACTGCTCCTATTACGAGTTCCCAGAGCTAAAGCAAAGAAGAAAAGAGTGAAAGAGAAAGAAGAGATCAATGTGAAGAGTAAAAAATAAACAAAGAAAGGGCCACACGGACACAGGAGATGACAAAAAAGCAGGTGAACAACGTTAGCTAAAGTCTAACACAAATATCTGAAGGATCAGCTGGTTGTAAAAGTGCTTAAAAAAAAAGAAAGAAAAACTATTGAGACAAATTATCATCCCATATGAAGTTTACAAATGTAAAAACTGACTATTTACTTTCTAAATAAAATAATGGTCAATTAATTAAGAATAATTCTTTTCACCACATAATCTCACTTGAAACTTGTCATTTTGTGTTTATGTCATTAAAAGGTTAGTTCACCCCAAAATGAAAATTACGTCATTAATTACTCACCCTCATGTCATTCCAAACCCGTTTAAGATATTAAGATAAAATTAAGATTTTTTAAATGAAATCTGAGAACTTTCTGACCCTCCATGCAACACAACTGAACTGTTCCCAGGTCCAGAAATGTAGTAAATACATCGGTAAAATAGTCCATTTGACATCAGTGGCTCAACTTCAGTTTTGTGATCATAATCAAAAATTGCATAATTTACTCAACTATACTTCTCCCCTGAGTTACATCTTTCGCCATTTACAAGCGTAAACAATGCTTATTACGCGAATTATGTTCATGCACGTGCTTTCTCCCCAGAATGTAAACAACGCTGATAACATCCAATACATTCTTTCAGTACTCTACAAAATGGCAGACAACGTAACTCAGGGGAGAAGAATGGTTGAGGAAATTATATTATTTTTGTTTTCTTTGCGCAAAAAAAAAAAAAGTATTCTCGTAGCATCGCAAAACTGACATGGACTAAGACTAAGACTAAGATGTCACATGGACTAAGACTGGGGAAGTCGTGGCCTAGTGGTTAGAGAGTATGAATCCTAACTAGGGGTGTGCAGCGAAGCCAGTATTTGTATCTGTATTTGTATCTGTATCAATCACAAAATGATTCGTATCTGTATCTATATTAAGATAAAACCGGAAGTGGGCGGAGCTTGAACCAGGACTTCGTATAGTATTTGATTAATGGTTTTACAGCTTATCTTTTTTTCATAGTTATCATTGAACAAATATGCAGTGTTTAACAAAAATATTATATATATATACATATACATGTACATATATTTTTTTATGATTATAACATTTAGCCTATTTAAACATCTTCTAACAGTATAGGCAGTGCTTCGAGATGTAGTGCGGTTGTGCTTCGAGCAACGTGAGTCCCAGCTTGGGGATCTTTCGTGATCCAATAAATTGATATTTAAGTATCTGAATTAAAACAGTAAGGGTTCCTACGCAATTTAGAAATATGGAAATCGATTTAAGTAATTTCCAGGAAATGCATGAAAAAAGAAACTCTGCTATTTTATTTGTGCTTATTTCATTCATAAACTCATTAACCCCTTTGCGTGCAAACATCGCTGACGGCCCCAGTTTATTATTGTTTCACTTTCACAGCACATTAAACATCACTGTCTTACTTCATCTGGACAAACTGTGCATCAATGGAAAGTTTAAAGACTCAAGCTTCGATATTTGACCAATATTTTGATAAAACATTGTTGCAGTGACAGATATTTAGTGATTTATGTCAGGAGTGCAAAATAATAAATCCGTATTATGCCACATTTTGAATAGAAATTCACAACTCACTCATATTCAGTCACGTCTGTAGCGGTTTATTTGTGTTCACATAGACTCACTGAACAGCGTCAATAAGGATTTACAGACCAAAGATGCATATCTGCGGAGATATATGTATATATTTACTGATGTTTACTTCATATTTCTTCAGACAGAATCGTCATTTCTATTCATTTTCCACGGATTTACGCGATCAGATGATAAACAGCCTCTCCCAGCGATCTCTGTGTGCGTGCAGTAGTCACAGCTCGTGCGGTGTGTGACTCAGACTCTGATTGGGTCTTTCAAACATCAATCTTAGAGTTTCATATCTGGACACCGCCCCATCGTGTCACATGCTTCCTGCACACTTCCTGGTAGTTATCTGGCCAAAACAACACTGAAACACCTCTGTACACACAAAATATCCGAATAATAAAGCCGCGATTACGATAGTAAAGCTTGGTATGAGAATTTCTTGAGATCTGGGGCGTTTTTATAAAAAAAATCGAAAATGTACATCGGAAATGCTAACTTGTGCAGCGATGAAAAAGGCTACAAATAACATATTTTTACAACAGTAAACGACCAAATTCCACCCCTGATCGCTAAAGGAAGTTATTATAAACACTCGATCGGGGTTTAAAGTGAGTTTTGAGTAAAAGTGTACTAATAATTTCATAAATTGTCAGATGTAGCTTGATGCTAACGTTAGCACCAATGCTACTAATAGCAGGTGCTTTTCTTCTTCATAATGCATTTTTGTCTCAATAATTCACGTAAGGTCGTAAGAAAATGTTTTGTTGTATTTTTATAGTAAGACTTTTGATAAATAAGGGCTAAATGCAAAGAGAGACTGAAGTGAGATCGCTGCTTTGTTGCTTTGTAAAGCCTGAAAAACCACAATCAAGGCTAATAAAGGTGGAATAAAAACAAAAGAATAATGATAAAAGAATAATGCGGATAATGTGTCATACTTGGCGGAGGTGTGAAAGAACCGTTTGGTGAGAACAATACAATCATGATTCGGGCAGTTTTCAACAGTGAAACATACACAAAGAGCACAGGAAAGTTTACATGTGAGATCTTACAGAGATGACAAGGGCCATAAATCAATCTGATTAGCCTTCTCTAAAAACACACATGACATGGCCTTAGAAAATATTTCATAAAATTCACAGTTTTACAGATTCGATTATGAAATTTTTTATGAAGTCTTGGAAGACTTGTGGCCTTAGCTACACTGTGTTTTCAAACTCATTTCCTACATCAACATTTTTTTAAATACATTTAAAACATATGTTTTTAATATTTTTATTTTTGTTTTTATGTTTGAGCTTATATATCTCTATTATCATAACAGTCTGAGTGATTCTGATTCCTGAACAGTAAACTTTAAAGTGTCAGCTTTGTGAACAAAGGTTGATTATTTATCTAGTCAGAAAGAATCATGAGCAGAAACCTTTTTATTTTGGGTATGTAATTTCGGTCTCCATGCCAAAAAAGGGGGGTTACTAGTAAGGGGTTAAGCTACTTTGGACACTTGTTACGGTGTTGTAATTTTAGAGGATTATGTAAAACAACACAAATTTCTTTGGTTCACCGGTTCCTGCAGAGTTAAAAAAGTATTTCACTTAAGTAATTTGCAGGTCTGGAAAAACTATGGGGGAAAAAATTGTATTTCGATTATTTGCCTTATTCAGTGTTCTAAAATATAAAATTGATAATTTCTAAAAAATAAATTTATCATACAAGTAGGAAGATTTCATGACATTTAGTGAATGAATTAATTCAAAACTAGAATATAATCATTATGCAGAACTATTTAAACGAGTCGATTTTGAACTTCACTAAACAAATGTGCATATGCCACGCAAACCAGCAAAAGTTAAGGAAGCAAACATGTAGGCCTAGTAGAAAATGTATCTGTATTTAAGTTGATTTTTAGCCTATACTCTTGACAGAGAGCTTGTTTGGTTTTTGAGAGACAGAGATGAGCAGAGACGGCAACGTGGCTTTTTGATTGGCAATCGCGCTGTGCTTATTCATTCGTGTATCATACCGTAGCCTATAAGGTTTAACTCATGAGGTTGAGTAATTAATGACAGATTTTTAATTTAGGGTCAACTAACACTTTAAGGCCATGAGGGTTGGAAAAATACTATAAAACCAATAATATCCTAAATATTCTTAGATCACTTGATTAGATTGCTTTTCATGATCTAATCCAGTCATAGTTAATGTGGCAGAGTTTGACACATAACAGCAATGCTCACCTGACATTGTCGTGCTTCTGGATGTAGATCTTGTGAAACATCATGTTTTCTTTTTTAGCGTTGATGTCAGCCTTCATTTCCATGGCGACATGTCTTGGCAAAACAGACAGCAACAGGCGTTCCTGAAAATTGTAGAGAGGAGAGAAGAGAGGGAATGTGTGTCAGTAAGAAAGACTAGCATGCAATTCTTCTCACTGAAGATCGAACATCCTATCTTTATGTAGTTGTTCTTTACTTAACAACAGCATCCCAATGCATATATATTGTTGGCTTGTCGACAACAGTGTTTATTTTATTATATCCATTTTAGATTTATAAACATAGAATAGAAGCCATTTAACAAAATGAACTGAAGCTTCAATAGATTCAGAGCAGATGCCATATTTTGTGAAAGAACCATCTGTTTGGTGCACACCTTGGTGTCAGATATTCAGCTGACAAAGTGTTGAAAATATGCACAGTAGCCATTTAAAGGGGTCATATGATGCTTTTTTAAAGATCATTATTTTGTGTATATATTGGCATGCTTTAATATTCAAAAAACACATTATTTTTCAAATACTGTACATTATTGTAGGTCCTCTATGCCCTGTCTCTTTCAAACACGTTTAAGTCCTTCAGACAAGCGCAGTCTGCTCTGATTGGCCAGCTGACCCAGTGCATTGTGATTGGCCGAACACCACAAGCACTCTTCAGAACTCTAACGCCCGTTTCCATAATAGCGAGCTTCTTCTTTCAAAATAAACGTAAAGACAGTTAAAGGGGTCATATGAAGTGATTTCAATTTGTCCTTTCTCTTTGGAGTGTCACAATCTCTTGATGCACAAAGATGATATATAAAGTTATATATCCAAAGATATATTCATTATCAAAATTAAGACTCTGCCCCCTCAAACCGCTCGTTCAAACATGTCCCCACATGTCTACATCAACATGTGGAAATATTTGCGAAATGCCCCCAGATGTTAACGCAAAGAAAGAAGGCGTGGTTTCAGTAACACAGTTAGTGTTGAAGCAGTCATGTCAGGGAGATGCTGTGTGTATCTAGGTGTTACGCTCCACGCATGTTTTGTGTTTTATTTTCATTGATCTGTGCACGTTAGTGTACTTTGCATGTGTTGGTTGTTGTGCTCATTATCTTCTCTCCGTCTCTAGTTTACTCTCTCTGCTCGCAGGTTGCTGTGATTGGCCGAGTCTGACGTCAATCATCATTAAGGCGGTGCTTGAGAGTCAATTGGAGGCTGCCCAGCTGGTTAAAGGGGTGGCGTGTTCATTCAGGCTTTCTCTCCGGAGCGGATTGAGAACTCTCTGTAGTGATTCGAGCTCTTTGTAGCTGAATGAGTTTTCTGTAGTGAGCAGAGTTTTTGTGTATGTTTTTGCCCACGAATTGAGTTGAATGTATGTGTGTATTAACAGCGTTGGCCCAAGTTAAAGAAGTTGTTACCATGAACATCTGCTGTTTATTTCTATCGATGTGCACACTTTTATAGCATTAAAATGTGTATTGTTTAATTTGGTTAACTGCAAATGTATTAAAAGTGTTTGTTTAAAATCCCTTAATTTGTGGGAGGACGCCAGCGCACAGAAGCGTTCTTTGTTCACACATGTTGTTCAAAACATGCAATCAAAGAAAACACAGATGAGACAGTAACCGTAAAGGACTATTCACACTAATAACAGTAACTATAACCATAACTATACTGATGTCCACAACAACACAAAATATTGATCATTTTATTTTAAGTGTTCATCTGCTGGAAAAAGGGATTTTATTTATTTTTCTCTCTTTCTCTCTCCCTCTCTCTCTCTCTCTCTCTCTCTCTCTCTCTCTCTCTCTCTCTCTCTCTCTCTCTCTATATATATATATATATATATATATATATATATATATATATATATATATATATATATATATATATATATATATATAAAGGATTTAATCCCCTTTTGTCTTCAGAACTGCCTTAATTCTACGTGGCATTGATTCAACAAGGTGCTGAAAGCATTCTTTAGAAATGTTGGCCCGTAATTCTGTTAATTACAGCAATACTGTAACCTACTTTGATTGGAGTGTCAACCAGATGGATTATTTACAGTATGATATCAGTAACATGATGATATCAATATATAATAATAATAATAAAAATAATAAAAAATATCACAATGATCATCAATACAATATATTATGAGACCCCTACAATTTTTGGAAAACTTTATTTATTTATTTATTTATTTATTCCAAAAAATAGAAATCTTTTGTAAAAAATTATAAATGCCTTTACTGTCACTTTTGATCAGTTTTCATGCACCTTTGCTAAATAAAAGTACACATTAAAAAAAAAAAAATAATAATAAATGACTTTTGAACAGTAGTATAGCTAGTAAACTGTGCCGGTGAATGTAATGGCCTCAACGCTGAACTGACCTGCTGCTGGTTTTCTCTTTGCAGGTGCAGTCGGGCTTGGATGTAGCCTCGCGTCTCCTGAAAGGCTTGTCTCTGAGAGACCTCTGCTGGGTAGTGGGTGCAGATCCCAATGATGTTGGTGCACAGGAAGATCAACACGTTTGCACTCAGCTGAAAGGAACAGAAAAAAGAAAAGCAGACTCATTCATGTTTCTCTAGTGATCAGTTGAACCTTTCAACCAAAAACGGCTTTAGCTCAGCACTGTCGAATCCTGGGACATCTGTCGTACTCTAGGGCTTTACTCAACTGCAGTACAGGAAAAAAAGAAAGCCAAATTCTGACCCAGAGAGGCTACTTCCTGTAGAGAAGTTTACAATAGGGGAGCCAGAACAGAGCTAAATATGGAGCCTGAAGCAGAGCCAACACTGTTACTTCCTTTGGGTGCATGAGAGGAGAGAGATGGGGGTTACTCCAGGTCACACGGTTCACACCATTACCCTCGGCTGAAACACTACACAATCACTATCAAACACTTGTTGGCCTATTTCCTAAAAAGCCTATCTTGAAATATATGCTACATAATTACCAATAGAAATTATATGACTGCTGAAAAGCCATTCGTGGCTATTCAAAGCACATTACAATGTTTGATTGATAAAATATAACCAAAATAGTAGGTCAAAATGTAACATTAATATTGCTAAAGCAGATCAAGCAGTTCAATGTTAATGTTATGTTATGTTATGTTAAAATTATATCTTGTTACTTTTTCAGCCATATAACAATATTATATTTGAAAAATGTCTTAATGTTATACTGAAATGGCAAATTATGCCAAAGAATTCCATTATGCCATGACTTAATCACCAACATTTTAAATGTTTAACACAAGAAATTAAATTAAAACAAGGTTTTAAAAATATATGTAAAATGCAGCAAATGTACTTAAGGTAATATCTAATAATGATGGCTAATAATTAAGGCATGTTCAGAAATATTAAATTCTGTGCATTTTTCTTTTTTAAATGTCTCTTATATTTACCAAGGCTGCATTTATTTGATTAATCATACAGTAAAAACAATAATGATGTGAAATATTATTGCAAATTAAAATAACTATTTTAATATATTATAAAATACAATTTATTCCTGTGATGTAACGATTATTTGAATATGGTGATTTAGTCTCGTATTATCTATAATAATCAATATTCAAGTTTGGAGTTGTTCAGTCATCAAAGGGATACTTCACCTCAAAATGAAAATGTTGTCATTAATCACTTACCCCCATGTCGTTCCAAACCCGTAAAAGCTTCGTTTTTTCTTCAGAACACAATTTAAGATATTTTGGATGAAAACCGAGAGGCCTGTGATTGTCCCATAAACTGCTAAGTATCTCACACTGTCAAGGTCCAGAAAAGTATGAAAAGCATCATCAAAATAGTCTATACCGCCACAAGGATGTGTTGTTTCTATGTGTATTTATGCGTTGATTTGAAAGAAAACACCGCATCCTTGCAGTTCGACTGATGTAGAGACACAGAGGAGACTTGACGAAGGAATTGTTGAATAAAGTTGTTATGTTTTGTTTTCTTCGCTTACAAACAATATTCTTGTCGCTTGTCTTGTCATAATTTTACGATTGAACCACTGATGGAAAATTTACTTTTCTGACGACATCTTTTATAACTTTTCTGCACCTTGACAGTGTTATTTACTTGCCAGTCTATGGGACAATCACAGGCCTCCTGGTTTTCAGTAAAATATCTTAAATTGTACTCCGAACAAAGCTTTTTTTGGTTTGGAAAAAGATGGGGACAAGTGATTAATGACAAAACTTTCATTTTGGGCTGGAGTAACCCTTTAACTGTGTATTTTAGGAGCGTGAGCGCAGTCTGAGGTCAATCGCCGCTAAATTATGAGCTAATTATGGTGGAAAAGTAATCAGTCAATGAGCCTTCTTCCACTCTCATCGACCAATCAATGCCCAGATCAGACATGACCATTTGATATAAGAAGTAAGCTATGAACTATAAAATAATTTCTCACTGCCACTTTACAAACAGACAGGTTTATTAGCAGCCATATTAATTTAATAGCCTCTCATAGGTGACTGGATAGTGTATGTCTGTTCTGAAAACTACAGAGGATTTATCTGAAGTGATGGCAGAGACACTGTTGTACTGTGTGCTGCTCTACATGATACCAAATAATAGATTTGACAAACAATGGTTTTGCTCCTGCACACAGAATATGAAATGAGAAAGCAAAGGGACATGCAAGAGGCAATGCTGTAGCGCTGTGTGTGTGTGTGTGTGTGTGTGTGAGAGAGAGAGAGAGAGAGAGAGAGGCCTGCTGGTCACACTGACATTAGGCAGATGGCTGTGAGCTCTGTTTACATTAGAGTTTCTGTTCAAGCAAAACCAGGCCTGTTTTGTTTGTGTGCGTGTGTGTGTGTGTGTGTGTGTGTGTGAGTCAGAGTGCATGTGCACATGGATGCTTTTATTGTTTTGACTGTTGACATCAACAGTAGTGTTACACTTATAGAGCAGTCAGTTTAACATGTTTAAACAAATAACACCTAAATGTAAAACAGAGTAAATCAAAAGGTAAAACAGGGAACTGAGAAACATTTTAAAGCATTTTATCTTCAGGTATACTTAAATTTACTTAATGCATATTGTGTTATTTCTATATATTTAGACATTAGAACAAAATGTTTATTTATTCTGTACAATAGTACAAAATTGTAACATTGGTGATGTATGCATTTATCAGCCATAATATGCAAATGATCTGTTTAATCAATTATTATTATAATATGATGATTTGTAAATCCACTGTAATAAAAATGCATTACCTATCTTAGACGATTATTATCATTCTGAATAATAATAATTAATAAATAATACAAATAAAAAATATCTTCATAATCTTCAAGCCATAATAGATTCAAGAACATTTTAAAAGCAAACAAAACATATTTGTTTGACATAAAAAAAAACTGACTATTGGTTATGATCGGTGTGTTACCAGCTGTGTGTTCATATCACAGGCAGGTCCTAATTGCTCGCTCTTCACCAGAGGGCGAGGTCAGTGGGTTTACACACACACACACACACACACACACACACACACACACACTTGGCCATTCTGTTTGCGCAACTTGACACCTCTCTCCTTCACGCTCAAGATTTATTGGCAATAACCATCCCAAGCGCTGGGACACAGCGAGAGAGACACCGTTCACTCCTTTACTCTCTGTCGATCTTCTCCTCTGTCTCTTTTTTCTTTGTCTTTCAACTCACAAATCATCCAATAAATATATTTTCCTGACTCCCTCGGAGCGTGTTCTCACACACCGGCTTCAAAAGTGACATATTCGCTGACACTGAGAACATATCTTGCCATAAAAGCCGATGTTTAGAGATCCTTTTTTATGTCTGCCAATTTTTTCCAGTAAAAGTCAACAAGCGACGTGTAGAAACTGTCATAAAAATTATAGGATGATTACAGCTCACTCTGAATGTCCATGGTAGTGTTTATTGCACAGTGTGGTGACAAAGAGATCATCTAAGAAATGTAAAACGACTTAAGCTCTGTGAACAACATAATGTCTATTACCAAAGAATGTAATATAAGAGCTAATAAAATCCACAAAAAAAAAAACACTGGAAGTCTATGGGCCGACCCAATGTAATTATGAAAATGTGCAGCTTCTGTTGTTCAGTGTAATGTTTGTTATTAGAGCTGTAATGTTGTCTTTTCAGATGATTTGGAATTACTTTTATAGGTGGATGAACTCATGTGTTACTAAGGTCATTTAAGTGAGCATGCAAGCCATCAGAAAACAAGGATTAAACAGTCAAAGCATGTACTTTTACCAAGGTGCATTTTTTTATTGAATCAGTTTCAATGGTTTCTGGAGGTTTTATCAAACGTGACTTTTTAAAGCCCTTTTAAGAGCAGATAAAGTATATGGAAATAACTTTTACTGTACCTTCTGATCCCACTGCCAAAGAAAAAAAGTGTATTTTGTATTTTTGTCTAGTTTTCTAGTGCAAATGTCATAAATTCATAAATTAAGACACATTTACTTGAGTAGCAAAATTGCATGATACAAAAAAAAGTAATATATATATATATATATATATATATATATATATATATATATATATATATATATATATATATATATATAAAAGAAGTCATTTGTGATTATAACATGACCAAATGGGTCAGAAAAAAAAAATAAAATAAAAAAAAAATATATATATATATATATATATATATATATATATATATATATATAATTGTTTTAATTGTATATGCAAATTCACTTAATTTGTTCAGTTTCTCAGAAAACAATGTCTTATCTTACTTTTGCCTTTCAAGTAAATTAATCTTGATTTAAGGATGTTCATAGATTTGTAATGGAAAACAAAGATAGAAATACTGCATATAACATTCATTTTTTGCAAAGCACGTAACATTAATGCCATAACTTTATGACTGTCAGCTCTGATTTAACACCTTTTAAGGCTGTAATTTGTGAAAGGGTTTATTAAGACGACTTTAAGACCTGCAGAAACCCTGATTTCAGAGATGAACAGTAGGATAATTGCTTTAAATAGTTTTATCCCAGAAGTTTCTTTATATCTGTGTTAGGAAATATGAAGACACAAACCATGCAGATCCCAGACAAATCTGGAGAATAAAAGTATGATTTTGCTTTGTGTTTGCTTTTACTTTCACTGTTCATTCATTAAATCACCACTTCCGGGTATTTGTGATTTTTTTTTAATCATTTGTATTTGCAGACCCAGTCCTCTTTTCTCCACGCTGCTCTGTGTTTATGTACCTGTAGCTGCTCCAGATATTATATAAAGCCATTATGATCACTGCAGATTATGTCCAGCTTGCGTCCTCTGTGATGCCACTAAAGGGGGTGGGGTGGGACAATGAAACCTGTGGAAACATGAAACTACTGGGCTTTGACAAAGAGTACGCTCCCACGTGCAGAAAACTGAAGCCTTTAATATCTGGATGGGATTTACAGTGTAAGAATGAAGTGAGAGGGACAGAAATAGATTACGAGAGAACGTTCAGACAGTGACGGAAACATGATGACAACCTTAAAAAGACAGATGGCATCTGAAAAGGTATATACTGTACCGTTCTTAAATTATGTATGACTTTGATCAAGAACTTAATGTGGCATTATACACACAGCAGGTTTACAAGACATTTTGAGTCACAAACCCTAACAATTGTGAATTACTAAAAATAAAGTGAGGTCTGTGTACCGGTTTCCAGAACTATTTCCCACATATCTTTGCTTTGTAAAGTGATTGCACCTACAGAAACAAAGATAGCACATTAAGTGTCCAATAAAACTAAATACACAAGGCTACCAAAATGTTAGTTCAATTTACTGAGCTACTACAATGAAAAAATTATGTTAATACTTAAATAAGAATCGGCAAATTAATTAAATGTGACATTTTAAAGAAGAAGGACTGCAATCGAATTTTCTTGTAAAACGTATTCTATAATAATTTTTTACAGTGTTAATAAAATTTGCTGAACAAGAAATCTGTAGCTGCAATGAGGTATTTTACATTCAGTGAACAAACTGAACAAACACAGGACATTATTTAGATGTAATAATAGTGTGAATGCAGCATTTCAGATTGTGTTGAATTTTTAAGGTTTCCTCAAGAATTGCTTTTTTACTGTGTACTGATGAAAAGCGATAGACCGGTTTGGTACTGTAACTGAGCTATTGTCTACTCATGTGAAAGGTTAGTGACTATTTTCTACCTCTGCAGTCGAGCGGCGAGAATATTTAACACTGAGCTAATGCCTTGGAGACCTTCTGCTGCAGAAATTAAACTTTTAGAGCTGGCCGAGGGTTACTGAGAAACCCAAATTTCCCAAACCCCCAAAAAAGCTAAACTGATCCTGAAATCAGGGGAATGGTGTCATCATGCATCTGTAGTGGAAGTGTGAGGTTGGCCCGCCGTCCATGTGCTGTCACGACTGTGACTTTCTTTCAGCGACTCCAGCCCAAATTTCACAACGTCCTTCCAAAGACTCGCATGACCTAAGATCCCATCATCAGAATGAATAGGAACTACTCTCAGCCCACAGTCCATTCAATGACCGCAACACTTGCCAAAATCTCAAGCTCTGATTTGATTGGCAAGGTTATATCTGCACTTTTAAAGGGATATTATTATTGTGGATTCATCCATTTTAGATTTACATTTCTAAAAGCAAAATGAATTGTGTATGGTCATGCTGTAAAATGAAGCACATGTGTATTGCAGAGAATCATTTGATGAAATCAGCACTGAGCTGAAATGCAGTTTACTAACTGCCAATATCTCACTGTTTTCATCAGAGTATCAGTCTCACAAATAACAAGATAATAAGTTCCTCTTAGGGCCGCACGATAATGGTTAAACTGATAATCACGATTATTTTGATTCAAATTATAGTCACGGTTATTAATAACGATTATACTATCCTGCTGCCAAAAATAACTTAGCTGGTTTAAGCTGGTCTCCCAGTTTGGTCAAGCTGGTTTTAGCTGGTTGTTGACCAGCTAAGGAAGTGGTCAAAACCCCTTTAAACCAGCCTGCTGACAGCTTTGACCAGCAAAGTCCAGGCTGGATGACCAACTAAAATCAGTCAACCAGCTTAGGCTGGTCTCAGCTTTTTTTTTTTTTTTTTTTTTATTCAGCAGGGAAATGCTATAACATTTCATAAGTCCTTTAACCAATCTCCACTGACTATACAATGACTTCATTTTACCAACTATATAATAATGCAAAACTCATGGTGTTTTATCATCTGTATTCACATTACATTTTCTAAGTGACAATTTGTTCGCAAATGGGAAAAAGCGACTCAGATCGCACAGTAAATTTGCTCAAAGGTTGTTAATACACACTGAAAACTAACATTGCCATGCCATTTCAAAACGAAAACTGGTAAAATCTTTAGAAACTCTTAATATAAATTCCCAAAATTCCAATTTATGTAAATTTGTCCCTATCGTATAGTCACAGGTAGGAAAAGCGCAATAAGTCCATTATCCATTATTGAAACTCATTATTGAATCCATAATTGAAACTCAGTGAAAGTTTGATCATGGCACATTTAGTAAAACAAGACTTTGAGAGCAGCGGCACCAGTTCTGTAGTTCTGCAGATGGTGGCACCAGGAGCAGATTTGGTAGCGCTGGGGGTGGTGTGTGGAAGTATTAATATATAGGTCATATAAGTAAAATTAATATTGTTTGGCATTAATAAGTGCATAAGTAATAAGTTAGTTAATAATAATATTACATGTTCATTTCTTATTTTTCTTTTGTTTATTGTTTATACAGATTTGACAGTAAAGCACTAAGCTTGAGTTAAGACGCATATAAAATGTACTTTATTAACAACAGGTGCAAAATAAAAATGTTATATAGAAAATTTATATATTCCACTCAAAAATGGGAGGCACACAGATGTCCGTGCACATTTTTATGTCACGCATACCATAGCGGACAAAAGCGGACTTGCAGACGTGGAAAGCATAACACAGGCTTAACACAGGCTTTAGAAATATATTAAAATGTAAAATAGTTACTAGGGATGTAACGATATCAAAATCTCACTATACGATTATATCACAATATTAAGTCCACGATATGATATTTAATGCAATATTTAAAATATAAAAAAGACAAATTAAGAATTGGGAAATTTTTTTATTTTGTTCATTTTAAAGTTTAATTATTCTATCTAATGCACTTTGAGAGTTCAAAATCAAGAGCTCCAACCCATGTTCTTAACTAAGAAACTTAAGTCAGAAAAAAGTCTTGTACCTCATACTCAACCCCCTTTTTATTTGTTGATTTACTGTCTCCATCTAAATTACATTGACACTGGTGTTTTAGGAAGCCAAACAAATTAGAATATAATAATAGCAACAATTTTATATTATGGTTATTCCTATGAGAGTAATAGCCATATATTGTAAAACAATTGCACTGTAAAATAAAATGACATTGAATATTTCATAGGGTTGTTATTTTTGCTTTACACTAGAAGTAGGGAAATTACAATACTTGACAATACAAAAAATAAAATCACCTTAAAGCTATGGAAGATGGGAAAGTTGCAAGTAAATGTGTAAGTCATTTCCTCTCAGGGCAATGACTGATAGGACACAGTTTCTGAAACAGGTCTGAGCTGCTTCCTGTTTCCGGCGATGACTCTGTAGAGCATCTGGAGGTTTAATGTCTGAATTCAAGCGTGTCTATTGAAAATACACATACTTTCCCCTTCATGCACTGGGACAAGCAAGGCACCTCCCTATATATATATATATATATATAATTTCTTTTTTCTTATCTCCCAGTGTCAAACAGAACTAAGTGATGAGACTCCACCAGAACTAGTCTCTTATCATCTAAATGTTCAGCAAGATTAGGGAAATAACTGACACTCACATCCAAGTCAAGCTTTCGTGGGCTCAAACAGAGACACCCAGCACTCAAGCAGACATATGCACTGTATGATAGCCTTTAGCTAACCAACTTAACTAGCCTAACAGGCCTTTCTGATTCTAACTTAAACACACTAAATGAGTTGAACAGGATGAAATATTTACTTTACCAAAATATTCACTTTCTTTAATAATATTCATAATTTGAATATTTTAAATGTTCCAGTGCTTTTTGAAATTATTTTGTGACCAGACACAATAGTGAAATGAGACAAGAAACATTAAAGTAAGAGTTTTAAAAGTATTATTCACAATCTAATGCAAGTGGCTCAACCATTTTGATGGTCCAAAATGCATATTTAGGCAGCTTCAAATTCAATGCTCCCATTGTATGGGAAAGAGCAGCATGAACATTCTGCTAAACATCTATTTAAGTGTTTTACATAAGAAAGGATGCATGCAGGTTTGAATGAACTGAGAGTCAGCGAATCATTCATTTTTGGGTGAACTATCCTTTAAATTTTGAACATACAGGGGATTGACAAACGAACAGCAACGCTGCAGGAAAAAGAGCTTATTCCTGAAGTAATTAAATCTCAATTACCAATGCAGGTGCAAAGGTGAGTCACATTATGTTGATTAATGCTGACAGCTATAAAAGAGGTCTGACAATTAACATTATGTTGTGTGACTTTCCAAAACAACAACCAACGGTTTGAAAGAGATCAAATAATTAATGTCCACACTGCAGAAGGATCACTCACAGAAAATGCTAAATTATTTAGTAAAGGGGGAAAAACACATGCAAAACATGGCGTCACGTGGATCAGGGATTGACAGACTTTCAATAGGATGATTTCTGAATGCCCAGCCTCGGAAAGCAACAGAGAATTGATTCAGCACCTCTGTGACACAGCATCATCCAAACCTGCATGTCAAAGCAGGAATTTATGACAGGATTGCTTTTCAGAAACCGTGTGTATCCAATGACAACACATGGAGCTGCATAACCTTGACACTTGAGAAATTGAAAAGAGTAATACAGGCTGATGAGTCATCTTTTCCCTTTTGCTAAATTTAGGATTTCAGATACAATAAGAAAAAGACAAAGGATTCATTTAATCCACAACGCCTGTTACCAACTGGCAAATATGGTGGAGAGGTTCAGTTTGCATAATGGTACACTGAAAAACATTTAGTATAATAGCAATTTTCTGTCAGAATCTTGACAGAAAATTTCACAATTCATAAAGAAATGGCAAGTAACAGGTACTTCAGTAATCTCTACAAAAGTCTCATGTAAGTCACCTCGTGTAGAGTGTAAGTCATTCACAATTAAATTCTCATTGTGAAACAGTCATTAAGCACTCCAAAGAAGTACTATATTGTAAGGTACCCTTAACTGGACTGCTATTTTCCTCCTGGTGGGCAGGTGGCGCCTCTCACCAGACTCCTGCTGAACACTACCACTCATTATGCCTGATGCATCCAGGCGGCAAGGAACTCGACCGGAAGTTGAAGTCGGGTGGGTGCTGCCATCTTTTAGCAGAACTTCACTTGCGTTAGCATTCCCATTGACTCCCATTCATTTTGGCCTCACTTTGACAGCGAATAACTTTACATCTGAGGCGTTTAAAGACTCCGTTTGTCCATTATTTATTTCTAAAGATACACGACAATGTATAAAGGGCTCCATTACCTACTATGTTACATTATGGCCCCGTAGAAACAGTTTTTGTAAAAAATAGGCTAACGATTGCGTCATAACCACTTGACTCTCTGTCGCATTACCGTACAGACAGGAGGAGAAGCTCGCAGGCAATTAACTTAATATGGCGTACTGGCGTTACATTTTAAAATACTATACAGAATAATTAATCAGAATACTTACTCTTGCTCACTCACGACAAAGAACTCCCCGCTCAAGCTCGCCGTCTCTGCAAGATTAACGATGGCAGTTTGCACGCACAGCCACTTAGAAGATTTACATCTGTCAGACAGGTTGCTGACGTCGTCAAGCTTCGTTTGAGTCTGCGCGTCAGAAACAGAAGTGCTAAAAAATGCTAAAAATGGGCTTCACTTGTCTCAATTGAGTTCCAATGGGGTCGCTGTGTCCATTTCTTTTACTGTCTATGGATGCATCACACCTGTATCTTGCCCTATTTAAGTGTGTTTTTGCCATGACTTTTTGTTCAGTCTTGAGCCTATGTTACCTGTTGCAAGCTAAGTCTGTTAAAGTTTAAGTCTAAGATTTTGGACCCTTGTGTCTATTTTTCTTTGTACTGTTTCTTGGAGGTCCTGCTTCTCTTGTTTTGTTGTACTTTTTATTAGTAACGATTGTTTTTGTTGAATATCCACGACTCTTCACCGTTTGATCACTCCTGCTCTTGGATTCATTTAGTGGGGAGTTAGCTCAATCCGTTAACTCTGTGACTTTGAACACAACAGACCCGTTAGAATAATATAAACCAGACCTATAACCTATGATGAAAATACACAATTCACTTCACATTTCAGCATGAAGTCAAATGTCTTCCAGACCTTGACAAGCAAGCAATCTACAAAAACAATCAATCTCTGAATATATTTGATAATAGTGGTTGACCGATTATCGTCAAGGCCGATATATCGGCTGTTATTTGGCATTTTTCAAATATCGGCATTGTGCTGGAAGTTTTTCTGCTTGGCCGTAATGTTTGAGGCGGGACTTTTATTTTAACAGCACTGAGAACAGGAGCGCCTGAACACATAGTGCTCACATTCTCCCTCTTGTTTACTGTTGTTAACAGTTCTCTCTAATACGGATAAAAGTTCCGAACTTTAAACTTGTGACTTCAAATCATGCTGCGTTTTATGCATTTTCTCTGTGTGCTTGTGTGTAAAATGAGTGTAACTCTGGCTTTATTTGAAAAACATGATTCCCAATGCACACAGACTTACCAGAATACTGCTTGCCCCATTGGTAATTTAAACAATTTCTTAAATATTAATTAAAAAAATCGACATCGTTTTCTACACGAGCTGACATTATGTTCTGTGGTATTTAACGTATAAATTAAAAACAGAACTTTACTTTATTATCTGCTCAATGTTTCTGTTATTTTGTCCACCTTTGGGATCTGCCGTTTCTTTGCGATCGTCTTCTGAGACTAACACACAAAATGATGGTCAGATGGATTCAGGACACCATCTTTAATTCCTCATGAATAATGTGGTTTCAGTGAATCACATGCTTTGTGTTCATTAAAAAAAAAAAATCCCACCTCACCCCCCGCACCCTCAACCGCCACCCCCTCACAGACATGAGCAACAGCAACAATGCGCACCATTCATATTCTTTATTCTTCTGCCAGATGAGTGAGACAATGACATTCCCACCATCCCACCCTCATATTCCATATATTTCAACCTAATGAGCCACCAAGATTAAACCTTACTTTAATCAGATAACACCAACACCAGCATTATTATTTCACAAGGGATAAAACAAAGCCTAGTTTACATTTAATGATCATGAAGTTTTAGCTATAGATGTATTACAAATGGGTACAAAGTTTCATACATGTTACTACAATTTTAGGGGTGCACAAATATGTACAAACTGTTAATTACTTTCTTTTATGAATGCTTAAGAGTAGTTATTAAGCTCTCCAAGAAGTACTAAACAACATAATATTCTATCCTATGGTGCAAACACTTTTTTCAAATAGCCTATGTTTCCATATTTCTGCATGAAATCAAATGCCTTCTAGGTCGTAAAAATCAAACAAGCTATTTATATGTATTTAAATATTTAGGTTTGCAACAATATGTACAAGCTTTTAATTATTAAGGTTAAGGCCAATAGATACCTAATACTGCCCAATATATACTTAATTTGTGTACCGGGAAACATACAAGTATCTTCTGTTGCTGACGAAGGGCAGAACTAAATGGAAAAGAATTATATTTCAACAAAATAAGACAAATTTGGCCATCTTCATCGTGTTCAAAAGTTTTCACCCCCCAGCTCTTAATGCATCTTGTTTCCTTCTGGAGCATCAGTGAATGTTTGAATCTTTTTAAATAGTTGTGTTTGAGTCCCTCAAATGTCCCCAGTGCGATAAGATGTATCTCAAAATCATAAAGTCACTGCTGGAAAGGGTTCAAATATGCAAAGATGCTGGAAAACTGAAGCATCTGCAGGACCTTAAAGATTTCTCTGAAGAGCGCTGCTCAGTTTAACTGTTCAGAACAAACAAGGGACTCATGCACAACCATCACAAAACAGAAAGACAGTCGAGGATCATCAGGTAACAGAACACAGTACTAAGAACCAAGGGTTCCCAAACTTTTGAGTGGGGTTATTTTAATAATTTCAGCATTTTTTTTGTCTTGTGGACTAAATGTTAATATCTTTTATGTACAATATCTTACTCAGGACAGTACTACAGTAAATAAAATATAACATGCATTTAGTATGATCTCTCTTATTTTTTGAAAATGACTCGCATTTTCACAGATTCTGCAACCGGATCTACACCGGATGCGAGCGACAAAATACCACTGATCTTTAACTGGGAATCATTTTATATATATACTGTAGATCAGTCAATAGAAATCATTATAATCAGTGATGCTGTCTTCACTGGATGCGGCGCGGCGTGATACCACAAATCCATGACAGTAAACTGCTGCTGCAATCTATTTATGACGTGTTGACACAAATTCCAAATTATTTTCAATGGTCGCTTTGTCGGGTCCAGTTTAGACAGTCTTTAGCTGATGTGGCGTGATGCCACACGACAACTTTCGTGTCCGGTGTAGACCACCATGTCTATAAGGAGCGATGACTGTGGATGATGGGGAATGATTTGCAGATCCTCAGTAACATTGACAAACATATAGCCCAAACCTAGCAATAGTCAGTAATTCAGTAATTATTTTCACATTTTGGCCAATATCCAAACATCTATGCTACTTTGTCCACAATAATGACATTAAAATACATTAAATGATCAAATATTTTAATATCATAAATAAACATTAATTCTGGACAGCTTTCAACCAAGGACAAATGGTGCAACTAAATTAAGCACTGAGTTTTAAACTAACTTGTAGCTTTACTTGAATATTTCTCCATACAAGACCGCTCTCGAATCTCTTATCCTGCAAATGGCACAAAATAAAGCAACTTCCATGATAGCAAAGTGCAGAGTCAGAGAAACCCAGGCCTGCTGGTCACTAGATAAGCCTGTGTGGTCAAAATGTTGACCAAAACAACTGAAAGAGGAAGAGCGAGGGTTTGTACACTGTATGTTTATTCAGAAGAGTTTATTTCCTTGTGTTCTGCTAGGCACATACAACTAAGACCAGAAAAATATTAGAATTACATGAAGATAACATTAACTTAAAAGGAAAAACTATGAAAACACTTTATAAACGATTAATCAGTCATATTTGATAATATACATTTGTACATTCAGGATCTGATGTATTTCCTTACAATCTCAAAGTTAGAAATCTAAATGTGTACAGTTGCCATGGCACCACACCCATCCCATAAAAAAAACGTAAATCATCTAGTATCAACAGTTGAAACAATCCTCATAACCACAGTGGATTCTGGGCGGACATATCATTGGCCTTGTTAGCATGCGGTTGATGTCGTGCTGGAGAAAGTAATTATTCATTAAAGAAGCACAGAAGTGTCAGGTTTTTGGCAAGGAGGAACTCAGGTGCAGACAGGATTTACAACACAAACAGGTTTATTTACAAAAAGGGGAAAATAAAAACCCACGAGGGGGAAAACAAGGGCTAGGGTAGACACAAAAATAACTAAACAGGACTGATAAGGCAAGATAAACAAAGACTCAAAACTAGAGAACACTGACTACAAATAAACACTCACGGTATACAGGACACAGTATCTTAAAGGGGTTACCAGGGTATTATCACGAATCACAATCACAAATCTTTAGGGAACAAATCTCAATGAACCGACGCAAGACAGAGCACACTAGGAAAGCTAAATAGAGGGAACAATCGAGACACGACAGGTGGCACAGATGGGACAATCAAGACACGACTAGGTTAACAAGGGGGGCGGGGCAAGGGAACGAGACAACACAAGCACATGGCCCAAAGGCAAGGCCATGTGCTTGTACACAAAACACGGGTCTGTCATGATCCTGCCTCAAGACTAGGAAAAATCAAGGACACGAGGGCAGAATCATGACAGAACCCCTCCCTTAAGGAGCGGCTTCCAGACGCTCCTCAAGGGAACATCAAACACGAGACATGACTGACATGACGGACTGGGACACCGACACAAACCAACAAGACATGACAAATAATAACAAAGGCAGACATGAATACACGACGGCAGGGTTAGGGTGACAAATCAAAAAAAACAAACAGGGAAGGGGAGGAGGCGGGACCACAAAGTTCATGGGGGACAGACCAGGGTGAGTGGGTGGGGCAGGAGTTTTAGGAGGACAGGACGAAGGCTGACGACGGGGGGTACGGGCAGGTCTGGGTGGTGAGGGGCGGGGAGGGGTCTCGGGACAACTGACAGGGGACATGATAGGAGCAGACAAGGGACGCGGGGCAACACTTACGGGACGCGGGGAGACGACAGCTGGACACGGGGGAACAACATCTACTGGACACGGGACGACAACATCTACTGGACACGGGACATCTACGGGACAACATCTACTGGACACGGGGGGACAACAGGACACGGGACATCTACGGGACACGGGGCCACATCAACAGGATACATGACTACATCAGCAGGACACGGGGCAACACTCACGGGACACGGGGAGACGACATCTACGGGACACGGGGAGACGACATCAGGACACTCGGGATTTCTGGGGACAGGGTCTGAGGACAAGACAGGACTGACGGGGACTTCTAGGATACGGACAAGACTAGACAAATAATCAGAAAAGGCTTTAGCCGCTAAGACAATTGGCATTTCCTTATGAGATGAGATACACTGAACTAAAGTCTTTGCTGCAGAGTCGGCCGCGGCACTCTCCTGCGCTCTCACGACTGCCGACTTGCATACTGCCCTCTTCTTTGCCGGCTCGGGCACGCCAGCGCTCACCGCTGCTGGCTCGGACACGCTCACCGCTGCTGGCTCGGGCACGCCAGCGCTCACCGCTGCTGGCACGGGCACGCCAGCTCTCACCGCTGCTGGCACGGGCACGCCAGCTCTCTCCGCTGCTGGCACGGGCACGCTCACCGCTGCTGGCTCGGGCACGCCAGCGCTCACCGCTGCTGGCACGGGCACGCCAGCTCTCACCGCTGCTGGCACGGGCACGCCAGCTCTCTCCGCTGCTGGCTCAGGCACGCTCACCGCTGCTGGGTCGGGCACGCCAGCGCTCTCCGCTGCTGGCACGGGAACGCCCACCGCTGCTGGCACGGGCACGCCAGCGCTCTCCGCTGCTGGCACGGGCACGCCAGCGCTCTCCGCTGCTGGCACGGGCACGCCAGCGCTCTCCGCTGCTGGCACGGGAGGAGACAGGGTCACAGGACCGGCAGGCCCCCTCTTCCTCCTCTTCCTCCTTGGGCGCGGTGCAGAGGCCACAGCTGGGTCAGAGGCGGGTTGGGGGAGTTTGGTCTCGGGCAGGGCAGTCTCGGACGCCGAAGACTCAGAAGTTGACTCCCAAGAAAGCCGTCTCCCTCGCTTGTTGGGGAGACTTAAGGTAGTGGGAGGTACCTCAGGATCTTGGGAGGGACCTAACTGATTCCCCAGGGTTGCCACGGCCAGGACACGACCCTCCGGGATCGCCGGCAGCTGGGTAGGTGGGGACCTCTGGGGCTCCTCCTCTCGCCCGCTCGCTCCGGAACGACCTCCCCTGGTCCCCCGGAACACCACAAGGCGAGAGCCCTCAAAACAATCTCGCTGGCTGGCTGATGCCATCCAGCATTGCCTCCTGTCTGCTGAGTTCCTTCGTGGTCGGTTCATTCTGTCAGGTTTTTGGCAAGGAGGAACTCAGGTGCAGACAGGATTTACAACACAAACAGGTTTATTTACAAAAAGGGGAAAATAAAAACCCACGAGGGGGAAAACAAGGGCTAGGGTAGACACAAAAATAACTAAACAGGACTGATAAGGCAAGATAAACAAAGACTCAAAACTAGAGAACACTGACTACAAATAAACACTCACGGTATACAGGACACAGTATCTTAAAGGGGTTACCAGGGTATTATCACGAATCACAATCACAAATCTTTAGGGAACAAATCTCAATGAACCGACGCAAGACAGAGCACACTAGGAAAGCTAAATAGAGGGAACAATCAAGACACGACAGGTGGCACAGATGGGACAATCAAGACACGACTAGGTTAACAAGGGGGGCGGGGCAAGGGAACGAGACAACACAAGCACATGGCCCAAAGGCAAGGCCATGTGCTTGTACACAAAACACGGGTCTGTCATGATCCTGCCTCAAGACTAGGAAAAATCAAGGACACGAGGGCAGAATCATGACAAGAAGAGAGTATCACATTCACCTCAGACTGAAAGCACACTGCACACTACACCTCCCAGCATCCCCTGCTCTGGAAACAACTAGTACTGCATAGAGACATACTGAAAAACTACTATTTTTGCAGTATACAGAGCAGACACTGTGCAACTGTTTGCAAATATGAATTCTGATATACATGGGCCAGTTGCATAAACTGTGTAGACTGGTCTTAAATGTATTGTAAAAGTAAGACTGATTTCCCTTTGGCAGCTGCTAGTTGGTCAAACTAGTTCTTAAGACACAGTCTTAACATGATGGCTAAGTTTATGCAACTGATACATTAGGTCACATGACCAGATGTTTAATACTTCGAAATGGATATCTATTTTGTAATTTTTGACTGAAAAATCTATGTTTTTTTCTTTGTTTGTTTTTACTTTATGAGAATGGTACAATACTTAAATGGTCCTGCAAAAATGGCTAGATTGGAAATGAATGTATAGCAAATTTCATCTAGCGGAAACGTTTTCTTTCTTTTTTTTTTAATATCAACTTCAAATTTGAAACACAACTTCTATAGAATAATAGTTTTGCTTTTTACACAGAACATAACTACTTCATTGTGACGAGTGGAGTGGGGCCGAGAGTCAAGGCCGGTGGAGTAATTGAAAATGAGGGACACCTGCTCCACTCACCGGTCTCGAGTCCCACGGAGGAGCTCCGGAAGGATTCAAAAGAGGAGCGACGACAGTGAAGGTTTTATTTTGTGTTTTGGTTTTGTTTGTACGCAGCAGTCATCCGCGAGGTGCTGTCGCGATGTTTTGAGTTTATTTTGTAAAGTTTTATTTAAATGTCTACCGGTTTCAACCTCCTTCTTCCCGCCTTACGAACTGCGTTACACCCATAAATATAATTTAGTACCATAAGATCCACTAAAAATACAAAATATAGAGAACAATCAAATTAAATATAGTAAACTAATATCACAGAAATAGAAGAAAAAAAAGATTCATAGTTTTGACTGCCACACGAGCAGCACCAAATGGTTAATAAGTTATTTCTCAATAGTATATGCTGTGGAGTACTTAGCAATATTATATACTTATTAACTATGTACTATTTCATAAACAAATCAAATCAAATTCTATAGACTGTCAAAACAATAAATCAGTAGACTAATGCAAGCCAAAAATAGCCTAAACCTGGACATTTTAGAAATATATGTGTATTTGGCAGTGTTATTTTAGTTTTTGTTACTTATATGCATATAAATAAAAAGTATAAATATTATTTGTATACTATTGTAGTTTTTAATGTGTAAAATTTGCTTTTCATTTTCAGTTCTCATTTTAATTTTAGTTTAAGTTTTAGCCATTTTCTTATGTGCTATTGTAATTATGTTATTTTATAAATATATTTTTATTTAGCTTTAGTTATAGGTAATTCAACATAAACTTATTTTAGTTATTTTCCAAATAAATTGTTTCCATCAAATATTTAGATTTTATTTTATTTCAGCTTTATCTCAATCAATTTTTTTTTTTTTTTAAATGTAACAGTTTTAGTTTTAGTTCAAAATAACAACACTGTTTTTTTTACTTGTTATATAATCCACGCCAACCAAACATGACACCATCTGGTAAATATGAACTCAAAGGCAGAAAACTGCAAACAGAAAGACTGAGGCAAGAAAAGGCAAGAAACTAGCAATTCTTCCCCAGAGAATACACAAACAGGCATTTTTGAGCACTGTGGTCAGTGCATTGTGGAAAACATTTCCCACATAATTCATTTAAACTGCTAATATGATTTGTAATTAATAAAAGGTCTGAGCTGAGAAATGTAATTCAGTTTTGTCAGCTCAAACACTGTCACACAGCAGCTGATGTCTGTTGTGCTCGAACAGGACAGCCCTGATGGAGGGTGTTGGCTGGAGGAAACAGGAGATTCTATTGTGTAAGTGTGAGAGTGTTTGTTTGGGCCTCGTGGATTTAGTGTGCTGTAACTGGTTTCAGACAAAGGACACCGACTCATAGGTTCAGAAGATGGATGCAAAGAGCAGAGAGATTGAAAGACAGCGAAAGTGAGAGAAAGAAAGAGTGGTATGACTTTATTTTCTCAAGAAGTAAAAAAAAAATGGCAGGTGATCTAACATGAGCTCCATCATGCTTTACTTTTCTCTTCTTTTGCTTTTATTTCCTGCATTACATTATCTCTGTTTTTCCTTGTTCTAATCCATCTGCCCAAAAACAAAAACATTTTATGAATAAATTTGTATTTTGCAGTGTTATTTATTACTTAAATACATTTAAATATTAATATAAATAGGCAATAGATAACATAAATGTTATTGTAATTTATATACTATTATAGAATAAAAATTTTGAATTTGCTTTCAGTTTTAATAAAAAGTTATAGTCTTTGTTTTGTGTAGAAAATGTAGCTTTTTATTTATATTTAGCTTTAGTTAGTTTAGTTCTTATTTAAAAAAATATATATTTAAGTTTTTCCTTATAATATTTATATTATATGTTTATTAGTGCTGTCAAACAATTAATTGCATCCAAAAATATTTTTTTTTTAAATAAAATTTGTATGTGTACTGTTTTTTTATTATGTATATATGAATATACACACATACAGTATATATTTTGAAAATTTTTACATGTATATTTATATTATTATATTTTATATTATATATAAATATATTAAATATATAAACAACCATATTTTTCTTAAATATATACATGCATGTGTTTGTATAAATAGATAATAAATATACACAGTACACACACATATATTATTATTAAAAATACACTCATATTTATATGTTTTGTACAATTTTATTTTACTTTTATTTCAGCCAACTTTAATTGTTTAATAGTTTGTTAACAGTAACAACACTGGTATTAAAATAAAAGAACAATAAACAAATAAAAAAAATCAGAATTACAATAAATTAAAATAAATAAGATAAAATCTAACTGGTTTGTGCCAATGTTGTGTTTGTGCAGAATTCAACAAAATTCAACATTAAACTGGAGTACCACATCTTCAGCTAATTCTACAAAAAAATCAGCCGCTCCAAATTGATTTTTCTTCAACAATTTCTGAAGAAATTGAGAGAGGTGCTTGCCTGTGCACAAATCTCTATGATACTGGGGTGTCTATATATGGCTTGCAATGTAAAACCTGGTACACACTGTATGGTTTTGGACACAATTTTGCACATTTCTGGGATCCTAATAGATTTATGATGTCTAGGACCTCTGATCGCCTAGTGGGTCATATTCACAGATGGTGAATTAATAGTCTTTGCGATGAATCCCAGCGTCTGACAAAGTTCTTGCAGTGTCAGAAAATTTGGGTCACAGTCCTTCAGTGAGACAGCTCCTGCTGCTCATGACAAAAAACTTTCGTACTGGACTAGAAGTGTCACGTCACTCATAGAGCACCAATCACAAGGTTTTTCATTACATTACATAATATTTTTCTAAAATAATGACCCAGGCATCTTCATAAGTATGTTTGACTTTCTGCACTGCCTTAAATCTGTGCTTCTCAACCTTTTTGACTCAAAAGCCTCCTGCAGTCCGATAAAATATTCGAAGCCCAACAGACAAGTGTTGATGCTGGTGCTTCTCTAATATCATTATCTCAGAATAAAACAGGCTAAGAATAAAATCTGTCCTGGACAACCAATATTAAGACACCCATGACTCACGCCAGACTCTGACCTACTCGCTCGCCAGTTTCCTCTTGTGGAGAAACTGTGAAAAAAAAAACATATTAAAGAGAGATTGTTCACCCAAAAATGGGAATTTTGTCATTATTTACTCACACTTACATTGTTCATATTGCTGGAAGAACAGAAGAACTGGATCAGTCCAGTTCATGATAGAATCATCTATTCAAAAATTAATTCACTGACTCAACCCTTATGCAAAGAAACTGTATTTCCTTACAGAGTAATGATCAATGCATAGAATTAATGTACAGCGTATTAATTTATAATATAGAGTTCAGTCCAGTTAAGTAATTAAAGGGTTAATTTACAGTTGGATTCAATAAACCGGTTGAAGAAAACGGTTCACCAGTTCTTTTGCGCTCGACGTAATGGCATCATTGGTGATGATTGCCCTTGATTCAAGCCTTCGGTTTACCCGCCCTCATAACACTAGCACAGAATCAGTTCAGAATCAATCACCAAAAGAATCAGTTCAGTTCAGACGCTCTGTGTGTCGGTCTGTTTCACGCTGAATAACACATGCGCAGTACCATCAGCTCCTCGGTTCACGAATCGGACGCGTCTGACAGAAATGGTTCTTGATTCGTGAACGAGTCAGTCTATTGTTCGTTATCTGGTTCGGCTCGGTGTTCATCACAGCAGTTCAGTCAGTGTACTGTTTGAGTACATGAATTACTCCGGGATATTGGTTTGTTTGAACTCAGAGGGAGTGTCAGCCACATTAAAAAGGTTAACAGCTTAAGTCATTTGTGGATTAATGCGTATGAGAGATGCGAAAAGTTTAAAACGATTCAGTTCAATTTGGTGAACTGAATGATTCGTTCGCGAACCGGAAATCCAGCTGCTTTGATTTGAACTTTTTCTCACAACAGACACGGAAGAGAAGACAATGATGAATAAAGTCGTCATTTTTGCTATTTTTGGACCAAAATGTATTTTCGATGCTTCAAAAAATTCCAACGGACCCTCTGATGTCACATGGACTACTTTGATGATGTTTTTATTACCTTTCTGGACATGGACAGTATACCGTACACACAGTTTCAATGGAGGGACTGAGAGCTCTCGGACTAAATCTAAAATATCTTAAACTGTGTTCCGAAGATAAAAGGAGGTCTTACATGTTTGGAACAGCATAAGGGTGAGTTATTAATGACATAATTTTCATTTTTGGGCGAACTAACCCTTTAATACACAGAAACATTTATTGCTGTGTTAATATGTTACAATATATTGAATACATCAGAATTGCCACTTTTCATTTATTAAAAAATGACAGCATATTTACTAATATACCGTAATGTATGTAATTTTATATTCATCAATATAATTCATAATATATACCTGTAGATGTACAATATACAGTATGTGATAAAGGTGGTACAATTTTCATTAATAAAAAGTGAGATAAAAGTTTGTTCATTTTATGTAAACCCATGAAAGAGTTAAGAGAGATAAAAATGTAGTGCAATTTTTTTATTCACTCCTATATATTTTTATCTGTGATTATGAATCATAGCCAGACGTGGTCCATTCAGAGAGTGTGGAAAATAAGCACATGGAAATGTACTTTAATATATTGTATTATATTATTTTCCAGTATATTCCCATATGCTTTTGTTTCATAAGGCAAAAGAATGGTTTGCTCACGAAATGTAAGATATTGCCACTTCTCTTATGGACTCTGACTCATGAATGAATATAATGACAGATTTTTTATTTTTAGGTGAACTATCCCTTTTTAAAAAAAAGGCATTCAAGATCACACACACACACACCCCCTCAAAAACCCTGTTCAGCTGGCACAACACACTTGCATGCAAATATGCACATATGTATAGACAAAACAAAGCAGCAAACAAGGCATGAAGCAATCGTGGGAAACATGCATGCTAACAAGACTTGAAACGACATTTCTGAGTCATAAGCACCGAATTCAAACTCCCCTTCCGCATCAAGTACTACAATTAATCTGTACGAGAGTGAGTGAGCGTGTGCACGTGCACAGCTTAAAAATAGATTTACGACTGTATGAATTGCTCTATAAATAGGACTTATTTATGGTACGGTATTAACGACACCCAGTAGTAATTTGTGTGGTCAGTTTTAACTCCTCTCGGACCACCGGGATAGCTGCAAACTGAACTGATTCTCCGATCACTCAGGCACACACCAGTAGAACCAGCAGGGATGGTGCGCTGGTTTAATGAGTCACAGAGGAAAGGGGAAATGCCTGGATGCAGTGTCCACACTGCAGGATAAATTGGCCTGTATAACACTGCAGCTTTCTGAGAAATCTACACACAGATCTGTTACAGATAAGAAGACGTGTCATCAGCCCTCTCACTTCCTAAAAAAACAAAAAACTGACAACAAAGGTCACATTAAAAGGATTTATGAAAGACCAAGGTGGTTGTTTCAAATGGACATGACACATTTTATTGGGAATTTTTCAGTGTTGATGATAACACTTACTTGTAGCCATTTTGTGGAAAAAAGGGTCATTTTTTTTCTAGCATTTTTCTTTTCTAGCAAGTTGTCTTTATTGTTTTTTTTACTGTATTTTCGCATTTAGCGTGAAAGAGCTGTATTGTCAGCAAAGAATCTTATTTTACAAATACACATTTTAAGTCATATATTGTTAATTTTTTATGAAGAACTTCTTGATTTATCATAATTTCTGAATATATTTATTATAAATGTAATTCCACTAAGTAGCCATACATGTATAGAAATGAAGTACATGATTTGTTTGTCCTCCATGAAAATGAATATAAAATAAGAAAAAAGTGTTTTGGTAGTACTCATGGAGTCTAAACATTACATGGTCAACTAGTCAGAATCTCGATGGCTTAAAACACAACAACTAACAAGGCCAAAGCATATCAAAACCCTGAAGGAAAACAGTGAATAAAATACAAGTTAAGCTGTAGCGATTAGCACAGAAAATAATTTTGACTCTTTACCTTAGAAAAACAAACAAAAGAGCTTGTTTACAGAAATGACTCACTCCATTATTATTGCCCCATAGACTATTTTAAGTCCATAGCAGTCAGCACATATATGTTTTTATGTGTTTAGTAGGGGTGTGCCGGTTTCAGAATTGGTGATGACGGTTATGACGTGAGTCAAATGTGACGGTTCATAACATAACCGTCGGGGGGGGGGGGGGGGATCCAAGTCAATTGGTTGTTCTTGGAGATAGCGGGTTAACTCCGTGTCAGCGCGCGCTCTGATCGGTAAAGTGGCAGAGATTTCAGACCTCCGTTTATTAAGGAGATCTGTCACAAAACTCATCATCCGCGCCAACGTTTTTTGAGCAAATTTCAAAGCCGCACCCGCCCGCCATCCGCTGATTGTTTTGGGGTCTATGGCGATGCAATGCTTTGCTGATGCGAGCCGCAAAAAAAGCCATTGCCATTTGCCCATTAGCTCCGCCCATTACCGGAGAAACTGGTATGTCTTCTGCTTGTTCGAAAATGAATATGAATATTTCTAAATTTAATCCATTATTTTGACAGGAGAAGACAACAAAGAATAGTTTACATATAGCGTGTTGTTTAAGCGTGGTAAGACTCTCGCTCTCTCTCTCTTTGCATGTGTGAGAAACAGCGCTATCAGTAAAGCGACGGTGAGTCATGCGCCTTCACAAAGAGTTAACAGAGCATCAAATACAGGTGCGCTGTGCGTCCACTGAGATGAACTGAAAAGTTCAGATCGCTTGAAGGAGAGAGAACTCTGAAGCTCAGATGCTGAAATTAATGCAAGCGTCATGCGCTTCAGTCTATGTAGTAAACAAACCTGCACGTCTCTGCCATTCATTAATTCACACAGAGACGCGCAGAACACGGATTTATAGTTTAAACAACTTTTGCGGCTTAACATTTACAGATACTGGTCCATATGGAGATTTGATTTGATTATTTTATGCTAACTTTGGCAAATTCCATGACTGTCCATATTAAAATGCAAGTTTGATTTTCATGACTGGATTTCGAGATTCCGTCCTCGTTTTTTGCTTCATGGAAATCATAGAGCAAATTTCAAAGCCGCACCCGCCCGCCATCCGTTGCTTGTTTTGCGGTCTATGGCGATGCAATGCTTTGCTGATGCGAGCCGCAAAAAAAAAGCCATTGTCTGTTCTAGAAAGGATGCAGCAAAGATATTTAATGCTAAAGTATGAGGCATAGGCCTACGATGAGATGTGCTCTAGGTCACAGTGCAGTGCAAGTGAACGCGGCGCGCTGGTGCTTCCATGTCACGGTTATCATTGTCTGCTTTACTTGCTTTTTATTTATTAAAATACATGCAATTGGTTGATGAAACATTTATTAAAATTAAGATAAAATTTGTACAAAACGAAATTAGTTTTTAAGAAAGGTTTTCTACAAAGCAAAATTTTATGAAGTGGTAAATATCATGTCTGACGATTTACAAAACTTCATTAAGTGGTAAAAACCATGTCTCCCGATATATTGCGCATCTTATGATCCTATCTAAAAAATGAAAATAATTTTTGATAAAAAATGTTTGTAAAAAATATTTTAATGACACGGTTTTGGCGGTTATAGAGTTCTAATGACGGTGTTCAACTATAACCGTCGGTCTCACGGTTATATACTAACCGTCACACCCCTAGTGTTTAGGGCTAAGTTTAAAGGTCCTATGACATGAAAATTTCACTTTCTGAGGTTTTTTAAGATTAACATGAGTTCCCCTAGCCTGTATATGGTCCCCAAGTTTCTAGAAATTTGAATCGGTGTAAATTGAGATTTTTCTATCTTTCTCTGCCTTTGAGAAAATGGAAGCTCAAACGGGCTGATCTTGAATCTCCTCGTTGTGACGTTGTAACGAGAATTGTTACCTCCCCTTTCTCTGCTTTGCCCGCCCAAATATTTACATATAATTCAGTCGCAATGTCAGCATAGGCGTTACAAACAGACTTTTATGAAATGGATTCGACAGCACCGGCACAAACAGTGAGTAACAGTGTTCATTAATGCCTGATCTGTGATCAGTGATTTCTGATGTGCAGCTAATCATTCAAGTTCACACAGACTTTCTTTCTAAATCGTTTAATACTGATGCATCAGTGAATCAAGCCAGTGACTAAACGATCAAATTCGCGTTGTTTCTCTTAGTAGCATGAAACAAATCTGTTATTTAAATTGTGATTTAACTACAGAGAGCGATCAAAGAAGGCTCCCTTTTTTCCGGAGCTGTTACACATCGCGAGTATATCTGCACACTTGCCCAAACTGCCGTTACAATGAATGACGCTGTTATGCTGCACAACAAAGCTCTTACTGTATTCATGTGTTTGCTGTTAGCTGTGGTGAAAGCATTTTGTGAGAAAACGTGTTGCAATAATGACGAGATCACTGCATCCACGCGATAAACAGACTCTGTCTACTCAATGCTCATCACTGCAGCCTTTCATGTGATGGGAAAAGATCGAAAAAATAATTATATAATCAACACTTCCACGATTCGTTAATCTCGACAGCTGTAATAGTAAAATATATATATATATATATATATATATATATATATATATATATTTGAGAGGGGTTCCACATGAACGCATTTCGAATGCAAAGATGTCAGCCAATCACAACAGTTGTGGTTTACTCTGAGTCTCACAGCAGACACGCCCCTTCAAACAGAGCATTCAAGCCAGAGGGCTCATATCAGGATCTAAAAATGCTTTAAATTTCTAAATTGTAAATGTAAAAATCATACTAACAATATAAGTACACCTAAGAGAACTTAAAAAAGCATTTAAAGATAAGGAAATTATCCATGTCATGGGACCTTTAAATTATTTTCTGTGTTAATCAATTGAGCTTAACCAAAACTATTCTTTTACATTTCAAGATTCTCTCTTAGCAAACGCAATTTATTCATATCCATACGAATATCCAAGACCAACTTGCCCAGAAATACCTAGTTATAATCTAAAAGAAAGGAGGGTCCTTTTAATGTGTTGACTTAATCAAATGTTAAGGCTTGTGATAAACGGTAGACATTGACGACTAATGCAAATAATCCAGCTATACTACATAGTGTTCCACTATAGCAATGATTCCCCTCAGAGATCTGCTAACCCGTTAATTAAAAGATGGAAATGTGTCATAAGCAAGCGTTCCTTCCTGCGTTAATGGGACCAAACATTCTGCTTTGTCTTCCTGATTGTTTATAATTAAATGACCTCCTGTTCCCATTCTCTCCCACTACTTTGTACAGTAGACGTTAATGATTTCTCAACGCTCATACAGTGACCCTCCCTTCATAGACACTGACCTCCTCCTGTCCCCAAAATCTCCTCACACACATACAGATACAGACACACACACCCTGGAGAAAAGTACAAAGCGTCTCTTGTGTAGGAGCACAGAGGCTTGGTGACAGCGCTTTAACATGATGCTGATATTTTCATGGGAGAAGCGCAAGGAGAGAAAAGGATCTCCTCTACCGGGGCAGCTCATTCAACCAAGCTGCCTGACCTTCATCCTACCCCCGAGGTCCTTGGCTTGACTCACAACAACACACTGCGGCCACAGATAGCACAGCCAATGCCTGGCACAAGTGCTTTCAAACATGCTAGCGTTACACAGGCTGTACAGAAGATGATCCATGCTAATATTAACAAATACATCACACAAGAGCACCAACGGCCTGTTCGTACCGAGTTTGTTTTTTGTTGTAAGCTAGTTTGCTAATTTCTACCGTTTTGCTTATTTCCAAACAGCACACCCTCCATCTAAAATGCTGCTCTCCAAAGACATCTCATCAAACCAGATGTCAGTAACTGAATAAGTGCAAAATCTTTCACTAGCAAAAAAAAAAAAAAAAAATGCTGGTAAAATGCTAACATTTTCTGCAGTGATGCACCTAAATTACTATTAAAAGAAATAATAATATTGTTAATATTTGTAAAAATGTCTGTCATAACACAATAACATATTTTTATATATATACTTAAATAACAACAAATAAATATTAAACTGTAACTATGCTTCCACTATTCAAGCTCACTGATTGGTTTAAGAATAAACCGCGAAATTTATCCTAGATAATTTTGCTGCATATGCTACAAAACAACAAATTCAAATGTGTATAAATGGCTGTCAACAAGGGTCAACATAAATGGCTATCAACATCTTCCCTCCTGACTGCTTGCTCGGCTGACTGTCTACTCGCTGCCGAGCTCTGCCTGGAGTGTGCCAGCCCAAATTATTTTCTGTTCATTGCCAGTTCATTCAATAAAGACAGTTAACAATTTAGCTTCTGAGTACTAAGTTATTAACCCAACAATAGCGGGGGCAGTTAATTTTTTTGCAGTGGGCCGCGCAAACATATGTGTTTGGTTGTGTGGGCCGCGAGTTGAAAAAAGTTTGGGAACCACTGGTCTATACTGTTTTCAGTTGATATGTAAACAAAACTAAACACTCTTTATTGCATTTGGCAACCAATAATTGCAAAACACGTTGTGCTTCTTTACTTTTGCTATACAGTAAGCTTTCAAATTCAGCTTTTGCCAGGCGTGCCCCATCTGCCAAAAGACCTCACCGAGACCACCTACCCCCACACCGCTCATTCCGATGCCCATCTTAGAGGTGCCCTTCGAGCACATCGAGATGAATCTGGTAGGGCCATTGCCAAAGTCAGCCAGGGGACAAGAGCACATCCTGGTGATCGTCGACTACGCCACCCGGTGCCCGGAAGAACATCGCGGGTGAACTGTTCCTTTTATTCAGCCGAGTCGGCATCCCAGTGGAGATCCTGACCAATCAGGGAACCCCCTTTATGTCCCGGCTAACTTCTGCCGGCTGCTCCGGGTAAAGCAGCTCCAGACGACCGTCTATCACCCGCAAGAAAGGTTTAACCAGACGCTCAAGCAAATGCTGCAGACGCTCAAGCAAATGCTGCAGCTGCTTGCTGCAGATGATAGACAGGACTGGGACCAAATGCTACTGTACGTCCTATTTGGAATCCGGGAAGTCCCGCAAGCATCCACAGGCTTTATAGCTGTGCCACAGGGATGGCAGTGGCTCAGTGTTTCATGTAGGTTGTCTACAAACCGGAAGGTTGGTGGTTCAATCCCCGGCTCCACCTGACCAAGTGTCGAGGTGTCCTTGAGCAAGACACCTAACCCCAGCTGCTCCCAACGAGCTGGATGGCGTCTTGAATGGCTGAAACCGCAGTCGGTGTATGAATGAATGGGTGAATGTGAGGCAACTTGTAAAGCACTTTGGATGGCCATGTGGTCTGTTGAAAGCGCTATATAAATGCAGTCCATTTACCATTTACCCCGTTTGAGCTCCTTTTTGGCTGCCAATCCTGAGGGCTGCTGGATGTGGCCAAAGAAGCATGGAAGCAACAACAGCCCGCACCCCAGCTGTCCATCATCGAGCATGTGGCCAAAATGAGGCAGAAGTCAAACAAATGCTGAAGTTAGGGGTGATTGAACCATCCCCAGCCCCGCCCATGGTCCAGCCCAATCATCCTGGTCCCCAAACCAGATGGCACCCTCCGCTTCTGCAATGACTTCCGTCGGCTCAACAAGGTTTCAGAGTTTGATGGGAACCCAATGCCCCAAGTGGATGAGTTATTGGATCACTTGGGGAGGGTCCGGTACATCTCCACGCTGGACCTCACAAAGGGATATTGGCATGTACCCCTATCAGAGAGCGCTAAACCCAAGATGGCACAAAAATGAAGATACAAGCCTTCAAAGGGTTAGGGGGTATTATCACTGCTTCATCTCTAACTTCTTTTCTTTAGCCGCCCCCTTGACAGACCTGACCAGGAAGGGGCAGCCCGAACACGTGGTTTGGAGCCCTGAGGCAGAAGAGGCATTCCAAAGGATCAAGCAGGCACTTACCACAGAGCTGGTCTTATGTGCCACAAACTTAAGCTGCTACAAACGGATGCCTCGGGTATGGGATTGGGTGCCGTCCTATCCCAGGTCCAGGAGGGTGAAGAACATCTTGTATTGTTTATTAGCAGGAAGCTGACCACGGCCAAGAAGAATTATGCCGCGATGGAGAAAGAAGCGCTGGCCGTGAAGTGGGCAGTCCTGGAGCTGAGATACTATCTGCAAGGCCAAAAGTTTACCCTCCTCATAGATCACGCACCCCTGCAGTGGATGGCCAGGGCAAAGAACACCAATGCCTTGGTTATGCGCTGGTTCCTCGCGCTCCAGGATTTCCACTTCCTCGTCTGCAACCGGGCTGGAGCTGCTACTCCACGGACACTCATGGATCTGGTCAGCGTTCTCAGGTCTATCAGGGGTCATTCCCCACCCACCTCCAATGTTCCCCTTACTGTTCTTGTATCTTTCCTCCAGGAGCAGGACAACGCTTTGGGGGGGGGGGGGGGGGGTTGACGAGCGTCCCGACCGACTATCAGCGTTGCCCTGGAAATGGACAAGGAGCACCTGCACCCACTCGTCACGGGCTGATTGGACACAACTGCCGTTCATTCGCAGACGGCCAGATAAGCCGTTCGAGGCATGGCGACAGGGGTGAGACTAACGTACCTTCTCCTCTCCTTTCCAGACACAAGTGTGTAGCCGATCAGCCCCGCCACGAGCGCCACATGGAACCACGGAACACTGGACAAGAAGACGAAGAGCACATACTTACTGCAGCACCATTCACCTCACCTTGTGCGCCTAAGTTGTAAATAAATCCACCCTCCAGGGTACTTATTTTGAGCTCTCCTTGTCGTGTGTTCCTTCCACCCGTGACAGCATACAGATGTGTCAAGGAATTTGCTGAACCACAGACAACGTCAGAGTCGTCTTATCTGGGCTAAGGAGAAGAAGAACTGGACTGTTGCCCAGTGGTCCAAAGTCCTCTTTTCAGATGAGAGCAAGTTTCGTATTTCATTTGAAAGCCAAGGTCCTAGTGATAGTGAATTGGTGGGTTTTGGTGGGCCTGAGCTGAAATCATCACAATTAAAAGAACCAAAGACTTAAACTACTTCAGTATGTGTGCATTGAATTTATTTAATACATGAGTTTCAAAATTTGAATTGAATTACTGAAATAAATGAACTTTTACACAATATTCTAATTTACTGATATGCACCTGTATGTGTGAGAATATGCTGGACAATCTCAACACCCATTCACTGCCATTATGAAGCTTGGAAGAGTTACTTGTGGTTGACTTATATATCAGCAAGGCTGATATAATGGCCGGTATTTGGCAAATATTGGCACTGGCCGATAAGTTTTTCTGTTTGGCCGATATGTTCGATGTGGGACTTTTATTTTGATGGTATTATTTTATATACATCTCATCTGCTATCATCCACATTTAATCTGTCATCAGCCATCCACAGATGAAACCATTGATTGGAAACCACTGGCACCAATGGTCTCTACAGTCTACTTAAACTTACACTGCTTTAGGAAACACATTATTGTACCTATTTAAAACCCATATTTGTTATTTCTACATTCTTCTAAAATGAATTTTACAGCCACTGATCATCCACAGATTGTTAACCATCTTGAGTCAATACTGTGAAAGAAGAACCATTTGCTGGGCAAGTGTGTTCACATGATGGTGGGCAGTCACACTGACTGCTGCCATGCCCTGTCTTAACTTTGACACAATACATTCACTAAATGAATGGCTACCTCAGCAACAGGTTACCAATTAGCAGATAAAATAACACACTGCACTGACAAGAAATCATTATTAGTAGACAAAAACAAAAGGGCATTCAAAATGCAACGCAACTTTTATTTATGTTGTTGACCACATATAGTACACATTTAACTATGCAAAATCAAATGGCAACCGTGCCTGAGTCACTTGGATACAGTGCCACCAACTCCAAAGGAAGAGAAATGTCCATGCCAGACGTGCATCTCAATTGTGCTAACAGTAACTCAAACAAACTCACAAATGTCAGCGCTGTGTGTGGAAGTGTACATATGATCAGGTGACTGATTACCATGGTGGAATTAAATTATGAGAATTTGCATAATTGACACTCTACAGTGTCTTTACATTTCCAGAACAAGGGCAGTAAATACAGATATGAGAAGTGAAACATAATTATAAACAGGTAGAAGTATTTAAAACTCTTTAAACAAAAATAAAACCCTAAATAATAAATACAGTTATCTTTGATGAAATGATGAAAGTGCTGTGAGACATTATTACATAAATTTGCTTCCACTTGATTTTTATCAAGTGGTTGTGTACACACACTGCCAACACACATTTCAGTTCAAACAGCTTGTAAAAGTGCATGTCGCATCCAATGACCCCTTTAAGTTTTTAGGGAGATGCACCACAATACATTTTTAAAACTGAGCCTTTTCATGGAAACAAGTAATCTAATTATCTAATAGTTTAAGGACTAACTCACCTTGATGCACAGTCATGAGTGTCTGCAAGTTGCAATGTTGCCCGCATCAAGGGACATTGATTTGAATAGAAATAAAAATAAAAGATGATGCCAAACTTCTTAAGATTATATTTTCAAGTTTTCTTTTCTTTTAACAAGGCTTCAATACGATATCAGGATATGTTTCATTTCTATTGAGAAGCTTCAGAAAGTCATTGTGCAGCGTTTTAAAGCAGTTTTAAATAAACGACTAAAAAGATGACGTCACTGACCCCTTAACTGGAAGCACTAAACAATTCACATTTCTTGGCATTCCCTAAAATGTGTTCTTGACAACAAACGAATGGAACAGAAATCAGCAGATCTCGCTTCTTTCAAACTTGGATTATTTTTAATTTAAAACAGACCCATTTTGTGATGGGACGGCTCAAAAAAAAATAATTCAAGACATGATGACGCAACAGCCAAACTCTTGCATCTGCGTTTTTAAGACTCAAGCGGTGAGGATTTAAATGGGATGAAATTAATGATACAACATTTCAAAGGAAGTATTTTTTCAATGAAGCCATTCTCACTTCCTAACTCTAGTCATCGTACTCAAAGGAATAGATACAAGTCAAATCTGAAGCTTAGCTGGGATAGACTAAAACAACCTACCTGTTTCCAGAGGAACTCATCGTCCTGATTGATCCTCCACGTGGTGAGGAGGTGTATGGAGGACAGCACTCCTCCACTGAGCACTGCCGCCCTCATCCGCACGGGCAGCAGTGTGTAGATGATGTAGATGAAGAAGACAGACCACCAGATCCCCTCGGAGGCGCTGCGGGGGGCCACCATCAGCACCCCGAACACCTGCACCACCATTAGCACCCCAATCACAAGGTAGCTGACCATCCACATGTAGTCCTGGTGGAACCCGTTTCGGTTGCATACAACCATTAGGGCTAAGAACAGGGCCATGGCCACGGAGAGCACACAGGCGTAGACCACATCGGGCGGTCCGTGGATGCAGTGGAAGGTGAGCATGACACCACAAACGATCACCAAGACGCCCATCAGCATGGTGAGTGAGCTCTGGTTGAGCCTAAAGAAGTAGCGCTGGTATAGACGCTCCAGTTTGCGCGACTGGAACTTCTTGGATTGGAACACGCGAACCACCCGCTGCCAGCAGTCCTCCGCCGTCACTGACCCCGCGCCGCTGGCCGTGTCATCGCTGGAGCCATCACAACCCGAGCCATTTCCTTTTCTCCCCTTGATCTCGCCGTCCTCGAAACCCAGGTCCACAGATTTAAGCCCCACACCCTCCCCTCCACTTCCTACTTTCCCATAGTGGTCTTCTTGCCATCCGCAGCGTACGCCGAAGTTGCCTCCTCCGGACCGGGTGGCCTGAGCATGGGGCGGCTGGGGAGGAGGCTCCATGGCTTCCACGTCCCGCAGGCAGCTCATGTAGCGTGGGTTGCAGAGAGAGGAGCCAACCTTGCGCTTGGACTTCTTGCCATTGCGCTCGCCCCACGCGGTCTTACGGTCATCCACTCTGGCCACTAGGAAGCGGTTGATCCAGGACATTCTGTAGGAAAACCCAAGTGAGAGACGTGCATGTTTATGCATGTAGTTCAAAAGAATTGTAGAAATGTACTTCTGGTTAAATATGGTTTTAAAAAACTTTTTCTCTTTTATAAGAAAAGATTACATTTAATGACTCTAAATTGTCAGGTGATGTGACCATTAATTAAAAAGCAATAACATACTTTCCGTAAGCCTTAATGTAAGCTCACATTTATCTTTACTATGCAAAATGTTATGGGTGAAATCCAGTCATTCCAATAGGAATCTAGCATTCACGTGAGAGAGAAAAAGTTCCCCATGAAGATTTAAGTTGTGTTAAAGTTGGTCACATGACCGAAAGCTGTTGTTTGCAATGGCCTTCTGTGCTTCATGCATCTCTATGCTATTGATAATGGACCTTTTTTGTACTTAAAATTTCACTGTGGACACATCTTTAATAAAAAATAAATTTAAAGTTGAAACATGCATAAAAATGGATCCATTCATAAACATCTCTTGGAGAGTCCACATGACAGAGCAGACAAATTACAAGATTTTTTTTTTTTTTTTAATTAATAAGCAGTGAAGCAGTTTTGTTAAAATGCTTTTTTTCCCCCTTATAAATTATAATAATAAAACTTTTTTTTCTAAACTACCTGACAATGTTTCCTTTACATGAATTTCAATATTGTATTCAAGGTTTTTGATTCTTCACTGATTTTAGAATATTTTTATTTTATTTTATGCAACCAAAGATATTAAAAATACGTTTGAACTGAGATTAAAAACATGTTCATAAGGGAAGAGGTATATTCAAGCCATTGTCTGTACACTACCACTCATTAAGATCCTTTTTTTTTAAAGAAACTAATTATTTAGGCTGCAATAAAGTGACAACAAAGAAGACATTAAAATAAAAACAGTTCTTTTACATTTGTATTCCTCAAAAATTCTGAAAAATAAACAAATAAATAATCAGCACAACTGTGTTGCAAATCAACATATTAGAATGATTTCAGAAGAATCATGTGGGACATTTTAAAACATATTTAAAAAGAAAACACTTTCATTATAGTACTGTGCATTTTAGTGCATTCAAATAAATGCAGCATTGATAAGCATAAGAGACTTCCAAAAATATTGGAAAAATCTTGCCACAGCATATAAACTGTATTTTTAATGTGTTTTAATAAATGAACAGATGTTGTCATTATCGACTCATGCACGTGGCAGAATGTATGGGTGAAATAATGCATATTTTGTGGATCTCTTTACCTGTGTGGGTTCTGGTGTGCACCCCAGCCCTGATCTTGCTGTCCGAGACACTCATTTAGAGCAGTGGATGAGCAAAAAGCAAAAATGTAGAGTTCTGATAAGTGATTGATGGATTGATCAGGGTGTCCAGTTTCGTTTAGTTACTGACGACTGGCCCGATGGATCTGAAGAACTGATACTTTGTTCAACTGTATCTTCATAATGCCTGGATCTGTTGACGATAAACCATCAATAAAACACATTGTAAGACAAATAAAATCCATTAACAGAATCATTCCATCTGGGCAATTTCACTGTTGAATGATTTAAAGCTAGAGTTATTGCAATTTCACATTGTCTACAATTCCCTTCCTCTGACAGGTACACTATTTAACAGGCTGAAATTACTGTAAACAAAAAAAAAAAAAAAAAACCCAGAGCCAGCTCTTAAATCAATTTATGATCATTTAGTGTATTTTATGCACCCTGTAAGTACTTTATATGCTCTTTCGATATTGTACATCTTAAGAATCATGCAAATAAAGCTTTATTGACTGCAACGCTGAATATGAAAACTAAGTATCAATGCATAAGCAGATATTATTGCACTGCTCTCTGGAACACTTGATTTGCATTGGACAAATATTTCCAAGTAATGACAGTTGTCCAGGGCAACACTGTATAACTGACTGCTTAACATTCATTTATGACTTTGCATTAATCCACACTGACTAATTGTTGTTCAAAGACTTTGGACATTTTAATTTTTCATATTAAATTTCATATTAAATTTAGTGGTTAAAACATATTGAAGGCAATGCCACTTTCTATCAGTGATAACTGTTTGTTTGCCTAATCAGATAATTCCAGATTACTAGAGATAAGAAGTGATCATCTTAAATGGATCCAATCACTCAGGCCTAAACCAGCAGAACGAACATATGAATGATCTATATTCTTATTAAAATTAGCAAAAAAATTCTTAATTACACTTTTTATTTTATGTTTTATTAATATGTGTTTTTAATATAATGTCATGTATCCTAGTTCAGTTTGTTGCAGCTATGATTCAGCTCATAAAAACTGAGGAGCTAAATGAAATTTACATTTACATTAAACACTGGTTAAATTGGTGTGCATCTCTCATTATTGCACTTTTAACAATAATAATACCTCTCAACAAAATTTGCTATTTTGATATGTTGGTTGATAAAACTGTCAACCAAGTCATAAACTTATTTCCAATAGCATTTATGCCAGTTAAAGTATGTATCTCTTTCAAATGCTTTTCCATAGTTATTTACATTGTAAATCTAGCATATTCAAAATCTGTATGTATTTACAAAACTGGTGTTTTTAGCAGCTGAGGCAATAACGGCAAAGTTGACATCTTTTCTCTCAGTCCGATTAGTACGAACAACCTGTCAATATTATTTCCTATTTTGTAAAGTCAATGACATGTTATCATCAGTTTTTCTTTTGATACTGGAGCAAATGGGAGCCCCAAGGTTTTTTTGTTGATGTTCTTCTTCTTATTATTTGCCTATAGGCTATGTGTTGAAGTTTTTGTTTATTACTAAATTAACCCAAATACAAATTCCACTTCTGAGAAAACCAGAAATGTCAAAAGTATCCAAACTAAATTATTTTTTTACAACAATGGTTCTATACACAATAGAAATAAGATAAAGGCTAGTATGATAGAAACAGTAAGAGTATAGTGCTAGTATACCATTTCTAGCAAGTTCACTCCCGCTTTGGAACGATTCGGTCCGGGTTATTAACGAATCACTCGGTTGAGAATCGATTAATCGGTCAACTCCAACTCAAAACAATGCTTCACGCACAAACCGAGCATCGCTACTTTCGATGAAACAACGATCAAATGACACAGTACAATGCATGTAAACTCATAACCAATCTACTGAGTCATATTCAGAATCCGAGGCCATACTAAAGATGATAACTGCACATATAGCAGGACATGTGGTTGTATCTGTCAAGCCCTGTATTCCCTCCGGGACGTTTGCACGACATTTCAACAGCCGTGTGCTGATGTTACATAATGCAAATATAGAGATCACAGTGTCGCATCAGTCTCTCAACACTATGTGTTATTAATCTAAATCCCAGTTTCCTCTAATGGAAGACCGCTGCATCAGTCAAATTGTGCTTCCATTAAAAAAAAAAGACCATAAACGACTATTTACGCTAGAAAGCATCGACGCGTGCACATATAAACATCAACTGTTCGCCGTCGCCATAACGTATGCATGCTGCATAATTTCAGCGCTTCATCGATGGCTCATGTTGCCAGAAGAACTATGCAGCATTTCTCCCACAGGCCGTTTGGAGATGTTTCGTTCGTTACATAACACTGAGTGTGTGTTCAGCGTTCAGTGTGTGTGTGTGCTTGTGTACCATATTCACAGCAGTGACCGTGTCGAGGCTGTTACAGTAACAGTGTGCAGATACTTGTGCAACACAGCATGTCACACCCGATCGCAAAGTGTGGGCTACACAGCCCCGTCCTTCACCCAAGAAAAGCCCGATTCTAGCGCGCTCCGGGTCGTGCACACATCCACCCGGTCCAGATCCGCGGTGGACATGTTATGGGGATCATAACGCGCGGAACATTCCAACGCATCAGTCATCGTCGCCTTGTTTTACAGAGGCAAACACGCACATCTCAACCCTCAGATGAACATCAAGCCTTATTCCCCAAGCCTCACGCATGACATCTGTTTAGACACCGGCAGCCGCGGTTTTGCACCTATATCTTTCACGAATTTGCGGGAGCGCTCGACATTTAGGGCAACATCAGCAGGCACTGCATTTAATCTTGAATATATCGCTGGTGTGAATGGACAGAGGGAGAGGGGTGTTGCATTTGGCCGTTGCTATGTCAAAACCAAGGCTGCATTAAAGCCGTCCACACGCACGCATCCGACTCTTCCGAGTGTCCTCTATTCAAGACAAACGCGAGTATAACGTCTGTCCATCAGAAATCATACTAGTAAGCAGCCCTACATAAAACATGACTGATCACCCTGGAAAAAGATCTGACTCACCGTGCACATCTCTCCGGTTCTGGCGCTACAGCAGTGGCGTCGCCCTCGATCGCTCCGCGTCCGTGTTATCGACAGGGCGATGTGTTTTTGCAGGCATCGAGGACGAGGGGACAGAGGGCCACAGACAGTGTAGCTCTGCCTCGCTGCTCAGTCGTTTCCCAGCCTCTCCCCCTTCACACAGACGCGGTGCCAGTCTCGATCTCCACGCGTCTCAACACTCCCCCTAAAGGCCTGCGAACAAGCAGCTCCTCACTGCCAGCTGCCTTCACCTGTCCCCCTCCTCCTCCTCCTCCTCCCCTGCTCTCATATGGAGACAGACGCTCAAACAGGTGACATCTATCTATCTATCTATCTATCTATCTACCTATCTATCTATCTATCTATAGATAGACAACCAAAATATTTGGACACTAGCCTGTAATAGCAAAATGTCAAAACCAATGGCATTTATTTGAAAGCCACATACCACAAGCAGACTCTTTATAAAAAATAAAAAAAGAAAGAATTTTTTTTAAAGAAAAATTGTTTTACATTATTCAGTTATAGATATAGTGATCAAAGGAAACTGCTTTGTTAGCCCACCTATGGGACCAAAAATGCCAATTTGGTACAAATTGGATTTTTGTTGAAATTCTAATAACATTAAAACTCAAGACATGTTTCATACTTGGTTTATAATTTATGTCATTGCCTCTAAAACTATAATAACTTTTCTGAACACATTTAACTTTTTTTTAATTGCACAGTCCTTAAGCAAAGTATTTTCCCATACTTTCCCCTTATTGTATGCAATTATGTTTATATTTATTATTTTTTATTTTTCATCCTCTCACGCATACTGATAAATTAACAGTTTTTTTCAGTTGTATCTTTCATTTTAAGTACTGGTCTTATTAGTTGCTACCATAACCGGGAAAAACTAAATGGCTCAAAATATTAGCGATATACAGTATATTGCACTGTCAGCTGCCAACACTGTAAGACGTCCTGTCTGACACTGGTGACATTTTACTGCATGCATATCAGCCAGAGTTCCTCATAACATATCAGATAAAAAAGAAAAAAGCCTTGAAGTCAGTCGTCCTCACTATTGTCCTTATCTAAACCACTGAATCTTTTGCCACATCTTATATAGATTTTTATTTTATTTATTTATTATTTAGACATTTCTTATCAATGTAACTTGAAAGTTTACGGTGTAGATACTGTTAAAATGTTTGTTGTCATTTTTCTACTTCTATTTTATTTTATTTTTATTTGGCAAGGTTGCATTAAATTGATCAATCAGCATATTAGAATGATGAGGATCATTTGACACTGAAGACTGGAGTAATGATGCTGTAAATTCAGCTTTGTATCACTGGTATAAATTACATTAGAAAATATATTGAAACAGAAATCACTTATTTTTAATTGTAATATTATTTCACAATTTCAATGTTTTTACTGTATTTTTATCAAATAAATGCAAGCCTTGGTGAGTAAATAATTAAACGATAGTGTAAATGACTTCTCTGAATTAGCACTCTTGCTCTATGTTTTCAACAACAACAACTGCAGGCCAAAATGTCGCAGTGACTCTGTTCTGACTCATGCAACTTTACAATGGTCTCATAAAAACTAATTTAAAAACCATTTACAGTTAACACATTCAATAAGTGCCCTATTGACTATCCAAATTAACAGTTTTTATGATGCACTGCAAAAATATACTAGACAATGAATTCTAGTGAACATAATAGACAAATTTCCAGCTGTACTGATCTGTGTAGTTATGCAAACTGCTAGAGAGCCAAATATAACACCATGAATGGCTATTGTTTAAATGTTTGGTATACCTACTTCCATGCACATTTGAATAGACAGGGGACAAGCCAAGACAAATGCAACTAGTAAGTAAAATAAAGACTAACTAGTGAAGACAAACCAGTTTCATTTTAACATAGCACACCCACCATTTATTAAGCGCAGAAGTGTCACAATGCCTGGTCTGTGTTTCCCTGGGTGTCCACTAGTGGTCTCACTTACCCATAGAGTCACCCCACTGCAGGCACTACATTTCCCACAAGTCTTTGTCCCTTTCATCACCGTTAATTGAACACCTGTTAAATGCACTCATCTGTCCACACTTTCATCGTTTTTCACCTGTCCATATAAACCTGGTTTGTTTCTATCTGTTTCATGGAGTCCTTGTTTCATGTCAGCCTGCTTTCTCGTGTTCCCGTGTTTTTCATGTTTCCTGTTTTTGGACTGCTTTCGTTGTTATTGACCTCTTTCCTGTTTTGGATTTGGTTTTTGGATTTCCCATTAAACTCTTCAAATGGCTCCCTTGTTTTGTGTGTGCATTCGTAACAAGAAGGATATGTGTCTTGCGATCATTAAATGATGTTGATTAAAACATCTAAACACACACACTAGGACACAAACATGAGCAGCCTGCTTTTCATTTACACAAAAGCTTGGAATGATTTCCGTCTGCTGTGTTTACACAATAGTAATTCAGTGCCGCTGTACACTGCTTGTTGTTTTGCTGTTCTGTGGTGAAGGCAGACATGAAAAAGGGTAAAGTAAATGCAGTACTATTTGTCTAATGCTCAGCTGACAAATAGGTCTGGATAGACTGCCAGATCTTTGCCCTTCATAGGTTCCTCGATGCCTTAAGGTAGGGCTGTGCTCTCTGAGGAAGCGGTGCTGCTGTTCGTTTGATTCGGCCACAGTATCGTAGAACTGTAATAGTGAAACGTTAAGATAATATACCATTAACAGTTCTTTAGCTGAAAGAAGGCCATGCTTGTGTGAACAAAAGTGTAGTAGTTAACCCTATTAAGCATACTATTATCATATTTGATAAAATGCAAATTTCCAAGGCCTCTATACTATTAGCATGATCAGAAGGTTGGCTGGAAAAACCTGTTGTACATAATCTAGTGTGCTCTAGTTTGTACTGTAACTTTTATGTTAATAATTCAAGATTAACACTTATTGGTCTGAAGCAACTTAGGTTTACTTGATTATCCATAAAAAACTTTTTTTTAGACAAATTGGATTAAAATATTAGTATCGAACATGGTATCATTGTGCTGCATTGATTTAATTGTCTTGCCCCTACAATAAAAACTACACAACTATTTAAATATATCGAATTGGGAGGTATGAAAGTAGTCTTTTATATTGTTATAAAGGTCTCATTATATACAAGTATACATCACTAAATCAGCCTAAATTCATTAATTTTATAACATGTTATTTTATTTGAATTCATTTATTTTCATGGGTTAAATCATAAAGATTGCTCTTTAAAGTAACAATTACAAATTATTGATCTTTACAGTGTAGCCTAGTATATTTGCCAAAAAATTAATAAATAAAACGTTTTCCATTTCAGTAAAATCTGATTTCTTTAACTATCCGCTTATATGTCAGGAGCCAGGCTTTGCAGGGTTAGGCACACAGCCAGGTGTTAAACTACATCAGCACTTGTCTTATGTGACATAACCTGAATACTGTTATAAACAACGTATTACATAACAGTTGTGCCAATTAGAGGGGCATTTATGTTTAAGTTGTAAGCAGTAGAAACCATATGCATGACAATCATTGCAATTAAAGCAATCAAAACAAACAAACATCACATAGAAAGCTCTTTATCACCTGTAATTACACATAGACAGGGCCCTGCTGAGAGTCCAGCTGTCAGTAGTGCATCACTTGTCACATCGGCTCCCAACAATGGCCGCATGATTTCTGTGTCTGACGATTAGTGGCTGCCAGAGGAGTTTAATTTCACGTGTTTGACAGCCTGATTGCTTCAGCGTGACGGCGTAAACAGGAAGGAAGGACCCTTGGACATAAACTCAAAAACACAAGACACTTTTGATCACAACTCCAGTTACGCCGGAATATTAGCCTACTCTTTCTATTTTAACCGTATGCTTCTATTTTTAACCACTGTTTTATATGTGGAAATGAGGTTGAAAGTTGAAATACCTGTTGTTTGAAGAAGGAAGTGATCTGCTGTCATAAATGAGATGGCAGGTTTGAACACTTTCGTGTGGGTGTATGTGTGTTTATGATGAGTTTCAAAGTAGTTATGGATCACACTCCTCTTACTGAGCTACATTCCTGTTCTCTTCCAAGCTGTAATTTTACATTTCCTTTTAAATCTTTGAAAGCACATCTAGGTGAAATTACATATATAGTCTGGCCACATAAATCTAGCTTAAGATGCCATACAAAATCAAAGCGCATGTGCTAAAATAAACAATTTTACTGTTATGTTAATGTTAATGTATAGGTGACTGATTGTAATATTAATAAATATAATTCTAAATATAGAGAAGTCACAATACAATTAAGTATTACAATCAAATAAATAATGTGTTACAAGGAAAAACAGTTATTAACAAATATTTAAAATATGTACACATTCATGTTTATTTGTATGCCTAATATGTTAAAAAAGCCAAATGTTTCTTGCTGCGTCACATTCTGTTAGGAATAACATTAGTCATGTAAATTATACAATATTTTCAATTCAAAATGGTGAAATTTGACAGTGGAAAAAGCTGAAATTTTTGCATCACTGGATACATTTGTCCATTTAGAATTTTTGATAATTTTACAGAAATAACAGATAATAACATGTACTCCACAAGACAAAATAATAACGCAAATTATGATTGTTTTCAGACAGGTTTCCGTCTGCCATTAGTCTGCAGAGAGTCACTCTACATTTTTGAAGCCTATAGGGCTAGGCTGTTAAAGAAACTAGTGTTATTTCTCCAGAACACCTATTTTATGTTGTGATGTAAATCACTGCACTGTTCTTATTTGAGAAATCTCAGATATGCACAAAGTCTAGAATATAATTCAGCTGGATTCAATTGTAGCGGTTAAGATCTTGCTTTTCTTTGACTCTTTTATCTACCCACTTTTGGATTAAAAAAATAGTATGTAGCCTACCGAGAGAGTGAGAGAGAGAGAGAGAGAGAGAGAGAGAGAGAGAGAGAGAGAGAGAGAGAGGGGCACACTGTAGCGCGAGACTCATCATTACAAAAGGCGCTCGCACAAGAAACAGACCCGTTGCATTTGCACACCTTGTATTACAGTCTCGATTTATAATCACCCGTGCGAGGGAATATATCTTAGGATCTCTGCGTATGCAGCTCAAACAGAAGCTTGACTGTTCAATCGTGATACCCTCTTCTTCCTCGGGAGGCATATGTATTTGGTATCGCCGTTTCTTCAGTAAGGACCAATGCATGCATGCACCCGCCTCCCTGCGCTCCCAAATAGATGGTGCAAGTAAAGATGTCCAAATCTTCCGCAGACCCTCTGTCTGGTGTAGAAAGCGCTTCTCAGTCGCACTATTTTCAGGTAAGAATTTTGGAGGATTTGAATCTGATCTCATAAATGGTTAATTTCTTGCTACTTGTTGTTGAGCGGTCGTGCATTGAAGCGCTTCATATACCCGCAGAGCGCTACAGCTACACAATCTGCCCGTGTAATATCGCCTTTAACGCGCTTTCAGTCAGTCACGCGCTCTCGTTTTTAATGAGCGGAGGAGAGATGTTGATAAGATTTTGATGCTCCTCCATCCATCATCAGCGAAACTCCCAATTCCTGTTTTTCCTCCGCCCTGAGATTTCCCACCGCAGCCAAGGCCTCGTCCTTCAGGCCGGGCATCTGTAGACACACTGCTCATTTATCAGTTCAAACTTGCTTTCTGTCAGTTTCGACGGATGAACGGGTTTATAATCTTTATGGTAAAACCTCACTAGTCATGTGTCTCACCTGTAGCCAACTCAAGTCCAATGGTCACCTGCCCTGCTTCAAATACCACATTAAGCTGTTTTTGAAGATGGTAACTGGTTTCTAGCAGGTCTATTAGCTGGTCCAAACTGGTCAATAGCTAAACCATCATGGACCAGCAACAAACCAGATATTAGCTGGTCATACCCGTTAAAATGGGTCCGTTTTATCCGTTTTAAATTTTGCTGAATTGGCTATGAATTCGTATAATCTCATTCATGTTTTTCTATACTATTTACGCTCCAATCGCGTTTTTGTTTGGGGTCTAGTACTTACTCCAACATTATGTTTTCATAAATTTAGAATAAATAAATAAAAAGCTAAATTTTCCTGTGAGATTTGGTTAGATTTTCCAACACGTCTATTGTTAAATACCAAAAAAAAAAGTTAGTTGCTAGTTACATAATAAATGTAAATTGCTAGTTACATAATAAATACAGTCATTATGTTAAAATTGTGTCCTAAAAACCAGTCTGACTAACTAGCAGTTAGTTGAGGGCTATCAGTATTACTTTTTGTATTTAAAGATTTCAGATCCAAAAGAAAACCAACTTGTAAGACTGAGCAGTTGATGCGTTTAATACTATATATATGCTGACTAGGACAGTTACAACCTTTATATCTATATGTCATATTTAAAGACTTTACTTTCGAATATTTAAAGAGCTTAGAGTAACTCCAGACCCATTTCCTATGATGTGAGCATTAATCTAAGTGCTGCTGGAGCTCCACAGTCACATCTGGTGTCCTAGCCCAGTTTACCAACTTACTGCTTACACACAAAATCTTTATTTGTCACAATTTCTGAAACCTGTCACTCAAACACCAGAAGCACATCTGCAGAACCATACACTAATTCTCAGCCTTTACTCTGTTTTTCATTTCATAAAAACACTTTTTGAAAAAACACAACAGACAATTCCCTATGTAACACACCAAAACTGTGAAAAACAGGAATTAAGATTATGAGAAAGGTGTTTGCAGATGTTTGCTTTTGAGATGTGTTTGTGATATTTTGAATGCAGTGCTTCGTTATGCAAGAGATGCGAGGCATTTTGTATTTTGCGTGTGCAATTCTTGGATTTGAATGTAAAGTTTTGAAAAAAAAAGGAGGCAAAGTGTTGAAAATGTGTGCAAGCAATTGGAACAAAAAACTGGGTTTTTCAACAAATTGCATCTTATTTACAAGGCGTCTTGTGTCTGATGTTACTGTAACAGGGTGACTGTTTGTTTTGATGTGTTTGTCTCCGTATAGCTACCACGAAAGTTGCCGAAGCGCAAGGGTCGTTTTAAACGCTCAGATGGCAGCACCTCGTCTGACACCACCTCCAGCTTCATCAAACGACAGGTAAGACGCCGCTTAACCAGTCAGCGTTCCCATGCTATATATAGTTTCTGTCATTAGGTTTCCATGTGAGGCTGTTTGAGTGGTTACTCTGTGTTAATCAATTCTTTAGCATTGACAGACGTTTTGTAGATTGACTAGGAGAAGTGACTCTGGAGGCGGGAACCAGCAGGTGTCTCGTAAACCCTTTTCATATTTCAGGGTTTCTCAGAAGTGGAAGTTGCATAAAAGCATGCATTTAGCAGACAATTTTATCCAAAGCAAATTACAATTTATTCAGGCTAACATATTTTACCTAACGTGTTCCCTGGGAATCGAACCCACAACCTTGCGCTGCTAACACAATGCTCTACCACTTGAGCCACAGGAACATGAACATATATATATATATATATATATATATATATATATATATATATATATATATATATATATATATATATATATATATATATATATATATATATATATATATATATATATATATATATATATATATATATACACACACACATACATACATACATACATACATACACATACATATACATATACATATACATACACATACACATATATATATATATATATATATATATATATATATATATATATATATATATATATATATATATATTTATATTGCAGAGGTATATGCTTATAATAAAGCTAAATGTAGTACTTTTAATATACCTTTACTCATATTTTAATATAAATATGCACACAAAATATATTCTTATGTAATGGTACATTATGTAATATGTAATGTATATGTGAGGGTGTTGTTTATATGTATGTGTGTGTGTGTGTGTGTGTGTGTGTGTACTGTATATACAGTATATATTAATGAAACAAAGTGAAATAAAGATGTTTGTCTTTCTCCTAATAAATGAGCATTAAATAGGATAATAAAACTGGAGAAATGTTGATAGAACTTGATACTTAATTTTTTTTCCCTAAATTTTTTTACAATCAGGACCAAGGAGTTTTTCTGAAGCATATGAGTATGGTGTATTTGTGGTGTATTTCACTAAAACCAAAATTCGTTGTTTGGGTGTTATGAAAGGCTGTTTTCGTGTTGTTAAAACATCTGAAAACTTCTCAATTTCCACACTCTTAAAAACTGTTACTAATGAACTACTGGCTGCTGCAATCATTAATCTCACTAGACGTTTAGAAAAAGAGTCTTAGTCAAATCTCTTGTATCTGGGTGACAGTATGTCTTCAGATTTCTATTGCATTTTTTCTTCTTTAGTTTTTACGTTCCTTCAGTGTCTAAAAACCCTGTCTAATGTGTATTAGTATCAGTATCTATAAGGATAAAGTCTACCCTGATCTGTCACTGTCTCTCTCGTGCTGTAAGTCGAGACGTGGCCGCTAGGTGGAGGCAGCTCCATTACTCTCCTGCAGCTTCTTCATCTGTTTTTTAAGAGAATCTTTTGAAAACACCAAAAGGTAAAAATAGGAGCACAAGCACACTGAATTTATCCATGGCACACTTCAACATCTATGTCAGCCTCGCTACATCAATTAATTTCCTCTGTGATGAGTGACCCAAATTCTTTGGTTTGTTCTGCGCTATGAGCTCATTCGTCTTTATATTCAGCTTGTAAAATGTGACACACTTAGATACCTACTCTAAATTCATCTGTGTGGAAGCAAAGGCAAGTTTACAGACTTAAAGGGTATTAATTGACTATCTGGGCGTCCATCTGCCATGCAGTGTTTAATGTGTTAACATTTGTGTGTATGTGTGTGTGTGTATGTGTGTGTGTGTGTCTGTGTGTGTGTGTGTGTGTGTGTGTGTGTGTGTGTGTGTGTGTGTGTGTGTGTGTGTGTGTGTGTGTGGAAAAAGAGACGGCATATTGAGCAGGTTGTTAATTTTCAAGACCAGGAGGTCGTGGCAGTTTCAATTTTCTCCCAAAATATCGCCGTTCCTAAAATATTAAAATAGTAAAATATTAATGGAGCTCATTTGGAGTGGAGCCTGCTGGTGAATGTTAAATCCTCACGCTCTCTCGGTGTTCATTAAAACTGTGCTGTGATGGTGTACCTGAAAATAAGCATCTGTGACGTACATCATGGATTCCTGACATGCATGAAGACAGTGGTGAATGTGCTGTATTTCATAAAGGGATGCTTTACAGGAGGCAGTGCATTACTGTGAATGTTAAGTGTGAAAGAATGGATTATAGGAGTTAAATTGGGTTGTGTTTGCTAGTTTACATTTACACTGCTGTTTGAGTTTGAGGTTGGTAAGATTATTTCATGTTTCCGAAAAAAGTATCTTATGCTCACCAAGGTTGCATTTATTTGTATAAAAATCTAGTAAATACACTAAGAATTGTGAAATATTATTCCATTTTGAATATATTATAAAAAGTACTTTATTCCTGTGAAGCAAATCTGGATTTTCAAATTTCAGCATCGTTCCTCAGCATCAACAGTCTTCAGTGTCACATCAGAGATCTCTCTAATATGCTGCTCAAGAAACATTTCTTTTCCTATTTGTCCTGCTTAAGATAATTAGCATTTTTGAGGAGTCTTTTAAATATAAGTAAAAAAAAAACACACACATTGGCATGGGAAATCTTTTGTATTGATTTAGTTGATCTGTTCTGTCAATTTAATTTGCCATTGCTAAATAAATAAATATGAATTTCTTAAAAATAAAATACAATAAACAGACCTAACTTTTTAATTGTTAATTGTAGTGTAATTGAAATGTCTGGGTTATCAGACACTGATAAAACTTCTACCTACTATTATAATTCAATATTTATTAACATTTTAATGATATCTATATTATTTTGCTAATATAGAATTACATATTTGTCAATTACATATTTTTTATTTTTCTAATATACTTTTAGATGCAGAAATAAAGTTGGTATGATTATTTGGTATGATCTTTTTTTTTTAAGAAGTCTCTTAAGTTGCATTTATTTAAAACAAATACAGTATACACTGTAATAAAACATTGTGAAATATTATGTTTGAATAATTTCTATTTTAAAATATTTAAAAAAGTAACGTATTCCTGTGATCAAAGCTGATTTTTTTCAGCATCACTACTCCAGTCTTCAGTGTCACATGATTCTTCAGAAATCTTTTTATGTGGAAAAAATATTTTGTATAAATTTGATTTAATATTTTCAATCAATTAAATGCATCCCTGCTGAATAAAAAAATATAAGAATTTCTTGAAAAAGAAAACTGACCTAACTTTTGAATGGTAGTATACCATATATTTAAATATCTATATCATTTGTAATATTTTTTATTGTACATTTTAACTATAATTATACCTATATTATATTACTATTTTAAAAAATGAAGTGTAAAAATGTGTTATTATTTATGCAATTCTGTTGCAGAAATGGCATGCTGCATTTTAATGATAAGCATAAAATGGCAGAGCAATCTCTATTTTTAGGACCTTCAAATACAAAGGTTCCCTTCTCTCTTATTCGTTTTGAACTGGAGCTGTAGATGTAGCTTTGTTTTGGTTTCTCGTGCTGACTTCCAGAACTCTTAGCTCTGACTCGGGTGGGGTTGTCTTGCTGGATTGTGACTCATCTCTGCAGGAGAAACTGTGGCATTTACCTGCTGCTGTTGAGTGGATCTATTTCAAGACTCTATCCGATCCCATCTGCTTTCTTATCACATGAAAACGCACCCCACGTGAACCCTCTCTCATGTGTGGACTCGGGGTGGCTTCTAGTGGCTTTCATTTTGGCATAAAAATTAATGTTGATTAAAAGTGTATACAGAACTGAGAGGATAAGCCTCTCTCTCTGGTTTCCTGGTAGTTTATCATTTCTGTGCATCATACTGTATCATTCCTCCTCTGCTCTCTTCATCCACTCTAATACACACACACACACACACACACACACACACACATATATATATAGTGTCAAACAGGCAAGGATCAGATAACAGCAACAGGCGTATCAGAGACAAATCCAAACTCAGAAACGGGTTACCAGGCAGATGTCAGGGCAGTCGGCAGAGAATCACAGATTCAGGATACAGAGGAAAAATGCTCAGTAGTGTTAGCCTTGGTCTTGGCCGTAACCTCCCCAGTCAATGAGTTACTGTAACACCCTGCCTCAACGTCAGGAATGCAAGATCTCCCTTACTCGATAGTCAAAGTCAAAGTCACCTTTATTTATATAGTGCTTTAAACAAAATACATTGCGTCAAAGCAACTGAACAACATTCATTAGGAAAACAATGTGTCAATAATGCAAAATGATAAGCCAATCTGTCCCGTGAACTGCCAAAATACAGACAGCATGTTACATGAACAATGAACAATGAAGCAGAGCAGGATTTACAATCTTGTTTTGACCTCACTGATTGGAGTGTTTTTGAAGCTGCTGCCACCGATCTGGATGAACTCACAGAGACCGTAACATCATATATCAGTTTCTGTGAGGATATGTGTATTCCTACAAAGACTCAACTAATTTACAATAATGACAAACCGTGGTTCACTGCAAAACTCAGACAGCTCCGTCAGGCCAAAGAAGATGCTTACGTGAAGGGGGACAATGTCTTGTATAAACAGGCTAAATACACATTGGAAAAGGAGATCAAAGTGGCAAAGAGGAATTATTCTGAAAAAATAAGGACTCAGTTCACTTCCAATGACTCCGCATCAGTGTGGAAAAGTCTAAAGAAGATCACCAATTACAAGACACCACCCCCCCAGCACTGTAGAGAATCAACGACTGGCAGACGATCTGAACGAGTTTTACTGCAGGTTTGAAAGAACACCCATCACCTGCCCTGAACGCCTCCCCACAAAACCATTCACACCCTTCACAACTCCTGCAACCCATCCTGAACACCTCTCCAATCAAGCACTCTCACCATTTACACCTCCTGCATCCTCCAGTGAGGCTGGGAAAATACACATCCAGCACCCGTACAATCAGCACCGGAGCTCCCCAGGGCTGCGTTCTCTCCCCACTGCTCTTCTCCCTGTACACCAACGATTGCACATCTAAGGACCCCTCTGTCAAGCTCCTGAAGTTTGCAGATGACACCACACTCATCGGCCTCATTCAGGACGGTGACGAGTCTGCTTACAGACAGGAGGTAAAAGAGCTGGCTGTCTGGTGCACTCTCAACAACCTGGAGCTTAACACCCTCAAAACAGTGGAGATGATGGTGGACTTCAGGAGAAACCCCCCTGCACTCCCCCCACTCACCATCATGAACAGCACTATGACTGCAGTGGAGTCATTCAGGTTCCTGGGAACCACTATCTCTCAGGACCTGAAGTGGGACAATCACATTGACTCCATTGTGAAAAAGGCCCAGCAGAGGTTGTACTTCCTTCGCCAGCTGAGGAAGTTTAACTTGCCACAGGAGATGCTGAAACAGTTCTACTCCACAATCACTGAATCCTTCCTCTTTACTTCAGTAACTGTCTGGTTCAGCTCAGCTTCTAAATCTGACCTCAGAAGACTACAGAGGGTAGTCCGGACTGCTGAGCGAATCATCGGTTCAACTCTCCCATCTATTCAAGAACTGTACTTATCCAGAGTGAGAAAAAGGGCTGTCAAAATCACTCTGGACCCCTCACATCCAGCACACTCCCTCTTTGAACTGTTGCCATCTGGTCGACGCTACAGAGCACTGAGCACTAGAACGACCAGACACAGGACCAGTTTCTTCCCTCAGGCAATCCATCTTATGAACAGCTGATAATAACGGCGAACACACTACACTTTATATTTATATACACATACACTTTATTTATCTAACACACATACTTAGTATACACTTAAATTTTGCACATAATATATATGTACATACATAACTGCATTTTGTAATATACCTGCCTACAATTGTCATTTGTATATTGTCATTCACTATCTACTTATTTGTATTTTTTATTCTTTTATTATGTGTTTTATGTTCTGTCGCTGTCATTCTGTTGTACCGCGGAGCTTCTGTCACGAAAACAAATTCCTCGTATGTGTAAACATACCTGGCAATAAAGCTCATTCTGATTCTGATTCTGATTCTGATAGTTAAAGGCAGTTCATCATTGAATTCAGTGATGTCATCTCTGTTTAGTTAAATAGTGTCTGTGCATTTATTTGCGATCAAGTCAACAATATCGCTGTAGATGAAGTGATCCCAACTAAGCAAGCCAGAGGCGACAGCAGCAATGAACCGAAACTCCATCGGTGACAGAATGGAGAACAAAACCTTGAGAGAAACCAGACTCGATACTAGGGGTTGCACCGACTAATCGACTAGTCAACTTCAATGCTCTGCCATGACGCTTTAAACTTGACTTTGTCTAGTCGCCGGTCCTATAGAGGGTGCAACAGGATAATAAATGTTTAAAAGACTTCCACATTTACGCACCGTTTCCAAACAGTTAAAATGACAAATAAATGTATACTCCGAAAGGTCCATAAGGCATGTGTGTTTATATTACTTGATGCTCGAAATTGAACGGGAGACTGCACATTCTAAACAGCATATTGTACAGGGAAGTTAATTGCTGTTCTAATCTAATGCGCTGCTGCAGTGTAACGCACACACATAGGCTACAGACAGCAGCTCGTATGTCACGCACAGATCGCAAGAACTGATAAAAATGAGCTGTTATGGGGCAATAGCCATGTGCGCAGCGCTGTGTCATATGCCATAGCTGTATACAAGGTGTTTTTCACAGCTCCAGACTTATTTGTTTATTAATGACGTCATCAGCGACTAGTCGACTTAAAAAAATCTCAAGTCGTTCAACCCCTACTCGATATGCCTCCTCGCCTTCCTCACTTTACCTCGTGGTAAGTTAAACGGAAAGTCCAACCGTAAGAAGAACAGCGGCCATCTTGCCTGCGGGGGATTGAGTCTCTTGGCTTATCTGATGTATGCCAGATTTCAATGGTTTGTGAGCACTGTGAATGGGAGTTTGGCGCCCTCTAGGTTGCCCTTGCGTTGTTACAGAATAGCTCTGATACCTGTGTTAGATGCATCGACCTCCACAGTAAATTCGAACTCAGGATCAGGATGATATAGAATTGGTGCGATCTCTCCATCAGCTGTTGAAAGGCCTCTGTGGCTGCTGTAGACCAGACAAGACAATGCTTGCCTCCCCTGAGCAATAATGTCAACGGTGCGGCTATAGTGCTGAAGTTGCATATAAACCACCTGTAGAAGTTAGTAAACCCCAGGAAATGCTGCAGACCTTTGATGGCCTTAGGCAGATGCCATTTGAGAACGGACTTGATCTTTTCATTATCCATCGCCACCCCGTCTGCACTGATAATGTACCCCAGTAATGAAGGTAAGAATTGATGAAACTCACACTTCTCCATCTTTCCATACAGTTGGTGATCCATCAGGTGCTGTAGAACTACCCATACATGTTGCACATGAGACGCAAGCGTGTCAGAATATAACAGAATGTGGTTGATGTAGACAATCAACCACCGATTTAACATGATTTAACACATCATTAATGTAAACTTGAAACATAGACGGACTATTGACAAGCATGAACAGATTAACTAGGTACTCGTAGCGCCCTGTAGTGGTAGAAAAGGCATTTTTCCACTTGTCCCCCTCCCGAATGCGAATTAGGTTGTATGCGTCACGTAAGTCGAGCTTGGTAAAGTACTTGGCTGATCGGAGTTGTTCGAGGGCAGCTGGAATCTCATTCAAATGACGGTAATCAATAGAGGGCCGTAATCTTCCATCCTTCTTTTTCACAAAGAAGAAGCAAACTGATGTCAGGGAAATGTTTCGCTAGTTCCTCTGCAATGTGGGTACTTATGGCTTCAGTTTCGTGTTGAGTTAGGGGAAAAATGATAATTCTGGTTGGGACTGCACCCTGGGATGAGATCGATGGCACAATCACTGGTGGGATGAGGAGGAAATTGTGTGGTTTTAAATTAGCTGGAAGCTTCAGCCAGGTCTTGATATTCGGCTGGTTACCCCTGAATGGGTGGAACTTCGCACTTGTTGGGCTTAGGAGGAATGACGGAGGAATGATTGAGTGGAAATGAGGTAACAGGCAGTCCTTGTGACATGATCCAGACAATTGGACAATCTGTCTTGTGGACCAGGAAATATGGGAATTATGTCTCTCCAGCCAGGGCAGATTAAGGATTCTGGAGTGAATCGATGGTGAAAAGGTGAATTGTCTCAGTATGAAGTGAACCAGTCTTTAGAGCAGGGGTGCCCAACCCTTCTCCTGGTTGGGCGACTGTCCTGCAAAGTTTGGCTCCAACCCTAATCAAACACACCTGCCTCTAATTTTTAAGTGAGCCTGAAGACCTAAATTAGTTGCTTCAGGTGTGTTTGATAAGGACTGGAGCTAAACTTTGCAGGACAGTCAATCGCTAGAAGCAGGGTTGGGTACCCCTGCTTTAGAGTGAATGTTCAAATACCTCACGGGACTGCCGTAGAAAGTTCTCGAAGGATGGGAAAAACATATTTGCACCCTCCCACACCGTAGTTTCCCAGTCTAGCGCTCTTTCAGTCAACAAAGAACAGACAAAGGGGACTTGGCTTTTATCGGTAGGATAGAGTAGAGGTTGTTGATTTATGAATAGTGAACATTGCAGCAGGAAGCCCTTACACTTCTTAGGCGTGCCGTCGTATTTCTCTGGAAACAACAGTCGAGGGCTGGGAGCGGATTGGCTGTGGGTTGAGGTGTTGAGTGGGTGGCGTTGGCCCAGCGGTGGCCGGAATAGACAGAGGTGGAGTGCTTCACAAGGCCGTAACTTCTTTCCCAGCTCCTCCGTGAGTGAGGTGAAATGCCTCAATTGGTGGGATGGTGGGATGCTAACATTGATGCTTGAGCGGAGACCTCAGTAGTGAGTTGATAGACAGCTGCTGTATCTTGTTGTGGTGGAGTCTTTTGTAATGAGGGTTGAGAGGCACTAAGATTCATTTGCAGCTTTTATTAAAGTGCAGTGTCAAACAGGTGAAGATCAGATAACAGCAGCGCCTATCAGAGACAAATCCAATCTCAGAAACGGTTTACCTGGCAGATGTTGGCAAAGAATCACAGAATAACAATAACAATCTGGGGTTGTAAACATAGAATCAGGATACAAGGGAAAAATTCTCAGTAGTGTTGGCCTTGGCAAATCAAGACTTCGCAGTGAGTGTGAGTCCGGTGTCTGCTTAAGTTGGACACTGAAATGGGAAACACCTGTGCTGGCAATCAGTCTCAGGTATGGGGTGTTATGGGAAATGCAGTTCTTTAAACTAATACCGGTCCCCTATGGTGGTGTTCAGGAAGGGCCACAGAGGCCGGATTTGTGACATAAGTCACAAGCCATTTATTACATTAATATTAAATACAGTTTTTTTTAAATATACTTTATTTGAAGTACAGTACAAGTACACATCCAATACAATTAAGCACATTTGTTTCACAAGAGGAACACTTAATTTTTTTTATACTTTTATTCAATTGAGGGACTGAGAGCTCTCGGACTAAATCTAAAATATCTTAAACTGTGTTCCGAAGATAAAAGGAGGTCTTACGGGTTTGGAACAACATGAGGGTGAGTTATTAATGATATAATTTTCATTTTTGGGCGAACTAACCCTTTAAGGTTTTTAGTTTAGTTAACTATAATAACCCTGGTTTGACACTAAAACAGTTCCATTTGAATAACTTTGTGTATAAATGTATTTAAAAATGTATCTGGCAATTAAGCCAGCTAGTTTTATTTCCTCTTCAAAGCCGAAGCCTGGTTAGTGTGAAGTTTAGCCTGTGTCTATCCAGCTGTATCTGAGTTCTGCTGACTAATAATCAGACGGGAATAAGCTAAATTTAGGATGAAGAACCATCTTTTATATCTGACAGACACAAAGACATACAGCCTCTCCTGAACACAAACTCCTCCTGCTCACTATTGTGTTTTTCAGTCTTTTCCACATGGAATCAGAGTGAAATGTGAAGGTATTAGTGTGGGTGAAATCCATCGCATTAATAATGGATGGCAAATGGCCGTTCTGACAGTTCACAAATGGCCGTAACATCATTAAGGATCACTTAGCAGGAGCACTTTTCCCGCTTGTGCCACACACAGGCCATAAACACAAGGAGGGGTAATGTGTAGATATATGAGTGCTTCATTCCTGTGTCTGCTTCTCTTTCTCCTCAGTAAAGGAAACAAGAGTTTGTCCCATTTATTTCTGTCTCTGTGTTCTGGAAGTGCATGCGGTCCCAAACCACTCAATAGCCTTTTGAAACCTTTTTTTCTTTTTTTTGGTGGCACATTCCACAAATACTGTACATTTTGATGTGTTAATACTTTTTTCCTTAACTTTAGAGACATAAATTCCATGTTGTTTTATCAAATATAATTTACTTATATATTTATTTATGATTATTTATACATTTAAACATTTAAATATATTGCGCAAACAAATCAACAAACCACATGATTTGTTGTGTCTTATCCAAAGTGGACAGGTTGAGTCCCAAAAATATATTACTCCAGGTCTGGGGTTTGGTCAAATCTTATTACTATAACCAATGAATAGTATGTAATATTAATAATAATAATACAGCTACAGCAAAAAACTAAATTCATGTGTGTGTGTGTGTGTGTGTGTGTGTGTGTGTGTGTGTGTGTGTGATGGTTGCTGCAGTGAGCTAAGGTGATGTTACCAAGATAATTCACTCTCACCTGGCCTGTTGTGTTACATCTCCACTGCAGAGCTGCTTACAGATGGTGTGTGTGTGTGTGTGTTTAGTCATAGTTTGGAGACAAATTTGTTCCCAGAAGTGAGCTAAATAAAATAAAACATCTCCTTAGGGAAATCCAGGGATGTCCTCAATTCAAAAATGTATTTTTGTGTTTTGTATTGTGTTTGTAATTGGATGTAAAAGTGACATAAGCATGTTTCATGTTTAAAGATAAATTTAACCTCTGAATGACTAATTTGCTGTTTGAAACTCCACATATGAATGTCTGCATGTATAGTTCAGTTTAGACAGTTTACAAGACTGTTTAGCGTCAGTTTTTATCTGTTTTATATGTGGCGGTTTTCATTTGTGTTTATAGCTATATCTGGCAACACTGCATCGCCAGCACTTAAAGCTGCAGTAGGGAACTTTTGACGCTCTAGCGGTTAATAAACAGAACTGCTTGCGTCTTGCGGAAGAACATCGTAGCCAGAACTACTTCTCTCTGTTTATGTCTATGAAGAATCACAAAGGTACTGGGTTACTCCGCCGCGGTATCCCCGAAGCAATCTAAAATAGTCAGAATATAAACACTTATTATAGGTGCACCCTAGTGATTCAGGACAAGCTAAAAACACGGTTTAGAAAATTGATTCATGGTGTACTCGCTTATTATGTTCATTTTTCTACATTTTGAACACAAACAAAGTTACGGACCGCAGCTCTGATTGGTTGTTTCTTAACGGGAGCGATGTATTTCTGCAAATGGCAATAGGACACTGGGAGGAGCCAGAGGAGCTTGATTTTTTTCACAGATTATCTGTCTCATATTCTGCTGTCAGGACATAATGACAGGTTTAATAAATATGTAAAAAATATTTTTTTTACAAAAGTTCCCTACAGCACCTTTAAACTGACAGTAATCAAAAAAGCCCATTGACAGGTTATTGCTGACAGTGTAGCACATTCGGTAAGGGAAGCTCAAAAAATAAAAAATAATAATTGGCATCTGTCAGAAAATTTATCAGTGTTGCCAAAACCAGTATCATTTAACACTAGCACACAGATCTATAGAACAAGTAGGTTAGAGACTGAAATGAAATACTATATTGATGATCCCAAACAAATGTATCATCAATATAGCAATGATTATTGAAGAAAACTGTATGTAACTTGGTATGAATCTTGAAAGTTTTTTTTTTTTTAGGCATAAATCTAACAACATTCAGCGAGGTTCAAATCCATTTTAACATATTTACCAAGTGAGACATTCATATGGAAAATAGTACTCAAATACAAATAGTTTAATTTGTATTTCAGAAACAGTTGTTGTTTGCGTTGCATGTGAGTGTCTCAAGAGACTTGTCCTTTTTTCATGGGACTTTTGTTTATGTTGGTCTGTCTTTCTTTCCATTCCTCTCTCTCTCTCTCTCTCTCTTTCCCTGTTTCTTCCTCTCCTCCCTCCCATGTGTACCGCTCGCTTTGTTGAGGCTGTTATTTGGAGCTGACAGAATCAGGACTGAGATTCAAATATAGGAGGAAGCATCGCCATGGCCTCTCCAACCAGAAGAGCGTCTCCCACCAGCACAGAACTTCCATGCATTTCCTCCTCTATTTCTTTACAACTACATTGATTTCAGCGACCACCTTCATCATTCCACCCACGGCAATGTGGTTTTACGCACTGAGGCATTTGCTTAGCTTTACACTATTATGCCTTGTTTATGTCTTATTATTTCCGCCTACCTCACAACGAGGTGGTGTTGTTTGATAACCTTGGGCGTATCTTGATGTTAAAATATGTCTGATGGATAAATGATATCCATGGTGCAGAGAGGGAGATGATGTATGTGTTGTAAGGGGAAAGGAGAAGCCGCGAGGTGGTGGTGGTGGTGTGTGGGGGGGGGGGTGTTGTGTGCTATATTTGGTGTTGCAGTGAAAGCGAGAGTGGGTGTGAACCGACTTCATCTGCCATCAGAGACTCGCTAAAGAAAGGGGTGAGGGGTAAACATCTGCACACAGCTGAGTTGGGCTTTGAACATGGGAAGAAAATGACAGTGTGGATGTGGGCTTTTGTAAGGCAGAAAATTTCCTTTTCCAAAACAGTGGTGATGTCATAATGGCAGCAGACGAGTATGACGGTGATTCAGTGATCAGAAGTTACAGACCTATACTCCAGAGAAACTAATGCTAAGCCATCTTTAGAATTTTGGGTTTGAGCTTCCGTTTTAGAAGCAGCTCTGTATATTTCTATGGCATTGTTGCTGGGGAGTAATTAGCCGGTGAAGTGGATTTACTTATTGTTAGGTATGTTACGATTCACTCAACTCGTGCTGCGATATGATTCATGATACTGATTCATAAAATTAATGTAAATTACCCCATGATTTATTCACCCTCAAGCCATCCTAGTTGTATATCTATTTCTTCTTTTGGATGAATACAATCAGAGTTGTATTAAAAATGTCGTGGCTCTTCCAAGCTTTATAGTGGGAGTGAATGGTGGTCGTACATAAGGCTATATAGCAAAGAATTATTGCTCTTTATTATTTGAACAAACCCTACAATTAGCATATAAGTCATCATTTATTTGCTTGGGCCAAACAAATAGAGGTACTCTTCTTTAACATAAGGCTTTGTCTATGTTATATCAAGAGAGTTGGCCCAGAAATCAACCACCTAGCAACAACCTAAAACACCCTAGCAACCACATAAATCACTCTTAACATCCTGGAAACACTTAGCAATTTGCTAAACACTCAGAAAACTTTATGCTAAAAACATGCATCATAAATAGTATTCAGAAATTATAATTAGTGTGTCCAAATCATGGGATGTTGAAATAAATATCACAGAGGAACCCAAAACACTGTAACCAACACATAGCAATTTGCTAAAATAATCACCCTAGCAACCACATAACGGGGTGCTAAAAATGGATTGAAATGTGCAAACACACAAGATATTTTCTTTTGCTGTTTTTCTGTGAGCAAGCCAATATATCTCAATAAAATCAATATCCTTCACTAAAAAGAGAACATTACATTGAATTATGTTTGTGTTGTGAGGAAGATTAATTGCTAATGTTGGATGACTGCTACACAGAGACAGTGGCGATGAAACGCCGCTCACAATGAAAGAGCTGAATCTGCAGAAACAAGCCTTCTGTTCAGAGCCGGAGACAGTTAAATATGCTAATGTCTGCACTTTCTCACCTTTGGCTGACGTGAATACAGTCGATAAGGGTGTGTGTGTGTGCGCTTTACCTCATACATCGTCAGTATGGTATTGTTCAAACAAATGTTTGAATACTTTGTAGATGGCATTGATTTTTACTAGGATGCTTTATGGAGCAGTGCATTTTTGGAGATTTCCGCTCATAGTGAAATATTACTAATTAGTAATAGATACATAAATAAGTGTGTGTTTATTATTATCAGCATTAACTAAGAACACTGTTAAACTGGCTGATTTAACAAACTGACCGAAGAGGTAGTGCACACTTTTTTATTTTAAATAGTTATGCATATATTAATTTCAGAAAATGCATATACTCTTGCATATATCTTTTTTTCTAGTATTCATTTTTATGTACAGTATGGTTTGAGAATATGAAACCACTAATGTAAAAGTGTTCACTTTTCTTATTTATTTTATTTGCAAACTATTTATTGTAATTTTGTAATGATCCCAATAATTTTACAGTGCTTCAATGGAGACAAGAACATATGAGCTTTTATATAAAGGAGCCACATGAACAATATTTACAAATTTATTAGTGATCTAAAAATATAATATACTTACAGAATGTGCAGAATAGACTACAGGTATCTTACATTATTACAATCTGTAATATTCTTATTCATTATACATTTTTGTTATAAATTTTGTTTTTAAATCTCTAAACTTTGTGTTATATTTTATTCAATTAGATTTTACAGTACATTTTGTCAAAGATGATTGTTTCAAATGTTGATGGAATAGTTGAATAGAATGGTATAGTTGTGAACGACACTGCTGAAAGAGTTGTTGTTGGTGGTGATGATGCTAGTATAATGTTTTCTTAAGATTCCTTATTTCCGTCCACAGTGAGATTCAGTCATTTTTCCCCCTGATCGCTGTAGCTTGGCTAGTCCTGAGGTGCTCATTTTCATCCCTCCCTCCATTTTTCCTAGTTCTACCAGCATGTACCACCCGCTTGCATTTTCATTTGTCTCCTGAGTTCCTCTCTCTCTCTCTCTCTCACTGTTTCTGGTCTTCTCCTTCCCTGCTGTGAGGTTCTCAGGGCAGTCATGACTGCTCTGTTTTGGATGCTGGATCTCGGTGTTGTTTTTGACTGGCAATGAGCGCCAGTTGATTGTTCTTGGACAATCTTCAGAGTGGACCAGGAAAGGGTCACTAACCAAAGGACTATGATTTGAGGGGAACTGGGGTCTCTCTTGCGCTCAGAGAGAATGAGATAGCGTTACAAACAAACCACTAACCATTCTCCTGAAGAAGGTAGGTGGAATTTAACTGGTTATGAATATATGGACAGTGAATTTTAATTTCAGAGAGAGGTTATGTTTATTGTTTTGATTGATTATTATATGGTTTGTGAGGGTGTTGGTCTGGATGCACACATTTTGGAACCAGATTCCACTTCATTATCATCATGGTTATAGAAGATGTTGGCATCGCTTTGAAATGCAAATGATGCTGTTATTGCTATATTTGGGTGGGTTTTGTTGCACTATTATTGGTTGAATCATTGTTCTGAGCGTTATATGACTGCCTCGGGCTCACCGCTGTAGTGCTGTAGTAATCTGTCACCTTAGAAGCCATGCAGATGAAATCTGAGTTTGTAGTGTACGGGCTCTGTTTTTAGCCCTGTGGATGCTGTTAGTTATACGTTTCCTGGTTTATTTGAAGCTGGCTGTGCCTATTAGGACTGTACAGACCATTGGAAAAGCATTTGATGACTCACTGACCATAAGCATTTCAGCTCTAGTGGTTGTACAGGAAAAAGAACAGTGTTTCACACTTATTATGCATTGCTAAATAAAGAGCATATAATGCAACACAAGTTTTATTAACATTTTTCTCACATTGTGCACTAAAACACAAATAGTCATGCATTTTGACTATACTGTATAATGCTGTAAATCACGGTGAGTGTGATTTCACCAAGTACAACATGTTCCTGGATCTTATTGATCCTGGAAAAACATTCCAATCAGCCAATCAGAATTGAGATATAATGTTTCAGGAAATATCTGTTTTAGGCTTACAACCAGAGTTAGGTGCTTCCACACTCTTGTTAATCAGCTATCATTTCCCACTGATTTTAGGAATAAATTATGGGTAGGGTTAGGTTTAGGGGTAGGGATTGGGTTAAGACTATATTTTTAGAAAATAATGTTGACCCAGGATCATCAAAAGATGTTGATCCAGGAACATGTCTTGGCAAAATCACAGCGACCGTAAATCACACAGTGTTAAAATATAGTAAATATACACTTACTAGCTACTTAATAGGTACACCTTGCTAGTACAGAGTTGGACCTTTGTTTGCCATTAGAGCTGTCTTAATTCTTTGTGGCATAGATTCAGCAAGGTGCTAGAAACATTCTTCAGAGATTTTGGTTAATATTGTCCCGATATTATTACAACGCAAATCTCCCATTCCACCTCATCCCAAAGGTGCTCTACTGGATTGAGATACTGTGGAGCTTTGTTATTTGGCACATTATCCTTCTGGAAGTGGGCATCGCGAGATAGGTAGACTGTTTTCCGTCCAAGGGATTGACATGGTCAGTAACAGTACTCAGGTAGTGGTGTATAAATGATGTGTCAAGGAAATATCCTCAACACAGTTACCTGAGCTGTTGATCTAAGGCAAGATGAATCCATGCTTTCATGATGTTTGCGCCAAATTCTGACCCAGACGTTCAATTTTTGTGAGCTTGTGTGAACTGTAGCTTTTATTTCCTGGAGCGGCACCCATTGTTTTCTGCTTCTGTAGCCCATCTGCTTCAGGGTTTGAAGTGTTGTACATTCAGAGATGCTCTTCTACATACCTCGGTTATGAGTTACTGTTGCCTTTCTATCAACTCAAACCAGTCTGGCCATTCAGCTCTGACCTCTGACATCAACGAGGCATTTTCACACACAGAACTGCCGCTCACTGGATATTTTTTGGACCATCCTCTTCAAACCCTAGAGACGGTTTTGTGCATGGTTTCAGAAATACTTAGACCTGACTTTCTACCACAAACAACCATGTCAAAGTCATTTAAATCACCTTTCTTCCCCATTCTGATGCTTAATTTGAACAGCTGATTGTCTGGAACAAATCTACATGCCTAAAGGCTTAAGTGTACAGTTTTTAGGTGTACGCGAGGGTTTGAGAACAGTGCGCCTGATGCAAATTTCATCACCAGAATGGTACACACCTAGCTGCACCAATACGAAAGCCAATATCTATTAGCTACAGCTTCTTAGCTGAAACCGTTATTCAGAATGATATCTACCAAAGCTTTCTAGAGTGCATTTTTTTGACCGCCTGTGTTCACGTACACCTCAAATGGACTGTACTTCGAAAGGCTATGCATACGATTGTGCACATAATGCTATAGCGTACACAAAAGTTGCTGCCATCAGTTTGGCTGATATTTTACAATCAGTTAGACATGTATACCAAATGAAGTGGCCGCTGAGTGAACATTTCAACATAGCATCTACTGTACATTCATTTATTTAGTAGTATGTAGTATAAATCTATTATATAGTATCTGCTTTATAACTTGTTTATTTCTAAAGGTTTATTTTAAAGGATTCATTTGTATGCTGCTGTGCACATAGATGGTTTTATTATGTGTGGACTGAGCTCTTAGGTTCTCATTAATTTACAAGTACTTATAAGTACTGTACCACATAAATAAGAGCACTTATTCCAAAAATTCTTTACAAATAAAGTAGAACATGACATACATACTGTTTAATTTCATGTTTAGTTGTGTAGCCTTAATGATATTGTAAAGTCTGTTTACATTTTGTATGTTTCTTTTGTCACTTCATCATTGAAATAATCTTTCGATTTTCTAGAATCTAAAAGAGTTTTAAATGGTTCATTATTTTATTTTTCATGTATTCTGTCTTCCTGTAAGCTATGCTTTGTGGTGATTGATGAGTGTTGTGACTAGCTAAGCTATGTTTGCATTGCAAGTCATGGTCTATTTCCTATGGTTTCCACTTCTCCGTTATGACAAATGTTCTTGGCCTCTCTTGTTCCTGCAGGGTTCAGCCGATTCGTACACGAGCAGACCCTCGGATTCCGACCTGTCAGCAGAGGAGGACCGCGAGGCGTATCGGCGTGAAGCCGAACGCCAGGCCCAGCTGCAGCTCGAGAGAGCCAAGGTTCCTCAAGCTCTTCTTTAATGGGCTTTTTACGTGTTTTTTTTTCACACAGTGGGCAGCAACAAAGTGCCATTTTGCATGTAGCTTTAGAAATGTGTCGGGACAAGGGATCATGCATACAAATGCAGTTCAAGCAACAAAATTTTCCTAGCATTTACTTTTTTTTTTACTTAAAGATTATTTCATTGGTTCTTGGTGGTTGCATATGTTGAAAAAAATGGGATTATTAACATTGGTTTCCCTGGCAGTCCAAACCTGTAGCATTCGCAGTGAAGACGAATGTGAATTATTGCGGGGCTCTAGATGAGGAATGTCCTGTTCAGGGTGCTGCCATAAACTTTGAAGCCAAAGACTTTCTGCACATTAAAGAGGTGAGTAGCATGTGCAATACATGCAGACAGATGTGTGAAAGGTTTTGCAGGTCAGTCCTCTTTGCTAACAGTACCCATAATAGCTCATAATAATAGCGTTGAGCATGTTTTCCTTCATGTTTGTGTTGCAGAAGTACAATAATGACTGGTGGATTGGAAGGCTGGTGAAAGAGGGGGCAGACATCAGCTTCATTCCCAGCCCCCTTCGACTGGAGGCCATGAGACTCAAACAGGAGCAGAAACAACAGAGGTCTCTCTTTCCCTCTCTGTCAAGACTGCACAACTCTATATATTTCAGACACATTCGCAACTGTTCATTATTAACTAAAGTCTATTAAATAATATTTTTTTGATTTTAGTGGTGTATTAGTAAATATTGCACCTTATGTTAACTAAAATGAATAGTTAGTAGTGGTAAAATAGTGGTGTTTGTCATTGTTAATTCATGTTGACTCATTTAGTTAACTGCTTCTAAAGAAATAGTTTAACCAAAAATGAAAATTTGCTGAAAATTCAGGCCATCCAAGATGGAACAGATTTAGATAAATGTAACATTACATGACTTCCTCACCAATCCTCTGCAGTGAATGGGTGCCGTCAGAATGAGAGTCTAAACAGCTGATAAAAACATCACAATAATCCACACCACTCAAGTCAAAAAGTCAATCCCTTGTTTACCTCTCACATCACAACCCACAGGCATATTTGTGTAAAACTGTTTTGGACTGTTTTTGCTTGTAACTAGTGATTGTTCTGTGCATGTTTCTCTCCTGATTCAGATAAGACAACTTTTTTCACTGTAAAAAGCATGACTTGGATAGAGAGCAATTATTTTAGCCAGATGCAATGGTTTGAAGTAAAAAAAAAAACATCTTAATGATGGATTTTTTTTTTTTTGCTTCAGAACACATTAATCGATGGACTGGAGTGATGTCGATTACTTGTGGATTATTGTGATATTTTTATCAGCTGTTTGGGCTCTCAGAAATATTACTATTATTTAGTAGAATGTATGTGATGCTGCTACTACTGTTGAAAAAAATTATAAAACTTTATTTTTGACAGAAATAAATCACAATATTTCTTCCATGTTTTCATTTTTAATAGCAAATCCCCTTTATTTACCCAAAAATAAAATGTGTTTAAATTTCATTCATTAAAAGAACAATTTAAATTTGGGTGAAATTGTTTACTGTTCTTCATAATTATATAACTTGTAGAAAAACTTTAAACGCAGTTGTAAATAAGTATAAAGAATGGCATTGGTTTTATTTTTAGTGATTAAAAGTGTGTTTTTTTTTTGTTAGCATATTTTTGTGTTTTGCTTTGGTACCAAAATCAGTACCGAGAACCGTGGATTTTTACTGGTATCGGTACCAAATACTGAACTTTTGGTACAGTGACAACACTATGTTGCACACATATCAAGTAATATCATATAAAAACGAAACACCTACTAAATCTGATGACTGAGTCCCCTTATTGTTATGGTAAAGCAAAGTATCCAATGGTTACACATTTCAGAATTATTATTATTATTATTATATCATAAATGATCATATTTTAATGAAGCCGGATGTCCAGTTAACTTACCAGCTCTGTGAAGGCATTTGCTGTAGCTCTGTGATGGTGATAAATTGTTTTATTTCTCCACAGGAAAAGTGGCAACTCCTCCTCAAGCCTGGGTGACATGGTCTCAGGAGGTTGGAGATCCACACCGCCGTCTGCAGGTGAGAGTGAGTATGACAGGGCCTGGGCACCCTGCAAATGCAAATGCTACCCCAAGTGAGCAAAATATCAGTAGGGCTGAAGATCAGTGAGTTCTTTCTTCCCTTGCTTTTGTTCTTATTCTTCTCTCCTCTTCTTAATGTAATGTATGTTCTGTCACAGGTTAAGTTTCCACAGTAAAAGTTCAGAATAGACTAAAAATACGTGCCATTTTGCTTCTAAAATCTTCTGAATGCTGTTTCTGATCTGTTCTCTTATTTTCAAAAGCCAAACAGAAGCTAAAGCAGGTAGGTGTTGATATGCATTTGTTGGTTATTTTATGATAATCTCTCTGTACGGTTGGTCAGATTGATGCATACAATTCTGATTTCAGTAGAATATGTGTCTTTAGAAATTTGTATACTTGTCTCGTGACAGGTTTAGATGCGCTAAATAGTAAGATGATATCTGATTCTCATGCATCTCAGGAAGTATAGCAGTTTGTACCAAGATTGTTGCCAGTATGTGTTGATACATTACATAAACTGTTTCAATCTAGTATTTTATAGTTGTAGTTGATGCTGTAGTTCTGTGTGACATTGCCTCTCTTGTCTTTTTTTAGACTGAACACATTCCTCCATATGATGTGGTGCCATCCATGAGGCCTGTGGTTCTGGTTGGACCTTCACTGAAAGGCTATGAGGTGAGCACTAAACATTATACAACCTTCCAAATTAGTTATCTAATGTGTTGTGTCTGTCAACAGGTGACAGATATGATGCAGAAAGCCCTGTTTGACTTTCTCAAACATCGCTTTGATGGACGGTGAGTTTAAAAAAACATTTCTCGTCTGTATACATAGAAGAATATTGTCAACATTTACTCATTTCTATGGCTTTACAATGAAATGTTATGGTGACAGGGTCTGCCAAGCTCCTAGTATTCAGAAAAATAGTTGTGTGATAATGTTTCATGGTTTTGAAAGCATGCGATAGCTTTAGCCGAGGAATCTTTCTTTCACATCATGTATTGTTATGCTGACAGGATTTCTATAACCCGAGTGACCGCTGACCTTTCTTTGGCCAAGAGATCGGTTCTCAACAAGAGACCCATCATGGAGAGGTCTAACACACGAACCAGTTTGGGTGAGAACATCACACACACCTGTCAGAGCTCAATAAAGATGGCCCAAGGCTGGAACATCACCTGGAACATCAATTGCCTGTTTGTTGATCTTGCATACTTAAACAATTGGTTTTATGTGATGAACTGAAAAATAATGCTGATTTAAATATGTTAGTTTGTGTTGAAACTTTGAGATTGCGATTAGGCTGCATTGTTGAGCTATGTCAATACATTTGAGCTTTGGAGCATTTTCTCCCTACTTTTTCTTGGGATTCGTGTTTTGTGGATGCTATCTGTCTGTTTGCCTACCCAGCTGAAGTACAAAGTGAGATCGAGAGAATATTTGAGCTGGCCAAAACTCTTCAGCTGGTGGTTCTAGATGCAGACACCATTAACCATCCAGCGCAGCTTGCTAAAACCTCGTTAGCTCCTATTATTGTGTACGTCAAGGTCACCTCGCCAAAGGTGAGTCTTCTGTGCTCTGTCTGTCAGCAACAAAATAAATCCTTCATTGTCAAAACCAACCCAGTTTCTTTGATTCTCATTTGTCTTCTTTTTTTGGCAGGTCCTACAGCGATTGATAAAGTCGAGGGGTAAATCACAGAGCAAACACCTCAATGTTCAGATGATGGCAGCAGATAAACTGACTCAATGTCCTCCTGTAAGTTATTCAAGTTTAAACACACACACACACACACACACACTTCCCTTAGGGAGGTGTTCAGAACACTGAAGATTCAACATTAGTGTTTGTATGCTAATGTTGTAGGGATCCATTTAATATAGATTATTGAATAGTTTCGGCATTGTACAATATTTCCTCCCCTTACAAAAGAAAGAGATAGGCTGAAGTTTTTAGGGCTTCCAAGGTATTACATTATATACCAAAAAAAGTATTTTCCCAAAAAACATTTTGTTCTCTGGAACACAGACGATATTTTGAGAAACTTTAATGATTGCCCATTTTCATGCACTTACAAAGGAATAGGGACTGGAGCTTTCAGGTTTTAAGGACACAAAAGCACCATGAAAGTATAATCTCTTTCAGGGATGTTTGTATGTAATAAATTGGTTAATTTGTTTTACAAAACCAGTTCTGAATATTCTTTCATGAAGCCGCACCAATAAGAGCCAGGGTGGATGTCAATATTTTCATAACAACCATAGTTGTCTGTTTCTCATGCAAAGCTACTGGATTAGAAAAAAAGAAACTATAACAAAAAACCCGGCTAGACTTTTATGGTGTTCTTGCTTCCTTTTTAAAGCCTGAAAGTACACAATCATTTCAATTTGAAATGGAAAAGAGTAACTAGTACTCATTCTTTAAAAATGTTCCCATTTTGGTAATACTCAAGGGTTCGTAAATGACAACAGAGTGTACATTTTTTGACGAGCTATTCAAAATAACATAACTTCAACATAATTTAGCTGTTTGTCCTCTTTAAAGATAGACCTGATTAGTTGAGGATTGTCAGTATGAGAAGTAAAGGGCATTCAATTTAGGGCGCATTTGTTTGACTACATTGTCTTTTTTATTGTGTGTTGTTTGGAAATGAAGGTAAATTTCCACATTGTTAGGGAACTGGTGTAATTTGAAATGTTCCTCATTCTCACTTGATTGACTGGCCTTGCTACAGTTCTAGTGATGTAGACGCTTTCTTTTCCAAACCACATTCTGACAAAAGTCATGTTGCATGTTGTTCCATAGAGCCATCTCCCATCACCTGACCACCATCACAAGATATTTTATATAATATCTTCTAATCCCATCCCCCGCATGTCATCTTCTCCTCCACCCTGTCCCCCAATCAGGAGATGTTTGATGTCATTTTGGATGAGAACCAGTTGGAGGACGCCTGTGAGCACCTCTCTGAATATCTGGAGGTCTACTGGCGTGCTACTCATCTGCCCGGCACCACCCCTCTCAACCCTCTACTGGAGCAAAATCTGATGACCCCACCCTCAGCAATCTCCAGTCTACAAGTATGTTGGTTTTGTTTTGATGAGAGGAAACATTAAAAGAGTTTTAATATATAGATACGAGACTGTTGTTTGCATGCGCCTTTGGCTTTCAGGATAATCAAAGTAAGTTTACACGAAGGCATTATGAAACTTGTGTAATTGTATGGAAGCATAATAGCTTATTAAATCACGATATTCGCAATACCAAGCGAAATCAAAAAGCAGACAGTTACATAAAAAAAGAAACAAGTTTGAGGTTTGCAGTCACGTTTGCACTGACCTAGTTACACTAGAGGCCGCCAGACTTAATATGTGTCCTCATCAATCAGCCAGGAAAGTAGTTCAGAGACTGTGCAAAACATAATCATCCGGAATATATAGATGGTGTCTGTATCAGCTTTGAGAAATATAGCTTATATTTGTGATGTGTAGATCCATGTCTGCATCTACCTTATCGAAGAGCCAGTCAAATTCATTTAAATTATACAGCTGACCTCGAAAGGCAGAGAGTTGCAGTTTCACAGAAAAGGTTTTCAAGTCATAACTGATTTTCACTTGAATATGGGACACAGTTTGTAAGGTAGACAGGCACTGTGGAACTAAAACAATGCTAAATAAAGTTATTGGCACTACAGTTCTCCGAGTTTTGGAGCCGCCTGTATATTCAAAGCTTCTCACTCCATTATACCGTTCTGCTTTAAGCAATAATTGGTCAATTCTATGTTGTGTTTAATTTAAAACTGATAATTTCTGACAACAGGATATTGGTCATTAAACATTTGTCTGTTCTGTCCTTTCCTCTCCTCCATATTTTCACTCTCTGTCTTTAAGTTGTCTTGGGTCCAGAGATGCTTGTAATACTGATATGTTGTAAGTCTCAATCTGTCTGTTCTGTGTCTCATTCATGCCTGACATCTTTGCAGTTCTCTGAAACACAGGAATTAATTGAGTGAACGCTTACAAACCTGCGGTGAGTAGGTGGGATGGTCCGACTGTTAAACAAAACCCCACCCTGATACTTCTTTACATCCTCCAATTCCTTCAATCCCTCCAAATGGAAATGGCCATCTGGTATCCTCATCGGAAAATCACTTAAAATAAATGTAAAAAAAAGAAAAATCATATATGCAAATATATGATTTTGTTATGCTGTTTATGGTGAAACATGTAACCCATTCACAGTTTTTATGTGGAAATGCCATTTGCCCAGTGGGGAAAAGGGAGTAATACAAAAGCTTTATGTTTAGAATTATACAGGCCTTAAAATGACTTTTAATGTTCCAAAAGTACATTCAAATGTTCTCAATATGTAGTCAGTGTGTCTTAAGGTGTAGGCAATGTTTCTAAAGCCTCGTTTCCACCAAGCAGTATGCTATAGAGCAGTACAGTATGTTTCAGGATGTTACACCCTGATCTGGCTTTCGTTTCCAGCGCCAACAGTACCCTTATTTGATAGGAGTGGTGTATGTCAGAAAGTAATCATCATCATCATTCTTGTTTGAAGAAGAAAGCGCGACACTGTATGTGTGTAAAAATATAAAATTCTAAAATATACTGTTACGGAATTAAGGCGGCACTTCCTTCCCCTTGTTGTTGTCATTCCCCTTGTAGTACATGCAAGAGATCATTCTCTGTCAACCAATCAATGTTCTACAGTAAATCTAGCTCCTCCCTTCAGGTAATGGACTACTGTTTTAGGTGTCCCAATGGAATTGTCCCCAAAAAAGTGGTACGGTTCGCTATTTTAGTACCATTCACAACTTCTGACAGTGAAAATGGAATAACTGCAATACTGTACTGTACTGAACCATTCCACTTGGTGGAACCTAGCCATGAATGTGTAGGCAGCATTTCATGTGGTGTAGGCATTACATCTTCAAGCTGTAGGTAGCGTTAGTAAAGATGTACAATAGGCAGCATGTCTTTAAGGTGTAGGCAGTATTTGCAAAGCTGCAGGCAGTGCATCTTAAAGTGTAGACAGTGGGTCTAAGGCAGGGTTCCTCAAATCTTGTCCTGGAGGGCCAATGCACTGCAGAGTTTAGCTCCAACCTTGTTCAAACTCACCTACCTGTGATTTTCAAATGATCCTGAAAACCTTGATTAGTTTATTCAGGTGTGTTTGATTTGGGTTGGAGCTAAACCCTGCAGGAAAGTGGACCTCAAAAACCAGAGTTGAGAAACCCTGGTGTAGACATTTTGCATTGGCAAACATGTTTACCAGAGGTCTCCAACCCTGCTCCTGAAAAGCAACCTTTCTGTAGACCTCAGTTCTAACCCCAATCAAACACACCGGCCAGTAGTTTTCAAGTTACCCTGAACACCTTTATTAGTTGGTTCAGAACTTCAGGTGTGTTTGAATAAGGTTGCAGGACAATAGCTTTCCAGGAGCAGGGTTGGAGATTTTCTAAAGCGGTTTCTAAAGCTGTAGGCCAGGGGTATCAATTAAGTTCCTAGAGGGCCACTGTCTTGCAGATTTTAGATCCAATCCAAACACACCCAAACCAGCTAATCAAGGTTCTCAGGATTCCTAGGAACTTCCAGGCATGTGTTCTGGAGCTAGGCCAGGGGAAGGCAAGTTCAGTCGTTGAGATCTGCAGTCCTGCAGCGTTCAGCTCCAACCCTGAAAAACATTTCACTTGTCTGTAGCCTTAGTAATCCTGAAGAAATTGATGAGCCTGCTCAGGTGTGTTTGATTAGGGATGGAGCTTAACTCTAGGACCAGACTTGTCTACCCCTGGTGTAGGCAATAGGCGTTTCTCAATGTCAAGGATACTTCCTTGGTAGGACTGATCCTTCCAAGTCACTTCCTTCAGAGGCTAGGCGAGACTCCTCTTCGCATTCGGAGAACACGTCAATGGAACAGGCTAGCAAGTGAACGTAATTGCGTCGTTACGTCAGTGAAAAGGTCCGTTTGAATAACGCTGTGAATGGTACCTTTAAATTACTTTGGACAACTTAACTAGTTATTTATAAAAGAAATGCAGATGAAGCAACCAATTGTTAAATGACAGGTACGGTTCAGTTAACCATTTGTTTTTGTATAATTTACAATATCAATACGGCAGTAATTTGTACTGGCATTTAAACGTCAAACTTTACTTATATTTACTACAGTTATAACAAATGTTTGGTAACGTAAATAAAAACCACTAACGCTCCGACTACGGTAATGTTCGACATTTTTTAATTTTTGAACTAACGTTAGATTGCAAAGCTGCGTGCATAGGATTGTGGGTGATTTGAGAGCACGAAGAGTGCAAAGGATACTCATATGCATCCTTTCCTGTGTATGGGATATTCTTCGAATGAAGGACTCAGTCCTTGGTTGAAATTCCGAGGATCCTCGACATTGGAACAGTCCTTCGACGGATGTCAATGACGTAGCATCCTCGAAATACTGGCTTCCGAGGATCCTTCCTTGACATTGAGAAACACCTAAGGTTGTTCCTAACCTTGTTCCTGGAGTGTTGTGGGGCTCCAGAAATTTGGTTGGGAACCTCTGTCCTAAGATGTAGGTGATGCTTCTAAATGTTTGGCTGCATCTCTAAAGGTATAGGCCGCCTTTATAAAGATGTAGGTAGTATTTGAAAGAGTGTAGGTGGCATACCTGAAGAAGGCAGCTTTTCTAAAGCTGTAGACAGCGCTTATAATGATTTCAGTAGCATTTCTAAACGTGTGGGCAGCTTGTCTTAAGTCCTGAACACACTGCATGGCGATATGTCTGTTGTATGTGTGTTATAGTGTACAAGTCATCATACAGTCTACACACATCATAGCATCAAGTTTATTAGATCCATGTCGCACAGTGCGACATGCAATGATCTTATAGGATTGCTAAAATCGTGCAGTGTGTTTGGGGCTTTAAGGTGTTGACAGTGTTTCTAATGGTGTAGGCAGCATTGGCAAGGTGTAGGCCTTGGGCAGAATTTCTAAAGGTGGAGGCACAGTTTGTAAAGATGTAAACAGCATTTCTATTGGTTGGAGGTCAGAAATGAAATTGATTAAATTTAGGGCAAATAGTCACATGCTTTCTGGCACTTCCTAACCGTCCATTTCACTCCTTGTTGAAACTTTTTATGTCAAATGATGTAATCTTCCATATGGCAGTGCAAACTTTCCATTTGACAAGGCCTATTTTTCTATGATTTCTGTTGTGTTATGTACTTACCCCTCTACACTTTTCGCTTAATTTGTTGAGATTAGAGCGAGCTGCACATACAGTCATCCCTGACTCCTCTGTTTATGCACTTTGCTGATTGATATTAACACCATAGAACCTCCATAAGATGAGTTCACAAAGCAGATACAGTTGCCTGTTTTCCTATGTTATAAAGAAACTTGTTGATTTTCTGAATTTGGAAAAGAGGCTGTATCTGACCACACCGATTGATGCTTTGTGAATGTAACAACCCTTCTAACTTTGAATGCAACCTCCTTGTTTCATCGTAACCTGAATCTTTTTGCTATGAAAATGCATAGCAATCTGTAATGCACAGCAGTTTGATCTTAGACCTAGAACCTAAAGGCTTTGTTCAGACAGGCAGCAAAAATGAGATCCTTGCCACATGTGACTCAAATCCATTCAGTCTGAAAAGCTTATGCACTTCTGACAAACCTAACCCAAACCATATTCAAAGATTATGACAGTTTGGACAGTAAGTCCTTAAAATCGGATTAAAAAACAAGTCCAATTTGTGTGCAGTATGAACAAAGCCATAGCACCCAGTCACTTTAAATTTCCTCATTGGCAGGACTTGTCTACTAAACTTATTTTCACCTCTTTGCACATTACATGTTCTATATTTGTCTGTTTTTTGTCTTTACGGGATCTCCTAAATGAGATATTTTTCTTTGGAGTGAAACAGAAAGAGGAAACATGTGACCTCAATATGGTTCAGAGTTGTTATCTCTCTTGTTTCTGTCTCAGAACCAGCAGCTGTCGCCTGCCGGGGGTGGAGGGGGAGTGGAAGAGGAGGAGCAGGGCGAGCAGGACAGCCTCATGCCCTCCGACGAGGCTAGTGACTCTCGTTCCCTCCGCCGAGGCGGCTCTAGCTCCCTGCACCCCCCGGAGGATGAGGAAGAGGAGGAGGAGGAGGAAGATGATTTCGAACCCCACCATCCTCACCCATACCGGGATGTGTATCCGCCCAACCGTAACCACCCTGGTGGCATCCACAGCGCTAACGGACACGAATCACAGGACCGACTCCTGCAGCAGCGAGACTCGCAGGACGGACACAACCAACGGAACAACCGCCAGCGCACGAGAGCCTGGCCAAGAGACAACTACTGAGCGCCTGTCTGCAGGAGTCTGGAGGAGAGGGTTGGGTTGTGAATAGGGTGATGGGAACTGGTGAGGAACAGGAAACGCACAGTGCGTGTGTATGCGTGTGAACGCGTGCTTGTGGATGAAGCTGCCCGCGGCTGACGAAAAGATCCTGTTGTTTTCTAAGCTTATGTAGTTGTTATTGTTTGAGGCACTGCACTACATTTGCTTTTAAAAGACAGGGCAGCTTTTCTCTTTTAAGACCACATGCATGTTCATATCGAAACATTATTTGAGCTTCCTCTGAAACCCCACCCCAAGTCAATTAAAAAAGTTTTTATAAACTTTATTATTGTGCGTATCATACGCTCTCCCTGATCTTAATGAGCACAAAAGGCATTATGGGGAAAGGAAGAGTACTTTTATAGCATGGGGTGTGAGTCACAATGAAAGATATTGTAGCATTTTGTTGCATCTTACTTTAATGGCTTCTCTTTTGCTAGCGCTCTTGTAAATGCGAGTATTACACACTATTTTTTGGTTCAAGCTCTCAGTCATGGTGTTGTCTGATTTGAGCCCATATGCACTTGTCTTAATATGAGTTGTTTATTGCTCCTCATCTGGACATCGTTCAGGCAACTGACATTATTAGTCATTTTCACAGTCTTGTTTACAGATGTAGCAAGCATTGCCATTTGCAAAGCACCATGTAAATGCTGTGTATGTAGGAAAGGAATTCAGGGTTACGCTCTGCTTTCGTAGAGTGAAATATTATTTGGACTATAGTCTTGGTTTGCACATGAGGTGAATTTGAACTCCAGAATGAAGAGAAGCAGTCGATCGTCCTCCATTTTCGTACTGCTGCATAAAGAAAGAACCTAATTCAGTCAGTGTCACTGGTTTCTTTTTCTGGGAAATGAGAAGGACTGAAAACCGAAGTTATTTTATCATTTAACAGTGAATTAGAACACACATATTCGATTTTTATGTCCGTGATATTTTTATATGTGATAGATGTCCGTTTTGGGATAGTCATGTTGTTGCTCTGTGACTTGATTGAGTTGAAAGTTGGTCTAGGTTCATATAATATATAGTATCATTTATTTGTTGACCATATCAGAGATTACAGCCAATCAACTTAAGGCATCTTGGTCTGTATTTGAACTTGCATGCACATTAGCTAGACTAACCTGATATTTATAGCTAAAGAAGCTTAATTTAGATTTTTTTTGTATAGTTTCTGGGTGATATGAACATTTTTTGAATGGTTGGCAAACAGTTTTGGCGAGCTCCCTATTTAAGTAGATAGGAGTTGTACTTGCATGACTGGAAACTAGCATTACCAAAATGGCCGCTGAATAAACTGCCTCAGAAAGAATTTGTCTTTACCAAGAAGAATGTGTCTTTTAAAAGTGAGTGATCTTCCTCTGTCCTCCATTTCTCACCACTCTTTCCCCTCCGAGGCTTTGGGCATCTAACAGGGCGGTTACCGTGGCCTACTTAAAAACATAGCGTCACATATTGCTTTGGCGACATGTTGACTGCTAGCTAGCTTAATTACCTTCATGGTAGTTACATTAGCATATATCAACCAGGTTGTGTTACAACCAGATCCAGTCCCTTTTCTCATTACCATGACTCTAGACTCGGATGTTACCTGTAGCAGTTTAGGCTAAGGTTTATCCAATATAGGACCATTCAAACTGGCCTTAATACTTGTATCTTTACCACTGCATGTCTCAAATACAATTATTTAGGACTATTTGCACATTAGGGTTGGAACAGGACCTTTAAAACACTTTAAGTATATTAGAGTAGAAAATTCTACTCTGTTTTTTTGTTTTTAATTTAAAATCTGCAACAAAATATTAGTAACGCATCTAAGAATAGCTAGTGTATATATATTGAATGAAACTTCACCAGATCCTGAGTATAATTCTTTTAAAAATGTTACTTTGTATTTATGGACCTGTGCGATTTTTAAGAAATGTTGCGATGTTTACAAAGTCAGGATTGCTCTCACTCAGAGATTGTTGACGTGAGACGCACTGAAATATGTTACTTCAGTTGTTGTACAGTTATGTAAAGTCACATAAAGTTGCAGTACACTCCCATGTAGCGCTGTAGGTGTCGGTTTAGTTCTTTTAGAAGAAAACTTACAGTTAAAACATCTAAGTATTATTAATTATTGTGATGGCCTAGATTCCATTGCATATCCAAATATCGCCATCCAGAAAGAGAAATCCTTTATTTTTCTTCAGAATTACTCTTTCCAATTTAATGCAATGTTTATCCATAGGACGTGTATTGAAGTATGATTTCACATAGACTACACAGTTCCTTCCAAACATGCACAGTGACTTGAGTGAATGTATAGTTGCATGCCTTAACACTTCTAGTCCTAAGCACTAATGTATTGTCCTCCAGAGAGATGGTGCTAAATTGACTGTCCCTCAGTTGATTGTGTTGCATTGATTGTACTGGATCCGTACACTCCCAGAATGCACTTTCAGAAACATCCGCCCTCATTTAAGATTGTAAAGACTTGTCTTATTGACCAAAATTGATGCCTGATATGAAGATTGAGCCATCAGTGTGTCCATAATATCATCATCACCATAGTATGTTAGCATCTTAGCTTAATGCTGCAGGGTTTTTATGTAGAGTATATACCAGATATACCCCGAAATCCAAACAGGAAAAACAACATTATACTGACGTGGTGAATGCTGAAGCCTGAAACATACTCTACGCAAGTATGTGAACATTCAAAATGTGTCAGATCACAGTTCTCTTGATTGCCATGACAGTCATTGACGTGATATAGAAACTTCCCATATAATAAGATGCATTGTATGCTATAGTGCCCCTTGTGGCAATACTGAGAATGCAATCGAAATCACATCATTATAAGCATTTCTGTTTATGAACGATAATGTGTGTAGCCTATGTTTAGAACTAAAAGAGGCTTTTCATGTCATTTTGAAGAAATCAATCAATTACCTGTTAGCAAGCCATATTGTGCGTTGATCTCAGGTCAATAGACAAGTCACCGTATCTTCCCAGCTCTTTGTGTCTCTGCTCTGGACACTGTGTTTACAGCACCGATCTTGAAGGAAAACTGTGCATCGGCCATTTAGAGGGTCATGGGAAATGTACATGTTCTGGTGTGTGTAAGTCAGGGTAATAGTCCACTAACAAATGCCTTGACCAATCCTCTCTAAGTGTACTGCATCTTTATTTGCTATCAACATGTCTCACTTTAATCTATTGTTCTATATTTAAAAAGTAAAAAAAAAAGAAAAAAAATCAAGAGCATGACGAAAAAAAAAACAATTTCTATGCAAGTGTTGCATGTGATCTGATTGTTTCTGATCTCCTTTAGTACTGCATTGATTCTTGTAAGTATTATTCTATTTAGTAAGACCCTCTTTTATACTGAGCACAGACAAGGGGCTTCTGCCACAAAGTTAATTTTCTTTCAATTGCTCTTTTTCAATCTCATGGGCTTCAATACCTCCACTGTTATTTATTTAACGCTTCACCATAGCACATATTTGGATTGATGTAATAAAGAAATGTTCCAGGTTCAAGTTAAGCTGTAATGACACAATCTGATCACAAGAACATTAAACATTACATATAATAATTAGACTGCAAGAAAAACAATTGCTTACTAACCTTGTATGAATTTAAATCTCATTTTTAACTCTTGTCATGGTCATTAAAAACATAAGCGCTGAAAAACACAATCAGATATTCATTCATATAAAGTTTTGTAATTGATATAAGCACTTTAACAAAACCCTCTAGAATGTTCTGCTCCATAGAGTTCCATAATGGGTCCATTACTGTCCATTACAAGCCCAAATTGTGTGTCAGCAGAATTCAGCTTGTTTTTAACTTGGAACATTCCTTTTAATAGCATTGATTAGATACTTTATGTAAGTCAAGAACTTGCATTGTTGTAGCTGAAGACGATGATGAAGACGAAGATGATTTATATGATCCACAATGCACCGTGTAAAAGAGCATGTGTACTGTGTGATAAACTGTATGAGGTTCTGTCACAGTTCAACGAGATTTGCATGTCTTAATACATGTACATGATACATCATTTTCCCTCTATATCTGTTATGGCATAACATTGTTTTCTAGTGGACCAATACAGAATCCATAACAAACACCGATTATTTATTTTTTCTTTCCGAGGTATTAAGAAGCACAATTTTTACAACGGCTATGATTTGAGTCTTCTGTCTTCTGTATGCAATACAAACATGGAAAGAGAACGCCTTAGAACATTAACACTTCCTCTCCTGTGTAAGTAGAGAAAAAGATATTGCACTATTTTTATTTTTTGACGTCTGCTTTGTAATGCAATAAATGCACTATAGGTAGAACAATAATTGCAATGGACACTTAACTGGTCCTCAGGCGTGATGTAGATACACACTTTCTCTCTCTGGTCCCTTCATCTTTCTGACAACACACAAAAAAATTGAATCCTGCCTGATGCTGTATATGCTCTCTATTTAAAGAAAATGCCACTAATTATAATAAAAAACCTAAACATTTTATGTACTTTAAACAGTCCAGTCATGTCTCAATTGTTTAATCATTGCTCACATTGGTTACAAAGGGGTTTTGTTCTATTTTATCTTTCTTTATCTTTTAAAAATATACCAAAGAATTATGCATCACTGCTGTTTTGTCTTACAAAAGCTATCAACAATATTCTTTATCAGTGTTAGGCAGTTACAGTAATAATATTAATTTTTGCAGTAACTAGTAGTGTAACTAATTACTAATAAGATTTCAGTAATAATATTAATAATATTCCAGTTCCAGTCTGCTTCACAGTATAATAATACCGGTATGTGAAGAGATGAAAATTTACACTTTAATTTTGATTGCTCAAAATCACTCCTTAAAGAGATTGTTCACCCAAAAATTAAGTGGTAAGCCATTAATGGTTCAAACCTTAAAGGTATGAAGTGACAATAATATTTTTTGTAAATTAATTAAACAAATATAACAACTTTATTCAACAATTCCTTTGTCAACAGTCTCCTCTGTCTCTCTGTTTCTGTGTATTTAACTTTGATTTGAAAAAAAAAAAAACAGCGCATCCTTGTGGTGCAGCTGACACAGAAGGGCATACGCAGCATACACAAAGACACAGAGGAGACCATTGACAAAGGAATTGTTGAATAAAGTCGTAATAAGTTAAATAAAAAAAAATATTTTTGTTTTCTTTGTTAACAAAAAGTATTCTCGTTGCTTCATAACATTATAGTTGAACCACTGATGGCAGACGGACTATTCTGACCATGTCTTACTGTTCTGGACCTTGACACTGTTATTTACCTGGCAGTCTATGGGACAGTCACAAGCCTCCCGGTTTTCATCCAAAATATCTAACATTTTGTTCTGAAGACAAACAAAGCTTTTATAGGTTTGGAACAACGTGTAAGACCTTTGTTCATCTTCAGAACACAAATTAATATATTTTTGATGCATTCTCTGACCCTCCATAGATAGCAATGTAAGAAACATGATCAAGGTCCAGAAACGTAGCAAAGACATCGTTAAAATAAACCATGTGACATCATTGGTTCAAAAATACAAAAATACTTTTTATGTGCAAAAAAAAAAAAAACGACGACGACCATTTTAAAAATGTTGTCTCCTCCGAGTCACCCTGGTGTAAAATTACGGTTGAACTCTGATCATTCCAATCTATCATGACTACAGTCTGCGTTTCATGTAAGTGACCAGCACTCCTCACAAAAAGTTCATTTCTAAATAAGTTTTTAGAATCGCTAATTAAATGAACTTCAAACTACAAATGACTCAGTCTGAAGGACTTTATTTATCCACAGACTGAACAGGTTTTACTCATCCTTTAACTGAAATCTACAGATGCATTATTGAGTTGGTATTTTTACACAATTAAAAAAGAAAGAAAAAGAAAAGATGTGTGCTGTTCTACAATGTTATGTTTGACTAACTGTGCATCAAGGGATGACTTCTCTCTGCTACAGCTTTCTTACAGGTTTCTACACTTGTGATTGGTTTATCTGCCAGAAAACTGATCCCCTGGTTTACTGCTGGTCTCTTATAAACTTGGTTGCAAATAATCTGGTGATGAGACCCAGCACACTCACAAGATGTACAACAGAAAACAAACAACAAGTGTAAATGGTTGGGCTCAGGCAAAGATGGTCTCCTCTCTCCTCTTCTTGGTGAGGATGGTGCCGGGCTTGTGCTGGGCGTCTGGGTGATTGGCCAGCTCCGGGGGGCAGGTGGACACGGGACTCTCTAAGATGGCCTGTTTCAGGTCGTAGAAAACAGAAGAGTCTTCTTTGGTCAGGAAGGTCATCGCCATACCACTCTTTCCAGCACGACCCGTTCGGCCAATACGATGGATATAGTCTGAGAAAAGAAACAGTTAAAAATGAATCCTCTAAATAGGAACGTGAAACAGGAAGTCTCTTGATATAACCATTTGACAGTTCTAAAGGGTAAAGGATAAAAAGTGTCCGGATAGGGCTGAAGATGCTGAACTCACCCTCAATGTTCTTGGCCATGTCGTAGTTGAGGACCATGGAGACGTCCTGGATGTCGATACCTCTGCCTGCCACATCTGTGGCCACCAGGATGTCCTTAGCTCCCGCCTTTAGGTTGGACAGAGCGAACTCTCTCTGTTCCTGACCTTTACCTCCGTGAAGTGTACAAGCGTTGTACTGCAGGACAGAAGCAAACAAAGATTTATAGTTTCTGACGGAGAGATGCTTCTAGAAAGCATCACAGACATTAATACTTACTCCAATCTTCTCCAAAGACTTAGCCAGCACGTCACAACCCTTCTTCTGGTTAACGAAGATGATGATGGGCGGCTCGAAGCCACTTGCCAAAACATCCAGCAGCTTCTTTCTGTTTACCACGCAAGAACATTTGAGAGAAAAGGTAAGTACATTTCTGACAACAACTTCCACTCGATTGGTTACAGTTGATGTGCACGCTGACCTCTTTTCACCCTCGGACATGAGGATGACCTTCTGCTCCACCCTCTCGTGAGGTTTGCCTGCAGAGCCGATGTACACCACCGCAGGCCGGCGGAGGTAGCTTCTGGCCAAACGCTCCACTGCAGGAGGCATGGTGGCCGTAAACATGACCGTCTGAAAAAACATGAGAAAGGACGTGCAATTAAAGGTTATCGTAGGAGGAAAAAAGAAACTTTGTTATTCATTGTTCACTGTCAGCTATTTCCTGTTAAACCATGGTGACTCGTGATATCTGTTACCTGTCTGTATTTGTGTTTGCCTGACTCAAAGTTCTGCATCATTTTTTCGGGGTCCTCCGCATCATCCGTGTCTGGCTTCTGATTGGTCACAGGAATGTACTCCAGAATCTTCTGGACGTCGGGTTCAAAGCCCATGTCAATCATTCTGTCGGCTTCGTCCAGTACCACATACGTGCATCTGCTCAGGACGAGATAGCGGTTTTCCAACACATCGATCAAACGACCGGGTGTAGCTATGACAATCTGAGGATGAGGAGCAAAACATTAGATCTACAACTAAATTGAGGTCTTCCAGTATTATTAATGAATGAATTATTCATATATATATATACATGTGTGTGTGTGTGTGTGTATGTATGTATATATATTAGGGGTGTAACGGTACGGACCGTTTCGGTACAGGGCTTTCGGTACGGTGCACGTGTGTACCGAATGACTGAATGCAATATTTTGTATGCGGAACATATACATTTTCGTGTTTCCAAACGAACATATTAAGTGGCGGAAGTCTCCGCGTTCAGCGCAAATCCTGCCCTGCAGCTGAAAGGCCTGCGACACACTGGATGCATGGCGCAAGTGTCTCAGCTGCGTGGCGTGTCTGTTTTTAATTCGGCTCCCATGTTAACAGGTTAGAGCATGCAGACTGCCTGCGTGAGACGTGCGTCTCAGGTGCGGCTGGAACCGCGCGGAAATAGCGTGCATGCTAGAAATGGAACCGACGCCTATTTTTCACGCGACACGTGCGCGTGTCGGAAGCGTTTCAAGGCAAAATATACTAGGAAAATATGTTTATATGTCATTTTGTACACAAATACATGGCTATTACTTCATGACACTTTGATGTTTGAAAGTCTATGGGTTGGCATAAATTCAGATATAAATGTAATTTAATAAATAAATAAATAATCGATTTTCAAATATTGCACCTGTCAAACATTGTCTATTTTGCCATCAATACTGTTGACGGTGTTCTTTATCAGTAGGCTTTATATTTATGTTCAACATGAAATCTAGATATTGTTGTCGTGAAGACAAACGAAATCTGAGCAGGTCTAAAAACTGAAACTGTTGATGCTGCAACTTTACACTTTGGAAAAGTGATATATATATATATATATATATATATATATATATATATATATATATATATACACACATACATACATCATACATACATACATACATATATACATACATACATACATTATATATATATATATATATATATATATATATATATATATATATATATATACATACATACATACATATATAATGATTTTTTTTTTTTTTTTTTTTTTTTTTTTTAAATATGAGGCCTACAAGCTGGGATTGGTAATGCTGCACTGTAATTATAGTTATTTATTAATATTTTTCATTATATGTTATTATATGATATTGGTTTGAGACTGAGAGTATTTTATTTAGTGGAGAACTTTGCAGCAGTATTTTATTACTTATTCTTTTTTTAATTTATATATATTTTATTAAAAAGTATTTAAAAAAAAAAGTGTAAACAAATTATAAAAAAAAAAGTTTATAGTAATAAACAACCTGCAGTTTAATGTTTGCATTTCTTCCCCTTACTGTACCGAAAATCACCCGAACCGTGACTTTAAAACCGAGATACGTACCGAACTGTGATTTTTGCGTGCCGTTACACCCCTAATATATATATATATATATATGTATGTATGAAGAGATTATTTGCAGCTACATAACTCAAATATCATGTTTTTTTTTTTGTCTTACATTCCAATTAATATCAACCAAACTGCAGTTGGGTCGTTTTCATTAAATGATAATAAATAAACAGCTAACTTACACAATAAAAACATAAAAAATATATATATTTGATGCAAAGCTGAATGTTTAGGATCATTATCACATGATCATTTAGAAATCATTTTAATATGATGATTCATTATCAAAGTTGGAAACAGTTCTGCTGCTTAATACTTTTTCAGAACATGTGATACTTTTTAGGATACTTTGATGAATAAAAAGTAAAAAAAAAAAAAAAAGGAGCTATGTTTTTAAAATATAAATATTTTGTAATAATAATATACACTACTGGTCAGTAATTTGGGGTCAGTCATTTATTTATTTATTTCTTTTTTAAAATAAAATCAATACTTTTATTCAGCAAGGATGTGTTAAATTGATTTTTATTTTGAATAAATCCAGTTCTTTTTAACCTTTTATTCATCAAATATATTTGACAGCAGAACTGTTTCAAACACTCATAATAAATCAGAATATTAGTTGAATAATAGCTGTAATGTGTGTTTTTTTCTCCAAGTAAAATTTTTTCTTTGTGGTTTTACTTTATACTAAACCTGCCACTAACATAAAAAAATGTATCATTATGAATAATCAATGACAATTTAGAAATAAGATGAAAGGGATCACGCTCTCACCTCACAACCCATCCTGAGTTTGAAGCCTTGATCCTCTCTGGATATTCCACCGATCACAGCCACTGTCCGGATCCCCAGCGGTTTGCCGAATTTAATGGTCTCCTCCTCGATCTGCTGTGCCAGCTCACGAGTGGGGGCCAGAATGACGGCATACGGTCCCTGATCTGAGTCCTCGATCCTACAGTCACAAACACATACAGAGTTTCCCACATTAGATCTGATTCCACACAAGGGTTAGCATATAAGAGCGTGACAGAGAAAAGTGAGCTCTCACCTGTCAATCTTAGGCAGAGTGGTGATCCAGACCAATAAAGGAATGAGGAAGGCGGCAGTTTTACCACTGCCAGTCTCAGCCACACCAATGATGTCACGGTTCTGTAGACCAATAGGAATGGCTTGCCTCTGGATAGGTGTGGGATCCTGACAAAGAATAAAAATGTATAGAATATACATTTTTAATATATTCAAAGCATTTACATTGATGCCATGACACAACAAGCCGTTTTAAACACATGCTGAACAATCTAAACCTAAACATGGCAATTGAGAAGCACACCAAACAAACACTACTGACCTTATAGCCACACTTTTCGATGACCTCCAGAATGTGTGGCGGCAGTGAGTACTCCTTCCAGTTGCGGATGGGGTTGGGGATCTTTCCTCCTTTGGTCGTGATGCTGTAGTCCTCTCTAAAGATTCTCCAGTCTCTGTCTGTCATCTCATCCATCTTCTTCTGAGACCAGTGCCGGTCGTCCCAGCGCTGCTTGGCCTCCTTCTTTCGGACCTTCTTCAGCCTCAGTCTGTCAAATACAGAATATTTAATAGCATGCTAGCTGTGAAAATTTGATTATGCTAATAATGCTTATTTTAGGGAATTTTTTTTAGTAAATACTGGGGGGGGTCAACATCTAGTATTCACAATTAAAAAATATAAAACAGGTTGGACATGCAAAAAAATGCGGTCTAATTCTTCTCCTTTTTTTAATAAAAGAAGTCTCTTGTGCTCACCAAGCCTTCAGTAAAACAGTATTACAATCTTTCAATTTAAAAAACTTTCTATTGTAATATATTGAAAAATGCAATTAATTTCTGCAATGAATACCTGAGTTTTCAGCATCGTTACTCCAGTCTTTTGCGTCACATGATCCATCAGAAATCATTCTAATATGATGTTTGGTGCACAAGAAGCATTCCTTATTATCATCAATGTTAAAAACTTGTGTGTGTGTGCATAAGAACAGAATTTATTTGAAACAGAAAACCTTGGTAACATTATAAATGTTTTTTACTGTCATTTCTGACCTATTTAATTCATCCTTGCTAAACAGAAATTTTCAATAGAAAAAAACAAACTCTTGGTAATGGCAGTGTACATACAATCCATCAATCTGAAATGTAACGTGTGGGACTTACTCCTCTTGCTCCTTCTCTTCAAGGGTCCGTCTCTTCTCCATCAGGTCTCCGTAGAATCGGGACTGATCTCTCTTCTGCTGCTTGAGGTCGATGCCGGCGATGAAGCCTCGGCCGTACAGCTGAACCTGATGCTTTTCTTTATAACTAAACACATAAACAGAGCTGTCAAACCTGTGTTCTTGTACTGTCAAGTAATGCTTTAGCTTCTGTATCATATATACATATAATATGTACAATCCAACTGGCTAAACATTTGCAGACCTAAAAAGAGTTACCTAAGGCAGGTAAGATCAAATACAATGCAGTAAAATACATGAAATAATCTGGACTTTTATGTGCAAACATAAATGCAGTTATTTCTGGCGTCTCATGAGATGCTCACATTGGATTGTAGTCGGTTGATGTGTCTTCAGACGCATCCCACTCAAAGACAAACTTCCTGTCATTCAGATGGCGTGTACGTCGCCGTTTCTTCATACCACCAAGATAACGCTCCTGAAGAGAAAATAAATAAGCATTAGTTCACCATTCGTCAAAAAGACACATAACCACATAATGAAAGAATTATGCAAAGATGATTATTCTGATGGCAGACACTACATTTACAAATTTATTTCATCAATTTTTCTGGAGCCACGATTTGCTGTGCTTATTCCCAAAGGGACATTTAGTAACAGTTCACTTATGCTTAATGATTTTCCCACCTGCCACGTTCAGCTTATTGCCAAACTGTTTATGTACACTGCAAAAATGTATTTAAATACAGATTACTGGACTACATTTTACAAGAAAATACCATTTCAGTTTTTCTAGTTGGAAACTTCACTTTTAATATAAATTGAAACTAGCTGTGTCTTTTTAATAATTTGTTAAATTTACGAACATTAAGTGCAATTGTTACAATTCTGTGCAATCTAGTATTTCCACATTTTACGCTATAATCTCTATAAACTCTATAATCAAGATTAAATGAAGATTTATCCTGGGAAACAATCAGGCAATCTGAGGGTTAAAAATAGTCCAAATTAATTTTTAGCAATGTATATTACTAATAAAAAAAATGTAGTTTTTCTATATTTGCACAACAGGAAATTTACAAAATATCTTCTTGGAAAATGATCTTAAATATCTTCTTGGAACATGATCTTTACTTAATATCCTAATGATTTTTGGCATAAAATAAATATTTATAATTTTTTTACCAAAGGTATTTTTTGGCTATTTCTAAAAATATACGACTCGTTATATATAATTAATGAGTAAAAATGTGTTTTCTTTACCAAAAAAGATAATAATAATAATAATATCTGATGTATTAAGTGTCCCCAATACCTGAGTACTTGCATTGTAACTAGATGTTAACATAGTATGTAACCACAGTATAAGTACAATTTGATACATAGTATCTACAGCTCTAATGTTTGTGTAACAACCTACTGAATGGTTTGTGGATCCCATCTCCACCCCAAACCTACCCATCTCCACCCCCTGGATCCCATCTCAACCCCAAACCTACCCATCTCCACCCCCTGGATCCCATCTCCACCCCAAACCTACCCATCTCCACACCCTGGATCCCATCTCCACCCCAAACCTACCCATCTCCACCCCCTGGATCCCATCTCCACCCCAAACCTACCCATCTCCACCCCCTGGATCCCATCTCCACCCCAAACCTACCCATCTCCACACCCTGGATCCCATCTCCACCCCAAACCTACCCATCTCCACACCCTGGATCCCATCTCCACCCCAAACCTACCCATCTCCACCCCCTGGATCCCATCTCCACCCCAAACCTACCCATCTCCACCCCCTGGATCCCATCTCCACCCCAAACCTACCCATCTCCACCCCCTGGATCCCATCTCCACCCCAAACCTACCCATCTCCACACCCTGGATCCCATCTCCACCCCAAACCTACCCATCTCCACACCCTGGATCCCATCTCCACCCCAAACCTACCCATCTCCACACCCTGGATCCCATCTCCACCCCAAACCTACCCATCTCCACACCCTGGATCCCATCTCCACCCCAAACCTACCCATCTCCACACCCTGGATCCCATCTCCACCCCAAACCTACCCATCTCCACACCCTGGATCCCATCTCCACCCCAAACCTACCCATCTCCACCCCCTGGATCCCATCTCCACCCCAAACCTACCCATCTCCACCCCAAACCTACTCATCTCCACCCCCTGGATCCCATCTCCACCCCAAACCTACCCATCTCCACCCCAAACCTACCCATCTCCACACCCTGGATCCCATCTCCACCCCAAACCTACCCATCTCCACACCCTGGATCCCATCTCCACCCCAAACCTACCCATCTCCACCCCCTGGATCCCATCTCCACCCCAAACCTACCCATCTCCACCCCCTGGATCCCATCTCCACCCCAAACCTACCCATCTCCACACCCTGGATCCCATCTCCACCCCAAACCTACCCATCTCCACACCCTGGATCCCATCTCCACCCCAAACCTACCCATCTCCACACCCTGGATCCCATCTCCACCCCAAACCTACCCATCTCCACCCCCTGGATCCCATCTCCACCCCAAACCTACCCATCTCCACCCCAAACCTACCCATCTCCACCCCCTGGATCCCATCTCCACCCCCTGGATCCCATCTCCACCCCAAACCTACCCATCTCCACCCCCTGGATCCCATCTCCACCCCAAACCTACCCATCTCCACACCCTGGATCCCATCTCCACCCCAAACCTACCCATCTCCACACCCTGGATCCCATCTCCACCCCAAACCTACCCATCTCCACCCCCTGGATCCCATCTCCACCCCAAACCTACCCATCTCCACACCCTGGATCCCATCTCCACCCCAAACCTACCCATCTCCACCCCCTGGATCCCATCTCCACCCCAAACCTACCCATCTCCACCCCCTGGATCCCATCTCCACCCCAAACCTACCCATCTCCACCCCCTGGATCCCATCTCCACCCCAAACCTACCCATCTCCACACCCTGGATCCCATCTCCACCCCAAACCTACCCATCTCCACACCCTGGATCCCATCTCCACCCCAAACCTACCCATCTCCACACCCTGGATCCCATCTCCACCCCAAACCTACCCATCTCCACACCCTGGATCCCATCTCCACCCCAAACCTACCCATCTCCACCCCCTGGATCCCATCTCCACCCCAAACCTACCCATCTCCACCCCCTGGATCCCATCTCCACCCCAAACCTACCCATCTCCACACCCTGGATCCCATCTCCACCCCAAACCTACCCATCTCCACACCCTGGATCCCATCTCCACCCCAAACCTACCCATCTCCACACCCTGGATCCCATCTCCACCCCAGATCAAATGGTTCCAATTACTCTCGTACATATTGTTGTTACAAAATGTAGTTATTTGTCATGTTACACATTTGTACTTACTGTACACAAACCATCCTGAGGGGTTGTTACATGCGTGTAGTTACAGAAATATTACAGCTCTAGATACTATGTACTAATGTGTACTTACACTGTGGTTACATACTACATACATATCTAGTTACTTTCTATCTATCTATTGATATCTGTATCTGTATCTATAACTAAACTGCAAATGTGCCACATATCCAGGTCGTCAGAGAGAATGAGTTCACTGGCTAATTATAAACATGATTATGAGTTGATCCCTTGTCATTTGAAATGTGACTTAAAGCTTAAAAATGGTTGGGAATAAGTATGTAAAATTATTTATTTAAAAACAACCGTAATTTTCTATAAATCTACGTCAGTGATGGAGGCTTCCAGGTAAGTAGATTCTCTGCAGCTTTCTCGTCTCTGCTCTGTTGCTTTGACTCGATTGTAGTGCGTTCTCAGTGATTTGCGGGTCTGGGGTTGATTTCATGTGCAAGGTAAGCTGTCTAAGAAATGCTCGCCCAAGCAGAAAAATGCACTGTTGCTGCCAGATCTCAATTGCCAAAAATTATACTGTGTTTGATGCAAAACTAACTCACCTAAATCATATGAAAAAAAAAATCATAACTGTTTATTTTCATGCTTTCTCAAGCAGAGCAAATTTTGATAGTCTTCTAAAAACATATCTGATCATAGACATTGTTGAAGCTGATGTCAACAAACCTAAGTAGTAAATAAAATAAAAAAGGTTTAAAAATATATATCAGGAAAAACGTATTCTATATTAAATTTATTCTGTCATTTACTCACCTTCATGTCGTTTCAAACCTTTCTTTTGTGGAACATGTTTTGGTTACCAATAACTTTCATTGTATGAACAAAAAATACTGAGATGTTTCTCAAATCATCATCTTTTATGTTCCAGAGTTTATGTTAGGCTGTTGAAGCCTAAATGTGTAATGAATTTTGTTTAATCAAATAAAATAGTTCTTTCTAAAGCTAATTTTTTTTGGTCTACTTAATACTTTCTCCTTTAACCCAAAAAAATGCTTAAAATAATATTTTATGGGTATTTTCACAGTCAAATTTATTACTGAAATTTAATTGAAACATGTTATTAATTAGATTTAGGGCTGCAACAACTAATTGATCAAATTGATTATTATCGATAATGAAAATCGTAGACAACGATTCTCATTATTGATTAGTCGGGTCTGCCCAGAGTGCACGTCCAACTTCAGCCAGTCGCATCAAATTTCAGCACTGAATAGAGTGGTAGAGCATTGCGTCAGCAGCCCAAAAGGATGTGGGTTTGATTCCAAGGGAACACATGTTAGATAAAAAATATTAGCCTAAATGCAGTTTAAGTCGCTTTGTGCATAAATGTAAGTATATGTAACATGAGAAATCTTTATTTTAAGCTTCAAGCTGATGTGTAATGGCCTGCCCTGCCCGTCACTTTGACAGATACGCATGTCCTCAGCGAAAAAACCCCCACCTTTCAGTTAACAGTCATATCCATCTGTAAATGTCACAAATTCACTCATCACTTCTGCATAAAGGCCCGTCCTGACAGTCTGCGTAAAGTTGAAAAGTGCACGCAACGTGTGTTCTTGCAGAGCATTATTGATTTTATTCATCTTTATTATCTTAATTGTTTTATTTTTTGATCTAGAGATTTAAACTATATTCTATGAGCCTAGCGTGATTAACAAATTTATCAAAACAAATTCATGTAAGGTTTTTAACCAATTCTGTAAGTTTTGTACCATTGCTGCTCTTGTTATTTAGTAGTTACCAAAATAATTTTAAGCTTTCTGTATTGGTTAGACCTCCAATATGCGTAAACTCTTCAATAACAGTGGCAAGCTATTTTTAGTCCTATAATATAATTATTGCTGTTATCTGTGAAAGAAATCAGAAAGAAATAGTCAAGTGCTTTGTTTTTTTATTCAGGTACATTAGTCAAAAAGTACATAAACAATATCAGCAAGCATGTGAGCCGTTATCAAAGGCAAAGGAGGCCATTTTTGTTATTATGTAAATAAATACTATTTAGTTGTTTCAGTTTGTTATCTGTGCAAAAATTACAATAACATTTTTTCGATTTTTTTTTTTTTTTGGCAGATTCCTAAAATATGTGTGTTTTGTCTTATGACAGGTGGTTAAGCACTGTATGTGTTTCTTAGCATTCGGTTGGCAAATTAGTTATTTCTAATTTTAATTAGGTCTTTGGGCAGAATGTGGAAAAGTATGTTTTTGTCAGTAAAATTAAAATAAAGAAAATAGGGGTTTTAATCCGATTCATCGATTAATAGAAATAATAATAATCGGACAACTAATCGATTATCAAAATAATCGCTAGTTGCAACCCTAATTAGATCATAAATTTTAATCAACTGACATCCCTAATGTATAAATGTACATCCATATGGATCACTGGTGCTCCACTGTATGTTATCAGGTTAACTTTTCTGCTTGACACAGTCTGCTAACTACTAATCAGTGTGATTCTGTATCAGTTAATGAAATAGTGACTGGTAAAATTCTGTGTAATCTAAGAAAAATGTCATGTTTTTTTCCTATACCCTCTATGTTGTGCAATGAATGAAATGTTTAATACCAATTTCTTTTCTGTAATGATTGCTCTCAGCCAGGAGATTGATCTAAAGTGGTTAGTGTTTTCTCCAGCTGAGAAGACAATGTAGGACTCTTCACCTTTATGGCCTGCAGCTCTTTTCCTTTGTCTTTCTCTTCTCTAATTTTCTGACGCCCATCGTCTTCATCATTCCCATTGTTCTCTCTTTCCATCCGCTCCCTTCTTTCCCGCCGTTCTCTCTCCTGAGGATCCTCTGCAAGTTGGATTGAGTAAGATGATAAGAAAAGAGAGGAACTGAACATGGTATAATCATGTTTCTACAGATGCTGCAGTAGTCCTGCCTCTCACCTAACATCTTCCTGCCGATGTCCTGAAATATTCTCCGTTTCTTCCTCTCCTCGTCCAGCTGTCTGCGGCGTTCCTCTGTCTGCTGCTCCCTCCGTCTGATGGCCTCAGCTTCTCGCTCCGCTTTAGACAAGAACTTGGGCTGCAACAGGAACAAATGTTTAGGAAAAACAACAACAGCGGGATGCATTTTCATGAATATAAAAAAAGATCTCCTCACCTTAGATTCTGCCTCTTCTTCTGCTTTCTTCTTAGCAAGCAGCTCTTCAAGAGAAAGAGGCTGTACCTTCTCTTTCTTCTCATTTTCCTCCTCTTCCTCTTTTTTTACATCCTTCTCCTTCTTTATTTTCAAATCCTTGGATTTAGGAGAAGTGCTCCTGGGAGGAAAAAACATTAAACCGTATTAAAGTCATCATGAAATCAACATTGATAATACTTCTTTTCATGGAATATTGCAGTGTTCATAATCCATTTATCGGCACATCATCAGTTTTTCTTTAATTCATACGCCCATTTTTCTCTCATTTGAGAATCCCTTGGATATATGTCACAATGATTTCGACTTGTATTTAATGCAGATTTGTATTTAATGTTGCTACTTATTTATTTTTCTGCATCATATTTTGTGTGTCAGAGATTCTGTTATAGTAACAATGTCATAATATTATATTTCCTTAAAAGTAAAATCAAAACTTTTAACTATGTTCAATGCATAACAAAAGTTATCAAGTTGATAGGATCAATAAATATAAAGTCATAAAGCACTTGCATCAGGTCATCTTGTCATTCGCACTGTTCGGCCCTAAAAAGATTTCTGAGGCGAGACTGATTCAGACCTTGATTTCTTGGACCGGTCTTTGTCCCGTCTGTCCCGGTCTCTTTCTCTGTCTTTGCGGCTCCTGTCTCTGTCTCTGTCCTTGTCTCGGTCTCGTTCTTTGTCTTTTAAACGACGATCTCTACACACAGAGAAGAAGAGTTCATGCATTAGAGTACAGACACATTATAGCACTGATCTGAGAAGAACAGTATAACCCTACACACCGCTCAAGAGATTTGGACCGGCTGCGGGAGCGCTTGCGTTCACGGGATCGGTGTCGTTTGCGCTCCCTGCCCGGAGACACCTTCCGATCACGATCCCTGGAGCGAGACCGACTGCGCTTCCGGGACTCCCGCTCCTTTCCCGCGGCGTCCGGCTCCTTCTTATCAGACGAGTCTCCCGCCATCTGGAGAGAGGAGAGAAGAGAAGAGAAGAGAGGAGAGAGAGGTAGGAGAGAGAGAGAGAGAGAGAGGAGAGAGAAGGGAGAGAGGAGAGGAGAGAACAGAGAGAGAGGAGAGGGAAGAGAGAGAGAGAGAGAGAGAGGAGAGAAGACAGAGAGAGGAGAGAGGAGAGAAGACAGAGAGAGAGAGGAGAGGGAAGAGAGGGGTTGACTGATGACGAGGTTTGTTGACGTTTACACCAAGGCTGCGTAAGTGTCAGATCATACGCACTTACATTTAAAAAAAAAAAAATTGTTTTCCAAAACGGTACAGTATTTATTCATCAAGATTTACCAGATTATTATATAACGTTAGACATATTTGACAGGAAAAGGCATTTTGTTTTGTTTAGGAGAAATAATTAGTCATATTTAAGTCTAATCGAAAACATTAATTCATGGCTAAACAAGGTAACGTTAACTAGAGTATAAACTTTACATGTGCAATAATATTCCACAGCGGGATATTATTGCAGGTCTAATGTTATTCTAGTTACAGAGTTATAATAATATCGTTTACTTCACACTGAATCTACGCAGCAATGAGCACAGCAAATAAACAAAACCTTTAGAAACCAGACAAAAATTACTATAACGAGTAAAATCAAGTTACTAGGAACACACTCGGCTGGACTGTGATTAAAACAGTAGAAATCAGAAGCCTTTACTTACCTTGAAATATCAAAAATCGTGTCACTTACGAAGCCTCTGCGTTTGACTGAGACGCGGTTACGATTGGCGTCAACACATGACGGTCTTCCGGTGGGAGAGTCTTCTGGAAACTTCTTTTAGGTTTATTGTTGGTTGTTAACTCCTCTCAAAGGCGCATTACCGCCACCTACTAGACTGTATAATAAATAACAAAAAAGTGTTATTCAAAAAATATTTTGAAATATTTTTGAGTTCCGCGGAGCTGGCCCGGGCTGGCTTTCACTATTTGGGCTACGGTGACACGGTGCAGTGCTTAATCCAGTTGAATGCTTTCCTATTCTGTTGTATTTAAACCAGTGTGACCCATTCTCAGATAACATCTCCTCCCTTGGGCTTCTGCCCTTCCTCGTGCTTGTGACTATACTTGCTGTGGGGGATTATGGGAAATGTAGTCTAAAAAACGACGACGACTATAATAATAATAAATAAATAAACCAAAATTTGTAACATGTAAAATAAAAATTGAAAGTAGTTGATGTTAACAGCGCTTGACTGATTATTTTGGTTGAGTGAAAGGTTAATGGGAGATGAAGCTTAATAAAAAAAAAAAATAAAAAAAAAAAATATATATATATATATATATATATATATATATATATATATATATATATATATATATATATATATATATATTAGAATCAAATGTCTATAACAATAACCTGAAATACTATGAGCTTTGTACTTTAACGCAAAACATTTATTTTATCTTTTAATTCGTTTTGTGCTTTTATCCATTTTCTTTAAAATAATAATAATAACAACAATAATAAACTACGCAACATTTTGTAACGTTAAACTGAATGTACAGTAGTTTAGGTAAATGTTTCGTTAACAGTATACTTTGGATGAGGGAAAGGTTAAGGCCTACTTTGAAACAACCTGAATTGTCGATTGTTATTATTATTATTATTATAATTATTATTATTATTATTTTAAATAACAAAAATACATAATTATGACAAAAATGAGACAAATATTTGAATTCCAACTATATAAAATCTAAATATGTACAGGGGATAGGTATGTTCATGTGAAAGAGACAATCATCATGAAGGGCGTCTATTGTATGAGCTCTATTCAGGGCTTGGCCACAGCGCAGATCATTTTAACTGCTGCGTATTCTGGAAATGTGCGCGCTTTAGTGAACGCGCTCTGTCACTGGTGATGACAGGCTATATGGCCAGCGGAGGGGGGGCTGAGGCACACTTCAACAGTCCACTATGGGAGCACAGCAGGATGAGGGGAGATCGTGGACATGAGCGCGAGAGCAGCACGCGGATCGGGATGCGGAGTGAGGAGGAGAGACTCCAGACTTTCCAAAACTGGCCCGCGGACGCGCCCGTGAGTCCCGCGGAGCTGGCCCGGGCTGGCTTTCACTATCTGGGCTACGGTGACACGGTGCAGTGCTTCTGCTGCGAGGGGATCCTGAGGTACTGGGTCCACGGAGACACTCCGCGGGGGGAGCACGAGAGGCACTTCCCCGCGTGCGGCTTGATGATGGGCAGGGATGTGGGCAATGTCCCGCTGGGCTCTCCGGACTCAGTGGACGGGCAGCTCTTGAGTCAGCTGCAGCGGCTGACCGTGGATGAGCAGGTGTTGTCTGGACAGGCGGTGTACCCAGAGATGGAGTCGCAGGACAACAGACTGTCGTCTTACCAGAACTGGCCCCCGGGAGCATCGGTGCAGCCAGACGCGCTCGCGCAGGCCGGCTTCTTCTACACAGGTGCGTCCCAGACTGAAGCTGTTTTGAGAGCTAAGCGAAGTAATAGAAATGAAACTCCACAGGAAATTATGATTTCATGGGATTTTATGTGGTTTCCCCTCGGTGCGGAAGAGAAAGTTTCTTACTTCTGTTTTGTGCCACCACAATCACGCGCTGGCAGTCACGCGCGCTGTGAATAAACGGAACGAACCAGAGAGCGCGCGAGCAGCCGCGTATTATTATGATGATGCAAATAAAACAAAATTCATTTCCAGTACAGATATGTTAACTTATAAAGTGTCAAAATATGAACAATCACGTTCATTTAGGCCTATAATAACATTCTTTGAAAATTTAAATGAATTTAAAACGGACCTATTTAAATAAGGCTGTTTACTGTTGTGTCGGAACTTTATAAAAGTAGATTAGAAATTACTTCGAGCCAGGAGGGATTGTAGAGTTTTCATTTTAGGGGGCTCAGCCCCCAATGAGGGTATAATAATAAAATAATAAAAATAATAAATAGCCTAAATGTTTGACTAAGAGGATGGTATACCCTTCTAAACTTATTGTAGTATTCCGTATTGCATAGATGGGTTAACATTCTAGTAGGCTACTGAATAAGCCAGTCTTCCTGATCTCTCCCTCCCTCCCTCTCTCTCTCTCTCTCACACACACACACACACACACACACTTAACCAAAGTTTCACTGCATTTCTAGTACAAACCTCATTCTTTAGCTCAAATATGCTCTAACTTTTTTGCCACATGCACTGTAATATGTTTTATATTTAAAGTAAAATTTTCAAATGAAAATAGCAACATGATTGCTTTATAAAGTATGCTATTAAGCCCCCCTAAAAATGCCCTATAGTGACGCCCATGCTTGGATTTTCAGTTCGCAATTCTAGAGAAAAGACTCTTTTTGCAGGGTTAAATATATTTTCTGCATTGATTCTGTTAAATGTAATGACTGTGTGTTTCCTAGGTCATGGAGACAACGTGAAGTGTTTCTTCTGTGATGGTGGCCTCAGGAACTGGGAACCGGGAGATGACCCTTGGCAGGAACACGCCAAATGGTTTCCTCAGTGAGTTTCTGTTTCTGTTGTTTTTTTCTTTTTCGCCTGAAATGTCAGTTTCAAAATCAGTCTGATGGAAGGCCTACACTGATTTCTAAGGCGAATGACTTCTGTTTCTTTTTTCAAGTTCCCCTAATAATGTCCAAGAGTAGGCCTACCTTTGATTAGCGGATACGAAATTCAGCGAAAAGGGCCAATTGCTTTACAGAAACAATGCACATGCACAGCTATATAGAATCAATTAATCAATTCTGACTTTATGGCTTGCAATCCTTTTTTTTCTAAGAATTGAAAGGTAAGTGGTCTAAATTTTGAGATTACATCAACCTAAACTGTTTCATATCAGATTGATGTTGTTTTGCTGTTTTTAGTGCCTGTGTACTTATTAATAACATGATCTATGTGCTTCCAAAGATGTGAATATTTGCTTCAATCCAGAGGACGGGAATATGTGAGCAATGTCCAGCAGTCATACTTCAACATGAATGAGAGCGTGGTAAGAAATAATGATGCACCTAATCATCAGCTTAAGGTTCATTTGACAGCTATATTTGCAAGATTGCTATAGATTTGAAATGTTTTTCTTTCTTTTTAAAGGGTGGGTCTCCGTCATCAACTGCAGGAAGCATTACATCAGGCAAGTCAATCCAAAAGAACGTACTCTAAGGTGTTACAGTGCAGGGGTTTTCAAATGTTTCAATAAAAAAATTTCATTTGATCTTTTGATGTATGGAGCCAATTACTGTGTAGAAAATCATAAAAGAGAGAATATAAATATTAAATTTTCAATTAATTTCAAATGTATTTGTACAGCTTATTGCTTAAAAGTAGCTTTAATCAAAATAAAACCATTTAATTGGTAATAAAGAAAATTGGTAATTTTCACAAAACTATATACAGATACATGTCTTGCTTCTTTCAGAATACATTAGTAATATTATTTTATCTCAAAATTCCCAAGGGCCCATTAGCACCCCACTGTGGCCCTTGGAGGCGTCTACAGGCCCCTATTTGAAAACCCTTGACTTGACATATTTCCTGCAATTCTTATGTCCTGAAAAATGTTCAGTTTTTGTATTTAGTGCTTGTGTTATATGGATAAACAGAGTTTTATGTGTGCTTATTACACAGTGCTCTAGAATACTTGATTCTGATTGGTCACTCACAGCATTCAGCACTCAAATATTTCTGAATATAATAACCATTGTCCACGATATGGAAATCAGTGATTCCTACATAGCTGTATGTGTATAATGTCTGTAAAACAATCAAATAACCCCAAATAAGTATTTACTGTATTTATTTCTGAGGGTGTGTAATAAGCAGGAAATATCAGGTTGCATTTTATGTTCCTCAGGAGCTGCTATTATTATTATTCCAGCTCTCACAATATTTCTCATCAGGCAAAGGACCTTCTCTTCTTCTCTTTCCTAACGAACTAACAATGATGGTGATCAGTGTTACCCTAACAAAGCCTTTTGTGATGCAGTGTTGCAGTTTTAAATGAATGTGTGCTGCTGGTAAACAAACATTCTTTGCATAAACCACTGAATAAATTACTGCAGCAGCAATATCTTGCTTTGCGTAACACATCATACACACAAGCTCTTTTTATACTTCTACTTGTGAGGACCTGGAAGAGACTTAGTCTCTAAATTAAGCATATTACCACACACTCACAGTAAAGGAAAAGTTTACCCCAAAATGAACATTTGGTGAAAATGTACTCACTCTCAGGCCACCCAAGGTATAGATGAGTTTGTTTCTACATCAGATTTAAAGAAATGTAGCTTTAAATCACTTGCTCACCAATGGATCCTCTGCAGTGAATGGGTGCCGTCAGAATGATAGTCCACACAGCTGATAAAAACCTCACAATAATCCACACCACTCCAGTCCATCAGTCAATGTCTACTGAATAATAGTCCTATGTCCATTATATTGTTTTCTGCAGTGAAATTGCTATTTATAGATTCTCATTCTGACGGCACCCATCCACTGCATAGGATCTATTGGTGAGCAAGTGATTTAATGCTACATTTCTCCAAATCTGTGCTGCTCTGAACTCATATGCATCTTGAATAGCCTGAGGGTGAGTACATTTTAAGCAAATATTGATTATTATGTACACAATATTCCTTTAAATCATTTTTAGATTTTAATAAAAAACCGGTTAGGCCCATTTATGAACATTTTTACTAGTGATAATGTTCTCACTATGAATATTTTAGTAAATGTGGCCCTCACAAGAGAAGTGCACAGTCTCTGTTACGCATGCACTCATGTTCCTGTGTGCTGTCCCGCTGGCAGAGGTGCTGGGTGGGCAGAACTCAGTGGCGGCAGCCATGTTGTCCCCTGTGGTGCAGGCGGTGCTGCAGATGGGTTTCCAGCACTCGCTAGTGGAGGGTCTGGTGCAGTCACGCTACCTGCTCACCGGCTCACACTACACCTCAGTCTCTGACCTGGTGAGCGACGTCCTGCAGGCCGAGGAAGAGGAAAGACAGACGGAGGAGCCCAGACCAGGTCGGTCAAAGCAAATCTCAATTATCCTGAAGGATGCAATTGACCAATGAATTTAATGCAGAGGAAAACAAGGGATACACTTACAGATTTTACACTGTCATGTACTGTATAAAGGTTTTAAAATACCTCTTTTTTAATTAAAAACATTTTGGAGAGTTACTGTACAGAAGTTTTTTTTTTTCTTTTTTCCTGAAGCATCTGTATGTTGTTAAAAACAACAGTAAAATCCATTGAACGCACTGTACGTTATCCCTCACAGCTTCATTTTCATTCCTGTCAAAAATTAAATATAATGCTACCGTGACTAGATAAAGAAGGAGATATTTCATCCTTAAATGAAAATTCAGGTATTATTTACTCTAGTGTTGTTGATGTCGCATGCCCTTATTCTTTTTTGGACCACAAAGAGAGAGAGAGAGAGAGAGAGAGAGAGAGAGAGAAACATGTCCTGGTCATGCTTGTCTATATCTAAGCAACAAACAGAGAAAGGAAATTTGGAAACGGATTAGTAAATAATGACATAATTTAAATTTGTGAACTTGTCTTTTAATTTTCTGATAATGTGTGCCATGCATTCCTCTAACATGTGGATGTTTGTTCCCTCAGAGACTGTGAGGAGGCAGAGAACACCAAGAACGCAGGTCTCAGACAGGGAGAAAGGTTCATGTTAACACGCTCTTGTGGCACTTTTAAAGTGTGTGTGTGTGTGTGTGTGTGTTTGGGTATATCCTAATCTTCTCTCCATCTAGTAGCTTCAAGGATGAAACAGATCATACTATCAATCATCTCACCTGACCCAGACTGATCTGAAATGTCCTAACTTGCTCATTTGTGTGTGTTTTCCAGTGCGATCAGACCTGAGTCCAGAGGAACAGCTGCGACAGCTTCAGGAAGAGAGGACCTGTAAGGTCTGCATGGACAAACTCGTCTCTATGGTCTTCATCCCGTGTGGTCACCTGGTCGTCTGCACCGACTGCGCAGGCAGTCTGCGCCACTGCCCCATATGCAGGGCAGTCATCCGGGGAAGTGTGCGAGCATTCATGTCATGAAGCGCAAACACATGTTCATACACTGCATGGTACAACAGTGTCATTAGCAAGAATTATACTGCACTCGGGATATATAGTGAAAAATACTCAATAAATGTTTCAAATAGCTTCCAAATCAGCATCAGTGCTCTGAAACATAGACATATTGCATGATATTTGGCTATACATTAAAGCTTCAAAAAAAAATGTTTTGCATGCTTGTAAGTTGTGGACAAAGTTGATTTTGTGTCATGCCAAACGGAGCAGCTTTTTGTACATTTTAAATCTTAAAAATATATAAAAATGAATTTTTGTATGGCAGTTTATAAGAGACCATATTGTAGAACAATATTTTATTATTGCTGTATTAACATTGCACTTCTATTTTCATTAAAAAACAATTTGCATTGCACATCTTTGTCAAAGCTCTGCTTCTGTTACATATTAACCCTCATACCGGGTTTCAGTAGTTTTGACACGTAGAAAATTTTCTTTTTTGAAAATGATGTTTTCGCATTGGACTAACACCTACAGACTTTACTCAAAGAGGGTGTAACACAAACAAGACATGTAGTCAGTAGATGAAAAGCATACTTTTATTAACAAACATCTATTTACACTCTGGTCAGCAAACGTGTCGATGGACAGGCAGTCAATAAAGAACTATGGAGAAGAGACCAAACACAGAATAGAGGGACAAAAACACCTGTAAAAAGAGACGAAGGGAGAGGTGTCGTTCTGTTTCTCCTTATAACACTTCTGCAGCAGACTACCATTGCTGGAGTATGCTGAAGATCCTAAACTCTACAAATACAAAAGAGAGGGGTAGAAAAGGAAGTTTTCCTGGTCCATACACTCGAGTTGTCTTGTACAGAAAGACATTGAACACTAGATGGCAGGACAGATCCATGACCATTATGAGGATCCAACAACGTTGAACAAGAGAACTGTAAGTCGTTATTAAGCTGAAAACTGTAGTTTATGACATTTAGTTCATTGCTAATTGATAAGGCCTCCCCAAACTCCAACATTTAAAGGATAAGTTCATCTAATTATTCATCATTCACTCACCCTTATGTTGATGCAAAACTGCTGATTTACTTACTTCTGAGGAGCACAAAAGAAGATGTTCTGTAGAATGTTCAAGCTGCTCTTTTCCAACAACAAAAGCACAAAGCTAATACAGGACTTCAGATGACTTTGAAGATACAGTAGTCATATGCAATCTTAAAAATAAAGGTGTCAAAAGGGGGTTGATGTAAAAACAGAACAGTTCTTTAAAGAACCTTTTTTTTTCTTAGTACAGAGCAATATCTATTACACAAAAGGTTTCATGCAACTCTTCATGGAACCCCAGATGCCAATACAGAACCTTTATTGCTAAGAGTGACCACTTTTATGGTGCTTTCTTTGATTGGAAAATGAGCAACATGAGCATTTTTCAAAAGTTCACCTTTTGGCATTTCAAACGGAATAAGAAAGACTTAAAAGCAATAGCAACATCCAGGCCACGAGCACCCAAAATGCTGCCCATACAGTACACAAGTCTCATGATATGAAACATCTGGGATAACAAGCAACTATCAGACAATGAAAGTACTGACCTTTGGCCTTCACATCTCAGTTTGGAAAGAAATACACAGTCCCTCTCTTCAAAACATGTCACACACACTATGATACATGTCAGGTCAGTCATTTGTGCTTTGAGGTTTATGTTTCCAGTAAACAGCTACAGTAGCTCTGCATCTACAGTGAAAGACATTGACAGCCACTCAACCGCTACTCATATTCACAGAAAGACATGCTGACGATTTGTTCACAAACTAATATTTGATCACAAAAGCACCATTCAGATGAAAGAACCGTTTTCTGTTTCGTAACATCAGCCAGTCCTGTTATAATACCAACTGAGGTTATGTAATAAGTGTACTGCCAGTGACTACCAGAGGAAGGCCAAAACTAGTTTCTGTTCGATCTAAAGGCTGATGCAAACACACTGTGCAATAAATGAGGATTATTAACATTAAAAACACAGACAACATGCACAGTAACCCCAAAAATGCAATTGCATTAGATGCAAATCAATTAATAAGCATCTGAAAACAAATCAGCCAGACAAGTGAATAACTATACATTGTCTCATGTGATTTAAGTGTCTAAATACAGCGATTGGGGGTTCACTGCATATATATCAAGTCTTAAAGCAAAACAAAAAAGACTAAAACTGAATTTTACAGTGAATTATGAGAATGGTACATCAAACTATGACACAAAAGAGCTCTAATTGTTTCTTGTATTTATATTTTACACTTCCTTTGCTTCTATTTTTGACTGCCACGGGTCAATTTGTTGTATTTTTTTTATGTTTTCCTCCTCTCTGCTCCCTGCTCGGTCTGACTGTGCAGATCCTAAACACATTATATTTGGCCCTCCTGCACACACACACACAAACACAGAGCTGGAACTGCTGAACCTCAACATCTGACCTCCCCTTGAATAACTCAAACGCATGGACCACACACCACACCAACAAAATAATGGGTCTTTTTGTTTCGATATGTTTTACATCCACTTGTAAGAGCGTCTAAATGAGGCAGCTGGAGCGATGTGCCGGAGCGTCTGATGGAGCAGATGGGTTTTGTCCAGTTCTCCAGAAAAGGCTGATTTAGGGACGATTAGGTAGCGTTTTAAACAGAGGAGAGGCGGGAGGTGAGGAGCAGAGAGGAGGAATGGGCAGAGCGCCTCTTCTTCACAACACACTTTCATTTACGAAGACCTGAAAAACACATAGAGAAATGTTATTAGAGTCAACCAGTATATCAGCCTAACAGATCACTTTGGCACTGATATTGGCCTGTTTTCCCACCTGAAATATTGGTATTAGTAAAATCCACTTTCAATCTACCTCTAATTACAGTACTACATGTTCAGATTTACTTGTGCATGTGCACACACACACAAACACACACCTGCTGGGTGATTTATTAAACTCCCTGTGATGGTGAAACGATTGTGTATCTAGAGACAGGACAAGTACTTTGCTCATTTGCAACTAGTCTGATTAAACTGTCATGAAAAATGTCCCTGGGGCAAATATAATGTGTTTAGCACCTCCATGTACACATATTGAAAAGGCTTCTTCTGCACACACTCATTACAGAGTCTGCATAATTTAAGGCTTATTGAAACGAGGCCAGGACCTGTCTCGGAGGAACCACTCCACTGATCCAAATTTCCCACATCAAAACCACGATAAATCTCATACTGTAAGATCGAGGGTATATTGCAGCAGGCAGAAGGAGATCAAGACCCTTCCTGTCATAAAAGCATTTACAGAGGGATTTATAGTCCCCCTCTACATGAGATGAACAGGCCTGTCCCTCTGTCAGAACTTTCTTCTCTGGAGTTAAACACAAGTAGGTCTATAATACCTCGAGCGTTCACATTAATAACAATGGCTGTTGCTCAAAAGGTCCCCTGGAAGCATGTGACCCCTGTGTTGCTGTCTCTGCTTGAGGGCACTTCACGGTTCGGAGGTAATGTCTTTCAGCCAATCACCTGAGCCATAACTGTCATGTGACAAATCACTCCAGAGCCACAGGAAAATGACATCCTGACCCACTGACTGGTTGATAAATCCACAGGAACACACACACACACACACACACACACACACACACACACACACAATCCCAAAGACTTCAGTAGTCACTAAACTGTGACTGAAGTCAGCTAAGAAAAGGTATAATGTATGTATAATGCTTAAGAGAAAGATAAAACTATCTTAAAATAATACAATAGTTTATTTTTTAATTAATATATTTATGTAATTACATTGTTATCGATATATTTATTTTTAAAGGCTTTTTTTGTTTGTTCTGTTGTTTTCCATTTACTGTTGTATTGGCTGATTGTTTGTTTAGAATAAAAAAAATATTACAAATAAAAATGACTACGTAAATTAAGGCTAATCTCATGATTTCCAACCAGTCTTTAGAAAGCCCAATGAAACAGTATTGTTTTATATTATAATTTTTTCTTCTCTAGACATTTACACAGATAACCTAGCATCCTTGTGTTTATTTTTCCCTACACATTTCCCAAACTACCCCCCCCACCCCCCCTTTTTGTCAAAGCTAATATTTCAATAATTTAACATTGCATGTTCACAGATCTCTGATATCGGCTGATGATCAAATGACATGCAAGTAAACATTATTATTTTTTTGATTACTTCTACAGTATCTTAAATGTATTTATATGCATGTTTATGCATTTACTTATATGGCTATACAACTTGGTCAAAAACCTTATTGTGATTATTCAGTCATATACTGCATCATATCAATTCTCAAGCTTTTATTTTGACAGAACACTGATGAAACGCTGTTATTTACTATTGCAACATTCATTTGAATCTAAATACAGTGTACACTGCCTTCCCAGATTCACACATTAATGCAGTGCTTAATCAATTCAATTATTAGCTCTCCTCAACTCATAAAGCCCTGACTGATATGATTCACAGTGATTCATGGGATGAGAAATTCATTCCTGTTTATAATGTCGTGATGTCATGATCCATCTTAAAGCTAGTTTGGTTTGATTCAAGGCTTTAAGAAATCTTTTTACTATAATACGCGTCTTTGATCTTCTTTATTAATGTTCAGTGCATGAAAGAACATGCAGTCTCAAATGAAAACAGCTTCCCCAGACTACTAATGTATTATTGAAACTAAATCACAATTATAAGTTATTCTGAACAAAACATTTCTAGTAAGTTTAATACATGGCCAGACACATTTACACGTCAATAACCCGTTCAGTTTTCAGCAGCCTGGCTTATCCAGCCACAGAAAGCAGCGCAGACTATTATTCTCAGGAAGATGCTAAAAGTCTAGTTGGCACTTAACTAATGATAAAAGCGAGGAAAGTTGGACAAACTTTGCGCCGCTTCCGGCTGCCAGCCTTTAAAACGAGATCTGAACTTAAAAAGCCTCTGCAGTGCATATACAATAAAAGTGCTGGCATAGGTCTCATGTTAAAAATGAGACTGCGCTGGAAGCATATAAACACACTGGCACTTTCTCCATGTTAAACTAACAAACATTTATATGTCCTAGCTGATATAAAAGCTCCTTTAGTGTTTGACTGAGCTTCCCACTGTTTGACTAATCCCTCACTGGACGAGTTCAGAAGCTTAATGAATGCACTAATGAAGAACTTACACTAATTAAAAGAAAACAAACTTTAATTAATGCTTCAGATAAGGGGCAAGCAGGGACAAGTGTAAGAGGATCTATTTTACTTAACTCGCACACACAGATAGGATTCACATTCATGCACACATTTTACTTTTAAATAGGGACATAAAATAGACGCCTAAATTGGTTTTATTACAGCTGTAAATTAAACCTACTAATTAAAAACTCTGAATAATTACTATAATTATTTAAATTTGTAATACTTTTATACTAAATGAGTGCTTGAATCTGATTGGCTGACGAATGTTCTGAGGCGTGCAGTCAGCTTCAAGGATCGGATCTTGATTTCACTTCACTTTGCCAAAATGATTTTGGTTATTTCAAAGATCCTTTACGGCCTAAAACAGCAAGATGACCAAATCCCACAACAACACTGACAAAGCAAATAAAGCAACACATAAAGCAAACTAATTATTTCTTTGTTTTTGCCACATAATTAATAATTCAACAGCCCATTGTCAGTTATTCCTTACATATTTGACATCATTTATGTAACAATTTTCAAACGGATTAAATGTCCTCAATAAGAGGTTTCGCCAGATTTTGTGCACATGTGGTACATTTACTGCATTTTTCCCACACACACACACACACACACACACACACACACACACACACACACACACACACACACACACACACACACAGGTACTTACTGAGGCACAGGCTTTAACAGAAGATGAGATGGTTTCTCATTGACATGGTAGAGAGGGAATGGCTCAAATCCACCAATAAAATCAACTGAAAACCAAACAAAAGATGAAATTAAAGAATGAAAGAAATGAAACAGGACAACGAGCCATGAAGAGAACAAATGAAACATGAAATGATAATCGCTATGTAAAAACCACTAACAGACATAATGCATGACAGAAATGTGAAAATTAACGCTGGAATATACTGAGACACTTCACATTACACAAATCAGACAATTATTAACAATGAACTGTGTGTGCATATGAAATGTAATATGATATAACTCTTACACACACACATTCATCTAAGTTTGACTAAAATTCAAGTAAATTAAGTTTTTTCATCCCTCTCTCTCTCTCACACACACACACACACACACACACACACACACACACACACACACACACACACACACACACACACACACACACACACAGATAGAGAGACAGAGGAATGAATAACAGGTTTCTGAATGAGTGGTTTTCATTATCAGATGTCTGGCCTCATTCAGTGCTAGACTCCACACAGAGAATACAGACACACACACTCTCATTCCTAATTTAAATACAGTAAAAAAAGAGGGAGAGATCACCCCACGTCCCAATTCCAATAGCACCTATTTAAAATATAAATATAAATAAGTATGTGAGATTAGAATGAGCCCCAAAGCACAGCATGTTGAAAATAGTGTGCCAATGCGTCCAAATCGTGTATGATTTCTACTGGGAGTTTTGAAATATGCATCAAGCCATTGCACTATGAAGCTTGTGAGTTAAAGAGGTTGTTTAATCATAAATTACAATTGTCATCTTGTATTCAACTTTATTCATTCTGATCCCACATGACTGACTTTCTGTTGTGAACACAAATGGCCATTCTTGTCCATACAAAAAAAAATAAAAATACTATACACTAATAAGATGGCTCAGTTATCAAAGGCACTTTTATAAGCATGCATTTTAGTGCATACTTGCATAGTAGGTGAACTGGGATCTGCTGTAAGTGAACATGTGTTTTAGCTGTGAAAGCACAAATCCATAAAACCGTAACAGACGGCAATCTCAAGAGCAATTTCACCTCCATGTTTACGCACATTAAACATACAGCAGGTTGGAAAATAAGCAGGGCTGGTTTGTTTATCACAAACGACAGGCTTTGAGCTCATAATGTGTCATTAGTGTCTGCAGGATCCGTGGAGCTCCAGAGACTGTGAGCGGCTGCTGTGCGAGGAATGCTGGGAAGGCAGAAGTTATTCCTACTAATGTGAGCAACTGGAAAACTTCAGACGTACTTCATACTTTAAGACTGGTTTGAAGGGTTGGTTCACCCATAAATGAAATTCTGGCAGCGTGTTCATGTCTTTCCAATCTCATAAGGCATCGGTTAATCTTTGAAACCCAAATTAAGATATACACAAAACTAAGAAACACTTATTTATTAAAACTAGTTTGTATAAAATGATATGGAACATAAAAATCTTATAATTATTTGCTAACGGTTAAATTAAACACAGTGTTTATGTTTTTACTCCAGTCTTCAGAGTCACATGATCCTTCAGAAATCATTCTGATATGATGATTTGCTGCTCAAGAAACATTTATTATCATCAATGTTGAAAACACTTATGCTGCTTAATTTTCTTTGCAAAAGACAGAGCATTGTGTTAGCAGCGCAGGGTTGTGGGTTCGATTCCCAACCTGACTGCACTGTAAGTCGCTTTGGATAAAAGTGTCTGCTAAATGCATTCATGTAATTAAATTTAATATACAGTACAGCATATAGTAGGAGTTTAAACCGTGTTAGCTTGGCATTGCATTACAGGTAGAAAACACATGCATCTCACACAAATGAAACGACTTGAATTCACATAAACAATTCTCTTTGACTCTATACGGTATGTGTCTGTGTCTCTCTGATGCCCCTGTCTCTCTCTCTCTATACCCTGCATTATGTCACACACATACATTTGGGAAGCGCACATGCTAACATTCAGCTCTACACTATTTTGACCCACTTTCATAAAAAGCCTGCATAGGAATCTGCTCAGCACTGATAACCAACCAGACACTCGAGGTCCCACGCACATACTCTCTCTCCTGTTCCTGCTCTGATGTGAAGCCAGGTTAGCGTTTTCTTTTGGTAAAGGCAGGTCTGAGAGAGGATCCGGGCTTAGATCAGTGCTCAAGAGCCCACGCATCCCTAGAGCTGGCAGTAGGACTGTGATTAGATTAGATTCACACCGCAGCAGAGTGACTGCTGCTTTTAATGAGCCAGCGACAACAGTGGGACTGCGACTACAAACTAATCATGGACGCAAGTCATTTAAAACAGAAAGAAAGAGCGAGTGAGATGAGAAGGAAGGGCAAGGGACAAGGCAGAAGAAGAATCCATGGAGAAAAATGAAGCCTGATACATTATTATTCAAATCGCCTGTAGAGAGAGAGGGAGAGAGAGAGAGAGAGAGAGAGAGAGACAGACAGACAGACAGACAGAGAGTGAGTGAGAAACTTCAGAGGCGAGAAAATTAAATCCTCCACTTCAAATGAGCGTGTAAATGAACCACACACAGCTTTGCATGATAGAAAACAGACTCACTGGGCTGCTTACACACACACACACAAACACACACACTCATCTCTGTATGTCCAATGGCAATTCAGCATGAGGAAAGGAAAAAGTGTGTTAGCCTGCAAATTTGAACTTAGTCAAGTCAACAATCATCTCCCTTAGATACCTAAAATGCATATTTTAGGAGAAGTACAGCATCTGAGGTGAAGTTGGTGCTTTGAAGGTCTGCAGTTTAAGCCACAGATCTGCAGAAGAACCACACAAGACTCTTTCGAACACTTTCCAGTCATTGCCTTCACACCCAAATAATGCTTGGGAAGCTGTGAAATGGCTACTTGGCAATGTGAAGCGTCTCAACTACTGCTTAAAAAAATATTATCATAACTTGTTAAAACTATAATTATAAAAAAAAATACAATAATATTAATAACCATAATATTATGCTGCACACTTATTGTAATAGAATTAATGTTATTTTTTATACACTAAAAGATTTTCGCTTCTTTTGAATCAAATGATTTATATGAACCAACAATGAACAAATTGACTTCCCAAAACTTCATATGTGACAGATTTAACATTTTAGTACAGCGCAGTCTAGTTTGCTGTATGGGTTGCAAAACGATTAACAATTAACAATTAATGACAGTATTTTCTTTTTTGGGTGAATTATCCCTTTAATAAACAAGTGCTGAAAATGTAGCTACTGTAAGTTACTTTTCCATATTTTCATTAGCGTGACTACGTTTTGCTACCTGCTATTCTTGATCAGTTTAAGGGTGCTCTCATTCTAGAGAGCATTTAATTGGACAAAAATTTAAGACCGTGTCTTTATATATATTCAGTTTAGAAGAGAAACTTTATCATTTCCAAATGCTTCAATGTGTTAAAAGTTTATTTTGCCAACTTTTAGCAGTGCACTAGCATGCAGATGTCCTCAAAACTAACAGGCATGAAAGCCACCAAACGGACGTTTTGATTTCATGCGCTCTTTAAACCTCCTGGGCTATGAAGCAACCTCGGCGCAATAAAACTTTCCTCGGTGTACTTTTAATCACTTTGATGTTGGTAAATTTGTACAGAGCATGCATACAGAGTTCACACATGTGCACGATAAAATACAAAAAGACAAACCGCCTGTTCTTGATGAGTGATGATGCTCAAAGGTCACTGGAAAACAAAAGCAAACAAGAATTGAAAGTGGAGGATAAAAAGTTCACCAACTGTCTGCAGTCTAATCCTTCTTATCCAGGAGACAACATTCCTCCAGGGAATGTTCAGCGGTGGTAAATGAAAGAACGGTATTGACTACTTTTTTGGAAGAGGGGAAAACATTAATAGTCAGCTGAGGGCTGGTGTTGGGCCCTTACAAACATGGCAGTGCCTTATCTCATCCCCTGGGCTTCACTCTGGTCCTCCACCACTTCTATTCTGCCGAGAGCCCATAATTGCTGTATATATGCACTGTGAACAATATTTTGAAAACTGATGTGAAGGAACAAAATTCCAAAGAAGTAAGTGCTCCAAAAGAAAAGAGCACACCTATCTCTGCTAACAGTATCTGTACAACACTGGAATGCACTTTCTTCACCTGGCAAACTCTAATCGGGTTGTTTATCAGATTTATCTGGCATACTCCAATATTTGCTGCTACTGGCATCTTCCAAGAGTGTTATACACAGACACAGACATTTCCCACACTAACACACAACCCGGCTTCACTGGAAAAAAATGTGCCTGGGGTGATATTTCTGAAAAATAATACTAGGTTGCTTCTTGCATGTTTCATGGCATGCATTCATGAGTGAGTGGCGCCAAAAGTGCTTTCTCTCTGATGAATCTGGGCAATTTTATTCTGCTGGTTGTTGTATGCATCACAGCAGTTTTTAAATGAAATGTCCAGTGCCACTAAAATGTTAATCACGTCTCTATCACATTTGGATATAACGTACCAAATAAGAAAGCTTAAACCTAACTGATATTGCAAAAAAAAACAATTAAAAAAAAAAAAAACAGCATGCACTTTAAAGGTGCTGTAGGGAACTTTTGTAAAAAAATATTTTTTACATATTTGTTAAACCTGTCATTATGTCCTGACAGTAGAATATGAGACAGATAATCTGTGAAAAAATCAAGCTCCTCTGGCTCCTCCCAGTGCTCCTATTGCCATTTGCAGAAAAAACACCGCTCCCGTTAAGAATCAACCAATCAGAGCTGCGGTCCGTAACTTTGTTTGTGTTCAAAATGTAGAAAAATTTATATAATAAGCGAGTACACCATGAATCCATTTTCCAAACCGTGTTTTTAGCTTGTCCTGAATCACTAGGGTGCACCTATAATAAGTGTTTATATTCGGACTATTTTAGATTGCTTCGGGGATACCGCGGCGGAGTAACCCAGTACCTTTGTGATTCTTCATAGACATAAACAGAGAGAAGTAGTTCCGGCTACGATGTTCTTCCGCAAGACGCAAGCAGTTCTGTTTATTAACCACTAGAGCGTCAAAAGTTACCGACTGCAGCTTTAATATAAAAACATGTGCTGTTGCAAACATGCCATTTTAGTTTGCTTCTTCAAGTCTCTCAGCTTTTTTATTATATTTTTTTTATTTTTTTATTTTATTATATCTGGTGTTTCACAGGACCCCCAAATCTCAAAGGCAACGCTGTACCAGGTGCACTACAGAGCAAGTTTACTATATGGAGCTGGTTAAACAATGCAAACATAAAAATATATTTGGTGCCAATCATGCACTATGGTAAAAGTGTTTTGAAGACATAGCATAGTACAAATCTTGAAAAGTGAAGCCAGAATATTTTGATTGCCCAAGGTGACTAGATGCACTATAGGTCATAAACCCGTAATCTATTACTAGTGTTCATTTCATATTAAAGCAATAATAAATTAGATGTATAGGTGTGTTTTTGAAGTTTTAACAAAATGCAAGTTAAATGTGTATTTGTAGCAAAAAAGTGCTTGCAATACGAAATCCACTATAACTTTTAGACACACTTACAAAAACACAATTTTACAAACTGAGTTGGGTAATACAGCGTTTCTTACAAAGTATGAGAGAAGGGTGCTCCTCCGCACATGGATCAAAAAATGTGTTTTACATCCATATTTCAGATTCTTCAACATTGATCATTTTAGAAAGTTTAGAAACATTCTCACAAAGCAAAGCTAGAAGGACACAGAGCCATCCTCTCCTGAATGTTTATGTAAGACTACAATCAGACAGACATTTCTTTAATAAAACTGATAGTGTCTGTTTTGGACACATAAACAGGGGAAGGGGAATGTGTTGTTTGGACAGACTTTTATTTTTCTCTTATCTCACACACGCAAACACACACACACATTTTGCCCTGAGCAGATAGACATCAGCCCTCCACACCAGCAGAACTACTGCCAACCAGACGGACCGGCACGATAGGAGATCAGAGAAGATACTCACAGCTGTCCTCCTCCTCGGTGATGACACTGATGACGTAGCAGGCGTAGACGAAACCCAGCAGCTGAGGAGACAAACACAAACCCGTCAGTGCATCCACAGAGACAGACACACCTTTGCACATTTCCCTTTCGACTCATGTCTTTCACCTTACGTCAGTACATCATTATTCTGTAGCTAGATTTTTTTGTATTCCTGTGATTGCCTGGACAAAAATATCCTGTGATTCTAGGTGTGATGTGGGTGGTCGCCAGGGTGCTGTTATGTGTTTCGGGTAATTACGAGAGCGTTGCCTACTGGCCCAAGTTCAGAGACCCAACCCCTACGAAGGAGATTATGTTTCCACAAGTTTATTATATATTGTCCAACAAGTTAAGAATTGCTTGTGGTGTTATTTTCAATAAAAACATCCACTAAATGAATAAATGCATATGCAAATGAAAATGATTTGATGCATCATTCATGTGTGGGATTAGTTACTCACCGAAGTTTAATACTCAGCATTAGGGGTTTGTTGAAATCCCTAACCATAAGTGTGTGCAGCAGGAATAGCAGGCACATCTAATAAACCATTCATTATGAGAAACACATGGCCAATAATGCATTACTCAAAGAGACGTTAGAGAGAGTTTGACAAAGTCCTGTGCCAAGTGAACAGGGGATGGGTGTGTGTGTGTGTGTGTGTGTGTGTGTGTGTGAATGACGGGCATATTGATGTGTATGGCAGTGCCACAGAGGCAGATGGCACAGCACTGTATGAAAACACACACAGGGCAAACTCAAGTCCCAGAGAGTGGCACTATTCCAAACCAATTAATCTGTTATTGGGCAGACTGCCCACGTGCACCTACCCTGAAAAGAAAAAAAAATGCTGTGTGTCTGCATATGAACTAGAGAAAGAGAGAAAGAGATATATATCTATATGAGAGAAAGAGAGAGAGACAGAGAGAGAGAGAGAGAAATGGATACTGAAAAAAATGCAATGCCTAAATGACAGTCTATGAGGCCTGTGAGAGGCTGTGATCAAACTAAACACCACATTGCAGGTGTGACACACAATTGCATTGCAATTCAGACCTCCAATCAGCATCTATTAGACTGAAGGAGTGGTGAAATACCAACTGCATCAGAGGAAATGTCATCAACCAGACTAGTATGTTATATTCATCTTGAATCTGTTGCTCCAGGTTGCCATGTGTAGGCTAAAGGCCGTGGAAGTCAATTTTAAGCCAGTAATAAAACAGTTATATTTTTTAATTTTAAATAAGTGTTTTCTATTTGAATATGTTTTTAAATGTAATTTATTCCTGTGATCAAAGCTGTATTTTCAGCATCATTACTCCAGTCTTCAGTGTCACATGATCTTCAGAAATCATTCTGATATGCTGCCCAAGAAACATTTCTGATTATAATTACTGTCGTTAAAAACAGGTTTGCTACTTATTATTTTTTGTGGAAACTATGATTTTAAAAAAAATCAGGATTCTTTGATTGATATAAAGTTTAAAAGAACAGCATTTATTTGAAATACAAAAAGTTTTGTAACATTAAATATAATTTTGATAAACAATTTAATACATCCTTGCTCAATAAAACTAATTTCTTAAAAAAAAAAACATGAATTTTATAAATATGCATTGCTCAGGGCTCTGATCATTTTCTATTGTGATAATAACTGGCTTACTGTACATTTTCCCTTGTTCCATACAGACTACATCACACAGCAGAACAGGCTATTTATTATTCAGCTCTAAATATTAAATCCTTTGTTGAAGAGCGCTCTTACTCTGCGATCATGAGACAGACGTAACCTAAATGTATTAAATTCAAAATGAATTCTTGCTCAGGGCATCTCAGACGAAGAGATCTGACCACTCTCAGCTCAGATCCAGTGCAACACTTGAAATCACACTAATTATGCTCATTAAAAAACATAAGCTATTCAAAAGTCAAAGTCTTAAAGCCGGGACCCTCTGTTTCAGGCCTTCCTCTTCTGAGTTTCTTTCACCCCTCTGGTGAAGCGGTACAAAGTGATGCAGATTTAACCTGTTCTCTCTCCTCCTGAGAGGTTGAGTGAACGGTATTTGGGCTGTGTTTCATGGACGGATCAGTCAGGTCAAAGGGTAAAGCTGCTGTAGAGAGACAAGGTTTCTGGGTCAGTGGCCTCCATCTCCCTCAGGGTGTTTCTCATGCCAGCTAATTCAGATTTCAATCTCTCAGTCTAGCCTCTGTAATGCCTTTAATATGAATAGAAGTATCTCAAAATTGTTTTCCGTAATCATTGAGGAATCTGCCTTAAGAAATAATTCTTAAAACTCATTAAAACGGTAATATAAAAGAAAATCAACATGGTAAAATATTTGTGGCTAATTTTGTTTTGCCTGGAAATTCAGCCAATATCAAAATTCTTTAAAATATTGCCAAACTTCAGGAAACAAAAGTGTTATTTTTATATACTACTTTTCTCAGGATGATAACCATATATATATATATATATATATATATCATCCTGTTTATATAACATCATATTGAATTCTTTCAAAGGATAACCACAGTATAAATTTGGAAATTGACTATTAATTGTCTGTAATTAAAAACAGTTGTTTGTGATGAATCTTAGCTGTGTGTACGGCATTGGATGTGAATTATGACCAATTCTCTGCTTCAGAAAGAGTGAGAGACGTTGTGTGGGTATGACTGACAGATCAAACGCGGCTCTGTGCGCACGACCTGCTTCTGTCATCCCAACGTCTGTCTGATCTGGGCTCTGGTACTACACACCGAAATCATGCTCGAGTTTGAGTTCCCCTGGAAATAAAGAAGAAATCACATCACAGGCCTGAATTTCAGTTTCACAGATAACAGAGAGAGAGAGAGAGAGAGAGAGAGAGAGAGAGAGAGAGAGAGCGCTTGCATGAATTCTATGCCATATAGAAACAAAAATATCATAATGAAGCTTCAAAGTCTGAATACATATTATTTATGTCTGTAGAACAAAAAGTTGATGTTCGTTGTGAATATGTGTTCTCTAAAGAAGTCTCTTATGCTAATGGAGACTGCACTTATTTGATGAAAAATACAGTAAAATTTGAAATATTGTGTAAAATTATTACAATATAAAATCACTGTTTTTCATTTTAAGATACTTTAAAATACAATTTATTCCTGTGATGCAAAACTAAAATTTTTGCATCATTGCTCCAATCTTCAGTGTCACATGATCCTTCAGAAATCAGTTGAATATGTTGATTTATTATCAATGTTAGAAAGAGATGAGTTATTTAAAAAAAAATGTGAACGTATTATATTTTTTCAGGACTCTTTGATGAATAAAAAGTTAAAAGTTAAACATTTTTTTCGAAATATAAGTCTTTTGTAACAATATCAACTACTGTTCCAATGTTTGGGGTCAGGATTTACTTATTTATTTATTTTTATTTTTTGAAAGAAGACAATTCAAGAAGTTAAATTGATAAAAAGTGATGGCAAAGACTTAAATTGTTGCAAAAAATTATTAAGTTCAGCTAATTGCATTTAATTTCAATTTACACTATAATATATACATATATTATAATATTTTTTTTTTATGTCAAAAAAATATTCCCTTCCCTTCATACTTTAGTATAGAATGTAGCTATATTATCTCCATAATAAGTATTCCTTTAGAAGTAAAGTTTAGTAGTACTTTACAAGTGAGCCCCAGCTGGAGCATCAGTCCAAAAACTCAACTCCCATTTCTTATCTGCTCTCAAGTAGTGTTATCTACCTCTGTGTCAGCTGGCTGAAGCAGAGGGAGAGCAAAAAATAATAATAAGAGAGACTGCGGTAATACAGACCCAAAACTGTCAATGCATGTCTGAAAGATGGACACAAATCACAAAAACCTAATGTTTTGACCCAGAACATGAACATGATGTCTGACAGGGTAATTATGTACCAAAGTCACCCTGCAGTGACAGAAATGAGTCCAGCGCGCACACACACACACACACACACACACACACACACACTTCTGAAGTCTCTCTCTCTCTCCTTCACAGCCGTATCACATCTGAATCAGAGCACTCTCAACAACACTTCACAAAAGTGCTCTCGCTGCAACACACACGTACAGCACTTCACACCCACCAGATCTCAGATTAAATACCAGGCAAATATATCCCACCTGTCATGGCTGCCGAGCGGCTAAACAAACCGCCCTCAGATGTTTGCAGCTGGCCACGTCTAATCAGAAATCCACTTACATTTGTGTGTACATGAGAAGTGAATAAACCGCCGCAGGGAGCGAAGGGAGACACTTTGAAGTGAAACTTTTCTTAATCATGGTCTCAGACGTGAACTCAGCAACAGTCGGATCGGCGGAAAAACAAGCTGAATTTGTGATAACGCTGCAGATTTGAACGTGACCCTTTTTTTAAAGTGTGTTTGGGTGCTGAAGGAAAATGAGCAGGAGTTCACCCAGGAATCATACATTTCATATCATACACTGCTTGTTGCTTAATATGTAAAATGTTTAAAAATGTGCCATTTTGAAGCTCTATCTCATGCCAATACCTAGAGAATAATTTATTAATATTTATTATTATTTTTATTAATAGTAGAAAAAGCAGTAATTAGTAATAATATAGTGATTCTATTTCATAAATGTCAATTGAAAGAAATAGTAAAAAAAAACTTTGTTTTGGACAGTTTTCTTTTGAAATGATGCCGCGTCAGTTTTACTTTGTGGCCTCAATGCAATACTAAACTTTGCAACAACATCAAAAAACTTTTTGAATCTCAAGTAGATATTCGCTCCCTGGGGAAGAGAGCATGATGGGAAAGGAAGTGATGAATTCCCATACCTTCCTGACTAGATATTCTTCTCTGTCTGAAGCTGAAACTGCCTTATCTTAACTTCAGTGCTTTACTGAACAGAGAAGCAACTGAGATATGAGAGGAAGAGGTGTCAGATGAGAAAAAAAAGAGGGAAAACAGCAAGAGACAAAGATGGAAGAGGAATGAACTCATCCACCCACCTATGCTGATAAAACAGAAAACTGAGTGAAAACTGAGACGCATACTAGTTATGACACCACTACTGTTTTTCTTTAAAAGAATGGTGAGTTAAAGAATGTGCTTAACCTTCAAAATATATTGACTGTCAAACTAAATATTTTACAAATTTATTTTCATTTGGTTCATATTTGCAATCCCATTACTAACTTTGGAACATTCATTTGTAAAAAACATTAATTCAAATTAAATAGACAACATGTATAATATAATATAATATAATATAATATAATATAATATAATATAATATAATATAATATAATATAATCATGCCAAACTAGTCTGTAAATAAATAACTGCATTTGTGCACAGATATTTAAAGAAAGGTAATCATGGCAGACCAAAGTGGTCAAATAAATAAATCCGTCATTGAGAGTTAAAAGTGTAATCCCAGAAAGAAGGATGCTGAAGAATGAAAAACAGAAGAGCGGGTCGCATCTGAAGGGCGATGTTTATGAGTTCTCCGCACAGGTAGCTCCCTCATGAGTTACACTAATGAGGAAAGCAGATGGTGCTCACACACACACACACACACACCTCTCAGTTGTCACAGAGGGAGGGATTTACATAGCTCTGCTAATGACTCTTTCAGTTGTTCACTTGTCATCTCAGGTGTGTGTCCTGCTCTACTCTCTGACTGTCCTCCTGTGATCAAATTCTCAGAAGCATGAGAAGAAGTCTTTTTGATAGTGACCTAGTTTAAAGTCTGAAGTCACACACACACACACACACACACACGTCTCAGAAATGTTTATAGAGCATCTGGCACGACTCACTTGCTCTATCATTTGCTCTCTCAATCCTGAGCAACAAAACAATTTGTCTCAGGTGACAAACCTCTCTCCCAATGTTGCCCACTTCACCAGCCATATTACTCCCAAATATATTAATTTGTTTAGTTGGTTAGTTAGTGTGAATATCAGTGTTGTCAAACAATTTATTATTAATCGCATCCAAAATGAAAGTTTTTGTTTGCATAATATATGTGTGTGTACTGTGTATATTATGCGTATATAAATACACATACATACAGTATATATATATATTTTTTCAATATTTACATGTCTATATTTACATTCATTTAATTGATATAATAGATAAATATATTTAATATATGAAAAAAAAACATCTGAAATGTAAACATGCATGTGTGTGTATTTATATATACATAATAAATAAACAGTACACACAAATATATTATGCGAACAAAGACTTATTTTGGAAGCAAATGTATTTTTATTTTTATTTTCAGTGAGTCAAGACGTAGTCAAGAAGTCTGAATTCATAATACTACTAATTATAATAATTATATACTTAACTTAAAATGATTTAGAGCAATTAAGATACAGTATCACATTTGAGATGCAAGATTCTATTACAGTATTTTTTCTTCAATACAGTAATATTTCTTCTGCAATGATAATGCAAAAAAAATATTTAATTTAATTTCTTCCGCCAAAATCTTTTTTCTCTCTTAATGAATGAATTCATTCATTCATTCAAACCTGGTTGAGAGATTCACATGGCCCTTTAGCCATCTTCTCATTTTTCTGAGCATTGTAGCACTTCATTTTCAAACTGTGGTGACAAGACCACAAGCGGAGTACTTTGGGCGCTGGAGATAAAGATCTGTTTCCCTCTCACTAATCTCTTTATTCCCATTGAAGAAGCCTGTAGAAACTTGACAGGAGTGTGTGCTCCTGCAGACCACTTTGTTCAGCGCTCAGCGTGAAGTTATCAGTTCATTGTTTGAGCATAAGCAGATAATCATCATCACTCTGAATCAGCTTCCAGCTCTCCTAACCTACACTGAACCAGTTTTTAGTTTGAAATACAAACCTTTTGTAAAAATATATATGTCTTTACTGTCACTTTTGATCAATTTAATGTATCCTTGCTGAATTAAAGTATGAATTTATTAAAACAGCGCATGCTTGTAGCCCGGCTGACACAGAAGAGCGCAGGCAGTTCGACTGATGTAGAGACACAGAGGAGATCGTTGACAAAGGAATTGTTGAATAAAGGCATTATTTTTGTTTTATTTGCATACAAAAAGTATTCTCGTCGCTTCATAACGTTATAGTTGAACCACTGATGGCAGACGGACTATTCTGACGATGTCTTTCGTACTTTTCTGGACCTTGACACTGTTATTTACTTGGCAGTCCATGGGACAGTCACAAGCCTCCCGGTTTTCATCCAAAATATCTAACATTTTGAACCGAAGACAAACAAAGCTTTTACGGGTTTGGAACAACATGGGGGTAAGTGATATATATATATATATATATATATGTGTGTGTGTGTGTGTGTGTGTGTGTGTGTGTGTGTATTTACGTAAATACTAACTTTTATTGAATTGAATAATCGATTAAATGATTTGACTTTAATCGATTATTCAATTTAGCCCTATTATATTATATTATATTATATTATATTATATTATATTATATTATATTATATTATATTATATTATATTATATTATATATTGTACTGGTGTTTGCAGATGCCACTTGGTTTCATATTTTGGCGTTTTCTCTATCTAAGATTGCAATAAGATTCAGAAATTATAAGGGTGGCTTAAGTCCAAATACGTTTGAAGGCCACTGTCCACAGCGCATTTAAATCAGTAAAACAAATCCCTTTTTAGAAAATGAGCTCACAGTCTTTGTGCTTGCTGCCTGCTGATTATAATCCACTGAGTTTACCCAACTAACCCTGGAGCATTGCCAGACCTCAACTCAAGAGGCCACTTCAGCACAACAGCAGGGCTTCAGGACTCAGACACATGCACACAGTGTGCAGGCTACACTTTAGTCTGCTGTGGCTTTAAAGGACTGGTTAATCATGTACAGAGACAGCCAATGATTTCCTACAGTAATGAAAAAGCACCATTAGGATGAATGCATGTCTGGAAAAAAATGTGCATTATGGGACGCTTTTAGTTATGCCATGTAGCAAACATACACATATAGTAAGTCTACATATAGTGTGTGGAGACCATAAATTAGAGTAAAAACAGGGTATTTGGACTGTTGAAGGAACATGCTTTAGCTTTTCTGCATGACATGGCGTATTTGTTTGTGTGTGTAGGTGCATGTGTTTGGAGTGACTTACAGAGATAAGGATTTGGAAGCTGCTGTGCAGGACTTCAATGTACTGGTACTCCAGCAGGCAGCCCATGATGGATATATAGGACTGAGTGTCTGCACTGCGGTCTCCGCTGGCGGGGATCTCTCTTCGGACACAGCCTGGCCCGTGCTCGCTCCACCAGGAGTGGTGTGCCGAGATGTTAAATGTCAAGAGGTCGCTGTCCTAAAACGACAGAGAGGAGGAGCTGTCATCAGCCTCAGCCGCATGTCAATATAAAGGATGAGGGAGCGAGTGACAGAGAGGCTGCACGCTGTAAAGCATGCATGCATAATTTAACACGGAGCTGACAAAGAATCTGTTCCATAGACATGAGAGAGGGAGGAAAGACACGTATAAATACAAAAGATGGAGAAAGCATACTATCGCTTTCAATATGCGTTCATTGTATATTTGTTGTGGTCATATTTATGACTGATTTTACACATTAAATCTAATAAATTAGGTAAAATTGTAGTGTGTTAAGCGCTAGTTAACCACACAAGCAATTGTTTTCTGTGGTTACATATTGTATACACACACTTAAAAAGAACATCTCCATTATGTGGTTAAATCTCTCACATTATAATCTCTCACATCAATTACTAGCAATTAGGGCCATGCAGTTTATGACAGTGTATTTTGGCAATGTACAATTAACCAACGCTGTGAATTTTGTGAGGATTTATTAGGATAAACATAAAACCGTTACCATGCCAGTAGGTCACATTTATGTGCATTTATTATTATATGCATTTTTACCGGTCTAGATAAATAAAATAAGTTATAAATCACATAAATAATAGACAAATTTTTTTTTTACAATTTCTTCTCAAAAATGTTGATGTTTGCAACTGTGCTGCACAAGAAAAACATGTATATAAATATCTACATATTTTTATCTACATATCTACAGCACATGTGGACAAAATAGAAAATACAAAAAAAAAAAAACCTTAAACAAGCACTTTAAAGGCATTTCAGGGCAATGACATAAATCTCAGGAAATATATCAAACATCATAAAAGTGTTGACAATATTACAAGCTATGGCTCAGCCCTATTATCAGTTTGTGCAACAGCTTGTTCAGCAATACTATCTTACAACATTTCTTTCCATTTAAAATAAAAATAAAAAATTGACTCTCAATTCCCATATTACTGCAAATAAAGAAAATAATTCTGTTCGCCTCTGTTCACACAGTTGTCAAGGTGTCTGGTCTTTGTTTCCCTGGGTGTCCACTAGTGGTCTCACTTCCCCATAGAGTCACCCCACTGCAGGCACTACATTTCACTTTACATTTGAATTAAATTTCATTTAATTGCACTCAGGTGTCTTCACTTTTATCGTCATTATCCTGTCCTGTCTATTTAAACTGGTCTGTTTTCTGTCTGTGTCATGGAGTCCTTATTTTCCGTCGCCTGGTTTCCTCGTGTTCCTTCGAGTTTCTTGTTTCCTGTTTGTTTGTTTCTAGACTGATTTTTGGTTATGACCCCCTGCTTGTTTTGATTCAGATTTTTGGATTAACCAATAAACACACACTGCTCTTGGATCTCTCGTCTCCTGTGTCCCGATCGTTACAGAAGGACTCCATCCGATCAGATCCAGCGGTGTGGGATTTTGTCTCCGTTCCCCAGCCAGCATGAAGGAGTGGAGGAGAAGATTCATTAAATTAACCACCCTCCGTCAAAGGGGGAATGAGGTGAGTGGTGTGGCACAAGAGTTCTGGACCTTGTCGGTGGGGTTGGGATATAATGATGAGGCCTTGAAAGACTTTTTTAACGTCTGTTTAGACAACCCCGTTCAGGAGAGGGAAAAGAATGAGCTGGAGCCTTGGATTTTTTTGGGGTTCATACTATACCTGCAAAATCGGTCTCTCTCACTGGGATTGCCGACCCTAGACCGGTGTTTACAGACAGGAGGACCACCAGCCCAGCGCCAAGGCACAAGTTGGCTGCCGGCACAGCGCCATGGCACAAGATGACAGACAACAAAGCCTTGTCCCTTCATCACGGTAATTGCACACCTGTTAATTGCACTCAGGTGTCTTCACTTTTATCGTCATTATCCTGTCCTGTCTATTAAAACCGGTGTGTTTTCTGTCTGTGTCATGGAGTCCTTATTTTCCGTCACCTGATTTCCTCGTGTTCCTTCGAGTTTCTTGTTTCCTGTTTGCTTGTTTCTGGACCGATTTTTGGTTATGACCCCCTGCTTGTTTTGATTCAGATTTTTGGATTACCCAATAAACACGCACTGCTCTTGGATCTCTCGTCTCCTGTGTCCCGATCGTTACAACAGTCCTTAACCTGAACGCTGAACGCGTGAAAGTGCTGTGAAACACAAGTGTCGCCTCAGAGTCATGTGTCTGTGTTGCAATTGTTCCTCAAACGCTCAAGGATACGTGTACATCAGATGTAATTGATTCTGTCAATCCACACAGTTCTCAGGCTGTGTGAGATGAATGACACTTGTCAAAATGAAAACGTATGGACTTTTCTATGCTTATTAGAGAGGAACCTGTCCTTGACCTCTTTCTGGCTAATGGAGACACAGAGGCATTTGTCCCCTTTATCATCTGCAGGCATTATCATTATACGCATCACTATATGTCACTGAGAAGAGTGTGTGTTTGCATGTTCAGAGAGGGGGTCGATTCAGACCGTCCTGTCCCGTATTTAATCACAGCCACAGTGTGAGACTGACAGCCACAGCCTGCGGCCACGCATGAGAGGACAACCCCACCAAAACACCTCAATCACGCAGACAGAGAGATAGAAAGAGAGCATGTTTCATAAAGTGCCAAACCACTTAATATGCCTTTCCTCTTCAGTGAAACTACATGTCTCATGTTCAGGGAGTTAATATGGTTCTCCATTATCTGAATGTGATGGATTAATTCCACATTCATGTTGTGTCAGAATTATCGTAATTAAGAGATGACAACTCTGAGCGCTTTGAGTCTTATTAGTTTCCATGGCAGTGCTCACAGCCATCATAGATTCATGTGCGGTTTTGTTGTTGATGACAGCAAAATACTTTAAGACAAGAAGATTAAAGATCAAAGAATCAGCACGGTAGAAAAGTTTACAATTAATATTCGTATTAAAATAGTCACTTTTTTCCCCTGGATCATCGGACGGACATGATTAACACCGCAAGGCATACAGATAGAAAAACATGATAAACACACTGAGACAGACAGAAAAACATGATAAGCACTGTGAGAGAGAGACACTATAAACACACTGACAGACTGACGGACAGATAAACAGATATGAAACACATTACAAGACAAACAGATTTGATAAACACTGAGACGGCAGACAGAGAGACAGACAGATATACATAGAATCTAATGTCAGACTGTTTCATTCATCTCATCACTGTCTAATCATAATCAGTCTTACAGTAGGGGGTCCTCAGTGCAGCATCATATTATCATATGGTGTGTCACTTGCTGTGTGACAGTAGAGACATCAGTGAGATATATTTTGAGTTGTTTCATTGAGGCATGTGGTGGGCCGTGTTAATACAGGGGTTGCATGAAAAAGGCTGAATAATGAGGAGCAGGTGGCAGAGGGTCGGACTCGGGGCATTAACACGACAGATGGACACACAGCACTCCCTCACCGCTACATATGGACAGCAGGAGGACAAGCAGCTAATGGAGAAAACACACACACACACATATAAACACACAGAGACAGAAGAGAAAGGATCAATGCGCAAACTTGCTGCTTTCTGGACAGCAGATCTGTCTGAATCAGCTCATGAATATTCATGCATAGACTTTATCGAGGTGAGGGGGGTTTTGGGGGAAGGGTGTCCCACCTGTGACAGCACAGGAAAGAAAAGGGAGGGAGTGACGGAGCGTGACTGTGTGAGACAGAGGAAGAAGAGGATGAGGATGAAAGAGAAATAAAACCCCACAGAATTCAAGGTAGCATATAAATGTGACTGAGCACATGCGCATCAAATAAATGAATAAATAAGCACAGAAAATGCTTGCCATATCTTTTGTTGTTAACGTCCAAGGCCATGAGTCCAATTCCACGACTTTAATATTAGCAAAGAACAAAACTAAGAAGATTCAAATAAATACATGAATCTAACAACATTTAATACATATAAGGGTGGATTGTGCTGAACGCATTATGTTTTGTGGGATGAATCAATGGCTGCTGAGCTATTGAAATTCAAGAGACACTAAGAGACCAAGCACTCAAACCAAAAGAAAAAGCCTGTTGAGAGGTTTCCAAGTAAGATATATAAGAAACATATGAATAAACTACTGTTTAAAACTGTGGATTTGGTAGGATATTTGAATGTTTTTGAAAGAAGTCTCGTGTTCATCAAGGTTGCAGTTATTTGATCAATATTGTGCAATTCAAAACAACTCTTTTCTATACATATATATTTTAATATGTATTGTACTTCTGTGATGCAGAGCTGAATTTTCAGCACCATTACTCCAGTCTTTGATTTAATCAATTACATTTAAAATAAACGAAAACAAGAGCATTTATTTGAAACAGAAATCTTCTGTAACATTGCAAATGTCTTTATGATCGATTTAACTCTTCCTTGCTGGATTAAGAATTTTGTATCGTAAACAATTTCGATACTGGGTTGCCTCTCCACTTGATGTCCAATGTTAAATCTGGATTTTGAAGCAAAACCGTTTAAGAAACATCCTCTAAGCAAGTATGCAGAACATTCTTACAGACTCCAATAGTGACCGTCTTTTTACTGAGGAGGGTGTAATAATCTGATTGGTTAATTACAGGGGGGGGGGGGAAGAGTACTTTATGTTCTGCTTGATAAAAATCATGGTTACCCAAACCCAGTATTTCCTTAGTATGAATTCTGTATGCGTTCTGATGTTTTCTGGACAAATATTTCCTTTGTCCTGGGATAAAATGAGTCATTTGTCACATGCAGCTGCGACAATTGTGGAAAAGGTTCATTTTGACAGAACTGCAGTTCATTATACAAGTACCAGATTAACTCCTCATGCATCTGCACGCAGACTTTAATATGTTCTTGTGCAATCTCACTCCACCTTCTGAAAGCGAATAAGAGCTTTTCATTGTGGGAACAAGAAATCTGAGTCCAGGAAACAGGCCAAGCAGGAGTCATTAACAAGCGCCCACAGAGAGAGGAGAATGTGTAAATTATACAGCAAGCTTGTTTCTCACTGTGCTAATACACTAGGGGCTAAATGTTTGAGTCCATGACCTGTTAGCACATGTAGACAGAAGTGTATCATAGGATGGGTTCGGGACAACACAATTACTTGCTATAATTTTCCAAAAGGCTTTCATCTGAATTCATTTCCTCCACACCGTTGTTTAATGTGCCAGTTTTTGGTGTTTAGGGCAACCTAAGTGTAAGACACAAAGCTCTGGCACTTCTAAATAAAGTTTAAGACAGTCTGTAAAAACATAAATGGCCCCATTTAGCTGTAAAACAGGGTGATTAAAATGCCTCGTACCTTGTACATTGACGGCTGACCCATGTGTAACTTTAGATGGGAATCTCTCTTACCTTTGATAGACCTCCAACATCCAGGTAGAAGCAGATGAGAAAGACATTCCAGGCCACCCACAGCGCTGTCCACACAGTATACTGTCAACAAGATGGACAATCATTACTCCAACAATTCATTCCAACATTCACACATAGGCTAAACTGGCATGGACACATTTACTGTTGCTCAATTAAGCTTCACGGACAAAATCCACCCATTTCAATGGGAATCTGCACATTTGGCAATTTGGTGTGAGGATGGAAAACATCCCAAAGCAGATTTCTCTCATGTTCAAGTTGATCTTATGAATTTGCAGAGCTGACCAACCTGAAAGCTGATTTGTTTGAAAGTGACTTCTGTGTGAGCTGTACTTTTTACATCTTCACACTATTGACAATTGACAATGTGTTTATTTTGCCCACTAAATTTCAATGAAACATCGCTAATGTGGCCACAGTATTAGAAACTTCAGTAAAATATACGACACAAATGCACTTTGTTAATGTGAAAGAAAAAAAAAAAACTATTGTTTTTTCTCAGGTATTTTACCGGTGTTTTAGGGTTAAAGGAAAAGCTTATAAACTTGACAGAAAACGTAATTTTCTGCCAGGACATTTTCCATTTTTCTATAGATTTTTTTCCCCCGTAAACTGTATGTTATGATACATAACATACAGCCCTAAAGGCATTGTTGACTGAAAAAAATACACGTGGTTATATTATTTACTTACCATCCTGTCATTACAAACCTTTATGACTTTATTAGTTTCTGCTTTTGTTCATACAATGGTAACACTTTATAATAACTGCACACTATTAATCATTAATTAAGCATTAGTAAACAGATAATTCATAATTTATAAAGCATTAATAGACAGTAATAAACAGTTTATAAATACAGATATAAATGCTTTATTCTTGATTTAAAAGCATATCTATAATGTGTTTAATAATTGTATTTTCATACTTTATTCATGATCAATTTATCATTTCTCAATGAAATATAGCATTATTTACAAACCAGTTATTTAGGAGTTGCCAGTGATTCATAAGATCACAAGAAATGTAGTAAATTCAGGTAGTTATAAAGCATTTAGTAGTGGTCAGTTAACTATTTATGTGAGCTCATCTAAAGTGAGGACTAGTTATGCCTTGTAAAGCATTTATAAAGGATATTTAAAGGCTCAGTTATCTTCTAAACAAAAAACCGAAACAAACACAACACAAGTGATACAGAACATATAAATATTAACAGCCTTTAAATCTTATTTGTAAAAGCTTTACAAGGCATAAATAGTTCTCACTTTAGATGAGCTCACAAAATAATTAACTAACAACTACATATGTTTAATAACTACCTGAATTAACCCTGAATTACAGTAGATAACAGTAAATTACTATAAGTAACTATTACTATATGTCTGAATAAAAAGATGTATGAATGCACATTTAAATAGTTTATTAGTCATTTACTTACAATTTCTAAGTGATCTTATGAACCACTGACAACTCCTTAATAAATGGTGTGTAAATAATGCAATACTTAATTTAGAAATTATAAATTGATCATTAATAAAGTATGAAAAAACAATTATTAAATACATTATAGATATGCTTTTAAATCAGGTATAAAGCATTTATATCTGTATTTATAAAGGGCTTATAAATGTCTATTAATGCTTTATAAATGATGAACTGTTTCCTAATGCTTAACTAATGATTAATAGCATGCAGTTATTATAAAGTGTTACTCATACAATGAAAGAGATCTAAACACAACTTTTGGACCCCATTGACACTCTCTAATACAGACAAAACATTTTCATCTCTTTTAAGTGCTCCACAGAGGAATAAATGACAAAATATTCATATCACATCACATTATTTCAGTAAAACCATTCAGTATAGTATCAAAGTACCATGGTATTACCACCAGATACTATCACTGTACCACTTTATTACCAGGGACAGCTGGCAACTACCCATCTAGAACAAGTGAAAACTCAAGCCGTTTCAGTAGCCGTAACATCAGAGCTGTTATATATGGAAAACAGAAGTTGAGTAGATGCTTGAAAACACTGGCATTGAGCATGTGTGTATTAAGGGTTCAGTCTTGAGAAAAGCACTGTTCTTTTACACAGGCTCTTATCGTTCATCTCCAGATTTGAATCTTTCTTTGTTCTGATTCGATCTTCTTTTTATAGCAGACCTAGCCGTTTGTACTGTTGTTTACCACACACAAACCCAATCAATTAGGATTTTACCAGCCTTTAAATCCCATTGAAATGCTAATCTGAATTAGCGCTCCAACAGCTTCATATTCTGTTCCTAAACTCTAAGATTCAGTTAACCCGTTGACTTCCATTGTACGTACTTTACTGTAAATGGCAGGTCAGCAAGACTAAGGCTTTAATATGTCTGTCTCTCAGAAGACGAATGTCTTGAAGGGAGATGATGCACCTCAGACAGCATGATTCACATGTCAAATCACCGTTATATGGGGACTGGTGTGATTTTATGCTGCTGTGAAGCAGAATGAGTCTTTATAACACGTGACAGGGACTCAAGCCTGAGCAATACTCCTCACCATTCCCAGGAGTCTCAGCACCGCAAGTCTTGTTTCAGGCTCATCTCTCGCTCTTCAACGCTTTCTCACGCCTTTGTCTATTCTTGGCTTCTCAACATTTTGTCACTTTGATTAACTTGATATTTCTCCTCTATTTCTTCTCTGTGAGAATTCAGTGTTTGACTTGAATTAGCATCACATTTTGGTGTAATCAAATGTGCAAATCTAATGTGTAATGAGCAACTCTTTAATTGATAATTTAAACATTACTGTGTACTCCCATTCAATGGCTTCAGAGTTTTTTACACATTAGAGGTAAAGTTATTACAGTTTTCTTGAAGACTAATATCTTAAAGACTTTATTATGTGGCTTGCAACCTAAGTTTGTTATATTCTGAGGCTATGCTTGTAGATAAGCGTCTGCATTGAATGCAAATGTGAGTGACTTTGTATAAAAGGGTTATATGTATGCTCATGTCCTTCTAAAATACATATTTAGCAGATAATCCCAATATAATATTTACAGTGTTTCTACTTCTGGCAATAAGAACAAAATGTCAATAACTCATCTTCTCAGTTTTATGTCTTATTATCTTTATATCAATTTCAATGCTATAGAGAATGAAAATGCCCCTAATATCAGCAAAACACTATAGTTAAATGCATATGAAAATAATGCAAATCATAATCAGATTGGAATACTAACTTAGTTTTAAGAGCATAATGAGCAATAAACAAAAGTGAACAACAACAGTATTCTGCATTGATACTGCAAGACTTTTTTTTTTCACAGCCTCTAGTTACTATATTTGAATGAATAAATAAAAGTAACCATATTTAATTCCATTTTGTTTAAAACTTATGTGACTTCTGACAGTCTGATTAAATAATGAATCAAAATAGATATTTTACTGTGGCTGATGTTACTTCTAGCTCATTTACATTCTTCTAAACAAAGTATACATATTTTTGTACATTTAGTTGGCTATATAATTTTTTCGAAACGTAGAACATTTTTAAACTGTGCATAGTATGTAACATTCCGATATCAATTGTAAATTATAATGCAGCAATAGTAAAAATAGTCTTTTATGCTAATTCAAACACAGCCCTGATGTAAACCAAAGACTCTTGGTTATGAAAAATACAAATAACAATTCTGTATGAATATGAACATGAATTCCAAAAATAGCATGCTTCCCGTCTCATCAAAAGAACTAAAGGCTTGATAATCCTGTTGAAGTTGAAGTGAAGCTGCATCATGGGTTGACCCAGTGAGGAACTGAAGGGAGCTGGACTCTAATCATTTAATGCATGCTAATTAGTTGCAGATTTAGGAGATTAAAATGCCATACAATTTGTCAAAGTTTAAGGCTAGTCCAGTCTCTGCACTCTATATTTTTCAATGGAAGGCCATTTCTGTCACAGAATAACAAAAAAGTAATTGCAACAATTTAAAGCACAATTATGACTTTATTTACACATTTCTTTTTTCCCACCACAGAAAAAAAAAAGTAGCCTAACTATGACATTTTAATTTCAGAATACTGTTTTTTTCCTCTCAGTTGTTAGTTTCTATCTCACAGTTAAGAGTTATATACTCAAAACTCTGAGGAAACAAATCTGAATTCAGGGATATAATCTTGTAAGAAAACAATTACTTTTTTAATTCCATGGCAGAAACAAGCTTCCATATTCATGAGATGAGAATCTAATGAGAATGACAACTGAGAATAAATTAAATCCAAGAGTAAAATATCCAAACTTCATTTCTTCCACTTTAATTTTTGTGATTAAAATGTGTCCAGAGAGATTTACAAGGTCATCATAGTGAAGATGAATTTAAAGCAGCACTTACCACCACAATGTAGCGAGGTCGATATTGAATAGTGCCAAACAAGCCCAGGATGACCACCAGGATGTGGAAGAAGTTTGCAAGGATAGGAGCCCACTGGTAGCCCAAGAAATCAAACACCTGCCTCTCTAGCGCCACCATCTGAGAGAGAGAGAAAGACATGAGAGGACATACTGTATATTTAGATGAATGATTCAGAAACCATTGGAATAAAGGTTTAAAGAATACCACGTTTTCTCATTATTGACTATTTCCAAAGAGAACTTTCTCCAAGCGCACTTTACCTGGTTCTGCATGTCCTCTGAATAAGAACAAAGACACTTGTTTTATCATCAAGCATCTTTAAGTGGCTCTTAAAACTCCCCACACTTGTTTTGATCATTCTAGCATGCATATACTCAAGAGTGTATCAGTCTACTAATGTGTGGAGCACAAGGGTGGCGATTCGCAGACAGGTCCCTGTGTCCCGCCGCCTCCTCCTGTGAGACTCGCTGCAAAGGGACGATTAATGAGATTACAGTGAAAGTGTGGTGCACGCTGTGAGCTGGCGAGCCAGTGACTGCCTACTGTGAGATGATGAAAGAGGAAAAGACATGGAAACCTGCACCGCTTGCAAAAGGAAATAATGTTGTGTGATAGATGGTAATGTCTAATTAAACAACCCTGTTGCTGCACTCATGTGTGCCAATTTAATGTCGAATAGAACGGAAGAGATTCAAATATTGTCAAATTCATCATATAAACTTTTGAAAATAAAATTGTTGTTTTGTTTTGTTTTCCTTTGGCATCTTTGGTGCCATTTATGGACCGTTTCTATTCCACAAAAAGGTTCTTTATAGTGTAAAAAAGGTTCTTTAGAATATTTAGAATATAAACTGTTTGCTGAAAAGTTATTAGTGGAACCATAAATGCTTCTTTTATGGCTTTTCCTGTGAAAAACACTTTTTTTAATCTTGGCTTTTAAGAGTGTTGGAGAAATAAAGATGACTACAGTGAGTTTGATAACTTGAGTGAGTTTGCCTACTACTTAAAGGCTATATTCTTGGGTTTAAGTGAATAGTTCACACATAGATGAACATTCTGTCATCATTTACTGAAAAAAAGAAGGGACACAAAAAGTCATGAGCCAAGTTTCCTTTCAAAGTTGCAAATTTAACTTGTGTGCAAAGTTGGAATGTCCAGCCCAATCTCACGGCAATTCGTACATATTTTATGAGTTGGCTAATTCATATGAATTCGTATAACCTCACTTGTACAAATTTAAACAATTTTTGATAAATGATACATATTTTAGAGTTGCTCAATTTGTACGAATTACCTACTCCTAACCCTACCCCTAAACTAGACAAATCGTTCTAAATCGTAAGGTCATACGATTTAGCCACCTCATAAAATACGTACAAACTGATTGTGAGATGATGTTGGAATATTGCATAAAACATTTGCAAACAAGCAACGTTTCCATCCAACGAGTCAAAGAGAACAAAATCGTCACTTCCCCAAAAAAACTGCCACTATATATCACTAAGAAAAGTAGGAGAAGCTACTGAACACAATAATTTTCCTATAAAATAAATAACTTGCACCTCAGAACGAGAAGACGAAACACAATGAATGCGGTTATTGCTTTCGGAGCTGGAACGCAGTCTTTAATAGTGCTGAGCGTCAATTATACAGAAATACTTTGATGACAAACTTTGCTCGGGCATTTATTAATGAACATACCAACATTTCAGATGCTGTGGAACAAGATCGGTCCGCTGGTTAGTCAGGATTTATCGTCCCACAGCGCAATGTCGCATGACATACAGTATTTGATGTGCTTGGAGGAATTTTATTATCAAAATGCATTTCCATCTCCCATTATTCACATTAACCCTTTTTCACACCAGTCAAAAACCACCACTTTTTTGTGAACTAAGGCATTTTTATTCAAAATTCAATGTTTCCATCAATCGTTTCTGATGCGACAATTAAAAAATGTGCATAAGAGCAGAGTGATGAAAACAGTTAGTTGACTGGAAAGTTTTTACTCTTGACTCTTGAATTTGCGCACTGAAACATGGTTGGTGAAGATAACAAAGCTGTCTTATAAATGATAATGATATACCAAATATGAATATGTGAAAATGTAAATGAGATTTAAAGGGTTAGTTCCCCCACAAATGAAAATTCTGTCACTTTCATGGCATTCCAAGCCTGTAAGACATTTGTTCATCCTGAGTTAAGATATTTTAAATTTAGATATTTTTGATGAAATCCGAGAGCTTTCTGGCCCTGCATAGATAGCAACACAACTGACATGTTCAAGGCCAACAAAGGTAGTAAGAATATTGTTAAAAAAATCCACGTGACATCAGTTGTTCAACCTTAATGTTATGAAGCTACGAGAATACTTTTTGTGTGCATCATAAAATTTGTGTAGATGAACAAGGTCTTTTGGATTTGGAATGAAATGAGGCAGAGTAATTAATGACACAATTTTCAATTTTGGGTGAACTACCCCTTTATGAACTACCAGCTAACAGTAAGATTTATATTTCAGTCTGTTCCTAAAAATATGATTTCAGTATGATTTCACAAGACATGGTATATACAGTGTACAAGCTGTATGGACTATTTTTAGACACATTTTGAAACTTTTCTGCTTTTAATGTATGGAAAAAAATCAGCATGAACATTCTTGAAAATATTTAGTGTTCTACACTCTTATAAAGGTCTTATAAAAATAAAGATTCCTTATTGGAATCAATTGTTTTAATTAAATGTTCTTTATAGTGGGAAAAGGTTTTTAAGATTAATAAAACTTCACAGTCCTGGCAGACACAATTAAGCATCTGCCATGATGGCTTGATCAGAGCCGAACATATTGGACAATGTGTGGAGCAGAGAGCAGGAGTGATCACACACACACACACACACACACACACACACACAGAAGTGTGGTGGGGGTGGATTGTGACAAAAAAGAAAGGGAGAGGGTGATGAATGAGGAGAGAATGAGTACAGATGAGAGTGGAAGAAAGGATACAATGAAGAAGATGAATTGATGGGGAAACAGACGAGTGGGATGTCACTGAAAACAAGTGACAAATGACAGAGAGAGGGAGAGAGAGAATAAAGGAGAAGAGTAGAGTGAAACTGACAGACAAAACTGAAGTCTGTCCCATTTGAATCAGCAACTGGGAAAGTTAGGACTTTCAAGCTAAAAGTTTGAGATGTAGTATGTCTAGGCGAAAATATAGAAATAATATTTGCGTAAAAAAGAAGAAGTTAATTTCACATTCAAATTTTTTTTTATTTTATTTATTTATTTTTTAATTATTTGTAAATTTGCTTCTTGAGTATTTTTTTTTTTTAATAAACAATCACACCATTTGTTTGTGTATATTAATTTTTAGGGCCACTCGGATTTTCTCTTTTTCCATTTAAATAGTCAACAGCAAAATAAGTGAAAGTGCCCCTATTACCTTTCATGTGTGTAACACAGCTCTAAGTGAAAGAAAAAAGTTTCCCTGATAACTGATGTCCACAACGCTGCTTTATTCCCTTAGTGACTTCAGCCAAAAATAAAAATTAAGAGCAAGTGTTAGTTATGGAGCAAGTTGTTTCATTTTTCAGAACAAGTCCAGGAACTTTTTTAAAGAAATGAAATTAAAAACCCTATCTTCCCAATCCAATTTTCAGTTCATGTTGACTAGGTTCCACTATTTCACATTTAGCACAGATTTTTAGTGCGCAGACTCTCACTCTCCAGTAAGAAACACTGAATATTGACCACTATCCAAGTGTAACATTCCCAACCCAATTTCCTGCCAGAGAGAGAGAAATCAAACTCTAACGACACACAGGAGGAAACACAACCGGACGACTGATCGCTTTAGTAACCGTCTGAGAAGCCAAAATTGGGAAAGACTGTTATTGGTGAGTGCTGGAATTAGGCTAATCAGGACTTTGGCAGGAGGTGTGATTGTGCTTGTGGAGTCCTGGAACAGTTTCAATGCTGGAGTCTGATTTCTGTCCAGGCTGTAGAGAAGAGTGCTGGGTTGGGTTTTGGGGTCGTCCCGGGGTATGAACAGATTAATGGAAGAAAATGTGGTCAGGTCAGCTGGGGCTGAGGGTACAGATCTCAAAGCGGAGAGATGGCATGTTTAGTGTTTCACGCATGCAAACAGCTAATGATGAAGGAGAGCGCACTCTCTTTCTCTCTCTCCTTGACTTGTGGGACTCATTAGCACGTGCAGGAATGGCTGAATGCTTTTAGAGGCTGAAAGATGAAGCAGAGGTTCCTGGCAAAGTATTCCGATCCCCATCATATCAGATTCACTCCCGCTCCTTAAACCAGCCATTTCCCCTAGATTAGCTTCAGCTAGCCCACAAATCAACTTGTGTAATGCGCCATTTTTGTATCTGATCGATTACCACGAGGCTGGGATCCGCTGCGGTAATCGTCTGTTTAAATTGGAGCTAATCCCATAAAGAGTGTGTGTAATGCTTCAAATCATTTGGAGAAGATGTTACGGCTGTGTCAGCGGGGGTGAAGCTGGGAATAAAGTCCAATAAGAGAAGGAAGGATGTTTTCCAGTTCTCTAAAGCCTAAGTTATAATCAAAAGAGCTTTTGTTCACCACTAATAAATCCACACAGCTACTTAGTAAACACTGGGGAGAAAAATCTTATTGTATAACCTTATTTTATACAGCAAGGATGAATTGAAATGAACAAAAGTGACATTAAAGACATTTACAATGTTACAAAAGATTTCAATTTCATATAAATGAGGGTTTCCACAAAATTATTAATCAGCACTGTTCAATTAATTAAGCAGCTGTTTTCAGCATAAGTAATAATAAATATTTCTGGAGCAGCAGATCAGAATATTATACTGATTTCTGAAGGATCATGTGACACTGAAGACTTCTACTTTTACTGTGTTTTCACGTGTTTCATTGCGAAAGTAGCATTAAAAAGTATAGTTGTAAACTATTCCAAAGCTATTCATGCACACACACACCACCCTCTGTGTTTCTGAACGATAGCGAGGGTGTGATTTCTGGTAATGACGGGTCACGGATCCATCTATCCATCCACTCCCCTCTCCCTCCTTCCTGACCAACATCAGAGAGATCAGCCTAACCCTCTTTTTCTGACCCATTCTTCCTACTGATAAAGAGGTGGCTGTTTTCCATCCTTGATAACAGGCCTGCTGTACAAACATCACTCAGACAGAGATAAAAGCAGAACATCTGAACAATTCCATGACCCTCCATTTTTTTTAACTTTCCCCTAGCTGGAAATATCCCGTTAAGTCATTTCTACCTCAGTCTCAGGCTGCCTCAGACCGCATGCGTATTTATGCATATTACAAATAAAAATAGCAAGAGCTGGCTGAAATCACCAGCTCCAATCTGATTGGCTGGCTTTACACAGCTTGTGGAATTAAGAGCGCCAGTGTCAGAAAACAAAAGAAGCTTAGAAAAAAAAAATTTGAAAACAAAAAAAGAAAAGGTCTCCTGAAATGTGCAGGCAACAAAATATTGCTGTATTGAATTTACAACATCTGCCAACACACAGACAGAATGTTTTAAAACAAAATGTTTAAAGCTAATGAACTGCAGTTGGTCACTTACTGTATTATGTTACAATTTAAAAGCATAGTTCCCCCCAAAATAAATTTTTTGTCATTGTCAAGATTTACCAAACCTGTATTAGGATCTTTCTTATGTTGAACACAAAAGAAGATATTTTGAAGAAAGTTGTGACACAAACTGTACCATTTGACCATTCGCAAACAACCGTACATACTTATTTACTGTTGCTATCTTTGATATGGTGACAAATTATAGGTTTGTTTGACTTTATGCGTGCAGCAAAGATCGGCTGCCACTTGACAAAAGCAATGCATTATGGTTAGAAAATTTGTCTGACTTTTATCAGCGCTGCAGCTGCCTTACGATCACATGTGCCATCAAAGTACCGCGAGAGTAAAACGAGACCAGCTGCCGAGGTCATGCGCTGCAGTTGCTCAAGATTGGCTGTGAAAGCCTTGATGATGACACACTTTATTTTCATTGGTTAGATTCTGTGATGACAACCGCGACAAGTGTTGCATGTTTATTCTAACAATTCAATTCCAATAATGCTCACAATTCTGTTTTTGTAACAGTAAAGCTTTGTAACAGTAAAAAAAGACACTGACAAAAGTATATATACCCACACTTTACTGGCATTAAAATAGTTGATGTCAAACTTTATTTATGTATTTATTTCTAAAAAAAAATTTTTTTTACAAATATTGCATTTATTTAACTTCATTTCAGTGTCACTACCAGGAGCAGAAAGTGTCCAACTTGAGTGGCTACTCTTGATAGCCGGTGGCAGGTTAGTGTATTTTATCTCAAACAATCCAAATATCTGGGTTCTGATTGGTCAGATCGCCTGTCAATCAAGCTCCAGCGAACGGTAAGTTGACTTCCATGTTTGGTTACCCATATTCTTTTGTGTTCAACAGATGAAAGAAACTTAAGCAGGTTTGAAACAACTTGAATGTGTCTAAATTACAGAATTTCATTTTTGCATGAACTATCCCTTTAACAAATGACAACTGACACACATGACAATTAGATGTCTTCCAAAAGCCTGAAAGCATCTGAACAGTGAGTACTTTCATTTTAAACACTAATATTGCTGTTCTGAACTAGATCCGTGGGAATTACTTCAAAAGCAAAGAAAAAGGACAAAATTATGTTTTATTTTACAGACCATAATAACACTGGAAAAAACTATTGTAATACATTCCCTTTGAAGCTAAATGCTACAGTTCGATTTTTCTCCAAGCCATAGCAAAACTGCAACAGCTGCCAGGATGTTTTTCATCAAAGTGTGTTGTAATTAAGTCTCTGTGGCATTCATCATTGTAAAATCCATCATAATTCATCATTATTTGCAGTAATTAACTGCTCCAAACACAGTCAGCTGTCCGGTTGATAAAGCCATTAATTAGACCATCACACAATGTGCGATTACAGCTTGTTCAACACAGTCAGCAGCTTTTAGCCAGTAAACTGTGTTCAGACCTGTGAACTCTGATCCAGTGAACATTAATGACATACTACAACATCTCTGCACTAAGGAGTTTTGCATATAAAAGACTAACACATACATCCAGTAACAGTAACATAGTGGGGGCTTGTTTAATGCTGTTAGTAAAGCCATCTATCCACGATGTGCATTGCATATACAAACATGCTCTCTCCCTTTCAAGCCCCAGCTCACTGAGGATTTACACAGTTCAGTGATCTCAGGGTCAGCAGGAAATCAATGAAGAACTGAACGAGCTGAAATGATAATGGATGTGCATCTGGAGGCCTGGAGATGTCTACAGGCTGTTTAGTTTCACATAACCAGACCTTTGACTATCAGCATAAGGTCTGGTCCACATTGCAGATAAGACCAGTGCATTTATACAGAAACAGACAATCTGACATTCAAAGGTCTATTCACACCAAAAAACCATAACTATATTGTTGTCTACAGCAAGTGACAAAAATAGTATGTTTATTAGAAGCGCACTGCAGTCTTTTAATGCTTTAGCTCTTTAAATTCACGTGGATTCTGACTGGCTTGCATGGTGTGCATAGATCTGAAAATGAGCTTGTTTATTTGCTACTAAATGCTTCAGACAAAGCTCTGAGTATTTTTCTCAAAAACACATTAAATGTACTAAAAACATATTTTTTTTCCTTTGCATTTTTGAAAATTTTCGTGTGCAGCCGACAAAATTATGAAAACGATCCCCATTCACATAGATCCACGAAAACAACTAAAAACCATGTATTTGAATGCCAGGCCAGTTGTTGGCGGTGTCAATTGTAAAATACACAAAGCATCTGGCACATAACAATAGACTGAACACATAATTTGTATGTGTCACAGCTTTCACAAATATGATTTATCGTAGTTCACACAGAGATGATAACGGTATTGTTTTCGAAAAAGTGCATGTCGAAATTTTCCAACATTTTGTGTTTTCAGTCGACCAAAATGTTGTGTAAACGCATGGACTAAACGCATAAAGTTTAAGTCAGGTTTTAAGATTAAAACTGTGTCATGTAAATGCACTTTAATCTATTTTTACGCTCCTCATCCAGTTTCTTGCGAGGCATGTTGCCTGTGCAGTTTTAACAATGCTAAGTTACCAAAAACACTGTAATACTGATTAACTAAAGTTATATAGTCCTTTTGTCTAACTGCACACATTGAAATTTAATTTCTAGAATTAGCAAATTTTAAATAAGCACATTTAACAAGCAGCAGATCATCTTTTTTTACTTTTTTTTCAGCAGTTTAACAATTCAGAGAGCTAAATCTGCACTGATCTGAATGTTCATATTTATCATCATCACTTCACTTAGTTGCATGCCCCTCCTCCTCGTTTTGCATATTAAAGCCATATCCTTCACAATAGCTTGATTCCTGCTGCATAATTTTGGGGGTTGCTATGGGAACCATTCCACTGGACAGCTCATAAAGGTGCTTCTATGGAGAGAGAGAGAGCACTCTGATCTCTGTATTCATTTTTATAATTGGTCTTTCAACAGTGAAGGTGAGACGAGGAGGAACGGAAAGTCAGCACACTCCACCCCCTGTTCCTCTCTAAGCCCCCCGGCACATACCATAAATCACACTCTACAATCAATAATTCACACATGCTCAAGGAGGGGGAGGAGGTCAAAGAGACAATTAGAGACAGATTCAGATAAAGGGAGGAGCATGTGCTGAGACAATGGTGACTAGGGAATCTCCCTTACATTTTTTTTTTCATTTTTGGGAGTACGTATTCTAGCATAACCACTCAAAACTCTGTCTCTCAATATCTCTATTCTGAAGAACTTTCTACACTTTTAAAACCCATCTGAGGCATTTCCTCTTCAAACAGGAAGTTTGGGTGGGGCATATCAAAGCCTGTAGGGTTTTGTTCTCCTCAGCCATTGAACATCGGTACATTGAAATTGTAAACTGATGTCTGAACAGTTACTACATTTTACAAGGAGCAAAGTGGGCTATAAAATATGAAGTCTGCATTTTAATCTGTATGAGGACATGAACAAATAAACTTCATCTCCAGAGTGGCTCTGAGTGTCACTCAGCAGCATTTTACAATTTGATGGAAACACACAGAAACTCAAAGGTTTTTTTTTATAACGCGCCAAAATAAAAACTTGTATTTACTTGAAGAAATTATTAAATATTCCTTTTATACAGCAGAAAGTAATTCTCAATATTATTGATAAATTGTATTACAACTATTACAACATTATTTACGGAATCGCACAATATCAACATTTTTAAATGGAAAACCTGAACTGTGCAACATTTTGTTTAGCGAAAATAAAATAAACTGCTACAGTTCCACTGGATCACATTTTTAAAGATTAAATCATTTTTAATCCATGTTTCACGCACGATCATAAAACACAGATTAAACAATTCAAAGGGTACTATTATGTTAAAACTGTTATGCATACAAAATTATATGAATTCAATAAATAGTTGTTTGACCAATAAAACTTAAAGGGCACCTATTATGCAAAACTCACTTTTGCATGTTGTTTGGACATAAATGTGTGTTGGCAGCGTGTGTATACGACCACACTATGGTATTTTTTAATCCCCATGAATCATAAGTAGTGTCTCACAGCTAACCAATCACAGAAGCTGTAAAGTGTGACATCACAATTTACCAGCCCCACCCACGACTGTTGACTGACACTGCTGTAATCTAACTGAGCATGGACCGCACACAATCTGCCATGTTTATCTTCATGCTAGAGCGTTTAAAAGCACCATTTAAGTAAGAACTGTTTTCTTATTACAGCTACATAAGTTATTCAGTTCAGAAGCAGTGAGTGACTTTCTGCTTTTATTCTATTGCTTGAGGCATATTAATAGCATAGACAGCAGTATGGGTACTGTATATTATGCTGCTTTCGTTTAATACACTGATTTAATATAAACATGCAATTTCTTTCCTAGATGTTTACCTTCACAAACATAACCGACTGCGTTTTTATTACTTATGCATGTTTCTGACATAAACTTGTGTGTGCGAAAGAGAACTTAGTTTAGTACTCACATGCCTTTTGCAGCCGATTTCTATACGTGTGCTTCAGATGTGTGCATTCAGACAAACGTAAATCAGACGTTAAAATTATATAGCTTTAAAATGCATTATTTGGGCACGATAGACATGATAATCAAAACCAAACAGATGTTTTTTAGCAGTTACAAGCTCTAAATATAGCTGTGTTCTGGAAAAGGGATGGGAAGCAGCAGTTTATTTGCATATAAAGAGACATGCACTAAAACAGTGTGTTTGTATTTTCATGCAAAATAGGCACTTTCAAAATGATGTAATAAATGATATGTGGGGTATAACCCTCACAGACACATTCTGGCTACACCTGAGACTTATATTACATATTGTAAAAAGAGGCATAATAGGTTTACAAAAGAATTAAGAAGTAAAACAAAGAATATTTTAAATAGAAAAAAATTTCTTTTTGGGGTTCTTTAAAGTCATATCACTGATAGTCATGATTGACAGATTAAACTTGTTTTTGTGGCTAACACTGTTAAGCTAATTGCCTGACTAGTATTTGCTAGACACAAACACATCTAGCACAATGTATTGTCCGAAATTGTGAAATAGTTGTAACTTTCCCCTCAAGAGCTCGTTTTCTCCCTCTCCTTCACTTCTGTAGAGTATCATATGATCAATCACCTTTCCCCTCAGAGCTATTGATCAGCATCTGGGTGTATGACTGGCCTGCTGTTGCACTCAATACAGGGGCTTCAGTATTTCAGAGCGCGGTCAATATTCATACTCAAGGCATCAATTGACCCTATTCAGGAACATCTTGTTGTGGACTCAGCACACAGGTGGTCTAAATCTGTTGTCACGGTTGAGTAATGGTCCAAAAAACCAAATGCACAACTTAGCTAAGCGTGCTAGCTTAGCCACAATGCTTTATTCACAAAGCAGTCAAAGTTAACCTGAGTCATCTATTCTAAATAAATGCTTTATATCGCTGATATCAGCAGCTGCACATGTGACTGGCCTTTCGTTTATACTTCAGTGTTTTATTCTAGGTGCATTTATTCCATTTAGCCCACTCTTGTCCTGAAGATGCTGTTTGTTGGCATTATAATCAATGTCAATGTTCTCCCAGACAGCACTCTTGTTTGTCAACTGGCCAATGTTCACAGTCAGAGGCTTGACACAATCAGTTTGCCACAGTCTGATGGGACTTCAGGAATGAGAGAGAGAAACAGAGCACTTCTTCTCCAGCTTAAGGTGCTGCACAAAACATTTCATCTGTAACTCAACACTGAAGCTCACCATGGGTGATCAGGATGCCAGTAAATGTAAATGGAGGTTCGAGGGCATCAGCTGGTTGTTTGCTCGCTGGTGGGATGTTGATAAAGCAGTGATTCATATGCACTGACACAGTGTTGACTGTACATGAATAAGCACAGATATGGAAATTAAAATCCATCATTGAGAATTTCTGGGAAATGAGAAAAACATAACATCTAACTCTTCCAAAATTTCCATTTGCTTCCACTTCCATTCAGTTATATATGAACTATTATGTGATTCAATGTTTCAACTCAGTACCTACAAACTTAAGGATGTTCCCTTAAGCCAAAAGTTTTCTTCAGTTTTGACACGAATGCTTGCCGTATGTGTACAAATAAAATCATAGCCTTTCGAAATACACTATTTGAACAGGCACTCGACACATGCACACTAGAAACATCTAGACACTTACATCTTTGTCTAGTGTCTGCGCTTTATCTGTTGAGAATTTATCAACATAAAATGTTTTCATATTTGTTTAAACTAGCGTCTCCAGTAGTTAGTTGCTGTTGTCGTTCCGTCTCTTCAGTTTCAACTGCGAAACAATGACACAGACCTGTGTTTCCATTTTGTGGACCAACTTATGTAAAAGGTAAAATCATTTTAAAAAATCAGGCTGCGTAAATACTGCATGTGTGTACTATGCTAATGACGCAATTCATGTCATATACACTGTAAGCATATCCTAGAGCATTCCTGGGGTTTTAGCAGGCAGTTCTCATGTAGGAGATTCAATAGGTTCAATTCAGTTCAATGGCTGAACATCACTGTATTTATGTATAAATATTGTTCATTTCAGTCAACAGATCTAATAACCAGTCTAAGGTCACGTTCTATTTTAAGGTCCAGTTCCCACAAATAACTATCTACTAACTATGGCTTTTGCATCAGTAAACTCCTAATTACTGCTTATGAATAGTTAATAAGGCAGTTGTTAAGTTTAGGTATTGGGCATGTAGAATATGTTCATGCAGAATGCAGGCCTTCCTGAGTGAAGCAGAAGCATTAGGTGGGAATGTGCTTGTGTGTGTGTGTGTGTGTGTGTGTGTGTGATCTTGTTTTTGTGACATATCAGGACACAACTCTGTATAATGACATGGGTATGACACAGGTATTACAAGGAGAGGGTGACTAATGAGGACATAACCCATGTCCCCATTTGTCAAAACGCTTATAAACCTTACAGAATTAGTTTTTTTGAGAAAGTAAAAATGCACAAAGTTTCCTGTGAGGGTTAGGGTTAAGTGTAGGGTTGGTGAAGGGCCATAGAATATACAGTTTCTACAGTATAAAAACCATTACACCTATGGGATGTCCCCACTTTTCTGATTGATTCCACTGACTTTTCTTTTCTGATTCATTCAACTAATTAACCTTAATAACAGCCTGAGTGCATTAATGAAAAGTTGTTAATGCAGAGTACACAGACTGTTTGTGAGTGAAAGAGAAAAGAAGTGGTGGCGTCCTTTGTTTTATAAATATTCATCTGCTTGTCTGGCTGGGGGATGCACATTGGGTGTTGGGCTGAATCATATGCAAATCAGCTGATAAACAGCGCCACACATCCCTGCCTTCATTTGTCTGGGAGATAGAGGCTGCCGCCAGGTCTCATAAAACCGTCGGGTGTTTCTGTCTCCCATAGCTGTCATGAAATAGCCAACAGGGGCAAATTAACCTTTACAGGAGGGCAAAAGGTTCCATCAACATAACCAGTGAACCCCTGTAGCCTCCTAATGACACCTCGTGAGCAAATTAAACCACAAATTACCCAGTCCTAACGTTTTTCCTGCCCTCCCGTGAGGGTCTTTGACTTTGCGGAGTCAACTGGTGCATGTTTCTGTGACTTCTTCTTTCCACTGGGAGTGCTGTTTGTTTAGATAATGTGGCTCTCAGTGGGGAGCTAAGAGTAAAAACACATGACATGTCAACTTTACTTCTGCATGCTGACTGGACCTCTATTAAGCATGTGTGTAGATTTCAGTGTGGGTTCAATATGAGTTAAGCTCATGTGACAGAATCAGTGACATGCTGTCGATTACCTCAGAAAATCATTTCATCTCGTCTGTCAGTTTGTAAAACCAAGCAAATAGCATTTACAGCAATGCACTTGTATGGTAAAGCTATAAGGCAAGGCTCCTGACTAGATACGCATTGTTTTAACAGAATAACCATAAGCAGGGTTAAGAACTAAGAAATTGTTACATTTTCTAAACAAGAAAAAAAATTCTAGAACCAAGTGATATTCCGATGGAACACCGTACTGAAATACATGTAAATATTAAATACTTCTAAATTTTTAGCAAAATGTAATATTTCAGTTTCAAATGGGCTACTGACTTTCAAAGTACTCAAATATCTAAAAAAAAGTACATTATTATGTACATAAATTAAATGTACAGTGGTTGATCTGGAAGCATTCTGGTTTTAAATTCCATGCTTAGCCACACGACTTACATTTACATTTTACATTTATTCATTTAGCTGACGCTTTTATCCAAAGCGATTTACAATTACTATATATGTCAGAGGTCGCACGCCTCTGGAGCAACGTGTCCCTGAGCAAGTGTCTTGCTCAGGGACACATTGGTGTCTCACAGTGGATTCGAACCCGGGTCTCTCACACCAATGGCATGTGTCTTATGAAACTGTGCCAACACCACCCTTAAAACATCATTTGTGCTGATCTGTGCAAAGTTATACTCAGTCTTTCAACTTCTATCATGACCATGTAAACAAGTAAAATATACAACTGTTGCATGATAAATGCAAGCCAGTGTTGGGAAAAGCTACTTTTAAAAGTAATAAATTACAATTTTGCGTTACTCCATAAAAACAAGTGACTAACGGCATTATGTTACTTTTTGTAATCTGGGCTGGGCTTGCTTTTTTTTTCTTTCTTCTTTATTAACAACAACAATATATATAATTGTATTCTTTTTTGGCAGCTGTAAAAGTCCTTTCAATGAAACGAATAAGCCTCAGGCTGAAGTAACTTGTGTTACATATTTGAAAAAGTGATGCTTCTAGTAAATTGAAAAAATAATGTGTTACTTTACTTTAAAAAGTAATCTGATTACATAACTTGCGGTACTAATAATGCATTTCCCCCAGCACTGATACATGCTTATCAAAAAGAAACTCAAAATAGAAAGATACATCTAAAAACAATTACTATGAAAATTCAATACAGTTATCAGATGTTACCTACCTATAATAGTGCCACCACTAAAGATAATTTGGAAGAACATAAGGGTTAACAACAAAAGTCTATGTTTGTGGTTTAAACCCCTCCATAATGCCATACCCCATAGACAACAAGTGTAAGTTTATCAATGTAAACAGTGTGTGGATAAATAGTTCCATCAATGTAAGTTTTTTTAATCTATATGTAAAGGGATCACAGACATTCAGGCCTGGATTTGATGTGTGTGTGTGTGTGTTTACGAGTCAGAAGTCAGAGAGTATCCTCCTCCTGACCTCATTACCGTATCTCTCCACAAGCCTCTCTGACATATAGAGGTCAAAGCCACAGCCATTTATTACCCACAGTCCATCAGTCACTCTCTCTATTCAGGGGTTGTCAAACACACACCAGTATGTGTGTCTTTTTTCTCTAGTCAACACACCACAAGTGTAACCCTCTTCCTCCTTTTGTGTCCAACAGAAGAAAGTGACTCACACTGGTTTAGAACAAGAGTTTCATTCTTTGGTGGTAAGTCAAAGATCAAAGTAAAAAAAAAAATCAAGCAGCTTGTTAACAAAAAACAAATCATTTTTAAATGCCTTTGCCTGGATACAGATTAAATTCCTCCCAGGTTAACCGTGAATCCCTGCAACATCTCAGAATTACAGTAAACTTTCCAAACACACAGTGATTTCCATGTCTATGTGGAGAATGTCTGTAGGAAAACGCCAGATGAACTCACCACCAGGGAGACTTTAAACCAGCTGCTGACAGTTTCATGAGCTTTTAAACAAACTCCTCGTCTATTACTGCTAGAGCAGAGATATGGAGGAGGAGGAACCAAACCAGATGTTCCTCAACAGCTACAGAGGGTCAAGTTCAAGACGGTTTCCATGTGTGTGTCTACCTGTGTTTCCCATGCTCCTCTCCTTGTCTTATCCGGCAGAAACAGGTGTGTACAGCTCTCACGAATGACACTGGATCAACAGCATCATCTCCAGTGTGTGGAATTGAGAAATGATGAGCCATTCAACACAAAGTAAGCTTGGACATGCAAACTATTCTGCCGTGATACTAGGACATTGCTTGGTGGCTGCTAAGGTTTTCTGCATAGTTTATTGGCCTCTCGAGTATAATATTTTGGTTAGGGATGCACCAATATTAAAGGACAGAAATGAAAAAGAAAAGGAAGTAGCGACAGCTCTTCCTTGACTATCCATAGACTATCGCAAAACTGATTCAATGATTGAAAGTCTAGCACGCATCATCAGAGAGGAGAATGTTGCTTCAATAAAGACTGAGCTTCCACTTTTATACAAAATTACATGGGCAAAAAATTAATAAAATATAATAAATAAAAATAAATCAATTGTAATAGTAATTTTTAAAAAAAAGTATACATCGAAAAATTGTCCACAATAAGATTAGTATCATTCATTTACAAAATATATTAAAACTGTTCAAAATTTGACACTTTTTCTTTATTTTCTGTAATTAAATTTCAAATAAAACACTAAAAACTAGAAAGTCAGTCACTTTAAATCCCACAAATTAATTGAATAAGCTTAAAAAAAAATATTTCTATTCATTTTTAGATTTGATAAATATCGCATTCAAATGATTGTGGTTTTAAAGGTTAACTTTAAGCTGGAAAGTTAGGTGGCATCAATTCATTATTCTAATATCGATTTTATTAAAAAAGCTCTAATATTGTCCAATAGCCAAATAGCACCAACACCAACATGTCTCCAGAATAAAACTCATGTGCTTCCTCCAGTGAAAATCTATGACATTTTTCATCTGTTTTATAATCTTGTGAAATTCATCTGATCACTTGAAAGTAATATCACCAATCTCCTCAACAAGCCACGGCGAGGAACGAATTAGTTTAGTTTAAGGGTTTCTTCAAATCTCTAAGTATGAGTACTACGTTTGTCTCAAGCACTACTAATAAATACTAGCATCAATCCACCAGCCATCCAATAAATTATTAATATTTCCAGTCAGCTTAAGAGAGTTTTGTGACATCTTTCCACTGAGAACAGCACGCATGAGAACAGCAGTAACTGCAGACTCGTTGGGGAAACTCTATGACATCAAGATAATAAGATCTCATAGCAAGACAGAGAGCAGGACTTCATCAAAGCGCAGGAATGTTTCCCTGAGGTGCCTGAAATGAAAGGAAGACGGACCCTGTCTAGCTCAGGGAGGGCCGGAGGTCTGACAGGAGCCGACGTGCAAACATGCATGTGGGCCGAAGTGTGTTACACCTCTGTCTTTAGAGGGCAGCAGGTGTCAGCGTGTTTTAATGCCCCTGTCAGAGAGGATTGTGGGAGGAATGGACAGCATTACACAAGCACTGTCACAGGTACCAGAAATAAAAGACGCGGCTACGGTGTCAAATTTGAATAACGTGCAATCAGTCTCCAGCAGCTGTTTAGCGGTGTGGGCGTTCAACGCATGTTTACATTGCCGTGGGATCAGTTCAGTTGTTGAGACTGGGATTGGTGGATGGGGGGGGAGGCTGACTGAAACAATGCAAAAAGCAGCTGCAAGACTTTCCACATGGAAATGAGGACACCAGCAACCCACTGCCAATATAACATTTCACTGACAAACAACTTCTACGAACACTTAAGCTAGGATGGAGTATCCGATGAACCAAAGCAAGCTGCAATAAAGATTAAGTGACAATTACAGTATAATAGCTTCTTGGAGAGACGAACATCTCTCTCTTTGACAGGAACATGGGTAGATCTAACTAATGACTCCTGCCAACTCTATCCAGAGTGTAAACAGATCAATTTAATGCCATGCTGTGGGGTCTACAGGGTCCTCGCTATGCACTTTTACATACTAAACTAGTGTTTAATAAGCATGCAAACAGTGTCAGCACAGTCAGATATTTATGGAAACTTCATTATGAAGGTCTTCTTTATGTTTTTCAGCTGTTATGAGCTGTTATGAGTTCCGGGCCGCAAAGGTCTGTATGCTTTGGAGGTTTTTTAATAGTATATTAATTATCTATGAAACTGTAGAAGTGGCAGATCTTTTCTTCAGTATAATGATGACCATATGAGTGAAACAGACGATCATAAAATGTAGATCAGGACTTGTTTTAATCCGTTGATTGGAATGTCAGCCTGCAGTCGATTGTAAGGACGTTTAAGTGGAATAGATGAATGGAGAAATCCAACATAGGTCGTTTCACTAAAAGTTTTTATAGTTTGACTAAAAAGTATGAGGTCAAAAAAAAAAAATGTAAGCATTCATTAGACCTATAAGATGCATATTGAAAATAAATTGGGTGAATTTTCATTTCATGCTGACTTAAGTAGTAGTGCAAATATTCTGATGTCACAAAATGACATCATGACCCAAATCGTAAATGGTTTTAGACAATTTAACTAGCAACACACCAGAAAAACAAAATGGCAAAATTAATTCATTTTTAATGTGGAAAATATGGTTTTATTGGCAATACTTTGGGCTAATTTTCTTGTCTTATTGTGGTGACAAGTCAACAAATGGTCAGATTTTAAATGTGAAAATGTTCTATATTAATATAATATTTATTACAACACTTTTGACATTGTGTTGTCACTGTCGTGAGAAACAGAAAACCTGATTAAAGAAAAACAACACAAAGTTGTTTTTAGCCCTGTATTCTGTTCTATCTCAGTGAAAAATCAGTGTAACAGTATGAGAAATGTTCATCTGTGTTGACTTAAGCAGTCCAAAAGCAAAAGCATTAAACTGCCCGTGAGAGTCTTTTCCAGCTCTGGGTTGTTTTATGGAGGGGCCAACCACTTAAACACATGTTCGACCTTAACTCAGATCAAGATAAAAGAGTTCAAGCACACACAGTGTTTAAACAATGTAACTCATGCATGTATCCAGCAACATAAACAAAAAGCAACAAACCAAAAGGCAACATATTAGGCTATAAATCAACCAGCTCACATATGTTGAGCAGTCATATTTGTCGGTGTGAAATGCACATTTATCAGAAAACAAACTCACCAACTGAAACGTGCACAGAAATATAAGGGTGCACCGTCCGCTGCAGCAGCCCATTGTGTTAAAGCTTGATAACGAGATCCTGAATATATGAGACTATCAGCAGAAAGTCCTCCACAAACACAGAGAAGCGCGTCAGTCTCTGTCCGACACAACACAAAGCTGCTCCGCTCCCATTGTTTCCAGCGGCGCTCAGTGAAACAAACGCAGATCACTACTGTCGCGCGAGGAGTGTGTGACACCCGGGTGTGAGTGAAGTGAAGTGCGAAGAAAGAGGGAGAGGAAGAAGAACGAGGGGGAGACGTGGTAAGGGGCGGGGGTCGCAGGCAGAGGGGGTGTATGTAAATCACAGTGGCTTGGTTTCACACACACGGACACAGGCTTTGTGAATAAACCACGGTGTGTGTGTGTGTGTGTGTGTGTGTGTGTGTGCTGATTCGAACCCAAGAAAAAAGCTGAAAAAATACCCAAGAACCACAGCATTCATGAAAATAACAACTTAAACCAAGCTAGGGCTGATTGTCTGGTTTATTCTGGGCTCACAGTCTGGCCAGTCAGCTGGTTCTTTTTTTGGCCAACAAACGGAAAGTGCCCAGACCCCTCTAAATCCAGCAAGCTGGGAGAGCACCTCAGACTAGCAAACAAGCACAGAAACCATATCTACAGACAACATCCCTAATGAGAAAAAATAAAAACCTATACCAAAAAAAACAACCTAAACCAACCTAAAACCTACACCAGCCAAAACCAGTTTTATCTGCAATCGGCTGTGATTGTCTTGATCAGCCCTGTAGACCACATAAAACTAGCCAACAAGCATAGAGTCATATCTAGAAACTGCATCCCTGCTGAGGGGGGAAAAACCTAAACCAGCCTACAGTTGTTTGCTGGTTTTATCTGGTTTGAGATGGTCTTCTTTATTAAGATCAACCGTGATTGTCGTGATCAGCCCTGGAGACCACATAAGACCAGTAAACAAGCATAGAATTAATATATAGAAACCATATCCCTGATGAGGGGGAAATAACATAAACCAGCCTAAAATGGTGTGCTGGTTTTATCTGGTTTAAGGTGGTTTTCTAAGCTAAGAAGATGAAAGTGCACCAAACCCCTCTGAAACACTTATATATCTAGAGAACACATCCCTGCTATTTAAAACAAACGAACATGTAAACCAGCCTCAGGTAGTGTGCTGGTCTGAAATGGTTTATGATGGGCTCTCAGGTTTAAAAAAAATGGTTTAAGATGGTCTTCTTTGTTAAGAAGCTGAAGTCCCCAAAACCCCATCTAAAACCAGCCTTCGTGATCAGCCATAAAAGCATATGTATAACAAGCATAGAAGTCATATCTAGAGCCCACAGCCCTGCTATAAAAACAAACAAAAATGTAAACCAGCCTAAGATGGTATGCTGGTCTTAGATGGTTTCCCAGGCAATTCAGATAAAAAAGATGCGTAAAATCAAGTGGTCACCCTTGACATTAGGCTTAAGCAGGGGGTTACAGAACATGTTTTGATTATTATGAGGGAAGATATATTTTATGTGATCTTTATTATTATTTAATTGTTTATTAATTCATTTGACAGTGATGGTGACTAGCAGGCTCCCACAGTAACTACAGTATTTATTACACTGATATTTTTTTGTATCGTGTGCGGAGTGATAAATGGCATTGGTTGAGATATTTCATCATCACGAATGTTGGACAGCAAATGCAGTCTGTATCTACAGTTATTATAGTTATTATGAGGTGTGCACTCTAGGATGTTCGCCTCATTGAAGTCTATTGTCAAGTCCAAGGCGCCATCTGCTGGTCGCGTATCACAACTATATCCTAACTTGTCACTTTTGACAATTTGTCACAAGCAAGTTATCATTTTTCACCAGAGTAACTTGTAAGCAGGGGCGCTGCACAAGATCCCGGGCCCTATACATAGGCAGTCTATGGGCCCCCCTTCCCTTGAAAATATATATTCCAGACTTTTCAAGGGCCCCTCTCTTCCTTTGGGGCCCTGGTAATCAGTACTGGTTTTACCCCCAGTCCAGCGCCCCTGCTTGTAAGCATAATATTTTCCTGACAATTTTTACTGTAATATACTGTTGTTGTTTTTTTGGTTGACACTTAAATCTACTGTATGATAATGAGTTACAATGCAAATAAATGAAGCATTGCAGTCAGTGCAGAGCCTAATGAAGGATTTATTCTTTGTTGATTTGACTGGTCAAATTTCCTGTTGCAGTTATATACATACAAAGGATGACTATAGAGCAATATACACAATAACAAGCATAACTCTTTTATCAATACATAACTATTGTAAATGTTCAGTCTTTTCAGAGAGACACTGCATTGACTTACTGATAAGTTCAACTGCCTAAAGCTATATTGCTCTTTCACCCTTCATATTCAGACCCATATTTATTGACATGATAAACAAGGGCTTCCATTGCCAAACCTCTGTAAATAACACCCACATTAATGCTGAAGTTAAAGTTGATAATATCACTTGTTCTTTGCTAACCCTTGTCTTCTATCCATGACAGCTGTGGCTCATGTGCTGATCCATTATAGAAAAGCGGTTCCTCCCCCGTGCTGCTCTGCTCTTTCCTCTCTGAACATGAAGAAGAGTGATGAATCTTTTACAGTTTAAGCATGCATTGCCATGGAACACTTCACTTCTCATTACATCACTTCTGCTTCCTCTCTTAAAAGCTTCCCTCCTCCCTGTCACACACACACACACACACACACACACATGCTCAAACACAAACCGCTATAAATAGTTTTTGGTGATATTTTTAGATGAGAGAACTGCAAGTACTGTTTTTTTGAAGAACATTATTCTTTTGCAAAAATGTAATTTGTATGAAGATTTGTTAGTAATTCTGGTTTGGACATTTTATGTCCAAAATTTTATTGGACATTTGTGCACTTTGTTTGTTTGCTATAATCTTTTATTTCAGTTTTATAAGTTTAATGTTTTTATTGAAAACATTATTCTCTTGTACATGTTACATTTAAATGTTCAAGATTGTTAAAGAATATAAATAATGACTTGCAAAATAAGACATCTGTACACTATTATTTGTTTGTTTTAAATTGTTTTAATATGTTTTCACTGAAGAATATTCTTTGGTAAATATATGATTTAAAGAAATTCAAAATGTTTTGCTAAATTAGATGATGTATTTGTACACTTTATTAGTTTATTTTAAATGCCTGTTTCTTTGTTTGTTAAGATGTTGTTTATATTTAGTTAATAACATTTTTGCTTTGTTTTAGTTTCTTACAAATTCCTTTGTAAATATTTGATTTTAATGTACAACGATTATCTTTTAATATTAACCATTGCTTGCAAAAGTTGGGGAGACATTTGTGCTTTATTCATTTATTTATTAGTTTGTTTGTAATCACTATTATTGATGTTTATTTCTAAGTTTATTTGTTGTTCTTTTTTAGTTTGTTATCTTTAACGAAAATTACTCTTTTAATATTAATTTGGTAACACTTTACTTAAAGTTTTTATGCATAATGCAGTACAAATGTTTTCATAATGTACAATATAATGCATTTATTCTTTTCATAAATAATTGTAACCTAAATTAAAATGCATTATAATATTATAGGTTTGTTTTTCATGTGTTTAAATGCATTACTATACCTTTTTTAAAGGTGTAACAACGAATATAGAGAATGGGCAACTATAATGTATTATAACTGTAGTTACAATTATTCATGAGATCATATTTAATGCATAATTAATGCATTAAAACATTATATTGCATTATATATAAAGGCTTTAGGTAAAGTGATACCATTCATTTTAATGTAATCATGTAAAACAAATATTTACAATGACTTGCAAATTTGATAAGGAATTCATTCATTCGTTCATTTATTTTTATATATTTATATTTTAAAGTTTTGGTGAAGTCCCACGATCATAAAAGATCTGTGATACATTATACAGTGATAATGTCTATTTTACTGGATGTTGCCCAAATACTGTATAAATCACCAATGTTTTTACTAAATTTACTAAAACCAATAAAAAATTTAAAAAAAAAGTTTTTTTATTAATTTAACTAAAAAGAGAATCCAAAGATAATAAAATAAGATCATAAAGAAATACAAATAAAATAAATAATACATATTTTAGAGCTATTTAGGTAACACTTTACATTAGAGTTACCATGTTATTTACACTAAATTCAATATATCACAATAGCGATAACAATTTGTAGTTATAAGCTGCTTCATAAAGTAATCACGTTGTTCATTAGTCTTACCCACTTACGTGTACTGATTAATGCTGTAATTACATTGGAGCATGAACACTTATGTAAAGTGTGGCATGCAGCTATTATTTGATTAAAACTATTGATTTCTACAGTGCACATTACAAGAAAGGGTTGTATTCCGGTGGAGGCAATACAATATAATACAACTTTATTAATCCCAGAGGTGCCATGTAGTTTCAGGCATAGCACAAGCAGACACTGAGACATGCAACTGAAGAACTAAAAGCCATATGGTAAGAGTAAGAGAGATAATTGATAAGAAATGAAATTATTTCCTATGAAATATACAGTGTTAAAGAGATATAGAATATTTAATACAATGTGAACTATGCAATAATGTAAAGAGGAATAACAATCAGAACCAGAATAAGGTATGAGATATATATGTGCAGTGTTCAGTGTCCTGTCTGAGCTCTCAAACTGTGTATTATTAGTGGGGTCAATGTTTTTTGAAGCAAGTCTTTTTGCAGGTTCACCAGTAGGTGGCGACTGTTCAACCCGTTTGATTAAGAAATACACATACTGTACATTATTGTTTCTCCTCTATGCCCCACCTTCGGAAACGCCTTGTTTTTTACAAGGTTCATCAGTCTGAAAAGTGAAGTGTGCTCTGATTGGTCAGCTATCCAGTGCGTTGTGATTGGCCGAATACCTCAAGCGTGTGACAGAAATGTTACGCCCCTAAATATATTATGATCCCCTGTCCTATGCAAATCTTCCCACATCATGACGTAGAGATGTGGGGGCGTGTTAGAACGAAGCATTTTAGGGGGGCGTGGACGAGTCTCAACTTTGATAAAGAATATCTCTTTGGATTTGAGACTTTAGTCTTTGCAACTTTACAGATCTTCTTTATGCACCAAGAGCTTGTAACACTCTAAAGAGAAAGGAAACATTTAAAATTGAAATCGCATCATATGACCCCTTTAACAGGTAATATTTCAATCTAAAATCGAAGTCCCTCAAAAGTAACTTCTAGTTTATTAAACTGTTGTATAAAATCGTCCTTATGACTCCAGTTATTTCTTAGAAAAGCCCAAGTTGTCAATGCTTAGAACATGAAGTTATAAGTAGACTATTAAAATTAATTTTTAATCTAAACTAAGGAGACCGGGCCATGATCTTGATGTAAAGGCTATAAATGTCACAGTGCAAACCATTTAAAAATTAATTAAACGTGGGTTTTTACAAAATATCAAACATTTGATAGCTTTTTCTTTCTTTTTTCTTTCTTTTTTAGCCCACAGATATTGTTAATAGCCTAATGAATGATATGATAGCCTATTATAAACGTGTGACCACTCGATATTTATGAAACATTTCCGAAGTGTGCAGTTCAATCTTTAGGTTAAATTATTAGTCAACTTTTGTCTGAATGGTTGTTTATTTGCTTATTTAATATTTTTATAGGCTATAACTTGAAAAAAAAGTAATACTGCGATTTATGTTTAAATGATTTAAAGATTTAAGTTTTGTTTTGAACTAGGTATTAGAAACCAACATCACAGAACCATATAAAACACATTTGTGTAATTAGACTTTCAACTCCAAACCATATTGTGACAACTAGCCCCGCTCCACCCAATATCTAACCGCAATAAATGTAAATCTTAAATCTTTCAGAAATGTTCCAATGCACGGCCCAATCGCGTTAATGATGAATAGCATCGTTTTCCCATTGGGTGGCGCTGACGGAGGGATGAGTCTCATCACATGGTCCTTACATGGCTAGAGAAAGCCTCTGCGCTCTCGAAACTCAATCAGAGTAGGCGTCGGTGCGCGCGCTCCGCAGCAGATGAACTGAGAGCACGAGACCAGCCGTGATGCCCAGCTTGAGCCTGCAGCGGTGTGCGCCGGAGGAGAGCTGACGAGCCGCGGTTTGTCACACTACAAGTCTTCTGAAGGAGGATGGCAGGGATGCTGCGCGCCGCATCTCTCTCTCCGGCTCTGTGAGACAGCGCACGGTAAGCGCGCTTCATCCTCCCTCACTGACCATGCCAGCAAATGTTCAACTTTGAGCTGTTCTGTCTGGCATTCGGAGGCGTTTACGTGCTCTGCTCGGTGGGCTGTTGAACAGAACTTTATGAGACTCTTAGTAGCTGTGTCACTTATATAACTATGGTTCTCTATAGCCTAAATATGCAGTGTGGTTTCAGACTCTAGACGTCTGGCAGACAATAGTAGCCCGAGTCAGTCTAAAACACGATTAGGGGCTGTGCTGAGATCTTTTTCAGAAGACTGGAGATCATTCTGAGCTCATACTGATGTTCTTATTGATTCGGGATTTTCTTGAGAGGAGTGGTGTAGAGAAAGAAACAGTGCAGAGAGTCAATTAATAAGGGGGAGATGGTTTAAAGTGTGTCCTGAATGAGTGTTTTGAAATGAAATTTAGCTCGTCCTCTGGTACTGATAAAAAGAAAATACTAAAAAGAACCATGGTACAAGCAGCTTGTTTTTAGGACTATCTAGCCATTTCTGGTGCAAGTACTATATCAATACCATCATTTGTGATATGCTGCATGGTGCTTCCATGTGTTTGGGATGGAAACCATGTTATTTAGACATACCACCATGGTTTTATGTTCATTTACCATGGTATTTTGAATATGTGCCATTTGCTACCCTCTCTTACAAAAAGTACTGTGGCAGTACCGTGGTACAGTGATTGTAATACTTGGAAATATTTATACTTATTTCATTATAAATAATGGTATCCACAGTACATCCAAGAATACACAAAAACCATTGTATTTGTTTGCAAGTTATGTATTTTTGGATACATCTTCTCATATCTTGATACGTACAGTAATAACAGTACTAATATGTAATAATATCTGATGGCATTACTGCACCTAAGTACTGTTTGTGTAGGGGATATTATTTAATGTGGTTAATATTAATCCAGTGTGTCATTTATTTCTTTGCACCTGTGATTAAAAAAAGCACCTTTCATCATGTCTGCAGTTTGGGAGTGAAAGTGTTAAGTTATTTCTCCTGGCCCAGCAGGATAGACTTTATTAAAGCTAGAAAGTGACTTGTAGCGAGTGCTTATGCCCCCCAGTGCATGCTGACCGAGAAACTGTGCGAGTCGGTCCGATACAGTGAATATGGATGAATGAAATCCTCTTACACTGCAGCTCAGACTCACTGTGTGTGTGTGTGTGTGTGTGTGAGAGAGAGAGATATGCTGTCTATGGAGGGCTTAGTGACTGATGAACTGGCGTTTGCACCTTTTTGTGTTCATCTGTGTTGAGTCTAATGTCATCAGCAGAATAAAAATGTACATTTGATAATTAAGTTGCAGGATTATGCTTGTCTAAAGCTTTAGGACAGAAATCACCCATTCACATCTGATTTTGGTTATTAAATTCACCATCATTCGTCCACCCTGATATGTCTCAAAACTCAAAAACTCACAACTGTTTTCCTGTTGAAAACAAAGAATTATTATCAAAATATCAAAGCTGCCGATCATCACTGATGTTCAAGTTCAGCTGCATGATATTTTTGATGTATAAAATAATCGCGTTTAATCATCCAAATTAAAAGTTTTTGTGTTCGCATAATATGTTTTCTCTCTATATTTATTATGTATATATAAATACACACACATACAGTATATATATTTAAAAATATTAACATTTATGTCTATATTTATATTCATATAATTTATATAATAAATAAATAAACACACACATATATATATATATATATATATATATATATATATATATATATATATATATATATATATATATATAAACATAACCTATTTTTCTGAAATATATACATGCATATGTGTGTATTTATATACACATAATAAATATAGAGAGAAAACATATATTATGCGAACAAAAAACTTTTATTTTGGATGATTAATCGCGATTAATCGTTTGACAGCAGTAGTAAATATATAATAATCATAATTATTATTATTATTTACTAGAAAATCATAATTTGTTTTATAAATCTAAATTATTATTATTATAATTAGCACGTTAGGTCATTAGGTCATGTTATGTACTCTCAAATCAAATATTAGATACTAGTATTCAAAAACAGTTAGTTATTACACATATGGCATTACGTAGACTAGGATTGCCTACAAAAAAAATATATATATATATATATATATATAATTATATATATGCACATATATGCAATAAAGCCCACATGCAAACTGCAAAAACGACTGCAAAAATGGCATGACCTTTTAGAGCCCACTGTTTTGTTGCTTGACTCTTATATATTAAACATTCCACATCCTTACAGACTAGCTACAGTGGCTGCATTTTTAACCACATGACCGGAGTCTGTGTTGTGTGACGTGACAGACGGTCATGCTGTCACAGCAGGATGCAGAAACTCGCTCACTGTGGGTTCAGCTAAGTGTTTGAAAGGTGAACGAATGGGTCAGTTTGTATGCGATATATGCATTTGGTGTAGATGCTCTCCTACTTGTGCAGTGCACAGACAGGGTTTAATATGCACGCCGTGCACTCCTGCCACCGCTGATGTCAAAGTAGATTCAGGATCAAGTAACACTCGTATACGCTTCTGTATCTTAAGACAGGCATGAGCTGAGAGAGAGAGGGAGGGAAAAATGAATAGTCCCTATGGATTAGAGTGGAATATGTGTGACGGAGGGTAGAGGGAGGGTTTAAGGCACCACACTGTATGAAAATCCCTTAATAATTAACACTACACAGTGCACGAGGATAGAGGAAGGGTACAAACGGATGGAAAACCACTGTGTACATGATAGTTACGCAGAGTGGTCAACATGTTAACTAGAATGAATGAATTCTACTGAAAAGTGTTGGGGGATCTCCCAAAATGAATGAAACATGAAGCTCTTTAATGTGTCACCTTAAAGGGATGGTACAGTAAAAATGAAAACTGCATGTTGTTTTCAACCTGTATGACTAATATTCTTCTGTGAAACATAAAAAAGATATTTTGAGATATTTGAAATGTTTTTTTTTTCTTCATGTGGAAGTCAAATGGTCAGCAAAACAACTTGGTTACGTATATATCTTGTTTTACTCAGAAGAAAGCAAGCCATAAAGGTTTGGAATGACATGAAGTTTTCTTTTTTTCTTCTTTTTTTTTTTTTTTTTTGCTAAACTACTTGAACTAACTCTTTTATTCTTTTGGGTTCTTGAGTGGACTTCACTGTTTAGTTTGCGGTGCATTGTGTCATGAAGGACGTTCTGCATCCAAAGCACAAAGACACCCAGTGAGAGTGAGGTCAGCTTATCTGCACATGCTCCTTTGAAATTTGTCATGGCAACCGGCTGCGACGGGGTTTCCAAGGATTTTCCAGGAGCTCCCTTCGAAAGTTTGAAAGTTTGCGTCCACCATCTCGTCACGATGCCAGCGGTTACTTTCCGTGACGTCTTTGTCGAAGAGAAACATTCCATCTAATTCTAGTTCAGATAATTCAGGAAGTTCAGATAATTTGGCTTTTTCTGTGGGGGATTTACACATTTCTGAATGAATACTTAGGCACTATACTGTTTATCCGTCATCTTTGGCAATATTGCATTATTTGTAAGGTCTCAACAACACTGTAAAAAATGAATCTTCTCATTTTCCAGTTTAGGAAACCTTTTGAGTCTCAAATACCAAAAAAAAAATCTATTTTCTTGAAACTACACAAAAATCCTTGTCGGACCAACAAAATTACCCCAAATGTTGCCCCAGCTAGTCAAACACAGCTATCTGAACAAAGAATTTCATATTGTTGAAATGTTAAGGCTTTGTGAGTTCCCAGCATGCATTGCAGCGTGAATAAATTATGCAGTTACTGTTATAGCATTATTGTTTTGCTGTTTGCTGAGACAATGTTGTCTGCTTATTGGATTATCATAGCCTTTTCACCTTTGTCATTTGAAAACAAACATACATTTTTATGATGTGGAGACTTTTTAAACATTTCTTTTTGTTTCCAGAAAACAGAAAAAAATGAATTACCTCAATGACAGTAATTGTTGTTTCAGCTGCTGTGATAAGAATCTTTCTATTAGTAAAATAAAATATCTGGTAGTCAGAACTCAAAATAGTAAGCTTTTACAGACTTAAAAGTTCCAGTAACTTGAATTAAAAAAACTTTGTTGTCAGAACTTGAACAACTTAGCTGACGCAACTTAATAATTGTAGTTCTTCAAAACTTAAAAAATGAAGTTGATATCTTCAACTAAAAAGTTCTGTGCAGTCAGTTGCCTTGAAAATTTGAGCTGAACTAACTTCTTTCTTTTTAGTGTGTTTTCATTTTGCCATTATTTCATAATTCCATCATTTTTATTAGTTATTGGTGTTGGGTTCTGTAGATCTGTAGATTTTATTCATTTTATTTCAGTTTTCAGTTCAGTTTTAGTGTTAGTAATTCTAGTATGTTTATGATAAATAATATATATAATTTTCAGTTATTTTAGTATGTATATATATACATTTAGTTAACTATAATACCACTGTGAACTATCCTCTGCGCTCTATAGTGAACTATAGTGAACTATCCCTTTAAATGATCTATAATAATGTTTATTAAACAGACAGCAATCACATATTTAGGATTTTAGATGTCCTAATTTGTAATAGTTTATGAATAAAGCATTGAAATAATACCGTGTCCCCTCTATTGTCTAAGGCGCTTATGGCCTTGCTATTAATAATTTAGAATCATAATATAACCATTCAATGCTAAAATAGGTCCTTTTTTAAGGTTTAAAGTCGACATCAAATCAAAATGGACCATATTTGCTTGATTTATGCATGCCTCTGTTCTTATTATAACAATTTAAGACAAAATATTGAAAAGAAAATTTTTTTAGGATTAAAATGTGTTTAATGCTTCTTTACTCTTGTTTTTCAAAAAGCTGGTTTCTATTCAGATCTAAAAATCATCCCACAAGCGAAAGAAACCCTTATGTGGTGCCATTTAGAATCTATTTTTCACAAGAGTCTATTGGTTTCTGGGTTTTTAGAGCACCAGTACACAGATGGCTTTCTGTTTGAAACTTTTGAAAAAGTTCTCCTGCGGTATCAGGCTGAAAACCCCTTCTGGTTCCCTTCTGTTATTCACAGCTGAACCAGAGCGACCCGACCCGACCCGCATGCGTTTGGTACACTGACATCATCTTGTGTCTGCTGGGTGGAGAGGCGGTGACCCGAGGAACAGCCTCTCGTTGCATCGAGGCCGACAGAAAGTGAGATTCATGCTGCTGTTCCTCTCATCCAGGCAGACAGGAACCCCCTCGCTCTCGATTTCTCATCACTGGCTATCATATGGTCAGGAAATAGGAGTGGGCTGCACCAAACTCAATAGGCATTTAAGCACTTAGGTGTATTTCGGGGCCTGTTGTGATACGCATTAGACTAACAGGCTTCATCCATAACACTACACAATATTGATTCATTTCCTCAGGGCATAATAGCCTTTATCTATTTTCTCTCCTTATCACCTTTGTTGCCTAATCACTTTGACTGTTTGCTGCCATTAAAGTGCAAACACCATAATCTCTAAAGGGGACAAAAACTCTGTCAGTAAAGGGATAAAGCATTTGTGGTGTGTATTGGACATCATTTATATAACAGTGGCAAGGATTTAGTGACATTTCACTCTGTGGAAAAGTGTTTTGTGTTTATAATTGATAGTTCCTCCTTCTGAATCAGACATCAGTTGTGGTGATGCTACATGTGATGATTATTAACCAGAAGAGGAAACGGTGGACGTGTGTAGAGACAGACCAGTCCGACCGAAGGAACTTTTGTAAATGGTCGCAGCTAATGCATATTGACCTATTTTTTTCTGAGGATGGTCTGAGATCAGTTTTCCATGTCCTCTTTTGGCCCCCGCTGAGTCCTGGTTTCTGTAGCTCGCTATGGTAGTGCGCAACAGGAAAAGTGCAGCGTGCCTGTGAGCTGCAGAGCATCCGCCTAGAAAACACAGCAAACTCAGCCACAGATCTGAGAGAGAGAGAGAGAGAGAGGTTAAAGTGAAAGAAAGGAAGAGATTTTGGTGGTTGTGGAACATAGTTGACTATTGTTCAGTGCACAAAATATAACCCAAAATGTCAGACATTGCTTTGCAATGTACTGATGATAATAATAATATAGTATTCATATACAATAGAAACAAAAACAATAACTAAATAGTATAAGAAATTAGATATTAAGTAAAAATAAGAATTAAATATGAATAAAAATGATAATTCAGTTCCCGTTACACATTTAATTATGCATATGCAAATACTTTTAGCCAATATATTGTAAAAGCATGTTATTGTTTTTCTGTGGCTGCAACAAAGCTCAATATTCTAGGGGGCGCTAGAGAGCACATTGACACTTGAAGTAACTTTGGGGATGGTTACATAACAACAGTGTACTAAAAGAAAAAAAATCTTTCTTTGAAAAGTGTGACTTAGTGCATGGCAATATACCTGTTCAAATGGGAAACTGGATTGAATTACACACATGGTATGAACTTTTGAAAAATGGCCACAGACAGCATTATGAATTGAGAGGAGATCCCTGTTAACTGTATACACTTCTGACTAATGGTTCGAGAACTATTAATAACACACAACTAATTATTTAACTGTGCAAATAAACCAACTGTAAATGGACGTTAACAGAAGCAAGAGACGCTGAAGATGATCGCAAAGAGGAGAAAAATACTATAGCAGACAGAGCAAGATCACTTCACGATGTGCGAAATATTGGAAGAAAATCTTACATAATGAATTGGGGAAACTATCTTCAGAAAAGTTCAGATGGTATTTCTTTTCATCTTACCTACATTTAATGCAAATTAATGTAGTATTTTAAAGCGCAGCACTGCTTTGATTACAGCTTCAACCAAGGAAATGTCTATCGCTGCTGTTTCATAAGTGCCACCTGCTGGCAGCGAGTGGATTTGCTTCTCATTCAGCCGTTGACTGTTTCTGTTTCGTGGAGGTCCTATATTTTATGTAGCATGACTTCAAGGGGCAAGGGTCAAGCTGTTCTGTCTTTGCTTTACATTTTGAAATGATACTAATCTAATTTTCTATCAAATCTGCTCCTGCTATAATGTAGCAAGTTTGTTTGGATCATTGATTAAAGCACAGTTGTTCTATTTAAAAAAAGTAAGAGAAAAACTGTGGTAAACCGTGAAACAACCAGAATCCTAATCCACTGGTTCACATACAGATGACAATGTCCTTGAAACAACCCCGTACACATAAATCTGCAAATTAACTGATAATGCTGCATCATTTATAACAGTCAGATGAAGGCTATATCACTTTGTAAAGAAACACTAGACACCTGCACACACAGCCCTAGACAGAACACGTGATGCGTACCAAGTCACAGTTTTCCAAAATTTACCTTTTTGTAGTTTACATAGATAATGGTATAGTTTTCAAAAACATTAACTCTTTTAAAACTGTTTTCAAAAGCTTGTGTTTCAGGCCCCCAATACGCTGTTGTCATGTAAATGAAGGGCAAAATACATTTAGTTTCCTCTTTATGGTTGAAAACAGTGTCATATACAGTGGCGGCTCTTGACAATTTTATCAGGGGGCAATGTTTGCATGATTAATGAGAATTACTATTATAGTATTAATAAAAATCTCTAACAATAAATCTTTTGGCCTCCTTATGTTTCTATATACATTTCTAATTCGGCAGCAAATGAAGACTGAAGCCAGGATGTGATTTTCCAAAAAACATTTTACTTCAGTTTAAATCAGTTTAAATCAAGTCACATAAATCACTATTTACTCGCTTATACTCCACTGCTCATTTACAACAGTACTTAATTATATTACATAACTCACTTTATCTGCGCTGTGGTAACGTTTGCCATGATGTCGATCGAGTACGTCTGAATTTGAGTTGGTGCAGTTGTCCACTCAACTCTTGGACTATTCCGAGGCAGAACAAACAGTCTAGAAAGCTAGCGTAACACTGTGGCTGAATGTGAAAGAAAACAAATCCCTACCTTTCGCACTTTTGTGGTGCATCGCCCAGTCGCCCTAATGGAGAAACCACCCCTGGTCATATATATGAGGTGGGAAACATTCAAGTCAGTTTGGTTGAAGCAAGATATACCTTTTCTACATAAAAAAATTAAAAAATAAAAAATGAAAGGAGGAAAAAAGTGCATTACGTGAGTTTTTGCATTTTATGGCTTTAATTAATCAATTTTGAAGGTATTGTAAATTGAATCGTTACATGTTGTTTTAATAAACTGAGAAAACAAATCACTCATTTTATATAATTTACCATTAACAGAGATGCTGCATTAATTGCGTCCAATGTTTTCTTGTTTACACTGCATTATCCCTAAATGCATGTCCCACAATGCACCGCTCCACTGCAATCGGCACCAATTGAGAAACTGACAGCTTTACTAGATCAGCTTGATAATTTTAGCAGATTCTGTCGACCCCTTACATTTAAGCACTGTATTACTAACATAAGATGTTCCTCTCACCATTGCATGCAAAAACAACAGGATGTAGGCTATGACTTAGAAACAGGCTATGAATAAATCAAGTGTCTGGTTTCTATTTTGTAATGAAAATGCAGTTGAATGAAACCGTGGAGACCGAGATCAAGACATTGCCATGCTTATTTATAGTTTATTTACATTCACAATCTCGGTGCCGTCGCTTTGGCAAACGGCAACAGCATCCTTATCAAAACAACACCTACATGTTGTTGTGAGTCGCAACAGTCTGCAGTTTGCCAGGAGGTGGAAATCAGTTGTACTAGTTCAAAGAATCTGTGGTCTTACATATGAAGAAACACACGCTGACATGCAGGAACACGCTCACACACACACACACACACCCTTACTGTGCTGTCCTCTTTTACCAGTGTGTCATGTGAAGCAACGGCAGACACTAGTGCAAGTCTATTTTTAGCAAGTGCCTGTAAGACGCAAGCACATATGTTAAAATACCGCTTAGCGGAATAGCAGTGTTAGCTATCTTTGCAACTTGTTGCATTATCATAAACGAGACATGAATGTAACATATAGGGTAATATTTTGAATAGTACAAGGAATGTTTTGTCTGATTAATGTCTGTTTTTATGCACTTGCAGAATGTGTATACTTGACTTAGCTATGCTGCTAGTGTGTGATGCTTTTTCATGAATACTGTACAAATTAGTGTCCTGTTACTATTCTAATAAGCATTAGAAGCACAAATTATGTTTGTTGTTGTTGTTGTTGTAATAGCTATTAGATATGGTAGGCAAAATGCTGTCTAACATAACATTAAGCTAGCGTGAACTGTAGAAATCAAATACATTCAATTTCAGTATTACCGTAAAATGGTGATTTCGGCTCCCAGAAAAATCTTGAACCATATCCATCAAATAAAATAAATGCCAAAGTTGTATTGATATGCAGTGTTGTGTTATTTTAATATTGCTTATAAACTGCACAGAAAACAAATTGGAGTAACTCGCTTGAGGGTTGCTCTGAAATAATTTTCACTCAGAAATTGCTAGTAAATTTTAGAAACACTGAATTTAAAGTAGATTTATTTTTAGAAAGACTGAAATAAAATATTCCAGTAATCTTTACAGGTTTTAAAAATGATTAAAACTGAAAATGATTAATTTTCCTGTGTATTATAGTATTTATTAATATTATTCTTTTATTTTTATATTTTCAGTTAATTGTAATAAAGTTCATGTGCTTTTGTCATGTTTAAAAGTAAAGTGTATAATCTTCTATTAATAAATAATTTACAGTGTGTGTGTGTGTATACATATATACATACATATATACACACTGTATTTGATTTCATATTATTTAAGTTTTAATTGTAGTAATTTTACTTTCGGATTAAATTTATTTATTTCAGTTAGTTGACAAGGCAATATTAATTTTTTTGTTCATGTTTTAAGTTATTTTTTTTTTAATATTTCAATATTAGCTTCATATTAATTACTGAAAAAGGACAACTACTATTTTAGTTTTAGTTAACAATAACAACACTGATATTCAATGCTCTATATTAAAAACGAACTCAAAATAATAAATAAATAAATATAAAATAAATATTAGCTTGGTGGGAAGACAATTATATTTATTTATTTATTTATTTATTTATTGCAAATATGGCATTGGTGACTGAAACACTGCTCATACAACCCTGTTATTATAGTTTTTTTTTTTTTTTTTTTTTAGTTATCAAGCAATTATTTTCTTCATTTCAAACATTTCCAAAATTAGCTAGTCCCTTCTGAGTGACATCGTAATCGGCTAAATTGGTAACCAATAACCATTACTCATTCTGCCATTTTTTATTATTTTGTTTTTACTAGTGACCTTTTAATTTTAATGTATATTTAATTTGTATTGCAAGAAAATGACAGAATCACAAAAAATCATAACATAAACATTGTAACTCAAGATTTATAATGAATTTTAATAATGAATAAAGTTCATAAAATATTTAGCATGACCACCTGCTGTTGACAGTCTCAGCACCTTTTTACGTTTCTTTTTTTTTTTTTTTTGCAGTCATATTTTACACCCTACGCGTGGAATGAGCCTAATATAGGTCTGAGACTCTCAAAGAGACAGTACCGCAAGTGAGGCTTGTGCTAAAGTGACTGGAGGATGAGAGAGCTCTATTTCGGGAGTTTTCTTTGTTGAATTAATTTTGCTTATTTATGCATGCACCTCCATATGAAAGCGTCCCGCGGTCCCTGCTGGAACTGATGAGTTGTGGAGTGAGAGGAGTTTTAGCGCTTTCTTTCTCGCTCAAGCTCACTCTCTCTGTCTGATTCACTTCTCTCACGTCTTCTGCTCTTTCTACCCATTTTTCCTTCTCTCTTTCTTTCCAGATGAATGGAAAAGGTCACTAAAGTGTTGATTCCCAATGCGATTGTGTGCTTTATTGAACGTGACGACTAGATTTGTGTCGTATCGATTCCTCTGATCAATAGCTAGAGTGTTCTGAGAACTACGGAGGACTCTAATGAGATTGTTAGTTACCCAATTAGCCGCGAACAGCTTATGAATTATGCAAGCCGTTATGTTTGGCTGCCATATCAAGAATAAACTAAACACATTATTATCAGCCTGATTAGTGGTGCGCAAGATCAATGAATGTCAGTCTTCGTTATTGACTTCATGACTTCGAATGCGCCTCGACTTCATCGTAGTTTGCGCTAAACACTGTCTGTCCAATCAATGACTTTATATCAAATGACACTTTTATTTGACATAGACCTGACTTTTAATATATAAAAGCCTTCGGTTAGAGAATAAGATGAGGTTGTGCAACTGTTTAGTGAGAAAAGAGGTCAAGGAAAGATGAGCGGTTGGTCAAACTCGACTGGGACTACATTTTTCATAAGTCTGTCAGGCGTAAACCTGCTCCTGCTTTCAAGCTGCATAAAATCAATGAGTGCACCATTAACCTACGATTGCACCGCTTCACTTCACCGCTGCCCCCCATAGTTCATGACCGCATGCGAACACTGCCAAAAAGACAAACCAATCCAGAGCAGTTTGTGTATAGTAACTAATGTAGAAGGAAAATCAGACAAACACACATGTGTGACCCTTTGCCACAAAACCAGTCTTAATATTTCAAAATTGATATTAATACATCATCTGAAAGCTTAAAGCATCATCTGTTTGTTAGGAACGGACAATATATGGCTGAGATACAACTATTAGAAAACCTGGAATCTGAGGATGCAAAAAAAAAGTTATCTAAATTATCTTTTCCTACTCTGAGGAACGTTTGGTTAGACATATGCATAACCATGAGGTTGAAAATCAGCCGGAATTTGCTTTTAAGATCAAGGCTTTTTCTAAAAATCGAAATCTTTTTGAGGCTTGAGGTTTGAGGGATTTTTAGTGGGTGATTATTAAAGAAGCTCCCTTTGTCTTTTTGCTGCGTACTGTACACTTCAGACGTCTCACACGGCTGTTATGTATTATTCATGCGAGAATTATGTAACGGTGCCTACGTTGTGAAATGCCATAGACGATTCAGAGGAGTTTGTTAGGCATCAGGTTCACAGATCTGATGGTGGATGGAAAAGACAGTTATGCCACAGACAATCAAGCGTCACTCTGCTTTGTTCTCCCGCTGGAGAAGGAGTTGTGGAGCGGTGTGTTTTGTGTGTTTGATCACGATGTGTCCCGGTTGCAGTGGTGTGTGGGTGTGGGTTCGTGTGCTGATGTGGAGGCAGGGTGGAGGTTGCCTGCACCTTTGCAGAAGAAGGTGGAAAGTGGGTGAGTCATTCAAAATTAAACCACAAGAGCAAGAGAGGATTTGTGCGCTCTGGGGCTGCGCACACACACCTGATAATGCAGGTTAATTAATGATTAACCTGACATTTATGCATAATGAAATACCATTTACCTAAATTAAGAAATTCATAATCAAAAAACAGGTCAGACGACTGTCCAACTAAACCCTGATCTTTCAAACAAATAGTGTAAATCGCTCGATTTACTATTTATTTGTATTTTGATTTGATTCAGAAGCTTCTTAACTGAGAAGAAACAAGTCAGGAATAGAAACAGAAAACAAAAATATTTAAATGTATAATTATTAGTGTATATATTACATGATATGTATATGACACACACACACACACATAAACAGTCAATATTCTTAAAACATAAAAAACTAAATTAAACATAAAAAATGTAGCAATATAAATTATTAATACAACGTTTATAATGATTTTTAATAAAAGATTATAGATTTAATATTACACAAATCATATAAAGTTATATATAAAAGTATACTCTATTTTTTATGTAACAATAACAACATGTATATTATGATTTGTATATGTGAATAAAAATTATAATATATATATATATATATATATATATATATATATATATATATATATATATATATATATATATATATATATATATATATATATATATATATATATATATATATATATATATATATATATATAATTTTTAAAAATACTTTTATATATTCACATTATATACAAATCATTATATATAAATTGTTGTTATTGTTACATAAAAATATTCTGTAAATATAACAATAATTGGATAAAATAAAAATATGATAAAATAAAATAATAATAAAATAATATTTTAAAATAGAAATATTAAAAACAATATTTTTATGATTTTAATATAAAAAATCATACAAACTGAATTTATATTAATTTGTTAATGTAAAAATCATCATATATATGCATATGCATATATTGTTAAATATATATATATATATATATATATATATATATATATATATATATTATAATTTTTATTCACATACAAATCATTATATACATGTTGTTATTGTTACATAAAAAATAGAGTATACTTTGATACATAACTTTATATGATTTGTGTAATATTAAATATATAATATTTTATAAAAAAATGCATATATATTAAAAATTATATAAATTTAGTATTCATGGTTTTGTTTTATATTTTAGAGTCATAAAAATTGTGTTTTTAATAATTCTATTTTATTTTATTAATTCATATATTATATTATATTATATTATATTATATTATATTATATTATATTATATTATATTATATTATATTATATAGATTCATTATTTGAAGATTTTCTTGTGTAGGATCTGTGTTGTCAGTTGGCTGGATTCCGAATCAAAGCTTTGAGAAACGTTTCCCATCATCAGATTTCTCGTTCCTCACAGGACGTCTTATCATCTGTCATATCTCAGAGCTGAGAGCAGAGAAAAGGCGGTCCGCTTGTGAGGTGACCCCGTCAAAGTCACAGAGCAGGAGACGTGTCCCTACACACTGTGTGTCTGTCTGCGCACCGACCAAGACAAGAGCAGGGTGTGTTCCTCTGTCTGAAATAAAGGGCATGGAGACAGAACGAGAGATGAAATGAGTAAAAGAGCATTCGTAGCATGGGATCGCTTCTTTCTCTCTGCATGCAGGGCTCTTTTAGCACTCAGATTGCTTTCCGACGTCTGCGCTCTCCTCAGGGAAATACAGACGCAGAATCAGCGTATGAAGGAGAGCGGACACCGAGCCGCCTGATGGATTGGCTTGTGAGATGTGTCTCACTGTCTCTTTTTTGTGTGTGAAGCTGAGGCAGGCCACTAACGTTTATAAGGCAATATGAGTTTATGAAACCCCAGAGGTGTTGTAAATTAAATAAATAAATTGTCAGTCTGTGAAAGATGTTGTTAAGTCGCAAGCGCACTAGTGAGACCAACGGATTCTTAGTGAGCAGTATAATGTGTTTCTCAGGTTAAAGGATTGATTTACTCTAAACTTTCGTTTTGTATTCACAGTTTTCCAACCCCATATGACTTCTGTTCATCTTTGAAACACAATGGAAGATATTTTTAATTAAACATGAGAGGTTTCTGTCCCTTCCACCAAATCTTTGATGCCTCTAAAACTTTATAAAGACGTCTTAAAAGTAATCCCCAGGAATTGAGAGGTTTAATCACAAGAGGCCTGATTACTTTGTTTTAATTTTGCCTTTTATTCACAAATAAATATTGATCTGTGCACACAAATAGAGCTCATCAAATATGGTGAACATTCAGAAAAAAGGTACAAAAGTTGTGACTAGGGAAGTGCTTTTTAAAAAGGTTCACTTTTGTACCTTACAGTATGTAGCTCTAAAAGATGCTTCATTAGTACATTGAAGGTATATATCAATACCTAAAGAGTAAATAATTAGTACACAAATGGTAGATAAAAGTACCTTTCAAAAGGGTAGCACTGTAAGAATAGAAAGCTGTCTCTTTAAAAGATACACTTCTGGGGCCGGATTCACAAAACATTCTTAAGAAGAAATTTCTTCGTAACTGCCGTTTTCTTCTTATTTTTTACATTTAGAAAAGAGTTAAGAATATTTTGTTATTATCTTTTTTTCTTAAGATTGTTCTTAAAGGGATACTCCACCCCAAAATGAAGATTTTGTCATTAATCACTTACCCCCATGTCGGTCCAAACCCGTAAAAGCTTTGTTCGTCTTCAGAACACAATTTAAGATATTTTGAATAAAAACCGGGAGGCTTGTGACTGTCCCATTGACCGTAACTTTATGAAGCGACGAGGACACTTTTGGACGCAAATAAAACAAAAATAACGACTTTATTCAACAATCTTGTCACTTCATAATGTTACGGTTGAATCACTTCAAATTACCGACATGGGGGTAAGTGATTAATGACAACATTTTCATTTTGGGATGGAGTATCCCTTTAAGACTGAGAAGAGATGATGTCACCCCCCTCAGAGGACCCCAGATGATGCTAACCCTGCAACAACAAACAGAGCTAACAAATATTGCTACAAGTGTGACTGCATCATATAATAATGTCTGTTAATAATGTTCATCGTCTGGTTGACTACGTCTTGTATAAAATTTTCAGAAAATTCCTGATACTAATACTAAACATTGTAGAAACGTAATATTATGTAAAGTTGCTTTGTAATGATTTGTATCGTAAAAAGCGCTATAGAAATAAACTTGAATTGAATTGAATTGAATTGAATTGAATTAAGACAAAAACATAATAAGAATTCAAATTCTTGAAAAGAATCTTCTTAAAAATCATCGTAAATTACTTCTTAAATTTAGGACAGCCCCAGGTTTTTCTTAAATCCCAAACAGTAAGAATTATTGAATTTATTTATTGGGTTATTTCAAATTAATTGATATATTTAAGCATTACAACAACAGCAACATATAATAGATAGGAGGACTAGAGATGTGTGTGTGTTTTCTTATGTGACAGCGATGACTGTTAATGTAAACATGATCGGTCATCATTAGCCGATGTGTGACGCTACTTTTTGCTGACTTCAGAACTCAGTAGCAAGTCTAAAACGATTCAGATAGGGAGCTTTAATTGAATTCTTTTAATTTGATCTTATAAATATGACATAATCTTTGGCCGTATTCAGCACATATGAATGCACAGGACGCATTTGCTGTAGAAGCGCGGACTCAAATACCAGAAGCGTTCACGTTTGATGAGAGCGCAAAAACACAAAAATGAATGAAACATATGACTGCAGCATGAGACAGGCTATTTTAAAGTCCAGTAACTAATTATTAGCACTTTAAAAATAGGCCTACATATTAGTATTTAATTGGTGTATAGTAGTACCTTTTGAAAAGGTCCTGCCCCACAGACAGCTTGTACCTTCTTTCTGAGATTTCACAGAAGTTTAAACATGTGAGATTTAAAAGTTTATGGGTTTGGATCAACAAAAGGGGAGTAAATGTTCATTTTTTTATTTTTTTTGGATGAACTACCCCTTTAAATCGTCGTTCCTTGAAAATAAGTGATCCGTTTATCCAGGCCCGGCGCCACGAGGGGGCAAAAGGGGGCAATGCCCCCTCAGATCTGACTTGTGCCCCCTCTGTTTCATTTTTGTATTCATGGTTAAAAATAAATGGTAAACCTTTTGAGTTAAATAATAATTTAACCTTATCCCCGTGGGATTTAGAATGTTCAGTGTTGTGACTCGTGACATTACTGCCAGATTCAAACGTCTTTCGTGTTGGTTGGGGCTGAGCCAGATACGGACGAGCTCAACGCTGTCATATATCACAACTATGTAGTGTTTTCAACCTCTTAATGTTTATTTTAGATTTCAGACATTTAAATACACATAAGCACTGGTAAAATAACAGCCTACATTTGGAGTTTGTAAAATACACACTGATGTCTGTGGAAGCAAGTGCTAGTGTCACGTTGGTTGGCGCTGAGCCAGAGACGGATGAGCTCAGCGCTGTCATATCACAACTATGCAGTGTTTTCAACCTCATAATGTTTATTTTAGATTTCATACATTTAAATAGGCTACACGTAAGCACTGGTAAATCAATAGGCTACATTTGGAGTCTGTGAAAGCAGCAAAAACAATCTATTCAAATGTAATTTGCAGACGTGTGTTTTTAAAATCAGATAAACACAGTGGAAGTAGGCTATGTATAAAGTTTACTCTATTGTTATAAAGATTTTTAAACGACCAAACACACTCACTTACACATATTTGAGAATCGGCAAATAGGATTGATGACATGGTAAGTAAGTTTGTGAATATTTCAAATAAAAAAGGAAAAACGAAATGAAGGATAGCCTACATCTGTTATACACGTAGACAGTAAAAGAAATGGACACAGCGACCCCATTGGAACTCAATTGAGACAAATGAAGCCCAGTTTTAGCGTTTTTTAGCACTTCCGTTTCTGACGCACAGACTCAAACGAAGCTTGATGACGTCAGCAACCTGTCTGCCAGATGTAAATCTTCTAAGTGGCTGTGCGTGCAAACTGCCATCGTTAATCTTGCAGAGACGGCGAGCTTGAGCAGGGAGTTCTTTGGTGTGAGTGAGCAGGAGTAAGTATTCTGATTAATTATTTTGTATAGTATTTTAAAATGTAACGCCAGTACGCCATATTAAGTTAATTGCCTGCGAGCTTCTCCTCCTGTCTGTACGGTAATGTGACAGAGAGCCGAGTGGTTATGACGCAATCGTTAGCCTATTTTTTTACAAAAACTGTTTCTACGGGGCCATAATGTAACATAGAAGGTAATGGAGCCCTTTATACATTGTCGTGTATCTTTAGAAATAAATAATGGACAAACAGAGTCTTTAAACGCCTCAGATGTAAAGTTATTCGCTGTCAAAGTGACGCCAAAATGAATGGGAGTCAATGGGAATGCTAACGCAAGTGAAGTTCTGCTAAAAGATGGCAGCCCCCACCCGACTTCAACTTCCGGTCGACTTCCTTGCCCCTTAGTTATACAGTTATTGTGGCTGCGGTGTTTCACGTGACAAATATGACGCGTTGCCATGGAAACATTAAGGGGGAACGTTCTAAAATAACTGTCGCCTTGAAAAATCTTACTCTCGGGAGTCAGTTAGAATATTTTAAACTTTAGTGTGAAAGGGTTAATTATTCATAATAAATGACGCTGGCTTATCTTTTGTCGGCTGTGTGATTTCCTGATGTGGGTATTAAAGGTGCTGTAGGGAACTTTTGTAAAAAAATTTTTTTTACACATTTATTAAACCTGTTATTATGTCCTGACAGTAGAATATGAGACAGATAATCTGTTAAAAAAATCAAGCTCCTCTGGCTCCTCCCAGTCGTCCTATTGCCATTTGCAGAAATTCATCCGCTCCCGGTAAGAAACAACCAATCAGAGCTGCGGTCCGTAACTTTGTTTGTGTTCAAAATGTAGAAAAATTTATATAATAAGCGAGTACACCATGAATCCATTTTCCAAACCGTGTTTTTGGCTTGTCCTGAATCACTAGGGTGCACCTATAATAAGTGTTTGTATTCGGACTATTTTAGATTGCTTCAGGGATACCGCGGCGGAGTAACCCAGTACCTTTGTGATTCTTCATAGACATAAACAGAGAGAAGTAGTTCCGGCTACGATGTTCTTCCGCAAGACGCAAGCAGTTCTGTTTATTAACCGCTAGTGCGTCAAAAGTTCCCTACCGCAGCTTTAAGTCACATGGAAAATACAGTTGTTTAAATTTAAAGCAAGGGGCGTGGTTTTATCCAACCCTGCACCATTCGGTGTCCGTCAAGCAAATATCTGAACGTGTGATATCAGCAATTCAGTTTCAGCTAAAATGTGAATTATCATTAATATCATTAAAAATGGACATAAGAAAGTATATGCAGCGTATTTCAGACCACAAAAAGGACACTGAAAGTGTGATTGAGAGTACAGCTGATGAATATGACAGCCATCAAAGCATTTTGATGGTGTAATAAAGTTAAGCCCCTTAACAATTTCACATGCCCCCTCAGTCATTTCATCCTGCAGCCGGGCCTGCGTTTATCACATTGAGTCAGTGATTTGATTCACTGGAATGATTCAGACTGATTTTGTGAACTGAATTAAATGGATCAAATAATTATTTGACAAAAGAATGGTTCTTTCATAACTTGAATGATTCTCTAATTTCAGTGAAATTTTGGTTCGTTCTGCACAGAAACTTTCATGTGATTTCAGACGACCTGGAATATACAGTAGCACTAAAGAGGTTTTCGACATTTTATGGTGATTCTAAATCCTCTTTGAAGCCTGAAAGCTTCAGTACCTATTTAATAAAGACTCTATATTTATGCACTCTGTACTAATCCATGTAATATATGTATTCTATAAGGTCATTTTGTCATTCATAAACAGAGTCTGATAGCCCCTCCCCCTTCGTGATGTAATTAAAGCTGAGACTGTTGAGTGCATGAAGTGTGACATTCCACAATTTGCTTTTTGGGTTCAGTGCATCACTGGTGTATTTAAAGTGATGTCAGAAAATAGCACATACTGTAAGTACGCGATTTGGGACGCACCTATTTGTAATCGCATAAAAAAATAAAGACAGATACATTTCTTTAAAAAACTCCTTGTGAAATGACTGTTCTGTTTTAGACTGCCATGTATCACCTTTGAGCAAAACACTCTGGATGGTGAAAATGGATGGAGGGTTAGAGAGAAGATGAGATGATGGTGGGGAAGGACGGTGGTTTGGGATCTGGGTTGCGTGTCTAACCTCGAGTAGGACCAATCCAGTAGCAGGAAAATGTTCGCAACAGTTTTTATCACCTCTATTCTCTTGAGTAACGCAACCCAGTCATAGGTTTTCTAGGACATCTGTCTCATAAGTCTCTCTGGATAAAAAAACCTTTCTCTTGGAAAAAGTATTTGCTAAATGCTAAATACTACTACTGTTGCAATTTGACAGACTACAAGAGTTTGCATTTTAAGTGTTAGGTAAACATGAAATTTGGTATAATTTAAAAGAGTCTTGGATCGGTAAGTTTTGTAATTATTTTTTTAAAGAAATGTATAGTTTCATGCACAATGCATTAAGGGTTAGTTCACCCAAAAATGAAAATTTGTCCATCTTCGACTCACCCTCGAAGCATCCTAGGTGTATGTGACTTTCTTCTTTCAGAATAATCCAATCAGAGTGATATTAAATATTGTCCTTGCACTTCCAAGCCTTTCAATGGGGGTAAGATTTTCATTGTCTGTGAACTAACCTTTTAAGTTGATCTAAAGTGACAGTAAAGAAAAACATTTCTAGTTCAAATAAAGGCTGTTCTTTTAAACTTTACATTCATCAAAGAATCCACAAAAATATGAAGTAGCACAACTGTTTTCAGCATAAATGTTTCCAGAGCAGCCAATTAGCATATTAAATTGATTTCTGAAGGATCATGTGACATTGAAGGCTGGAGTAATGATGCTGAAAATACAGCTTCCAATCACAGAAATAAATGACATGTTAAAATATATTCAAATAGAAAACACTTATTTCAAATTATAATAATATTTCACAATATTACTAAGGTTTTTTTGATCAAATAAATGTGTCTTGTTGAGTATAAAATACATCAAATATCCTGCAAATATCCTGCAAAAATGTGAAATCATGAACCTTGCAAACGTTGCCAAATTCAGCGACTAGATCTTCTTTTGAAGCGCCTCTGCAACCTTGTAAACACAAGCTTATTTCCCGATGGACTGATAAAAACCTGTGCTCCCTGACTCCTGGAAATTGCATAAAGCAGTCAGTCAGATCTGAACTAGCTCTTGCCACTGATGTGTGCAATCTGCAGCCTGTCAGCGAACGCTTTGTGGGCAGCCTATGGACGTGCCATCTGAGGCCAAAACTAGGTCAGATATGGCATGTGTCTAATGTGACCAAATGCACATGTAGTGTTCACATATTTCTTATTTTCCTTATCTTAATTGGTTTATACAGCTTTTATGTTATCAAATGTATTTTTGCTATTTGGTACAGGTGCTTAAAACACTGCATTCTGGATTAACATGCTTCTGATAATCCCAATCCTGTAACTTCCCAGTCTGGAAACTAGCAGTGAATCTACAACAGATCTGAGCATGATGGATGATGTAGTCCAAAATCTGTTGAGCTTCCGGCTTCTCTTACCCTTTTTCTGAGAGCTGGGTCTTTCTTGTCTCACAGCAGTTTTTAATTAATTATTAATAATTAATTATTAAATGAGCAGTGTTTGAGCAGAAATAGAAACCTGCCTTCAGAAGTGTGAAAATATTGCTCATCAACAGGGAAAGGGATGCATTGTTTTTGTATTAAACACTGTGTGTTGCTAATCTACAATAGAGGCTTGTGAAAAAGGTTCTTGACAATAATCCATCCATCCATGCATCCAGTCATAGTATTGTGATTGCATCTGAATCAGTGTAACATATGCATATTATCAATATTTAATTGTATTCATTTTTTATAAAAAAATCTTAAAACTTAAATTTAAATAAAAGATTACTTATATATACTTTATATTATGTAGTTTATTATTTTTATCAAAATGTAAAGTTTAAATTAGATTTTTCTTTTTTAGCTTTTTCATTTTAAAATGCAATCTTTAAACTTTAAATGTTACACTTTTAGTTACATTTATTTTATTCAAAAATATAAAATATATATAAAGAGTATATAATATATGTAACATTTTATACAATTCTAACATTTTATTAAATGTATTATGTTTTTTATTTTAAAATAACATTTTTACATTTTAGTTTTACAATTTGCCTGAATTTTAATGAATTAATTATAAAATTAATTATGTAAATTCAACAATACTTTCTTATTTCACTGTTTTTATTTTTAAGCTTAAAATAAAATTATTGCTTTTATTTCTGAAATCTTAAAAAAAAATATACTGCTTTTGATTAGAGAGATACTTTAAAAAAGTGAAAAGAATGTTTTTATTAAATTTTCAAGTTCTCTCATTTCTTTAGTATTTCTATTTTTTGTACATTTTCATTACAAAAAAAAATTATTATCTTATCATGATTATTATTATTATTTGAATATATTTAAATAATTTAAATAATAATTTAAAATGTATTATTTTACTAAATATTTTTTTATTCTTTTAAAACTTGATGTTTAAAATGTCATTTATTCTCTGCTTTTTCATTTTGAAACTTTGTTATGTTTCCATTTGCTTCTGATTCTTATTCTTATAAATATATACTTTTAAAGAGTGAACAGAAAAATGTGCTTGGGATTTGAACCTTTGTCAGTCTTTGTGCGCTACAGCTCATGGTTTCAACTACTGCACCACATCTCCTAATGAACCATTTCTACTCTAAAACAGTTTTCGACTCTAAAACTATTTCTTTTCTACACCAAAACACTTGACACACACTTAGCAAGTGTTGATGGATGAAATGTAAACCACTGATGGCCATTTTTAGGACTTATTTATTATTGATCTACTCATATAAAGTGCAAACACACTCTCCCTGTGGCTGTTACTCCGAGTGCTTTGCTGCTGTAATGATGCCGAGGGGTCGGATACCAAACAGGACTGTTGATCTACAGATTAATCACGGATCACACACTTCTGCATCACGGACACTGAAGCATAGGGAAGGGATGTATCGCTCTCACGCTCAACATGCAGACGATGGCTGTGATAGAGAGAAAGAACATGTCCATGCTCAAATAATGTCATGGAGAAGTGTGCTGAAGCCTCAGCAGAAGCAGGTCTGACTAGTTTAGAGTTAAGACGCTTTATGAGAAGTTAAGCACTGAAATCATTTTAATCTGCTTTGAGCAGACGTTTGATACTTTAGAGTACTTGGAGACAAATTCTGTCAGTGTCATAAAAATCCCATTTGGGTGTTTTTACAGTGTACTTGAGGCGCTTCGACCGTCTTCAGACTATTATGAGAAGAGCTAAATGTGTTTACTGATGAAGTCTACAGTGACTGTAAACTTCAAATAGCCGGAGAGCAGAAAACTTCAACAGAGGTATAGTATTAAACTTTTAATGACTAGAGAACAGTCATGGGTGTTCAGCCTGTTTTTGGGACGTTCCTTTAACATTGTGTTTGCCAAGATGCATCCATCTATCCCGTGTAGGGTCACAGAGATGCTAAGACATAGAATAGAGAGAAACAGTGCCTGCTTTTTCAGCTTTGTTCTGGAACTATTTGTTCCACCACGAGGTAAATCACAACATTGCAAACTGTGATTTGAGAGAAAAAAGCATTTGAAAATCAGACAGAATGGTACCAGATCTACAGTCCCATGAAGCATTGCGAATGAAATAATCAAATTAAAAATAAAGCAACTGACAGTGTAAGTTTATTGCAAAAGATGTGCATGTACAGTATGTATTGTGTGATTAATACATAAACTACATTTCCCATGTTTCATGGGATTGTAGTTCTTTTAAGCCGTTAAGTACCTTTGTGATGTTTTGATTCACCTCGGTGCTGGTTGATTTGGTTCGTGACGTTTTAATGAACTCTTTAATGAAGATGTTTTTTAATCTCTACAGGAAAATTAATGAGCCACCACTGCTACATTCGACAGAGCAACCAAATCTATACTGATATTCAGACCTTTAAACAAGCCTCAAATCACTGCTATATATTTGTTTTCACCTGTTTCATTATGTGAAAAGTACTGTACATAATTATTTAAATATAGGAAAGGTTATAGTTAATGGATAATATGGGGCAATAGTGATATGAAGCTTCCTGGCAAGAGAAACCATGACCTATAACTGCTGCCAGCATGATGAAATCTGTTTCAGTAAGTGTTAACACACACACGTGGTCTTGGTCTAACAATAAAAACTGCACACTGCACAGCCCTTACGAAAAATAAGTTTATTCAATTAACTATTAGTGTACGTCTTTTAAACTAAAAATAGGAAAGTATGGTTTTAATTTACTTTTTATGTACTTCTCAGAAATATACTTAAAATGACATTTAAGTATACTTGACTTATACTTACAACTATACTTGTGCTCCTAGAATCTGTGTTTTCATTATTATACGGTAGAGGGCGCTAGTACACATCTTCTGTACAGAATTTCCACCAAAAAACACAAGTGAAGAAGAAAAAGAAACACTAGATAGTAACACATGTAATCTAACATGATCATCTGACATGAAACAGCATCAAAACTGTAACGTTATTGAAAAAAATGTCGACCGATGAAGAGGTAATACTTTCAAGCTTTGTGGTGTTGATCGACTCCATTTACGTTTTAATTATCATTCTGGATCCAATTCATAGTCTTTTTTTAACATTTTGTTATTTCTTTATTTTTTATGAAACTTACCCATATTAAAGTGTTTAAAAAGAACGCATGAAGCTTGAATAAAATGTTTTTGTTTACAAGCAGATACCCTGTTCTTTCTTTGGATATTTTGTATGTTCAGATATTCATATTTACAAATTAAAACCTAAATAGGGACATAGTAGTATACTTAAAGTATGATGTAATGTTCCCTTAAAGAAAACTTATGAGTATACTTGCAGTATAAAACTACTAAACTAGTAGTTAACTGAGACTTTACTTCAAAGTGTACAAAAGTATACTTTTCTATACTAGAAAGTGGGCCAATTTATAGTCCCAAGGAGTATTGAAACACAACACTAACAAGTATACTACTAGAGTCCTGATATTTGTATACTTGCTAAATAAATTATACTTAAAAATATACTTGAACTTTACTTAAGTATACTTAATAAAAATAAACTTAAAGTAAACCACTTTTTGGTAAGGGTGGTCAAAAGTCATCCTGTGGCCCGTCGACCACAAGAGTCCAGATGGTCCTCTTCGTAAAACAGTGCAGAGTGTAAACACACAGGCCACGCTGGGGAGGTGTTAAATGCTCTACTGTCTGCAAAATAGCCAAAAGCAATGGCTCACCCAGTTCTGAAATGTCGGGGTCAGTCTGGGACTTGTTCTGCAGTCTCTCTGAGGATATGGATTGAGGGGTTTTCCGCTCTCATAATGGGATTTATCCGCATGGTGAGCTGAAAGATGGAGAGAGGGATGAAGGAAGTATGAGGAGCAGCGGGAGGCTGAACTCCCTCATTCTCATGAGGGCTGTTATGATGGCTGCAGATGGAGTTTAGTTCTCATATTAGCAGGGTGTCGAGTGCATCTGATGAGCTGCACGTGATTCCACACCGAATCCTCCCAAAACAACAGCGGCTTTGAAGATGGAAAGAGCTTTGTGACACTGTGGAAAGTTTCATGTCACAGCTAAAGACTGCAAACACTACATCTCTGTTACAGAGCCTCTAATTTGAAGCTTCACTGCTTATAGGCAAATACAATCCTAGGTAACGTGTTCAGGATATAAAAACGGTTCTACTAATGTTATTTTTACCCAAATATAACGTTATTTCTAAGTTTATCTTAATATTCTAATTAGAACGTTATTTAAATATTTTAAAATGTGTCTTACAACATTCTACTAACTTTTATTTACTGAACATATAACATTATTTGGATGCTTATTTTTAATATTCGTACATATTTTACGAGGTGGCTTATTTGTATTCGTATTACCTCACTCATACAAGTTCATAATTTTTTTGCTAAATCGTATGTATTTTATGTGTTGCGCAATTCGTATGAATTTGTACGAATGACCTGCACCTAACCCCGCCCCTAAACCTACCTGTCACTGGGGTCTAGACAAATCGTACAAAATCGTACGAGTGAGGTCATACGAATTCGCAACTTTGTAAAATACGTACAAATTGATTGTGAAATAGCATTGTTTTTTTCTTGTCTTGATTAGAACATTATTTAGAATGTTCATCAAGTACAAATAACATGATGAGAACATTCCAAAAATGTTGTTTTAAGAGAACGTATGAAAACTTATATTAAATATTAATAAAGTTGTAAGAACTTTACATAAACATAACTTTAAGAATGTTCTGTAAGCTGGGGTACATGAAGAAAGCTATCTGTTATCATTGGCATTTATCTTAATGGCAGTTGCTCATTTCTATGGAAGGATGGGACTGATCTTTTTGATAATTGTTGAAATGTTTTTGAGCCAACCATCTAATTACTATGGAGCCATGGGAAAATTATGTCATAACTATGCTGATTGGTTAATGGCACCACAAGAAAAAAACTGAAGTTTATGCTAATGCTTGCTTATGGGAAGTGTGGCAATGCAAAAAAAAAGGCAGCGCATGCTTGCTTTTTTTATGAATAATGATCTGATTCTAAACCAGTGTTAGCATGCTTCTAATCGAATACCATTACTCTAATAATTGCATAAAAATATCAGTCACAATACATTGTTTTTAATGTTAATTCTATTGATTTTATTAATTAATTAGAAAAAGAGTTGAAAAAAGCATTGGGTCGCTCAGCAGGCCATTAGAGGATGATGTGAAGTCAGGTTTGGGCAGGTGGGGGAAAGCTCGTCTACTTCCAAATGTGATTACAATGATGCAGCGTGAGCGTGCCGTGCGCATATATTCATATGACGGGATTTAGATTGCATTCACCTTAAGGGACTAGGATTGCTGCACATAATAACAGTGCATACTTTATTTACTAGTGAAGTGTGCCTCAGAAACAATGTACATTTACAGTAATGAGACTTTTGTCATCAAGAAACATTGTCGTTGATTTCCATCTAAATAGGGTCGTTGTTCATAGTTCAGACCTTTTTTTGTGGTTGTATATCTTTAGATGACGCATTTAATGCCCTGAAAGTGCAGGTTGAAGCATAAAGAAAGCATTTTCTTCTGTGGTAATTCAGAGAAAATGCACATAGCCCTGCTACACACTGCAAACTTGCCATTTCCTCTGTGCAAAGATATGCAAGCTTAATCACACACACTCAGATTAAAGTGTGTGTGCGTGTGTGTGCGTGTGTATGTGTGTGTGTGTGTGTGTGTGTGCGTGAGTGAATATATGTTGCATTTGTGCGTTCATCAGCGCTGCTATGGTGAGAGGTGGGAACAACAGAGATGTACGAATTGTTGCTAGAGAAACCTTCCCATGGGGAAACACTGAACAACACACTCAAAATACTTTGTTCGAAGCTTGATACCGAGTCTGGTTTTTACGTCTCCATTTATATAAATACGCATCGTTTCTTTTCTTTCGTCGTTTAGCTGCAGATTCTCCTCGGTCCATTCCGACTGAATGTTTAGGAAATGTGCTGAGAGCAGCATCAGACGGAGCAGAGAGGGAGGGCGGATGGTGTTGAATTTTTCTGGGGTGGTAGAAGGATGAATTGACATCTTTGAGAACGCGAAAACAGTGTTTATCTCACACAGATTCTTGTTTTATCAAGCATCCGCACACACACATGCATTTCACACCCACTATCATAAAACCGGTTAACGCTTTTGGGTTTCCATGACCTCCTTTCCCGAGTCTTTTGTCATATCCCTCTCTCGCTCTCTCTGTTTCTCAGACTAATCCTGAGCTTTGGCCACATTTCTCCTCTGGCTGCATGTGTGTCATTCTGTGTTTTGTGTGTGTGAGTGTGTTTAGAGGGGAAAGCTCAGGCCATCTTGAATAACTGATATTTGATCTCGTGTGTAAAGGAGAGGAATGGGTCCAGCTAGCTTCACACCAAACATCAACACTTCTCTCTTTAGTCTGTGATGTATGATGGATTTCTTCATATGCCAGGCTGGCATTTTTAATGACATGATGAAAAATATCAGGGGCATATGTATATATATGAACCTGGACCACAAAACCATCTTAAGTAGCTGGGGTCTATTTAAAGCAATAGCCAAAAAAAAAAAAAAAAAAAAACATAGTATGTGTCAAAATTATTGCTTTTCCTTTTATGGCAAAAATCATTAAGACATTAAGTAAAGATCATGTTCCATGAAGATATTTAGTAAATTTACTACAGTAAATATATAAAAACTTAATTTTTGATTAGAAATATGCATTGCTAAGAATACATTTGGATAACTTTAAAAGCCATTTTCTCAATATTTAGATGTTGTCATGGGTCAAAGGCAAAAAGGGGGTTTAGGGCAAAACAATAAGTTTCATACATATTTTGTGCAGTAAAATCATACATTCTTACCACGATTGTGGACAGACATGTTGTTTGCCGTTGAAAACTTGTAGTGTCTGGTTAGGATACAGTATAATATCACAGTACTTATATTACTGAATGGTCATGTTGATATTTTCATAGTACTTCTAAGAATACCATGCCAAAATAGACGTTCAAAAAACATTAGCATAGCTCGAGGAGAGAGTCATAGATAACACAGCGACTTGTCTTTGTACATGTATTTATCTTAATGACTGAATGTTGACTGAGACTTTAGCTTAGTCGCGGTTAGCTTAGCTTTGCCTGTAGCTAGTCTTCATATTTTCCCCACAGACGTGCCTCAGCAGAAATATTAAACTTCAGATTTAATCCCGGGCATTACTGTACACAGAGAGAGATTAAACGCCAGACATGACTGTCACTCATGAGTGCAAGCAATAAGACACTTGAGCTAGCAACCAACACCTTTTTTAATTTGAGTCAGAATACTGGTTTTAAAACATAATTCTTTCTTAAGCTCACCTTTCTTCTTGCTGTAGGTATATTGGTCAAATCAGTTGAGCCACATGTCAAAAAAAAGAATCTATTAATTACTATATTATAAATCAATTATTATTAGCATAATTGAGTACCTCAGTGTAGTTTTCTTGTGTTGTCATTCATTTATAGTTAAATCAGTTCTGTGTGCTGTGGGCCTAGTGATAGCTTCTGATCTGATCTTGTTTGTGTTATCTGTGTGTGTGTGTGTGTGTGTGTAGGTGCCCCGGACGAGCTGTACGGCAGGACCTGTGTGTGTGTGTGTGTATGTGTGTGTCTACAGCTCAGTGGAATGATTTCAGATCTCCCCAAGGTGCTGATACTGGGGGCCATCGCCGCCGCCTCTGCCTTTGTGGTCACCATCCTTATCGTCTTGGTGTGTGTGGGGTGTCAGAGGTAAGTCTGACAAACATCTGGTATAATGTAATGGTGTAATGGTTTTTATACTTTACAAACAGTATTATACTGTATTTTGTATCCTCTAAGGCCGGGCATACACTGTGCGATTTTCATCCGATTTTGAGCCGAATTCTGACTCGTGCGACTCTTTTTGGGTCGGGCCGATTTTCAGCATTTTCGTGCGTCGTTTTGTCGTGCAGTGTTCGTGCAGTGTACAAGGGGAAACGAGAGGCGATTAACCTGTCCCGACCGACAATCGGTTGGTCGGATGGATTTCTGACATGTCAGAAATTTTGGTCGCCTCTCGTGAGGTATCGCAATATTGAAGCAGGGCAACGAACCGATTTTCCGCGTTTCCCTCACTGCGCGTGCACGAAACCATAAACGAAACCATGGTGACACCTGACACGGCGTGTAGTGTGGACTGAAGTGATGGAGGGATAACTTGTGGAGTTATGGCAAAGAAAAATAAAAAAATAGTGAAGAAAACGCCTGCTTTCCTCCAGTTCACATTGCAAAATAGATAAACCATATTGGCCACGGCCTCCGAGCCACCTGCGCGTTTAGATATGCCTACGCCTTTTTTTTTCTTTTGATGTTTCAGCACACAGAATTGCCCTAATCACTAAAGCAGTGCATTTATCCCGGGAAAGCATGTTTATTCAGAAACCGCCACAAACATCCGGGTTCTGAGGGATCCTACATGTTGATTCAGTTGATTCCTCACGTATAGTGTGAGCAGTCAAATCGCAACTCGACGATCGGACCGTACAGTGAGCGCACAAAAATCGTGAGCTTTGGCTTTACATCGCAAATGATCTACTCATATAGTGTGAGTTGGTACCTTGCGAAATCGCGCCGAAATCGCACAATGTATGGCTGCCTTAACCCTACACCTCACAGAAAACTGGCCATTTTTGAATTTCTAAAAACACTGTCTAGTATGTTTAAAGCCATTTGGTTTTTACGGGGATAAAGAACATGTCCTCATAAACCATGTTTACCTTGTAATACCCATGTCATTATACACACTCGCATCCTCATAAATCGTATAATATAGCTACCAGAACACACACACACACACAGACTTCAAACATCTTTTATATAAAGCACTAGGGCTAAGGACAAATTATTCACCATATTCCATATATTTTTTTAAAAATATATATATGTATATTCCTATTTAATCCATAATTTTAAAAGATAAAAGGTTGCTCTATTTTAAGGTGTCCTTCTTATAATTTAACAATTAAGCACTGAGTAATATTATTTAATAATATTAAGTTACTATATGGGTTAGGGTTTGGTTTAGAGTTAGCTACATGTAGTATATATATACATATACACAAATAACAATAAATGTTCATAAGATGAATGAGCCTTATTAATAACTGGATTTCTATAATTATGCTTAATTTTCTTATTTACGTTTAATAATGATTGCTTAATTACCTTTTGCAAAACATGTTTTAAATTTCATTCAGATTTGTAATATCTTTCCAATCTGAAATGATCTCATCGTGTGGGAACTGATTTTATCGAACGGATGTTGAAAGAATCGTTGAGTGAATCGTTGAGAGCTATCAGAGTCTAAACCAGGATGGTTAATTCCTTACAGTTCCCATCCATATCTAATGTTTTATTCCTGGTGTTTGTACGTTTGCACATAAAAGTCTTCGTGCACAGACGCGCCCCACTCATATGTCGAAAGACTGCATCGACTTCTTAAAAACTCTTGTGTTCAGGGCATCTCCTCCTCCTCTTTTTCTTTAGTTCTGTCTCTCTTTCTGTCTCTATCTCTCCTTCCCTGCTGCGGAGCGACTTGATGAATGCTAATATCACTCCTTCAGCAGATTGCGTGCCCTCTGTAGGAGCCGTTTCGCTGGGAGCTGCCTTAAGTTAAGCTCTGCGTCGGATGCTCATTTGTGACAAAGACTTTTGCTTAGAGATATTACAAGGAACGAAACCCTCCAACAAATCAGTTTCACATACTCTCAGGCGTCGTTCTATTTCTGTTTTATGTAATGTTTCACAGAAAAGATGAATAGGGACTATACTCGCTTGTTGCATACTCACCACAAAGTCATGTTTTTGCTGTACTGCAAAACAACTCGCTGTGAATTGTGTCGACTGTTGTACAGAAGCCGAGTGTGTTTGTGTCATATTCTCACTCTAATGGTAAAAACAGAGTAAATACGACTCAGAGAGCAGGTTGGCGTTGCTGGAAAGTCACCAGATGCCTAATGGAAAACACACACTGAGCTCATTGTTCTGAGATACACAAATTATGATTGAGTAAAGCCCCTCTTTCAGAATTAAAATGTTTCCATCTCATTTCCATCGCAGAAAATGAAAATGTACTCACCCTCATGTATTCCAAACAAGTATGACTTTCTTCTGTGGAACATTAAAGGAGATGCTTCAAAGAATTTTCAGGCTGCTATTTTCAATGCAATGAAACCTTAACGTGCCCCCCCCCCCCCCCCCCCAAAAAAAAATTACAGTAAGTGAATGGGGCAAATCTGTAAACATTAAAATACTTACTGTTTTAGCAGTATAGCAACAAGACATATTGGGCCTCATTTATAAAGTGTGCGTACATACATATTTGATCTTAGAGTGTGCATACGTTTAAATCCACATCAGCGCTCATATAAAAAAAAAAAAAAAAAAAAGGCCTATGACATGGAAATGTACTTAGGTTCACATCAGGGTCTAAGCAGACTTACACACTTTTTCTTGTTGGATTACTGCAGGTTTTCGGAAATGAAAGCTGTTCTTGCTGAACGCTGTTCTAAATTAAAGAATATGGACGATGACTGGTGAGCTTTTCACATCACCAGACATTAACCGGTGGACTGGAGGAAAGTGGATTGCTTGCGGATTACTGTAACTTGTACTGAACCTGGAATGTTACTATAAAACATGGCTACGCTAATGCTGCATTCACCATTGCACAATGCACACTCAGTACCGAAGTGCAGCTGTTATTGTGCTGTGTGAGGTCTTGCAACGTGTACAGTGCATTCTGCGAGTCGTGTGTGTATACACAGGGTCACTAATACCCAGGTGCAGACGTGTCCCTCCCGCCTCCTGAGTTCTGACCTTCACAGAGGAACAGAGCCACACAGCCTTCACAACTACAAACACACCACACACGCTCATCATGCCATTATGCATTACATTACATTACTACTTTTTAAATTCTACCGTGATCAATTCATCGATAAAAGCCGTCTTCATCTAGTTAAGGGGGTAAACGAGAGAGAGAAAAGAGAAAACCCTCTCTTTCACAGATTCGCATGAGTGTGAGAGATGCTGCAGATGTTAAAAATGGGGTGAGAGTGAGAGGAACAAAAAGAGGTGTGTGTATTTCACAGGCAGAGAGAAGCTATAACTGATGTCACACCAGGTGTGTGTAGGGAATGAGAGGAGAAGAAAAGCGAGGGAGGAGGGATCGTCAGGGTTACCTCTCCATCCTCTCGCTCTCTCTTCCTCCAGTACACCTGCAACACATCTCGTCCCTCATGATTACGACATCCCTAGATAAAACCAATCCCACAGAGAGCCATTACAAACACTGGCTGTAGTGGAATTCTACTTCCTGCTCTATTCAACAGTGCACGATAGCTCTGGTACAAATCCCAGAGAGCTGGCTACAAAGGCTGCAGCTCAACAGAATCTAATCTATAGACGACTGATTTAGACACTGCACATTGCCCTAATTTATCTCCAGAATAAATGGGTAAATCTCTTTTGATAAACCATTAAATTGATTATTTATGCTTATGTAAACGCCACAATCAAGTGTTTAAATGCTGAATTCAAGGTGAAGAACTACGCTACCCATAATCCTTAAAAAACAGTAATACTGTATTATATTATTACAATTTGAAATAGCTGTTTCTGAATGTATTTTAACATGTAATTTATTCCTGTGATCAAAGCTGTATTTTCAGCATCATTCCTCCAGTTTTCAGGGTCTCATGATCCTTCAGAAATCAGTATAATATGCTGATCTGCTGCTCCAGAAACATTTACTACTATTATCAATATTGAAAGCAGTGCAGCTTTATGGTTTTATGGAAATTATGATTATTTGATTAAAATGAATTTCAAAAGAAAAACATTTATTTGAAATAAAACTGTCACTTTTGACACTTGTAATGCATCCTTGCTGAATAAAGTAATTTCTTTAAAAAATAAATAAATACATAAAATAAAATAAAATAAACACAAGTGGTAAAAACTAAATAAATAAATAAAAATAATAAAAAAAAAAAACATTTTTTTATATTTTTACCTGCATGTCAATGGTGTTTGTGTCCATTTAAATATTGCCTACTGTATGTTGCCTTAAAAGTTTGGTAGGTAGCTCACTACATTTTAGAACAGAGCTAATATTGTGATTTACTTATAGGATGTATCAGTCATTAAATTATTTCCTTGCTTGTGTGCTGTATTTTATGTTTTCCTCACAAAGAGTTTTTCTCATTTTGTCGGCAGAAAAAGCAAGAGCAAGCATGGCCAAACCAACGGAGGGGCTCAGAGAAAAGAAACCGTTAGCGCAAAAAAAGTATGAACGCATACACACAGTGTAATTATTGATATTGATGTACATACTGTACATATATATGATAATGTTTTATTTCAGGCTGCTCTGCGTCAGTCCAAGCTGAACTCAATGAGTAAATCTGACACCCGCCTGCATGACATGCACAGGCTGCCCTGCAACGCCAATGGTGAGAGAGACAGACAGATGTAACTCTACACAAGACTCATTCACCACACGTACGCACATATGCACTGGTCGACGCATGTGTGTGCAAGGGCTGACGTCTCCAGAGACTTGTCATGGTCCGATGTTTACGAGCTCATCTTCCCACTGCCACAGACGTGTGATCAGCGAGGCTGAGAGTGACACACAGAACACACACATCCCAAAGCCTTATATACGCTGACTTCTAATCTTTTACATCCAGACTAAGGGAGACTCAGCTTTATTTAATGAGTAAAACACTAAATACACAATAAGAAGGAAAGCAATACCCAATTCATATCAATGCCAAATCAAGATTGACCTGATTTATTTTTGTAGTACATGCTCCTGATCATAATATCCACAAATCATCAGTCTACACCATTCCAAATCAGAATAACAACACTGTTTAAAGCTTACAAAAAAAATTCTTACAATGTTCTATTAACCTTATTTTTACTCGAAATGTTATTTGAATGTTTATTTTTAAATATTCTACACATTTTAAAATGTCCAGTGATTGTTTTGTGATTAGAATATTACTTAAAGCTTCCTAAAAACGTTCTTACAATTTTCTACTAACTTTATTTCCCCCCAAGATATAACATTATTTGAACATTCCTTCTTAATATTCTAAGAATTCTTGCCGTGATTAGAATGTTTTTTAAAGATAAACAAAAAACACATTTCTTACAACGTTGTACTAATTTTGTTTCTACCGAAAATATAACGTTAGTTAAATTAAAATTAAATATTTAAAAAAATAACGTTACTTGAATGTTTACTTAGAAAATGTTCTCTCGAGGTTGAGAACGAGTATAGATCACATTATAAGAATGGTATGAGGATGTGGATATCAGTATATTTTCTCTCATTGTTTTAAGGACGTTCGTCAAGTAAAAACAGACATCGTAAGAATGTTTTCTCTCAGCGTTATCAGACTGCATATCAAATGTTAATGATAAGAATGTTCATAAACACTATTTTAGAATGTTTTGTCCTAAAAATATAACTTTTAAAAATGCTATTGAATGTTGTGAGAACGTTCCTTGTTATGCTAAACTAGTCACCTAAACTATTCCCTTGCTAAGCAGGCTAGGCTAAACCGGAAAGGTAAATGCTTAATTTGACTCTTTTTAGATTTGGTAGTATCATCTGATACATAGTTTAGAAAACAAAATGCAAATTTTTTGTTGCCAGTGTAGTTTCATGTTGGCTTTAAACTCATTGTACTGTCTGTAAGCAGGTTTAAACATATGTAAAATTGTGAAAGTGTGGTCAAAATACCAGATAATCAAATAGTAATGGTCTGCCCTCTTGTGTTTGCCTGGAGTAATGTCAAATGTGTCATTTTTAATTACACTTTGGATTTTATTTACCCTTTATATATGTACACGTTCAGTATTTTATCCAATATGACATCATTACTCCAAACCTTAATCTCAGTCCTCTTTCCCATCTCTCTCATATTATTCGGTGTTATTTTGATTGACAGGCGCCCCCAAGAGCCGGCCGGCCAGCATGGACCTTCTTCTCCTGCATACCCGCCGCTCCAATTCTGACCTCCGTCCCAGCCCAGGCCGCCAGCTGCCTCGTGTTCACAACAAAAATGAGAATGAGGAACGTGAGCACACCTACTCTGAAGTCTGCCGCCGCTCCTCTCCCACATTCCTCCCTCCAGATGACGGCCTGTACGAGAGTGTTGGGATCAAAGGGGCGGGGCCTGATAAAGCTGCCCCACCTGCTGCCCCAGTCTCGTCATCAAACAACACGCCCACTCAGCGCCATGCACACAGCCCGGCGCTCGATGGGAACAGCCGGGGTGGAAGCAGAGGAGTCGTGAACGGCGTGAGTCAAGACGAAGTGACGGCGGAGTACGCCTCCATACGGAAGGTGAAGAAGCTGGAGCGCGGCAGGAGGGAGGAAGTGCTGGAGGATGGAGAAAGAGAGCACCAGAGCATGTCCAGCAGCGAGTCCTCCAGCAGCACCTTGCCTAGGAAAACAGTGGAACCGTTTCACCTACCCAATTTCCCAAAGGTGAGTATGACACAGATCAGCCACACAGGTTCAGAACAGATATAGAAAAACAGCCTCAGCTCATAACTCAGAATATGACAGAAACCTTTAAGAGTGGATCAGATATGTCTGGAGAACACTCTTTCAAGTAACCATCTACAACACCCTAGCAGCTATACTAATGCAGTAAAAATCTTTAAGCAATCTTTAGAAACCATCCAGAACACCACAGCAACCGATAATTAACATAAACCACAGAACAACATTATAACTGCTCAGCAACACCCAAGCAACCATCCAGAACACCCAGCAATTCACTAAACACTTAAAACAACTTAGTAATGGCTTAGCAACTCGCTATCATCCACCCAGAAACATCCATAACTCACTTAAACCTCAGAACAACTTAGTTACTGCATATGTACCACATAGAACACCCTAGCATCCACACAGTACTGCACTAAACACTCAGAACACATAGCAATGCCATGCCAAGGACTCGGAACATTGTAGCATCATGGTTTATTTTGCACCAATCCCATTTTCTGCTGATAAACTAATGCAAGAACTTGGCATTGCTAAAGATGGGCCTATTAGATGAGGACCCATCTGTAGCAATTCCAAGTTCTTGCATTTGATTTCCAGGCAATTGAAAAATAATAATAATAACAGTAAGTGAGAGAAAAAGAGTTATAATTGTCTGTCTGTCGTTTGCACTGGTGTAAATAGCAAGCACTTAAATGCAGGGCCTGGTAGTGCAGTTATACGTTTGGGCCACTAGAGAGTGCTGTTTCCTATAAAAATATCCCTTACATTCACCAACCTGAAGCATTATCAAAAACCTTCATGACTGATATGAATATGACTGATGATGACATTTACATGGCAAATCTTTTAGAAGTTTATATGTTACAATGTTTTTGATTAAAGTGGGTTCAAGAAATAAACATTACCAAGTGTTAAAATGTTTCCTTGCCCGGAATCTTACTCATTTGAAATGACAAAACATTCTACTGGCATCGAAGTTATGCATTGTCAGATTTTTTTAGGTGTGTGTGTGTGTTTGTTTGTTTGTGTGTGTGTGTGTGTGTGTGTGTTTGCTTGCATTTCACCCATATTCCTGTCCGTCTGTCAGCTGATACCTGTTTATGTTGTGTTCGGCTTTCAAGGACAGAAAAGCCTCGCAGAGATCAGACCAGCCATGTGGAATGATGGTGCCTTTAAAATGGAAAACACACAGACAATCATCGGATGATGATCCAGTCTTCCTGTTAACTCAGCTCTGCTCTACTTGTCTTTATGTGTGTGTCTGTGCTATTTATTTGCCACATACATATAAAGATAAAAATCTTTACACGGGCGCCATATTGTATTCAGTGCATACTTGTCTTTCTAAATCTGACTTACAGTGTGCCATTTGATGTTTAAGGAAGGCTAAACGATGTGTGTGTGTGTCTTTGACCTGCATTAGCCAAACCTGCATCTAGAGCAAACATTGTTGGAGTTTACGTGAAAGCAAGCATGCAGTATGATTGTGTGGCACATGTGTCACTCCAGGGCTGGATTATGTAAGGGCTGTTGGCAGGCTGCCTGCCCCGCCATGGGTTTTTTGTTAAATCATCAGGGAGGAACAGGTAGTTGCTTCAGCCAGGGAAATAAATAGCAGCAAACACTGTAGCCATTCATCTGTTAGTATTAATCATTCATACAGGAGGTGTGTTTCTTTCCCTCTTTAATCACTGACTCTCTATACAGCATACATATCTGCTCCTGTAATGATTAACACACAGAACATTTCCATTGTAGAAACAAACACCAATCAGTCCTAAATTAAAGCAACAGTTCATGTCGTTCCAGAACAGCATGACTTTCTTTTGTTGTTCGGTGGGACGCAAATGGTGAATTATGGAAGAATGCACTGCCCACTGTTTTATTTTTATGCAATGAATAAGTGAACGAGGACTGGTGCTGTCAAGCTCCAAAAAAGAAAAAGAAGAAACTAAAAATAAATAGTCATTAAATGGTTCATATGATTTTTGCAAAAAAAATAAATAAAAATAAATCCAAGCATTCTGAGATCATATAAAAGCTTTCTGTGACAAACGGACCAAAATTAGGTCTTTATTCCCCTTCACCCAAGTAAAAAAGTATTATATATAAAATACATTTATTTTATGCTTAGTTAAAACCTATTAACATATTTATTGACAAATCGCTCAAGACTAACTGGTAAGAATATATATATATATAATTAAACCTTATTTGGAGTGCTACTTGAGCACAAAGTCTTCATTATAAAGCCTAAAATCTGTTTTAACATCACTATTGATATGGATTGTTTGATTTTTGATTAATATCAGTCTTCAAATGCAAGGTATTTAAAGTGTACCTTAAAGTGTACCTGAAGTATACTTGCAATAGTTCCACTTTAGCACAATCCGAATCTTTACTTGGACTTTAGGACTACTTCCACACAATTAAAGTGAATTAAATAGAAAATGTGTTACCCATTTTAGCAGACTTTAAGTACACATGCAGTTTAGTATACCAAAAGTACAGTTGTGGGGTATTTTTATTAAGTACATAAATATGTTGATATATTTGTAGTATACTTAGAATTAAATATACATTTCAAGAATTATATTTCAAATACATTTGAGTGTTATTTTTCAGCTCACTAGGGCAGTGAGCTGTTAACAGTGTTATTTCAGATTCTTGTGTACACAATTCTAGTTTTCATTAATATTTAGCTTATATTTTATATTTGTACAATTCTTTTTTTCATAATTTTTTTTTTATATTACTATTTCAGTTTCAAATGTATTTATTTCCAGTAATTGTATTGCTTCAGCTTAAACGTATTTTACTTAGTAGGCATTTTTCATGTAATATTTATATTTTATTGTATTTCAGATTTATTTCAGTTACCAACATTTTTTTTTTTTTAGTTAACAATGAAACCCTGTTGTTGAAGGAATAGTTCACAAAAAAATTAACATTTACTAAAAATGTACTCACCCCAAATGGGTGCCGTCAGAATGAGAGTTCAACCAGCTGATAAAACATAATCCACAAGCAATCCACACTACTCCAGTCCATTAATCAACTTATCTTGTGAAGTCAAAAGTTGCATGTTTGTAAGGAATCATGGTGTGGACATTGTGATGTTTTTATCAGCTGTTTGGACTCTCATTCTGACGGCACCCATTCAATGAGTGATGTAATGCTACATTTCTCCAAATCTGTTCAGAAGCAAACTAATCTATATCTTTGATGTCCTAAAGTTGTGAACATTTTCAGCCATTTTTAATCAGTTAGACAGTAGAATTGAATCAGTAGGACTGGAGATTAATGATTCAGGATCTTTTTGTGAACAGGAGTTGTTGATTCATTGCAATAATCGATTCGTTCACAAAACGAACTAGAATTCAGAACACACAAAAATCAGTCTGTTTGCATTAGCAGTGCTTGAGGAGACCTGACCAGCTCGCATGTTCCTCGTGTGTCCAACAGGAGGCGGTCTTCATGGGCAACGGAGAGCAGTACATTTGGAAACCACCAGAAGAGGACGAGATGATGGTGCCAGGGGCTCCTCAGCTGGAGAACGGACACAGCCATCCCACCGCCGTGGAGGTAACGTCTGCCTCGCTATCCCAGCACTACAGACAGGATCATGACTTTTGATCTGTGTTTGCATGAAGGGATCAGGTTTCAGACTTTGACCTTTGACCTCAGGACCACTTGCGAACCTTTCGGATCTCTTTGGTGTGTCCCTTGTGTGTCAGTAAAGAGTGTTTTCTGGGACAGGAAGTGGGTAGAATGATGGCTGCAGTCTAAAAAATGTGTGGCTTGAAAGCGAGAGAGAAAGTTTGAGCCTTCATTTCTCCCTCCCCCTCGCGAATCTCTCCCTCCCCCTCTCGACTCTCTCCCTCTCTCTCTCTCTCTCTCTCTTTCTCTCTCTCCTTCTCTCTCTCTCTCTCTCTCTCTCTCTCTCTTGAATGGCTTGACTAACAGGCAGGTCAAAGGTCTGTAGACTGTGCTTGTTGACTGTCCGTTCAGGGTTGGTGTGAGGGAAGGAGAGAAGGAATATGAGAAGTCAGGAAAGACAGCCACTCTGGGTCAACTTGTGTTTAATTAACTTCCTGTGGCCAATCAATACTTACAACTTGGATTCAGATAAAAGCATTTAGAGCCAATATGTGTAGTGTAGATTATTTTTGAAGAATAGATACAGATTCTAATAGGAAGTTATATGCAGCATTATCACTGAAAAAAATAAATAAAAAAAGGTTTTCTTTATCAGTGTTGTCTCCTTTTGAGGTAAAATAAAACCCTTAATGGTAATGGTGTAATAGAAAAGCAAAGTATTGTAATATAATACTTAAAGACTAAGAATAGACTAATAGTTTGGAGTCCTAAAGATTTATTTTATTTTATTTTTGTTTTTAATATTTACAATTTCTCAGCAAGGCTGCATTTGTTTTAATCTGAAATACGAAAATACAAAAAAAGGTAAAATTGTGAAATATTATTACAATAAAAAAGGTTTGATATCTGAATATATTTTAAAATGTATTTTATTTGTGTGATAAAACAGAATCTTCAGCATCATTACTCCAGTCTTCCGTGTCACATGAAACTTCAGAAATCAGTATAATATACTGATCTGCTGCTTAAGAAATATGTATTATTATTATCAATGTATATAACAGTCATGGTGCTTAATAATATACACTTAACTTTTGAACAATAGTATACCGGTATGTCAAATAAAGTTTAAGTAGTTTTGTTGTTTTAAATATAAAGCTCTCTAAACATAGTTGGTCAAAACAAGGACATTTTTTAGAGGAAGTAAAAGCAATCTTAGTTCAAGATACACTCAAAAAATTTATATTTAGGCCTTAAATTTACTGTTTGTATTTGAATTGTATTGTTTGTTCCATAGCTAGCCATATTTTAACAATTAATTGTACTTTTTACCTGACTATATATATAATATAATATATATGTAATATATATATATATATATATATATTTTTTTTTTTTTTTTTGCATGAACAGATTCTAAGAAATTAGAATAAATGCCTTTTAAAAATCTTTATTTAAATAAAATCAAATAATGCAATGGATTTATATGCATATGCTAATTAATCTACATAAATGCATACAAGCATACTATATATGTGCAACAAGGGTGGCATTGAACGTACTTTGAAAATGACATTTTACACTTATTTTGTTGGAAAGCAGTGTAACAGTAAGCTGAACGTCTTGCTCAGATGCAAGTGTGTGAGCTGAGTACACTCCTCCACGCTCCGGCTCTCTCACATCTCTGCTCATTCCTTCTCTTGTCCAGACACACCCAGGTTCATATCATGAGATGTGTGGGCGGGACACTGCATGGCCCTCTGCTCCACTTCACTTTACACATTATACTCACCATGGGAAAAATCACTGGACTGGACTAAAAAACATCTTTAGACTTTTTGAACTCTTTATTCTTTTCATTTAAAGGGTTGTGCATTGTGACAAATTCATCCTTTAAAAGTATTCCCTGTAGTTTCTGTCTAAGCTCATAAAAAGGCATGCAATTTATTATATTACTACATTATTAATTTACATTTGGAATTGTTTGCTATTTATCTATTGTAATTACATAATATAATCTTAATTAGAAATCTCCAAACATTTAAATTCCCATTGCATTTGTGACACCTGTTTACCCACATATGCTGCAAGTCATGTTAGATTGAGTTGCCTCAGAAAACTGCATTTGTCAAGAGAAAGAGAAATGAGGGAGAAGAAGTGTGTGTGTGTGTGTGTTGGGGGAGACTGCAAGGGAATGAGAAAGAGAGAGCAATAAGAGAGTAACAAGAGAGAGGGAAAGAAAAGACAGTGAGAGAGCAAGAGGAAGGAGAAAAAAAACCTCTCAAGGCTTTCTCAACAGCTGCAGAGTGTTTTGAAACCCCAGTCATTGTGATTTCCTCTCGCTCTGCAAAGCGCTGCACAGCACGGTAAACAATGCTCGACATGGAGGAAAAGAGATCAGCAGGGCGCACACAGACACACACACATTTGGGAGTTTCAAACAACATCAAACTCAGCGGTTTTCTTAAAATCGTCTGGTCCAGTCATGCCTGTGTTCATCGTGCCGTGGCCTGCAGATTACAGTAAAGGCTAAAATACTGAACGCTGCAGTGCTGTTTTCAGACTGGTTAGAGGTGTTAGCATGACAAACGCAATCGCATCCACAGCTCGATTCATGCCATAACAACTCCTCAGCCTGTACACATGACTGCCATAAAGGTCACTATGTGAGTTGAAGAGCCGAGTTGAATTCTTGACTGAGATTTTACACATGCCATTGAGCTGGGAGTGCTAAATGTCATCTACCACAGAGAGGGCATGTGAGGTGAACACACACACACACACACACACACACACACATCAGTGTTAGGTCAATATTGACAATATCTAAATATGAATACTGTAAATTCTTTTGGCAAACTATTTTTCACAAACAATATAGTAGGGAAGTGTTCAATTTGAGACAAAGCACCTGTTTTAGTGAGTGATTAATTGACTCATTAAATTTAAATGATTTGTTCGAAATGGCTGATTCATTTAGAAACAAAGCAAGTGACTCTCTTCATGAATTGATAATTGAATGAAATTATTAGTTCAAAAACAGATTCATTCAGGAACAAAACATCACAGTGTTGCTCTGAGATGCACAAATGTTCTACTTCAGCTTTGTTTGTAATTGTATTTTCATTGGCAAAACAGAAACAAACAGACATTGTTCACGTTATAATGTAAGCTGCTCAATATTAACTTCTTGTTCGTTAAACGGTTGTACAGAATCAATCACATTTGTGGTCATCCTTGCACACTGATATTCTGAAAAAACAATTTTTAAGTACAATATCATAACATATCATATATTCCCACATATATATAGGAGTATTTTTTAGGTTCATAACTTAAATTATAAGGGCATTCTAACAGGCTTCTTCACACAGTTAATGCTTTTGGACTTTAGTTTTTTGCAAAGTGAGTAACATACTGTCAGCTCGCACTTTGTTAAAACAACAATTGCAAATTATCATAGAATATAAATATCGCACACCCCTAAATAGTGTAATAGACCACACATGGACATTAGAGGAGGATTGTGGGAAATCTTCCTACCTTAATAGCTTCTGTCTGGTTAGAGGGTTAATGGTGTCTCGGTGGGCCGCTGTGGTGAAAGTTTAACAGGCTTATCTGCAGGTTAGGTAACAGATAAGAGCATTTACACTGACTCTGTCGGTCTAAAGTGGGTCATGTTTCTGCTGTGTGCAAGCAGAGTCCTGTTACCACACACACTATGACACACGAGTCAAACACTCAGTGCTGCAGGCATCAGTGTAGTGCGTATACTACAACTTCAGGCATATTAGTGGTTGTGATGTGTCAACTCTTATCTATCCTGTTGCCTTTTTACTTTTACCTTGCTTAGCCAGTTGTCTCTATTACTATTGATTAAATCATTACATCTGATTATTAATTGTTTATGTATTGTAAATTATACTTCAAATTACGGTCTTGTTGAGAAAAGGCATGCTGTCACTTTTATAAGTCATCAAACTTCAAGAATAAACCTGATTAAAAAAAAATTTAAATTGATGGAGATAAACAAATATCAAAAAGATGAGGCAAGTATGCAACCAACTAGTAGCCACACTGAACAATCTTCTTGCTTAAAACACCCTAGCAACCATCTAGAATACCATAGCAACCATTTGGAATACTCTAGCAACCATCTAGAATACCCTAGAAACACTTAGACCATCATAGCAATTGCCCAAAAAAATCATGCCAACCACCAAGTACAACTTAACAATTCCTTAGTAAAACCTAGTACACATAACAGCATAGGAACCACAAAACCAACCTAACAACCACTTAGAACAACCTAGCAACCACCCAGAACAGCTAAGCAACCACTTAAAACACCCTAGCAACCCCCAAGCACAACTTACTAACCACCCAAAACAACTTAGCAAGCACTTGGAATGCCCTAGTAGTAGTAATAACCTACACCACGTGTCAGACTGATGATCACCAACCACTCATAACAGCGTAGCAACTACCAACAACAACCTAGCAACCAACCAGAACACCCTAGCAACAACCAAGAATAAACAACCACTCAAAACAGCCTAGCAACTACCTAAAACAACCTAGCAACCAACCAGTACATCCTAGCAACAACAAAGAATAAACAACCACTCAAAACAGCCTAGCAACTACCAATAACAACCTAGCAACCAACCAGAACACCCTAGCAACAACCAAGAATAAACAACCACTCAAAACAGCCTAGAAACTACCTACAACAACCTAGCAACCAACCAGAACACCCTAGCAACAACCAAGAATAAACAACCACTCAAAACAGCCTAGCAACTACCTAAAACAACCTAGCAACCAACCAGTACACCCTAGCAACAACAAAGAATAAACAACCACTCAAAACAGCCTAACAACTACCAACAACAACCTAGCAACCAACCAGAACACCCTAGCAACAACCAAGAATAAACAACCACTCAAAACAGCCTAGAAACTACCTACAACAACCTAGCAACCAACCAGAACACCCTAGCAACAACCAAGAATAAACAACCACTCAAAACAGCCTAGCAACTACCTAAAACAACCTAGCAACCAACCAGTACACCCTAGCAACAACAAAGAATAAACAACCACTCAAAACAGCCTAACAACTACCAACAACAACCTAGCAACCAACCAGAACACCCTAGCAACAACCAAGAATAAACAACCACTCAAAACAGCCTAGCAACTACCTAAAACAACCTAGCAACCAACCAGAACACCCTAGCAACAACCAAGAATAAACAACCACTCAAAACAGCCTAGCAACTACCTAAAACAACCTAGCAACCAACCAGAACACCCTAGCAACAACCAAGAATAAACAACCACTCAAAACAGCCTAGCAACTACCTACAACAACCTAGCAACCAACCAGAACACCCTAGCAACAACCAAGAATAAACAACCACTCAAAACAGCCTATCAACTACCTACAACAACCTAGCAACCAACCAGAACACCCTAGCAACAACCAAGAATAAACAACCACTCAAAACAGCCTAGCAACTACCTACAACAACCTAGCAACCAACCAGAACACCCTAGTAACTGCACAGACAAGTTGTAGATAGCAGATGCTGGTTGAAATGAACTTTACAAATTCTGAAATCAGTGTGTTTTTTGTAACTCCTTCAGCAGCATAATTGTAACTTGAGAATGCGCCCCAGGATGGTTATTATTACGAAATCCTCTTTGGCAAAGCTGATCTTTGGAAGGCTCTTAACTGTTTCTCATTCTGCGGTTCTCTCTCTCTCTCTGTCCTCAGATCTCTGACATGTACTCTACCGTTTGTAAGACCCTGAAGAGGAAACACCAGCAGGGTCAAAGCCAGGAGGACAGCAGGCCGGTGGCCTCTGGTGCGTCCCAAGCGATGGATGGGGGCGATGCGGGATGGCCTTCCGCCGGTGCTGCAGGGGAGGAGTCGTGGGGGAGGAGTGCCCCCCAGGAGGAGCCCTGCTACGAGCCTGTAGGCGAAAAGACGTGGCCCCGGGGCCTGGCGCAAGAGTCAGACCCGGCCTACGCCACCATCGACTCCCACAGGAAACGGGAGAAGCTGGCCAGCAACACGCTGAAGCCTAGAAAGAAACCCGTCCAGGTTCCAGGCAGAGCCATGACCTGCGAAAACTTTTATGAGACTATCGGCGACGTGAAGCAGGGCGCAAACGCAGCGAGCACCACCACTATTTTTACCTTTAACGACGGCATGGAAATGTACGTTACGGGGCTATAAAAAAGCCTGACTTTAACCATCAAATTAAGCACCTACAGAGGGGGGAAAACAAACTGCAGCCTTCTGTCAAATGAGAAGATACACACTCTACAGCTGCCAAACACACGCCAACCTACACAACCACACAACCAATGTATATTTATTCTTACCATAGGAGTCCACAATCAGCTGCAACTCATGCAAACAAAACAACACCGCATTGGCTGAACCAGACCTGCAGCCGAGCTGTTTTTAGCTGACAGGCATGGACACCCAATTCCAGGGATCTAGACTGGTTTTTCCACCATGCTACAGTTGGTAATGATAGTTTACTGCAGGTTAAAATCAATATGACTTTAAGACTCACTGTAGCACAGGGGAGTTTGCACCTGATTACATAAAAGCCAGCCAAACGTCTGGAGTAATTAAGATTAAGATTTTTAATGTTTTAGTAAGAAATTTCTCACTTAGACTGTAATTATTCGATCAAAAATACCATAGATTCAGTAAAACGGTTTAATATTACTACAATTTAAATATCTGTTTTTTAAATGGATATATTTTAATATGTAATGTATTCCTGTGATGCAAAGCTGAATTTTCAGCATGATTATTTCAGTCTTCAGTGTCACGTGATCCTTCTGAAATAATGATCACAGGAACAAATATATCTAAATAGAAAACATTAAAATTTAAATAATATTGTTTGTAGTAATATTTCTGTATTATTGATCAGAAATACAGCCTGTGTGAAATTAAGAAACTTTCAAGAACATTAAAAAAAAATCTTAATTGTTCCAAGCTTTTGATGGGCTGTGTAAAATCACACTGGACACACTGTTGGTCAATCTCACTGCCGTGTGAGCACTACCTTCACATTAACACAGGGATCACATGAGGCGTTAGGTTTAGCCCCTCCCCTCCTGCTCTGAAAACACACCTGACTGGTTCTCTCAGCTTGAGACGGCTAGCCACCATCAGTGTTAGTTTAGCTGAAACAACAGAATACAGAGTTAACTTCTCTTGTTTTCCACCTTAAACATTATGTATGTGGTCTGACAGTTTAGGTGGTGTACATAAAGTATGTCTGGTCATTTTCAGTATGCATGTAACTTGCAGTAAGGCCCAAGTGGAATCTGCAGAATAGTTTTTTTTTGGCACTGACCCTGGAGAAGAAAATGGTGCTAAAATGGGTTTAATGAAGCTACCTGGTTATCTTAATGCATTAGATACCATTATTATTACTTTTACAATAAAATACATATAATAACAATTTTTGTATTCACCAATGCTCAAATGTTTAGGGTCTGTATGATTTATTTTTTTATTATTTTTTTAAGTCTTTAGGTTCACCAAGGATGCGTTTATTTAATCAAACATACAGTCAAAACAGCAATATTATTACAGTTCAAACTGACTAATTTTTATATATTTTAAAATATAATTTTTTAAAGTTTTTTTAATTCAATAAACATTTCTTCTTATTATTGTCATTACCAATGTTGAAAATAGGTGTGCTGCTTAATGTTACAAAAATAGTTTGTAATATTATATCAGCTGAATAAAAGAATACATCTTACTGACCCAAAACTTTTGAACTGGAGTGTGGGTATCTCTCTATTTAAATAATAACTAAACAATAATTATTTATCGATATGAATATTTAATTGATTAAATATCGAAAATAATAATCAAAATAATCAATAAACAATTTTGCAGAGCTTTCTGTGGAGTTTTGCGGATGCAGATTCAATGTGGGCCTGCATAAATGTCACTTTATGGCTGTGTAAGTGCATTAGCTCTACATTTCTTTTGATTTTTGGTTATTTCGTCTATAGCATGCCACTTCTGCCCAATCTTTGGATGTGTCTTTGGTAGTTTTAGTGATATTCCACTCGTTTCTCACAAGTTTTGCAATATTAACAGAAAGTAGGAAGATTCTACAAGATTTTTCGGGATGCCTCAGCCTAGCTAGTTAACATGTCATTTTCAATGGCCATTGTTAACATGAGAGTTTATGAGGCTTGTAGCGTCAGTGTGCTGGAACGTTGTGGTATGCGTACAGAGGGCAATAAATGCTTCTAGTTTGGCCGGGGCCGCTCTCGATCCACTGTTCTCAGTTCAGTATGTTCCAGTACTGCTCCGCGGCTCGCTGGGCCTCCGGCTGGCTTCGCTGACGGCAGCATTTCATGGAGACAGTGTCCAAGGAAAACACAGCACAAGGCTTATGGTCACTAGTAAATGTCTTTTAGAAACTGTCTCATATTCTAGGCTGTCTGTGTGACTTGATCCTATTGTAAACAATGCCTTTCCCACATGCACGGGAGCTTGGGTTAGGATCATGGGGAAATAATAGCACAGTGGAACAACATCTGCAAGGGGAAACCATTCAAGATGATCCCCGAAGACTTCTGAGGGCCGTCGGCATGAAATAAAACATCTCCAATGCATGGTTGGTGACTTCACTGCACCAAGCATATTCAGATCATTGAAGTCTGTTAGAAGGCTACAGGAAAGCTCGGAGGAAAGGGATTTTGGGATTCGAGAGGGCCAAGAAATTATCAGCTCAGGGATGGATAGATAGATTTCATTAAGGATAAATAACCAATATACTGTCCTCATCCATGTCACATGCATCCTCTGGTGAGAAACGTTGGGTTTGTCATGTCAGTTTTAAAATGTACTAAGATTAAAGATTTTTATGTCACTCTATTTTCTTATAAAACTGTATTGGTTAACTTGTTTCCACTTGTAGCAACGTGTTGAGAAAGCTTCTATCACTGCCATTCACGTGTTCCACTGTTCTGTTCAAGTATAGGCTGCAACTATTTCCTTGCTCGCAATGCATGCTTCTGGAAACAAAAGCTTTCTTTTTTTTTTTTTTCTCCTCTCTGGTGCAACAGATATAATGTATGATTCATTCCCGTGCCTCTCACTATAAGACATAGTGCCAAAAAACAGAATACCAGTCACCAAATGGGAAGTGGGGACGCCACAGACGGCTGCTGCTGAGAGGTTATGGATCTTCTCAGGGAGCACAAAACACATATCTGATCCAGGACTCGTCCAAAATGGCAGGGATCTGGTCTCAAAGCAACTGTAGGCCTTCCCTGCCATTATTAACATGTGTCCTTGTGATTTGACGTTTGCAATATTGAGGGAGGAAGTGTGCTCCAACTTAGCTTTGGTTTGGCGGTTCCTCCCAATCCTGAATCTGTCTTTCTAGCACAGGGCTTGCTTTGTATTGCAGGGTGGATCGGTGCTTTTGATGTTGTCGCTTCTGAGTGAGGCTGGGAGAACCGATCGTCCGGCCGTGCATTGTTTTTGATGAAAACTAGATCTTTCAGGGTGTGATTTGTACAGGTTGCACAAGGGTTTATTGGTTTTTCAACCACATGTTTGTTCTTAAAAGAGGCCGAGAAATGGCATGCCCAAAGTATGATATTTATTGGTATGTATGTAAATAAAATATCTATAAAAAATCCATCTGCTTGCGTTCAACAGACGTATTGACTTATGTGATGCTTCTTGTTCACTCAAACCATATGTGGTTAAACAGAAATAGACATTCTATCATGACAAAACAGACCAAATCGCATGTATATAGAGTGTACTGCAATGCAACATAACTATATTATAAAAGAAAAGCTCTGGTATTGATGTTTTAAAAAGCAGTGAAAGGTTTCTATTTCTGCTGTTTAGGTTGTATGTTGTGAAGTGTGTACATTGTAAACACCGCTTCCCCAGCATATGTCCTTGGCTTAACTGAGTTTATGTGTGGTCCATCCAAAGTGTAACACAGAGAATAGTGTATATATATATATATATATAAAACATCTGTTTAGTAATATTCTGTGTGAAAAAAAAGATTGTAATGTTTTCTATATATGTAAAAAAAAATAATTCATATAAATATTTGTTTTTACTTTTTTAATAAAGTTGCACCTTATGACTGGTTGTGCGTTGGTTATTCTGCTGTAGTATATCATGATTGTTTATAATTATTAAAGAATTCGATTTTTTAAAAGGCTTTTGTTAAAGCAAAAAAGGTAATAAAAAGTGTCTTTTTATCTCACAATTCAACATTTAAACTCAGAAATGTTAGATTAAAAAGTTACCTTTGTATTTATTTATTTTCTATTTATTTATTGGCTTAATACTTAGACAAAAATTGAGAATAAAGTCAGAATGACTATAATATATATATAGATATATTAGAACTGTTAAAGTCTCTCAGTTGTGAGATATAAACTGAGAATAGTGTGGGAAAAGGTCAGAACTGTGAAATTCAGTCGCAATTACCTGTTATTTTTCTACTATGTGGTGGAAACAGGCTTCAATTGGAATCAGTAGGTAGGAGAATACATTATTAAGTCTCTGAAAATTGCTGTTAAACGATTATTTATTGCACAAATACATGCATGTCTAAAAGGTCCACAGAATGTGCATCAACATCAAATATGAAGATCTTTACTTGACATCGTTTTTTGTGAAAACTGCATATAGGGGGTGGTTTTGAAAAATATGAGGAAAGGCAGGTGAAAAACAACAACAGCAAAACTGCTCTACTTTGCTGGTCTTGGCTGGTTTCAGATGGTCTGAAACCCTTTTTAACAGCCTGATCGGACTGACAGGCCAACTTCAACCAGCAAACCAGTTTCGGCTGGTTTGAGATGGGGTTTTTTCAGCACGCTAATCTCGCGTAAATACTCATTAAAAGTATGTCTTACTCATGTTTGTATTCTTATGCGTTCGATGAGTGAGTTATTTCATGATTTGTTTTGCCGTTCAAGCTGGGAAAACAATTCTTTTTAGAAAGTGCGTCAATTTTTACCGGCTCTCACTCTCTCTCTCACTCTCTCTCTCTCTTCCTCTCTGTCTGTACCGGCCGGCAAACCATGGAGACACACCTCCTCAACTCAAGAAAAAAATAATTCCGACGTTTCCCGAGCGACCAATCAGCTGCAGATCTGCGATGGCCGCGTGCCTAAATAGAATGTTTATGTACGCCGAGAGCCAATCAGAATCAATGAGGGGCGGAGCCGAGCGAATCTCGCCTGGCTGCACGAGCAGGACAGAGTGGGCGTGGTGTCAGGCTCGGCGAGAGAGAGAAGCAAAACAATCATTTTTATCCCCTCTTACCGGCTGCTTTTAGAGTCTGTAGAGTCGTATTCCACACAATACTGTTAAATGCATCTTATCCTGCTCAGCACTAAATTCGACCGAGCGCTGGTGATTTTCCTTTAGTCACATTTGATCCAGGTTGAGAATGAGTTCCAAGCGGCTCCTCGAGCAGCCTCGAGCCGGCGACAGCACGCGTGAAGGGGGCGAGCCCGTCACTGGGAAAGCGCTCAAAACAAACGCGCTGCTCGAAGCTGCTTTAACGAACTCTGGCAAGGAGATCTCTCCAAATGGACATTATTATACCTCATCGAGAGAGAGGCACTACATTCACAAGAAAGTAAGTGATGTATGCTCGTTGAAGTTTCGCATACGCTCACCTTTTGGGGTTTTGACAGTTCGCTGCGTTTTTAAACATGTCAAAACGACCGTTGCGTTGCAAGTTGTACGATGGCAGCTCTGCCTTTCGATTAAAACTCAAGTTTGCATGGAGAAATTGTTTGTCGGGTATATGTAGTGTCATTTAATCGTTACAGTTATACTGTTATCTGCGTTAATCAAGCGAGGCGGTAACTGATTGGTAAAATGGCGACTTAACTTGAACGTTCAAAGTTTAAACGAAAACAAAAAAGCAGGGGGTTGGTACATTTAAGCGATTCTCCCCTCCCCCATGAAGTGTTTAACGCGAGTTGAAGCCGGTGTAAGGGTTTGTTTTCACAGGAACATTGTTTAATGTTTCATTTCAGGGCGAATGATGGCCTTTCGATAATATTTACAGATTAAAAACGAGTGTTTTCATGTGTAACTTACGTTGTGGTTTGGGAAAAAGGTACATTATTATGTTAACATAACATAACAGTTGGTTTATGCATCGTATATGGAGGAAGTAACCACATGCGACGTTAATTTATTTTAAAAACACGAGCGTTCACTTTAGAAGTGCGTTTAATTTGGCTGGCTGTGTAGCATGCAGTGCGGGACACGCCCCCTTCCATGATGACGCGTCGCAGAATGATGTATCTGCTCTGATGTGAGCGTGCACTTGACCGATACGAGCGGTGCAGTGAAAATTCGATGCCTGTCATGCAGCTCATGCATGATTGCAATGTTTTGGGGGCGTGAGTGCATTTTATTGAAGCACATTTAAGCTATCAGGAAGTATAACCTATGTGATTTTTTTAGGATTGCTGGTGTTTGTCTTTAATAAAAGTGCTTGTTATGAGAGGTATGCAGGTAATTTGAGTAATAACTCATCATTTAATATGGCACATCAGGAATGGGGAGGCAACTGGTAGACAGTTATATTACCAACTGATAGGATGCTTCATTAATTGAAAAAAAAAAAAAGAAATGTCAAATTTAATCTTCGCCCCTAGTTTTTGGACAAATAACAATCAGCATTGAAGTTTTGTTTCTTTTAGTCCAGGTCTGTTAGCTTTGAGCATAAATAAATAAATATATATATATATATATATATATATATATATATATATATATATATATATATATATATATATATATATATATATATATATATATATATATATATATATTTGCTTACAACAGTGGCTTATCAGAAAATGGGAATAGTGATATATTAAATTAATCATAATTCATTTTGTGATTCCAAAGGTCTCAAAATCAAAAACAGTGGGTGAGGGGTGAAATATGATTTCAGTTTACATATTTATTGTATGTTTTTTTTAGCATTTCAATTGAAATCAGAGCTAGATTATGTTGATATATTAATAATAATGTATTCATTTTAATGTTTTTGAGTCATCTTGTGGCCCCCTTGGAATTTTGCTGAGACGTCCTGCCATAGATTATCCCTGTTTTCACTTTACTTTTAGTTCAGTTTTAGTTTTTCGGTTTATATATATATATATATATATATATATATATATATATATATTTAAATTAATTTTTATTTATTAGTTTTAGTTGAAGTTAAGTTAAACAACAAAAAAGAGAGATAATTCTTTGTCAGCTATCTGAAATGAATACGTTTTTTTTAAGTAACAGAACGTTTTTTTGTTGTTTTATTTTAAGTTTTACTTGACTACAATAACCGTGGATGCACTCTCTTAAGTGCATTTAAAGTGCACAGTCTTTTCCTTTCAGGAAAATGATTGATGACTCATCTGGGACTATCCAAGGTTTTAAATGTTCTCCAGAAAGAGAATGTCCCTAATACCACTCTTACTGACTAGCAGTAGCAAATCATGATTCACATTTGGCTTTAAGAGGGGACATGCCCTTCAACATGTCCTGATCCAACTTTCTGTTTTAAGAGGTTACCATGAAGAGAAAATTATTCTTGTCAAACATAACATCCTACACACCCATCATAAATAATATTACTATGCTGTAACTAACAAACAGAAGTGAATTGATTCCTTTCCTTTGGACACGTTGTATAACTGCTAAACCTTTTGTTCTCAGTTTGCATGTGGCAGAGAGGAGGATGAGCAGAGCTCAGGTGGGGTCCTTAAACATGGCTGCCCTGCTCATCGCTTGATCCTGAATGGCTTTAGGCTACAAGACCAAACCCACATGGAGGCTCTGAGCCCAGTGAGAGGGCCTGGGGAGCCAGGATATCACCTGCCATCTCCCGAGACACCGCACCTGCACACGTCCTCCATCATCCCCGTCCCACATGACAGGTCAGTTCTGATAGTTGTCACTATAGAGAGCACTGTGCAGATGACACCGTTTGGGTGATATAGTAGTTGTATTAATGCATATATAGCATTCAGTGTGTGTTGTATGCCAATACAATACTAGTCAAAAGTTTGGGCTCTTTTACTTTTACACTTAGTTTGTTTTTCATTAACTTTTAAACAGTTTAATCTATAGTTTTTTTTTTCTTAAACTCATTCCCAGACTGAACCTTGTTGAAGTAAGTAAATAACTTAGAATTTTTTGGTCACTTCATACTTTCAACATTTTTTATTTGTGCTTTTTAGTAGTTATGTATTGTTTCAAAAAGTGGACAGTTGCGGCATTTGGATTCTTGAAGTAAAAACTCATTTCATCTTCTCCATAGGGAAACCTAATTTTTAGCAATAAGTCATATGAGACAGACCTACTGTGAGGTCCACAGTTGTTAATTGATGGTATATGCTTTTGTTGAACCCATTCATTTGCATTATTTGTGTTTAACAGCTGAATTTGTGGGGGAAAACTACATTACCCATGATGCTGTACAGAAACTCCACCAATCAGAGAGTCTTGATGAGAAGATTGTGCCAAAAAAGCTATGTTGTCAATGCACTTAAATATTAGTAAGCATTAGCATTAGTAAGCAATAAACTTAAAATATATTTTCTATACGTAAAATCAACAACCTTTAAAGAGCCACACAGATGGGAAATCAAAAATTACCTGTATTACAGTGTATGATGTAGCTGTCCATCAGTGTAAACAATGTGCAAAGTAATTAAACCAAAAAGTACACGATTTATAAAGTTATTGGCTTCTAAAGTAAGGAGTCGACTCTGAATCACTGAAACGAGTCGTTATAGATTTCAAATCTTTTGCCCATCTCTATGTACGTCACTAGGAGCACTTTGCATAATAATCTCCGCCTACCGTGTTGGGAGAAACAAAACTCTGACCTGCCCCCCCCCCCCCCCCCCCACACACACACACAGACGCTCTGGTTGGTGTGAGAGCATCATGTCGAGGAGACAGTGTGTTTTTAATTGTAAAGGCAAGTTTGTTTTATTTTCACTGCCAAAGAATGAAGATCAGAAGAACCAATGGCTAAAATTCATTTTTACCACAATACCAGAACAGTACAACAAATCTCTTTTGTTGTGTTCACAACATTTCACGGATGACTGCTTTCCAATCTCGGTGAGTACAAGGCGGGATTTTCAAAGCGTTTGGCCATAAAAGAGGGTTCATTACCAACTTTATTTAGACCAACAAGCATCTTCGAATCACAACGCGAAGTATGATCATGAAGTTATGTGTTTGTTTTCTCCCGAGCGTCTTATCAGTATGTGTGCTGTCTGCAGCCTGTCTGCGCTGATCTTCATTTACAGACACGTCATTAACCCTTTCGAGTCGATTAACGCATATATGCGTTTTGAGTCATTTTCACCTGATAACCCCGAAAAGAACTTAAATTACACTCTCAGTTTTAATCGTACAGATAAGAGCAATACATCAATCGAATCTGTAAAGGGTCTAGTTTTTTTTGGATACAGACATAATAACAAAAAACCTTTGTGCACTTATAAAATAAAGATAACAAACAAGGTGCGCTGTCTACAGTCTTTGTCTCCGCTGATCGTCATGTACAAACATTTCATTAAAATGAACTGTAACTCCGTGAATACTCAACGAAGAGACATGAGAGAGATATCTATAGAAAGCCTGGAATGTCTACTTTTAAACTAAACAAGTGCTGCCGAAAACAAATATTCTGAGATAAAGTAATCCATATGAAAACAACGCAATGTCTGTTTTTCATATCTCCGCTCATTATATCTAATGTGACCACGCCCCCGCGCTTAACGCGCTATTCAGATTCAAACTGAAGCGCGCGGCTTGAATACGCCCACACAGAAGAAAAAGCAGCCAGACTATTCTTCAAGTTTTTATTTTATTTTACTGTTTGCTTCGCGATGAGAGGACTAAGACATAATTCACCCCAAAAAGATGTGATGTGGTTGAGGATTTGAGAAATGGATTTCCTCAGAAAAAAGAATGAAGCACTTTATTCAGCAGAGATCATAAACATGAGTAAGTCTCTTTTTATTTATTTGTACTAGTTTTCACATAACGTGTAAACATTTTACTAGTTAGACTTTTTCCAAATACTTTTTCCAAACTATAATTCCTGACTAAATGTATAATCAAGTGAAACATTATGAAGTTTCAATAACAATATACAATACTATACCATTCAAAAGCTTGATGTATATAATATAAATGTGACAAATAGAGATAACTCTAACAAATGTAAAAACAATGCAGTTCTTTCGATTTATTCCCCCTAAAAAAACCTGAAAATATTATCAGCTCTTTTCAACATTAATAATAATAATAATAATAATAATAATAATGATGATGATAATAAATGGGGTTTATTTGGTAGAAAATAAGATTGTTAAAACGATTTCTGAAGGATTGTGTGACTAGAGAAAGGATGCCAAAAAATTTTAAAGTCAGCTTTGATTGTCCCTAATAAACTGTTTAACTGCTCCCCCAAGTGGATATTAAATTATGTTGTGGGATAATTAAATATATTCTTAATAAACTACAAACATAAAATTATATACTTTTATTTTGTTCTCACATTCTTTCTTGTAAGTCCTCCCTCAGAGTGGCACAGTTGAATGAGAGGCTCATTATGCAGCTCATTATGCAGACCTTTGTCTTCTCAGGTGTAAATCACAATGATATTCATGATAGTTGACGCCTACTCGCATATGACTTTTACCAACAAAAAGTGTTTTAGAAAATTTAAATCAATATATTGTTTTCTGTGAGTGAGTAAACAAGATGATTTTCACATCATTCAGAAAGAAAAATTCTAGGCTACAAGCTCCAGTTCTCAACTTTTCCGGCAACCAATTTTATGTATGTGTTTTATTGCCTTATTCAAGTGATTTAACATTTTTAGTTTTTCACTAACCATGCATAACATTTTTTTTCTCAAAAATACAATCATGTACATGCATGCATTTCACATATTATTATAGCCCAGTTTGTGCTGATTACAGTGATATTAGACTTTACCCATTTAGATATTTATAAGAAACTGAAAAAAACACAAATGTCAGGGCATGACAAAACTTCTCAAGGCCCCAAAAATACCCTTAGACTCCAGAGGGTTAAAATGAAGTGTAACAAGTGCTGCTAACAGATATTCTGTGATTAATTAATCCATATGAAAACAACGCGATGTCTGGATTCAGATTCAAACTGAAGCGCGCGGCTTGAATACACACACACAGAAGAAAAAGCAGCGAGACTGTTCAAGTTTTTTATTTTACTGTTTGCTTCGCGATAAGAGGAATAAGACATAATTCACCCCAAAAAGATGCTAACGCATTGTTTACCATGAAGTTGTGTGCGGAACAACCAATCAAACCTGACTATGTTAGTTGACCAATCAGAACACAGTATGCTACCGAAAGGTGGGGTTTAAGGAAACTTAATCTTTTGAACAGCTTCGCGCGAACCGAATTGCGAATTGAGGTAATTTTAAAATGATATTTTGACAAAATGACAATGTTTTTTAACCTTGGATGGAATTAAACCGATTTTACAGGATTTATAAACAGTGATAGGAAGCTTAGAATTTTCATCTTACTGGCTCTTTAAATTAATAGTTTTATATTTGTCCATCATTCTTAAATTGATTGTTATTTGCAATGCTTCATGGGATTGTAGTTCTTTCCCTCACTAAGCCGTTAAGTACACAGTCTTGTATCTTTTTCAAATGTATTTTTGTTTCAGATGAAAGTTTGAAATGTTGTGTTTTACCTTTAGTTTATGGTAACACTTTAACAAAGACTGAAAAAGTGGGCAGACACCACTGCATTAATGAGTAGGTGTGTCCAAACTTTTGAATGGCAGTAAAGATTGTTATAGTTATTCACATGCTGTAGAGTAAGTTAAGATATGTTAAATTCATGCAAACCAGGCCTGAGGGAAACATTAGAGACGTGTTACGTGAGTCATAGATCTCACTTGTACTCTTATTGATTTGATTGTCAAGTTGCTTTCTAGGTTTAATGGCTCAGTCTGTTTAAAAGTGAAATGAAGTGTTGCTTGATCAGACATGTTTTAATCTGTCATTCCACTCACTTGCATTCAAGCCTTTACGGTGAACTTCATTAACTTAAGCTCTCAAATCATTCTTAAGACAAACGTTGCATTGAGTGTCTTGTAGCCAGTGGCTTTTACTGTCTACATGACCCTCAGCGTACCAGAGGCTGATTGTAATGTAATGGCACAGGATGGCGTGAAGGAGACAGACGGGCCTCTTGGTCAGTGTTCAGTCAGTGTTTATGCAGTCTTCATTTTTGGCGTGTTTAGGAGGAATGTCTGATCAAATCTAACAATCTGTCAAAGTTTCTGTCATTTTCACTGTTTAGCTGCCTTTTCTTTTCCGTTTTTTGTCTTTCATACTCTCATTCACATCTTTCTCTTAAATCATATTCATCACAAATACATCTAATAACACTGTCATCATTTACTCTTGCTAAGAGAATCAAGCAAACGACTCAAAATTGTGTTCAAAAGAAAGTCAAACAGGATTTCTGGGTGAATTATGGCGTTCAAGGACACATTACCAATCCAGACTAGGTTGATTATTAAAGGGGACTGAAGCTTGGGGCCAAAAGGTGTTTAAGAGATATGTAATCTGGTTTTGTATGTGCATAAACCACCATCAGCATTGATAAGTAGGTCAGTTTGAATTGATGTGGGTGCGTGGGATGCTTTTGTGAATTGACTATGTACTGTATGTGTGTGTGTTTAACTAAATATGCTGATATAGCAAGTTCAAGCAAATTACTTTTATTTTATATTTACAATAAGGCTTTTATAATGCTCACTGAATTTATTACTTAGTACTTAGTACATGTTCATAGTCTTTTCTGAGCAAGTTTCCTGAACACTCCCCCTGCCTGCCATTGGTTAGCTAAACAGATAGCCCCGCCCCAAACTTACACCATTGGTTGAGCTGTTGCTGTGTCAGACTTGACAAGATAGTTAAACAAACAGAGCAATGTTTTGATAGCACCACAAACCCTGCATATTAAACTAGAATAGAAGTACCTATAAAAAAAAGTTACTTGTGAGCTTTAATTTACATTTTTTATTTGTAAAAATTCGTTTTATTGTGCCACTTATTATTCTGTCAATAGAAAGTATTGCAGCAATAACTGTGATGCTACAGTTGTGGCTTGGTGTTTCTACATCATCAATGTGGCCTAGATTTTAATTTTAAATGATACCTGGATCTCATACTCCCTAAGGGTTTGTAAATGTATGCAAAACTCTCAGATACGCAGGCAAATGGCTTGTCCCTTCACTGCAGTGTTACAGTGAGAAAAGCTGATGTTTGTCAGATAAATCCAATACAAGCTCTACCTGTCATATTTTATGACCACTTCATAACTCATATTCACCTGCGGTACTCTTTTTTTCCTGCTATACATCTGTCACATTTGCCGTCTTTTATGCGTGTTTATATGTGCTTGGCAAGTATCTCAAGGTTTTATGGTCAAAAAAAGAAATGACTGTACTTATCAGTAACAATTATTATATGTATAATAATATGAAATGTTCAATTAATTGTCTACAATGGTTTTAATTTAGCAAACAACAAAGTATAATAATTAAAACAAAAAGAGGAGAAAGTGCCACTTATCTATCAAAATCAGGCATTAATAAGAATAATAATATAAAGACTTTTGATTATGAAATTATCCAAAACACTACAGCAAAGCAGAATCATTAATTAAATATAATATATTGGTTTTGGAGCCAGCTCTTTCATTTTATATGAGGATCTTGTCATTGAATTCATTGCCTTTTTGGCCATTGAAATAAATCTCTATTAGCTACACCCAGTTGTAAATTGTTATAGGCTCTGTTGTATTGTACACAGAGTGCAGTCACTATGCATTGAAGTCATGCTAAGTTATTTTTTTTTAGAGTGCAGGAACTGCAACACCTTTTTTGCAAATGTGACGCCATTCAGACTAACACTGGAAGAATTAGACGCAGTTGACATTTAGTCCTGCCTTAAGATTCTCAGTCAGACAGGTAAACTTGCAATTGAAATGAATGAGAGAAACTATGTCTTATTGATTCACACATGACCGTATGTGGTGCGCACTAAGTAAATCCTTCAATAATTTAGTGTGTTTGCACTCACATGTGTTCAGGAGATAAGGACTGATCATACACTTCTTGAGTAGCTCTACACACATTAGTCTTTCATTGACATGTCCAGGCTTGCCTGACAAATCAGTAAAAAGTCACTGCTATACACTGTGGCTGATAGGTCACACTGGCAGCAAGTTTATGCTTGAATCTATTCATCTCTTATCAGCGTTCATCTAAAGTAAAGTGAGAGACAAAAGCCAAGGTGGAAGGTAGAAAGTCCAGCAGGTTGAAGCCCTTGCTTTTTGAGTTAGTCTTGTATCTGCTTGTGCAAGCCTTTGAGGCTACATCTACATTAATCCGGATATGTTTGAAAAAGGCGTCTTTGTTTTAAAACGCTCCCATCCACACTAGCATTTTCAACCGTTTTCCCAAAAGTGTCTCATACACACTGAAACATCAGGAAACGTTAGATTTGCTTTCTGCGCAAGCATAAAGCCTAAAAAATCTCACTGGAAATGAAACACATGGAACATACATAAAGCATTTTCATGCAGTTTTTCTGACAGGATTATTTTAACAAGTCCAGTCATGTGGTCATCCTTATTAGTGATTGTCCAATATATGGCCAATGCCAATTTATTCAAAATGACCTTTTTCAAATACCGGCATCGGTCGATAAGTTTTTCTGCTTGGCCAATGTGTTGAGGTGAGACTTTTATTTTGACGCCTATCGGCCCCATGTTTCCAAGATATCAGCATTTGCGACGGCTGTCAAAAAAACAACATCAGAGGAAGGAAGACAGAAAAATGCTGTAGGGCCGCAAAATGATTAATCGCGATTAATTACATTCAAAATAAAAGTTTGTGTTTACACACTTACACATTACAGTATGGGTATATTTATTATGCATATATAAATACACACATATATGTAGATATTTTAAGAAATATATTTATACTTGTATATAATTTATATAAATATAAATGTTTTATCTAAAAACATATTTTCCTTAATATATACATGTATGTGTATGTATTTATATATACATAATAATATACACCGTACACAAACACATATAGTATGTAAACAAACTTTTATTTTGTATTCAATTAATCATGATTAATCATTTGCAGCCCTAAAATGTTGAAAGATGCCGAATTACTGTATCCTATGAGACATTTTTTCTTTGACTAATTGTTGGATTGGACAAAATTACCCGAAATGGGATAAAAAAGATGCAAAATTAACTACATTTCTATATCTGAGGTGATAGGTTGGATGGATGCATCTGACGAAGCATATACATTTTTTCACATGCTATTTTTATATACTACCCTTCAAAAGTAAAAGTCTGTAAGATTTCTACCTTTATTAATCAAAGGTGCATTAAATTGATCAAAAGACAAAAGTGACAATAAGGAGATTTGTAATGTTATTTCAAATAAATGTAGTTCTTTAAAACTTTCAGTTCATCAAAGAATGCTGAACTAAAACAAATTATACTCTATTATACACTGTTTCAAGTATACTTGGACTGAATACTGTAGACTAATGTCTGTAAAAGAGTGCAATTGAGAGTTGTGTTTTTATGTGAGTAATGATGATTACTTTCTTTATAATTAATCACACTAATAGCCACGTTAAACTGATTTGCGGTGTGTTTACAGAAGAGGTTACCGCATCTGTAGTTCCAGCTGACTGACTTCGTCACACTGAAACCTCTCCGTGGGTCATGACCTCTGCTCTCAGAATCTATGGGGTCAAAGGAACCCTCATATAAGAGCCACTGGAATGACTCATGTGTTCACGTCAACAAGCACGTAGCTCACGTCTGGCCAGCCAGCAAGCTATTAAAATCTGAAGGGTGAGTGGGAGGCATTCCTTCGTCATCTATAACTCAGCTACAGCGTTCCTTTGGCTTGCCCAAGCTCACAAAGCCTAGGGTGAAACTGTGACCGCTTGAGAACGACAGACACCCTTGTGCCTCGACTTGATAGATTTGCTGTAATTATCATCTGTTATGACTCATTGTGTTGATATTATCAGAAGCCACAACATATAATAGTGTGAACGGCGCACTCATCATGACTCGCGTTACGTAGCAGAGGATGAGTGTCTATGAAACTGAAGAGAGGAACCAAAACTTTCAGATGATATTTGAGGGGACGCGCTTCAGATGCTTGCAGTTTAATTGGCTGCTTTATTCCACATACGAAAAAGAGAAACAGAAGATTGATGATTCATCGTATTTTTAGTTCTTTCCATCTGACATGAGAGGTCACTGAGAAAGTACCACATTTAGGCCTTGTTTACACCTGGGTTTGAAGCCAGTTTGAAATCAGCCTTTTTTACTTTCTTTATCCTTGTGATTCTTCATTTGTGTGACTTTTTTAAATTTTACCTTTTGTGAACTTTATTAAAAATACATATATATATATATATATATATATATATATAACGGTTCACAAAATTCATGGTTCAGTTCGATACGATACACTGATGTCACGGTTCGGTTCGGTACGTTTTAGATACAGCAAAATGTAAAAACATCTCAACTTTTCAGAATGCCGCAAGCGCACCACGGGTCATGTGACAAGAACTAACCAATCAGGTTCATCCTTTCCCACAACAACGTTGAAAGCTCAGCCAAGATGAAGGAACAGCTGATCATAGTTGTATATGGATTTCAATTTTGAAATAAATTTAGTAGCAGAGCTACTGCAAGCGATTTTTAGAACTGCAAATCCATTTATCCTTCGCTGAAATTTCCGCGTCTCATGGAGAGGGCACGTCATTGTTGCTTAGCAAAGACAGACGCCACATGAGCGCTTCTGCCCGAGCGCTTTGGAAAGGAGGAGAAAGTGGCGCGACTAGCGTTTTCCCCGCGTTTTTAGCCCCTAAGGCGCTTGCTCACTCAGCACGCGCAGAAGGCCCGTTGCAAAATGTCTAATGCATTTAACAGACCAGAAATGGAAGATCCTCCAATAACCAACAGGTTTGGTGTTTGGGTGCACTTTGGATTCCCTGTAAGCTATAATGGTGTACCGGTGTCTGAATGCTGCGTGGATAGTTTGTTGCGTGTATGTTTCTCCTTTTTTTCGTCTTTTCCCAGATACTGACACAATAAGGTGATGTCGGCGTAAATGAGTTGACATGTTTTAAGTATTGCCGCTGGTGTTTTTTTTTTTTTTTTTTTTTTTATTCCCGCTGGTGTACCATATTGTCATGTAGCAGATGTGACATACCATTGTTTTTTTATCCACCACTCTCTTGCCATCACCATTATAGCTTAAAGGGAATCCAAAGTGCACCCAAACACCAGACCTGTTGGTTATTGGAGGATCTTCTATTTCTGGTCTGTTAAACACATTGGCCATTTTGCAACGAGCCTTCAGCGCGTGCTGAGTGAGCGAGCGCCTGACTGAGTAGCTACTAGCCTAACATAAACATATAACTATAAGTTGGTGTTTTTTTCTTCTTCGGGAGTGTCAGGGGCGTTGCCTGTTACGTCGTTTTGGTTATTGGGCTAACTTGTTGAACGCATATCATTATATTTCTCTCTCTCTCTTTTTTTTTTAAATATAATTAATTAGTCCAACGAACCGTTCGGTACATAATGAACCAAAAGCCTCGTACCGAACGGTTCAATACGAATACACGTATCGTTACACCCCTAATATATATATATATATATATATATATATATATATATATATATATATATATATATATATATATATATATATATATATATATATATATTATACTTATATATTATACTTATATATTATACATAAACTTCCTCTAAAATTTCTTTCCTTAACCTCTGACATCATCAGGCCACTCGGGCTATAGCTAGGAATTCAGTCTATATATCACAGGGGAAAAATGTGGTGTTTCTTGTAACACATGGAACTGAGTTGCGAAATTCTTTTCACGTTGATATATAAATAGACTAATAATTTAATAACACTTATCTCGTTATGCCAAAATTACTATGATTAAAAATATTTTTAGGGTTTTTTGTGGTGTTTTTTTTTGTATTAATTTAGACAAAATAGTAAAACATTAAATATCAAGTGTTTAATGGTTATCATCCGTAAAATTAAATCATTATCTGTTTTTTGGTATTGAGCTGAATCCTTATAGTATTTTGAAATTATTCTTCTATAGCAGTTTTACTTGTAAAAAAAAATGTTTACAGTTAGTGGCGCAATTTAATTTAATATAGAAATTTAAAGGGATATTTTACCCAAAAATGAAAATTCTGTCATTTATTACTCATCGTCGTGTCGTTCCAACCACATGAGACCTTTGTTTATCTTTGGAACACAAATTAAGATATTTTGGATGAAAGGTCTCACAGGTTTCGAATGACATGAGGCTGAGTAATTAATCACCGAATTTTCAGTTTTGGGTGAACTATCCTTTTAATCTTCAGTCAAATAAGACATAAGACATGCACTAAACGCACTAAAAAAGTCCAGCAGTATGAGCTACATACCTGCTGCCGTTCAGCTGGACAATCTGAAAAATCACTATTATTCCGTTACTTTGGATTGCTCGTTTTGTTTTTTTATAACAGCGGATACTTGCACAACTAATGCTGCTCGAGGGAATCGTTCAGTAGTTTTAAAGCAGTGTTTTCTAGTACCAAACTTACCAAATGCAGCTTTGAAGCTTTCATGGTCCAAAATGAGGATGTGGCCACAATTGTGTAATTTCTGGCAGACATAAATTCAGCACCAGACGCCAGCTCTGACCCCAGACATCAGCATGGTTTGTCCTGTGCACTCGGACAGCGAGCGAGTGTGCAAGAAAAAACGGCAGAACCATAAACAAGTTTATTTTTTTTCTACCAGACCTGAACTCTTGTTGAGGAATGCTGGTTGTGGACTCGTTGTTTGTCTTTAGGGAGACGAAGAGCCAGTTAATCAAATGTTTTTACTGGCTGCACTGCCTCGATTGCCCAAAGCTATGCTGTTTACTTTTTTGATTATAGTTTTCATTTGTTATTTTGCTCATATTATGCTCGTCATTATAGCTCCTTCGCAGATTGTGGTGTGCCGCACCGAGTGAAGAAATTCAGCCTCCTTTTGTATCCAACTGCTTGTTTGTGTATTTTGCTCCTGGGCACATTGATCATTATTTTATGGAAGTTGTTTATGAGTCTTTCTTATGAGATCTTTCTGATCAAGAGGTGCGAAGAATGTTTTACTGATATTTATCCTTATGAAATTAGTCTATTATGTGCATGTGTGGATAACTTTACAGATTTTACTGCTCCCGGCCTGGCTGTAAATTGTCATTGCATGATGATTCTTGGATTTTTGGTTCTTGATAGATTCAATAGAAAGGCAGGAACTGGAGGAAAGCACAGTTAAGGCTCTTTCTCTTCTTTAACATTCACACACCCACATCTTACATAATCATTAGAAGAATTCCCAACTTTTTCTTGGGAATAAATGGCAGCCTACTCTGACTTCTAAAAACAGCTAGATCTCTCCCTTTTTTCTCTCAGTTCCCCCTTTTCCAGATGAATCCTGTCATGCTTCCAGCAGCTTCTCCAAAACCTCTGCAGTGTCATAAAGAACCTGGTTGATTTGAGTTTGGTTTTCCATGATGCTTAGGAAATCATGTGCTCTTTGATATGTTTAGCCTTGGGCAAATTTTTTTTTAAAATTGTTGAGATTTTAGTATTTTTAAGCCTCGTCCTCAACTCTGCAGTGACCCAGTGGCCTCTACACTTTGCTCCGGGTCATGGCACCAGATCCAGCTCTAAATCCCTACAATATGAGAGCCCTGTTCCAGGATCAAGGCCGCTTTGCTGTCTTAAACTTCACGCATTCATTCAAACCCACACACTCACACAAAGATTACTTTAAGCCTTGTAAAATAATTTTTGCTTTCAAAATTTGTTTTTTTTTTTTTATCATAAGTCACATCAACAATAAAGCAGGAAAACAAACAGACAGTATCTTATACCATTTATTTTAGGTGTCACTCCATTTTCCATTATCTTATGGTTTCATATCTACTCTGAAATTATTTTAACATGATCAGTCCTTAAAATTAATCCAGGATTGAGTTTTATCTTGAATAATAGCTGACAAACTTCCCTGCAATGGTTTTCTGCTTTGTTTTTTACAGAATAAAATTATTTTGTAAGTTGACAGTATTTGACATAATTACAACAAGAAAATAATAAAATAAAATACCAGGAACCAATAGGGTCCATTTTTGGAAGATTTACAAGCATTCATATAAAACTTAGCATTTTATCAAATTTATTTAAAAATATTTTTTTATTATTTGATTTGTAGGTCGTTTTAGGGTTTAGCGTTTTAGTCGTTTAGTTTGTGATCAGGTTATGGATCACTGAAAAAAATCATATGATATTCTTGTCATATCGCATCGCCCATCCTACTAACATGCATATTGAGTGTGAGTGTTTTGGTGAGAGAATTTATCTTATTCACTTCCATTGTAAGTACCTCACAGTTATCCATATTTACAAATTTAAATTAATTTTTGTGGTATATGTCACAAAACCTACTGGTTAAGCTTGACTTATACTAAAGCTGGAATATTCCTTCATGTTGTTTCTGCTAGCATTGAACATGCATTGTTGTGCTTACTCAGCACTGACCCCCTCACCTTCAAAGACTGTGGTCCATTGTCGAGTTTGGAACAAGTCAGGGTGGTTTTGCTGGTTTCCGTTTCCAATGTTTGCTTTATCTCCTGCTTGTTCGCATTTGCTCTAAACATTAGGCTGCTGTCTTGTGATCCCGGCAAACTACATTATGCACACAAACACACTTAAATGTACTATCTAGCTCTCTGCTGAGTTCCTAGAAAACACTAGCGGTATTTACGGCCACACCCAGAGTGGTGAATTTAGAGCGGCTGAGTGGCAGCCTCTTCGCCTGAACCACAGGGTCCAAATAAATCCTTGAAACAAAACAAGACTACACTGCAGCGTGACTTGTGTGCCAGGGCCTTGGATTGATGTTCAAGGTCTACTGTGTAGGTTGACTCAACTATGAATGAACTACATGAAATCATCTACTGCAGTGGTTCTTAAGCTTTTTTGGGCCAGCGCCCCCTACCCATTTTTTTTTTTAGAATATATTGAATTCCCTTTTTTATGACATAGGGCCCTTTGTTAACGATCTAAGCGCATGGTCTAAAACGTATGGTGCAGGTGCTCTCAGGGTGTGTCCAAATCCACTTTTACTAGTATAACAAGGGGAAAGACACAATCGGCGCTCCCGGTGCATGATCTAAAAGGGTATTTTTTTGGGCATAACGTGCAATAAACCATTCAGTGTCTCATACCCCATTCCCTTTAACAACGAGTTGTGCTCATACCATGGCGGATTCGCTATTTAAATGGCAGAATTTTAAGGCACACAGAATGCATCTCCAGAGAGCAGTCAGATCTGCTCATGCGTGAGCAAATAGGTAGGTTTATTCTGATACATGGAATAACTATCCATTATGACATGTATGAGATTTTTTTTCATAGTTTGGCTGGTCCTGCGACATATAGTCAGGGGCGACTTATCAAAATTAATTTGACATGAATCAAGAGAAATGAATCAAGAGAAAACATTACCATCTACAGCCGCGAGAGGGCGCTCTATGCTGCTTAGTGCTCCTGTAGTCTACACTGAAAACATAGAGCGCCCTTTCGCGGCTCTAGACGGTAATGTTTTCTCTTGGTTCTTGGTTCTAAATAAATGCGACTTATAGTCCAGTGCGACTTATATATGTTTTTTTCCTCGTCATGACGTATTTTTGGACTGATGCGACTTATACTCCGGTGCGCCTTATAGTCCGGAAAATACGGTAAGTTGTCTTATACACAATAATATTCTTTTACACTGCAATCCTTTAATTTGAACGTGCGTTGTGGACCCGCCCAGAGGCGCATTTTCTACTAACACGCTCTTTAAAGGTACAATTTGTAAGATATTTGCAGTAAAATATACAAAAACCACTAGGCTAGTGTTATATATTTTGTCCAGCTGATTACTAACAATATCTCTAATGTTTTCAACTACTTGTAAATCATGAGAAAATTCCCATTTTGAACAGTGACACGGGGCAGTGCAGTCGCCTGTCAATGACTTTAGTTACCCTTTTAGTTTTTGTTACCGCCTTTACTAACGTAGAAACCACATGACAACAGTGTCGTGGACAAATGCTGAAGTAGTGTCTAGCGTCCAGCAAACCACTAGCTTGCTTCAAGCTAGGACTACACGATGTGTCGTTTAAGTATCGATATCGCGATGTACGTATCCACGATAGTCACATCGCAGGATGTGCGATGTAGACTGTCGTAGTTGATCCGTTATTCATTAACTGTCCCTGGCCCTTGACGAATGTGATTCGCGGATTAATTGCACAGCTTAACCATCATAGAGTGAAAGTTTATCATTGACAGGACTGAAAACCACATGTAAGTTTAACAGGGCAGAGAGAGATGGAGCATATTAATCAATTGACACAATGGTGTCGATGTTTAAATCATTTAAAATGAGAATGTAAGTGTGCTCACCCCATTTTTGTTTGTAAGAAAAAATATCGCAATGTATATCGTAAGAAAAATAAAATATCGCAATGTCATTTTTTCCCAATATCGTGCAGCCCTACTTCAAGCAGTTCCTCATTTACTTCTTCTCGCACGTTTTATGGTGGATTGTGTTACTTATTTATGGAACATAATTACTTCATACTCTCTGCCGCTGTTTCTGTCGACAAGGACAGCTCCCGTAAACGTCAGCGTACGGGCCAACCGAACGACCAGAGAAGAGTTTTGGACAAGAGGAGAGAAAGAGCGAAGATCAATATCGGTGTTGCATTCTCTAGATGGAGAGAGCTTCGCGACAAATTTCAACTAGAAAGAGATGCCGATCTCGCTTGTGTTTTTCTCAACAGGTGAGTTGTTTTGATTCGTAACTTTACAGAAAACGTATGCTATTATAACGATCAACAAGATTAGTATTATGGGGAGTACACGCCAAACGCGGGGCATCGTGTCTCTAGACCTGCGCAATGACATGTCTGATCCATAGTCTGATTGCGTCTTTGTATCCGTTAAATCAATGATTTATCTTTTCATCTGATTGATGATTCATCGCTCCTTCTTAGTCTCATCAATCCACGTGATTGTTATTGTTTTGGTAGTGCGCTCTCTCGTGACAGGTCCTACAACCTGTACTTTTAAATAACAAAACAAATAAATAAATATTGCACCATTGATTTTAGTCTTTAGACCAGGTTTGAGTCAGTCTATGTCGCAGTCTATTTTCAGTTCTTTAAAATAGCAATGCACCAACAATACACCTGAACACACCTCCTTTTTGAAACTAGCAAAAACATTTGCGCCGCATTACGCCAGATGTATGATAGGGCCCATAGTGGACATTGTTATTTTGGTGCGTAAATACCACATTTCCACATGCAACTGGAAATGTTAACACTACTTTATTATATTTCATATATTTTGTGAGAATATTTCAAAGTTTCAACCCTATTTCTAGAAAAGTTGTAAAATGATCAAATCTGTGATTGACAAAAGTACAAAGAAGAGATTTCCAAAGCTTTGACTGACCAATTTAAATGTATTTTGTTAATATAAAGACTGCAGCACACTCCAGAAAAGTTGGGATAGAGGCAGAATAAAAATAAAGAGGATATAGAATAACCAAATAAACTGTTTTGAAAGTTTACACCAAGCAAGTGAATTGGTAATAGGTGAGGGTATCATGTTCGGGTATAAAAGGAGCTTCTCATTCTTTGCAAGCAAAGCTGGATCATGGCTCAGATTTGTTTTTATATTAACAAAATAAAATAAAGTCTGCTAGTGAAAACATTGACTTTTTTTCTTTTTTACTTCAGTCAATTAAATTAAGGTAAAAGTGAACAAACGTCAATAAAATTTAAAAACTTGCTTTTTTTGTCAGTGTGGTATGTCAGTGTGGAAAACACATTTTAAAATATATTTAAATAGAAAGCATTTTTTTTTTCAAATGGTAGAGGAGCAAAACGGCCACGTGAATATAAAGTAGGCTATATTTGTGAGCTTTGAATTAACTCTTTAGAAATTTGGCATTCAATCCAATCGCAGCCAATTAGCAAACAAAATGATATCAAATAGATTTTTCTAAAGAAGAAAAAGGATCTCATGCTTTATCGTGTTTAAATGCTTGCTAATTTTTTGACAGGAAGTTCGGCAGCTGTGCTACAGAACGTCAAGTGAAGACTGAACTAAAAAGTCATTGCTAAGGAAATGAAACACTGTCTAGTCTATAAGGAGGAGTATTGGTGTAAACCAGCAGCTAACACTAACACTACTACAGTACTACACTGGCAGCGAACGGCGCGACAGGTTGCGTTAAAGCATAAAGCGTAACCCTATCACAATACCATTTCATCCCAATGTGAATCAGCGTTTCAGTTACAACTTCACATCTGTGTGATATTGTGAAACACGTCTCTGTTGCTAATAAGATTAAGGTAGTGTGGTTTCTCTGAACTGTTGATTCAGCAGGGTTTGGCTACTCACTGTGATTACTTGACCCCATAATCTGATTTGCCACAGTATTATGGGATTACATTGGGTGAGAGGGCAGTCTGGATTTACATATAGTCATTGAGCAATAATTATTGAGCCAACTCCAGGAGATCAGTGTATGGGCCAAGTCAGATCCAATCACATCGCCACTGAGCTTACTAAGATGTCAAAAGTATTGGTACTTTGGTACTAAATTTAAAATACTGGTAGTAGTATTGGCTCACTTTGGTGTAGGATTTACTTTGAAACAATATATAAATTGCTAGTATTTTATTTCATCAAATAATTACAAACAAACAGCAAGTGATACATTGAACTAAATATGGAATTTAGTAGAAAGACAGAATTTTCTTGTAAGATATTCTTACATAATCTTTTTATTTGCAGTTTTGAAAAATTGCTTTTTACAGTCTACTTCAAGCCACTGCCGTTAAGCTCCCATGAGTACTGACTTGCATGTGTGAGCGGTAATGTGGCTGTGTGCATGAACGGTCATATGCACTTCTCGGTCAAAATGCTCAAGTGTGATTGCACCATATAATAATTGCTGTTAATAATTTTCATCGTCTGGTTGACTACGTCTTGTATTAATTTTTCTGAAAATTCCTGTCATATGCACATAAACTGACAGTCACCACTTATAAGCTACTACTAAATTTTGTAGAAACGCAATTTTCTGTAAAGTTGCTTTGTAACGATTTGTATCGTAAAAAGCGCTATACAAATAAACTTGAATTGAATTATGTACTGCTATTGAACAGATTTAAGCTAAGACTGTTTTGTTTATTTTTTATTTAATTTGACTTATTTACTTTGTTCTTTCCTGTATCTTTGTTTTTCATTTTAGTACTGTTTACTTCGTTTCTTGAAATCTTGGCAATACTACTTAACTGCTAAATACAGTAATTGAACACAGTTTAGCTAATTTAATTTGTTCATCTTTATAATAATGTTTAACTTTTTGAATGTAATTTTTTTTGTTGTGATCTAATAGGTCCAGAGAAGCATGAAATATTCACTTGTTTTGACTAATGATATTTTGGTTCTCTAGGTGAAGTTTGTTTTAGTTTACAGCATTACTAATGAATTTGCGGTGCAAATAATGCTGTAATGTTGCTAAATCTTTTTCATCTTTTTGTTGCGAAATGTTTGCATAGCACTTTTGGGACTTTTCATTGTGATCCACTGTGAATGTGGGGATTTTTAGTCAATACTTTTTATCCATTTCATATACTGTAGCTTTTCACTTGGAAAAAAGTCCCTACATTCTGGAATGTAATGACTTTAATAATAAAAAAATCCACATGACTTTCCCTCTAGCAGCCTAACTTCATCATGAAATGAATCACTATTCAGATGTCCTGTGTTTTCAGCTAGTCCATGTTTCTGTCATCAAGTCCTCACAGATTTGATTTCCTCTTCACCTCCACAAACTGAGCGCTGATCTAAATCTGTGCAGCTATTCATCTCGATGAGAGAGAAGTTTATCGCTCCAGCTGTGTGAAATGAGCCAAACAGCCCTACTGGCACTATACATAAACTTTTAAATGTTTGTGTATGCTGTTCATTATATGAAATACATTCATTCAATGCAGCTTCGTATGACTTTGTCATGAATAGCTCTAAGAAGTATTATGTGCTTTTCTTCATTGAGCAAAAAGTAAAATTGCCTATTGTTCACTTTTCTCTTGACTTGAATAAAAAGAATGAATGAGGTCTCAGTGCAAAATCCACATGGATGCTTATTGGTGTAACTGCAAGTATTTAAAGCAATAATTTTCTGCAGTCAACTGAAACCAAACGAACAATTGGCAGAAAAGCTCAGCTGTGTGTTTTGTGTGCATACAAAAGCCCTTCATGTTGATGTTTTTGGAGCATATATTTAGTGCAAAGCTGTATTTACTGTGTGTACAGTTCAGCATAATTGTGTAGCCCAAGGAAGGAAGGGATATAGTGAGGGAAGGGAAGTGAAAGAAAGAGGGGAAAGAAACCTACATATTACATTTAGCTCAAAATAAAAAGAAAATAAAATTCCCAATGGAAAAACCAAGCTGTGGTTTCTAGGAAACTGTGCTTTGGTATTCAGGCCTACTGCCACAGGTATCTAAAATTTTAGGCTTCTTTTTATTATAGTGTCATTTTAAGAGTGAGGTTATTCATTTTTGCCATTTGATTCACACATGGCTGTATATTTTCCAACAACGTGTGCATCTCAGAGGAACAGTTCACACAAAAGGTGTTCAAGCTGTTGAACAATTTTCTGTGCAACTGTATTCACACCATTGTTTATAAAGGAAAAAAATCACAAAACCCCCATCAAACAGTTACATAAAAGTAGTCCATACTACACATGCTGTATATGTCAAGACATAAGTTGTGAAAACTATGTCACACCTGGTTAAAGGGCCGTTTAAACTACAACGTTTTCAGCCAAAAACGGGAAACTTTGTGTGCGTTCAGCCTGTTAATTTACACGGTAACAGTGTTTTTGGGACTGAAAAAACATATTTTGGAAAACGGGTTTCAAAGTGCATGTTTTTAAAACACCGCTGTTATCGTTTCCATGTAAACACCCAACACGGGAATCTTAAAAAAATGGCGGATATGTGTAAACGCAAATCGTTTGAAAACATTGTTGTGTACTTTTGAAAAACGCAAGGGAAAAACGTTTCATTTTTTGACTATATTGTTGTCATATAAACGTAGACTGAGACACACTGACATGGACATCAGTAATTCAATAATTAACCTTATTATGAAAACGACATTGTTGTCCATGTTTGAGTTCTAAGTGTTAGACCTTAGATCTTATAACGTCAGTTTTGACATATCACCCACTGAAAAGTGATGATAGGAAACTTGGATTGGGAAATTAATAGGATCTAACTTTAATTTAATAAAATTTTCCCTACAATTCTCTACATAATTTAACATATGCCATTCACAAAAAGAAAAATTTACATGATTTTACATAAGTAATATTGGAGAGTAGGAGGAGATGAGCAGTGATTTATAGATCTGACTCATTACTCTTGTTTATTGTGGTTAATGCACTGGATTTTAATAATTAGTGCTTCTTGTGGCTCATATTGCTCTTTATAAAGTCCATCATGGTTATATTCATATTATACACCTTCATAAAGAAAACATTAAAATCTTTATACAGGATCTGATTTTGTTGCTGCTTCCCCATTCAAGTCAGTTTTTGATACAGACTGAGACATAATTTTACATATAAATGTACTTTACAGTTGTATTATAATATTATCATATAATAAGGGGTGGGGGAAGTCATTTTGGCATAGCATTACAATAATTTGCCTGGCAATGTTGTATCAAGACACAGATGCCAAGTATTGATGTTGTATCAGGGCCTGAATTTTGGCAAGGGATTGTATGCACATAATTATGATTTCTGCAGGCTCAGCGTGTATAATGCAGGACAACAGATTACATCAATAATTTGAAATCTTTCTGTCAAACTCTACCACATCTTTTTCACTCTCTTTCTCTCTGAGCCGTGTGTAAAGGAAGCACATTCTCATGCAGTATATATCTGATCTTGCATCAGTCGGAGAAAGCTAAATGAACAAAATGCTTAATAAATAGTGTCACGTTTATCTTCCTCAGGGTGTTTCTAAGGTGGTTTCTTAAAAAAAAAAAATTGCATGTACAATCATACGAGGAAGGGATTTTTATTTTTTAATAAGGAGTGGATAGATATGGAGATGAATATCTAAGATAAACAGACTGAGTAATGTATCATATTAGATGCAGATATTAGAACAGATGTAAACAAAGTTTTCCTTTGGCAACATTTGGATTTGAATACATGTTATTGCCATACTCAGCTGGCTCAAAATACTTAAAATCCCAATAATATTGTATGTGTATGTATAATATGGGACTGATATTTGAATTTTACTCTGGGAATAGACAGAAAATTGTGAAAGTGTTTAAAGAAACAAAGTGCTCTATTGCAGACATTTTCCCTGTAGCAGAAAGCACTCTGTTTGGGTCTCTCTCTCTCTCTCTCTCTCTCTCTCTCTCTCTCTCTCTCTCTCTCTCTGCGGGAAGTGGTCTGTGAGGTTTGCTTAAGTCTTGTTTGTTTAATTAGTTCAGCTGTTTCGTCTCAGTTATTTTCCTCACTATTTATTCCTATACTGTGGTACTTTACACACTTGAGCGGTGCCCCAAATACACATTTAAATACACAATAAGACATGTTCACATTATTCCCCTATGGGTGGATTAAAACAGGTCATTTTGATTGTGGTCAGATACTAAAACTGTAGCACAGAACACAACTCTGTTCGTTATTATGAGCAGATGTATTTTGGTCCATCCGACTCCCAATATTTTCCCATTTTTAAAGTCAGTAGTTACTGATTTTTATGCACAGTGACACAAGCGAAGATGAAAACCAACTTGACATGTTTATCGTTGTTGATATAGTTCATAACTTGATGACCAGTTCACAAAGAAGGGATTTTCTGTTAGTTTTTAAACAATCAGATGTCTTATTTCTGTTGGACAAATGATAAAAAAAAGGAATACAAATGGTGGGTTGGGCTCTTTTGACTTGCAACACTTTCAGAACCCTAACAACATGCTAACAGCTACTTGGAACACCTTAGCAACCACATAGAAACCGTCACAACTGGCTACAACAGCCTAACAGTACATTAAAGGGTCCTGAAAACCCCCAAACTACTTTCTCTGAGATTTTGGCAGAGGTGTTTGTGTTGCATATCATAGAAGACAATGTTAGCATCCAATAATTTTAACTGTTGGAGAAAACTATAAGTTATTTTCATCTTCCGGGTTTAAAATCTGCAACGTGTTGACGTCACGATATGTCACAAAACAATGGACTATAGTACATCGATGACACATCTATTAAATTATTCATGAGACTGCATGTTCTTATCCTATGAGAAGACACTTCACTTAATTATTCACAACAGCATGTGTTGATTTGCTATGACCGACGTTTCAGACTGTAAGATGACATCGCACATATTAACTGAGAGAAACGTTCATGGATCGAAGAGGAGTTATTGTTTTTGCTTTGTAATAAGAGTTCGGTTCAAACACGATTCATTCACTTTGTGTGCATAACCGTTTTTCCATCAAAAGGCTTATATAAATGCTATTCTGCGGGAAAACAGCGGACTTGGCAACACTGAGGTGATGTAAAAGAGGAAAGCAAGCATTGAGACCAAACCACTGGGAGGCAAGGGAGGGGGAGACTCCAAATATTTCTAAACTTAAAATGCATTATTGCCCAGTATGTGTTTTTTTTTTTACTAATTACAAAATTATTTGATTGGGGTGGGGTCCTGTCTCCCCAGTCCTGTTGTGGACTTCCGCATTTGATTCGATGTGTTCATTATAGGGCTGTAGTCAACCAAACAAATGCTTAGTCGACCAAAGTCCTGTCCTGCGCAATGACCAATCGACTAAAAAAAAAAAAAAAACAAACGCGATGTTTTGCATTTTTATTGAACATTTATTAAATTATGAGCATTTGTAAAACAACAACGAAAAAACATCAATAATACATAAAACTATAATAATAATAATACAATTCCTTGAAAATTAAGTGATTTTGTTTTTTACTGCAAAGTGAGGAACTCCTAGTCCTAGGTCTATAGAGACCGGGCAGCATTTACGCACAGCTGCAGGGAGTGGCCTGCACACCTAACCAACTCCACGTCTGGCCACTGACCAGATCCCTTCATTAATTCCACCGAGAGAACCATGTTGGCATGGTTCCGTTACCAGTGACACCTGCTTCTCTGGTGGAATGTGGTAAGCGTTCGAGACTTGATTGAGTCGCACAGCGATATTTTCTCCCATGTGCTTTGTTTCTAACACAACGCTATTCATTTTCCAGTCTGAATCGATAAAACGGGCCGTAACTATCATGTATGCCTCCATTCTAACCGAAGGCCACAAATCAGTTGTGAGGCCTACAGCCTCCGAGGATTGGAGAAACATTAACTGGTTTACATCTACTTTAAGTCCATCAAACCACGAACGTAGCGCACGCATGACAGTCTCCCGTGCTGGCACAGTATATCTTGGCTCGATGATTTTAAACATGTTTTTAAAGATTTCTTGGATATTTTGTCGACTAAAGCCAAACAAGTAGCGTTCTAACTGATTTAATACAGTAAATCTACCTATATTCCTTACTGAGTGTGAAGAAGCAGTGCAGCCAGCCACAGATGCGGTTCCCGAGTGTTCACGTGGTACGCTAAACTGTGGCGCTGTTATAAAATAGCCTAAATGAAAGCATTTAAAGTTTGGGATAAAACATAGGCTAATTATATTTAGAATACTTTAATATATAACTGTCAATAAAGGAATAAATATCAAGGAGTAAATCAATGAAAATTTCTTTATAGGTGAAAAAAAAAAAAAAAATGCAACTGGTCGACCAATGAGAATGTCAGTCGACCCAGACGGCATCGACCGATTAGTCGACTAAACGACTAAAGTTGACAGCCCTAGTTCATTACCTGTCTAGCGATGTGTGTTTATGTTAAAATATATTAAAAAACAGTTTGTCTTTTCAAATCTTCTGTCACGTTGGCTCGTATGGTTTGTGTTTCATGCTTCAGAAATGTGACGTTATTCCCGTTAAGGGAGCATAGTGAGTGCCGATGCTCCCTAGTTTTTGTGGAGTACTGTGGGATTTTTCAGGGAGCGAACGTTCGAGTGTGCTGGAAGGATTTCACGACTGAGACATCCCTTAAATTGGCCGACTCCTGGATCCGTTCCCTGACTACTGAACAAGGGAACTGAATGAGACGCAACCTTAGCACCTTAGCAACTCTAAAAACACTCACATTTGCCCACAACACCCAGGCAGCATTCTGACAGCAAGTATGAACAATTTAGCAACACTCACAGCTTGGAACAGCTTAGTAACTGTATCACAACACTCATATTCACCCACAGTGCCTAAACAACCAAAAAAGTGTTGACCGCTACTGACGTTAAATTAATATAACCCAACCATAAACTTGTTGTATTTACAATGATCCCATCGTTTGGCACTCACAGGTAGTGAAATGAGTTCACAACAACACACACACTCTCAACAACAGCCGATGTGGGGTTTCCTCTCGCCCTCAGATGGAAATGAAAAACTCCGAGATGGCTTATTACACGGTTGTCTCTGAGGCCGTCAGATATGTTGCTAAAGCCACAGCTGGGAGTCAGTGCTGCATAATGACAACAACATCACAGAAACTGTGTTTAAGGTCAGCGAGCTGTGAAGTCCTGTGTACTGCAGTCAGATGAGCTACAGTACATACACTGCACTTAATTATCAGTCTTACTGCTAACTGTGTGTGTGATTAAATCCCCCGGGACTTTAACAGCATTAACCTTGCTCTGGATGTCATCTGAGTTGTCAGGTTAGGTATGTTAGTGTCCTCTCAGAGGTATTAAACAAGGCTTGTTTTTGCCCTGTAGTGTGTGTTATCAAGGGCTTTTCCTTTGAAACTCAGCTTCGAATGAAAAACGTTTCTATGTACCATGTCCACTCAAACACTTCTTTAATCGGCCCTCAGTGGACTGCTCTTAAACTTTGTTTATGCAACTCGATAGCCTCCATTTGTCTGGTTTGCTTCAACACTCAAATGGCAAAGTGTGTCTCCTCGGCCTCATTGTGCTCAGTCAGCCTGCTGATTAAATTTTTTTTATTTTATTTAAAAGTTTAGTTTTTCACTCTTTTACTCCTGCAGTTCAGAGGCTTCTCAAGTTGAAGCATGTGAGGATGTTTCCCTCCTAAAACTAAATTTGGATGTGTGAGGAAGTGGTGTTTTTAACTAATCTGGTTTGCTGCACTTTGCTGTTTTAACTGCTCTCTTAGCATGGTGTTTAATTAGTCCGGTCTTTCAGCTTGACTGACTTATTACTGTTTTTACTGTATTTATTTTAATCAAATAAGTGCAGCCTTGGTGAGTTGAAAAGATGAAAACATTAAAGAGCCACACAGATGGGAAATCAAAAATTACCTGTATTACAGTGTAGGATGTAGCTGTCCATCAGTGTAAACAATGTGCAAAGTAATTAAACCAAAAAGTACACGATTTATAATTGTCTTCTAAAGTAAGGAGTCGACTCCGAATCGCTGAAACGAGTCGTTATAGATTTCAAATCTTTTGCCCATCTCTATGTACGTCACTAGGAGCACTTTGCATAATAATCTCTGCCTACCGTCTTGGGAGAAACAAAACTACTCTGACCTGCCCCCCCCCCCCCCCCACACACAGACGCTCTGGTTGGTGTGAGAGCATCATGTCGAGGAGACAGTGTGTTTTTAATTGTAAAGGCAAGTTTGTTTTATTTTCACTGCCAAAGAATGAAGATCAGAAGAACCAATGGCTAAAATTCATTTTCACCACAATACCAGAGCAGTACAACAAATCCCTTTTGTTGTGTTCACAACATTTCACTGATGACTGCTTTTCTAATCTCGGTGAGTACAAGGCGGGATTTTCAAAGCGTTTGGCCATAAGAGAGGGTTCATTACCAACTTTATTTAGACCAACAAGCATCTCCGAATCACAACGCGAAGTATGATTATGAAGTTATGTGTCTGTTTTCTCCCGAGCGTCTTATCAGTATGTGTGCTGTCTGCAGCCTGTCTGCGCTGATCTTCATTTACAGACACGTCATTAAAATGAAGTGTAACTCCGTGAATACTCAACGAAGAGACATGAGAGAGATATCTATAGAACGCTTGATATGTCTACTTTAAAACTAAACAAGTTCTGCTGAAAACAGATGTTCTGTGATTAATTAATCCATATGAAAACAACGCGATGTCTGTTTTTCACGTCTCCCTTCACTATATCTAATGTGACCACGCCCCCGCGCTGAACGCGCTATTCAGATTCAAACTGAAGCGCGCGGCTTGAATACACACACACAGAAGAAAAAGCAGCGAGACTGTTCAAGTTTTTTATTTTACTGTTTGCTTCGCAATGAGAGGAATAAGACATAATTCACCCCAAACAGATGCTAACGCATAGTTTACCATGAAGTTGTGTGAGGAACAACCAATCAAACCTGACTATGTTAGTTGACCAATCAGAACACAGTATGCTACCGAAAGGTGGGGTTTAAGGAAACTGAATCTTTTGAACAGCTTCGCGCGAACCGTTTGGGGATCTCTGAGAATTGAGGTAATTTTAAAATTATATTTTGACAAAATGACAATGTTTTTTAACCTTGGATGGATTTAAACCTAATGTACAGGACTTATAAACATTGAAAGGAAGCTTAGAATTTTCATCTTACTGGCTCTTTAAGACAATGTATTGACCCTAAACTTGAATGGTCAGATGTGAACTGATATTGGCAAACACTCTTCAGCTTTTTGTTTGGGACAGTAATAGTGGAAATATGCATAGAGCAGTTTTTATTATTATATCGTATTACATTATTATGAAGTAACTTACGTAAGTATATGTGTGAGAGACCATGTGAATTTTAGAGAGAGAGAGTTAAGCACTGAGCTCTGGTTTAAAAGCAGTGCAGTTTGTCAGACACACAGTAACTTGCATAAGAGGGCTTTTATAAATCACAATGTTGTGTGCTATTAAAGTCTAGTCATCTATCATTCTGTTGCTGTACTGTAGCCTTATCCTCTGGTAAACATGGATACTGTCCCACCTACCAGTGTGTGTGTGTGTGTGTGTGTGTGTGTGTGTGTGTGTGTGTGTGTGTGTGTGTGTGTGTTTGTGGATCTGGAGTGGAGCGAGGCATTACATAACAGTGTGGAGGAAAACAGGCGGAGACTAACTGGGTGTGCTGGGAGGGGGTGGGACGGTTATAATTAGAGAACTGCTCAGAGAGAGAAAGAGAGATAACAGCATGCTCTGTTGCTGATATACATCACACAGGAGCCAGCCACATGGAGAAGAGCCGACAAGAGGAAAAAGAGTTGTGCAGCTGGAAAGTTTCAATCAGAGTTATATCATTATTTTTGAGAAAAGCCCCTTGAAAAAAAAAGTTATTATTCTTTATCATCGCTTTTTCATTTTATTTTTTGGGCTGTGCTACAGCCTCAACATTACCAAACAAACAAGCAAACAATAAAGTAATTTACATATATTATGTGTTTGTATATTTAGATTGTCTTTATTGTGTATATGTATATTGACCAGTAATGGATATTCAGTAATTTATGTTGATTTTTACATGAATCTGACTCTCAATTAATTGTAAATTCACTAATAATTTAATAACAGTATTAATTGCAATCTTTGTCCAACCAACCAATCAATCAATCTGTACATTATAATGATGGGATGACTACATTTACTTGTTGCATTTGAAACTTGTTAAAATATGTAAAGCCAATTTTTCAGCATCATTACTCCAGTCTTCAGTTTCACACAATCCTTCAGAAAAATATAAATAAATACATGGTAAAAAACAATAGTTTTATGTAAACTGCAATTCATTATTTCCAGAGTTTTTTGATGAATAGAAAGTTCATAACAACAGCATTTATTTCAAATAGAAATCTGTCTTTAATGTCAGTTTTCTTAATTTTAATGCTTCCTTGCTGAATAAGTCTTTTAAAAAAATGCAAACCATTTAAATAGTATAAAACTTTATTATTGCATATTCATTGGCCATAGCTTATCAGTATTGGACAGAATTACGTTATTGGTGCATCTATGTAAATAATTCATTACTTTAAATTAGTTACTGGCAAATTGTTAAATTGACAGCTCTTAGAAAAAACAACTAAGCTACACAGAAGAGAGACCTGCGCTCAAATAAAATTCAGTGTCGATTCAATTCAATTCAGTGACAAATGAATAGTGCATCTCTGCTTTACCCATACGTCCTGCAACATCTTACTGTGTTTAAGTGGATCTTAATGGATCATAACACACTGCCGGATCTCATCCGTGATCATCCGTCCATCAGCACTGAGTGAGGAGGGATGGGGGAGGTGTAGCGCCCCTCCGCTCTCGGGAGAAAGTGTGGGATGGAGTGAAAATGAGGGCCTGAATGGGAGAGAAGGGTCGCGGGGGAGGAAGACAAATGAAAACACATGTCAGAGAGAGAGAGAGAGAGAGAGAGATCATGTATGAAACACTCACTTCTCACATGGAGCTGCAAACCTTTCAAATCTTAACGTGCTCCAGAAGTGAATAAAAGAAAACACTGACCGCTTTCTAACTCTGCCAAGGTCAAACGCGGTGGACTTTAGAGCGAGAAGCAAACATGCTTCCCACACACTGTATTCAACGGCCTTCTCTGGTTGACACAACAAGGACAGCTGGCCCACATTTGTAACACCAAAATGTAGAAGAAAGGGCATTCAGGTGTATCCTGGCACACTACTTGAATAACTAGCTCAGATGACTGGTTCTCATGCTTTGTGTGATCTGAGGTCAGGCCGTGGGACTGCAGTTTTGACCCTCACGCTGACCCGCTCTTCTCGCAGCAGCTTTGAGCTATTCCTGATAACCAAGAGTGGACGTGCCTGGAGCAGTGTGTTTGAAAGGAATATTATGGGTTATTTACAAGCGAGGTATACATCTTTGATATGCTGTGGATTATAATTTGCAATCATGTCAAAGCTGCCTTCAGTTTGTTCAAATGTGGCCCCAACCACAAATAAATGCTCAAAACATGATATTGGAGATACTGGGCTGTATGATATTGGAATTTATCTTATTTTATTGTAATTTGTAATTGTTCAGATTTTAAGATTGTAGATATTTAGATATTTTTTATACATAAAGTGGATGATTTTAAATAGCTTTATTTTGAAAATTAATTGCAAAAAATCTTAATCTTTGCAAAAAAAAAGATTTGACCATTTAGTCTGCTTAAACCCCACTAAATTCTTACAAGCAACTTATATCTGAGTAAATGTGAGTTTAGTTTGTATGTACAAACTGATAGACAAGTCAAAATAAAAGTAAATAAAATTAATGTCATACAAGGGTCCTGAATCAACAGTCAGGACAACATTGTGAAGAAAATTGTAGTTCTGTGTCACACAAGGGATTGAGTGTCTTCAACACACCACAGGAAGAGAATGTGTGTGTAGGTCTGTGTGTGTAGGTCTGTGTGTGTGTGTGTGTGTGTGTGTGTGTGTGTGTGTGTGTGTGTGTGTGTGCGTGCGTGCGTGCGCTGCTAACTTTAGCATACCGCTCACATTGTTCAGTGCTTATTGTGCGCTTTTCTGCAGGCCAGCTAGCTTTCCTCTGTCTGGATCTCTGCCAAGCGGCGTGACATATCTGCTTCCTGAAAAACACAAACAGAGACAAACCAAACCAATGCATGAGGCTACACAATGAAAGCATGCGCTGCAGGACGGCACCAAAATCTGACCACTAGTGAACATGCTGCGCTTTTGCATTTTGCTTTTTAATTAATAAAAATAACAACATAAAATATTAAAAGCATAATAATTTGAGGAAAAGTTTACATTGATAAGTTCAATTGGAGGAAAGTTGAAATACATATTGTTTTGTTCTTTTAAGGAAATTAATACATTTATCCAGCAAGGTTGCATCAAATTATGCAAAAGTAACTATTAAACCTCCAGAGTCAAAACCCATCAGAGCAATTTGAGGACACGGATCAGGTGTGTGTGTGTGTGTTTGTGTTTGTGTGTGTCTGTGTCGGTCATGCGGGGTGACAGCGCTTACCTTACACACAGCAACACACACAAACACACACACACACACACACACACACACACACACACACACACACACACACACACACACACACACACAGGTTGGTTATAAATAGTGAGGTGACCCACATCCATGCAGTCCTGTAAACAGACACTCAGAGAGAGTGTGTCAGTCCTCACAGATGAATATTATTTGTTCACTATCTGACCACAAACACAGAAGACTCATTCACTTCATATTTCTCACATTTCCTTCCTTTTAATTGTTTGGCTCTTCCTTCATGCTACACAGCTGAACAGGTTTGGGGTGTTTCTTGTAGGTCCCTTCAGAATTCAGCCTTGCATCACAGCAATAAATTGCATTTTTAAATATATTACTATATTACTGCATTGTAATGATATTTATTATATTTTTGTTCATATTTATTTTAGATGTAAAACATGTTCTTGTTAATAATAATTTAGATGTATTAGTGTACCTGAAATGATTATCTTATAACATGATAATAATAATAATAATAATAAACTTTATTTTATAAAGCACCCTGAGCAGCTCTCTCTCTCTCTCTTTCTCTCTCTCTCTCTCTCTCTCTCTCTCTCTCTCTCTCTCTCTCTCTCTCTCTCTCAGTGAGTTGCTGGCTTCACTCCAGCCAATAGCAGCTGTTTGTCAGTAATGGAGCTGCTCTCTGGAGTGCTATCAGGCAGGGCCTGTTCTGTTTACTTGAGCTTCTATCAGTGAGCATGTGTAGCCAGGCCTTGGTTAGAGGGGAAACCACACACACACACACACACACATACTGTAGAGCAGGCCAGCAGGGCGGAGACTGAAGCTTGGGGGCGTGGGAGTTATAGTTGTGCTTCTCACTGCCTGCTCCATCCTGCACAAACACACACACACACACACACACAAAACCTTTCATATTCAAATATATGATAACAATTAATTACATTTATATAGCACTTTTCTGCTTTTTTTAAGCACTCAAAGCACTCTACATTGTGAGAGGTATCTTCTCTTCCAGCACCAGTGTGCAGCATCCAGCATGCACCTTAACACATAACAGCTTCTACACAAATGAAGGGTCCTCAATATATCTGTACACTCATACTGATCTGTATAACCACACACAGTTCTCCATGAGGTCCTCTGAATAAGCTTCATCCAAACCCGATTAAGTCACATGGAGTCATTGATAATCTGACCGTTAAAGGTCAGTCTGCAGACTCTCGCATGCATTTTTTTTTTATCTGCAATGACAGCACAACTTTACTTTGTATTTGGTTGGAAACAGTAGGGCTGTCAAATTTTAAAAAAATTACTATGAAAAAAGTGAAGTGAAAAAAGTGTTTATAAACCATATATAATTAATAAAGTTGCTTAAACAACTAGAAATATGTGTTCTGTACAAACGGCTTTTCCACACTGATGCTCTCGTTGTCCACAATATATTGAATGAACAATGTAGCATTGCCGCATAGTGGGTTCAACTGGATAGACTAACAGTAAGTTGTCTTTAATTAATTAATTAATTATTTAGATAGATAGATAGATAGATAGATAGATAGATAGATAGATAGATAGATAGATAGGGCCTTAAAAGGGTCATATGATGTGATTTCAAGTTTTCCTTTCTTTTTGGAGTGTTATAAGAACTTGGTGCATAAAGAAGGTATGTAAAGTTGCAAAGACTAAAGTCTCAAATCCAAAGAGATATTCTTTATCAAAGTTAAGAGTCAACCACTCCTACCTAAAACACCTCATTTGATCATCCCCCCACATGTCTACGTTACGATGTGGGAAGATTTGCATAACGCCACCCAAATGTTCACGCAAATAAAGAAGGTGTAACTTTTATTCTCACTGTTGCCACCTGTGCCATGTTGTGGAGAAGCTGTTTCGTTGTGAAAGCAAAACTTCTATGTTTGGTCTTCCAAAAGAGGGCACAACTAGAAATCAGGGGTTATGTTGTTTTTACGACACTGTTCCAGAACAATTTAAACCAAATATTCAGATGTGTGCAGCGCATTTTATGGAGGACTGTTTCCTGATCCTAGAAGGTAGACTACAATGCAGGCTGTTCTGACTCACAGTCTGTAAGTACGTGTACGTTTACTTATTTAAAGGATTTTTCACAGATGATTCAAACGTGTGTTTTGAGCAGTGTAGAAAAGTGCTTGTTGTTTTTCATTTCTCTGATCACAAATGCAGACATGGTTTTATGTTTATGTGGTGCGATAGGCAACGCAACTTGTAAAAGTACAGTATCAGTCATTATAATCAGTAATTATGTTCCCACTGGATGCAACAAATGCCTTGTTTGCAATGAGTTTTATTGGTTTTGTCTGGTGGTCCCAGGAGACGCCATGTGTGATGGAAATGCTACACCCCTTAACATACTGTATGTTAAGTTAAGGGGCTTAACATATCCATCACACGCTTGAGATATTCGGCCAATCACAATGCACTGGATAGCTGACCAATCAGAGCACACTTCACTTTTCAGACTGATGAGTCTTGTAAAAATGTATGTGTTTCAGAAAGTCAGGGCATAGAGAAGAAATAAGAATGTTTTTTTTTTTACCTTAAACTGCATAAACACATTTCATTACTCCAAATACACAAAATAATGTTTTTTAGAAACATTATATTACCCCTTTTAACATGCTCAAAAACTTTACACACGCATAAGAGGTGGCGAGAATTTACATCTGGTATGGATTTCAGAATAAGTTGTGGAAAAATGGCTCGATAGTGCCACCTAGGGCTGCACGTTGTGTCGTTTAAGCATCGATATCACGATGTACGAATCCACGATAGTCACATTGCATCAAATCACGATAGTCACATGCGATGTAGGTTGTCGTATTTGATCCATTATTCATTAACCGTATGGGGCAGCTGCTCCCAGGCCCTTGACGAATGTGATTACGGCGTGACACGGCGTGTCAAAAAAAACAAACAAAAAAAAAACTATCAAGTGATGAAATGTTTTCTGTGTTGTCAAATCTGGTGCGATATCCTAAACTGCCTAGATAATTACACAATGCATGCCGTACACGTCTAATTCCCAAACTGATTCTTTTGAACCGATTAAATTTAATGAATGGTTTAAATAACTGACCTGTCCAACAATGAACTCACGAGACGTCTGAATTGGTATATAAAAAAAATCTGTAACACTTTACAATAATGTTCTATTTATTAAACTATTTAACTACATTATTTAACATTTACTATTACTAAACTGCACTTCTACAACATTGTTAATTTCAACATTTTGGCATAAGCCTTCATTGTTGAAATCAAATGTTGTACAGTATTTGTTAACATAGTTAATGCACTGTGAAGTAACATTGCCAAACAATGGACAGCTGTGTTTTTATAAACTAAGATAAACAAAGATTCCTTAATATAGTAACAAAAGTATTGCTTGTGGTAAGTTCATGTTAGTTAATATGTTAACAATTCAAACCATATCCTAAAGTTACAAACAAATAATTTACTCTAATTGAAATAATACTCTGATGTTTAAATCATTTAAAACGAGAATTTAAGTGTGCTCAGCCCATTTTTGTTTGTAAGGAAAAATTAGATGTCCGATCTACCCCAAACTTCACACGTTTGATAAGACTCTGAACACACGTCCATGCTCATATTCGGTTATAGTCATAGCGCCACCTCCTGGCAACAGGAAGTGACATGTTTAACACTGTTATGGACCCCTCGCAACATATTAAAAAACATCAGCAAGTATTAAATAGGCTGAAAACATGCTAAAAGCATGCTGGCAACACTTAGCTAATTTGCTAAATTATGCTATTAATACAAAAAAACAGGAACTTGATGAAGCTCATGTATGCAATGTCCAATCTGCCCCAAACTTCACACGTTTGATAAGACTCCTGACCTGAACACACGTCCATGCCCATATTCGGTTATAGTCATAGTGCCACCTCCTGGCAACAGGAAGTGACATGTTTAACACTGTTATGGACCCCTAGCAACATATTAAAAAACATCAGCAAGTATTAAATGGGCTGAAAACATGCTAAAAGCATGCTGGCAACACTTAGCTAATTTGCTAAATTATGCTATTAATACAAAGAAACAGGAACTTGATGGAGCTCATGTATGCAATGTCCAATCTGCCCCAAACTTCACACGTTTGATAAGAGTCCTGGCCTGCAGACATCTTCGTGCCCTTATTCAGTTATTGTCATAGTGCCACCAGCTGGCAGCAGGAAGTTTGGGTTATATAAATGACTTTGACATATTCCTTCTATATTTACCACTTTAAATACATATTGCCCACAGCTCGCTGTTTTCCTAAAGCCATTGGGTGGCTGTGAGCCCGGGTGCGAGGGCCCTTTCATCCAGCTTTAATTATTGATTGTAATGATGTTCTAATTGGCTGTTTTTATTTTTTTAATTGATTTCTGGTTTGTAATCAATGCCTAACAAAGGTGGCATGATGGAAATGTATTTATTTTTTAGTCAGCATTTACTCGCTTTCATTTTTTAAATATTTTCTTCCATAGAGCACAAGGGATAAATTTTTGAAGAATATCCTGGTCAGTTTCTTCATAATTAATCTAAATAAAGACTGGTGCTGTAAGTTGGTCTATACAGCTTCAATTTCAGTCGTTTTTCACACACAAACCTATCATATGACTGCAAAGGGCTTGGAAATATAGCACATTAGTTGTATGAACCACAATTATTATACTTTTATGATACCTAGCTTCATTCCTCATTCACTTTCATTATAATGAAAAGGACATTTTTTTGTCACACAGGTTTGGAATGGCATGTCACATATGTGGGTGAATTGCCCTACAGTCGTAGTAAATGTAAGAAATTTGACGGTCACGGTTAAGAAAAAGTACTACTTTCAGTGAGTTTTGCTCAAAACTAGACGTGTAGACGCTAGATTATGTTGTTCTGCTCACTTAAAATCTGGACACTGTGTCACACAGGCCTGCAGATGCTGTCAAGCAGAGTGATTGGAGGATGTGGGTTAATTCATCACAGTTACTGGTGTAGCATTTCACACACACTTAAATTTGACTTTAATGCTGGAAATCTAGATTCCTGTAAGTCCCATTTATCTCTCACACACATTCACAGATTTGCTAAGCCCCTTTCGGCGTGTTTATGAATGCGTTTTGTGAATATGGTAACACATGAATCATACAGCTGAATGTGATAAAGAGCCTTTTCGGGAAAAGCTGGAGAAGCGGGAAGGCAGGAAAGCAGAGTGTGAGAGAAACAGAAGGAGGAAAACGGTCAGAGAAACCAGTGCTGGTGCTAGAATCCGTTTGAGTCTCTGATATCCTTGCGCTTGTTCCCAAATCATTATGCGGACTTACTTTTGGGAGCTAAACCTACAAAATACTCACTAGAAGTCATTTAAATACTCTCCTCCCATAAATTTACCAATCGAAAGGGATACTCCTTCAAATGCATATTCAATAAGTTGAGTCGCAAAAATAACCATGTCCACACCTTTTCAGAGCTATTTCCCACTGTGTCTTTAGTAAATCCTTACAGTAGTTTTTTTAACACCAAATGAAGGTTTGCTCTGACGCAAGCTGATAGTAAATCTGGCCTTTTTTGGCTAAACAAAATTCATAAATACAGTAAAATGTACTATTTCATGTAATATAGGTATTGTTTTGAATCTGTATCATGTAAATCTGTAATGTAATTGTAATTAATTCCATATAAAAGCAGTCTAGTCATGTTCAAATTTAGATAGCTGAATGAGTTGTGTGTGTGTGTGCATGTGTGTGTTGCTTTTAAATATAATTTGCCACATATATATTCTTATGCAAACTAAAAATACCAGCATAATCCACCTCCAGTGTGTTTTGATCAAGAGTGTCGGAAACAGAGGAATGCAAACATACACCTACATATTCATTCTGAATGTGTGCTCCACACACACAGTCTTTAATCAAACCAGCATAGTACCGTCATCTATAATGTGTGTCATTTTCTTTGCCTCTAGAAGCAGAAAGTTTCTCCTCTCCTCTCTTTTCAAAACCGTGCAGTTTTCTCTTTGCATGAATCTCAAAAAATTAGGCAGAACTTTATATTTGATTTATGTTCCTTAGTCTTGTCTGCTTCTAATCCACTACTTGCTTTTCTTTTCTTTTCTTTTCTTTTGCAGCGATAGACAGATTTTTGGAAGTTGACCCAGATAAAGGAAAGTTTGACAGCCCTGCCAAGTCTCTGGGCTTGGCTTTCAGAGCGACTCCAAACCAGTTTGCTCTGGTTGGGTTGCCAAAGCAGGCGGGGGGCAGAAACCCGGCATGTGTGTGTGTGTGTGTGTGTGTCAGGCAGAGGGAGTATATTTTATGAAATTATGAGGGAGTGTGAGTGGGATTTTTTTTGATTATATAACATAGGGACACTGCTTAGCCCTGTGTCTGTTTCTGTGCTCAGATCAGTGCTGCTGTGTTCAGGCCGGAGAAGAGGAGAATCTGATTCTCACCTAGTTCTCTAGCGTGGCTCAAAAATTGCATAATTATGAGTGTTGAAATATGTTGTTGACTTTTAAGGAGTAGTTCACCACCAAAAAATGATTTCTCTCACTCTCATTTCATTCCAAATCCATACGATAGTTTTTCTGTTGGACAAAAAAAGAGTTTTAGCAGACCGTTCAGGCTGCACTTTTCCATACAGTAGAAATGATTGGGCACGAGGGTTGTCAAATGTCATTTCTTTTAAGACATAAAAGTATCCAAATGACTTTTGAGATACTCATACAAAAACTTTGTGTAATAAACAGACCAAAATAAAATTAATTATTCACTTATAATCAGATATGGCCATTATTGTGATAGTATTATTTGTATATTATTGTTTTTTTTTATATATATTTATTATAATTAACAAATTAATTAACAAATAAGTACATTGAAATTACCAAAAAAAAGCACAATCATTTCGATTTGACCAGAGATGAATTTCTAACGTAACGTTTGTTTGATATTGTGTAGTTGTGTTTGTTGAATCAACGTGCCACTGATCGCATTCGCACCAGTCCCATCTTGTGCAGTAATCTTATTTAAACATTTCTAATTTGCATAAATATTTAAATGTAATGTCTGTTAACACTCACTCCCTCTCCTCGCTCTCTGATCTCCCACAATCCCTCCGGTTTCCCTCTCTTTCACTGCAGTCCAATATAACAGCCATCAGTCATGTGCACGCAGTATACGTACACAGCCCGAAGCTGAATCACACTTGTGAGGAAGACCCTAAACAGTTAACAGAGCGTTTCATTCAGCCGCACACTAAACCCTGGTGTTGATTTACAAACACGAGTAAACTGTCTCCCACACACACGCTGAATAAATACAGTTGATAATGGAGCTGTGCTGTGTGGGCATATTACTGCGTGTTTATTACTGCGCTGGAATTTTCCATTACCCATGATGAGTTCAGCACAGTATGGAGCTGCGATACAGCAGAGAGAAGTGTTTACTGTGGGACTCGGCCTGCCGAACAGAGAAAACAGGCGCTCAGGCCGAGAGAGAGAGAGAGAGAGAGAGAAAGGCCCGGGCGGCCCACCTAACAGATGTGTGCCGTTTTATGTTGATGTGAGAGTGTGTTCTTAACATCTGTCTCTGCTTGACGTAATTGGTTTTAGTTGATCCAGGTCTTCAGATGTCAGTGATTTGTAAACTAATTTCTCTCTCTCTCTTTTTTTTAACAGGAGGCCTTCTGGTCTTGCTGATAAAGAGGTGATGGCCGCCACCGTCCTGACCACACTGTCCACCAGCCCGTTGGTGCTCAACCCTTCCTGCAGTGCCTCAGGTTAAACATTGCTCTACTTCTCGCTTCGCTGATAGATCCCAGAGCGCTCAGGTTGAACGATGGCTTGTCAAACAGGCTCTAAACCTTCACAAGTGCCCAAAAGCACTCCTGATTTCTCCGTTTTGGCATTAATGAAGTGTGTAATTAGTGTGCCGCCAAACAGAGTTGCAAATATATAGTTGTTTTCGAACACAGTCCGTTCTATTTCAAACAGATAGTCACGCCCCCAACTCACGCCATTGGTTGAGCCAGTTATTATTAATCATGTATATGTAAAAAAAAAATATTATTCATTTTTTGGGAAGAAATTCATGGTTTTATTCAGCAAGGATGCATTAAATTGATCAGAAGTCACAGTGAAGACAATTATAATGTTACAAAAGATGTCTATTTTAAATAAATGCTGTTCTTTTGAATTTTTTTAATCATATCATAGAATCCTGAAAAAAAAATATTGTGCTTTCTACAAAAATAGTAACCAGAACAACTGTTTTCATCATTGATAATAAGAAATGTTAAATTAGCTTATTATACTGATTTCTGGAGGATCATGTGACACTGAAGACTGAAGTAATGATGCTGAAAATACAGGTTTGCATCACAGAAATAAATTACATTTGAAAATATATTGGAATAGAAAACAGTTATTTTCAAAAAGTAATACAAATTCTACATTTTAATTGTATCACTTATAAAGTTGGTCAAGGTTTCTTGCACCAAAAAGTTATATATATACATATGCTTTACCCTGTACAATTGAACAGGCTGCTTTTTGTAATGTACCTTTAAACTTCTAGATGTAAATGGCCTGTTATGATTGGCTAATATCAGCATACCAGTGTTCATATGTTAATATGATGCCATAGTCATCCTGATCTCTGAAAACAGTGTAGTCTTGTATAAATATTAGCACTTGGTCATCAGACTCTTATTTCAAAAGAGGAAGAAAAATGCTGTTTTCCATTTTTATGTCCCCTTCAGCATGATGAGAGGAAAACCAGACTATGGGTTCGTAATTGCAGTGACTGTCCTTCCTTCAGCTCATGGCTTCCCAAACCAAAAGTATGTTCAAAGAGTTTCAGAACAAAAGACCAAAGACACTGTGCAGCAGCAGAAGTGCTTGAACTCTCTCATTGATGTTTTATTAGACTTCGAATCAAACACAGATTTTGCCCTTAAATGAAAAGCTTACCCCAAAAAATCAAACTGATTCTGTCATCACTGGTTCACCGTCATGTCATTCCAAGCCCAAAGAAGATATTTTGGTTGCTATTTTCCATGCAGTAAGAAAAAAAGGGTACTTAAGAGCCAGTGAGTCAAACTCGAGGATCAGATCAGATTCATTTTTGTTTACTGATTCATTGAACAGAACTATTCCTTTAAGACGTGTAACCAAAGATTGTTCTTTTTAAAAGAGCCGGATTTTTAAATGTTAACTGGACTGTGGTGAAAGCGTACTTGTATTGCGTTTGTTCTGACCTTTCAGAGATTCTGGAACAAAATGAAAAGTGAGTTTTCTTAAGCTGTCACAAAACAGCGGCTGTCCCTCCACAGTCCTCCACATTTGTGTCTTGGAAAGAACGGACTGTTTTAATGGATCCTCTGAACACGTTCCATGGAGGATTTCCCTCTGGTTTGTCCCTTCAGTTATTGAGCCACTCAAATCCTCAGCTGTGTGATTTGATCTTAGCAGACCCTCTTTGATTAGATTTTGATTTATTGTGCTGTTTTAGTTGGCCAAATTTACTCCAGTGATGAATTTTGGATGATTTAGTCATTATTATATAAGGGAAATTGGAGTGACATCGAGTGATGGAGTTAGTAAGATTTTAATTTTGTATTTTTGAATGAAATTGATACTTTTATTCAGACAGGACACATTAAAGAGATCAAAAGTGAACGCAAAGACATTTTGAATGTTTCACAATATTCCTATTTCAAATAACTGCTGTCTGAACTTTCTACTTATCAAAGAATTCTGAATTTTTTAAAAATGTTTCCACAAAAACTGTTTTCAGTATTGATAATGAGAAGAAATGTTTCTAGAGCGGCAGATCAGTATATTATACTGATTTCTGAAGATCATGTAACACTGAAGACTGGAGAAATGATGCTGAAAATTCAGCTTTGATCACAGAAATAAATTAGAATTTTAGAAATCAAAAGCAGTTATTTTAAATTTCAATAATATTTCACAATATTTTTGTTTTTGTTGTATTTGATGATTAAATAAATGCAGTTGCAATGAGCAGAAACAGGTTCATTTTAAAAAGTATTCATAACTCCAAATTTTTGAATGGTCATTTAAATAATATTTGTCATATAAATTTGATAAAAATGCTGAAAAATTATTTTTCTGCATGGCATATGGTCAAATAAATACTAATGCAAATACTGTTAGAAAATGCTAGAAAAACAGGTTCTTTACATTCATATATTCTGAATATTAAACCCTTTCCTGGATGGGATACAGAAAAGTGAATGTCCAGCTAGATAAATCTTTAAAATGACATAGCGCATTAGTAATAGTAATAGTTTTGTATAAGTCATATTTCAGTGTCCCTTCGGTATAGATGCTTTCAGTTGAAAGAAGAGATCCTGAAATAATATTAGATCTCATTACTTTTTCCTAGAGGACACCTTAAGTAAAAAGTAGCACAACTTTCCCCACTCTCCATTTCTATTTAATCAAGGACATTGGCCTTGGGATTGGATTTGATGTGTTTTTCATTTGTGCGTTGTTATTTTTTTATGTCTTTAATGCAAACACATTGCCCTTCTGGGAAATTAAAGACTTACTGTACTGAATCAGCGTGGCTGCACAAATAACAGAGAACTCCCTTTCCTCCGTACTAGTAAATAGATAAAGAAAGAATAAATATGGGCTGCTGGTAGTTCAGTAGTTTTGTTATGAACTTTAATCTGGATTAATAGATGCTGTGTAAAATGTTAGTTATCATTAGACAGAGCAAAAGTGAATCTTATTATAAAGTGTTACCATAATTTGTTGTGATGTGAATCATTTAGCTCGGTTTCATTTTCTTTTTGCTCATTTGAATGCTTGGAAGCAACCCATTTGTTTTGATTTAATCTATTAGGGTTTTTATAGACTTATTGACAAATGAGTCCCATATAAACCCATTTACTGAAGCCGTTACAGCCATCAGGTATATTTGTGTGGGATTTCACACCACAACTCCAGTGTGATTAAACCGTATGTAAGAAATAATGTAAAACCGTTCAAACAGCATTGAGTCTAGACGACGGTTTCATTCTTCGGTTAATACAGTCAGTGACTGAAGTGCAAGATGGCAGCTGTGTGTGAATGAACTGAGAGAGACTGTGGTGCTGTGATAGGAAAGATGTGAGAGAAGCCAGATAAGTGCTGTGTTATTCGGCTAATTACGATGGATGTTATTGGGAAATAACACAACTTGGAATGTTGTGACTGAGCAATCAGAATAAAGGATAAACAAGTGTAAAATATGCACAAATAAATCAATGATTTTCACTCTGAGTCTAATGCCAAATTTCCTGCATTCTGTGAACGAATGGATGTCTAATTCTGAATGAATTCTTTTAACATGCACACTTTCACAGAAGTTGACCTAGCTCTGAATAACAAAGTTTTTTTCCAAATGACGCACTATACTCTATGCACTTATTCTGTTCACTCAGCTGTCTAGTGTATGAACTGAATGAGGTTATTTTGTCTGATGACTCCTCATCCTCCAATAGCCTATGTATTAAAGCTGTGATGGTTTAGTGCAAGTGTCCAACATTCCACACTTGGTTTTTCAGTGAAGTGCATCATCTGGGCATATGAAGTGCATTTTGGAGTTTTCAGTGAGAACACTAATCACACTGTTTGTACTGAAATCGGTTTAGAACAGAGCAGGGATGGAAAACTTAAAGGGATACTCCACCCCAAAATGAAAATGTTGTCATTAATCACTTACCCCCATGTCATTCCAAACCCGTAAAAGCTTTGTTTTTCTTTGGAACACAATTTTAGATATTTTGGATGAAAACTGGGAGGCCTTTGACTGTCCCGTAGACTGCCAAGTAAATACCAGTGTCAAGGTCCAGGAAAGACATCATCAGAATAAAAGTTGTCATTTTTGTTTTATTCGCATACAGAAAGTAGGGGTGTGACGGTTAGTAGTGCTAGTGCTAGTTATATAACCGTGAGACCGGCGGTTATAGTTGAACACCGTCATTAGAACTCCATAAACGCCAAAACAGTGTCATTAAAATATTTTTTACAAAATCTTTTTATCAAAAATTTTCATTTTTTAGATAGGATCATAAGATGCGCAATATATCGGGAGACATGGTTTTTACCACTTAATGAAGTTTTGTAAATTGTCAGACATGATATTTACCACTTCATTAAATTTTGCTTTTTAGAAAACCTTTCTTAAAAACGAATTTCGTTTTGTACAAATTTTATCTTAATTTTAATAAATGTTTCATCAACCAATTGCGTGTATTTTAATAAATAAAAAGCAAATATAGCAGACAATGATAACCGTGACATGGAAGCACCAGCGCGCCGCGTTCACTTTCACTGCACTGTGAACTAGAGCACATCTCATCGTAATGAAACTCAGCGTAGGCCTATGCCTCATACTTCAGCATTAAATATCTTTGCTGCATCCTTTCTAGAACAGACAATGGCTTTTTTTTTTGCGGCTCACATCAGCAAAGCATTGCATGGCCATAGACCGCAAAACAATCAGCGGATGGCGGGCGGGTGCGGCTTTGAAGTTTGCTAAAAAAACTTTGGCGCCGATGATGAGTTTTCTGACAGATCTCCTTAATAAACGGAGGTCTGAAATCTCTGCCCCTTTACCGATCAGAGCGCGCGCTGACACGGAGTTAACCCGCTATCTCCAAGAACAACCAGTTGACCCTACGGCAGATCCACTAGCATGGTGGCGAGACCGCTTTCCGCTTATTCTTGTCACTTCATAACGTTACAATTGAACCACTGATGGCGGATTATTCTGATGATACCTTTCATACTTTTCTGGACCTTGACAGGGTAACTTACTTGGCAGTCTAACAGACAGTCACAAGCCTATCGGTTTTTAGCAAAAAAAAAAAAAAAAAACATTTTGTTTTATGTATTTTGTGTTTGGTTATGTTATTTTTTTTATACATGGATTAGATTTTTAATCTGAATTCATGCAGTGTGCTGGGTTCTGGGTTAGGTAATAATACTCCAGGCAATAGTGTCAAAGGTCTTCTCCTGCTTTAAAATGCTGTGTTCAGGTGCAGAATTGGCTGGTAAGGGCTGGAAGGAGAGCCTGTCTGCCAGCTACAGCAGCTCTACCAGTGGGAACTGGAGCTGGGACGCCAGCGACCAATCGGTGCCCTCCACTCCGTCCCCGCCCCTCTCCAATGATGCCGGCAAGAGCTTCCTGCTTTCCTCCCAGAGTGATGACAACATTGAGGAAACCGAGAGTACACACTTCCTGTTTGAGGACCCCATCCCCAGAAAAAGAAAGGTGAGGTGTCAAGTCATGGCATATGAGAAAGCAGTTTGACTGGTTAGTTTTTGTGCACAAAAGTGGCTTGACCCTTCAGTCAATTTTCAGATCTCTGCCTTTAAAAATTGAAGAGCTCTAATAAGCACATCATCGTGGCTCTGGCCCAATGAGTCTTGTCACCCTTGCACCTCATTAAAATGATGGCATGTTTTTAGCTCTCTCTCTTTTGTTGTACCGTTTCTTTTCTGTTTTTTGTAGTGTGGAAATCACTCCAGAATGTGAATGTGGTTTCAGTGTCAGGAAGTCATTATCCTTTCTGCTCATTCACCTTGTTTTGGAAGAGGCCAAGTGTGTGTGTGTGTGTGTGTGTGTGTGTGTGTGTGTGTGTGTTTGTAGATGGGGGGAGGGGAGTTCCATTAAAGATCCACTAGGGCTTATCCTTTCAGCACTACACACGCTGTTTTTCACATAATTCCCAGTTGCACAATATTGTATACATGGATTCTGTCACGACTACACGCCTCTCCCCGAAGAAGGGAGAAAAGAGAAATATGTTTGTTTGGAAGGTTTTTTTTTTTTTTTGAATATTTCTCAATTCTGATTTTGCAATTCCAGATATTGGACAGAGAAATGAAGAAGGCAGAAACAGGACAGAAAAACTTTCCTTAAGTGATATCAGACCTTTAAAAGGATTCTTCTAGTTTCAGCTGTATTGAAATCTTCCGATTAAAACTACAAAAGTATTATTTATTTAAAAGAAACATATTGACCCCCAATTTTTTAAAATAGTAGTTTCCAAAAAAAAATCTCATTTAAAGCAAGGCACTTACTATGGTAATATACGGAGCATGTTATTGCATTGTAATAAATGTTTACAAAAAGATTTAATATTATTAAAGTAGGATTGCTTACTGAACTTATCTGTGCAAAGTTATATCCAGTCTTTCAATTCCTGTCATGACCATACAAAGTTTGTAAAGCAAGTAACTTTGCAAGGTATGCCAAGATACCATCACTCAAGCCACAGGAATAATCATAACACATAACTGGAGGTTGATCCACCTATCTGTAGAACAGTAGTTCCACTGGTAAACACAAGATTTTACAGCTCTACAGCTCCACAACTTTACTCTCAACTCAAATAACACACACTTGGTTTGTAGAGAAAACTTAATATGATTAAATGTGATCTATGTCATTTATTAAAGCATAATAATATCATGTTATGTAAGTAGATATTTAGGAAACCTGTTGCGTTCGCATACTTCTACAGCCAGATATTCTGATTTGAAATATTTGATTTGGAGTGTCTGTTTTTGTTTTGGACTGTGACCACCTACTGCCAGTTCGTTAGTATTTTTAATATCCTTGGTTGCAATTTGGCAGAAAACGGCATACTGCAGTCTTGGACACCAGCAAACGGTATCCATCTAATAATCTGTATGATATAAAAATGCTGATTAATCAACTCAAGGCCTTGCAACACACTAAACGCGAAAATGAGCGCGAATGTTCAGCACAATGACGCTTTTGAATCAAAATAATAGATCCCTAATGGCGTTATTCATACCAAATGTGATCCTTCATGGCGCGAAAAAAAGATTTTGTGTTGATATTTTCCCCGTCGCTCTGTGATGAAAAAGGTGAGAGTTGAGGCATTTCACATGTTCTTAATATCGTTTCTATTAATTCTCCTTTGAATTATGTGATCTGGAGAGCACTGTCCCATTTTCTTTCTCATGTGCAAGTGTTTTCAGTCAGAGCGCATTCACTCTAGATCTTGTGTATTAAAAAAAACAAGTGAAATATTTTTCTACACATAAAATATGAAAGCAAATAGACACGATGATGGCGTTTTTTACATTTTTTTTTTAATGTGTTTTGTATGCAGCTCATGGTATTTTTTTTATATAAATAAAGGATGTTTATGACAAATTATAAGCAGTGTAGCATTATTAAACATACAAATACTACGTCTGCCTATAGAATCAAAGTCAACTACAATTAAGTTATTACAAGCACTCGATGGTATAAAGTGGGGTTTAAGCAAATACATTAATAATACAATTTTCACGTGTAGCTTGATGCTAATTGTAACTCTTATTATATTTTAGGATGTATTCTTGTAAGCATTATAGATGGTTTGTGTTTCTGGTGTAGAACCCAACTTTATTTATCTTAATTTAATAGTGTATATTGAGCAGCGGACGATGTTAAATCCATGTACGATTTACATGTCTGATGAAAAATGCATTGCTGGTCGGTTCCTCGTAGCCGAAGGATTAGCAGAAGGCAATCAGTCATTATACGCTCGGTGTAAAAGCACCATTCGTCTGCGATTCGTATCGTGCTCCGTGTGAAACGGCGTTTACAGTGTAATGCTTGTTGCCTTCCATTGTCAGTTCACCCTTTGCAGGGAGATTGATTGACAGGCAGTCTGACCAATCAATGCCAAATCTTCCATTTTAGTTCGACAAACAAACCAAACAGGAGAGTAGATTAACGTCGGTGGACTTGAACTTGAAAGATAGAGTGTACTGAGATCTTTCCGCGGTTGATACAAGATAATACTTTCTGATGTTCATTCGTGTTTATTTTGTGCTTTAACTAGAAAAGAGGACGAGACAGTGGCTTCACATGTCGCTCGAACTGAGGCGCTACAGCGATCTGTCACCACACATTTAAGAGCCACAAAACCATATTTATTGTCATAAATTTCCTAAAAAATACCAAAATTGAAAGCTGAGACTTTTTCATGCCATATGTAAAACACAAGGAAAGCCCTTAGACCCAACTAAACAGATTATTATTATATGTTTTTTTTTTTTTCAGTGTAATTTGAAAAGGGGGATTCTTATTTGATCCCATTGGGAACCAGTTTACATTACCCATCCTGTACACAACTAGATATTTAGTCAAAATGTTGAAGAAAGAGTTTAAAAAAAAATAGTGTGCAGTTGTTTGTTTCACGCTGGTGCGCATTACATGTTCAACATTATTTGGGCTCATTTTTTGGCTCTTCGGTGTGAGTACAGAGACAGATGGAAGTGTCCCATGCTGCTGACTACCTCCTCTATTGTTTCAGCTCACCAGAGACCTCCCTGCATGCCTATACGTCCAGCTATAGCCAATAAAAACCACTCCGAGTCAAGGAGACGAGAAAAAGAAACAAAGTTCTTTGATGTGGACCAAGCCAAATGCTGAGCAGCTGGGTGAAGTGTAACACAAGAGGACTGGCTGTTCATTCATAAAGACAGATGGAAACATACACGTCCAGCCGCTCTGGCTCGCTTTCTGAGTCTGTTTTGGTTAATGGTTGTCACATCATCTCTGACGAGGCTTTAATGGGAAATGTTTGTAGGCTCGTGTGATGTGTGAAAGGGTTAACATCATGGTCCTTGACAACAGCAGGAGTGCTTGCTTGTTTGTGTATGTGTGTGTGAGCACACACACACACACCCACTCATTGACTCTGATGAGAGCAGTGAACAGGTCCGGACATGTTTCACATTTCACAGTTAATGTGCAAATTTTTCTCACAAATTAAGATCCTGGTTTGGGTTTATCAGAAGAGATGATGATTGTTATGATTGTAATGATAATATAATCTGGGTTTGTTCTGGAGTGTCATTCACTCACACTGTTCTCGGTCTGAACTCTGGGAATATGATGCATTATGTAACATATTAAACATTTACGCCCACTCCGCAGGATATCAACTATAACCAGGGTTCAAATTTAACTTTTGAGAAAACTAGCTTTCGATAAATGGCATAGTTTTTACATTCCATTTTACTAAATATTATTTAAATCTCATTTTCTAAATATTTTTTTTTTTACTTTATATATTTGAATAAATAAATGAAACATATGCTTTGAAATCAGTAAGATGTTTTGTTTTTTTACAAATTAAAGTATAATTCATTAAATTGATAGTGAGAGTAAATACAAAAATGTAGCAAAAGATTTCTTTTGTAAAAGCTGCATCAAATTTTTGAAATTGTAATATTTTTTCATATTACTGTTTCTATTTTTGATGAAGCAGAAATATTGTAACTGGTGAGTAATGTGATTTCATGTACTCAGTTTAGATGCTTGAGTGTTTATGAATAAGGAGTGTGTTGCAGCATGTGAGAGGCTGACTCATTGTTTGAAGCAAGCATGTTAGATAAACACAGATGAGATTCAGAGCTGGAGGGGAAACGAGCGCTGGTGAAAGTGACAGAAGAGCGCAGGAGGTGTGAATCTCCCTACACCGTCACTGTTGTTTTGAACTGTTTTAATAGTTGTGTCACTGCAGCAGTGAAGGCCTTTGTGCTGAAGGGAACTTCTACTGGATCTTCAACCATTTCCTTTTCTGTTTTGTTAAATAAAGCTGAAATAAAATAAAATAAAATATACATATTAGTATTAGAAATTTGGCTTAAACAAGTTTAAGCTTTAGTACTAAAACTAAAACTGAAATAAAGAAGAAATAAATGAAATTCAAATAGAATAAAATGAAAGGATGTTAAATAATGAAATAAAACATAAAAACATAAAATAAATGCTAATGAAAAATCTATATGGGGTTTATGATTAGTACATTTATATACTCATAATTAATCTTGAAAGTGGGTTTTATATTTATAGCAATAAGGCAGGACTTGTTATTCTTAATTGGTTAAAGCTGAAATAAAATAAAATATAAATGTAACTATTAGATGAAAAACTTAAATGCAAATTTGAAATTTTGTCTTGACAGCTAACTGAAATAAGTTTAAACTTTAGTACTAAAATGACTAAAACTGAAATAAAGATAAATAAAATGAATAAAAATTATGAAAATTTAAATAAAAATATAAAATAAATGCAGAATCAAAATATAAATAGCATTATATTTATAAATAATCCTAAAATAACATTGCTACAAATATCTCACTTATTCTGAACACTAAAAGATGCACTTAATAATTACTATTATTATATAGTACTATTACTATTACTGGGTTTTACATTAACAGCAATAAGGCAGCACTATTGATTACTAAAACTGAAATCAAATATAAATGAAAGCTCAATAGAAATAGCAAAATTACTCAAATGTAAAATATCGTAAAGTGAAAAAAAAGGTTGTTCAAAAATAATAATTCTATAAATAATACTAAAATAACATTGCTACAAAATATATTTTTAGAACACCTGCACATACTAATATTGTTCTCTCATAATTCATCTTTGAAGTGTGCATTCTGTTTTTCTGTTTTGTCCCCTGAAAATACATTTCTTTGCCCAATCACTTTGTATGCAGACAACATTCAGAGTTTGTAGCCTTTGGTGTGCTATTTGTTTTAAGCTTTATACTTAAAAAACAATTAAGATTAAATATTGACCCACCGACTTGATAAAATGCTTAAAAATCAAAATCTTACAGGCCTGATATTGTAAAATTGATTTGCCGCCCTAACTGAACCAAAACTTGAAATATTCTCTGTTAGTTTCAAAGTTACTGATATGTCCTTCACGTGTAACTCGTGTGTTTGTTTGTTCCAGAACTCCATGAAGGTGATGTTTAAGTGTCTGTGGAAGAACTGTGAAAAAGTCCTCAGCACTTCCTCAGGGATCCAGCGCCACATCCGCACCGTGCACCTGGGGTGAGCCCTAATCACACACATCACACCTCTGAACATGCGTCTTCTTCACAGAAATGAGACAGAGCGGCTCTCTTTTTAAAGAAAAGTATACTGTTAACTTTCAAATAGAAGTTACACTCATTGCTTTTGGACTGGAGATGAATCTGAAGGGCCAGATTGTCTGTCAGGGAGCTCTTCCCTTCCTGAGCACCATAACAGGAGGTAACCGGGGTGTTTTTATAGCCTCTTGTTGCTACCTGACCTTGCCGTATAAACTCAGTCCTCTGTTAATGTGCTGGCACTGCTGCCCCCTGCTGGCCGCACACCAGAGTGCACTTGTGTCAGTTTAGTGTTGTGTGTTTTCAGGCGAAACGGAGATTCTGACTACAGCGATGGCGAGGAGGATTTCTACTACTCTGAGATCGAGGTGAACATGGACACGCTTTCGGAGGGGCTGTCCAACCTCACGCCCACCTCTCCAACTACATCCGGCCCGGCCCCCGTCTTCCCCGTCTTGACCTGTGATGCGTCTCGATCTGAGCCCGCCCGAATGATCCACACCCCCCTCAGCCAATCAGCACCGTCGGCGCTGTACCATATCCGCACTGACCACGCTTACCAGGTAACAGCAGTCCGCATCGACATCTTATTCAGGACACGGGTTCTGTGCAGACGGATCATTTTATGGGTTTGAGGTGTAGAGATGAAGTCTTCATGGACGCTTTTGTCTGTGTGTGTGTGTGTGTTTGTGTGTGGGTGCATGCTTTTACTGTGGAAACATCATATTCTTTCAAATCTCTCGCACAAGGCTCTGTTTTAGTTATTAATGCGACTCAGATCTCTCTCTATCACAGTCAGGGACATGTTCCTGTTCATGTTGTTCCAAACCTATATAACCTATATAAGGTCATTATGTGACTTCCATAGAAAAAAAAAAAGGAAGTCAATGGGGACCATCAACTGTTTGGAGGCATCAAGTGTGGATTAATAGGATAGTTTACCCAAAAATTGAAAAATGATCACTGCGTATAATGAACGGATTTCATATATGAAGCATGCAAATTGTGGTTATGTGCACTTGCCATGAATCAAAATTCTAAGAGATTATTGAAAATATCTTCATATAGTATATGTTTGAGAATTATTATTAGATTTTCACTACACTTCGATAATTAAATTTTTCTAGATTACTGAACAAATACTTGAACACAGTGATTTTCAAAAAAAAAAAAAAAACTCACATTAAAGCATAAAAATACTACATCACATACATACCAAAGCATAAACAAACACTTCCAAGTAACATAAATACTTCATTTGCTGCAACACTAATTACAATATTTTGAGGAAATGTGCTTAATTTCTGCCAATAATATCAATTTGGAAAGAAATGCTAAAATCTGTCTTCATTAAAATACAATGTATTATTTACATACATATTTATACATACAGTAGTGGCCAAAAGTATTAGCCCACTAGTATTTTCAGCAGCTAAAAATGGTTTAGGAAGTAGGAAATATCAGATAGAAATAACTGACTTAAAATCATTTTAGCTGCTGAAAATACTAGTCTTCTTATCATTTTGGCCACCACTGTAAATGTACATGTGTGTGTGTGTGTGTGTGTGTGTGTGTGTTAAGGATGTTTAAATATTTTACTGAACAACAAGAATTTGAGGTTTCTTCCTAAATTGAATGAGTGAGCTTTCACACAGGCCAGAGATTTATTCTGAGGGTTCACCAGATTGAGGGTTTTGTTCAGTATCAATGCCCGACTACTCATACACATGTGTCTCTTTAAATGTTGGGGTCCATTTTGTTGAAGTATTTATGGGTTGGGGTGACGAGGTCAGCGAAGGCCGTGATTTCTGCCCTCTGCTGCTCAGACAGTCTGTTTTGAACCCTTTCTCATGTGCCTGAGGTCACTGGCTTGTCTCTGAGGCAGCTCTTCTTGGCTCTCGGTGGGTTGAGGTTGTACTTAACACTGTTTTCTCTTTCTCTCTCTGCTTGCTTTGCTAATACCGCTTCTGACACACACTGTGTTTTTCAGGCTACAACCCCTGTCAGCATTCCCAGCATGCCCTCTGATCCGCCTCACAGTGAGGATAGGATCAGTGTATCCTTGCAGTCGCCCCCTGTCATATATAAAGCTCTATCGGTGAGATGGCTACCTCTTTCTTTCTTCCTCTCAGAGACGTATTCGACAGCATGTGTCCCCTTGTAAAAGACTCAGCTCACTAAAGGTTGAAAAGGCAGTGATCCTGTGAGCCTGGTTGGGTCTCATTTGTCGCTCCCAGTTTGTCTTTCTCTGTCTCCTGGGGTCTTTCAGAAGTTGCACTTGCATGACTTTTGGTTTCCTGTCTCAGATGCTTTTGCAAAGCAAAGAAAGTAGTTTCTAAACCCTTGTTACAGGTTGACAACAAAGGAACTGCTGACTCCTAGTGCCTGTCAAAAATACATTTTATCATGAATATATATTGTGCTCAGGGAACTGCTTTTATAGATCAATAAAAAACTGTAAAGATATTGATAAAGATATGGTTCTAAAAATCGTTCTGAATATTAAAGGTACAGTTTGTAGAACCTACCACTTGAGGGCGCACTATCAAAACAATAACAATCGCTTGGTTTGATGACGCTAAGAAGGAGTGTGGAATGATGGGATTTGTTGTCTTCTACCCAACCGCTGACGGCCATTAATCAGACGGAAAGATAAATCATGGATTTAACGCGAGTTGAACGATTTGTACGAGTAGATTATATACAAAGCCAATGCAAAGACGCGATTAGACTATGGATCAGATGCGTCTTCGCGCGGGTCTGAGACGCGATGCCCTGCGTTTGGCTTGTATGCTCCATAATACTAATCTTGTTGATCGTTATAAAAGCATACATTTTCTGTAAAGATACGAATAAAAACAACTCAGACGTCGAGTAATACACAAGCGACTTCGGCATCTCTTTCTAGTTGAAATTTGTCATGAAATTACGTCTGATACAGTAGGTGGCGGTATGCACCTGATAAGCCATGGTTGTAATCTGCAATAAAACTAAGAAGAAGAAGAACTAAAGTCATTGACAGGCGACTGCACTGCCCCGTGTCTCTGTTCAGAATGGGAATTTTCTCATAATTTACAAGTAGTTGAAAACATTAGAGATATTGTTAGTAATCAGCTGGACAAAATATATAACGCTAGCCTAGTGGTTTTTGGATATTTTACTGCAAATATTTTACAAATTATACCTTTAAAGAGTCCACACCACAGCTATAACGATAAAGGCTCAGAGAAACGATATTGAAGGAATCACTTTCAGCAGATGAATTATAAAAACATTGAGCTGGAGAAATTAAAGCGGAAGATGATCGTGCACTAAGAATAAACAGACGATATCGTTCACTGGTGTGGACGCTAATATCGTTATTTTTATAGTTATTGTTCTTGGTGTGAACAGGGCTTTACTGTTATTTTGCCGTGGACTGTAATCATGAAAATGTATCACTTAGAAATCAGCCAGAACACCCTAACAACACTAACATTGTTCTACACAAACGGCACAGAAAATGTAAAAATCACAGTATTTTTCTATTATAGAGTAATATAATATAATATAATATAATATAATATAATATAATATAATATAATATAATATAGTGCTGTCAAGCGAATAATCACAATTAATTGCATCCAATATAAAAGTTTTGGTTTGCATAATATGCGTGTTCTGTGTATATATATTATGGATATATAAATACACACATATAGTATTTTAAATTTATTTATGTCTAAGTTTAAATTTATATTTAAAATATTTACATCTAAATGTATATTCCTTTAATTGTTCTGTATGTGTTTAATTACCTTATTCAAATGATTTAACATTTTTAGTTTTTCACTAACTACGCATAACTTTTTTTTTTCTCAAAAACACAATCATGTACATGCATGCATTTCACATATTATTATAGCCCAGTTTGTGCTGATTACAGTGAGATTAGACATTAGCCATTTAGATGTTTATAAGCAGCTGAAAAAATCATGTAAGGGCATGACAAAACTTCTCCGGTCCCCAAAAATACCCTTAGACTCCAGAGGGTGAACTTGTGTGTATTTGGTTGAGCTTTAGATCACCTTTAACATGAAGTGCTTTTGCAGGGCCCGATGACTCAGATCCGCACTGTTAGCATCGGTGAGAAGAGACAGCCTGTTAACCACACCACTGTTAGCAAAACACACGCCAACACCACCTCCACTGCCAAACCCACTACTGGAACCAGGTGAGCTGTCCACATGCTTTCGGTTTAAGATGTTTGTGTAGCCTTGCATCACAGCTGAAATGGAAACTATGTGAAATTCATTCCCAGGAAACCGCGTGGCGAAGCCAAGAAGTGCCGAAAGGTGTACGGCATGGAGAAGAGGGACCTGTGGTGCACAGCGTGCCGCTGGAAGAAGGCCTGCCAGCGCTTCACTGACTGAGCTTTATCCCTTACCCCACTATAAAACGTGCTCGTTTATTGCGGCTGTTCCACGGACTGAGCGTCGGTGTCTCCTGCACACTCTCAGAGTGAACTTCACGAGCTGAGATGTGTCCGTCTGAAGCATGTGGCCTTTTTAATGTCACTGATTCCTCCAGGCCACAAGGGGTGCTCTTTTCTTACCGCTTTTATAGTGGAACACTGAGACTGATAACAGCAAAAAAAAGAGAAAAATAATTTTGAAAAAAAGCTTTTGCTGCATTGCATATTAAGGCAAAAAGGAGCTTTTCTTAAGTAATCCAGAAGCAAAGCAGATTTTCCAGGCAGTTTATTATACTTTCATGTTTTGCGTGCGTTCGCTGGAATACAGCTAACGATTTTTCACGATTTTAAGTGTGGCAGACTTTATACATAGCCGTTTTTACTGTTAAAAACTCCCTAAGCTATTTTTGATGGGTGTTATTTTTAACAGTTAACCCTCTTAAACCTGGTTGAACACTTACCGAGCAACTCATCATCATTTAAGCTTCAAACAACTTGTTTTCGTTCCAAATCAAACTGTTTCTGGACCTGCCGCTTCATTTTGCCTACAAGCACTTTTTTAACGGCCATCTCTATTTTGATCAAGCAGATTACAGTTTAGCACAGCATCGGAAACTGCATGTTGAGCGTTTTAGCAAATAGTCAAGAACTGTTTCAACACATACTGCTAAAGTAATATCTCTAAGCGAGTGGTTATAGTGCAGTGAATGTAAACTGGCCTCTCTCTGCGCTAACGCACCCAAACTACTCTGTCCCTCACAGATCAACAGCCTCTTCATAAGCTATGAGGTTTATTCCTGTCAGTCCACAGTATTAATTCAAGGGCAGGCACTTTAACCCAGCTAACAGACAATCTGCTGTCGAGGGAAGTCATCCCAGTCTAATGTGATCCATAAATCAAGTGTTTTCCACACAGACACGGCGAATTCGGCCCACATTATGCTTCCTAAGGAATTATTCGCTCCTCATTATTCACATAATTGAAAGCGCTTGCTCTGATAACGTGTAGACGTCTTCCACTGTGCTTGCTTTCTTTCATATGGAGGTGATCATGTGCTGTCTTCATGTAAACGGTGTGCACTGTGCTATCTGACCCTCTCAATATGAGTCAAGCAGCTCTCAGCTGTTACACTGCAAACACAAAAAGATATACAAATACCTAAACATCAAGATACATCTGCTTGAGAATAAAAAATGACTTGTTTTCTTAAACATTTATCAGAATTAAGTGTTTATGCTTAAAGCAAGAACAAAAAAAAATCTTGTTTTCCCTTCAAATAGTTTTTTTCTCCTTCTGTTTTTAAGCATAAATTCACGTTTGCTAAAAGTTATTTCTTTGTTTTTATGTTTTTCTTAGAAAATAAGTCATGATATCCAAGTTGATCTATCTTAATTTAAGGGTGTTTAAATATTTGTACTGGAAAACAGGACTCTCGCTGTGTGTATGTGTGTATATATATTGCAGTGAACCCATGAAACACTGACAATCATTGGACATTTGAATGTGATCTGTATCTTAAAGGAACGGTTCACCCCAAATAAACATTCTGTCATCATTTACTCATCCTCGTGTCGTTTCAAACCTGTTTGACTCGTGTGAAACATAAAAAAGATATTTTAAAAGCATTTTTTGCCTGCACAATTGAAGTTCTGGGGGTCATTGTATGACAGAAATACCAGATGCGGTGAAGCGTTTTATAAAAATATCTCCTTTACACAAAAGAAAAAGTCATACAGGTATGAAACAACATGAAGAATGATTGGGATTTTGGGGTAAACTATCCTTTTAAGGTATCTATATAAAGAAACATTTCAAAATATATTTTTATTTTTACATTTGTTATTTTGGGGTCAAATTATTCCTATTATTATTATTTAAAAAAGAAACTCTAATTCCAACCCAAGCTGGTAGTTTTTGTTTCAAAATATTTTGCAGTATTTTTCACCTTCAAGGTATGAGAATTAAATCATGTTTAAGCTTTCATCAGATCAACCAAAACAGCCAATTAAAATGTAGCAGTTCACCCATTAATGACGGGAATCAAAGAAACAATTGGGCAAATGCCAAATGATCGAATTCATCAATCACAGCTTAGAGCAGCTTTGTCTCGTCTTTCCCAGAGGTCAGGAAGGAAAGAGCGTCCCTCTCAAGATCATTACTTTCACTAAGTGCCAATGAGAAGAACAAGAGGGAAAATATATAATTGCACTAACTTATACTGCACAAAACGTAGATTTTTATGTACCCTTTTTTTACGCAGAAATTGAAGTTTTTAAAAAGCAATTGTTTAATGGTTGCCTGTCGACCGACCGCCATGGTTCTCTCATCGGGTCAGGGATGGGCTCTTTAGTTTATTTTTTTTACTGACCCTGCATCTATAAGCTTTCTTGGCGGTACTTTGCGGACTCGTGTTGGTGCGGGGCTCGCAGTACGTGACGTCAGTCATGTGACTGCAGGTGACTATCATTCAGGCTTGTTTCTAGGGAACATCACTGTCTTGATTCAAATAAAGATCGTTTCCTGTGTTCAACATTGTGGGGGGGGTTTTCATAGGAAATGAATCATGGGAAGATTGGGATTTTAAGCGTCAAAAATCAGACAGTGATGCTTTAAATATAGCTTTGATATGATATAAAATCTATATGAGGATGCCTTTTTTTTGTTAAATGTCACTGTAGTGAATATAACGTGTATATATTCATTGTATATTTTGGGTTTGGGGAAACGGGGAAAAAAGCATCAATGAATGTACAATCTACAAAATGAAACGCCTGTAATCTGAGTTCGTTTTATCAAGCTTCTTTGATTTTCTTTCATGTCAAGTAGTTGGAACAACTCAGAGTTTTTCTTTAGTTTTCGTGTTCAGTTGGCGCTTGCATTGATGCGTTGTCATTGTTTTGTGTGCATCATGGAGTATGTTCTGTTGTGAGGCTGGAGGGACGTTACTCTGGATCATTGCGTCTTTCTGTCCTACACATTCCCATTGATTGATTTCACGTTAGTTTGTCTGTCTGTTCACCGTTAATCCAACTTCACTGACTGCCTGTTGCTTTCCAGCCAGGATATTAAGCTAAACACCCAAGAAAATGTGTAGAAACTCCTCTTTCTTTCTTTGTGACATTTTCATAATGTTTCAGTGTTCAGAAAACATCATTATAATAATCCTACTATTCAATACAACTTGTGCGATTTCTCTCTTCAGAACAAGTTCTTTTGGCCTTGTTTAACTGGTGAGGTCTTGTCATTCATTGTGTTTTTCGTCATTCTTCATTGGTGGAAATTTGATGCATGTCTTGTATCTTCTTTGTACTTTCTTGCTTTATTGGAAGCATTGTTTTTCAGCGGAGTTGAGTGAATGAACGAGAGGATGGAGGTGTTTCTGGTGTTGACTTTTGGTCGGCTGGTGATGAGAGTGTGATTTCTGTGGCTGTAATGTGGAGATCGAAATAAACATGGATTTCTGAAAGGTGTTTGATTGGAATTGGATTTTTACTTCTTTATTTGTGCAGGTTTATGTTTTTATGTGTGTTAGTGCATGTCTAGAACGTAATCTCCAGTTGAACATCTTTTTACATTCCATTGAAATTACATAATGTCTCCACTGCAGATATACACTGCCACTTAAAAGTCTGGGGCTTGGGCTGCTTTTCTTTAATTAAGAATAAAAAACAAAACTGTAATATTGGAAAATACTATTCCAATTAAGATTGGACTTGAAAATTAACATTTGCTAAAAATGTACCCTCAAGCCATCCAAGATGAGTTTTTTTTCTTCATCATATTTGTAAAAATGTAGCATTAAATCACTGGCTCACCAGTGGATGCTCTGTAGTGAATGGGTGCCGTCAGAATGAGAGTCCAAACAGCTGATCAAAACATTACAGTAATGCACAGACTCCAGTCATTCAATAATAAATTGTGAGGCAAAAAGCTGAAAGTTAATAATAAAATCAAGAAGTTTTTCATTTCAAACCATTTGAGTCTATGACATACTGTAATGACACTTCTTCAAATAAAAAAAAAAGTGGTCTAGTCTAAATCAGGTAAGAGATATGATATTTGATTTACAAGCAAAAACAGCTCTAAACAAATATGATTTTGATGCGAGAGACAACATGAGATTAACCTTAATGCTGGATTTATTTACTACAAACATGCATTTTTTCACTTCACAACCATTAACTGATGGACTGGAGTATTATGGATTATTGTGATGTTTTTATAAGCTTTTTGGACTCATTCTGATGGCACCCATTCACTGCAGAGCATTCATTGAGGAGCAAGTGATTTAATACGACATTTCTACAAATCCCATGAAGAAGCAAACTCATCTACATCTTGGATTGCCTGAGATTTTCATTTTTGGGTTACCTATTTCTTTAATGGTAGTATGCATTTTAAAAACAAAATCAGCTTTAACACACAATTATTATTTTTTTAATTATACATACAGTATATATTAGTTTCAGCAGTGGTGCTCAATACTGCTTATGGTGTTCAGCCTTTCTGAAGTTTGGTGCTCTACCAAGATTATCATACACAAACTGAATTTATTTTTTATTTTTATTATTTTTTTTTTTTTACCTGAAATAATTACAAATGAAAATAGAATTAAGAAATTATTCTGATAAAATAATAATTTGCAGAATACATCATTTGTATGTGCTCTCTATGCTATTATTCGGCCGACAATCAGCTTGATGGTTTCATTCATGTGGATTATTCATTTTTCAATCATGAAAACTCTATTTTTAGAATGACAATGTTATAAAGTAATGTATTTGGTCTTGGCAGACAAGCTACTTGACATACTCTGTGGAAGATGTAGGATTTCGAAGTGAGAAGTGACAGATGCGTAAGTGCAAAGGAGAGAGTTAAACAAAATACTAGTCATGAATTATAAATACAAAACAGGGATTTGTTTAAAACAAAATTAAAAGGTTGGAGGATTCAGATATTTATGATTCTTGGTTCTCGTGAGACTAGCATATTCCCCAATTACACTACACCTATGTCATCCACTGAAACACCACTCTCTAGTGAAGAAGTGTACGACAGTTAGAGGAAGCTAGAGATTACGGTTTATAAAGCTTTAAATATGGATATTTTTCTTACACTAATGCATTGATTCATTTCAGAAGGACTTTATTAACCCCTCGAGCTGTGTGGAGCACTTTTTATGACTGATGAATGCACTTTTTTGGGCTTCAAAATCTCAACAGCCATTCACTGCAATTATAAACCTTAGAAGAGCCAAAACATATTTTAACATACCTGTGATTGCATTTGTATTTAAAAAAAAAAAAAAGTCATATACACCTAGAATGGCTTAACGGTGAGTAAATAATGGGGTAATTTTCATTTTGGGGTGAACTATCCCTTTAAGGGAAAGTCACACTACAATTTCTGTTCCATTGACTTCCAAGTGTCTGTAGAAATTTGGCATGCTTAAAGTCTAGTGTGTTTATGATGGTGATTCCTGTGTAACCCTTGAGTTTATTTCAAGTGCTTCATTAGAGTTAATTGTAAATCTAATTGTAGGGTATCTCCTCAAGCAGGATTCAGCACCCAGTTAAAAATGTTGCTCCTCTAACACGTCCAGGGTGTAAAGTCCAGCGAAAGTGGCCCGAATCTGAGCAACTGTTTCAGGTTTGTCAGAGAAGAAGCGTTTCAGGACCCCTGGCCAGGCCAAATCCTGCTGCACCTTCTTAGTCCCGGCTAAATAGGTACTGATGTCTGGACACTTGACAGCCAGAGAGCGCAGAGGTGTAGTTTTGGGGTGGTATCTGTTACAGAAGTAGACAATGGCGACCTCAAGACCATCTCTGGAGGTTGAATAGAAAAACAGGGCCTTTATGTACTTTATTCTTTCAAACTCTTTTGAACAATAGTGTATAATAGATCATGAACAGTGAAGGAAATGTCCCTAACTAATGTGTAACATGCTATTTTTAATTAATAAACACTTCTACTTTTAAATCATTATACCTGGGTATGATGCTAACGCTGAACTCGTCGGTATATGTTGAAAAGTCTTGCTGTAGAATTGTCAACTTTGATGGTAAAGAAGAATAACAAACCATTTATTTAGAAAAGATCACACCCAAATCATTAATAAAGTTTGAATTAAAAGTGTTATTTTGATGCCTCTACTGCCACTAGATGGAATTGCAAAAATACTGATAGAATAAAAGATTCCCAGACAATCTCCTACTGTTTGGAAAGAGAGATAGTCCCAAATGTTTAGTCTCTGCTTATTTTGCAGGTAGAAAAGACCATATTTTAACATAAAAAAACATATTTCACCATTAAAACGTACAAAATAAGGATATCTTAAATCTGGGTTAGGTCTACAGCGCCACCAGGGGCTTTTCCTGTAGGGTACACTGTGAAAAATAATTTTTCAAAATTGTAAATAAAAGATCTTTAGCGTACGTTTCACATTGAGACTTGCCAATGTTACTTGCCATTTCTTTGTAAATATTTGTGAAAATTGCTAGCAGTTTTTGATGTCAAATTATTATTTCTTTCTTTGGTTGAGTGAAAGTTAAAGAAACCAGAGTTAATTGTGGGTTTTATAATCCTCAGATGACAGTGTTTGAACCAAACAGGTAAACATTTCACAAATTAATATGACATGTTATGCCTCTTAGAAATCCACATTTGACAATAGCTTTAATGTTTCTCAAACGGCATTGGCACCAGTGTGACTGGTTTTTATTTGCATAGTGCATAAACATTATATTGACCTTTTATTAAACTTTTGTTATAATTTTATAAAGGAAGCTTATATTGCCCAGACCTGTCTATATCTATACATTACAAATATGAAGAACACATGTTCTTCATGCAAAAAATGTTAGCCTGAATGCACTGTAAGTTGCTTTGGATAAACGCGTCTGATAAATGCATACATTAATTTAATTTAATTTATTTAAATATAATGCAGGAATGCGAATGGGTTCCACAAGACAACCTTTCCTGCTCCAAAAGCAAAACAAATGTTTTTAGTGTTTTTTAGTGCTTGTGAATGTCTAAAAGACATTTCTTCCAGACACACAATAAAGAGACGTGCTCTTACTTCAGGAGAGTTTGGCGTCTCTTTGGTCCTCATCAACACCCCAATGAGACTGTACACAATCTCATTTCAATTTCTTTTACTGTCTATGTACACAATAACACACTGGAGTGATGTAAATATCAGAGCAGTGTGTGCAGAGCACTGGAGGACATTACAAGCAGCACATTACAACCTGCCTTTATGATTAACCTACCATTTTCACTCGATGCTAAGATTGATTATGCACAATTATCTCTTTTAATTCATTAATATCTAAATCAGTATAGGTCGCTTTTTCGTGTCAACATATGCCCCCATGTCAGACCCCTTTAGAGGTACTTTTCAACAAAATGATGCCTTTATTATGTCCACGAGTCGGAGTTGCTCCGTGGGCTTCTCACACATCTGTCCTCCAGGTGGCGGTATTGTCTGACGTCGACACACGTGCTGACACAGAAGAAGAGCTATTCTCGCGAGGCTGCCATCTTCGCGATTTAATGTTTCCAATATGGCTGCCTCCTCGAGTAGTGCTGCTGTTGTTAAACAGAGTGATCTTTCTTCACCATGTGAAGAAACAGAGGAGGAATCGGAGTTTTGTCCGGGTTTTAAGGATGTCGACGCATTTGTCAAGGTCGGTGGATCGTTTGAATGTGTGAATGTGGGCGTCAGCGCTGTAACTAGCTGTAACACATAGCGGCCATGTGTGCACGCGCAGTTACGCTCGAGATGTTAATGTAACGCTATCTTTTCGCTGGTTTGTGTTTGACAGCACGGTCTGGGAGCGGTGGTCTCTGCCACGAAAGCGTCTGCAGCTCTTCCAGCAGCCGGAGATGAGTTTGATCTGTACCGCAGCTTCCCTTCCTTCCAGCAGTTCTGCGCCTCACAGGGAGACCAGCTCTTACACTGGTGAAACACACTTACTACAGCACTGCTGCGACACACACACACACACACACACACGCACGCATATATCTATCTATCTTCTAATCCAACACATTGTGTTTATTAGATTTTCTTTACTTGGTCCTAAAAAGGTTTTAAGTTATTAAATATACATGACTAAAAAGAAACCCCTGTTAGTTAAGCAGTCCTAACCTGAATGTTCTTCTAGAAATCAAACATAACACATGCCTAGATGCACGCTAGCTCACAATAGGCCCAGAATAATTCATAATATAAGATAATTCTACAATTTATATTCATGAATAGATGCTTATCTGGGATATACAAATCTATTCAGTCTATAAGAACACAATATACTTATTCCAATGATATCATACTGGATAAACTTTCTATCAGATCTGTTTTTTCTTTTATAGGACTATTAACAGAAATAAAAGTTCTGCGATAGAAACATAACTTCTGTTTGTCCTCCCAGACATTGCACGAATGAAACATGAATAAATGCTTTATGATGTTTATTCTAGTATTAGTGTTCATTAACTGGAGGCTTCTCTCTGTGTGTGTTTCTCTCACAGTATGAGTCAGATCATGCAGTATCATGGCTGTCGGTCTCACATGAGAGACAGGAACAGACTGACCGGGCTGGAGGACAGGTTTGACCTGGTGGTGGACTCAAACGATGCCATCCTTGAGAAAGTGGTACGAGGCTTGCACTGGGACACATTCATGCTTCAGGGACCGGTGGCATAAAAGGTTTAGACTAGTCTTAAAAGTTAGCCATCTAATTTTGCTCTAAGACTCAAGGTGGAAACTTGGTTACATAAAAATGTAGCTGAATCCAAAATCTAAGACCGATTACCCCTTGTTTAACTGCTAGTTGCTCAAACTGGTTCTTCAGACACTGTATTAACTATAGAGGCTAAGTTTATGCAGCTAGCCCCTGCAGATCTTGTCTGTATATGTCTGTACATCATGCCCATCCACACCAAGAGTGAGAACGGTAGCTATCAAAGTTTTAATAATCGTTCTAGTTGTATGAGGACAGTGAAGTCCACACCACAGTTGATGAGTGGTTAACACATTCACAGCCAATCACAATCCTCCTGGCTTTAAAAAAAACTTGAGCATTTAAAGCAGCAAGGCAATATAACAGCAGAGTGTGCTATTAATAGAGAGGATGCATAGTCTGTATAGTTCTCATTCTTGGTGTGGGCAACCATTTGAAGTAATTTTGTCATGTCTGTAGGATTCACAAAAGGTGAAAAGGTCTCAATTCTTTTATTCTCGCGCTGCAAGTCTCTCTTCTGTCCTGTCACGTGTAACCCTGTTAAATGCCGTGTGATGTGTGTTCAGGGCATCCTCCTGGACGAGGCGTCCGGTGTGAGCCGCACACAGCAGCCGGTGATGCCTGCAGGATATCAGCCGCCAAAAATCGTGGTGTCCAGCTGGAACCGCAGGGTTCGTCTCTCAGCTCATCCTTGTTGGAGGAAGATTAGTTTAACTTGATCACATGTTTTGATAAAGTCTGGCTGGTCATAGAGGAGCCCGTCCCGGCATGATGGCAGCTTTTCTTCTCCTTGCAGGGAGGAGAGCGCAGGGATGAGACCTTTCACCTTCTACATGCTAAAAACATTCAGCGGCCACAGCTCAAGTTCAAGGAGAAAGTGGACAACAGCAACACTCCGTTTGTCTCCAAGATTTTCATCAAACCCAATGCAGTTAAGCCTCTGCCCACATGTGAGTGTGTTGAGAAACCATCAGTGATAACATCGCTTTATTCTGATGTTCACGGTCTTTGTAATTAGTGCTGTCAAACGATTCATCGCATCCAAACTAAAAGTTTTTGTTTACATAATGTGTGTATATTTATTTATTTATATATAAATACAAACACATGCATGTGTATATATTTAAGAAAAATGTTGTTTGAAATATATTTATATATAATATAAAATATAAGAATGAATGTATAAATGTATAAAAATTTTAAACTTTTATATGTACATAATAAATATAAACCGTACACACACACACACACACACATAATGTAAACAAAAACTTTTATTTTGGATGCGATTTAATCATGATTAAATTAATAATTTGACAGCACTGTTGATAATATTCATATTGCTAACATTTAGTATAAGTACAGTCTCTCTCTCTCTCTCTCTCTCTCTCTCTCTCTCTCTCTCTCTCTCTCTCTCTCTCTCTCTCTCTCTCTATATATATATATATATATATATATATATATATATATATATTAGGGATATGGCGGTATCATATTTCCCTGTTGTGATTAATTGCTAATGCTTTTATCACAGTATACGATATTATCATGGTTTTGAAGTTTAGTTTCAAAAAGTGGCCATAATACAGTATAACAGGTTAAATAACCTTTTTATAACAAAAATAACTGAACATTTAAATACAATAAAGCAATACAGAAAAATATACAAAAGAACTATAAAGAGCAGTCTGTATCACTTTACAATAAGATCACATTAGTTAACTATTAACATTCACAATGAGCAATAGCTACATTCATTAAATAACAGCTGCAACTTTAACAACGTGTTATTATATATCGGATTACCTAAGATTAATGAATATTAAGAAGAATTTTCCATTGGCAGTTTATGTTAACTAATGAATGAACTAATCTTAACTAATGAAGCCTTAATGTAAAATGTAAATTAACAAAAGAGAATCAAAACTCTAGAGCATGCTGTACTCTGGATCAAAATGAAAAAAAAAAGTTTAAAATTAAATAGCCTGTTAAGTCTAAATATTTAATTATTTGGCTCTGTGATGAACATTATAGCAAATACACAAATCTGAATGGCTATTTAAAATTCTTTAAACATGCTTCAGAAAGTAGCAGCTGCTTTATTTATGGGGATTCCAGGGTAAAGACTGCATTTTCTGCAGTTTAGCGCCATCTGCTGTCAGAGAGTGAATGTGCTTTCATTCAGCTCGTCTCACATGTTCCTCATGTGCTTCTCAATCTTGCTTGTTTACATCAGAGCACTCACTCCACATACAGTAGTGTTGTGCATTTTGACCAGTTGATGGGAATAGTTTTCTTAAAATGCATTAGAAATCCAGAATAATTTGTAATATATAATTAATCACGGTATTTAGAAGTGACCACGATAACAATATCGTGCATATTCATTACCGTAATATATCGCATTACCGAATACCGGCATGTCTCTCTCTCTCTCTATATAAATATATACATGTAAATGGTTTCAAAATTTATACTGTATGTATCTCTCTTTTATATATATATATATATATATATATATATATATATATATATATATATATATATATATATACACACACACATACACACGCATTATATAAACAAAAACTTATTTTGGATGCAATTAACATAAATTGTTGGCCAGTGCTAATAAAAAATGTAAAAATAATATAATTTTTTTTGATGTTATTCAAATTAGTTTAAATAATTTGTGTTAAATACTGATATTGTTTTAAAAAGATAAATAACATGCATTAAATAAAAATTTTAAATGGTAGTTCAAAGATTTTTAATATTACATAACAATTCCATTAAATAGTAATGTGTTCAAATTCTAATATGTATGCCTAGATTTTGCCAACAAACACATCCGTAAGGAGCGACCGGAGGATCTGGATGTTCCTGCTGCGCTGGCTGATTTCATCCATCAGCAGAGAACTCAGGAGCATGTGGACGACATGTAAGACCAGACTAATGTGATTCATCCCGTTTAAAGAGCTCCATTGTGTGTTTGCTAGTTACTTGACATCAGTGTTTAATGAGTCTTGTTTTAAATGGACTGTAATGCTGTTTTCCAGGTTTTCTCACCCTTATCAATATGAATTGGATCATCTGGTCATGCCGGAGAGTCTGAAGTGTAAACCTGACGTCCAGGTGAATGTCTTGATCATCCGGTTTTATTTTCAGGAACTGTGATGAGTGTTTTCAATCATTGAGGCATTTTCTTTGTGTTTTAGATGTATAAACCTCTTGCCGAGTGCTCTTGTCAGTTCATCAACACTTTAGATGAGCTTGTCGCTCTGAACGAGAAGCTAGCCAAGGTGTCGGAGTTCGCTGTGGACCTGGAGGTATGACGGATTCAACTTGTCATGCTGTTTAGTTGTCGTGTATCACTTTAGGTGTTCAATCCGCACCAATTCTCTGTCTACAGCATCACTCCTACAGAAGCTTTCTGGGAATCACGTGTCTGATGCAGATATCCACACGAGAGGAGGATTTCATCATAGACACGCTGGAGCTACGCAGTCAAATGTACATCTTAAACGAGACTTTCACCGACCCTGCCATCGTGAAGGTGACCGACTTTAATACTATGCTCCTCTAATAGATTTACCCACTTGGATTTGTGCGTGTGTGTGTATGAAACTAAATGAAACCATATTTTAATTCATTGATAAAAGGTCACATTATGGATATTAAGTGTGCTGTGAATGCCATGTGATGATTGCTGTGGTTCATGTTGTTTGGTGCATGCCTCACATGTCGCTCCTGCAGGTGTTTCACGGGGCCGACTCTGACATCGAGTGGCTACAGAAGGACTTTGGTCTTTATGTGGTCAACATGTTCGACACCCATCATGCTGCACGCTGCCTAAACCTCGGCCGAAACTCCCTCGACCATCTCCTGAAAGTCTACTGCAGTGTGAACTCTGATAAACGCTACCAGCTGGCAGACTGGAGGATACGGTAAGCCCAACGCTCAATACATTCTGTTTGTCTGATAGCTGTAACAGTCATTGTGGTAATACTAGTGTGTGTGTTGTGTGTCTGTAGACCGTTGCCGGATGAGATGTTGAAGTACGCTCAGGCAGACACTCACTATCTGCTGTACGTGTACGATCGAGTCCGGACTGACCTGTATGATACAGGCAACGGCAAACCCACCCTCATTCAGCAAGTCTGGGATAAAAGCAGAGACCTGTCGCTCAAGGTATGGACTGCTTTCTTCATACCAACATATTACAATTACATTCAGTCATTTAGCAGATGCTTTTATCCAATGCAACTCACAAATGAAGGCAATGGAAGCAATCAAAAATGACAAAAGAGCAATGATACACAAGGTATATAATAAGTCTCTTAGCCTGATACAGAGTTAGAGGGTCAAATAAAGATGGAAGAGATGGGTTTTTAGCCAATTCTTGAAGATGGCTAAAGACTGAGCTGCCTAGATTGAGTTGGGCAGGTCATTCCACCAGAAGGGAACATTTAATGTAAAAGTCTGTGGAAGTGAGTTTGTGCTTCTTTGGGATGGTACAATAAAGCTTCTAGAGGCACATAACTCTGAAGTAATGCATTCAGTGGTTTTGTAGGCAAACATTAATGCCTTGAATTGTATGCGAAGTGCTATTGGTAGCCAGTGCAAATTGATAAACAGTCAACATGAAGGAGGGCGTGTAGGAGGACAAGGGAGGGAGGGAAAAGTTTTAAAGAGCATACGAGAATTAGAGGAATTGTTAATTAATTAATTAATTAAATTAACACCCCAAATGCACAGAAACTATAAAACGATATATTTATTTTGTTGTGGTAATGACTTTGAATCAGTTCAACTGAATCTATTAAAGAAACCAGCTTAATATAGTGATTAAGTGTTTCAAATGAAGTTCTGAATATTTCTACGCCCCTCTCGTCTTTCTCTTTCTCTAGAAATACGTGAAGCCTATTTTTACGGAGGACTCGTACATGGAGCTGTACCGCAAGCAGAAGAAGAGCTTCAACACACAGCAGCTGGCGGCCTTCAGACTGCTGTACGCCTGGAGAGATAAACTGGGACGAGAGGAGGATGAGAGCACTGGGTAACGTCCGCTCACAGATAGTAGACGGGTTACTGTGTAGCTGCTGGGATTCATGAGTGTTGTTCCTCCACAGATATATCTTACCCAACCACATGATGATGAAGATCGCCGATGAGCTTCCAAAGTAAGAAGAATTACATTTTCATTTAAAGTTGCGCACGTGTGAGGCCTTTTGCTTTCTTGAAACTAAACTAATTGAATGTAATTTAGGTTTTTGTGAGCATTTTCACATTTCTTAACTCTTAGGCAAGGCAAGTTTATTTATATAGCACATTTCATACACAATGGTAATTCAAAGTGCTTTACATAAAAGAAAGTAAAATAATCATGAAGAAAAATAATAACAAAAATAAAACAAGCAATTTTAAAACATTTAAAAACAGAAAATGATTTTACATAAAAATAAATACAGTGAAAATATAGTAAAATCTGTTCGGACATAGCACAGTGCTCATTCAATAAATGCACAGCTAAACAGATGAGTTTTGAGTCTAGTGATCTGAGCTAAACAGCTAAACAGATGAGTTTTGAGCCTAGTGATCTGAGTGCTTTGTTAGGTTTATATTCAGTGAACATATCTGCAATATATTTCGGTCCTAGGTCATTGAGTGACTTATATACGAGTAAAAGTATTTCAAAATCAATCCTAAATGTAACTGGAAGCCAGTGTAAGGACCTGAGGACTGGTGTGATATGCTCAGATTTTCTGGTTCTAGTCAAAATCCTGGCAGCAGCGTTCTGGATGAGCTGCAGCTGTCTAATGGTCTTTTTGGGAAGGCCAGTGAGGAGCCCATTACAATAGTCCACCCTGCAGGTGATAAAGGCATGAACCAGTTTCTCCAAGTCTTGACTGGAAACAAAACATCTAATTCTTGCGATGTTTTTTAAATGATAGTATGCTGATTTAGTTACTGCTTTGACTAAGGTCTGTCTCCAGAATCACACCAAGATTCCTGACTTGATTTTTATTTGAATGACCCCTAGAGTCACATTCACCTTGAAATCTTCATCTTTGTTTTCAAATGCAATGACTTCAGTTTTTTCCTTATTTAACTGAAGATAATTCTGGCACATCCAACTATTAATTTCATCAATGCATTGGCAGAGGGAGTCAGTGGGGCTGTAGTCATTTGGAGATAAGGCTAGGTAAATCTGGGTATCATCAGCATAGCTGTGAATTTGGTTCTTTCTCATTATTTGACTTAGTGGAAGCATATACAGGCTAAACAAGAGCGGTGCAAGAATTGAGCCTTGTGGGACTCCACATGTCATGGATGTCCACTTAGACTTATGCTCTCCTATACTCGCATCTTAGAATGAAAGTGGACTTAAGTTTGGTCTGCTTAGTTTGACTGGACTAGTGCATTTCTATTATTGAAATGTTGTATTCTTTTGAAGGCTGAATAAATGTGGTGTTGTCCCCTCTCTAGGGAGCCTCAGGGCATCATCGCGTGCTGTAACCCCACTCCACCTCTAGTGCGCCAGCAGATCAATGAGCTTCATCAGCTGCTCAAACAGGCTCGAGAGACCCCTTTACTCAAGGTGTGCGCTCAGACAAACACTGTGTAACTCATAGACTCGGCTTGTTTCACTTCAGTTTGTAAGATGAAATTCTAGACCATGAATTTGAACACTCTCTCTTTTTAGGCAGAGGTACTTGCTGAAAAGAGGAAATCGATGACCCCTAAAAGAAAGGTGTGTTGACTGATCTTCAGCGTTGTTTTCTGAGGATCCAAACAGGTAGAAGAAGCAGCTATGTTAGTGTTTATTTCTAACTGCCCCTCTTGCTGTTGTATCCTAGCCACAGACGATTTTATTCGGACCGCATGACACCTCCCGCTCGTCTGAAAGTGATTTCCTGGACCTCTCCTCTTTCGGTAGGTCTAGATATTATGAAGACCTCGTGATTTGAGTGATTTGTGTTATTTTGAAACCACCAATCGACATTTTCTCCACAAATCTAGAAACTCCAACCAAACCGGGAGTGCTGTTTTCAGAGGAGGAGGATGAAAGCATGAACCAAGAGGAAAAGGCCTTGCACGGCCTGATAGCTTCAGCAAAAATCAGCCTCTTCGCGGTAGGACATTTGAGAAGAAATTCAGAAACACTAGTCTCTTGTTCAGCATGTGTGTCTGCATGCATTATAACCTCTAGCAGAAGTTTGATCTGTAAATGTGTGTAATGTATCACTCGTCAGTTTGTTTTGGGAGCGCTTGTGTGAGTTGAGGATGTTTTTTTGTCACTTGTATTTGAGAAGGACGACGAGGAGGAGGCAGCTCCTGCTCATCTGACTGTGGCACAACAAAAAGCTCACAGCATCATGGGGTCCTTTGAGAACCCCTTCAGAATGGTACAGTACTTCAGTTTAGTTCATGCCTTTTGCCAAGCTGTACTGCATACATACTCATTCACTAACACTCGTTTTCAGTATTTACCATCAAAGGACATTCACATTTCCAAGAATGCCAAGTATGACCCCTCTTCAAAGATTTATGAGGTATACTTTCTTTTTTACATACCTTTATGAATAATAATAATAATGTTCCATTATGTAGAGAGAAAAGTAATAGATACATAATTATATTGACTAATTTTGTTGTTTATTACAGATTCATAACCGGTGGAAGTTACAGAGTATTGAGCAGCAGCAGAAGGAGGCGCAGGAGAAACAGCAGGCGAAAGAACAGGCCAAGAAAGCTCAAGGTGCAAACACCGTTCTGTAGAAACTCGGTGTAGTCTGCTAACTCTGAGGTGATTAGTTTGTGCTGAAATGTCTGTATTGGTCTTTCAGAGGAACGAAAGAAAGCCAAACTGAGCTACCAGGAGTCGCTGCAAAACGTTCACACTGTCCGGGAGCAAGTAGCGGTGAGGAAGAGCCGGCTCACACACACTTTACAAGCGGTGTTTGCTTCTCTTGCTTTTACACTAACAGGTTTTGTTGCTCTTGTGTTCTTAGGAAGCAAAGCAGGCTGGGCAGAAAAGAGAGCGAGCTGCCAGTGATGCTGGTGAAGACAGTCTCAAACCAAAAATGAAAGTCTCAAAGACTGCTAGTGAGACACCTGTGGCCGATCAGTCGACAAAACCTGCTCAGAAAAAAAAGAAACAGAAAAAAGCTCAAGAGCCGGAAGTTCCCGAACAAGACTTTAAACCTTTTGACTACAGCCAGTCAAGTTTTAAAGTATTTGATGGTAAGGCACCTGCCTTCTGTTCTCTCGTGTGTTTTTCCTGTTGGTTCAGTCTTCATGGCTTGTGTTTTATCCACACAGGCAAATCAAAAGAGAGTTCACAGTTTGATCCAAACAGACAAGCACGTGGACCCAAGCAGAAGGTATTCACCTGTTTTCAATCTACAAGTGTTGACTCTCACACACATCTCAGATTAAGCTGTGCAGGATCTCTGAGTTTTTGCGAACTTTAATTTTCAGAAAAAAGGACCAAAGAAAAACGCTGTGGGAGGCAGGAGCATGTCTTATGTCCCTGACAAATCTGACAGGTAACACACACACACACACACACACACAGATAGAATCAAGAAATAAATCATTGCTGGATAACAACAAAACAAAAAAACTATTTGTTATTTCTGTTTGCAGAGGGTTTCGTCACAACTGGCCCAAGAGATAGAAGTCTTCAACTAATGGATTTGTTTTCCTTTTAAAAAGCGTTCTTTGTAACACTGATATTATTTGCAGACTGAATTATTTGTCATGACTGTGCTCGTACACATTAATTTGTGGTATTTGATCCATCATTAAAATGAGATTTTAAAAACATTTTTCATTAAATTAAGTTTTTATTTGAAGCTTGGATGTTTAGAATTTTTTTTTTCTTTGCAAATTACAAGGTAGGGAAGACGTGTAGTTTCCAGAGATATTTTTTGTTCTACTGGTAGAAACTCTCTTCGCGTCCTGATAGCGTTCATGAATTGAAGTGATCTGTGTCAGGGTTCGTCCAATCGCTCGATTCCGTCCGAATGCAATGATATGATTTGCATGCTAATGTTGCTAGCTCAGCCAGAGCTAGACGGTGAGTTTAGACGGTGTTGAAAAAATAAGATGAGCTAAAGCCAAAATGCAAAGACTTGATGAAACAGACAAACATCAGGAAAAAAAGAAAGTGTTTTTGCAAAATGGTGGAATTCACCAATGTGTTAGTTTCAATCGATGCGATGAACTTACTACGTTTATTCTCAACAGGTAGGCTAAACTTCAAATTATTATTATTTTTTTGATATATATCTTGGCACTTTTACTGACAATAGCCTACGTTTTTCCGTTGAGGCATGCCTTCACTTTTATAAACCCCAAGATGAGCGAAAGGGGTGCAATCTGTTGATTTCCAAGTTTTTATGACCGAAACCTACAACACTTTGAGACATTAAAGTGTGCTTGTGCCAACCTTCTTTGGAACATTTCTTGGTTTGATAATATATCTTAAAGACATTCGTGTCTAAACGCTTTTATTGGAACTGTATAGTATTTTTTTCTGCAGTACATACACAGCCTTTGGATGGCACCGCAGAATAACAGCTCTGCCTTTATCATCAAACGTCTGCCTGGCAAGATTATATAAAATGTAAATCTTTAGTTCAAAGTTATGTCATCAAAGTTGTGTGGAGGAGAAACTGTGGTTTGATGTAACTGATAGAAATCCTTGAACTTCTCAAATCAATTCTCATTTTTAATAGCTAAAGCCATATCTTTTGACGACTCAGTGCTACACTAAGGTTGTTGAAGAACGTAGCTGGTATGAACATGCCCCTGCACACTGAGAGCAGACCACACGCAGACATGCACAACCCTTCACTTCCTGCTGCTCAAGACTGTGGTTCTCCTCTAAACAATAGGTGCAAATACTGACAGGAAACACCTCATTCAAGATGCTTTTGTCAGCTTCTAGAAATACAAAGTGGCCTTGTTTTTTCTCAAGTTTATTTAAAAGAACATAACTGATGTCCATAAGTCACAAGAGACCATTAGTAATGACTGTTGATAATTCTCCCCTTAAAATGACCAAACCTGTATGACTTTGAACACCAAAGATCATCTTTTAAAGAATGTTGATAGCCAAACTACTGCAATTCCCATCGACTTCCATTATATTTTTAAACCAGACAATTAAAATCAATGGGAACTGAAACCGTTTGGTAATCAGCTTTCTTCACAAGATCATCTTTTGTGTTCCACAGAAGAAACTCAAACAGGTTTGGAATGACAGTTTTCATTTTTGGGTCTTTATCGTCTCTTTAAGCAACAGTATAGATTTACAAAGTCACACAACATTTATGTTCCAAGTCATAAATATGAATTTTGTTCGGAATTTTCAAAAAAAAAAAATGACATCAAACTTCTTTGAAGCTTCTTTCAATCACATTTGTATTAAGCTCGACTGATACATTTCCAGTAAGTGTGTGTGGAGTGGAAATGGATGTGTGTGCCACCCAGTTGTGTTCCCCCTCCCACTCGCACACTCCTCTGTCGTTCTTTCCTTCAGTCGTTTTCTCTTTTATGTCCGCCAGGAGCGCGTCCACACAGGAAACTGTGACATCTTTGTCTCTAGCACCCACTCTGGAAGAACAGCAATGAGTCAGTGCGTGCGTCTGGGAACTTCATCCGACGCCACTTTCGCTCAAACAGTTTTTACGCAGAAATTCACGCATGAAAAAAGACGCTAAGATGCGTTTTGGTTAATTTTCCGCATCCGGGTCACGGAAAAAAAAGTTTTTTAGGTTTCTGTGAAGTGTTTTATCCCATATCACGGCATCAAGAGTCCAAAGTCATTCAAACACTCGTCCTCCAGGTTTGACGTCAGTCTTCTACTCATGTGTCCCACAGCTGACTGCAGTCCTCACATTCCTCCGTCATGTAGAGGTACGAGTTAATGGCCTCCTTCAGGCCTTCGCTCACCACCGACTCCTCTGCACCCTCTTTGCTCTGCCCGAAGATCATGGAGCTGTGAAGAAAACTCGTTTAGAAACTGCTCAACTAGTTTTTGAGAAGTCTAAGTGTTTCATTAAAGAGAGAGTTCACCAAAATCTGTCCTTTTCTCACCCTCAAGTTGTTCCAAACCTGTACGCATTCCTTAATTCTGTTGAACACAAAAGCTATTTTGAAGAATGCAACTAAACATTGGATGGTAGCCAATGACTTTCATAGTTTGGAAGTCAATGGCAACTATCTTCAAAATATATTTTGTTTTAAACAGATGGGGGGAAAAAACTCATTCAGGTTTGGAACAACTTGAGGGTAAGTAAATGATGAGCAAATTTTCATATTGGGTGACGTGTTGAAAGTCTCTTCATTGGCATTTGACGCACCTGTCAACATCTTTCCAGTTTATAGTAGGCCTCTTCACGGCAATCGGAGGCGGGCCGGTTACCACAGGAACGTTGTTGGATCCAATGATGAAGCATGGCTCCCCCAGAGTACAGCAAAGCCCGTCCGAAACTTCTGAGGGACAGTTCACAATTAAACTCCGCCCACAACACGCACTCATTTCTGCACGTTCAACCAAAATATGTTTAACATGTTGCTGTGTGGTAGCTAATGAGTTTTGGGTGGTTGCCAGTACTTTTAACATCTTTTGACAGTGCACTACATAATCAACTTCATTTGTTTGGTTTCTGATGATACACCAGTGGTCTTTGACAACTGACACTGGATTGAGCATAAAGTGTGTCAGCTGTAGAATTACCCTATTCATAGCAAATTATTTATTCCACCACTGAAAATGATCTAGAATAAAACTTATTTTTTTTATAGGAACTGGCATGGCATCCACCTCTCTACATGATTTAAACATTTCCTCAAATCTATTAGTCAGTAACATGCATCTCATTAGCATCAAGCACAAAGCCAGCAACATCACACGCAATCACTGGGTGCCAGTAATGAGTTACTGCTGTATCTGTGTGTGTGTGTGTGTGTACCTGAATAGTGTGCAACCAGGTCTGAGAGTGTCCTGAAGGTGAGTCCAGGAGAGATGTAGACCCAGCCGTTCTCGATGCAGCTGATGCGGTAGTGTTTGACTGAAGCGCGTTCTTGTGAGCTGCTCCTACGCACTGACAGAGTGTGGTTACCTGAGGAAAAAACACACACGTATACATCAATACAAACTGGTTCGTTCTGGGTTGTTCCCTGGGTGTTGCTATGTAGTTATTTAGGTTTCTGAAATGCTGCTATGTGATTGCTATAACTCGTCTGTTCTTTCCACCGTTATTCAAACTGAGAATAAATTACAGCGGATGTAAGCAAAGACTTCAGCCTAGCACGAGTTTAAACACTCTCCAAAAACTCCTCTTATAATCAGTAAAGCGGTCAATGAATCTCTTACATCACATATACATCTGCACTTTGTTGTCCACGATTAGAGAATCCGCTTGAGAGCTGAATTCAGTCAGCAAGCATGTGCACCAAACAAAAACTCATCTGGATGCCTCCGATTGGCCATTGCATTCATGAGCTCAACACACTTGTGTGTGATTGGTTATAATGCACAGCACTGTAAAAACTGATCTAAATTTAATGCTGTGGTCAACACTTTTAATTTCCTTTTAGTTTTATTGACGACTGCCATAAAGGATTTGTGTGTGTGTTGACATCGGTTCTACAAGCGGAAAACTGAGGATAGGGATATTACATCACTGACAAAAACTGGAATTTCTCTGGATTTACAAATCCTTGGGAACGTTTGGGATAACAAATATACAACTGCATGAAATATATAACCCCAGTGTGCAAGCAGAGTTTGGATATTTTATTACTTACATATTGTGCCTTTAATAATCTATTAACAATGACTTTTGCCTTAAAAAAACTCCTATTTTGCTGCTTATTAATAGTTAGTAAGGTAGAGGTTAAGTTTAGGTGTTGGGATGTAGAATGTGGTCATGCACAATATGTGCTTTATAAGCACTAAAAAAGGCATGCTAATAAAATCAAGTAGTTAACATTGAGAATTGTTCCCTATACTTAAGTGTTTCTAAAATCAACGATTATTCGATTTAATAATTAGATTAATCACAGCAATTTGTTGCCAATAGCTGTGAAAAGTGGCTTAGCAACTCATAGAAAAACAATAATTCTAGCAATGTAACTAGCATTAGCAGACAGGTACCTGGGTAGGTCTCGCTCTCTCTGATAAGGAAGGATCCGGGCTGATTATGGGGGAGCATCAGCAGTTCCTCTGCTTTCTGTTTGCTGAGACCCACAAACTGCCACCTGTACACACACACACACACACACACACACACACACACACAGATGAGTGACAGAGCTGAGGGAAAAGTAGTAGGTAGAGTCAGAGCATCATGTGATGAGTGAGTGATCAGCAGGGTCATTGTGGGTACAGTATGTCCCCGTGAGCCCACTCTACAGAAACTAAAACTGTCTTCATCACCGCCTCTGGAGGAATAACGGTGATGTCACTTATGGAACACACTCCACCAGACCACCTGACCGTGGGTGTGATGTCATCATGTACTGTACGCACACTCTAAACCAATAGAAAGAGGCGCTTTCAAAGCTCACCTGTTGTACACTTTGGCAGTGTAATTGCTGGGGATGTAGCTCTCATTTCCTGTGGCTGATGAACTGACTTTCCACCACTCTCCCTCACTGTAACACACGTTATATCATCAGATAATCAGCCGATCAGGCTATGATGAGGGGCCACTGTGCAACAGCAGTACACTTACTCTGACAAAATGTTGAGTCTCTCTCCTACTCTGATGGCGCAGTCACCCGGTCCTCTAGACGGATAGTCGTACAGGGACACCACCACGAATCTACCGCTGTCTGCACACAGATCACAACATCACCTTGAGGCCAGCTGCATTAGCATGTTATAATACACAAAGAGAGCTCCTCAACAAGCCACAGGATTAAAAATGCAATTAAAAAAAAGTTGTCTTAACATTTATAGTGAAAATTACATGTGCAATTGTAAAATGAAAAAAAAAAAAAACCCGATGATTTATCATTTAATTTAGTTTTAATGCACATAATTTAACAGTATATGTTTTATTATTAATATTTTTGGTAAGTTAAAATATGAGCCACCTTACAGTTGATGGTGGAAAACCACTAAATGGACTTTGAATTAGATTTAGCATTTTAATTTTAGTTAAAAGTAATTAAGTTTGAGCTTTTTTTTATTCTTTATTAGTGTCTTTTTAATTATCCATCTAGTTTTATTATTTAGTTGGAGTTATTTTAGCGCACAAACCAAATGAAAATGTGTATTTCATTCCATGGATCGCTTTTATGGTTTCAGTTTTAGTTATTGATAACACCGTTATATTTTAGTTTTAAAACAAATATTTTATTAATCTAGCAATGGTTTCTACATTATAAATTTGATTTATTTTTTATCATGCATGTTTGACCCTGTGCTGGTCTATAAACTGTACGAGTATTATTCTGTAATACCTAAGAACTAATAATAATACCCAAGTCATATTTTTGACAGTGAAATTCTGGCAAACTCAGCTGTCAATTTTTTAACAATACATTTAACAAGGTATTTTTACAGATTATCCTTCAGATTAAATTCTTAAGTATGAGTGCTAGTAAAGCCAATAAAAAGTCAATAAAACATTGCTAGTGAATCCATACGCACATCTGGATGAGCTTCACTATAAGACTTCTTTGCGATTAGTTCTGTATTTCTAAAATTACCGTGTGCAGATATAAAGTGCTGAACTCACCCATGGTCAGGGGTTCAGTGCTTTCCTCCGTGTCCAAGAGAAGAGCATGTGCGCTGGATCCACGCGGGTCTTTACTGGGACGACTGCCCATGGCCGACTGCTCTGGAGAGTTCAGGCACACAGTGCTGATGGGAACCACAATCTAAAAATAATAAAAAACCTATCAAATCTGATGTAGAGTTTGATCATGCCAGGGCTTTCTGTTGTCACACTTTGACCATGAGGAGGAAGGATGCTGACAAACCACTTGTGTACTTTGATGAAAAACTTTCCATCCGCACTTTCAGTATCACGCACTTATTTACCTTGGGTAAAAAAAGGAGTTGCCGTTCTAAAAATAGATCTGGTAAAACGCTGAGAACATTCTACTATTTTCTATCATGCTGTTACATCACAGCAGTATAAGCCGCAGTTATTTAAGCAGCACACGTGCGCCTGAGTAATAGACATATAGAGCAAAATCAACAGATCAAAATGATTCAGTATGCAAATAACAGGTCAAATATTACTAGCTTCGATGAAAAACCATTATATAATGTGACTCATATTCTCATATGACTCTGGAGTCTTCCATTGCCTTCCCACGGGGTCGATATGAAATATGATCACTGTAAACATTTTAAAGGAAATCAGCTGGTTTGATGACTTGATAGTCTGATCAAAACAAGCTACATATTTTCCAAGAACATTTATGCGTAATGGTTTTTTCATGTGCTAAAATAGCACCAAGACATATATCTACCTTCTTTAGTATTTCTGAATCTATAATCTTATTGCATGTTATTACATTGTAATAACACTATTACATTGTAATAACCCTGTAATAGCTGCTATTAATAAGTTACATGCAATATACACACACGATGTCTCCAAGGCAATGATTTCAACACTGTCATAAGCCTAATGTTCGATTAGTATTCATTAGTGATCTCAGAGTTAAGCGTAATGTTTTTTTCATGTGCTAAAATAGCCTCAAGACATATATCTACCTTCTTTAGTATCTCTGAATCTATAATCTTATTGCATGTTATTACATTGTAATAACACTATTACATTGTAATAACCCTGTAATAGCTGCTATTAATAAGTTACATGCAATATACACACACGATGTCTCCAAGGCTATGATTTCAACACTGTCATAAGCTTAATGTTCGATTAGTATTCATTAGTGATCTCAGAGGGACATTATTCCTTATCATATTGTAATGCAGTGGCACTGGCCCCACAGCTATATGAGATTATTATGGAGCAGATGGTCAGTTGGAAACACAGATGGGTCTCACTAGGTTATCAGGGTCTCCAGGTCCAAATTACAGACCTCATACCCCGGATACCAAAATAATTCATGCGCAACTGATTAAAATGTGCTACATATGAACACGGCTACATCATTCAGGCTCGATCACACGCAAACTAACAAACCCACAGCTAAACGAAAGCCATTTAAAGATCAATAATGTTCTCAATAATGTTTAACGTTATATTTCATAGGTGCACTTTTATTTAAAAAAATACAAAAACAACATGTAGATTATTAGAGATAGTTGTAGATTATTGGAGTACATTTTACAGGATATCAGTACTTCTACTTCAAAATTTTAATCCAGTGTTACTTGCTGTTTCTTTGAAATCGTTTGTGAAATGTACTTGCAATTTCTGAGTAAAAATGGTTTCGCCACCAACATTTTCTTTCTCTGTGTTAGAGATAAGGCACATTTGGTCAGAGATTAGAGCAAGTTTACTAACTTCCTGTTGCGACTAGGGGACTGAATGTCTTTTTCTCAATTCTTAAGCTATTTAATACGCCTTTAAGTGTTCTCAAGTCTGAATTATAAACTTGTTGCTAGAAAAGTTGTTTGAAAGTTTCATACCAAACACATTTTAATAATCATAGCAGACACATTTCACAACAAAAACGTCTTTGAAAGGCCTTTGAAGCAAGCGCACGCTTTTCAAGCTGATTCTGACTTTGATTCAAGATTCAAGATTACGACTTTGAAGTTGAGAGCTCCTTGTTTTAACATTACACACACATATATACTTTCAGACACAGTATTTTAAAATATTTTCCCGAAGTAGATGTTAAAATCGTTGCAAGTCTTTATCCCAACCACAAATAGTATTCTAATTACTATAAATATTATATATTCACATGTGAACATTAAACATTGCTTTGTATTACAATATTGTGCAAGGATCTTTTGATAAACCTCCGAAATGTATAAAAGCTCACAGCACTCTGCAAATTATTTTTTTGACAAAGTCTCTTACTCACCTCATGGTCCTCAGGCTAGCAATGATGACAATCCTTAGTTGTACGCACAATCCTTATCTGCTCATGAACGTGCAACAGCCTGAAAACTCCGATAGCCAAGTTCGACAACTATTTGAAGTGATTTCTGTAAAGATCAAAGGCTTGTTTTCTTGAGGAGCTGAGAAGTTGAGCTCAGTTTCAGGTGAAGTGTCACTGCGGGATGCTGTTGTGGTCGTGTCAGTGCTTTAGCATTGCACACAGAGGCAGGCAGCTTTATTTACTTGTAGTTTCCTGTGACGAACAGGTCTAACTGTCACTCCTTTGCTGACGCACAGATGCCTGACAGAGAGAACAGACTGGAGAAGGTGTTTTGAAAGCTCAAACTGTACTAATACACAACACAGATGTTAGTGGAGATGTCATGATGTCATGGGCTCACTGATGCAGTAATACAGACGCCAACGGAAGCAGCTTCAGAAATTTCAGGAAGGTTTCAGAAAGGTTCAGAAACTGTCTAGTGCTAGTTTTAATTTCACATATTCCCAAACGCATTAAAACCAATTGCCACAGCAATAACTGCCATGGAAACTAAATCATCAGATCAGATCCTGGTATGGCTGCAAAACAAGTCTTGTTACAAATCATGAGAGCTCATTTACATTTTAAACTCTGGTTGCAAAAAACAAACAAACATACACAAAAAAAGACAGATGCACAATTTGCACCGTTTCACAGAATTTTGCATGTTAAGGTACGTTTACGCAACAATGACAGGGGAAAAAAAAACACAGAAAAAAACGTTTCTTTTTGTTTTTGAAAATATTTGCGTACAGACCGCAATGCCGTTAAAATGATCCCCATTCACATGGATCCGTGAAAATTTCTAAAAGCGCTGTATTATGCATGCATGCCGATGTCACTGTAACGAAACACTACACACCTGCACACTAGGGCTGTCAAAATGGCTAAAAAACTAAATTGGAATTTTGTACTTAAATATTAGCAATGTATTCAAATTTAAAAGCCATAATTTCAGTTTGGGGCAAAATATGCGTTCTGTGAGAGCGGCTTGGTTTGTTTTCAGTAAACAAGATCTTTTCCTCATGAAATATTTTAAATGAACAATACAGCAGCGCATTATCTAGTGGGTTCAACTGGATACACTAACATAAACATTAAAATGAAATGACACTTACATCGCATCCCATGCGCCACTGATAAGGCTGCCTTAACGCACACCTAAAACTCAAATGCAGTGTGTTTTTGCATTCGAATTTAAGTGTGCATTAAGGCAGTCTTATCAGTGTGGGTTTTTATTTTAAATTTGATGAATATTAAAAATTCTATTTATTATTTGACAGCCCAGCAGCACACATACCTATAGACTGTACACATACTATGAATGCACATGCGACAGTTTTTACAAATTCGCAGAATCTTGCAGTTTAAAACCAGTTTTCAAAACTTTGCACTTTCAGGCCCCCAAAACACCATTGCCATTTAAATGAATGGCCCAAATGCATAAAATGTTTGCTGTTTTTATTTGAAAATGGTGTTTGTTAAAGTGATATCACTGAAGATGTTCCAGTGCTTATTCCCATGACAAATGGACTGAGTTAATTATACTCGAAAGTAGGCCGTCTTCCTACCAGGTTACAAAAGTTCACCATGTGCCAATTTCAGACAAGAAGCAAATCAGCAAGTCTGTACGGTAAGTGAAAATGACAAACATGTAAGTTGTGTTTGATCTATTTGAATGATTTTGCACATCAGATGGAAAGACGACACAAATCTCTTATCGACTGATCCTTTCTACTGAGGTCAATGTTGTGTTAAGTACTGCGTATGCCACAGTTTCTATAAATAGCTTTCAGATCTGTCATCTCGGACCACATGCAATCGATACAACCTTTAGGCTTGCTTTTGATCGGAAACTTTCACAGCTGGCTGAGGTGACAGAAAAACTGTGATGTGTAGTGCACAGAATTGCATGTTGATCAGCTGAATACCAGTGCATGAAGTGCTTTTTGGGTCACATTATACTTTGTTTTTCCTTGAGGTACAATTATATTAGTTAAGGTTTTATTGGCCCCAAAACATGATTTAGTATTCTTTGACTGTTATCTTCATTCTCTCATCTCCTCAAAGGCATGCACCCAAAATTAACTCGCTGTTATTTTCTCAATCTCATGTCATTTCACAACTAGTATGACTTTCTTTCACAGAACACAAAAGAAGATATGAAGTGGTTTTTCAGGCAATTCTAAAAGTTTTTTTTTTCCACCTTCAGTCTTCAAGTCTTTTCAGTTTTATAATCAGATAAAGTGTTCATATAAGATTCCCCAGATGTTAGACTTTATTCCTAAAATAATATTTTCAATATTACTTTTTTTGTCTCTTTTTACCCCACTGTATTTTTGATTAATGGAGTGAAAAAATATCCAAAATCCCCAGTGTATTAATTTATGCATTTAGCAAACGCTTTTATCCAAAGTGACTTACATTGCATTCAGTCTAACAATTTTTCCTAACATGTGTTCCCTGGGATTCAAACCCCCAACCTTACGCTTGCTAAAGCAATGCTGTACCACTTGAGCTACAGGAACAGTGTAGAGAAAAAAAAAAAAGTCACAGTTCAGATTTATGTTCTGTAAATTTAAGCAAATACAACTGTTATCTGAACAGGCTACAGATCTTAGCTTCAGTAACTGGTGGTTTTGGTTTAGTTGATCTCCCAAGCACAGGCTGTGAAAAATCATTTACATGAACTTAAGTGCAAATCTAAGCAGAGTATTGGTTATTAGGGGTTTCTGGTCTAAAACTCCATGTAGACAGAATCTGATTGATTAAATTCAATTGAACTGAATTAACCATTTGAAGAAATCTCTTAAAATAATTAATACTTATATAAAAGTTCATAGTACACTTAAGATAGGGACATGTTAATTAGTAGATTTTATTCTAGAAAGACTAAAAATTGCATACAACTTTTAAATGCATCATGTGCATTCACAAACATAAAATTTCACAAATCTTATCCAAAACGTACACTACCCATGAAGAGTCTTGCCTAAATATCAACTTACCAAATAAAGACAGATACCATTTTAATTTACAACTACTTTATTTCAATATTCGTACAAATCAATACACTCAGCAGACAGTATGCAGTACAGCACCCTCTAAATGCTTGGAGGACAAAGCACAAGGAATTATCCCAAACTCACTCAAGGCAGTGGTACAGTCAGCAATCAACAGGGAATTGCCATCCACTGAAATAATAAAGACCAAGAACAACTAAACTACAGAAACTAACAGAGGTTACTGGAACATCAAAGAATGAAGAGTCTTAAGCCAAAAGCATGCCGATCATTTACCAGTTACTAGTGTACAGTGCCTTTAGAGGAATCATGCTGTTTTATACCGCTATGGTAAATACAACTGTTATCTGAACAGGCTACAGATCTTAGCTTCAGTAACTGGTGGTTTTGGTTTAGTTGATCTCCCAAGCACAGGCTGTGAAAAATCATTTACAAGAACTTAAGTGCAAATCTAAGCAGAGTATTGGTTATTAGGGGTTTCTGGTCTAAAACTCTCCAAGTAAACAGAATCTGATTGATTAAATTCAATCAAATTGAATTAACCATTTGAAGAAATATCTTAAGATAATTAATACTAATATAAATGTCTATTGTACACTTTAAATAGGGACATGCTAATCAGTAGATTTTATCCTAGAAAGGCTACGAATAGCAGATAGTCCAATAAAATCATACAATAATAGCCAATGACAAAGTAAGAGCAGTAGAAACCCTCTAAAAGAGCCAGAAATCAGTCTAGAAAATTAAGCACTGAAGAAACAATTAAAGGAAGAAGAAATAAATTAGTTTGGTCATCTCTGTAGTAAACACAAGGGGCAGGAAGACCTTACAGAGAGTAAGAGAGGGGACGAATACAGACGAGAATACCCTCCAAAATGTTCAATAAATAACAGCCTCCAGCAAAATATACACACGAGAAGCATATCGAGAGTGAAAATTAATCTCCAATGGATGACACATATAAAAGAATGGAGTAGTAAAGTACTAAGCCAATCAAATTCAAGGTAAAAACATCAGCAAAAAGATTAGTATGCTTGCATGCAGTGGAAAAATATTCCAATATGTAAAATACATGGTTTACTAGACATCAAATAATGCATCCCTTCATTAGACCAGCTCTTCCTGGCCACAAGAGGAAAAAAAAGGAATGAAAGACAAAGACGGAGTGGAAACAAAACCCCAAAGTATACAGAAGGCCGCCTGAGGAGCAGAGGTTCAACAAGCAGATGATCCCAGATCAAATGGTGGCTTGTTCTGGGTGCTTTAGCAGGACACCTCCATGGTTTGCGGTCTGTTTTGGTTGTCGTAGACAGGGCCGCCGGTGGCGCCCTCCATCTGTGAACTGGTATGTGTGCGGCTGCGTGAGCTGTCTGCCGAACCCATGCTGGAGGCAGAGTGAGTGCGAGATCGAGCCAATCGGGTCATACTGGCAGTGGGCACTGAGAGAGACAAGAGAGAAATCGAATGGAGGTGAAAACATGTACGCAATAATGCTGCTGCTGCTGTTTTGACTGAGGCATGACTGTTGGGACAATCCTGAGTGAGGGGTATGTGCTTCACAGGATAGCCAGTTTTGCACTCTCAGCATTCGGATCCAAACATATGAAGATGCAGGAGAGGGAGAATAATGAAGTCTCCTCAAACTGAGCGACTCCAGCACAAAGCTGGACTGACTGAATGATGGTGGCAGTTTGGCTTATGGGTCATGAGAATAGTAAGCTGAATCCCAATTCACATACTTCTGAAAGTATGCACACCATTGACTGAGATTTGATGCAAAATGGATTGAGACAAATATAATCAAATTCTAAATTCTGAGGTTTATGCATAAAAGGTCATTAAATTAAATACTGCCACAGAGAGAGAATTTGTTTCATATGTTTCAGACTGATTCAAACCATTAACTCTTTCCCTGCCAAACACAGAATTTACTGTTTTCGCTTTTATATACTCGATTGCGCCATTACGCATCTCCTGATTGAGTCTAGAATTGTCTCAATCAAAAACACAGGCGAGGAAAACAGAAATGAGTGATCTCCTATACAAGTATAAGCATATGAAAAATAATGCGATTGTCAACAAAACACAGAATATAAATGTAAACGGCCAAATGTTTCAGAGTAAAATATCAATCCAGGAAGCGGTAAAGGTCTGTGCAAGCTTTGAGAGTGCTGACGGAAGCCATCCACTGCGTCTTTGCTTTGATCATTTTACTGAATGTGATCCAGATGTAGTTTTTGATAAAAATTTGATTATCTCAGCCTTTTGCTCAATTTTTTTTTTTTTTATGAGACATAGCTACATTCAAGTGTTGATGAAAAAAGAAGTCTCAAAGTTAAAATAAAACTGATTTAGTTTAAAAGTAGACTTCTTCATATATATTTATACAACAATGTATTCTGGGGGTCATGAAATTGAAGTAAAAATCATCAAAAATGCAGGTGGTATCTGGCAATTTTTTTTCAAAAATGCTGACAGGGAAAGAGCTAACTTGCTTATTTTATTCATGATGCATTTATTTGATTCACCAAAGAGTACTGTTAATTATTATACTGTTAAGTACTGTTATAAAAGTACCGTCTCAAAGTTATTTTTTTTTTATTAACTAAACTACACTAGTTGTATGTACATTTTTTTATTCACATTACAGAAATATCTCCGAAATAACACTATTGGGATGCTTTCACTTGGTTCAGGTCTTGGTCTGATCCAGAGTTAGATTGATCCCCCTTCCCCTGCACCCACTGATGTGTTCACACAGTAGTTTTCGGTTCTAAACCATACATACAGTCGGCATCTAGTCAAAGTTGGGGGTGTGGTGAGGGCGGAGTCGGCGTGGGGGAAAACACAGTGAACATCGCGTGTATTTGAATGACAAAAATGCACATATTGAGCGCTCATTCCCAGAGACGCGTAGAACAATCGTAGTCTCTTTTAACTTTAATATTCATATACAGTAGTCCATATCGATATTTGATTCATTTTACAGCCCTATTGTAGATGTATTCATTCAAAAATAGCCAAATTCTGTGACATTCAGTTTGTGACTGGATTCCGCGATTCAATCGCTTCGCAAACACAGACGGGGTAATTTATGAATGAAAGTGTAAAAGTTCAGACACAAAACCTAGTTGTTACGTATCCTCATGCTTTTTTAAGTGGGTATATGGAAATCCTTGGTCTACGTCTACTAGGTCTACTAGGTATATGGCGTATCACGTAGACTACACCTCTTAGCGGACGCGTTTTCATGCGAGTTTATGTTCGACACTAGGCTAACGTTACATAGTTTTACTTCAGGTAGAATGATAAGGCTAATTATATATGCATGCCACTTTCTGAAACAACCTTACACAGTTTTGATAACGTTAATAATGAACACGATGTTAATATAGCCTGCCTGTGATGAATGCCGACTGCACACAAACACATTAGTCTTGGGATTCCACAACTTCCCTTGATCATCCTCACAACTTATTGCTTGTAGCCATTTTGTCATCTTTTCCAGTTTTGTATGTTTATTAGGAAGGATGTAGAACTTCAATTCATAATTTGTTAGTTTATTGGAGGTACAGAAAACGATACAGCAACTCGTCGGCATGATTGTCCCGTGTATTTCAATTGGCGCCAAGGCAATGTTTTCAATGTTATCTATGATACAATTGCATCATCAGAGTGGCAGCTGTTTACCCTGTTGCCAGGTATTAGTCTCCAAAGTGCCACCACAAAATGGCACATGCGTTTATTTGTTCTGTCTGTAATGTAAAGGTTCAAAAGAATGTGGGAGTCAATTCCTGCGAGCTGAAATGAGAAATAAATTCTCTCTGCTTGCAGTGCATCAGTCACACTTGTCAGGAAAGTAAATACATACACAGATCTCATTAAAAGTGGTTCAGTGTTTTAATATGATTGCGTACTTTAGCACTTTTTAGGTGAACTCTGGTATGGTTCATTGGTTCATTATCCAAAACAAACCAAACTCTAAAGTCAAATGAGCCCGGGTGCACACCAAATGTTAGTGAGAAAGCCCCCTTTGACACACTACTATCACTACTTTTGCACTGCAGTTTGTGACCTTGTCTTGTATATTATTTATGTATTGTACAGGATGAAAAGTCTGAAAATTGGGATTCATCAAGATGTCCTTTACAAACATGAACACCATGAAAACAACTGGCAGAGGTAAAGCTAAAGTTGGGCTATAGCAAACTTCATAGTTTCATGACTTCAATGTCACCACCAATAAAACTTCAACAACTGTTTCAATCTTTAAAATTTTAGTTGCAATCGTTTGCAAGAGCTATTTTAAAAAACCAGGCTATAAATGCGGACTAGTTAGTAAATGAGTTGACCATTTTATGTCCAAATTATGGATGGCGTATCGAAGATATTATAATATATGGAAATATATATATTTATTTATTACTTGTGTTAACCACAGACCTAGTTTCAGGCATTTCATCAAAAGCCCCATTGATATTGGGACAATGATAATGCCAACTCATTCTGGGTTTAAACACTTATTCCTGCAGCAGTCTATGAATAAATCTCTGAATCCTGATGTGACACAACCGCCCCACTTGGACACTGCAGTCATTATTCTCCCATAAAGGAAAGAGAATCCTCTGGTGAGGATCAAGCGCAAATTCATTTTTACCATTGCAGCAAAATGAATAGTCCACTTCAGTGCAGAATATGGCATGCAAAGTAAAGTTATGTTTCATAAAAATAATATGTACGCAATAATGCTGCTGCTGCTGTTTTGACTGAGGCATGACTGTTGGGACAATCCTGAGTGAGGGGTATGTGCTTCACAGGATAGCCAGTTTTGCACTCTCAGCATTCGGATCCAAACATATGAAGATGCAGGAGAGGGAGAATAATGAAGTCTCCTCAAACTGAGCGACTCCAGCACAAAGCTGGACTGACTGAATGATGGTGGCAGTTTGGCTTATGGGTCATGAGAATAGTAAGCTGAATCCCAATTCACATACTTCTGAAAGTATGCACACCATTGACTGAGATTTGATGCAAAATGGATTGAGACAAATTTAATCAAATTCTGTTTCTATTATTATTATTATTATTATTATTATTCTGTTTCTATTATTAATATTATTATTATTATGCATAAAAGGCCATTAAATTAAATACTGCCACAGAGAGAGAATTTGTTTCATATGTTTCAGACTGATTCAAACCATTAACTCTTTCCCTGCCAAACACAGAATTTACTGTTTTCACTTTTATATACTCGATTGCGCCATTACGCATCTCCTGATTGAGTCTAGAATTGTCTCGATCAAAAACACAGGCGAGGAAAACAGAAATGAGTGATCTCCTATACAAGTATAAGCATATGAAAAATAATGCGATTGTCAACAAAACACAGAATATAAATGTAAACGGCCAAATGTTTCAGAGTAAAATATCAATCCAGGAAGCGGTAAAGGTCTGTGCAAGCTTTGAGAGTGCTGACGGAAACCATCCACTGCGTCTTTGCTTTGATCATTTTACTGAATGTGATCCAGATGTAGTTTTTGATAAAAATTTGATTATCTCAGCCTTTTGCTCAATTTTTTTTTTTTTTATGAGACATAGCTACATTCAAGTGTTGATGAAAAAAGAAGTCTCAAAGTTAAAATAAAACTGATTTAGTTTAAAAGTAGACTTCTTCATATATATTTATACAACAATGTATTCTGGGGGTCATGAAATTGAAGTAAAAATCATCAAAAATGCAGGTGGTATCTGGCAATTTTTTTTCAAAAATGCTGACAGGGAAAGAGCTAACTTGCTTATTTTATTCATGATGCATTTATTTGATTCACCAAAGAGTACTGTTAATTATTATACTGTTAAGTACTGTTATAAAAGTACCGTCTCAAAGTTATTTTTTTTTTTATTAACTAAACTACACTAGTTGTATGTACATTTTTTTATTCACATTACAGAAATATCTCCGAAATAACACTATTGGGATGCTTTCACTTGGTTCAGGTCTTGGTCTGATCCAGAGTTAGATTGATCCCCCTTCCCCTGCACCCACTGATGTGTTCACACAGTAGTTTTCGGTTCTAAACCATACATACAGTCGGCATCTAGTCAAAGTTGGGGGTGTGGTGAGGGCGGAGTCGGCGTGGGGGAAAACACAGTGAACATCGCGTGTATTTGAATGACAAAAATGCACATATTGAGCGCTCATTCCCAGAGACGCGTAGAACAATCGTAGTCTCTTTTAACTTTAATATTCATATACAGTAGTCCATATCGATATTTGATTCATTTTACAGCCCTATTGTAGATGTATTCATTCAAAAATAGCCAAATTCTGTGACATTCAGTTTGTGACTGGATTCCGCGATTCAATCGCTTCGCAAACACAGACGGGGTAATTTATGAATGAAAGTGTAAAAGTTCAGACACAAAACCTAGTTGTTACGTATCCTCATGCTTTTTTAAGTGGGTATATGGAAATCCTTGGTCTACGTCTACTAGGTCTACTAGGTATATGGCGTATCACGTAGACTACACCTCTTAGCGGACGCGTTTTCATGCGAGTTTATGTTCGACACTAGGCTAACGTTACATAGTTTTACTTCAGGTAGAATGATAAGGCTAATTATATATGCATGCCACTTTCTGAAACAACCTTACACAGTTTTGATAACGTTAATAATGAACACGATGTTAATATAGCCTGCCTGTGATGAATGCCGACTGCACACAAACACATTAGTCTTGGGATTCCACAACTTCCCTTGATCATCCTCACAACTTATTGCTTGTAGCCATTTTGTCATCTTTTCCAGTTTTGTATGTTTATTAGGAAGGATGTAGAACTTCAATTCATAATTTGTTAGTTTATTGGAGGTACAGAAAACGATACAGCAACTCGTCGGCATGATTGTCCCGTGTATTTCAATTGGCGCCAAGGCAATGTTTTCAATGTTATCTATGATACAATTGCATCATCAGAGTGGCAGCTGTTTACCCTGTTGCCAGGTATTAGTCTCCAAAGTGCCACCACAAAATGGCACATGCGTTTATTTGTTCTGTCTGTAATGTAAAGGTTCAAAAGAATGTGGGAGTCAATTCCTGCGAGCTGAAATGAGAAATAAATTCTCTCTGCTTGCAGTGCATCAGTCACACTTGTCAGGAAAGTAAATACATACACAGATCTCATTAAAAGTGGTTCAGTGTTTTAATATGATTGCGTACTTTAGCACTTTTTAGGTGAACTCTGGTATGGTTCATTGGTTCATTATCCAAAACAAACCAAACTCTAAAGTCAAATGAGCCCGGGTGCACACCAAATGTTAGTGAGAAAGCCCCCTTTGACACACTACTATCACTACTTTTGCACTGCAGTTTGTGACCTTGTCTTGTATATTATTTATGTATTGTACAGGATGAAAAGTCTGAAAATTGGGATTCATCAAGATGTCCTTTACAAACATGAACACCAAGAAAACAACTGGCAGAGGTAAAACTAAAGTTGGGCTATAGCAAACTTCATAGTTTCATGACTTCAATGTCACCACCAATAAAACTTCAACAACTGTTTCAATCTTTAAAATTTTAGTTGCAATCGTTTGCAAGAGCTATTTTAAAAAACCAGGCTATAAATGCGGACTAGTTAGTAAATGAGTTGACCATTTTATGTCCAAATTATGGATGGCGTATCGAAGATATTATAATATATGGAAATATATATATTTATTTATTACTTGTGTTAACCACAGACCTAGTTTCAGGCATTTCATCAAAAGCCCCATTGATATTGGGACAATGATAATGCCAACTCATTCTGGGTTTAAACACTTATTCCTGCAGCAGTCTATGAATAAATCTCTGAATCCTGATGTGACACAACTGCCCCACTTGGACACTGCAGTCATTATTCTCCCATAAAGGAAAGAGAATCCTCTGGTGAGGATCAAGCGCAAATTCATTTTTACCATTGCAGCAAAATGAATAGTCCACTTCAGTGCAGAATATGGCATGCAAAGTAAAGTTATGTTTCATAAAAATAATATAATAAGACATCTATTGGTATTGGACAGTGTGCACAAACACATTCTCTCAGACTAATAATATACAAACATAGACAAGATATGTCCATTTTCCATGCTTTACACGCCGTGATGTAGACAAAAAGACATTGGTATGTATGTGATTGGGATGGGAGGGACAAAGACGGACAGACAGGAAGCATGGGAGGTTGAGATGACGAGCTTAGGCTAAAGGTGCTGGTTGATCTCATGATACCTGATTCGCTGTTCAGGTGGCTGAGTAGCACATGAGGGACTGTTTGCATTGGATGTAAGGGTCAAGAAGGAAGAAAGGGAAAGGAAAAGGAGGAGGAAAAACATGGGACAGAGGAAAGAGATTATTTGATAGCACTTTCTAAAAGAGGGAGGATAGAGAAAAGGAAAGATTAAGCAGAAGCCACAGGAGAACATGCAAGGAAAGTAGGGGCCAGTAGACCAGGTGATGGGAATAGCCTTGACAGTAAGTTAGTGGTTAAATTATTCAAAATGCAAGTGGCAGCCAGTGGCAAAGTGAACTTTTTCTTTTTGGCTGGCTATGGTTCTCTTTTTGACATAACAGATTTAAGAACAGATTTAAGGTGAATATCCTTAAAGCCGGAGTCACCCGTCGATCGCGGTCGACAAGTCGATCTTGGAAGCATTTTAGGGGTATATCTCTCCAATCAAATAGACTATAGTTTACATATAATGTCTGTAAAACAACCGCCTTCTTTATACTTTCGCCTGGCATCGCAGCGCGAGCCTCAGCTGACTGCGTGCGCACCTCCCAAAACAGATGAGGCATTTATAGTTGACGCAACTGTATTAGGTTGAAAACCAGACCATACAAGTGATTCAGACGTGCAAACTGGGCAGATTCGGCTCAAAGTCAAAATATATTGTATGCTAGTTTCACTAACCTGAGTATTTTCATTTTGTAGTGTTTGAAATATGTTTTAAAAGGGAAAGTGAAACAGTACATTATTGGCTTAGGCCTGTAATTTACTGATTATTGTGATTATATATGAGTAATATGCCTGTGGAAATACTTAATGTTATATTACTGTTGAAAATGTTGAATTATAGTTGACAGTTTGTATAGTTATATACAATTTGTATAGTTAAATATTTCGCTATTGACTAACAGGCAGCAGAGAATGTCAAAGTGTAACTTAATTGTGGCCTTGTTTCTTTTATGATTTTTTGCAAGTGGTAGATCTTGGTTTACATTTGGACTTTGGATGTGATCTTAGGCTTGAAAAGGTTGGTGACCACTGCCTCAAAGTGTCAAGGATATTCACAACTAATCAAACATGTGGATGGAGAAGACAAAAACCCAAACCATTAAACAGTAGTCTTGGTTAATATAATTTTAAGACAGTGGTGAAAGAGTTAACATTTGAAAGATTAGAGAAAGTGAGAAGCTCTCTAGAAGGGAAACGGTCTTCAGGGATAGTCCCTCACTAGAGCGTTCACTTGTGGGTTTGTTAAAGATGAAACACACCCAAAACAGAAACAAAGAACAGAACAAAAAAAGACTGACAAACACACTTAACCGACTCGAAACACAAGGTGGAAATTACCGGATACCCTACCTCTACTGAAATACAAATGTCAATGACAGAATCAGCCAATGAACATTATGCTCTGTTAATGACTCATTCTACATTCACTAATATTTCCACCGAGACAAAAGAAGAATCACAATCATATACAGTGTGTTAGGTGCTTTTCTTGTCTAAACCTACAATTTACGTGCATGAAGTCTGCACTAACAAATACTTTTAATGTATAATGAAAAAAAGGATGATTAATAAGTACAGAAGTACCTAATTTCTAATCTATTTGTTAATCGGCAACATGTAGAACAGGGTTTCTTTGTCAATGAGTAGGAATTGTTTTTTTTTGTACAAAAATAGAAATTATATATATATTTTAAAAAAACGGATATCCTACAATCAACCTTTCAAACATTTTGGGTGTAAAAATGCACTGTTGCAACGGACTATGAATTTTAATAGTTGATCATTACTGTAATTCTACCAAATGCATTGATTTTAAAATTCATAAATTGTAAATATAAAAACCTATAGTCTGATGTTTTAGTCAATATACACTCAGTGGCCACTTTATTAGGCACACCTTGCTAGTACCAGCTTGGACACCTTTTTTCCTTCAGAACTGCCTTAACTCTTTGTGTCACAGATTCAACAAGGTGTTGGAAACATTCCTCAGATATTTTGGTCCATATTGACAGTATGAAGTCAGAGCCATTTTTAAACTTCTAACCCTTATAAATAACACCACAGCAGAATCAAAGTGTTTTTGATTACATTCTGAATTAAATTGTCCAGATGGCACAAATCTTACAGTGTGTGTGCGCGTGTGTGCGCGTGTGTGTGTGTGTGTTTCCATTAGGGAGGGCTGTAATTTTCAGAAGAGAAACAAGAATAGAGACTTACAAAAAGATCAACAGATCTCAGGATTAGATTATTAACCTATGGAGGAAGAATGTGACAAATCACATTAAAATATGAGCATTTTCAAATGAGTCAAGCTGCTTTCGATCACATTCCTCACACTCTCAGAGCACACAAAATCACAAGTGACCGTTGCTAGTGTAATTGTGTTGAGTAAGTCGGAAACACTTCCTGGAATGTCAGAACAACAGCTTAACATGGGTACACTAAAAACTTGGCTTGATTAAAGGGGGGGTGAAATGCTCGTTTTCACTCAATATCCTGTTAATCTTGAGTACCTATAGAGTAGTACTGCATCCTTCATAACTACAAAAAGTCTTTAGTTTTATTATATTCATAAGAGAAAGATAGTCTGTACCGATTTTTCCCGGAAAAACACGACCGGCTGGAGGCGTGACGTGTGGGCGGAGCTAAAGAATCACGAGCGCCAGTAGGATTTTGAGTTGAGAGCGTCTGGAAGCTGTGACTTTACCGTGAGGAAAAAAACATCCAAAACAAACGAGGCTGAAACTGAAAGAGAGCAGCAGCAGCAACGACTCGCTCCGAGTGGGGCTCGAACCCGGGTCTCCGGCCTGGGAGGGGACGCACTAACAAGGAGGCAGAGATATTTGAAGCAGTTTTACTCACCGCCTGCGGTTCCAACACACGATCGTGACCCTTTTTCCTTGGTATTGCATCATCCTTAAATAAACGATACGCAAATCCGTCGTCAAACTGGGCCTTGTTTGTAAAGCAAGCATCTTCGAAATGCAGGGAACAAACAAAAACACTTGCACAACTCCGTTGATGCTCTGTAAAAATAAACTCCATCCACTGGTCCCTTAATGCTGTTTTTTTTTTTTGGTAATTTGTGCAGGGTTGTCTTGGCCTGGCAACCAAAAACACACTTCTTTTGTGACATTTCGCGACGCTCTCGCTCTGATCAGTGAGTCTGTGCTCAGCCTCTCAGTGCTCTGCTATACGGGAGCGCGCACTCTTCCGGCAGAAGTGCCCTCAGGACCCATATAAGGAAATTCCGCTCCATCTAACGTCACACAGAGCCATACTCGAAAAAACTTTCCGAAACTTGTGACAAACCGGAAGGAGTATTTTGGGAACAAAAATGCTCCTTCAAACGTACAACTTAATTTTTGAAACTTTGTCCATGTTTAGCATGGGAATCCAACTCTTTAACAGTGTCAAAAACTCAGTATGCATGAAATAGCATTTCACCCCCCCTTTAAGATTTTTGATTACTGTTAAGATGACTGCTTCTATTCAGACAGGATGCATTAAACTGATCAAAGGTGACAGTTAAGACATTTGAAATGCTATAAAATAGTTCTAATTCAAATAAATGCTATTCTATTTTAAAAATCCTGGAAAAAAACGGATCATAGAGCTGAATGAAGCTGAGGCCTTGGATACAGATTCATGGAGGTGTGAGGTATTACAGCAATAAAGATGACATGCTATTCAAACTTCTGTTCAGTCAAAGGATCTTTAGATTAGGACAAGAGAGATATTTATCCTGAAGACCAGAGAAGATCTGTCACACAGGGCTCATGCCACACAGCATGCTCTTAGAGGAAGACTAGTGTACTTACACGCTGAAGAACGCAGCACTGCACAGCCACACAGGAGATAAATCATATGTTAGTGCAGCGGGTTGCTGATCTGAAACCTGCTTTACTCAAGAATACTGGCTTGATGCTTCGAGTAATAAAGCCAGATCAGCGGTGGATGAATTACAGTTCCTTGTGTTCTTGCTTTGAACAGGCAGTTTTCTCTCTCACTCCTACACCCATCAACGTGTCATATTCCTGCTGCTGTTTTAGATGTTTTGAGTTGTGTGAGAATTTATGACATACATTATTAAACCATCAAAGACATACGTTGATCAACATGACATAAAGATGACATCTCTCTAACAACATGATGCTTTCAGACAAAAATGCAAACAAGAGACCAAATACATATAAACAGTGAAGGTATATAACGGAGGAAGATGATACGATTAAACGCTTAACATTAAAGTGACCTATGAAAAGACAGAAAGAGGACAGATACTTACTGTAGCCCATTCCCTGGACAAAGTACTTGAAGGCCTCAGCGAGTTTACCCGGCTGAAAATAGAAAACATCCACATTTAATACAGGTCCAAACTACATCAAACTGATGCTGTGCCAGACACAATACTGTTGTCTTTTATTCTTACTTGGACAACTTGGGGAAGTCCACCACAATCTGCCATCTGAAGAGAGGAAGGGAACAATAATCAACAGAGATGCAAACTTGAGAAATGGCACAAAGATGTGACCCCAAATCCTTCAAATATAGCTTTAGAATTATTTACAATTGATTTTAGCATAAGGATAAAAAAAGGCAGTTATTTTTTATCTTTTGCTTAAGTGTGTCAGTAGTAAGTATCAGTTTACATTTCCAAACATTTCCTTTTGCCATTAATCGTAATAATCTAGTGAGATTTTTGTCTGCACAAGGAGTCTGACAACAGCCAGTGCTCCACACAGAGATCTGATCTTTGAAAAAAAAAAAAAAAAACCTGAGTCAGACTAAATCCAGACTGTGGCATTGCCTCCAAGACAATTGACTGAAGAAACCTACCTTTAAAGTTACAGTACTGTGAAAAGATTTAGTCTGTGAGAAGGCTTTCAGAAGTAATGTCAGACATTAACTTCTATTAACTACATTTAATTTACATATGGTGTGACCACCCTTTGCATTTAAAATCACTTTCATTGTAGGTGCACTTGCACAATGTTTTTCAGGTAGCTTTGCAGGTGGGTTTCTTCAAACGTCTGGAGATGTTGTCACAGTTCTTCTGGATTTTGTCTAAGATTCTTCATGACTGATTGACTTCTGACAGGATTAGCGATGGCGAAACCGCAAACATTTTATTTGTTGACAGATGTACGTTACAAGTGACCCAAACTCTCAGCACATGCAGAGATGGAGTTTGTGTGGTGCTACATTTACTGGAAACCACTCTCTCTTTTGTGTAAAAGAGCTCAGTGCAGCTCATTCTTGACAACTAAAAACCTCAGTTTTTTCAAATTCAGTCTACACAAAGATGAGAGTTTGCATCCTTGAATTAAAACATTGCTCTAGGAGGAAAAAGCTGACATGCCTTGAGTAAAGTAGTCTTGGTTGGATTTAGCCTTGAGTTGCATTCAACCTGTAAAAAAAAACAAAGATAAAATCCCAGCTGGTCAGTTTAGAAACAAAATGGAAGGTATAGACAGATAAAATGACCATCTCTACACTAAACCAAATGGTTTGCCCAGCATAAGTGGGTCAAGTCTCACTTTAAAGTACCACACTTAGTCAAATTCAGAAGGTGTTCACTAAGTGCACATTAACCTGTTACTGCATTAAGGATTTTATTACAGATAGAATTGAAGTTTTGGACAATCAGGATCCAAGACCAGAAGCATATTATAGTTATTCAGGAGTGCTTTACAACAAGCACAAGTGCATAAGACCTTATGATGCACAGCCCCTTTAAGGATGTGATGTCACTGGAACACTCTGAACAGAAATGTATGGAGAAATAATGAGCATGATGGGCCTTTTAGAAAGCACACTGTGTTCTCTACCATTGCTCATAGATGCAATGGCAATGTTCTTGATTAGTCACTCACCACAGCCTCTACCGCTGGTGACGTGTCACCAACTATTAGCAAGGCAGGACACCTAAACGGTAAGAGAAGACAGACATAAAGGTCTAAGGAAGAGAAGTCACAATGATTTACAGCCAAAACGGACAAAAACAGAACCAAACAACCTACTTCAGCGTTTTGACCGTATTTTCATTAAGTCCCAGGACAGGCCTCTCAATCTCCAGATCTCGCCGACTGTAATATGCAAATGAAAATGTTTATCAAGATCAGCTCATATGACAATGATCCGTACATGAACTGATAATGTCACCTGTTGTAGGAGTGGCAGAAGAGAGCCAGGTTGTCCTGATTGATGTCCTGTGCGATGTGCAGACGATATGTTTGAATGATCTCCTGGTTCTCTGTCAGCTCGTCCTGAGATACAAAAACTCATGAACTGGGTGAATCATCTTATAGATGCGGAGGTGAGTGTCATATTTAATGCCTACCGTGCTGAAATGGTGTTCCATCACAATGTCTACTAGATTGCTGGTCCATCCAGATAACTACAACAGAAAAACACATGGAAATGTTTAGTGAAAAGCACAATGTTTGAAGATCAAATAAATCGTGTTCCCAGCACCTCCACTGATTTGAGCACCTTTAATTATTGTAGCATTAGCATTCTGACCTTAAGGTTATTATGAGCTTTACAACAGGGAAATCTTTAAGAAGATCAACTATGCTAATCTGTTGAGAAATCTTAAGTATGGAGGAACGGTTAGGGTTAGCTTTTGTTAAGAATGAAAGGACAGGATATCTTAATTACACATAATAGTGTATAAAGAAAATAAAAAATAAAATTAATGGCATGCACTGTTGATAACACTAAAATGCAAATGCAACTAAAATGGTATATATATTTTTTTTTTTTTTTAAGAAAAGCATCCAAGGCAATACTAAGATTACTGTAAAAACTACTGTGGCAGACTAAAGCATTATGTGCCTATTAACAAAAAACTGCACCTTTGGAGATACAACAGCTTGTTGTTGGGGCAGTATGAGTATCATATTTTTAGTGTCATTTATTTAACCATTTAATAATTTTCTGCACAAAATAAACATGCTGATTAGACATTCAGTGCATTCAAAATGTTACCTTGGAGGCAGCCCAGTCAATCCAGCCCTTAGCACAGGGGTCCACATTGATGAGAACCAACCCCTCCACCAGAGCAGGCTCATTCAGCTAAGAGAATGGGAAGATTACATGGATTAGTCCATCATTATGGCTCATACTGACTGAGAGGATTAGGTGCTAGACTTGTAGATGATCGAACAGTCTAAAGACACAGATTCTTAACTTCTTGTGGTATTGTTTCCTATAGTCAGTGTCATGTGACAGTCGAACACATTGTGATTGGCCTGGGAGCACAAAATACCACAGAAAACTTGATTAAAAAAAATATATATTTTCTCTTGTGCATCAGTGCATACTATTCTAAAGAGCAATCTTCAATTTTTTTTTTTCATCAAATAGGTATAAATACTTCTGCATCTGCAACATCTTTCCTTTATGGTGGACATTACCAACTTTGCTTGTTACTGGTAAAAGTTTATTTATGCTAAAAGGCAAATAGCTGTTTAAAGGGATCGGTTCAAACAAGAATGAAAACTCTTGCCCTCGTCTGCATCATGCTCTCCCAAACCTGTATGACTTAATTTCTTATTCTGAACAAATATAATTTGAATACTAATAAAACATCCGTAATAAAACATGCCTCACACAGCTCCGGGGGGTGAATAAAGGCCTCCTATAGCACATTACAGATGTGCGCACTTTATTTCACGTCTTCTGGACTCATTACAAAAAGCACCCACTTACCCCATTGTAAAGCTTAGAGGGGCAAGGGGAATTTTTAATATAATTCCAATTGGATTCTTCTGAAAGAAGAAAGTCATATACACCAAGGGTGCCTCGAAGGTGAGTACATCACAGGCTAATTTACATTTTTGGTTAAACTAACCCTAAGACCCTGAAAAAGCATATCAACTTATGGAAAATTGGCATGTGATGTCCCCTTCGATGCATGAATGAATTAACACATTTCCCCAGAAGTCATACAGTTTTCCAACAAATGAAGGTCAATATATGATATTATTAGATTTATTTATAGATTTATTTATAACTTTGCTTCTGCCACCTTATGGCAATAGATTTACACTTTGAAATAGGTAGTCTGTCATTATAACAGTTGCTCATTGGAAAATGATGGCAAATGCCCTTCATTGTGTTTGCACTTATTAATGTTGCTGCCTGCCAGCTTCAATCATCAATAAAATGTTGTTCCATATTTTTTTTGTATATCGTCATGAATATCATTATCACAAATATTCTTGAAATATCGTGATATAATTTGGAGGTTATATCGCCCACCCCTAGTACTCTGTTTCACCATTGAAATAAGCCTGCTACAGAAAATGGCTTGAGAAAAGTAAAGACATGGGAAAGGGATCACTTTACAAATTGCTTTAAAGGTCTGAGAAAGTCAACTTTAACCTCAGAAGTGACCAAGCAAAAATTTCCACCTAAATGTGACCTATATATCAACACCTTAATCAAGTTCGTAATATCTCAGTGTCCAAAACACTAACTTACTGCAAGGGCTCACACTTGGTTTTACCAAAGAAATTCAGCTACAGGCAGCCATGTGAACTTATCAAGTCTTGTTACAGTGATCGTGATGGAAAAAAATTCAGGTTTCACACCTCTTCTTTTTCCTCTCAGCATAATGCTCTGCACCAGACATTCAGAGAAATGCAAGCCCTCGAGGCAGCACTCACATGACCACATGTCTACGGACAAGCATGTGACAAGCAAATTATAATACAAATGATTTTAAGTATATGGTGCCAAAGTTTTTCTGTAGGAGTGTGTTTGTTCAAATCGGCCATCTTACATCACAGAACCCAATAAGCCAGTGGTAGAAATATTATAAATGAGCAATGCAAGGTGCATGAAAGTGTGAGGAGCTGGACTGAAGATTCTTTAGTTCAGTTGAGAAAAATACCATTTATCACTTTATACCTTGATAATAACCAGCAGGAGACATGAGACTGAGTGTGTGTTTATGATGGTATCTATCCTCAGCGTTCATGTTTGTGCGTAGATGGTGAATAAGAGCTTTGTGTAGGGTGAGAGTGTGAATGCATGCGTGAACGGAGTCTCAAAGGAGGTGTAGGGGATTTATTGAAGACTGACGTCAGATGGTTTTACTGCAGACGGACTTCGAGGATCTTCTTTCAGCTGCTCAATTAAACATCTAATGGTGCATTTTTTACAAGCTACTCCAACTAACGGTTAGATATTACAACATACAATGACTGATCGGTCATTACAGCAAAATAAAAGGGAAGATATTTGACTTACAGCCAGTCTAGTGAGGATATAAGCTCCCGCGCCCACACCGATACCAATCACACTGTTGATCCTGTGAAAGCAGGATCATTCATATTGCTTATTAATTAGCATATATTCTGATAAAATTACACAAATTATTAGAGGCTTTAATAGAAGCCATGATTTCTTAAACATGAGGCATTTATTTATTTATTTGTACTGAGTTAGTGATCATGTACAGACTGATTGAGGTCTGGGCTCACTTTAGCTGGGTCAGAACTGAGGGCAGCATCTCGGCAAGCTCATCCATGGTTGGGTACTGGTACCTGATGAAAAGAGGAAGGTGAGAGTGACAAATTAGTGAAAACACTGTCAGTAGCAAATGTGTGGGTTTTCACCATGGTTGAATAGATGGAGCCTCATCTGTGCATTGCATGCTATCTACAATCACTAGGGTTGGCAACCCAAGTTTCCCACAACTGTACATGCAGTCGCACCTTTGATAAATGTGCACGTCTTTTTGTGCACGTTTTTTTTGTCTTTTTGCACCTGCTGCCACTAAATAAATAGACTGCTATTTATATATAAGTATAAGGGTTAGATTATTTAGTGTACAGGTCATTTCAAGAGTGATAAAGTGATAGAAAATATTTATTTTCATGCATTTTAAATGTTTGAAAATGTGTAAACCACTCATTGCATCACACTATCTCCTGACTGCATTATTATTTGTAAAATAGGGGGGTTTATGGAGAGTATGCACATTTAGGAAAATGAACAAGTGTCTCAGCCCTCAAGGGACTATATGGCCAACCAGCTTATTCCTGTCCTGCTTGAAAAGCAAAATGTTACTGATAATGTGAGAAACATCAACTTTGAAGCACGTGATTGATGGACTAGCATTACTCAACATTACTTACTACCTTCCAGCAACACTACATTCAATGAAGGTAAAACAGGTAAAAAAATACTTAAGTAACCAATGTAAACTTGAGGGCTTAATATGGACAAGGGAGAGAGAGAGAGCAAGAAGCGCTCGTGTTGTTTGAAGACTGTTAATGCGCGTGCAGCCGGGCCTTTCTCTCGTACGCGCCCCGTCATTCTATTCTACATCACTCACCGATCAAATATGGCTTTGACAGCCGGCAGGAAAAGATCAATGCAGAAAAACCCCTGGATTGGTTATATAACCATGATATGTAAAAATTGATAGCCTGAATGCACTGTAAGTCGCTTTGGATAAAAGCGTCTGCTAAATGCATAAATTTAATTTAATTTAACAACCTTGGACAGAATGTTGATCTGGTTTATAGATATATATATATAAACAATTTTTAAATTTACATTTTACAGTTAGACTGCACTGCTTTGCACGTTGTATGCTATATATAGATATAAAAAGTCTTTCGGTAGTTTGCCTTACCCGGTTGGGAATGGAGGGGCAGATTCTTGCTGGCCTGGAGCATCAACATGGACCACAGCAAAGTGCTGGGTGATTTCCTGCATGTCCTCGAAGTTAAACAGTGTGTTGAAACATGACTTATCTACATCGCAAGAGAAAAACAAAGACAATTCAAGCATTTTTCAGAAATTATCATCAAAGAGAAAAATGGTACCCTGCATACCAGAATCAGATGCATGTGATTACTTTGGGTGCATTTACACTTGGCATTGACGTGTGATCACCATGATCCAAGTAAGTAGATCGGATCATCAGTCAATCAGAACACGGCCCGTTTACACTTGGCAACAGCAACTGACTTTTCTATCTGGATAACCGATCTGATCTGTCTTTACCACGTAATATTTAAATAAGCCTGCAGAGAATGGCCCAGTGCAAAGTCAACTAGAAGTGGTGGGTCTTCTTTTGAAAAGCATTTTCAGTTGCGGGACATTTTTTAAAATCAAAGATAATTGTAGGAGTCCCACTAGTCTCCACACGGGTGTTCTTCTTTTTTCTTTTGACAATTCGCGAGAGAGGTGGTGCCGTTTTTGGTGATATCAGCCTGTGAATACAGACATGATGGCTGGATTGTGTTTACATGACACTGAGATCTGATCACAATGCATCCTCGACTACCTCTGGACCAGGACACGCTGATCGCACATTTTTTGTGTAACTTGTCAGTGAACTACGGCTGTGTGTAGTAAATGTTGCTCCATCTGAAAGCACGTGATGATGATTTATTGTGGATTACAAAACCGGCTTTCCCTACAAAATGTGCATGATAATCGCATTTGATTAATCATGCAGCCCTACTTTACACCTCTGGTTCCTCCAAGAACAAGGTTGAGAAATGCTCATCTAAAAAAAATACAAAAAAAACAATACCTCTCCGTGCTTTAAGTAGGTGAGCTGTATAATGATATATATAAACTAAAATATATGGGACAACTTACGGTTGAGTCCAATGTCATGATAGGTGAGAATGACCGGTCTGTTGCCTTTAGGAGTCCCTCTCAAAGTCACATGAAGGACACCGTGAACAGTCTCAATGTCATGCTCCTGCAACAAATCAGAAGATGACGTGAATTAATAACAGAAGTGCAAAGGTGTCAACTCTTTGAGCATAGAGCTGTTTGAATTCATTCCTGCAATGTCTGCATTAAAACACAGACTGAAAGGTTTACATAAGTGGTCTTTAAACTTGTTCTTTGTAAGGAAATATCTGCTCATCCAGTCAAATAGCATCTCTAAAACAGGTAATAATTAACTCAAAAAAAAAAACAAAAATGCACGTCATTGTCTGATTTAATCAGCCCCTTGTGTTTCACTGTGGTGTAGGTTTTGGCCCACCCTTGATGTTGTTTGTTGTTGCACATCACCACAACAACCACAGCATCACGTCTATGCGTCAAATAAAAAAAAAATCTGAAATGGACAGCTCGGCTACAAGACAACAAACAGGATGAGGCTTGAACCACAAGAATGAGGTGTGAGGCTAACAGCACTACTCAAGGACTCCTAAGGAGAAAAGAGCAGCAGGTCCGGCTCTAATCTCATTCCACACACAGCATGAGGACCAAACGCAGCTCTGACCTGCACTGGGGCATGCATGTTTGTTTATATAAGAAGAAAACCATCTCTCTCTACAGTAGTAATGTAGTGTAGAATAGTTAAGTCTTAAGCAGATCTAGAAATCATACTAGCAGCTGACACCTGAAGCAAACCACACAGTACCCACTAAAAGCAGCAGATTTAAAAATAGACCAGGCGGTTATACACACATATTGCTCTCCCTGATCTCATGTTAGGTGACTGTTGTGTGATCTTGATGCACTGTTCAGTCTCCAGAAACAGGTGTTTCTACAGTGCTGCCATTTCTACACTGGACGTGAGCAGCACACTGTGACATGACAAAACCTGATCACTCGCCTTTATAACCAAAGCGGCCTACGATGGAAACAGCCGTTGAAAATGCTCCATCATTTGAAGGACACCCGGTTTCTATTTGAAGCTGCACAACAACTCTCCATCTGAAATAAAACCGTTTTGTCTGAAAAAAAAAAAAAACTAATGTATTTGTGAACCGACTAATATGCATTTTATATATGTTTCTATAACTCTAGTTGAGATGCTTTTGATCAATTTAATGCATCCTTTCCAAATAAAAGTATTAATTACTTGAACAAAAATGCATGCATGCAATACAAACATTGTATAAAATTGTTTTGCTACTTTAAAAATTATAGTTTATCAAACAGGACAGTCACTCTTTTGTGTAACCAGGAAAATTAAATCATAAGTACGTAAAACAGCAACAATATAATCACTTCTGACACCGCATGGTCAGTTGCTATTAGTCTTTTTCATCTTAATCCAAGAACCTAGCAACAATAAGATTTCGTTTCTAAGACAACACAACACCACAGCAGCCAACCAGCAGCAGCAGGACAGAGATGGAAAAGCAGGCAGCTTGGATCGAGCTAAAGGTAGATGTGCCTGAGGGCAGCTCAGAAACGTGTCAGGGATCTGTCAGAGACGGCAGTGCTCTGATAAGGATGGAAGAAAGAGAACAAGGTGAACTTGATGAAGAGGTTGACAGCAGTAAAAAGTTCAGATCTCATCTGTTTGTCTGTAAACAGCAGAGACAAAATCAGCTATTAAGAAGTTACTACACCTGCGCAGTGCGCTCAAATTAGGCATGCCATTTTTTAAAGATCTGTTCAAAAGTAAAACAGTAAGGTTGTGATTTAAGTAGGAAATGTGACTGTCCTGAAGTTACTGTCTACATAATCAAGTCAATTCATTTTAGTAACTGAAGATGTATGTGGCTTTGTAAAAAGTCATTGGGTCTCATTCATGAAACACGAGCAGAACGAATTTTTGTGTAAATCGTGTGTAAAGTGGTTCTGGCGTAAATTTTCGGATTCATTAAAATGTTTGTATTTTCCAAATGTTAGTTGGTACGAAATAAATCTACACCTGCTCCCAGCCACGCGTAAATAGTGCTTTTAACATCTGAATGTTTTGCTCTTTAATACGGATGCATTTTAATTCACCTTAATCGGGTACATATTTACACAGCATTTTGAAAAAAATATTATATATAGTAATTACATACGTTTTTTCTTTTCACTTCTGGGACTGTTCGATTAACAGATGAAACTCCATTAACAGCATCTGTAATATGCTGCCAAGCTTTCTTTCTTAGGACCTGATACGCCACTATGTATACGCTTGAAAATAAAACGTGGCGTTTTGAGTGAACTTCTGATAATAAAACTTCAATTTCTGTAGCTGAGAATTTTTTTTATTTTTCATTCGCTTTTTAGAAGACATGTTGAAATCCTTCGTTTGGTGTCATAGTATGATACCCATATATAGTTGTCAGTCAGATTTAATGGGCGGGATTTATGGTAATTGAGAATGAGCGTGCACGCGCGTCCCATTTACGACTGATTGGAATTCATTAACACACACACACACACACACATTTCACTATCACATCTGATGTTTTACGAAGTATTTGTGAATCAGGAGAAGAGTTTTCGGGAAGGTCTCTTTCCGCGCAAATCACTCACATATTTACTCGTATATTTACGAATGTTTCATGAATGAGACCCATTATAACAAACAAAATCTTATTGCATCATCATGCACTGCTAAAAAACAAAGTTACGTAAAGGCACCTATTATGCCAAATTCACTTTCACATGTTTTGGCAAATGTGTGTTGGCAGTGTGTCCACAACCACACTATAATAATAAAAAATCCACCTGCTCTTTTTTTGTAATCTCCATATATCATTAGCAGCGTCTCAGAGCTTACCGATCACAGAAACTGTAAATTGCGACATCACAATTTATCTGCTTAATCTAGCTGGGACCCCACCCTAAATGAGCCATATACAGCTCACTCAGGGTGGTGCTACAGCATTCAAATGCAGCATTAAAGTAAGAAATATCTTCTTATTGAGGCTATAGACGTTATTCAGTCCAGAGCAGTGAGTAATTCTCTGCTTTTATTTTAATCTTTGGGTCATATTAATAGCACAGACAGCAGCAGGTACTGCATATTACGCTGCTGTCACTTAATACACAGATCTAATATAAACCTGATTTCTTTCCAAAGATGTTTACCTTCACAAACATAAACTGTTTTTGAAACTAATGCGCAGGGCTTGAATTTTAATAAAATGTAAAAATTCCCTATTTATGATAATTCATAAACTATATAGTGGCGATTGGCCAATCATTACTTGGTACTGTAACATGCTGGTCACAAACGGAAGCAAATTTTTTTTTATTTTTGGCGCAAAATGTTCTTTAAAAAGACGACAATTGTGCTAATTATTTTATACAACAGTGCATTGATTTTAATGGTTCAATAAATCATTTATTAAAACATGGACTTGGACTTGCTGCCACCTAATGCTGCTTTTATTGTCAACATTATCCATGACAGGCCTAAATAAATAATTGTTAATTTAATAAATTAATTTAATAAATTTTTCAAAATTACACAAATTTTTTAATCATTATGTAAAATTAGCTACAGGAGTTTTTTTTTTTTTTTTTTTAGTTAGAAGCTGTAAATTCACCCCTATTCTAGAAAAGAGGGGCCGGAAGCAGCAGCTCATTTTCTAATACAGCATGTTTCTGCTTCCAATCAAAATGATATAATAAATGAGCTGTGGGGTATTTTGAGCTGAAACCTCACACACACATTCTGGAGACACCTGAGACTTATGGAGCATTATGTCGGATACATCATATTTATGAGTTAAATGCACATGAACGCCACCACAAAGTCTTCCGAGTTCCAAAGTCAAAGAGTTTCCGAGTAGGTGCATGTCAGTGAGAAACATGACAGACTCGATGGATCGATGGCTGCAACGTTTGTTGTTGATGGTAATTTTTTAGTTGAAATTGATAGACAGGATTCCAATATAACAATTAATAAAGGCATCATAAATTACTTAAATTTTTTTTTTAAATGCAGTTAAGTTTACAAATCCTTATTGTATTTTCTTGTAATTTATTAAAAGAAGGTACACCGTGATCTTGTGCTGACTAAACTGACTTGAACACACCGACTCCGTAATTATGACTTGTCAACTCGTAAGTACGAACTTCCCAGGAGGACTTGAACACAGCATTATATTACACATTGTAAAAAGGGCATATTAGGTGCCCTTTAAAAGGTAGAACATTATTCAAATTATTTTTAAAACCTGGAACAAATCAAGAAATTGTATTAATATTAATTATATTGTTAAATATATTAAGACTACTGTATATTACACATGATTATTAGTGGTGGGCATAGATTATTTTTTTTAAATGGCTCATTCGAATTGCGTTGCATATTTTTTTACGCACCCATGTTAACGGATTCCAGTTGCGTTCCAGGAGCGTTGCGTCTGCAGCGGTCCAGCGATCGTTTACGTACCGAGTAGTGGACTGCAAACGCGTCCTGTGTGAAAGAACATCGAGTCCGTGCTGCACCACATACGCACTGCAGATGGATTATGTGTGAAACAGACGTGAGCAGAGGGCCGTAGCTGGGGTCAGCGGGGACCCGGTGAAGGTTGTACCAGTGGGCCCTGTTTGAAATTGTTTAATTTGTATGTTCGTTTATTTTTATTTATTTGTTCTATTTACACAATGTTTAAGTTTTTTTTTCAAGTTTATAGGTGTCAAGGTACAGAAACTGAATAATTAAATGTAAAATAGCACTGGATAGTCTTTAATGTAAAAATGAAATATACAATCAAACCTACATTTATTCAGACACCTTCAACATTTCTCACATTATTACAGTTTTGCTATATATATAAAAAATTATATCTGGTGTCGGAATAATTTTGGGGTTGACTGTTAAAACTACAAAGTAATTCAGTCAAGAGCAGTGAGTGATTTTCATTTTAATTTTCTTGGATTAACATTACAGCAGCCAGTAGCTAAATTAGGCGCGGTCACTTTAAGAGACGATGAACGCATCCAATATAACACACATCCTATTTTTTCCTCAACTGTTTACTTTTTCACTCAAGAAATAACTGACAGTTTTTTCGAGCATACTTTAAGGCGGATATTTTGACATATTTTGTATGTATTTGTCGGCACAAGAGCAAAAAGAAGCAAATTCGATGTTCAAGTGTTTTGAGACGCCTTTCTCTGCATGAGCCCTGAACACCAGAACACCGCGAGAATTGAATTGGGCTCTTTCACATATTTTTGTTTGTTCAAACTGTGATTTGTATTTGTTCGTTCAGGAGCAGGAGGGACTTCGGGGAGAACTTCGCAGAAGAGAGCTCTGTTCAGTGTCGCTGTCCGTGATACGCGGCTCTCTCTTTCTCTCCGCAACCAAAACAGCGCGCGTGTAACTTTCGTGACAATGCGCAGCAGTGGACCATCAACTGTCCTGAGCATCTTTTTAGGCTGGCCTCAGCCAGTCGGTTATATCAAATATCAAGGTGAAAGTCATCATAGCTTGCTTAGTATAGACCCAGCTCCCAACACAACTTTGAGAATAGATTAACGACGATATATTTTTTAATCGCCCGATAAGAGTCTCCCGTTAACGCAGCACATTAACACCGATAATGCCCCACCACTAATTATTATATTATTATTATTACTTTTATGCAGTTTGCAGATTTTTATTTGCATATAACTTACAATGCATATACAGCTATACACTATCAGTTCATGATAGCATATTGTTTGCTTGCTGAAATACAGGAAAGAATGAATCACAATTCTAATAATTATTATTATTGTCTTGAAGAGAAGACAGATTTGTGATGTCAACCAAAAGCAAAGTTGTTAAAAATGTAAAGCATTTTATATATATATATATATTTTTTTTTTTTTTTTTTTTTAGAAAAATGATGCAGATTATTTAGAACATGCACAACAAAAACCTGGAATGTGTGTCAAGTTAATTATATTATATATGCATTATGAATTACATATGCTATACATTATCAGTGGCAGTAGTAATTGTAACACTGCAATAAGATTTTATTTGTTAATTTAATATGTATTCGTACATGAATTAAATGCTGAACGAAGATTAATAAATGGTGTATAAGTATTGTTTGTTAACTAACATGGCTAACTAATGCCAACAAATTACATTATTATTAATAACCATTTCTTTGCATTTATTTATTTCTTTATTTTATGCATTTGGCAGATTGGTTCACAGCATGCAATAATACTATTACTGCTAATAATTATTACTATTATTAACAGCAACAAGAGGGAGTGCAATTTACATAAAGGGACAAATTATTCTTGGAAAATCCTTGCTCCCTCTTTTTAAAACATTGCTACCCAAAGGTTTGGATGTGCAACGCCTACTAAAATGTACCATAAATTGTAAATAGTGCATCAACACCAACAGTGATGCTTCAACCAACGGAGTGGCCATCATACAGCTTCACCGTCATCACTAACACACACACACACACACACACTCAAAGGCCTCTCTATGACACTTACAGACACACAAAAGCACATAAATGGCACACACATCCGTAAACAACCATCAGGCGAAAGACAGATAACGCCCATCATTCACCCACACCTACGACACGACTCAAACTCCATCAGCACTCATGCACAGACGTGAGAGTGTGAGCAGATCACGTCTGCAAAGTTCCTGCTGCTGCTTTGGAGGGAAAGCAACAGGCTACATCGACACAGTCTTTCTGTTAACACTCACCACACTGCTCACTGCACAGAAAACCTGGTTGATGTCCAGCACTGCCGTCATGTTTCATCCAGCGATCAAGAACAGACGCTTTCTCCTGGTCCCTCTTCTCACTCTCCTCAGAGAGAGGGGCGGTGGCACGAGGTAAGGGAGGGCACAGCCACGATTAACAGAAGCAAGACCGACGGCTTTGAACACCCACCAATAACAAATAAAAGCCTTTTCCCCTCTCAATAGTAAGAGGATAGTGAGAGGATAAAAGAGAGATCCAAAGCAAAGCAGATGTATAATGCCTGGCGAGTGTGTTTTTGAGAGAGGAGGGCACTCAAGCTGCTCTAATTGGATTTACAGGGTCAGGTGGAGGGGGTGGGGTGTATAAATCTCTGCTTTTGTTTCGGCGGGTGAGTTGATAAGGGTGATTATTGGGAAATGTAAATAATAGAAGTGGATAAATCCATCCAAAAGTGAATGCAACATGCGGTAACATCCAAGTTGCTGTTGCCATAGTGACAGGCATGGAAAGCTCCATGTGGTGACAAAACATGCACGAATATTTCCAAATGTCTCCGCTATTGTGGTTCAAGATAGAAACTGTGAAAGGAAAGGATATTCGAGGCTCTGCTGTGGGAAATGTGGGATCATCTGCAACAGTGCAGTTTTGTAATCCTAAACTTAACCTCTTCTGATTTCCCTGTCTGGAGAGCACAGCCTGGCTGCAGTAATGGGGAACTGTGAGGAGGAAAAAGGAAGCGGTGCTTTCGATTTAACCAAGGCAAGACCAGATGACAAGGTGATACTACAGAGCTGAATATCTCAAGCATATCTGTTCTGCTGTTGGATAACCTCAGAGATTGTGCATTAGGATACGAGGCACAACATCACTCTCTACAATGACTAAAGTTTCCAATACATTTAGGTAAATGATCATTTTAAAGTTTGACAGTGGAATAGGTTACTTCTGACTAGTGTGAAAGTGCTCTTGTGAAAATATGTACTTAACTGTTTTTAATGTGCACTTGAGTGTACTTCAAATCTTAAAGTACATAAAAAAATGCTTGAAAATCAGAGTTAGAGAAAGTTACTTTTTAAAGTAATGCATTTTAATAATGTGTTACTCAATGAAAAAACTATTAATTGTGTTACTCAGTTACTCTTTATTTGGAAAGTAGTAAAAGTTATTTTTGTAATCTTGTAATTTTGCAAAAATGCTCAATTTGACTTTACTAATCTGGGCTGAGCTTGCTTATTTGTTTGTTTGTTTTTTATAACAAAAAAAGTCTGAAGAGTGTGCATCTGTCTTTACACCTCACTTCCAAATTCTCAATACGGTTACAGGAGAAGCGTCAGCGAAAAAAGGAAAAACAATGTAACTTGTAATTTAAAAAAAGTAACTCAGATGTTTAATTGTACATTTTAAAGTAATGAGTTACTTTTGTAGATTTACTTTAGCTTAACAGACTTAAGCATACATTTAAGTGCAATGTGCACTGCACTGTTTAAATTCATGTTTTAATCTTTTGTCATACTTTATAGTACACATATTGACTAACACTTAGCATCTTAAATGTAATATATTTTAAATATACTAAATTACAAGAGTGTTACAAATGTGTAATTACAAATTCAGCAATTACATTAAAGTGTATTTTAATTCATCAAATACTTGCCAGTACATTTAATACATTTTTCAAAGATAAGTGTCATTAAAAAACTTAATGTAAAGATAACTTTAAAAAGCACTCTGAAGTTCCATTAAATGTCATTTAACTGCAATTAAAGCATTCACTCTTCAGTATATTCTTTTAAAAAGTACAATACTTCCCTTTGAGTTCCAGTACTCTGGGTTTTTTTACAGGGAATTTTAAAAATGGCATACCATGAAATCAAGTCTTGATGAGTTAAACATTTATCTTGGCCAGAGAAAGCTGCAAAATTTAACAAGAATCTCCAAACATTCAGTGACCAACAAGTTATGTACCATTTATGGGTGGTTAATCTGAGCCTCCAAATAAGTCTCCTGAATGTCAAAATATTGCCCAATTTGTATGTCTAAAATTGATGAGTAGAGCTTATCTCTTACATATAATGCAGAAATTAAGCAGACAACACCGGTATCTTTGGAAGCCCGGTTCTTCTGCCCCTGAATAAAAAATAGTTTTCTTCAGGTTACTACCCAAGAAACACTTTTCTCCATCTCTAATGTTCAGATTGCATGTTTTGTTGCTTAGAAACAGCATTCATACCAATGCCAAAAACATTCTGCAACCATACTGTGGATCAGAATCATGAAAGAAATGAATGGCATCAAAGCAATTCAACTCCAGTTCAAGGTCAAAGGTGCCAAGGGTGTGCTCTACTCTGATGACGAGAACTGTCCGTGAACAGGGATGGGTCACTGTGAGGACGACAAGTCATCGGAGCATTAAATGAGACAGAGGGAGGGAAGATTACAGGGAGCGTGTGTAAGTAAGTGTGAAGGGTGTAATCTCATTCCCAGCTCTCACAGAATGATGCTGTTCATTCAACAATATAGTCATCCTGGCTTCACACTCAGTCATCGGTGTTAGATAAACATATGCAACCACTTCTCATACTGCTGCTGTTTGGTGAAGGACTGAGTATGATTACAGACAGAAAACTGACCGTAACACAAGTAGGAAGATTTAGATATTGTCAATCTATAGACAAATACCACTGCCATTCATATGTGGAAACACTGGTGTTCACAGCTTCATACAAACTGTGGTAAAGCTACAGGCAAGGTAAACTTGACCTAGATCACATCCGATTGTGCATGTCGCAATTCAACAACACAAGACAAATGGTTCATCTTAGATCATTAGCATCATGCAACAATGCTGAGTCAAGAGATAAGAACAACATAACAGAGATGAAGCTGTGAACGTGAACCTATTCATGTTCTTTGCAAAAAGCGGAAACACACATGTATATACACATATACAGTATGTTGCGAAAGTATTCATACACCTTCGTTGTGTTTTTATTTTTTATTTTTACGTTATACCTTTAAATTACTTTTTTACTACATTAATATAAACTCCATACACCATAATGTCAAAACAAAAAACTGGATTTTCAAAACTTTGTGAACTTATTGGAAGAAAAAACTGAAATAAGACCATTGCATAATAAGTAATCATAACCTTAACTCAGTACTTCGTAGAAGCACCTTTACAGACTCGAGTCTTTTTGGTATGATGCGACAAGCTTTGCTCATCAGCATTTGGCAATGATCTGCCATTCTTCTCCTCACTTCCTCACCTCTCAAGTAGAGCTGAAACTAACTATTTTTTTTTCGATTAGTCGACTAATCTAACGATTATTTTTATTACAATTAATAATTATTCTAATGTTTTTTTTTTATTAGCTAATGAATCCTTTGGATAAATTTACAAACAAAAATATAAGTAAAACTTCTAATATAATATTTCAACCTTTATTCATTTTCAACCTATGTGGTTGAAGTTTTTACAGTGTAAAATAATCAAGAGGCAAAGAAAATTATTTTACTATGGTAAATATGAGCTTATAATAGCGTTTATAATTAAACCACAGTAGCCATAAATTTACAGTTGTCTGAGACGTCATGAAATGTTCTTTAGCATCACAAACCATAAAATGTAGTCAGAGTTCTGCTATGGTTTAGCATGGTTTCCAGAGATCTGGAGCTGATTCGGGGTAACGTTAGCTCGGTGGTTTGTGACTGTTGTCTCGTGGCGCATTGTCTTTTAAGGGGCCATTCACTTATCACGTCAAGTTCGTTATATCCATTGTAGGCGCACGATAAGCGCACTCATAATGTTATCGACACGCACGCGGTGCGACGCGCTAGTTTTTCCAGGCGCGTCCACTCCGCATCGAGTTAAAAACATCTCAACTTTTCAGAATGCCACAAGCGCAAGAATATCAGACCTGAACCAGGAAGTTGGTCACCAGATCACACGGTAATCAGTTAAACCGTAACACATGAGAGCGCCAGTATGTTTTCCTCTGAGGTGCTCGCGCATCGCAGTTGTGCTGCCATATCGGTTTTGCAAAGGGAACAAAGGGCCATTTTATTTGACCTCTGTTTAAAGTATTCACATACTTTTGATAACAGTGATCTCTGTTTTTGTGATAGAATGCAACTTTCTCCATTCCCAGGATGCCATTACGCGAGATGTAAACAAACAGTGTGACTCGTCGACGCATTTCACGAGAAGGGTCTGGCTGCAGACCTGCACTTGCACTCTCAGACACTTGTGCTTCCGCTAGCGACATCACTTGCAGTCTTTATTTTTATTTCATTTTTTTCTATTTATTGATAAAATTTTGTTTGAATCTGTCAACATTTTACAACAGTAGCCAGGTATATATTACATATATATTATATGGATACTGTTATAAAATGTTGGGAAAAAATTCAATAAAATAAAAATAAAAAATTCTGGGAATGCAAGTCTGAGAGTGCAAGTGCGAGTCTGCAGCCAGACCCTCTTGCATTTCACGCACGTCAACGTATTTTTGTAGTCTACGTAATCGATGACGTCGATGCGTCGTTGCAGCACTACTCTCAAGCTCCGTCAGGCTGGATGGGTGCAGATGCACATTTTCTCCAGGAATATCTGATTGGGTTCAGTGTTCATGGGATAGTACTATGCAGGCGATGAGCTGAGCTGGTTTCCTTCAAACATGTTTGGATTTGAGGTCCATCAGACCAGAGTTAATCAAACCAATATTGTTTCTCACAGTCTGAGGGTCCTTTCAGTGGAATGTTGAAGTCATGTTTGTGCTTCTGTAGGTTTCTACCATCTGCATATATGATCCTGGAGCTCAACTGGTCAACAGTGACCATCATGTTCTTGGTCTCCTCTAACCAAAGCTGTTCTCCATCAATTGCTCAGTTTGGCCAGGAGGCCAGCTCTAGGAAGAGTAATGGTTCTTCTTCCATTCAAGATGATGGAAGCTACATGCTCATGAAAGTGAAAAAAGTGAAAGTGACATGACATGGCCAAGTATGGTGACCCACACTCGGAATTAGTGCTCTGCATTTATCCCATCCAAAGTGCACACACACACACACACAACTGGAGCAGCCATTTTTTGGGGTTCGGTGCCTTCCCCAAGGGCCTTCAGTCATGGTATTAAAGGTGGTGAGAGCACTGTACATTCACTACCCCCACGACAATCCCTCCTGGTACGAGACTCGAACCTGCAACCTTTCAGTTACGAGTCTGACTCTTTAACCATTAGCAGGTTTTTTTCTGAACTCTTCCCCAGATGTGTGGCTTGACACAATCCTGTTTATGAGCTCTACGGGCAGTTCTTTTGAATTCAGGGCTTGGTTTTGGTTTCTTTCAATTGAATTTGCCACAGGTTAACTTCACTTGAAGTGTAGTAACATATACAAACAATATGAATGCTCCTGAGATAAATTTCAATGGTCCCAGTGTAAGGGAAACAGGTCAATTTAGCTCAAAGGGAATCATTTAAGATTTTAAAGGGAATTTGAACAGAATCACTGTTTCACGGCTGGTCACGGAGACGCCCTGCGATTCAGTGAACTAGCCGTTTAACATCAAATCTGCGCTGGATACTAATATCCAAACTATAGTGAAACACTATCAATTAGCACAGTAACAAGATCGGCAGTTTAAGACATTAACTTGTAAGCACAAAACACAAGATACTTCTCTTTTCAATATGAATAAGGCTTTATTAGATAAATCTAAGACATATAAACTAATCTAACACATAAACGCACACACATTCACACAAGTTGCAGGAAGGTCGAAAGTTAGGGAAAGATGAGTTTAAGAGAATGGAAATATGGAATCCCAAGTTTACAGCAATACGTTAAATTGCATAAACATGAACAACCATCAATCATGTAATTAGCGCTCGCATTGAGTTCCTAAATGGGGTTAAAATTATATTAGATACACCAGCACAACAAATATCTGGGAATATGTTGCCTTAGTTTCCTGTGAAAGGGACTCCCGTTGAAAGGGGTATCCCGGTGTCGCTGATTGGCTGGAAGTTCAGTCGCTGAAGTGACGTCTTGGGGAGCCCGTGGTTGGACGTTGGCTGAAGCTGGAGTTGTGTGGCTGGTTGGAGTTCAAACGCACAGACGAGGTCGACGTTACAAAACTTAATTCAAAACACGAAACTCTCAAACGGAAAAGAAAATAAATAAAGTTTGACGAGACTAGGTTGTGTTCCTTCTCATCGTGGCATAGTAGCAGCAGGCAGGCCGAAGCACGCAGGAACCGCGCTCAAACAGTGATGACTAAACCGCATGGCTAGAAGCATAGCTAGAGACTAGAAACAGACATGGCTAATAGCAGCAGCTAGGGACTAAAAGCAGACTAAAAGCAAGGCATGACTGATAGCACAAGCAATGCTAGAACTAAAAGCCAAATTTCATGGTGTCCAAAGTATTTAAACTTCCCTGTTGGCCACCCCTCAAATGTTGCCTTGACCAATCAGATATGGTCTTTGGTCTGGGGTATCATAAATCATTTGTTTATCTTACCAAGCATGTGGTTCCTGCCTCGCAGGGTCTAATTTTGGACATGATTCCTATAACACGATTATATTTTACAAATAAATGATTGTCAGGACAATATCAAGCAAGAAAATTAGATTATATCAATACTAGACATGACTATGTATCCTATAGTTATCAAAAGACATACACAATAAGTGATTATACATGATAGTCAAATGTGTGGGTTACACATAAATGTATATGGAGTTAAGCAATGCAATGATTCATTTATAAGTCTTTTTGAGTTCATTCTGGTCCATATATAATGTACAAAAAGCAGTTTCTTTGCCATTCTCTGGCAAAGGGACTTTTCTGTGAAGAAAATTCTAGGAATTTCAGTCTGGTTCTGCCTGATGGGGGAAGTCAATGCAAGTATTTAACTTGATCTCCTGGGTTTACATGTGATGTCCAGCGTTGCATTTCAATCACGAACAATAAATTTGACAATCTCTTCTTCGAATTAAAGTTGTCAATAATTGTTCTATTGGTGTTAATGTTGAAAGCTGTTGTGTGAACAAGTTGGTTGGTTGGTTATCTTGCTTGGTTCTTGTGGCACTAGAACTGATTTATGACTTCCTGAGGAGTTAGGCTCTCGTGTTTCAATGCACACAGCTCTGATAGACTCTTTAATTTGTCTGGTTTGACTCATTTCTGCTACACCAGATAACAGTGAACTGCAATGAATGTGCAAAGGTTTTTAACCTGTAGCTAAAAACTAATGTAAACAATATAAAAGTATATTTTATTTAGTTTTCATATTCTTTTATTAGCATTTAATTTAAAATGTCAGTCTTTTTTTTCTCATCTTTTTTTTTTTCGCAATCGTCTTACAGATCTGCTTTTTACTTTGAAATGATGCTGAACTGCTACAAAACAATGAGGATCGCAAGCACACAAAGATAAAACCTGTATAATGATGATGTTGTAGTTATGTATTATAAAAGTGGCAGTGAGATTCTTCCCTGATCTTTGAACATGCCTACCTTTAATACATATGAGCATAACCCTGAAACACAGGTTAAGCCTTGACATTTCAGACGGTGTAACCTTGTCCCAGGATGCACCTGAGGTTCTGATGGATGAGAGAGTGGGTGAAGGGAAACAAGGATTTCCCAGTGATTATGATGTGTGAAGAAAGCCCCCTGTGCAGCGGCCCACGCGTGTACACCCCAGTGCAGGAACACACCCCTGATCAGTGTAACTGTATTCAAGCGTGTGTGCTTAAGAGCGGCCACATCAAGCAGCAGGTGTATCCTGCCACAGCAGCAGTTGAGGGTGCTCCAAATCTGCTACGCTGTCAGAGATGAGAGGCAGAGGGTTCTGATCTCAGATATTAAAATGTCAGCTCTGTCTCTACACTGTCTGACAACTACCAAAAATGTTAAAAGATACAACTAAAATACAACTCACGACCCACAGAGGGCAGTGTGTATCTCCACAATCCTGTCTAACTGCTTCAGAAATATGTCTATTGAGCCAAGCATACTTGGAAACAACAATTTGTTAACATTAGTTCATGCTATAGTTATTAACATGTATGCATGTATGTTTATTAGGGGTGTAACGGTTCACAAAATTCACGGTTCGGTTCGATACGATTCACTGGTGTCTCGGTTCGGTTCGGTACGGTTCGGTATGTTTTAGATACAGCAAAAAAGAAAAAATTGGCAGATACATTTCCTTGATTAAATTTTTTTTTTAAATTAAAACTAACAAAGTATGTTTTTTGTGTGTGTGTTTTTTTTTTACATTGAACAATGATGGAGCTATTCTTTACCCATCTTCTATGGTGTTTTCTTAGCAGCATACTGTATAAAGCAAAAACAGATCCTTATTAAAAAAAAAAAAATGAAAATGTTGTATTGTTGTAGTAGTTATGAACAAATACAAAGATTAAACTTTTTATGGAACTCTAAAACTCTTTATATAGTGTGTTTTTACTCAATTGGTTCTCTTTAGGGCTTATGTTTTTTGGAACAAAGCAGGAATTACGGTCTGGCTGAAATGGGCTCGTGAAGGAATATTGTAACGGGGCTCAATTACATTAAGCATGTTCTTAAAACCTGCGTTTTCCACTACAGAGTAAGGCGCTCGCTCACTCAGCACGCGCTGAAGGCTCGTTGGAAAATGGCTAAAGGGTCTTTCACACAGGACGCGGTATGCGCTGTTGCCCTTCAGATACAATGCGATTTGCGCTCCAAGAGCAAAGTAGGTGGAGTTTTCAAAACTGCCTGTGCATACGTTCTATTTATAACAGTTCTTCTATCTAATAACGTGCAGGCCTGTTAATTGTATCGTACTGCTCAGGAAATTCTGACACAGTACAGTACTAGTCCATTTTGATTTCCGTGCTTGTTTGGATGCCCCGATCGATTGGTAAAGTGCACCCAAACACCAGACCTGTTGGTTACTGGAGGATCTTATATTTCTGGTCTGTTAAACGCATTGGCCATTTTGCAACGAGCCTTCAGCACTTACTGAGTGAGCGAGCGCCTGACTGAGTAGTCTAGTCTAACATAATCATATAAGTTGGTGTTTTTTTCTTCTTCGGGAGTGTCAGGGGCGTTGCCTGTTACGTCGTTTGGGTTATTGGGCTACCTTGTTGAACGCATATCATTATATTTTACAATTTTTTATTTATTTTCCAAATATAATTAATTAGTCCAACGAACCGTTCGGTACTTAATGCGTACCGCGTACCGAACCGAAAGCCTCGTACCGAACGGTTCAATACGAATACGCGTATCGTTACACCCCTAATGTTTATATATATATATATATATGCATATGCATGTATGTATATAAGATTTTATATTTATGTTAGGTGTCATATTTATGCTAGTATAAAAAAATTAATCCGGAACGATAATAAATTAAAAATAAACCAGGTAGGATGAAAGTGCACTGAGTTAAAGGAAAAGGGTGAGCTGGATTTAAAACGAAAACGACAAATCTTTTCACTTAATTGTCCTGTTTCATAATCATTCGAAGCTTAAACCTTAATCAACAATAAAATTACATTAAATCATGCAACCCTAAAAGGAAGTAAAAATGTTATGATGAAAATTTTCAATAAATAAATAAATAAAATATTAAGGTGACAAAAATGACGTAATAACTGTAAAAAAAGGCACAAAGTGCAGTCTTTGTCATATCACCAGCTTTGTGAATTATATAATTCATGCTAGAGATTATCTCTGTAACCTGTAAACATGTTTTTGTGTTTACAAGCAATAGAGTGAGTAAAAAACATTTGCATGCAGAAAATTGAATGGAAATGAGAGTAAATGGTCATCCCTCGTGTCTGTCCTTTTCCGGCAGAGTGAGTGTCACGCCTGAATAAACACATGCGCTGCCCCGTGTGCCATCTGATCCAACGCCATACCCCTACAGAACCAATGCTGCACCATCACACTTTAATAACCCAGACACAGAGAGAGAAAAGAACACAGCCAGGAGACCAAACAGCACCATTTAGATAAAGTTGCTCATTCAATAAAAAATCTGAAACATACAGAACAAACCAAACCGAGACAAACAACCATCAAACAATGTTTTTTTGGCTGTTATGTGTATCTACACTGCCCTCTTCAGGAGGAGCCCAACAGGAGTCAGCTGACATCATCCACATACCGTCACCATAGCAACTGCTCAGCCTAATGACATTAGCATGCCAAGATCTATAAACGAAAAAAAAAAGAAAAGGTGTCATCAGACATTATGGTGCTTCAGGGAACCATTAAGGCTGGACTCCTCAGGCAGTTGTTTAGCTTTTCAAAAGAGTTCCTCTGGTTCACTCATATAGCAGTTTCCTCTCTCTCTCTGTGCTGCAGTTCAGAGACGTTACATTATGCAATAGTTCAAGTCATCCTGTTGCATAGTTACCAATAGATCCAAAGGAAATGAAGGGGGGGGGCAACTTTTACACTACAGTGTCCTACTGTCAATAACCTGTGGACACAAGGTTGTTTTATCCTCTTTACTACAAATTTATTACATGGTTAAGCCAAGTTTATGTTTTTTTTAATGATGATTCTGGCTTCTGTATAAGCTCAATGCAAAAAAAAAAGTTTTACAGCTGCAATAAACCAATATAAACCTGGTTTACACTGCACATGTGTGGGAAAACGTATTGGATCCCTAGTCTTCTTAAAATAGTGACCTGTGAATGTAAAACAGCATGAATTAATGAGGACAAACCTAGTACTACTGATGTACTATGGCAGGGTTTGAATTTTTTTTTTTTTGTCTAAATAAAAAAAAGTTGATCACAAAAAAATAAAAACACACAGGTCTGTTAAGAGCAATACTTTTAATATAGACAACTTATTATTAGACTGGGCTACTGTAAGTATAATATGACTGCAGCTTTTTTTTTTTTTTTTTACACCAACAATATACTATAGGCGTCCTACTTCCAGAACTCAGGTGATTTGATGTGCTGTTGTGGTAGGCCAGTTTCAAATGGCAGATCTGGCACACTGCCTTTGTCTTGTCCTCACTCCATTTAAATTGCTCTCACACAGCTGAGGTCTTTGCATTTTTGTCTTCTCTTCCAGATGAACTGAATCATGACATTCATGGCGTTCATTCACGATTCATATTCAAGTGCGAATGAGAACCATTTAAATAGTAGAGTTGGGTCCGAGTCCACCTTTGTCGAGTACGAGTCAAGACCAAGTCCACAAACATCAAGTCCAAGTCCGAGTCCAAAAGGGGCCGAGTTGGACTCAAGTCCGAGTTCTTAAAGGCCGAGTCCGAGTCGAGTCCGCCCGAGTCCAGAAAGTTATTAAATGATAAAGATTATAAATTGGTATTGTACATTTTTACATTCTATTAATATTTTAACCTTTCAACCCATTAAACCAATGGCAATATAAAAATGTAATAAAAAATACCATTACATCTTGTCATTGCCATTGAACATTTTTATTTTATGTCAACGGAACTAGTTTCCTATCAAAAAAGGTATCAAAGAAAAGAAGGGTACATACAGTATAGAACTTTTATTGTATTTCAAGTGCATGAAAATACAAATGAACCTGTTTTATTTTTGTATCACACTATATTGTCCTAAATATTGTTGTTATTTAATGCTTCTACCCCACATTTAAATAGGCTGAGGAAATACTTAGACTAGAGTTTAAATCTATCAGCTAGTCATAACAAACTTAAAGCTTTATTACAGTGCTTAATCAACAACAAACTCCTTTCTGAACACAGCTCTGGTCTCTCTTGGTCGAGTTGTAATGAACACTGAACATGAAATGTACTATAGTGCACAGTCAAGCACTAAACCAGGGCCATATTGCTTTTCAAAAATACAAGAGCTGTGACCATTTTATGAGTTAAGCGTGCACGATGTGGTCTCATGATGAGGCCACCTTTGCTAAAGACACGCTCTACTGGTGCAGAGGATGCTGGAATAGACAGCACTTTTACAGCCAGAGAGTAAAGCTGTGGGAATCCGCAGAGTGCTTCTTTTTACCGGATGTCTTGCAAATAAATTCTTTATGATTTTCGTAAGCAAAACAAATTATCGCTGACTTTGAAGACATCGTCCTAGCCACACATTGATAGCCAATGATTGATGTGCGTGTTTCGTCTGCAAGCATTGGATCATATGCTACTGCTGCCTGCCGGTGTGGTGCAGTAAAATGACAGACGGGGAGACATTAATTAATTTCACATCTCAATTTTATGCTGGTTTTATTGTTACACATGACGCGGACTTGACTGCACTCTGAATATTTTCCGAGTCCAAAATGTTCAAGTCCGTGTCAAGTCCGAGTACAAATTCACCCGAGTGCGTGACAAGTCCGAGTTCATTCAAAATTGGACTCGAGTCCGAGTCCGAGTTCGAGTACCCCAACTCTATTAAATAGAAAATAGAAAATAAAAATTCAGATCTCAAAATTGGAAATCAAATGCCCACCCACCGAACAAATATTTGAATAATCGAATATTCTGGTCTAGCCCTACAAATAACACAGTTGTGTACACGACTTGCTCTCCTCCAGCTCAACTCACCACCCACAAACCCTCCCACACACCCACAGCACAACCAAGAGACAGCAGAGTGAATATCACTGCTCAGCAGTGAAGCACAGGTCAAGAGTCTTTCACCATCACACAGCACTGGGAAATAAACCAGCGGCACAGGAAGAGTAGATTAATGCTTCAGGAGGTCATATGCAGTACATACAGGCCTAATGACCATAAGAGACTCTTACCTGACAATCAAAGTCCTGGAAGTTCTGTCCATTCTGTGTGGAAAGAGAGAGAAAGAGATCAGCTGAAAGGGTTGGGCATGTGATGTTAAAATACCAGGTCATGCAAGACACAATGACCCATGTTATACTTAGCACAGACAACATAATTATATTCTGTTAAAGAATGGGCAAATTACAGTTCTGTGAGATTATTTAGCTCCTGTTGTGACTGAGTTTGCATGTAAGAGTTACCCAAATTTAATTTAAAGTTTTTTTTTTACAATTTACATTGAAATTTAGAAAAATGTATCAAATCTACTTTGCATGTTAATTCCAGAGACGGCATGTTTTGTGACATGCTGAATTTTTTGGGACTGAATTCTGAAGACCTTATGTACAGAATAGTGCTGTCAAACGATTTATTGCATCCAAAATAAAAGTTTTTGTTTACGTAATATATATGGAAATATTTATTATGTATATATAAATACACACACATGCATGTATATATTTCAGGAAAAAAACAATGTTTCTATATTAATTATATTTATTTATAATATAAATTATATGAATATAAAAATAGATATGTAAATATACATGTAAATACTTTCAAAATATGTACTGCATGTGTGTGTATTTACATATACTATTCATAATATATTGTAAAATCTGTAATAAAAATACAGTCATGCCCAAAAATATGGACACCCTTGGTAAGAAGGCTTTGAAAGAAAGGCTTTGAAAAATAATCTGCATTGTTAATCCTTTTGATCTTTTATTTAAAAAATACTCAAAAATCTAACCTTTCATTGGATAATAAGAATTTAAAAGGGGGGGGAAATCATTATGAAATAAATGTTTTTCTCTAATACACACTGGCCACAATTAAGGACACCCCTTCAAATTCTTATGAGTAAAATATCTCTGAAGTGTATTCCCATCCATATTCACAATTTTGAGTACTCCAGCGTGATTATAAACATGAAATTATCCAGCCATGGCTACCTGTTTCACAGAACAATAAAGAGGAGGGAAAACAAAGCCCAAATGCCCTTAATCATCCATCACAATGAGAAAAACCAAAGAATATATTTCTGATGTGCAACAAAAGATGATTGAGCTTCACAAATTAGTGAAGTGGCTATAAGAAAAGAGCTAGAGCAGTGAAAATTCCCATTTCCACCATCAGGGCAATAATTAAGAATTTCCAATTGACATAAAGTGTTATGAATCTGCCTGGAAGAGGACGTGTGCCTATATCAACCTAATGCATAGTGAGGAGGTCAGTTTGAGTGGTTAAAGACTCTCCAAGGGTCACAGCTGAAGAATTACAGAAAATGGTTGAGTATCAGACCTTTAAAAAAATTGTCAAACAACACCTACATCACCACATGTTTTTTGGGAAGGTTTCAAGAAAATTCTCCTGGCATATTGATAGAAGAATATCATTTTTTAAGAGCGTGCATATCATGAATGCTGGGTCTTGTTTGTTTTCTGACAATCTACTGAACCTACTGGTAACTTGTTTGCCACGTAGCAATAAAAAATATACTAAAAACCTTGATTATTCTGGTTAGTCACATTGTACTGCTATTATTTTGAACAATACTGTAGCCATTCCAGTCCTCTGACCTGAACCCTATAGAAAGTGAGAGGAGTGAACTGAAGAGGAGAAGCTGGGAATCTGAAGGGTCTGGACTGATTCTGGATGAAGGAATGGTCTCTGATCTCTTGTCAGGTGTTCTCTAACCTCATCAGGTATTATAGGAGAACATTTAGACCTGTTAAACTGGCAAATGGAGGTTTAAAAAATAATTCAATAAAAGGGTGTCCTTAATTGTGGCCAGTGTGTTTTAGAGAAAAACATTTATTTCATAATGATATTTCCCCCCATTTTAAATCCTTATTATTCAATGAAAGGTTAGATTTTTGTCAATTTTTAAAATAAAAGATCAAAAGGATTAACAATGCAGATTAATTTTCACAGCCTTCTTTGATCATATTTACCAAGGGTGTCCATATTTTTGGGCATATATAATAAAATTGTATTTTGTAAGCGATTAATCGTTTGACAGCACTAGTTAGAATGTGACTGGCAGAACAAGCATATAAATAGAATTGTCACTCCCTCCTTATTCTAAAATGGATTAGGACTATGCAAATGTTTTTAATTCAACAGAGTATTTTGGAGGACAGATTTAAGTTATAAAAAGGATCAAAGTTTTTATTTCTGCTAAACTAAACGACACTGTTGGTCAAGCAGTGGAGTGACCACCAGGAGGAGTCACAAAAATCGCATGGTCTTTTTAAGAGAAGGAAACATATTTTATAGAGCAGATTTGTTGTGCACATTTTATATAGTACACACATGAATACGCTCTTGTTCTTGAGGATTTTCTAACAGCTGCTCATTTCAGGCTCTGTTTGATACTGGTTGAGGCTGTGAGATTAGGACCTGATGACATTATACATCATCTCTCTGATCTCACTGCTCCGGTACAGCTCGGGATCCAAGGATAACAGGCCCTGAGACGATCGCCTTGAGGAGCCAGGAAGCGAGTCAGAGTGAGATGTAGTTAAAGATGGAGAAGGGAAGCACTGGCGTTCACAACCAGATGAATGTGTACAAACTCACCTTGTCTGTCAAGAGGGGTTTGATCTCAGTCAACTGCACATCCTGTAACTCATCCATCCTCAAACCTGACAGCTGCCCGTCACTACAGAGAGAGAGAGAGAGTGAGAGAGAGAGAGAGAGAGAGAGAGAGAGAGCGAGAGAGAGCGAGGACAGATATGGATAGTACATCATTACAGTCAGCACTGACTTATTGACCAAAAGGGAACATGGCTCTGCATGCAAATGCTCAAGAATACAGAATTACAGTAAACAGGGCACACAGAGACCGAGACAGAGAGAATTGGTGTTTAACATACCGCCTAATAACCGCCAGCAAACCCCCATTGTCCTTGTTAACTGAATTCAGATGAGCTCATGTTTAATTCATGGTTTAACTCGCTGTGGCCATTCTGAAGGTCAATGCATGCAACTTTCAGGAAGGGCATTGTGTAGGCTTTTGTCACCCTTATAATGGCGCTGTGTGACTTACTGCTGAAATAAAGGTTTTGTGTCTCCTGAGCTGCTCTCCATCCGTGATCAAATGTGCTACTGCATTTTAGGGCAAAACCCAAGCAAGCAAAGGCAGATATGAATGTTTGGCCCACACATTAAAAGCAAACAGTCCCTTTGGGCATACTTAAAGAGATGAAACAACATCAGAAACTGATTTTACTGCTGTAATGCGACTCATTTTCTAGTAAAACAGGATTTTCAGTAAGAAAAATAACGTTGGCAATACACTGGGAATTAACTGGATCATAAAAAAAAGTGGGTGAATCCTAACCGAATGGGCCATCACAGCTTATATATTGTATATCAGGTTTGAGAATATGTTCAGACTAGGGATGTCAACGATTAATCGATGATCTATTAATTGTCGATAAGAGATGCAATCGATTAAGGCTATCGATGGTCGGTTAACCGATTCAGTGTTGGGCTGCGTGCGGCTCATGCGCACTCAACACGTGCGAGCGGCTGTGAGTGACGGTGACGATATATAAAAGCATCATCATTCATTCACAATGTACAAATTAAGCTTTTAATGTGATTTAAACTTTAAAGTACAGTAAAATAGAAACAACATAAAAGTTCTTCAACATTAAATGCAATAGAAATGTAGTTACTAATCATTTCATCAGATAACTGTTTTATATCGTGCGCTTTGCAGGGCTGCGGGACACAGTGACAGGACAGGTAGTCTATTCATTCCTACAACTTGTTAATTCATTCCTACGAATTATTAATGTGGCAATTGTCCATGTTTCATTAATTTTGTTCCCTAAATAACCCATGATTTAAGTGAAATAAGGGAACAAATTAATAAATCGAACGAATTCTTAATTCATGAAATCTTTAATTTCCCTTCCCATGTTTACCACAGTAAGAGATGCGAAAACAGTTATTAAAAGCGAAAGATAATAAAATAAACCTGGGAAATTAGAGGGTTAGACTATGAAGATTTAGGAAAAGAAACAATGCCTAAATATACTGAATTTGTGGAAATTCGTGACCAACCGGCAAACCAGAACAAAGCCGCGTAAATGAAGACTAAGGGGTCCAAAAGCATGGTCGCGATCTAACATTTTCCAGTTAACCTATTATTCCTCTAATAAACAAAGCTTTTATACCACACTTGTCATAATCAGATCTTATCATTTCTAAATAAATAATTGTTGGATTCAAAACAGTGATTAATAGGCGCTGTGACCGACACATTCCTGGAGCATTCAGTTTAAATAGACCGTAGTATACCGGTCCTCTCTGCTGTTCCAAGGACGTTTTTGCTCATATGAAGAGGATCATCTTTTCCGTCTATATGCGAATGCGTGTTAAGTACAAGCCTAGTTTACATTATAAATAATAGTTTAACATTCAAATAAATTGCGAATATGGAAACATTTCGATTTGTGCCGAATGAGACATGAGCAATAACCTCCAAATAAATCTAGCCAAATCCGCGCTCGCTCATCCTCGACTGCACGCATGCACTGTCACGATCTAATGCGCTGTATGCCGGATTTTTAAAAATCGGACATTTTCTAGGACAGAATCCAGCAGGATCAAATTAATGTGAGCAACTGTGTTTTGGTGCAGCAGCGCCGATGTAGTTCACTTAATGTGCAGCGCAGTCACACGCGCTCCACATTTCGGATAATTTTATACAATAATGTCAGTTGAAAACATTGCAATTGTGCTTTAAAATACAACAACGAGCACCACAAAACCATTTAATGAGGCGCGTCCAGCGTTCTCCGTGCGGGATTGGAAACTGTCAACAAAGTAAAATGACCTCAAAAGTATGGCGCGCTCTCTTCATTTTATCAAATGATCATAATCGCATCTATTCATTTTATAATCCTGCTACTAGCATTTTATTCAGACTAAAACCTCTTTAATTCAAGTGAGAAAGCGTTTTGTGTGTGTGTGTGGCTTTTGCACATCCTGTCATACCGCTGACTGCGTGCCTACAATAGACGCATTTTGCAGTATTATGGTTAACGATTAATCGATTAATTGATCGTTAATTTAAACGACGATCGATCATGGAAATGAACGAAATTTGACATCCCTAGTTCAGACACATTTTGAAAGTCAACAGCACATTAGAGTTTGAATTTACATACTACTGTGTGAAAGTTTGGGGTCTGTTTGCACAACTGTTTCAGCAAAATGTTTCTGGAGCAGTAAATCAGCATATCAGAATGATTTCTGAAGGATCATGTGAAACTGAAGACTGGAGTAATGATGATTTTAAAATATGTTCAATTAGAAAAGTTATTCTAAATTGTAATAATATTCTCAAGGTTATTGGATCTTTTTTAGATCTGAAACCACCCAATCGCCTTCCCTTCTTGTGTGCTTTGAGACAAAAGACTTGCTGCCCCAATACTGTGTTAATTTTCTGTACAGCTTGTGCTACAGTGTCCAAGTGTCTGCTTCTCCATTTAAAGGCTTTGGCCACCTGTAATGATTTGGCATTCAGTAAATTCTCTCTGCTGCCATAAATCACATGCATGCCAGGTCACGTGGACTAACCCTGCTTACAGTAAGTTCCCCTGGACCTTGACGTACTGTCTGTGGTGGTGAGGATGTTAAGTGAACACTTGGCTACGGCTAGCGTCCGCGGGATGGCTGAGAAGTGTTGACAAGGTCACAATCAGTGACAGAAGGCCACATGTGTGTGTGTTAGATGGATTAGAGGAGTTACTCAGAGGGAACATTTCGATCTGTCATAGTGTGAAGGGTCAGTGATCTGTCAAAAGACTTACTGAGACAAGAGAGACAGCCTTATGCTTATATTGTTCTTCGGTGCTTTACCATTATGACTTGAACACATCTAGCATCTCCTCCTGAATCAATGGAAACAGAGTGTACCATTTTGGGAGGAGAGCTGCCAGATGAGCTGATTCAGAGCTTCTCAAAAGAACAATCAGAGCACTGACTGTTCTTATCTAACAAATAACTTTCCGGTGTAACAAAATATGTTCTATCCATTGTGCTTAGTATAGAAAACTTGCCAATAGTAATATTTTATTTTAATATGAACGGCAGAATGCTGGATGTGAACCAATTTCTGCCAGGGCTGGTCAGAATGATGATATAAATATATTAATTGAATAAAATATTTTCAAAATATTCTCTCACTCGCGCGCTTTTTAAACATGAATTAATTTATTTAATGCGAAACTAGTTTGTATTAAATTGTTCAGTTTTTGTATTAAATTGCATTCAACATTCACTTAAATATTTATTCGTTATTACTTCCTTGCTGCAAATATTAAACAGGAAAATAATTGATTCACTTGCCGCATGAAAGGAAGCAAAAATCTATTCAGCAAAGTAAGCAAATATCTATTCAGATTAAAGAGTGTATAAACATCTATTGTTTGTATTTTATCTTAAAATTGACAGAAGCCTGACATTTTATTCCTTCAAAAAATAACAAATCATTTTAATGCAGCTAGCTCTTAATCATTACTTAATTCTGTGGGAAACAGGAAGCTTCTCCCTCAGCACAGTGGAGTGCATAGTGCTGTTAACTTTGTTGTTTATTATTTTGAGTCATTTGGGACGCGGTGACACAGAAGACCCTCTCACAACATATTGCTTTATAATTCTATAATTTTTGCATTTGCCGCTCAGAAACGTTCACGTAATCATGCTGCATGTCTCTGCTCCTGGTGTTAGTGATCACACTGCATTAAACTGAAGCGCTCTGGTCCACTTCTTCCAACCAACCTTGTCCGAAAACGGCACAGAGCAATCACAGTCAACCGAAGCAGGCTTTGGGGGTAAGACGCGCTCAGGCACGGTTCACATCCTTAGAAAATAATTGCACAGCCTAATCGAGAATCTTTCATTAAATCGACTAATCGAATATTCGAAAATCGTGACCCAGAATACTCTCGAATTTAATCAAATAATATTAATTAGTGTTCAGAAGATGAATAAACGTCTTAAGGGTTTGGAACGACATGAAGGTTAAGTAGGGCTGTAACTAACGATTATTTTGATAATCGATTAATCTGTCGATTATTTTCACGATTAATCGATTAATCGGTTTATGCACTTATATTTTAGTTTTGCCCATTTTTCCCCAAGTAAATTATTAATAAAGGGTCTTTATCATTCAGCGTAGATTTTTAAGAGATTTTTACCTTTTTGCATTGTCATATCCTCATCAAAAATATACCTGGAGCTGTTTTATTATGTGTTAGTAATCCTTTGTCGAACTCTTCTGCAATCAAAACACTGACCCATACTCTAGCAAATTTCACAAGGAGATTTCAAATAATGTTTTCACCATGGCAGTCCTTAGAGCTCCTAAAGTAGTTTAACATCCTGAACAAAGCTTATTAAGGAATCTCACAAAGAATAAGGATAAAACAGAATAAAATTGCAGTACATTGCATTTGATTATTTACTGGGAAACAGCTTTATAGCTTATGCTGTGAAATTGTAAACAATCCTTCGAAAAAAGTGCCAATGGCACGAAACCTGGATGAAACTCAAATTTTAAAGTAAAATCCATCAGAAGGTTGTCCAGAAAAAAAAAAAAAACTGGACACACACAAAAAACCTGCTGTGTGAAAAAGAGCAGTGAATACTTAGGGGAAAAAAAGTGCATTTCAAATATATTTAAACATTTACCTCTCTCATTCAGTCATAATTAGGCTGCAAGACTGAATTATGAACTGGTAAACGACAAACTAGTCACAGAACATGTTTGTAAAGCTTTAACCCCTTACTAGTAACCCCCCTTTTTTGGCATGGAGACCGAAATTACATACCCAAAATAAAAAGGTTTCTGCTTATGATTCTTTCTGACTAGATACATAATCAACCTTTGTTCACAAAGCTGATACTTTAAAGTTTACTGTTCAGGAATCAGAATCACTCAGACTGTTATGATAATAGAGATATATAAGCTCAAACATAAAAACAAAAAATATTAAAAATATTAAAAACATATGTTTTAAATGTATTTAAAAAATTGTTGATGTAGGAAATGAGTTTGAAAACACAGTGTAGCTAAGGCCACAAGTCTTCCAAAACGTTGTAAAAAAATTCATAATCGAATCTGTAAAACTGTGAATTTTATGACATATTTTCTAAGGCCATGTCATGTGTGTTTTTAGAGAAGGCTAATCAGATTGATTTATAGCCCTTGTCATCTCTGTGAGATCTCACATGTAAACTCTCCTGTGTATTTTGTGTGTGTTTGGCTGTGAAAACTGCCCGATTCATTATTCCATTGTTCTCACCAAACGAGTCTTTCACACCTCCGCCAGGTATGACACATTATCCGTTTGTTTTTGTTTTTCAGGCTTTACAAAGACACAAAGCAGCGATCTCACTTCAGTCTCTCTTTGCATTTAGCCCTTATTTATCAAAAGTCTTATATAAAAATACAACAAAACATTTTCCTACGACCTTACGTGAATTATTGAGACAAAAATGCATTATGAAGAAGAAAAGCACCTGCTATTAGTAGCATCGGAGCTAACGTTAGCATCAAGCTACATCAGACAATTTATGAAATTATTAGAGATGTTCCGATACCCTTTTTCTCTTCCCGATACCGATTCCGATACCTGGGCTCAGGGTATCGGCCGATACCGAGTACTGATCCGATACCTGGGTGTATATCTGTATATACAGCTGTATATACTACTAGCCCTGTGTAAATTGCTAGAATTTTTTTATGGTGTGCTTCAGACAGATCCCTCAATAAAACATGAACAAATACATGGTGAACTACTGTATTTATTACAGTATTTTTATTATCTAACATGAATTTGACAGTATTATTTATTTTCTTATGCAAAAAAGAACTTCAAATGCAGCCAAAAATCTAACACCGCAAACTAAAAAAGGTATTTAAGTTTTACAATATAACTGTATAAAAAAACTGCAACAAAAAAGATCTATTAATCAGATAATCTCTTTACAACAAAACAAGTAAAAAACAAGCAACCATCTAGGCATAATTATTATTATTATAGAGACGTATTATTATTACTGTAGGCTACAACAGTAGCTTTATATATTGTCAATTTACTCATGTAAACCAAACATTTATTTTAATGGGCTGCCATGAAGATCTTTGAGTGTCTGTGTTTATGATATGACAGTATTCTCAAATGAAACGGTAAATTCTCATGAAGTGACGGTTTATGCGTTCGTGTCCTCATGACACACAGCAGAGACTACAAAACAGCGAGCTCTCGCGCATCTGTGCCAGTCACCCACAGAGATGTAGATTTTGCGGGAGTAATATTTAAATAGTATTTTGCAGTTTAATATTCACAGACACTAGTATATATTCGGCTACTGTCTGGAGCCCTGCGCTTTGACTTACACGAAAGCGACTGAACGCAGCTGCCGGTACTGAATATACTCGAGAGTCTGTAACTACCGGTACTACAGAGACATACTGCTAACCACTGATCTATAATATAGTAGCGGCTTCACTGTGTTTTGGCAGTTTAGAATGTGATGAGTGATCCAGTCATATATAGATAAGGGCTGCTAACGCGTTTTCATTTCTTCTTCGCTGCTCTAAACAGGGGTTGCTTGTGGCAACACAGCACAACTTCCTGTGTTTTCAATGCATTTTGAGCAGCGAAGAAGAACCGTGCAGCGGTTAGGCAAAGCTTGCGGTCATAACTAGGTCTTTTTTAAGAAAATGGTATCGGATCGGTATATGGGTTCATGTACTCGCCGATGCCGATGCCAGAATTTGTTGTGGTATCGGAGATATTTCCGATACTAGTATCGGAATCGGAACAACTCTAGAAATTATTAGTACACTTTTACTCAAAACTCACTTTAAACGCCGATTGAGTGTTTATAATAACTTCCTTTAGCGATCAGGGGTGGAATTTGGTCGTTTACTGTTGTAAAAATATGTCATTTGTAGCCTTTTTCATCGCTGCACAAGTTTAACATTTCCAATGTACATTTTCGATTTTTTTTTTATAAAAACGCCCAGATCTCAATAAATTCTCATACCAAGCTTTACTATCGTAATCGCGGGTTTATTATTCGGATATTTCGTGTGTACAGAGGTGTTTCAGTGTTGTTTTGGCCAGATAACTACCAGGAAGTGTGCAGGAAGCATGTGACACGTTGTGGCGGTGTCCATATATGACACTCTAAGATTGACACTTGCAAGGCCCAATCAGAGTCTGAGCCACACACAGAACGAGCTGTGACCACTGCGCGCACACACAGATCGCTGGGAGAGGCTGTTTATCATCAGATCGCGTAAATCCGTGGAAAATGAATAGAAATGACGATTCTGTCTGAAGAAATATGAAGTAAACATCAGTAAATATATCCATATATCTCCGCAGATATGCATCTTTGGTCTAAAAATCCTTATTGACCCTGTTCAGTGAGTCTATGTGAACACAAATAAACCGCTGCTGACGTGACTGAAAATGAGTGAGTGGTGAATTTCTATTCAAAATATGGCATAATACGGATTTATTATTTTGCACTTCTGACATAAATCACTAAATATCTGTCACTGCAACAATGTTTTATCAAAATATTGGTCAAATATCGAAGCTAGAGTCTTTAAACTTTCAATTGATGCACAGTTTGTCCAGATGAAGTAAGACAGTGATGTTTAATGTGCTGTGAAAGTGAAACAATAATAAACTGGGGCCGTCGGCGATGTTTGCACGTAAAGGGGTTAAATGTTAACTGTTAAAATGCAATGTTATCAGCTTTTACGACTAAACATTTGCAAACAATATTTTACTGGAGAATCTGCACAAATAAAAGTCTTAGGGGCCATTCACATATCGTTCACATAGCAAAGGCAGACGCCTCAGGGGCGCAACTGCCCGAGCGCTTTGGAAAGAAGGAGAAAGTGGCGTTTTTTGGCGTGCCGCTTTCTCCTTCTTTCCAAAGCGCTCGCGCAGTTGCTCCCCTGAGGCATCTGCCTTTGCTAAGCAACCATGACGTGCTCTCTCCATGAAGACGTGGAAATTTCAGCAAATAATTAGTTGACAACTATTTTAATAATAGATTTTAATCGATTAAATCAATTAGTTGTTTCAGCTTTAATGGTAAGTAAAGACAATTTTCATTTTTGGGTAAACTATCCCTTTAAGCCAGGGGTTGGCAACCTTTTCAAAATGACGTGCCATTTAAAATTTTTCTGGTTAACCACTGGGACAATTCTTTCACCCTTCATTACTAGCAGCAAACTACATTAACGCTAAAATTAGTGGTAGCTCTAATGCTAGTATTTCCTGTCACTAAGTATTTGTTCAGAGATGAAGACTGCCATCTAGCAATCGGGATATACTCAAAACGAAACAACTGCCATGAATCTTTTTATTTTACATCAATATTCAATTTTTGAGAATCGAAACAATATTTTCAAACAAAATATTGCGATACTCACGTGTATCTATATTTTCTTACACCCACCCTAGTATATACCTTTGCCTTTACAGACATTAAAAAAATACCTATAGCAGGGCTGTGCAATTATTTAAAAAACAGTTTAGATTTTTTTAGCCTGCAACAATTATGAAACTCCAATAAATCAAGATACAACGATTATTGCGCCACATTCCGCCCCCTTTCCAGCGGTGAGCTTTTGTACCTCCATAAGAGCCCAATTTCACATTCACAGTAAAATCAGTAAAATCATAACGTGACTTTTGAAAATGGGATGTGCTTGATTTATTGAGGTATATAAGATTTATTCATGTTTTTAAAAGCGTGAAAGATAACTTGCGCTTCCTCATGGGGATTTCTGTGTAATTGATGTGCTCAGACACAGAACACAACACGGACATGTAAAGTCATCTTTTAGCTCAAGGTGCGTGCTAAAATGGAACCGTTGTCGATCATGTAATAAATGAACGTAAAGAGTTGAGAATGAAAATACACAACTGTAAATTGGATCCATGTGGCTTTTAAAGTGACATTGGGCTATATTCCTGCTGCAGAGTGCACTTAATATTTATTAATCAAGCAACATTAGACAAATTCAGAATCATACACTGCTTGTGGTAAGGACTTTTGTAGCTTTAATAAGAAACAAGGAAAGTTTCAATCTTAAAGTTAATACTATGCTGTTTCATTTCACATTTGATTATTAATTTCTGTAGTAGGTTGTATGAGACTTGCATAAAAAAATTATATTGCTTTTGTCCTTTCATTTTTTTAATACTGGCAGTTAAATTATTTTCAATAATTTTGAGGACTTCTTGTTTGTTTGTTTCTAATAGTTAACAGAACTCAGCTGTGGTATTGAGAATTGTGAAACTTCACTGGTCTCTACAATGTAGATGCCAAAGCAACCTTATTTACAGGAAATACATATTTGATATGCATCACTATCTTTAAATAAATCACTCATATAAAGTTTTGGTCATATGGCCCACTCCTAATCGTGATTACAATATTGAACAAAATAATTTTGATTATGATTTTTGCCATAATTGAGCAGCCCTAATCTATAGAGAGTGAAATGTCTACTTTCAAATGAATCAATTCGACTGGAAAACGAATTGAACAAATGAAACAAGCATACATGCACGTCCAGTACTGCGGAGATGAGGAGTCAGTGTCGCCGACTTCATCTCTTAAGCTGAAAACAAAGAAAGCACTAGTTTATCAAAATATGAAAATGTTAATGCAGTCTCCATAATGTTGTCCCCTGACACATTCATAATCATTACTTTTGCCGGTGTGCTGTGGCAAGCTTATGCATGTACTTGTGTCCTTATTAATCCATGTAAGAAATTAAAGGCTCATTATAATTATTTAAATGGTTTATTAATAAATGTGTGACACACAAACACACACACGCACACACACATGTAATGTAGAGGGTTGTACAGTGACTGGAGTAAATGCATGGGTCAGACACGATGGAAAAATCTTGTAATAGCGTGACTACTAAACCTGAACATTTTAAATGGGTGCACATGTAACTTGACTAGGATCTATTTTACTCCAGCTAATTTGGATTCATTTGCTAAAAGTTGAGCTTTCTAGCAGAAAAATTCTTTTGTTTTACAGGCTGTGAACTGAAGGGCTCCATTCTTGCTTGCCTCGTGCCTTTCTGAATACATCACGTAATCAGCAGAAAGAAAAAATATCCTTCCTCTTTTCTTTCATTCAAGAGCCTCCCAGTCCTCTATTCCAACTGCAATTTACTCTTATAATTAGTAATGACATTATAGAATCTTAAAATAGAGAGATAATTGCAGTTTTGAGAGTAGCTTCAAAGAGACAGTGGGTAGTTCATATAAAACAGGAGGAAAAATGTTCGGAGGCTCTCTGGTTTCTAATTTTAAAGGGGTCCTATTATACTTTTTCACCTTTAGTCAGTTTGTAGGGTTGCTGGTTGAATATAAAAAAGATCTGCAAAGTTACAAAGTTCAAAGTTTACCAAACTCCAATTCAAAAGGAGATATTTTATTTAACAGAAATCACTTTTTAAAAACTACAACGAAAAAATCCTTTGGACTACAATGCTTTTTCTTTGGGATTTCTGATATCACAAATATAGACGAATGGGATGAGACCTGGTTGAACTGCGTGAGAGAAGGCAAAAAGTGTTATCACTATGTTGGAGACATAGAAAGAGGTGTTGTAATACTGTAAAATATGTGAAAAATTATGTGTTTTTCTAACAACCTAGTACAACCTATTCATTTTTTTTTTTTAAACGTCTTATTTTTCTTCTCCATTTTAAAACGTGTTCTTGTTGAAAACCATTGCTGGACAAGTGCCACAATATCGATACAGGGACAGCTCTGTGAGACAGAAAGATTTGTAGAATATTTCCACATTATACAGCATTACAAAGATAATGAAATAGGAACAATACAGGCATCCAAAATACCTCTTCTGTCTCTACTTCAAACTCAAGTTATTGGTTGACATGTCAGACCACTCCTGGTCATTCCCAGAATAAAATCTAAGTGCCTGGAGCTAGTGATTTAATCTCCCAACATCCCAGACAGAACGGACCTGCTCCACCAGCTACATCATTACTATGACTACGGATGTTCATCATCAACAAGTAAGCAGAGGTTATTCATGGGCAGAATCATGGGGCAATTTCAGATAAACAAATGAGGAATATAAAATATGGAGTAAATTAATGAACAAAGAAAGATCCATTTAAAAAGAAATGCAAAGCTAAACTATGCCTATGGTTTTCTGGCTTGGTTATTAGAGGTATTCACAGAAAACAAACAAACAAAAGAATGTGTTGACCATAGTATGATACTAGGAAATGCAAACAAAGCCTGATTAATGCATTCAAATAAACTAAAGCAAACAAACTGCACTAACCAACAGCGTACGCATTAGCTGCGCTAATCTGTCTGCGCTCTAATCAGCTCACGGAGAAACGGAAATCTCACCCTTCAACAGCGGATTTGAGTTGACGGGAGTTTAAACAGGCTTTGTGTTCTTACGCAAGATTTGAACTGAAATGGACCTGATTCAATTTCAAATGGAGTCAGCTCAATCAGAAAGAAAGGCACCCACTCACTCCACATCAGGAAATGCATGTTCACCCAAAAATTAGAGCTGTTGACGGTTGGCGTGACAATCGCTTCACCATGGTTGTCTACTGCCACCAGTGGCAGTGCAGGTGACGTCAACCACTCTATTGCAAGCATAATACGAAGGTTTGTATACAAGTGTAATAACAATAATAGTTGCAAATAGAGGTCGACTGATGTATTAGTTTTGCCAATTAATCGGCACCTATAGTTGATTGCTGGAACAATCGTTATTGGCAAAAATCCATGCTGATAGTTTTCTGGGTTGCATCAGTTCCTAGAGCAGTTGAGAAGGCTCGGTTTTCATTATACAGTGTGAGAGCGGCTCTAGTGGTTGAAATCACTGACAGCATGTGCTGTTTGTTTAGACACATGAAGCTGCATGCTGAACAAGGCGAGAAACTTCAGACCCGGATTTAAATGCAGCTGACAGAAAATCCTGCCTGAGCGCCATTCACATAGTTTTCCATTAAATTACATTATATTTGATTCGTTATTTATGTAATGAATTGTATATTGAGCATTTTCATCAAAACGTTTATCTTTCCGTGGCTTTAATAAAGTCTGTATGCTTCATTTATAGAGCTATAATATAGCTTGCTCATTCTGTTTGATCTGTTTTTTTTAAACACTTAACTTCAAACTTATCTACGCCTCATGGTCATTCTTGAAGTAAACTTGTGTCTGTTTGGTGAACAAATGAACGGTTTTAGACCGCTGCTGGAGTTGAACACGACACGTCCTGAGTGTGTTTGATAGCGGTGAGTTCTCCTAGACTCAGGTACTCTTTTATTTTGATTAGATAATCATTAAGTGTTCAAGAATAGAAGCAGTTAAAGTGTGAGAGTATACATTGTGTTGGTATAATTGTAGAGCCCATTGTTTTCCTTGATGCGGAAAACACAGACGGAATCCATTCAAAGGGAATTCACTGTTTAACGCGGAATGATCTTTGCGGTGATTCAAGCGTCTGCTGTCTCACTAAATGAGGACGAAAACACATGAAGAACATCTCCAGAACTGATCTGAGAGTCACTTCATGAGCATTTGACCATATGATTTGAGCAAAAGCATCATATCCAATACACAGAACTGTAAAGATATTTACGGCAACCTGTCAAAATAAAAGTGTGTTTTTGTGATATAATATATTCAAGTATAATATACACAAAGAATATAGGCCGATATAGGCCTGTTTTTTTTTTTACTCCATAATATTAGCATCAGCCCCAGAAAAACCCATATTGGTCGGGCTCTACTCAACATGAACTGTTTTTCTCCATGACCTGCTACAACACTTAACAATGGCTTGAGCAGAGAAACTATTAGTGCCAAGAGAAAATTGGTTTGAACATCTGCCTTTTTCTCAAGTCCATGTCCCTCAGCTCTGCCCATTTGATTATTAGCATGCTTTAGCCCGCCCATTTGCAATCATCACAACCAGCTTATAATTCATCAAGAGGAGAGGGAATGACAGTGATTACTCCATCCTTCTCCCAAAGTATTTCTAAGCATCCTAACATCATTATGACCATCACTGTGATCCATCATAGCAAAATTACCACCACCGCCATCACATTTCTCAGCAGGCTTGCCGTGAGCCACACCAACACTACATCTTCAACAGATAAACTGTGACCTGTTTATACAGTAGATGTTGTTTAATGTGTGCAAAAAAACAAGCTGACCTAGACTTGACATTATTCTTGTTCTGCTGTAAAGGCTTATTTTCCTGTGAATACAATATGGGTTATGAAGTATGACTCAGCTATTTAAATTTTAGCAATATGCAGCTCAGTTGCAAAAACTGCTTTTATATTAAGTGCTTAACTAACTTTACAATTTAAAGCAGCTTGTGTGCCATTTAATGCATTTCAAACCTGTTTGCACCTTTGTATCTCTTTCATCTTACGATCGTGTAATTATTTGTAAATGTTTGAAATGAATGCAAGTCTGTCCATATTGCATCCTGACAGAAAACTTCACAGATCTCACTAAAGGAATGCCAGTGCACAAATAGAAATGAATATTTTAGATCCAAAAGTGGAAGCACTGCTCTTCCCCCATTTACAACAGAACCGTAAACTACCGTATAAAGACTGTTGCAGCTGAAAAAAAGAACACAGAAATTGCACAATGAAAACAATCCACTCTGTTTACAGTGTGAGACCTGGCATAAACTCTTTAATACTTTGGCAAACAAGGCAAAGGGGGCAGAGTGTCAGCCAAGCAATCATTTGGCCAGGGTGTGTGTGCAAGGCCACAGAGACATCCCAGCATCCACTTCACATGCAGCACAGTACTAGCTGGGAGAAGCCCACTGCATGGCAGGAATTTACTAGCCAGGTCCAATACTCCTGCTGACCTTAAACTATGACTGCAAAGCTTCCCATCTATTCCATATTTCATAAAGCAGCACCGCCTGTCACCTGTCACTGGAATACATTTATGATGAACACAAATGTTGGGTAAAAAACAGTCACATTGTTCATTGCTCACATTCAAAGCTCTCTTCTAAGAGTCTGCTCTCCCATTTGTCTCTTGCTCATGTTGTTGTTCATTAAGGCCTCTGGTGTCATTCTGTTCGCGATCTCATTAGTGGAATCCTGCCAGTGACAGAATGGCACAGCTGCTGTGAGATCGCCTGCCCCTCTAACCAGAAACATCATGGACCGAGAACAAGCAGATGTGATGCCCCATGGGTTTACCAAAGCTTTGGAGCAGAGTCTGGCTGTCTCCTGGCACCCACATAAACTGGGCCACTTGGGTCGATTTAGGGCATGTATTACAACAGATGAACAGAAACAATGCCAGAAATGCTGTGCCGTGTTACTGCTTGAGGTCAGACACCCGAAGACAAAAGAGGCACTGCCGTGAAGCTAATTACCTGCGATTCATGGCAGCAGCTACTAAGGTTAGAAGACAAAGCTTCTGAATTATTACTCAGAGGATGAGAATGAGACTACTGCATTAGTGGTGAGATCACAGACTGAGTCTGGCTTGCAACAAAATGGTTCCCTATTAAAGATTATATGGTTTTGCCAAAGCTATCAATCAAGTTTTATTGCTGACAAAATATGGACCACTCCCCACATTATTATCTTTAACTCTTAAACATTGATTGGGCTTGGCACTAGGGCTGCAACAAAGGATTATTTTGATAATCTATTAATCTAACGATTATTAGAACTATTAATCGACTAATCGTCGATTATTTCATTGATTAATCAGTAGAATTTGATTGATTATTCAGGTCTTGCAATTAGTTAAAATATTGTTATACGTAATAAATAAAAGATAGTCTAATCACTTCAGCTTTGGGAAATAATATTATGTAATTACAATTATTATACAATTCATTTATACAAATAAATATATTTGACAAAATGAGATGACATAGAAACCTTATTTAACATTTCATTACTATATTAATCACTTATATTTAATAACTAAAATTAACTGAATGTCACCTCATTCTGCCTAACATCTCCTTTCGTAAGTATATAATATGGATAAGAAACTAAAAAGGTAAGTGTTTAGATGTTTTATTTTTGGATAAACAATTTTATTCACAATATACACTATTTTTGAACAGTGATATTGTTTTTGAAGAAGTATCTTCTGCTCATCAAGCCTGCATGTATTTTATCCAAAAACAGTAACGTTAACAAAGATTTTTTACTATTTAAAACAACTTTTTTATTTGAATATATTTTAAAATGTAATTTATTCCTGTGATTTCAAGGCTGAATTATTAGCATCATGACTAGCATCATGTATTATTTTTATTATTATTGAATACAGATGAATATAATTTTTCAGGTTTATTTGATGAATAGAAAGTTCAGAAGATTAGCATTTATTTGAAATATAAATCTTTTGTAACATTATAAATGTCTCTGTCAATTTAAAGCATCCTTGCTAAATAGAAGTATTCATTTCTACAATACAGATCTCTGAATCTTTATATTCAAAGAATCCTGAAAAAATGTCCTCAACTGTTTTAAATATTGATAATAATAACAAATGTTTCTTGAGCAGCAAATCAGTATATTAGAATGATTTCTGAAGATCATGTGTCACTGAAGACTTTTCAATTCAGAAAATTCAGCTTTGATCACAAAAATAAATTACATTTGAAAATGTATTCAAATAGAATAGTTATTTTAAATCGTAAAAATATTGCACAATATTAATTATTTTGCTGTATTTTGGATCAAATCAATGCAGGCTTGGTGAGCAGAAGAGACTTATAAAAAAAAAAAAAAAAAAAATTCAAAAACTTTTGCCTGGTATAGTAATCTCAATTAAAATACCTTGCTGGGTTATTACAATCATAACAGTCCTGAGCTAGATTAAGCTTTGATCTCTGCAAACCAAACTATCACTTTAATCAAATATTTAATAATAATGTTTAATACCGTAAAACTGCTTGATTTAAGGTATTGCATAAAATACTCAGAATTCGTGCTCTGCATGTAACCCATCCAAAGTGCACACACACCCGGAGCAGTGAACACACACACACTGTGAACACACACCCGGAGCAGTGGGCAGCCATTTATGCTGCGGCGCCCAGAGAGCAGTTTGGGGTTCAATGCATTGCTAAAGGGCACCAAAGTCATGTTTTTGCCGGCCCGGGATTCGAACCCACAACCCCAGGGTTATGAGTCAAACTCTCTAACCACTAGGCCTATAATAACTATTTTGTTATTCAGAGGAAAATGCGCGTCATATTTTCATATCCAAATGCCACTCGGTTTGGCTAGGCTGCGTTTCTCTGAGTCAGTCCTACTTGGCACAATTTTATGTTTGCGTTTTCTGAATGAATAGATACTAAAACTTCTAAACCTAAATCTTAAGGAAGGATATAAAAAACTTTTGTCATTATTTATGCACCAAACAATGCATTTCCAAATAATTTTATTTTACCTATTTTAAATAGATCAACAAAAATACAATATTTATCAATATCGACCAATATGAATCACTTATATCATGATACAGTTTTCAGGCATATCGCCCAGCCCTAACTACAATTCACATCATGTTTTAGGAGCAGTTCATGTATAAATCCAGATCAATCCAAAGCTTCTCCAAGTGTATGCAATTAGTGTAAATCAATTATAAAGATAAATTGTGGCATCCCTGGGTGTAGGGTGTGTTCAGCATTACTCATTCTACAGGCACATAGTTATAAACAGAGCTGACAGTGTTAAAACACTTTAACTGTGATTAGCTTTCAGCATTCTTTCATGTTCACAAGTGCCAGGAATGCTAAAATATGACTAAATTCCAAATAGAGTCTTCCACTAAACCTGGGGTCAAAAAAATAAAAAATAAAAACCCGGAGAGAGGATTGTGTCTCTTTGGACACAGAAGGATGTTAACATCTGACTTTACTTAAGACTGCTAAAAAGCAACAGAAATACATTTGTTGGTCTGTCAATTCCTACTATACCACAGGACTGGACTGAAAACAACCATTAAATATGTGGGAACATATACTCACCTAAAGGATTATTAGGAACACCTGTTCAATTTCTCACTAATGCAATTATCTAAATCAACCAATCACATGGCAGTTGCTTCAATGCATTTTGGGGTGTGGTCCTGGTCAAGACATTCTCCTGAACTCCAAACTGAATGTCAGAATGGAAAAGAAAGGTTATTTAACACATTTTGAGCGTGGCATGGTTGTTGGTGCCAGACAGGCCGGTATTTCACAATCTGCTCAGTTACTGGGATTTTCACGCACAACCATTTCTAGGGTTTACAAAGAATGGTGTGAAAAGGGAAAAACATCCAGTATGCGGCAGTCCTGTGGGTTTCAATGTCTTGTTGATGCTAGAGGTCAGAGGAGAATGGGCCGACTGATTCAAGCTGATAGAAGAGCAACTTTTGACTGAAATAACCATTCGTTACAACCGAGGTTTGCAGCAAAGCATTTGTGAAGCCACAACACGCACATCATCTCCACTACATATAGGAAAAAGAGGCTACAAATTGCAAGAGCTCTACAAAATTGGACAGTTGAAGACTGGAAAAATGTCGCCTGGTCGGATGAGTCTCAATTTCTGTTGAGACATTCAGATGGTAGAGTCAGAATTTGGCGTAAACCGAATGAGAACACGGATCCATCATGCCTTGTTACCACTGTGCAGGCTGGTGCTGGTGGTGTAATTGTGTGAAAGTCTCATTAATGACACTGATTTACGATGCGGATGGATAGGAGCGCTCTCATCCCGGTTGCGTGGACTCTTATTTTGACAGAGCACAGCTCATACGGTGGGATGCTTCAGAGCGCGCACACGCACCGCAATCCAGTCTTGTATCAAGCGTCATCTTCAAAGAGAATGAGCCGTGAAATTCCCTGACTAAATGCAGTTTTGATCTTCATTATGTTCTTATGAGTGTTTAAAGTTGTGTGCGTCCAGAGTAGGGATGTCAAATTTCGATTATTTCCATGATCGATCGTCGTTTAAATTAACGATCAATTAATCGATTAATCGTTAACCATAATACTGCAAAATGCGTCTATTGCAGGCACGCAGTCAGCGGTATGACAGGATGTGCAAAAGCCACACGCACACACAAAACGCTTTCTCACTTGAATTAAAGAGGTTTTAGTCTGAATAAAATGCTAGTAGCAGGATTATAAAATGAATAGATGCGATTATGATCATTTGATAAAATGAAGAGAGCGCGCCATACTTTTGAGGTAATTTTACTTTGTTGACAGTTTCCAATCCCGCACGGAGAACGCTGAACGCGCCTCTTTAAATGGTTTTGTGGTGCTCGTTGTTGTATTTTAAAGCACAATTGCAATGTTTTCAACTGACATTATTGTATAAAATTATCCGAAATGTGGAGCGCGTGTGACTGCGCTGCACATTAAGTGAACTACATCGGCGCTGCTGCACCAAAACACAGTTGCTCACATTAATTTGATCCTGCTGGATTCTGTCCTAGAAAATGTCAGATTTTTAAAAATCCTGCATACAGCGCATTAGATCGTGACAGTGCATGTGTGCACGAGGATGAGCGAGCGGGGCTTTGGCTAGATTTATTTGGAGGTTATTGCTCATGTCTCATTAGGCACAAATCGAAATGTTTCAATATTCGCAATGTATTTGAATGTTAAACTATTATTTATAATGTAAACTAGGCTTGTACTTAACACGCATTCGCATATAGACGGAAAAGACCCTCTTCATATGAGCAAAAACGTCCTTGGCATAACAGCAGAGTGGACCGTATGCCACGGTCTATTTAAACTGACCAGTGTGACCTTTTAATGTTTAGTTGACATTTTATTTTGATAATGAACAGACTGCGATGTAAGTTTGAATCGCTAGAATATACGTGTGCAGCAGGCTCCGGGGCGATCGAAACAGCTGAGACATTAAAAAAAATATATATATTTTCCGCAAAAGTGTTTACTTTCATTTGTGCACACTCACAATAAAAACAGAAGATTTGTGCTCTTGTAAAATAAAGCAAACAAACAGAATGCGTTGTCATCCTTTTTTTTTTTGTGAACTTATGGAGCGCCCACACTTCTGTTTTAAATCCGTTTATCTTAATTAGCCTATTTAAGTCGGATATATTTCGCATAGCCTATTTAAAAAAAAAAAAAAAAAAAAAAAAAAAAAAAAACATGAAAACAAATTGTTATTTTTATGTTGGGCCTATTACTTAGTAGGCTATAAATTTTCCTTAAAGCATCCCATTTTGTCCCAGGGCTTAGAACCTGTGCCATAGTCAGGTCCATGCAGAAACTTGTGAACGATGCTCGGCGTCACCGTTTAGTGACAGCAGTGAATGCTCCAGGAATGTGTCGGTCACAGCGCCTATTAATCGCTGTTTTGAATCCAGCAATTATTTATTTAGAAATGATAAGATCTGATTATGACAAGTGTGATATAAAAGCTTTGTTTATTAGAGGAATAATAGGTTAACTGGAAAATGTTAGCTCGCGACCATGCTTTTGGACCCCATAGTCTTCATTTACGCGGCTTTGTTCTGGTTTGCCGGTTGGTCACGAATTTCCACAAATTCAGTATATTTAGGCATTGTTTCTTTTCCTAAATCTTCATAGTCTAACCCTCTAATTTCCCAGGTTTATTTTATTATCTTTCGCTTTTAACTGTTTTCGCATCTCTTACTGTGGTAAACATGGGAAGGGAAATTAAAGATTTCATGAATTAAGAATTCGTTCGATTTATTAATTTGTTCCCTTATTTCACTTAAATCATGGGTTATTTAGGGAACAAAATTAATAAAACATGGACAATTGCCACATTAATAATTCGTAGGAATGAATTAACAAGTTGTAGGAATGAATAGACTACCTGTCCTGTCACTGTGTCCCGCAGCCCTGCAAAGCGCACGATATAAAACAGTTATCTGATGAAATGATTAGTAACTACATTTCTATTGCATTTAATGTTGAAGAACTTTTATGTTGTTTCTATTTTAATGTACTTTAAAGTTTAAATCACATTAAAAGCTTAATTTGTACATTGTGAATGAATGATGATGCTTTTATATATTGTCACCGTCACTCACAGCCGCTCGCACGTGTTGAGTGCGCATGAGCCGCACGCAGCCCAACATTGAATCGGTTAACCGACCATCGATAGCCTTAATCGATTGCATCTCTTATCGACAATTAATCGATCATCGATTAATCGTTGACATCCCTAGTCCAGAGAGAAAGTGAGTACTACAAATTTCACTGTTACTCGGGCTTAGTTGATTGTTGTTTGCTTGGATAGCGATGTGGAAAGAGTTATGACACAAAATGGATGCTAATGTGAAGTATAGTAGTATCTGAGTTTCATCCAGTACAGTGTAATTGTGTAATTATGTATAATTATTATACATGTAAGCTGTGAATTATGTTTCATGTTCTGCTGTATTCAATGGCAACATTGTGTTGATGTTTGGGGAAGCCAGTAGTTTTAATGTAATTTATGTTGTTGTTAGTGTAATTGTGATAAGAAAGAAGCATTGTTTGTTAGAGCAAATCTTTTATTTGTTTGTTACAGACCACACACTCATATGCTGACACTCCTCAGGACATAAAGCAAAGATGATATCACTTAATATTCATGCTCATCTTCGATCTGTGCACTGAGAGTACTGTTTAATACAGCTTATCAAGATTTGGCTCCCCCTCTTCATATGCTTGTATAAATAAATCTGTTTAACTGGATTCCTTGTCCGACTTCGGTGTTCTTACCGACACACCCGGCCCAGCTTCAACTCATTAGCCACAGCTAGCACCTTACAGTCCTTAGCCCCTCAGCTACAGTAATGGTGTGGGGGATGCTTTCTTGGCACACTTAGGCCCCTTAGTGCCAATTGGGCATTGTTTAAATGCAACGTTAGAAGCCTTGTTAATGAAATTTCAAGTGTTTATCACTCTTATTTCTAATTCAATATGTGTCTTAATTAGGTATGGGGGCAGTCGTGGCCTAATGGATAGTCGGACTTGTAATCTGAAGGTGATAGGTTTGAGTCTCAGGTCTGGCAGGAATTGTAGGTGGGAGGAGTTAATAATAACATATGCTCTCTAACTTCGATACCACGACTGACTAAGACCCTTGAGCAAGGCACCGAACCCCCAACTGCTCCCTGGGCGCCGCAGCATTGGCTGCCCACAGCTCCTAGTGTGCGTTCACAGTGTAGCCCTTTTCACACTGTGATTCCGAAAAAAACACGGGTAACGTTTCCCGGCAAATGTTCCAGGGTCGCTAGATTTTGCACTTTCACACTGCCAGTGATTACCCGTAATATGTGCATGCTTTCACACACAACCTGTAAAGGTCCCGACTCGGCAATGTTCCGGCAATTTCCCGGGTCCAACGTGCAGTGTGAAACCGGCTTGTGTGTGTTCACTACTGTATGTGTGCACTTGGATGGGTTAAATGCAGAGCACAAGTTCTGAGTATATGGGTCACCATATCTGGCCATACGTCACTTCACTTTCACTTTTAAAAGTGCAAATGTTAAAATCTTAAACCAGTTGTACAGAATGGAGCTTATCTCCAATTCCATCACAGCAACCACTACAGAGCAGAGATTATGATTACGTTACTAACTCACCACCTTCATTACAGAGACACTTAAAAATAGACCATACACACACACTTGTGTTCACATGGACAGAAGCTCTTCTCAGAGGCAGATCATCCTCTTTGATCTACAGTAAGAGAGAGTTTTTTTTCTGTGGTATGAGATGTCTACAGGATGCGAAGAGAAAAAGATGCTTATCTGCAGCATAATGCAACAGAGGCTCTTCCCTGGTTTGCTTGTGAGTATCTACTTTCTGTATTTCCAGGATCAGGTAACTGGACCTCAGTAAATCAGCTCTTTCAGAACAACCACATCTACAATTTCAGCCAGGCTGGAATACAGAAAGAGAAAGAGAGAGGACAAGCTAGGACTGCATGTTATATTCAACTCACTCGAGCAGTGAGCAAACAAATCCTTTGAAATAATGAGAAAAAGTTTTTTTTCTTGAGAAATTAGTTCTCTAATTCCTGCAAGCTAGTTAATAACTGTATTGTCATCAAAAAGATATTGGAAGGCAAGATGACCGAAAGGAGGGTCACAGTTATTGACAGAGTTTAATGTTTATGTTTAATGAAACTACAGCTCCCACAATTTTTTATTTTATTTGCTTTCCCATTTTTTATACTCCGTCTCGTAGTGCCTACCTAAGGACTCATTCACACTGCACCGTTGGACCCGGAACACTGCCGGATTGCCTTCTGTGTGGAATGGATGCAAATACGTCCCAGGATTGATTCCGGGATCGTTCCCAGGTTGGAGTCCTAGTAACATTGTCGGGATCAGCCCCGGGATGAGCTCTGTGGGCGTGTCGTAGTGATGACGCATGTTATCCTGCAACTCTTTTACCAGGTGTTTTGGAGTCAGATCAATGTTTGCACCAAAAAAATTATGTGCAAACTGTAACAAGCAGAGATCAGTTAGCTCCTCACTATCCACCCTGAAGCTGAGATCGTTCGCCAGCTTAAGTGAAAAGTTAATGTCCCTAGCGTTTTTGACTTGTTCATTACGTCACATCCTGATGTCACGTTTCATTACTGGACCTTTACGGGTTGCATGTAAATGCCCGCACATATTCCTGGAAATCACTGACAGTGTGAAAGGAGCAAAATCTTGGGAACGACCTGGGAACAATTGCCGGGACGCATTACCCGTGTATTATCTGGAATCTCAGTGTGAAAGGGGCTTAACTGTAGTTACAGATATAGTGCCAAGGGACCCAGTCCTGAGAGGTCCCATTCCTGGAAAGCTCAAGCAATTATGAGTTTCAAGCATGAAAAGAGACATATCCAAGTAATTATGAAATTACATTTTTCTCTGTTACCGATATTGAATTCTGGGAAAAATGTCATCCATGTATAAGCACCCCCCTTGGATATCAGTCAGGAAATACTGAAGAAAATATGATCTATATATCTTATTCATTGCAACTATTAAGATCCAACCACTGCTACGCGCTGTACCACCTAGTCAGCCACTCCCAGATCTTAGTGACACTCACTCATGTCTGAAAACATATGCTGCTTACAGACAGATTCTGATCCACATGGCCTATCGTGCCAGCTGGTTTTAGTTGTTAGCTCCGAGTATGTCTGTAACAATAGGATTATAAAGTCCTAAAAACCACTGAACATGCTGCTAATTAGACAAAAGCATTCTGCCGGCAGGCTTGAGTGCCAAGACAATGAAATCAAGCGATTGTCTAAAAAACAGCCCATCAATACAATTGTGATTATGAAAGAAAATGATTGCTGCAAGCTTCCATTTCTAGCTGGATTGCTGACTGACAACTCCTTTCTTTTCCTGGAAGGTGATCAGATAGGTGCTGACAGATAAACAACAAGCCCGCGAGGAACCTCAGTTTCCACTAGTCTACTTCTCCAGGAATCCAGTGGAGGCCATGAGCCCTGTCATCCCATGGGGGATGCCACCAGAAATAGAAGCAGGCGTGGATTGATGGAGGACTGTGGGGAGCAAAGGAAAATAAAGGAAACAGAGAAAACATACAACAGCTGTCACCCAGGGAAGTTGTGAGCATAGAAAATGGGAGGAGGGAGAGCAAACCAATCAATAAAACAACAGGGAAAACACATGTGTTCTGGCCAGTGATGTGCTTGGGATATACATATGCAGATATCCCTTCCTGCAATCTACATAAAAAACAACAACAGCATTGTCTAATAAACAAAACGGAATCCAACTATTATCAGCAAAAAGACCCAAGGACAAACCTACTGGCCTACTTGTGGTTTTCTCTTTCCATTTAAGACAGTGTGCTGCAAGAATTACGTGTTGTTTTTGGGAGGGATGCATCATGATTTTCATGGCCGATTCCAATTTTTTACAACTTAAAATGGCCGATTCCTATACCAATTTTTTTTCTTTAAGCAACTAACAAGAAAGAAGGAAAGTGTGCCTTAAAAAAAAAGAGTTTTATTTGGCATTTCATAGGCCAAAATAGATTTTAGCTATTGAAAACAATAACCGTAACCATCTGAAATTAACAGCAGTAACTGCGCAGTAAGTAGCCTACATTCAATACAAACATAGATGGTACAGACATCAGCATTTAGCTTTTCATAGAACTGACCTTAAATGAAAAGATTAACTGTAACCGTATGAAATTAAAGGCAATAACTGCATAGTTCCATAGTCCAAGCAACACAATCAACACACATTCAATAAGATGTTTCTTAGTCAGCATTCAGTATTTGTTTTAGTTTTTACATTTGGTTTAAAAAAAAAAAGGTCTTTACCAGTGAGACTAAATAAAACTATGCTATATAAATACATTATTCCAAAATGTTAAAAACAATTCATGTTGGTGCAAATTAAACAAAGATGGAAAGTGTTTCATTGATCCAATTAAAAAATAATAATAATTAGGGTAATGATTCACATCTATATTTTTTTACTTGAGCCAATGAAAAATAAATAATTATTGTCTCAAGTTAAAAAAATACAGATGTGAATCATTAGCACCAAATTTTTTCAGTGTGCTACAGCAGGTGATTTTTAAATCAAATAAAGGCTATGTAATTTTAAGGTAAAATAAAAATAATCATCCTATACAGAACTGACGTTTACTTCTGGCTTTTCAAACGTGTATGCAAGGTATACTTAAAAAAAAAAAAAAAAAAAGCATTTCAATTTTGTCACAGTTTAGTCCGTTCCGTTTCTCAACCAACACGCGAGAAGCTGACCTGAACATCCTTTCACTGTCTACACGTGTGCAGGGCGTGGACAGGTCATAGACCTTAAAAGAAAAGGACACAGCGACACCATTGGATTCAACGGAGACAAATGAAGTCAATTAGAAGCACGCACTTCCTGGGGGTCGAGCATACTGTGCAGACTCAAACTGAGCTGATGACGTAGATGTCACATGAGCAACCAATCTGACAATTGTAAGTCTTCTAATTGCTGTGCCAAGAGACATCTAAATCACCCACCCAATCTTGCAGACAAAGTTATTCGCTGTCAGAGTGACGCCTAAATGAATGGGAGTCAATGGAATGCTAACAGCAGGTGGGGGTCCGCTAGCCAATAGTGGCGCCCAGGGCTGCTTCAATAAAATATGAAACCCTGCCCCCCTGGGACAGGTACAGTATGCTCGCACAGCTTCAGTGTGCGCAGGAAAGGGACTCTTATTTTGTGCAGTCAGCAGTTTGCTTCGCACAGATTTCAAAATACTTCCTCCCAAATGACATGATAGCGAATGATTACAATGTAGTCTGCGCACGCAGGCGCACTTCCGGGAAAATCGGGCGAAAAAAGACCAAAAACCGATTCATGGACGGTCAACCGGTGCATCCCTAGTTTTGATCTTTATCTCATCAGACTCCATAATCTAACAGTCAGTGTTTGTAATCACACTCTTGCTAACTTTTTTGACTAGTCTACAGTGAAACTAGTCCAATGTCTACAAAATTGGCATCGGATGATGTCTACAGTGAAAAATCGTGATGGATGATGACATCGGGGTGGGGCAGTGTTTGGGGTGTGCCCTTTAAAATGGTTCTATGAAACAACTAGAAGTTTAACCGCTTGCTACCTGTAGCCTATTGCATAACAGTACATGAAAGTTCACTAACCACATACACAGAGTAAAGAAAATTTCTGATAGGACGATGGCGAATGATTTGCAGATCCTGAGCACCAATGACAAACATCTAATCTTGTCAAATGTGTCGTAAGTACTGCCACTCCCTGTGATCGTGAACCTCGAAAATGAAAGTAAAATGAGAGCACGCAATCGAAAGCGGTTTCAATAGTGGCTCCCCGATGCTTGCAATTTATATACAGTCACCTATACTTACCCAATGATTTAATTGCGAGAAAAAAATAATGCAATTTTGTTATACATCCAATCTCATAGGCTATTTATTCCCTTTAGGATGTCCGTATTACACTTAATTTCCTTTCCGAACACGGAACTGGGATGGGGCGGATTGACAGAATTGTCATTACTGACCCTCATACAGAAGTAAAACTTTAATTAATCTATGGAACACAAGTTAAGATGTTTTTGCTGAAATCTGGGAGAACTCGGACCCTCCATAAACAGCAACACAGCTGCAATGTTCCCAGGTCTTGAAATGTAAAAGCACTTTACATAGAAGGGGGGAATCTCCTCAACCACCACTAGTGTGCAGCATCCACCTGGATGATGCGACGGCAGCCATAGTGCGCCAGAACACCCTCCACACATCAGCTTATTGGTAGAGAGGAAACAGAGTGATGAAGCCATACAGCAGATATGGGGATGGATATCTTTGTTAAAAAAAAAATACAATACAATTCTTAGTTCATGTTAGCTCACTAAATAACAGCTGCAACTTTAACAACGTGTTATTAAATATCGGATTACCTAAGATTAATGATGTTCAGAAGAATTTTCCATTGGCAGTTTATGTTAACTAATGAATTAATTAATCTTAACTAATGAAGTCTTAATCTAAAGTGATTCTTTAACAAAGAATAAAAAAATATTTCAAACAATATCTAGGGCATGTTGTAGTCCAGATTAAAATGGAAAAAAAAAGTTTGAAAATAAATAACCTATTAAGTCTAAATACTTTATTTACTTTAGTATTCGGCTCTGTGATGGACATCATAGCAAATACACAAATCTGAATGAATATTTAAAATTCTTTAAACATGCTTCAGAAAGTAGCAGCTGCTTTATTTATGGGGTTTCCAGGGTAAAGACTGCATTTTCTGCAGTTTAGCGCCATCTGCTGTCAGAGAGTGAATGTGCTTTCATTCAGCGCATCTCTCACATGTTCCCCATGTGCTTCTCAATCGCGCTTGTTTACATCAGTGCGCACACTCCACATACAGTAGTGTTCATAGACGTTGGAACAGGGGGGGCTGGGGGGGCGGCCGCCCCCCTCCCTGTTTCCCCACCCCATATATATATACAGACTCTAAATTAAAATGTGTTTGATTTAAGCCTACATTTCAAAATGTCAGAAAATTTATTGTTTTTAAGCCTTTCGCACTGACGATCACACAGGTGTAATCAGTCTAGGCTGGTCCCTGGCGCATACGATCAAGTGCATCACATGATCAACTGCTAAATTCAAATGTTGAATTTAGCCAGAGACAGGCGCGCTCAGAGCTGTCATATATCACAACTTTTCAGTGTTTTCAACCACATACTGTTTATTTTAGGTTTCAAACATATAAATTTACATAAGTACAAAAAAAAACAATACATTTAGAGTTTGTAAAATACACACTGATGTCTATGGAAGAGGTAATAATAATCCTTTCCATTATAATTCGACACGTTTTATTCATATCAGATACACATTGTGTAAGTAACTTCAATGTTTACTCTATTCTATTCCCAGTTCACCAGCCACTTACTTTTAGGTATTTCAGGAGAAGTGGATGAATTCACGTGTTGTAAACATAGAGGTTGTAAATCCAACAGATCCGATTCTCTGAACTGCGTCTGCAGCACAAACTAACACGGCGGCACCCATCGCGCATACAGATCAACTAACGCGATCGTTATAAAGGTGTTTAAACAACAATATACTTCCACTTGCATGTATTTGACAATCGGAATATCAGATATTTCATGCCATAGCGAACACATTTGTGAATATTCTGAATAAAAAAAGGAAAAATGACATAAAAGCAGAACATCATTCATTCAGCGCTGTTGCTGCTGCGGTGTGTCACGTGACAAGCAATGACGCGTCACCATGGAAACGCCGCCCCCCCTCTCACAATATAGTTCCCTGGTAGTGTTGTGCATTTTGACCAGTTGATGGGAATAGTTTTCTTAAAATGCATTAGAAATTCTGAATAATTTGTAATATATCATTATTCACGGTATTTAGAAGTGACCACGATAACATTATCGTGCATATTCATTACCGTAATATAATCGCATTACCGAATACCAGCACATGTCTAAACACAAAGAGTCAGGACTTCGGTTTAACGTCTCATCTGAAAGACGAAAATAGTCCATTTGGCATCAGGGCTTCAACCATAATTTTACAAAGCAACGAGAATACTTTGTGCGCAAAAAAAATAAAATAAAATAATAATAATAATAATAATGAATGTATTCAACCATTCTTCTCCTCATCCTGAAGGTCTTGCGGGTTTTGAACAACATGAGGTGGTGGTGATATTTCAGTGCTCTGTTGAGCAAGACCTCTTCATGTTTTAGGTGCCTTACAAGGAATGGAAAAAACATTTTGGCTAAGCTACATGTCTGAAGTCTGGATACAATTTCATAATCTATGCATCTGAGTGTTCCATTAGTGCATAAAACATAAGCTCCCGCAGCCATGACAGAGAAACACCTCCACTGCAGGAGTGAAAAAGCAGATCAAACCAGTCCTGCTGAGAACCGTCCTCATGGGGACAGATATAACAGGCTCTAAAACACATCCAGGTGTGCTGGTAAGCTGTATCGACATGTTTGCCAAATGCTTCTCATGGCACCTGAAATAACAGCTCACACTGCTTCGGTAAATGAAGGGTCCACAGTGATGGAATGCCTCTTTTTGACAAACTCAGTCATCTAATTTCATGAGACAGTGACTGTGACAATGGTGGCAGACTGATTAGCATAGCTTACATCGAGGAAAAGAAAAATAAAGAGAGAGAGCATGTTGGTCCTAATGCTAGATATTTAAAATCTTAATTTCAAGAGAAATATGCACAGATCAAGCACTGTTTACAAATAAAGACAGTAGTAGTTATTTATTTCTATTGCCATATGCAACATAAGATTATATCTTCATGACAAAACTGAGCTAGAATAATACAAGGTGTTAAACAAAATAAAAACAGAGCAAACACACTAAAAAAATTTATTATCCAAGATATTGATGGATTTATTTCTTTAAAATATGCAGCTTTCTGCTTCACATGACATTAAGATTTACATTTTGAATGTCCTGAGAGTGAGCAGGTGAACTATTCCTCAAACGGTTAGTTCACACAATAATAAAAAATCTTGTCCTGAATTACTCATCCTTGTGTCGTTTCTAGGTCTGTGCAAAAAATCGAATGTGATTTTCATGCACCTCTCATCAGTAAAGATGCTCCTGTAATTAGAAGTATATCTCCAGCATGTGCGTTCAGATCAGGGTTGCCAGGTTTTCACAACAAATCCTGCCCAGTTGCTTCTCAAAACTAGTCCAAAACTAGCTTAATCGCGCTTCCAGGAGGTTCTCCGATAAAAATTGCTTCCCGGGTTAAAATATACATTTTTTAGCAGGGTTGCCTTGGTAAAATTCGCATTTTAGTGTTTTTTTGTATCGGGGTCGCTTCGACCTGCGGACATGAAAAACAACCACAGACTTGGCAACACTGGTTGGCATTTACTACACCGAGCCGTAATTCACTGACAATCTACACAAAATCGATGTTAAAATTGCAGGCGATTTTGAAAGCGATTTTGTGTTAGTTGTTGGTGGACTACAGCTCTGTGTAGTAACCGCTGCTCCACCTGAACCAGTGTTGCCAAGTCTGCGATTGTTTTTCATGTCCGCGGTTTGAAGCAACCCCAATACCAATAACGTGATATTTAGCCCCTAAAATGCAAATTTTACCAAGGCAAAAAATGTATATTTTAACATTCCAGCAATACTCTACTTCACATCATGGCCACATCACCAGCTCAGGTGTGCATTATTGTTCTAATAATTCAATGGCCCGTCATCAATTATTCCTTACATATTGCACATGTTCCCAGCACATTTCATGTTAATTATTATTAAAATATTATCAGTTTTACATTTTACTGGCTTAATTTATCCTGCGGTCACTGTCAGTAAGATGTCATGTGGATCAAAGTTCATATTTTTAACAAATTTTAAATTTGTTGATCCTCATCACGGTTGAGAATAGTGTGCTGAGGTACCTGTGCATCTCACAATGTGCGATTTTGGCTCAGTAGACTGACTTTCATTCATTAGATGAACTAAAGTTTTTCAGTTGTTGGTTGATAGCGGAGTTAACAAGTCGAGTGCGATTATTTTTTGTTAACATAAAAGCTCTAAAAACAGAAACATTTGAAGTCATGCAGTATTACATTTGTGAGACGCTTTTATCCTAAGTGCATTCACGCTATACATTTCTTCACCAGTATTTGTGTTCCCTGGGAATCAAACCCATAACCTTCTGCACTGCTAACACAAAGCTCTACCACGGAGCAACAGGAACATAGCAACATAGTATTATTGATTAAATATATCATACATACAAACCCTCAGTGGGCTTAAAAAAAGAAAAAAACTGTAGCTGGACCAACACCACCCGAGGAATGTCATTTTGTCCCAGTTGTTGGTGTGCACTAGAGCATCTGGACCCTCACTTATCAGATGGCTCTGCTGGTGCGGTGTTGTTTCATTGAAGTATTTTGGGAAACTGGGTTAGAAACCCTTTTATAAAACACGTGCAGAGATGCCAAAGCCGGCAACACATAATCATTTATTTAAAACTGATCCCAGCTTTATCTTCTAGGGACACGTTTCAGATAGAATAGAGGTTTATGTTCGGCAGCATACAGTGTGTCCGTGTCTGAAGAGACTGAAGTCTAACCGAGGCTTGATCCTGGATCATGAAAGTGTTAAACTCAGCTCCTCGGAGTGCTGAACAGCTGTTAACACGTTCAAACAAAACAAAACACCAAAACCATACATCACATGTACCCAGTTTATCGAATTAGTTAGTATGTTTTTTTTTTTCAACCGTTAACGTTACATGACGGTTATCAGACTCACTTTGCTCATCCACGCATCAAGCAGTAACGGGGAAAGAGGCGACAATGACATCGTTACATTCCTCCACGTCTGTTCTCGACGAAAGAGCTCTATTTTTAAGTATTTTGGACTGAGCGTCCCGTTATGTCTCATTCGGTCGTTTTCTCGCGCTAGCCTGCTGTTAGCTCGCGTTCAGCACGGAGCGCTCGCGCAAGAACTGATGAACTCGACAACTTCAGGAAATACATTAAAACACCAGGACTTAACGAAAAGATATCACCACTCACCGTTCAAGGAGATCAAAATGTGCTGGTCTGGATGGGCTCTGGTCGAAGACTTGTTTGTGCGGCGTGCTGTGGTCACTGGAGAGAGCGCGAGACAGTGGCGCTGACGGAGGAGGAGCTCACGCGCGCGCAGCCTCTGGACAGGTGACGTTACGACTTACAAGAAACATATAATTTCACATTTTAGTAATATGCTACAGTGTCTAGATGTAATTAACCACGTATTTAAGTGTGTTTAACCCTCTGGTGCTCCTCATTTGTGAATAACACTTGTGATCTGCATGGTCAAAGGTGACACCCCCCCCCCCCCCCCAATAAAATAAACTGAAACGTTTTTTGTTCTATTATATATATATATATATATATATATATATATATATATATATATATATATATATATATATATATATATATATTGTATTTTGAGATAATTTAATGGTACTAATTAATATTTATGCATTAATTATGATCAATTTGCCACAAGAAAATATCATTTTATAGTATCGAATATTACTTTTGAATTAATTTAGTATTTCATGTTAAAATAGAGCCAATACCTTTAAAATCCATTTTTAAGCAAGATCCTGCCATCTGGTGGGAGTAAAATAAGAAAAAAAACACCTGCAAATCCATGGTTTAGCTGCCCATAGATTCATATAATGCTCTATATAAAATACCTAAATATTCTCTAATTGATTTTACTTCTTTTTATTAAGTTGTATGTAGAGATGTTTTATTAAGTTAGATATATATTTAGACATTCTCAGAGACAAGGTTTAGATTGTTATTTTTTGGTTTGAAATGTTGATTTGAAGCATCAGTTTCTGAACTATTATTGCTACAGTCAACAAACAACCTGAACACAGGGAAACATTTTTTTACACAAAACATTACAATTCTATAAAAATTTTACAAAAATGAACAGGAATGCACGGAGCCCTGCACATGACATGCAGGAAAAAATAGTAGGCTAAATCATGCACACGATTTACTAACTCATTGTACTAAAACGTGCACACGATTACTATTGCGTACCCTCGATTTACTATTGCATTCACTCTAATTATAAATTGTGTGCACAATGTACTAATTCGTTCCCTCAATGTACTAAAACGTGCAAACGATTATTTGCGTTCCCTCGATTTACTATTGCATTCACTCGAATTATAAATCGATTTGCTAAATCGTATGCACGATTTGCCAGATCGAGGGAACGCAATAGCAAATCGAGGGAACGCAATAGTAATCGTGTGCACATTTTAGTACATTGAGGGAACGAATTAGTAAATCATGTGCACAATTTTATTTTTATTGCACGTCATGTGCGGGGCTCAGTAGGAATGTTATTTTTGAGTGTGATTTGATTTCAGTTTTCTGACTTGTTTTGTATGGTTATAGCCATAACAGTTAATTTGAGTGTGCATAATTGTGTATGTGTGTGTGTGTGTGTGTGTGTGTGTGAGTGGATGTGTTTGTTTTGCACTCTTGATGTTTTAAAGTGTAACCCCTTCCTTGCTGTCCACTTTTTTTACTGCATTGTAGTTGAATTATTGCTTTTATTTGACATATTTGCTGTGTTACAGTCACACCAGTTCACAGGTGTACTGCATGTGTGCGCTTGTGTGTAAGTGGTTTTGCACTCTTGATGTTTTAGAGTTTCACTCCATTATTGCTGTGTACTTCTTTCTGCATTGTGGCAGATTTGTAGATTTTTGTCGATTTCCCATTCATTTCCTGTGGTTGGTCATTTTTGTATGGAGGCCGTTTCCACCACAGTTGAGAAAAATATGATTCTGTTAGTCATAATTATGAGAAACTTTAGTAGTATAGACCTCTTCATGGCTAGTGTTTGCGTATTTCATTTCTATCTAACCTGTTGTACAGATCTGTGTACTAGCATTAAATGCTACTGTTTTGACAACATTGATGACATATTTTGATATAATATTATGTGGAAAAAAAAATCTAACAAAAGTTTGAATGCAACAGGACTACTTGGTCAAGTGGAAGGTGTTGTCAGAAGATAATTTGAGAGGGTAGGTCCCGTGTGAGACCTTCTAGTTTGAAAAAAAAAAAGTCTAGAGTTTGTGATTGTCCCTGTGTGCAGTTAAAGAAAAATGCATTTTAATAAATGCATAGGCAGGGTAACATGGAAATATTTCCCATGGCCACATCCCGATCATACAGTAAGTCATCTCATTTCAAAAGCACAAAGCATCGTTGTACATTAAAACGGCAATCTCTTGATCTTCAGCATCCCAATTCTTGCAGGACATACTCTTAACGTGAAGAATGCTTAACGTGACTTGAAGTACAAAGACAGATTGAACCAAATTCAGAACAGAAATTAATGAACATCCACATTGTATATACAGGCATTTCAGGTGGACCCAAAATATGAATGCAACACAAAACAGCAACGCTTATGCATTTTCTGAAACACGTTTTTCTATAGGAAAAGGCTTAATGTGCAACTTTGGGTGTTCAAATACTGGGCTTTTGTTCTTGCCTATATGCATGATCAATAATATTGTATCCTAAATTTGTCATTGTACAATAAGCCACATTAAGCTTTTTTTTTTTACATTTACATGTCCTGCAGGAAGAGGTGTTCAGATACATTTTCTCATTATTACGAGAATCTAAGTCAATATTCAGATACATTTTCTCATTATTATGAGAATCTAAGTCAATATACCGATACATTTTCTCATTATTACGAGAATCTAAGTCAATATTCAGATACATTTTCTCATTATTACGAGAATCTAAGTCAATATACCGATACATTTTCTCATTATTACGAGAATCTAAGTCAATATTCCGATACATTTTCTCATTATTACGAGAATCTAAGTCAATATTCCGATACATTTTCTCATTATTACGAGAATCTGTCAATATTCAGATACATTTTCTCATTATTACGAGAATCTAAGTCAATATTCAGATACATTTTCTCATTATTACGAGAATCTAAGTCAATATACCGATACATTTTCTCATTATTACGAGAATCTAAGTCAATATTCCGATACATTTTCTCATTATTACGAGAATCTAAGTCAATATACCGATACATTTTCTCATTATTACGAGAATCTAAGTCAATATTACGAAAACTTTTCTCATTATTATGAGAATCTAAGTCAACATTCAGATACATTTTCTCATTATTATAAGAATCTAAGTCAATATTACGATACATTTTCTCATTATTATAAGAATCTAAGTCAATATTACGATACATTTTCTCATTATTACGAGAATCTAAGTCAATATTACGAGAAAGTTTTTTAATATAACAAGATACTAAGTCATAATTATGAGAAAGTTTCTCTTTATTATGACTTAAATCATATTTTCCTCAACTGTGGCGGAAACGGGCTTCCATATTTTTGACCGAAAACCACAAGGGTGACAATTTTTTTAGACTCCTTAACTTGCTCAAATCATGCCCCCCTTTTGTATGTGTGCCATAAGTGTCACCAAGTTTCATATTCCGATGAAGCTGTGATTACAAAAAATTCAAAACAGAAAAATCTGTCCAAGTGACCGAAGATCAACAGAGGGTTAAGGAAAGAACAAAAACATTAGATTTTTTATGATTATTAATCATGGTTTTGTTGTAGTAAAAGCATGATCACCATTTTTCTTTTAGTTTTTTGGCATATTGATTACTATTTGTATAACCAGTTTTACTACAAAAAAAGTTTAGCAAAACCATGGTTAATTTGTGGTTACCATAGTTTAACTAGAGTAACCATGTGGTTTTTTTGTAGTTAAACCATGGTTAATTTTCATAAGGGATTGTTGTAGATTTATACAATTTAAAATCAATCACTTAAACATTATTTAAATGTTAACTAGAATTCTGTTAGTCCACAACTTTGCAATAAAGCATTACAAAAAAAATCTAGGAATAAGCAGAGTAAAAAACAAACAACTTGGGAGTTTAAATGTTTGCATTTATTTTCTTGCAGTTGGATTACGTGTATATTTTTCAAAACCTATTATAGATTCCTAGGGACCCCACCGTTAAAAGATGCCAGTGATGGAAAAATGTAATGTACAAATAAAAGGACTGCAATACATCATAACTAGATATCCAATGCCTGGAAAGCAACAGGGCAGATGTAAAAATATAATACACAATACTGAAAAACAATCAATGGACTGTCAGTTGCTCACTAGCTGTACAGAGAATGTTAACAACAAAACACAAGCCCTCTAAATACCTGCTGGCAGGATTTTAACAAATGTAGTTTGCGTATTTGAGGGTGAATGACACTAAGATTGGCCTGAAATAATAGATCAGGCTCAGTCAGATTTTAAACAGTAATAGTCTAGAGAGAGAGAGAGAAGTACACTACAGGGTGAGAACACTAAAAAGACCCCAGCTTTTCTTTTGTTCTGACCATACAAAACTCAGACTCACACTGTATAAAATAAAAACCAACAGAGAGATGTAAAAGGGTGGCAGAATCAATAACTTAAATTCACATTTACAATAACTTAAATGCATCTAATGTCTTAATCAAAACCAGTCTTGTACACTTAAACAACAGAAAGAAACTAACAAAACAGTATCAGAAACAGTGAAACCTCGGAGAAAAAGAACTATACAAAGATTCAGTATGCAAGAGAACAACATTCTGTGCTTGTTTTTTGTACCAGTGGAAACAAAGTTCACTGCTTTGAAATGAAAGCAACATCAACTGTCAAAAAATTAGAGGGTTATAGGCAGAAAGCCCACAACTACAGTATTCACAACAGATCAAAGTTTACAGGAAGTCTTTACTGTAAATGCAACAGTTTAAGCAATTGTTTGGGTTATTTACAAGTTTACATGATTTCTTAGTACAAATATAAAAGTAAAATGCACATTTTTCAGATTAAAATATATTTTTTCATATTGTTGTACTCCTATTTAACATTTTTTCTTTTAACTACAGTGAAATACCACTAGGGTCCTTAAGCTCTTCACCCAGTGCAAAGAAGTGCCAAAGAGCAAAGAGTCCAAAATGATCACTTAAACACGTATGAATTAACATAAAACAATTATTTAGCATATGAAGAATACAGAGAAAATGACATGAAAAAACAACAACAACAACAAACCTCCTAAGGCTATGATATTTATGATAAGTGCTACAATGAAGCATTATATTCCACAAAAAAGAAAACAAACAAAAAAAAAACACGTTTTTTTGCATCAGGTATCATTAGCCTCAATCATGAGTGTTGTCTAGCCGGTGACTACTGTTATACTGCTGACCAGACCCATCACTCCAACATGTATGTGCCACAGAAACGGTCACACTGACGTTAGCTTGAATCATTTAAGGGTTTCCGCTCAAAACACAGGCACATGTAAGTATTTCAGCAGTTTTAAGGAACTCAGTTGAGTGTGAACTGTTTGTATGTTCTCTGTCGCCCTCAAGAGGACGAGGAGCAGAGTGCGATCTGTTGGACAGTTCCCAGGTCAGTCAGGAGCTGTCTGATGCGATGTTTCAGTTGAGGGAGGCGCGCAAGAGGATCTGGAGGCTCCAGCTCACCTGTGTAGTCTAACCAACTCTCCATCACTGCAGAATGATATTCACATGTTATTACAAATAAATCAATCGGAAATTGTTATGTTTGCGGTTTATTGATTTTTAAACCAGGAAATCTGTTTGTAAGTCTCACCGTCTAGTTCTCGCTCGATAAGGTCCATCCTGTGCGTCACCTCGTCCTGCACTGCTTCAATGTGCTCCAGCAGGTTCAGCTGCCACTGCTGGTGCAGCACAAGATCAGGGTCAGGCTTTGGGTCAGGGGTCACCGGGTCAGGCTCCTCTTCCTTGATTTCTACCACACAACTCTTTTCCTGCTCTGCGGAAACCAGTCGCTTCATACGACACTCCAGCTCCTGACAACAGAAACCAATGAGATGCATGTTTGGTGTGCACTGATGTTCCCATGTCACTGATAATGAAGAATGATTGACTCAATGTAGCATGATAGTAATTAAATGTGTTATCAAGGAGACGTTTGTTTGCAGTCCAAAACAAATTAGTTCAGTTTTTTAATTGCGCAGCAAAACATTGCATAAAATATGGTGATCTTCTAAGCAGAAATGTGTGCATGCTGGAATTATTTGCTGACGATAAGGGCCTGTTTACACCTGGTAATTTTCTGTGCTTTCTAGGGGTGCACGATAAATATCGGCTGATCATTAATGCACATCTCATCAGTAAAGCTGGTTTTCTAATCGACAGTAGACCTATGTGAAATCACGCACCTGATGGAATTTACAGCTGATTAGAGAACCGGCTTTGATAAAATGCACATTAATTATCGGCTGATATTTATCGTGCACCCCTAGCACTTTCTCTGATTGAATAGCTAGCTATCTGATGAGGTATGTGAAAATACCAGGTGTAAATATCCTCCTAAACACTGTCGAGATGGATTAAAATCCGATCAAACCACTTCAGGAGGACACATTCCAGATGAAAACAAATAATACATGTGTGAGAGCGTTTTATAGACTAGAAAGACATGCTTTAGTCAGATATGATGCTAATTCAACGAGCATCCCCACGGATGGGTATCAGAGTATCTCTTCAGCAAGCATCACACAAACTGATGCAAATGAAACAAAGTAAGCCGCAGACACCGCACACAATTATCTTCATTACAAGTATTAAGCCTAACGTTTTTAAGTGCTTATGCCACTCTTGCTCTGGTTGCAGTTTTTGATCTTGAAATTAGCTGATGGTAAATAAAATGCAGCATGTATCCAATGCTTTCGTTGACGTGAACATGGTTAAATTTGCCAACTGAAGATCGGCTTTATATCAGTTTTGTGAAGATGCATTTGTGGCCAAGTGTAAATTGAACTGTTTTAACAAATCAGATAGCTATCCAACCACAAAATACACATGTAGTGACCAGATGTAAACAGGCCCTATGACAGATTTTGAACTGGTTTGAAAACATACTTTGAGCTGATTTGATAACGGACAACAAATTGGTTTAAAAATATTTGTAACCATTCTGAAAAAGACCTTGAAGTGCCTTGACTACATATCAAACTGATTTGAAAACAGATCTCTAGCTGGTTTAAAAACGATTCAAACCATTTTTTAAAAATACTTTGAACTGGTTAAACGAAACAAATTGATTTGAAAATAGAATCGGTGATTAATTGGTTCTAAAACAGTCCTCAAACTGCTTTCAAAATAGATCATCAACTGTTATGAAAACGGATTTCAAACATAGTAAAAATCAAACTCTCAAACTGACTTGAAAACCTTTTAATTCTGACAATGCTGCAACATGAATTCTCAGATTGGTTGTGTACAGTGTGCACTAACAAAACATAACTGTGAGTCTTTAAATGTACTCTAGCCAACAAGCTTCTTTCTTGTAGTGAGCATTTGGCAGGAAAGTTAACAAGTTGCTTGTAACTTACCTTACTAAAGGAGCGGTCGGCCAGCTGAAGCTTGTGCTGGTCGTGGTCCAGCTGCGTGCCGTACCTCTGCTCGGCCATCTCTAGAAGGTCCTCTGTGCTCCTCAGACTGTCCTCCAGCTCAGAACCGCACCGTGTCTCCACCACAAGTCTTCTCTCCACCGCAGGGTAGTATGTACGGGGCTTCTGGTAGCAGTGCTCGCTGCTAATGTACGAGTCCTGGAAAGAGCAATGCCTCTCCACAGGTGATGGGACTTCGCTCTTCAATGTCTCAAACTCATTCGCTCCCATTTCAGGGGGTGAGGAGGGGAAGGGTGTAGCTATGCCCGAGTCACCTGCCGTCTTCCTCCGCAGGCTGTCTGCAGGTGTCCAGGGCTGCCGCCAGAACTTCAGGTCTGGATGGGCTTGTGTCCTAAAAAGAAGGCAGCTTTGCTTCATATCTCAATGTATCACTTTATTCATCAAACAGCTGGTCGCATCGAGAGCATACAAGAAGGGGAATTACTTACTGTAAGATGCTCATTTTGAGCTGAAGGCCGTTCAGGACCTCAAACACACGGTGGACGTCCCCCAGGAGCTGATGGGCAGTTACCACTTTCTTACTGTTCTGGTGGGAGTAGTTCTCCTCCAGGAAAGACAAGCCATACATGTGACCGCTGCTCAGCCAGTCTTTATCATACCAGTACCTTTGACTCTGCCTCTGGGCTGCATACAGATACACGCAAATTTAAAGATTAACACAAAGCATGTACAAACAAAATGTATTGAGAAGTGGTTGCTTTATTTTAGTTCTTGTTCTTTTTTGCCAACACACACACGCAGACCAGACAGATGGATAACAAAGCTGCTATTATGCTAAGCGGAGATGGTTTGGGGAGGTTCTGGTGTCTCACCTGGTGGGTCTCTGCAGATGTAGCAGCTGTAGCTGTCTGGCACACTGTCCTCATACAGACCCATACACGTCCCGTGCTGCCAGCACAAACACTCATCACACTGCAGAGAGCACATCGGACAGGTTTGGAACGACATGGAGGGGAGTAATTAATGACACAATTTTAATTTTGGGGTGAACTATCCTTTTAATCTGTAGGATTATTGTTCTCTGCAGAGCTCAAAATTTACTGCTGATTTGCATCTTGTATCAACACTGATAATGAACTGAATCAACATGAATCTGACTTGAGCTGTTGTTCTTTAACATTGCTGCCTTGTTTGGAACTGCTTATAACTGAAATTAACTAGCTTCAAAACTTATTTTTTGATCTGAACTGAATTATCACTGAACTGACCTGAGCAATGATGCTAAATATGTAATGTAATATTGAATGTTTATATATATGTATATATATAAAATGTAAATCAAGCATATGTGAAAGTTCTAATGTCTGTTTTAAAGGCAATACTATCGAGTTTAGGATCAAAACTAGGGCTGTCACTTTTAGTTCAAAAATCGATCGCACAATCGATCGCACCAACCAAAAAACGTTTTGAAAATGAATATAGGGAATCGACTTGAACCAAATATGTACATTATTAATTTTAAAATAATTAAACAATAAAAAATATATAGATGTAACAAAACTCACAAACAAGCAGAAAAAGAAAATAAAGAAATTCGAAAGTGCAGTATGCCTTCAGAGAGCTAGACAGAAAATACCAGCAATTTTACGCACCTATAAGACCCAGTGACGTTGAAAGCGTCCTCTTATGCTGCTTTCACACCAAACGCGAATATAGCGTCTGGCGTGAATGATTTCAATGTTAAGTCATTGTAAAGATGCGTTTACACGCGTATTGAGGTCTTGCGGCAAGGTAGACGCGAATTCGCCTCATTCGCGCATCTAGTTACAGGAGATTCTGAGTTATGGAAAGGACCATTGCAAGCTGACAGTGACCGGCTGCAGTAATACCCCCACCTTGCGCAGCTGTACCGGAGTGTCCCTGGGACATCAGTGCGGTCGGAGCGTGTCTTCTCAACAGCTGGACATACAGTGAATAAAAAACGCTCTGCTCTGGACCCCGAAATTTTGATCGACTTGTTTTTCTGTCCAATAAATTTGTAACGGCCCTATAGCCTTTTTGCGCATTTCATTATGCCTGCCAAGTGCCGCCCAGCCTAAGTGTCGGTTACGTTCAATAAAAAGATAAAATAAAACCACACACATGACCTGTTTCTCAAGTCCATTTAAAATTAAATTTTTTGAACAGTTGTTTGAAATGGATTGATCATTATTTAAAATAATCTTGGAGATTTTTGAATTGCCTAAATCATAAATGCAGCCGGGTTGAAGCCGGCAGTGATGATGTTCTTTTGTTATGGCAGTCGTCCCCTCTGCATATATATTTTTTCGAGAATGTTGCACTCATGTTGCGGTTTGTTATTCTGCACGAAACTTCATGCCAATAAATAAGAAATATTGCTGACTTGTGCGTTTCCAGCGCTCTGTTTACCTTCGTCCGTTATTTGACGTTGAAAAAAGAAACGTCTTTTTTTTTTTGACATTGAAAATCGATTTTACAATCGATTCGATGAACACTTATGTCTTAAAAATTGAAAAAGATTTTTTCACAAAAGTGACAGCCCTAGTCAAAACAGACTTTATAATTTGAGTTTGGTCAAAAAATGCATCAAATGGAGGTCTGGTCAGACTGCAGAGGCTGCTAGTTCACCTGAATCATGAAGTCGTTCTCCTCCTGCACTTCACAAATACAGCGTACGATCTCAGAGCTGTGAGGGAGTGTTTCCACACCCTGCTCTGAGAGGGGCACATTCAGATCCAGCTCCGCGTCAGACTCCTCCTCACTCCATACAGGACTGTCTGAGGACAAATCACTGCTGCTGTCTTCACCTGGACGAAACAAGACGACCACAATACACACTTAGGCAGCAGATTTGAGCTGATTTTATAACAACGTCATCCATGCAAGACAATCAGCAACTCTAACCACACATGCACACACGTTAAACACACACTAGAAAAAACATCTACAGAGCAGCAATGACGAGACACATCTGACGGACACAATTAGTCAAGACACTGAAAGACATCCAAGCAAGAGAGAAACACAAAGCAGGCAGCTGTGAGTTTGGAGGACTTGTGCTCTGTGGTACCCACCCTGGCTGAGCATCTTTTCGGGGCAGTGTCCCGAGTAGGATTGGTGTGTGAGGGAGAGGGGCAATTTGTGGGCCGAATTCAGATTGCAGGGGAGAGGCTTTGGACCAATGCTCTCCTCAGTGCTGAAACAGTCTGTCAGAGGAGGAAGAGCAGACGCCACACAGGGTTAAACACAGTTGTTCCTCACAGACGAGGCAGCTTCTAGATCTGATTCAGTTCTTGATGTTGTCGAGAGGGATTGGCAAACATAACGCTCGTTGTGTGGGCAGCTCTGCACTTTAGGAGTCTATTAATAACTCAAGATGAATGACACAGACTTGGTGTCCCAATGCTGACACACTGCTGTGATTTAAATGGTGGGTAAAATTAGTGAGAGTTTGTACATCATCTTGCATCTACTTTGAGTGGCATGTGGGAGAGGGAGTGGCTCTTGAAAATGAATCAAATGCTGATTGGTTGCCCCTATCAGTGAAATGTCCAATTGCATTTTTTTTTTTTCATCGCAAATGGTAAATGATAAATAAACAACAACAAAAACAACTTGCAAATGTTCCATAAAATGTGCATTTAAATCAATTATTTTATTATTATTTAAACACATTTTAAATCATGAATTAAATAAACAGTCTTAAATATGTTCATTAATTTGTTCATTAAAAAAGGATTTATGTTTTCAAAGTATTGTTGAACTATTTAATTCTTGTTAAACTAAATTCATTCGAAAATTACAAAGGGTAGTCTTGTGAGGCTTCATACATTTAGTAATATATGAACAGCCAGTGGTACAGTTTAAGGCAGTAATTATAAGGTAGCAATTTAGACGGCAGATTATCTTTTTACTTTATTAGGCAAAATAAAAATTTTGCGCATCTTTCTCTTTTATAGAGAGAAGGTGATCTCAGGCCTGCAGATTCCCATAGCATGAGACATTTGACAAACAGGATCCAAATCTCACAAACTAAAAATTAAACGTAAGAAACTTATTTCATCAATCCAACTTTAAAGAAATATTTTAAAAATACCTTGCGTTTAAAAAGCTGGATGTTTTTAGCATGGTATCAAAATATACATTTTAACTTTTAAACGCTTACCTTGTCATAGTTTATCATTATGCCAAACAGAAACCCTAGAGCATGACATCATTACTGGTGTGCAGTAATTTTACAGAAATGAGAAATACTTGAGAAAGTTTGCAGTTCGAGCAGACAAACACAGGGGACAGCAGAGAGCTGAAGACACACAGAGACATCCCTGCACTATAACAGCAGTCTCACCTGACTTCGACTTCCTTTTCTTCTTTTTCTTCAGTTTGATGCGGAAGAAATCCCTCTGTCGCTTCTCCCTCAGCCTCTCCCGTTCTTTCGCTCCTTCAGATGAGAAAATCAATCTCTATTACGGTCATGTCCTGAATCAGCGAGAGCATGTGCTCAGAAATGCATGGAATGATCCGGATGTTCTCCAATACCTGTTTCCTTGTCAAGCCAGTGTGTGTCGTCATGCAGCGAGCGGTTGAAGTGCTGGTTCTCTTTGCTCCTCTCTGCGCCCAGCGTGGCCGAGCGCTGCCGGTGGAGGGCGACAGCAGGGGGCGACAGAGCGTGACCTGCGGGAGGAAGTTCATATAACCCACACTGATTGATGCTTTTTTTCCTGTCAGGTCTAACATAGCTGTTTGTGCATGTAAACTAGGGTCACCATATTGTAGTTTTTAAAAAAAGAAGACAGTGGAGGCAGGATGCAGATGGGATTGATGGGGGCCTTAGTAGCACAATGGCCATATCCCAAATATCAAAACATGCGATTTCCATACATAAAATATCTATTTTAGTCACCGGTTGATCATAAACCCAGCTGCAAGGCTTCCTACCAGTGGCCGTCCTTCACAAAACGCAACATCTACCACCAATTTATCATTGGAAGAATGCAAAATGTTTCAAAACAAGCATTTCAGTAAAATTAAAATTTGGAAAATATTTCAAACATTTAACTCAGGGGAGAAAATCAACCTGACACAACAGTTTCTCCAATTCAGTGCAAAAAATGCAGATTTGGCAACCCTGCATCCAAAGTGATTTAAATACTCAGCATACTGATAGAGGCCACCTGATGCACAAAAATTATGTGCAATATGATAATGTTTCCAGGAGCACACAGAAATGGTCAGAAATTCAGCCGGAGCCAGATTAAGAAAACAGTTCACACAATGAATGGTGACTGTACGTAGAAAGCAAAAGCCGAATCCAGGACATTTTGGGCGATTTAAAAATCCTGGCAAGACACATTTTTTATGTCCAAAAACAGGACACGAAAAGGCAAAAAAGGACGTATGGTCACCCTATATAAACAATTAGCAAAGTTACAAAGCACAAAATCCACTGCAATGCGAGCTTATAAAACAACAGAATTTCCCTACCCTCAAAATTCAGTTCAAATCTAAATTTTCACACAATTCAAACAACTGTGGGTCTACATCTCACAATTCACTTCTGTCTCAGTTAATTCAGATTTCTCATGTAAATGTGCAATTATGACTTTAACACACGATCTTCTCTCTGAAAGTTAACATCTTTCAATAGCTCAGAATCCGGAGTTTACATTTCCGAAATAAGGTAGCTGTCACTTATTGTTTTTCTTGTAATTTTGAGTTTGTTTTAATATATTTTTTTCTTTTGTCTGAAAATTAATTTTTATCTGACAATTCTTTTTTCTTTCTCTGTATTCCGAGTTTGAATGCCACAATTAAATTTTTTTTTTAGTTGTAAATGTGAAATGATTATGATTTTAACTCACAATTATATTTCACTGTTCTGTATCTTAATTTCCTCAATTTCTCTGAATCCTGAGTTTACATCTCATAGTTCTGTTTTTCTTGTTTTTCCATAGAAATACACAAATAAATAAAGGTTACTGTTTTTTCTCTTCAGGGAGTTAAGATAACCCCAAAACTTTATGCATTTGGCATGTATCCCAAAGTGAAAATTTTTGAAAATGATAACCATTATCGACAAAAGAGTTAACGTTTTACAACAGTTATATCATGTGCATGTGTATTATAGGTTGAGTGCACAGGTGTGTACTGTTTCTTTACAAAGACCTACATCAACTAGTAATTAACGAGTATTTTTTTTAAGCATGTAAATGCCTCCTAGCAGACCCCAAAACAAGGTGATGAAATTGTATATGAGCATTATATACCTATGTTTCTAATGCTGAATAAACAAATGTGGACAAAAACAAGCACCCACACAAACAGCTGAAGTAAATACTGATAGATGAAGTGTGCACTGACGGTGGGGAGACGGGACGGTCCGGCGCCTGCGAGGGGTCTCCTGGCTTTGGTTCTGTTTGTCAGAGAAGCGCGTCTGGGTGCAGTCAGGGGGGCTTGGGTCGCTCTGTGCGTGATAGTACTTCATGTGGTAGTGCAGCAGAGACGCCTTGCGGAAAGACTTGAGGCAGCCTGCGATCGTGCATTTGAACGGGTTGTGGTCCAGCTCGATGGACAGGATAGGGGGCGGCTGGTTTTTGATGACCCTGTACACTGAGGGAGGTAAAGGGCAATAGGGTCACATACCGACAGTTCTTTGCACTGTATCGGTGAGAGAGAGAGTGAAAGTGAGGGTGGTGTACTCACATGGTTCTCTGCTATACTTGTTTGTGGTTGGAAGGTGGATGGTTTGCGGCTGTTTGACTGCTGCAGCTGAGAAAGCAATGCATCGTTAGCACATCACATCGAATCAAGATTTGCACATATTCTGAAGAAAAGGGAAGTGGTGCCTCATGCAATAAATCCCAAAAGCAATAACGATTCAGTCTAAGCAAACACATTTGATGATCAAATTGAAACGAAGGAGGATGTTTACCGGGATCAGGTGTGGATCCGGCCTCCTCTTTGGGTGCTGTATTTTCTGCAGGACTGGTTGAGCCATCCTTACTTTCTGAAGTCTCTGGGACAGAGTCTGGTTTGATTTGGGATCGACTGTTTCTTTCTATGAGGGGATCAGAGGCACAGTGTCCTGTCAGATGGTTTAATTACACACTAGCATACAGAACAGCAGCTGGAACAACCAAAATGAAGAATAATAAGAGAGTGAACCTGTGCTTGAGTTGGCTCTGCTCCTTTTGGACGGTGGCATCTGTCCCGTTGATGCACGTCTCTTCCTCAGTTCTGGACCATTGGACTTTTCCACATCTTTTCCTGTGAGAGACACAAGCCAAGAAATTGAACCATCGAGACTGAGTCTAACACACAAGATACATCACCCAACAATCCTCTAATTTCAGTCTTTACTGGAAAAACTTACCAAACTACTAAATTAACTCTTGGCCTGGTTAAAAATGCATTGCCACCAGCTAAAATAAGTAACTTAGTGGCAATTTTCCTCCGGTTATTTTCCGTTTAGATGGTATCTTGATGGAAACTGCAATACATTACTTTAAGGATTCTTCAATGAATGGAGAGCTCCAAAGAACAACATTTATTTGAAACCGAAATCTTTTGTGACATTAAGACCAAATCTCCACGTCAAACCAACAATAGACTGACAACAATGGGATCACAAATCAGCTTCCACAGCTCAAATCACTGGCCCAGCTAACAAACTGACATATTCGATCAACAAAACAATTTGCTCTTCTAACTGAACCTCCTTGTCTTACAGATTTATATATCTTCTCTTGATACGGTCTCTCTATTAGCTACTCAGCAAATGCTGTCCTCTGGAGTGTGTGAGGTTGTTGAATCAAAACAAAATCAAATATTCAGATGTAGTATGTTCCTGTAAACCAGACTCACCATCTGCCACCTTACTCCGTGTCCTTCTGGGCAGACTGGGGCTTTCGTCTGTTGCTTCTTCCTTCTCTTTCTGGTCTCCGTCGTTCTTGTCAATGCCATTTTGAAGTGCTTGGGACTCCTCCTGTCCTCCATTCATCTCTTTCTCCTCTGGGTTGTTCGCGTCTCCATTCTCAAGCGGTTCTGTCCTGTTTTCTTCACTGTGCTGTTTTTGGTTGTGCTCTGCAGAACTCGACTCTGAATCGTTCAATGCGCTTTCGCCCTCTCCACCGTTCTGGAGATCTCTGGAGTCATCTTCTTCATCCTCCTCTGATTTGCTGTCTCCATCCTGGTCAGACGTGCTGTGTCTCGAGCCGTTACTTCTGCTGGTGCCGTTCTCCTTGGCCATCCACTTTTTCCTGTTTTGATCGCCCCGCTTTCGAGTCTGCCGATTGGTCTTGCCATCAGAGCTCTGTAGATAAAGACAGACTCATTAATCCTGTATTTTAATGGCCTGGTTTAATGATGATTAGAGTCGAGGCAATCACTTCTCATACCTTGCGGAATGGCTTCACCTTAATCCCCTTCACTGTCTTTACAACTCCATCAAAAAACTTCACTGTGTAGAAACCTGGGACACCACAGAAGCACAGATATTTGTACTGCTCAACACTTTGATAATGCCATGTGTGTTCATGTATAATACATAGCTACAAACAGATGCACCGATGCTCTTAACAAAACATAACTTTAATCAAGTGTTTTAAATGCTACAAGTGAATGTAGGAATCACAACATTATTAGAAACATTATGAAAAACAGACATTTATTTCGACAGTGAGATTCAAATTCTAATCTTTTAATTATAAAACTTATTCAATTATTAGCGTTTCGTTAAGTTGAAGTCACAGCTAAGGTATTAATGTAAAAATATGTGAAATGAGCAGCACAATTACATATGCAATGTTACATATTCATACGTGTGTATTACTGCACAAAAGTTTAAGGTTAAAAATACAGTAAAACTATTATACTGTGAAATATAACTACAATGAAATATTGAACGTGTTTTATTATTGTTTAAAATTTTTATTATTTTATTTTATTATAATTTTTTGAAAATTATTTCAGTAATTTACTTGAGTTTCACAATCATTTAAACATTTATTATTATTATCAATGTTGAAAATGTTTTGGTTCTTAGTATTTTTTATGTAAATGGACCAATTTAATGCTCATTAAAAAAATGAAGTATAATTGTTTATTAATAAGTATGACAGTAATTATTTTAAAAATATTGTGTGTATATATATATATATATTTTTTTTTTTTTTTTTTTTATGAAATAATTATAATATAATATAGTATTATTATTTAATTTTTAAACATCAGCCAAAAACAGTGGTACACGGTTATGTTTCGGCTGCCAGTTTCCTCTGGACCATTCAGAAGATGAACTTGGCATTAGTGATGTGAGTGTTGCGAGTACACACCATCTTTGTCCCGGGACAGGATCTTAGCAGGGTAGTACCGACAGTCTGACCAGCTGGCAAGAACTTTCTGGTTGACTTGAAAGCCCTGAGAAGAGAAACATACCTATATATAATGCTCTTTTATGAGCCCATGCAGCCTGTGAGTGACTCAGCACAGTTTGACAGGAAGTGCTTACCGGAGCGCTCTGGCGTTCAGAGAGGCCTTGTTTCCTCAGCTGGATTCGCTCCACGGGTCTGAGGTACGGACTGCTCCAGTCAAACCACTCATCATAACGGTGACTCCACTGCCTGTAGTGGATCAAAACCTTCTCGTCGTCATAGTCGATCTTCTCGATGCTAGCTGCATACCTGTCAACACAAAACAAAGTCAATTCAGATTAGCTACAGATCACATCTGTAACTCGAACAGCTGTAAAATGTTGGAGGGGAGAGTAAATAAATACTCAGTTGGAAAATCACAACATGATTTAAAATGCTAAATGTAGAACTTTCACAAATTTTGGAATGCAACCGAACTAGAGGCAGCAGCGCCAGTGAAGCGTCTGAATTTCAATCAGACCGAGTGAATGAACGGATGATGAGGAAAGACACTGACCAGTTCTTCAGACTGTCCCTGGCCTCCAGCTGCGCTCCCACCTCGAACGTGATCCCACGCCTGTGAGGAGGGCTCTTTGTCATGCTGTTCACACACTCACACACCAACCTATCAAACCACAGAAACACATCATGGGTGAGGGGTAAAGGATGTCACGGACGGCTCAACCTGACCAAAGTGCTCATAAATAAACACTATACTACCACCTAAGGTTCACAAGAGAGACCTTTTCCAGCACTTTTTCCAACAATCGGATCAGATTTTATTTAAAAACTTATCTTGTTCCCAATACAAAATTTCCATTAGTGCGAGGTTTCAGCTGTGCATTAGTTATGCACTTTTTCTGAATGTCCTTAAAACATAATTTCAATGAATGACTGACACATTTTAGATAATATAGTTTATAAAATGACATATTGAATATAGATATTGGATCTCTGCTATCTAGGGTGTAATAATGCAGGGTTCCTCCATCGGTTGCCAAGAACTGCCCGACACAAAGAGCATTCATGCACTTACAAATGAGGACAATAGAAGCAATCAAAACCAACAAGAATGTAATAATATGTCATATTTACATCATCTCTCATGCTGGTTGGTTTACAGCATGCACACATCTTTTGCTTCAGCGTGATTTGTGTCGTGTTCAAAAAACTGAACAAAACGACTAAATGTGTGTGTTAGTTGATCAAAACTTCACAATGTAAAACATGATTTTTAACAATTATTTAGAAATCATACAAGCCATGAAAAGCAAGCAGGAGGATACATAAACAGTAATTATGCTAAGATGTCCTAATAAATGATTACTGACTATTCACTGAACTCACACTGATCAATAAATCATCAAGAAACTGCACATTACAAGTCAAATACCTGTCATACACACAATAACCACAGAAAACTGACCACAGAAGAGGAAAAACAGGTTATGTAAAAATAAACAAAGGGACAAACAGGAGATATTTAAATACACCGACTCAAACTGACCATTTTCATTATTTTTCATAAATTCATGCTAATTATTAATATTTTGTCTGATAATAACCCACGTGCTTGCTCTCATCTTGTTATTATGGGATATTTATCGGATAAGATGCGCAAGGGGAAAACAACAGACATTTAGTTTACAGCAATGAACATTTTCATAACACTGTTTTCCCATTTCAGCAGTGACGTGGTTAATAATGCATTTTAGAATAATTAAAATGCATCAAGTAATATTATGAAACGACATGAGGGTGAGGAGGTCATTCATTCCCAAAGCTGCTAGAGAGAGGAAAAACGTTTAAATCGAACTGAGATCATTTAGCCAGTCTGGAGAGTGGAACAAGGCAAAGGAAACTTGAAGCATCACAGACCCAGGAAAGACTGAGATCATTAGCATTAAATCCGCCGATCTTCATCATCATGATCACGTGAAACCGCGCAAGTTTCATAACTGACTCTCGCGCTCCCGGCCTCGTGCGGACAGACACTTTCCTACAGGGTGCATACATTTTAAATACGTCATACTCGCGGGAAACCGGCACATTTGGTTAAACCAATGCATTCACAAACCCACGCACAAACACCACAGCTCTCCAACTTAGCGGCCATGCGCATAGATATCTATAGCCTCTCGAGCGCTGCGTGACGCAAATGGCGCGCGATACGTTTCCTCCTCGTTGTTTGTATTGTCAGGCCAGCGGCTCATTTCTACATGCCTGTCATAACAAGCCGCAATCAGTACATCAAACGACAGAGACTGAATGGAAACGTTTTTGGAGTACAAGGAGGAAAATATCAACGCAAATATCAAAGAATTCAGGCGTTGGACTTTTCTTCAACTTCGCATGCTGAGAAAACGTGGGTGCAACGTTGTCTGCGAACTTGACCCTGACTGCGGTGTTTAGTTTAAGACAGAAGGCGCCCAAAACCGCTATGCGATACGATCTGCATAACAGAACAACGGAGTCAGGCCCTCATAATAAAGTTTAAGCAATTTGCTCGGCATCTTAAATAGCTGTTTTGACATTACATTGTTCAGTTGCCGAAAGCGATGCGCAACAACATCAAACCATTTGATTGGGTGAGAGCCCTGACTGACGCGAGCTCCAGCGTTCTGATTGGTTCGCGCAGCTGTCACTCAAACTCTGACGCTCAGCGGCCTCCTTTCGGCCTACTCCTGGCGGCATGGGACTAACGTTACCGTAATTACGAGGCGAACAAAAGTCTTCCAGCTATTAAAGAAGCCTAAACGCGCTTTTATCGCGATCTTTCTTAAGAAGCATGAACGGAGCAGCAGACAAATGCCGTTAATGCACTATTTGAGAAAATCACTTTCATGTGTCCAATTAGCATCAAACAGGAGCACACATGCATGGAGGCAAGTTTCGTTTTAACAGCAATATCATCACACAAACATTAGACATTTCACAATTACAACAAATAAAACGTCCAAGACAGCTACTTAATATTTTGCAAAATATAATCACAGCACCATTTACCTTTATTGCTGATAAATGTACTCTGAAACCAAAGAAAGCAAGTCCAAATGCACGAAGAGTGCTTTGAGTCGCATGCTTTTAGAGCGCGTCCACGCAGCTTGTTTTCTCCGGCGCGAGCAGCAAGGCCGGTGTACGCGAGGTGGAGTCTGTCTGCGCACGCGCAAACCGAGTTTTCCTTGCCGTTTCCTCATTTGGTGGGAATTTTTCCTGTATCTTCTCGTTTTACTCGCTTCCCGTCAAAAGGGGACGGAATAGTTTAGTCCGGCAGCACAGAAGCTGTATGCTTTTACTTTTTAGACAAAACTCTTCCCTGAGTTACAACCCAAATTATCTTAGCCAATAACAATGAACACAACAATAATAAAAAATACTGTTTATAACGCATATGACAAGATCATAGAAAAGCATTTTTTTTTCTTTTTAAAAAACGTCTGTACCCGTGGGGTAAGTTGTCACAATGTCCCCTGTCAGGCGTTTCAATAAAATATTTGGTTGGAAAACAACACACAAATCCAATGAAAGAGAAAACAGACATTTTGAATCAAAATCTTACAGTTACTGAAATATGGCATATGTATCATCGTTTCATATCATCGTTATCATTAAAATAATAATAATAATATATATATAACATATTATAGCTTTTCATCAACTCTAAGCTTCAAAGATCCCAGTTTGCGAAACCATAATCTAATAATTTATGTTTGATGGAGATCATTAACCAGCTAAAAATACTCGTAGTGACCACTTTGATTCATAAACTATGGGCAGACTGTGGAAAGAGCACATTTCTAGAATGTCGAGCAGTTAATCAGTTACTGTGGTGTGATGTTGCATTTTCACCACTAGGTGTTAGTATAAGACACCTGTCAGGTCAACACAATTAATATATAGTCACAGCCAACCTTCAGTTCAGAAATGTAAAACATGTCCAGTATGTGTTTTTAAATGAATGTCTGTATGATTTTGTCCCTTCTTTTTCATGTTTCTTTAATAGCCCTGGACTCAAAATAGACCATCACTGGCTCAACGGCTTGATTGCACAATCAAACTGACATTTAAGCAGCATATGCATAACACATCACATATGATTATGATTAGATGACTTCCCAAATTGAGCAAAGATGACAAGGGCAAGTGACTGATGGGTAAGAGCTGACGAAGACACTGAATGAACAGCATTGCTCTTTGACTGGCATGAGATATCTTGAGGAAGGAAATTTGAGCCGGTTTAGAAAGAAACTGAGCTCGATAATAATAATAAAAAAATTGGACCTGGAGAACAAATACATCTCACAACCAATAAATTCTCAGTGTATTTTTCAGAGCGTGGTTAAACGTGTGGCAACAGGTCATTGATAAAGGATTAAAGTTTGAGCTTTAGTATTATTTCCAGATTATGACAAGTTTGCATTACTTCAGTTGGTAACAGAACTGGAGAAGATGGCTGACTTCACCACAAGAAGTCACTTTTTTATTCTTTTGAGAGGTTTGTAGATGCTCCTGTCAAGTATATATTTTTAATTGAATCTAATCTAAAATAATTAATTATTATTGCAATACATTGACCAAAGTAGTGAATATCCTTCTATTTTAATACTTCAAACTAAGCACCATATGAGCCAATCATTCCTTTGCTTTTCGGCTGAAATGAAGTACGAACAGAAAAATCAAAATCTATACTTCATGGCACAGACTTCTGTAGTACTGTGCTCATTGTGTTTCAGGTGGAAAGACAGAGACTAATTAAGGAAGTGAAACTCCCAACCACTTCTGTAGAATTATACAAATTTACAAATTTTATTACAGAGTTCTTTATGAAACTATGCAAACACACATCATTCATATCACAGTCATCTCTTACATTAATTAGTAATTCTGAAGAGAATCTGAGCACGTCAGTGTAATGGCACAGCCGTCTGAAGGTAATCTGTGTCTGAGAGGATTTGAGACGACTGCCATTTACCAGCATGCAGTGGTGCCCCAAAACCATAGCGGACATTAAGAGTGCTCAATCCCATAATGCACTGCAACGTTAAGTGCCCTGACAAATTCCCGCATCTAATGACCAGCTCACTAGTATTCATTCACTTGAAGTGGACTAAATCAGTGGACTAGCCTGATTAAGGAAAGAGTGAATGAGAGTAGAGTTATATAAAGGGTATATCTCTCCACTTTGAGTGATTTTAGTATGGCCACAGTAACGCAAAAATCATTGTCACCTTATTGAGGTTTCAGTACTTTCCTATATCTCTAAATAACACAGCGACAAGTATAAGTCAGTCATTTGTTGATTGATTCCCCTGAAAAATGTAAACGTTTAAATATTTAGACTACCAGACTGACATGGCAACAGCTCGACCAATGGTGTGAGCTTGGGGGCGGAGCTATGTGTTCGGAGAGGTGTTTGAGGAAATATAAGAGTGTAAAAAATCATTAATCAGTGGCAAAGGAATAACATTTGGACGACAAGGCCGCATGTCTGCCTTGAGCAAATATTTGTGTTTTTTTTTTTTTTTTGTATTTGCATACTTGTGTAGAGTATGTTTCTGGCCGAAGTGTTTAACATTTTTGGCCATCTCTTGCTGTTGGAGCTGCTCAATCGAAACCGAAGGCATGTTTGAAATGAAATTAGTTTGTACCACATCCACCATGTTGTTACTGTCACAGCGTTGCTTCAATGCCATTCATATATCTTCTCCTGTGGCCTAATGGGATAATAAAGTGTCTATCCTTCAGGATCCTGGAGGTAGTAGTAGGTTATCCAGGGAATTTTTTTGTCTACTATTTTTTTTTTTTTTTTTAACTATGATTTCAGATATACTACTCACCTCACATACTGTTGTTTTTTTTTTTTGTTTTTTTTGCAGTAGGGAAGTATGTGATTTTGAACTTTCTGTGTAACAATGAGCAGCAGCTATCTTGTAAAAAGAGTGGTTCCTGGTTTAAGCTACAGAATAGTTCTGCATAATCATCTTGGATGTAGCCAAACCACATCTGGAAATATCATTTTCTGATTCCAGATGGGACGACTGGGAAAGCTACTGTGAGAGAGTGAATGAAAATTGCTTGTGGTACCAGTTCATTTGGAAACTATGACAGTGCAGAAACGTGGAGGGTGTGTTTATGGGCACTTGTGCATCTTATACATCAGCGATCATTCTCCATGTAAGGCACCATATACCTCAAGCTCAAAGCTTGACCACTAGTATTTTAGAGCTGTCTCTGTGGTCCACAGCTCTTTACGCTCAGCCTTGTACACAGAACTGAAGTCAGAAAATCTCCCCGCACTCATACATGAGCTTACAAACGGACGATATTAAATAATCAGAACACACTCACACCATATTAAATTAAGGAAACATGCCGCAGGTCATTTTGCATGTGTGTTATAACGATTATGATTGTCCAATGGATGCATTTCCCTGCTAATCAATATAAAAGACAGAAGAAATAACAAACGTCATGCATGTTTTGTTGCGGAATCAAACTGAGTCATTTGATTCAGTTCAAACGATGTCTGGCTTCAAGAAGAGTCATAAGAATCAAGTTCAGGATGATTCACATTGAGACAAAGCTGGGTTATTTGAGACGCTGTCCGAACTAATATTAGGATGAGCAGAAGAAGGTCCTGGTTCCTATAATCTCCTGAATGATTCAATCTGAGCTATGCCGCAAAATAACTAGATTAAGCCCTTGATGAAGCTGGTGTCCAAGTGGACGATGAGTATGCGGAGGAAGGACATCTCTTTCCGCGTGTTTTCAAAGATGACTCGAGGATCGTCAGACTGACAGCGCAGGCAGTTTGGAGCCATGACCATCGCCAGATTATTCACATCCATCTTAGTCCTACTCACGTTCACCGGCTGAGCAAAGACCTGGCATGAGAGAAAGACAGAGCGGTGAAATCAGTGCTGTTTTTGTGCAGGGTTGTGTGTTCAAAGGGCTTTACCTGTAAGAAGTTGATGAAGTAGCAGAGCACGAGTCTGTTGAGCTCCGGGAGCGACTGCACCACACCGATGGCTGCGTCAGGATCTTCATAGTGACTGATGCACTGCTTATAGAAGCTCTGAGGAATCACCGGCTCCTCCAGCTCTCGGTACCACAGCTTCAACAGAGACGCTGACACACAGACAGACAGAGAAACCTCACATTCCTATCCTGCTTGGCCATATGATAGGAATTTATTAATAATCACACTTTCACACAAAGATATGCACTTTTATTACAGTATTACATCTTCAAGCAGAGAACATGGAATGACCCTGTTAGTATTTAAGGCGTACTGTGTCTGCTATAATTAATTTTGTCAGCTTTTAGCAGTATAGTAGATGATAAAAAGCTAACGGGCAAGGACTGAACAGTCACAATGTTTTGTCTGCTGAAAATTTGTGGAAAGACAAGTGTTTTGTAGTGACTATTTACATCACTAACAAATGTTTTAAATAAAAAAAAAAGTTCTGGAATCAAAATGCATTTGATAGAATAGCCCTGGTTTCTGCTAATACATTTCAGCAGTTTTGTCAGAACTAGAGCAGAAATACTGTAGTCTTTATACAGTATAAGCTGGGATATAATGTCAGACAACGGTGGCCCTTTGAGTCCAGAAGGTTGAAACGCTCTGGTCTAAAGGTCTCACTTCCTCCTGTTTGAGGTATGAATGTGAATGTTTGATGTTCTCACCGGGGACATTGGGATCAGAGAGGTTGTCTGGAAGTTTCCACTGGTCCACCTGCAGCTTGAGAGCGTTCACCTCATCAATATCGCCTGGCACTCTACAAAATCAAGACAACAGCTTCAGCCAAGACACATACACATCTGATACACTCATATGATACACATATTTGTCTGTTTCTGAAAGCTATTTCCCTTAATTTTCCCTAAAAACCCTGTGCTAGATGCAGCCCTCAGCTCTTGCGCGCCACACTCTAGCTATACTGTAGCAATAAAGGGGTCTACTCAATCATAGTGTCATAAAATGATAAACGGGACAGCCAAAAATCCTGAGGATCTTATGGACATGCACAAACAAAGTGCAAATCAAGGTCACCATGCAGGACTCAGCTGAGAATAGTGAGCTGGATCATTTGACCACGAGGTGGAGCCAATGTGACAGGCTTAGGATAGCATGGAAAAGTCGTGGTGCACAGGAATATGTCCTTTTTTTCATAACTAATAGCTTATTCTTAAACTTCGACCTTATTCTTGAAACAAAAAATGACCAATAATGTGCTGTCAAACGATTAAACATCCAAAATAAAAGTATGTGTGTATACTGTGTATATTTATTATGTACTGTATATATAAATACAAACACATGCATCTACATATTTAAGAAAAAATATATTGTTTATATATTAAATATATTTTATATATAATATAAAAATGTATATACATGTACATATTTTCATGTGTGTGTATTTATATATATATAATAAATAAACCATAAATATACATGTATTATGTAAAAAAAAAAAAAAGTAATTTATTTTGGATGTGATTAACCGCAATTTATTTATATATATATATATATATATTTTTTTTTTTTTTTTTTTTTTTTTTTTTTTTTTTTTTTTTTTTTTGAAGTTGCCAAACCTACTGTCACGTATAATTTTGTGGATGATGAAGAAGAGATGAAAAAGTACAAACTATATACTTCAGGATAGTTTAATAATTAGCAGAGTCTGAATTGCAATATAATGTGCTACACATGAGACGCTTATCTCCATGATACGCCCTCTTCCCTGTTTCTCTGTCCGTGTCCCACCTGAAGATGCCCTCGGTCTGGGCTCCCCCCAGGGCCAGCACACACTGAGAGAGCTGCACCTGCGCCCAGGGCAGCTTCCTCTCGGGGAAGAGCTCACTCTGCCTCTCCATGATCTCCTCCAGAGCGCTGCCGAACAGAGACGGGGTCACGATGGCGTGCCGACCGTGGTCAATCTCCTCCAGAGTGGGCTTTCTCAGACCCTACAGATGAAACAAATATTGCACACATTACTCTGTCACTGCAATTTGTATAAAAATATAAGAAATATTCCAGTACAAAACAGTTTTGGATATCAACCCTCCACTGACACAAGAAACACCTGTTGACTGGACTGTGTTTCCCTCATAACTACATGGAACAGACAGATATCATCTCAGCTGTAACACAATATGAAAGATCAGCGCTGAGCGGGTTAACACGTAGCTGTGTGGCGCAGAGGTAAAAATAGCCCACCCAGTAAAAACACTGGAGACAGAGGTGGGATGGCTGATTACAGGGTGGGACTGACTGCTGAATGGACAAACAGGGAGGGACACAGCTCCTGCTAGCGCCAGTGTCGTTAGCAGTGAAGCGTGTGTGCATGGACGAGTCTTACACAGGAGGGGCCTGGGGGGTTGTTCTAACCTTTTCTTCTTAGTTTGGGTTAGTGGATTAGTAACTCTCATGGAGTGCTCCTAAAGGCACAATTCTGTGATTGCTCACAGATGTGACCAGTTTTAGACAGCTGCACCATATACTGAGTCTTTTCAGCGTTTGGAGACTCCTGGGTACGATCTAACAGCGGCGCTGGCATCTATAAACAAACAATACTCCCAGGATAAACTCTTTTTGATTACATTTGACATCACACGATGGATTCATGCAACTTCTGTGCGTCTGGATAGTCACTGAGCATGTTAAGAGTCGATGCTGCAAACCACAGCCGGCCTATTGAAATGAAACCGCTGGATTCAGATCTGAGCTGAGGAGTTAAAAATTTGATGATATGACAAGCGGATATTATTATGCGATTAAATGTCTGATATTAAGGCATAGTTCATCCCAAAAATTCATAATCTGTCACTATTTAGTTTATTATTCCTGCTGTTGAACATAAAAAGATCATTTGAAGAATGTGTGTAACCAAACAATTGCTGACTGAAATGCTATGGAAGTCAACATTCTTCACAATAACAATCAACGATGGCAGAATTTGATAACCTATCCCTTCATAACATACTGTCTAAATAAATAAAACAAACACATCTTTTTAAATGCTACAAGTGAGATTTGGCATTACAATATAGTGTACCATTTAAAATAAATGCTAAAATAGCTAAAGATGACTTTGTAGCGAGTTATTAGTAATTATTTGAGAATGATTTGTAGATTTACTGTAAGTAAAAGTTAATTGCCAGTAGTTGTTATTTAATGTGCACTAGTTAAATAAATCCAATATCTACTGATATTATTATTATTATTATTATTATAAATTCCATAATAAAAATCAGATCCAATTACATAATCTAAAATAAAAAAAAACTACTCTTACCTTCTTGCCCCCAGTAATGGCCACTTTTTGCAACTTTCGGTAGCAGTACTTTGCGTAAGTGCTGATGGGAAGACCTGTCAAAGACAATTAATATGCAATATTACTGACCAATGACGGATCTCTGAAAGGAAGGGACATAACTGACCACTGAGTGACCCAACGCAAGTTTGTTTTCTGGTCAAAATTGCTCTTGAAAGGAGTCTGGCTTGTGAATGAGCCTTGTGACTTGTATCAAAGTCCTTAGCATACCATTCTTTCCTAAGGGATTTATTAATAAAGAAGTCTTTAGAAACAAAGCCAATGCACTCCACTCGTTTTCTAGGATTCGGAGGACACGGCCGAACATGTTATGAAAGAGAAAAGCTTTGGGTGACAGGGGCGTAATATGATTTAGCAGGCACACAAACATTTGACAGCACGGTCAGAAAAAATACATTCGCTTAACCAATCAAGTTAAAAACATAAGACCAAACACAGAAGGTCACACAGAGACAAAGAGCGACGAGGCATAAGTGCTGTGGGCTTCTTCTCTCACTCAAGACCTACTTCAGTGACTCATATACGCATGTAAGTGTTTTCCAGCAGCTGAAAACTGAACCCCTCGCTCTTGCTAAGCGTGACTGCTGACCGCCCTGCAGCGAGAATGCTGGAAGTGAACATTTCGAGTGAGATGTGAACGTTTCCTCACAGCTACGAGGTACACGAGGCGTGAAGTTTAACAGTTACAAGAAAAACTGGCAGGAAAGCAGCGTTTAAAGCACTAATGGATCCTGTCATCAACGCTCCGCTAGATGAAATATGACTCACATTGGTATTAAAGAGAAAGCGATACAGCTACTAGTGACTCTGGCTTAGACGCACTGACCTCTAAGAACTACGCTATCTGTTTCCTTAAACTCGCTTCCCTCCCTTGTTTGTTCTCGGGAACGTGACTCATTCTTTGACTGAACAAGCTTGTGTGGTTACGCGGGTCTGAAAGAGATTTACAGTGAACAGGTGACGGAGGTTTGACACAGACAGTAGGAACAGACACAGAGAGGCTTCAGGGCTCTTCACAGCCGTTACTCACACCTTCAGACAAACATATGGACGGGAAGAAAGAGGGAGTAACCGTTTTATACGGGAAAACTGTTGACGGTAAACATCTAAAAAGACTAAATGCTCAGTCAAACAAGCGGACTGTGAAAACAACAATAGCAATCCTTCTTCAGCTTGAAACAACTCCGCAAAGTTCAAAACCTGACATGAGACTGTTGAATGATTGTCCAAACATACGTTTTCATGATTAATATGATGGATTATACAGGCATATCTATAAGATTTGCATGCTGATATCCTGGAGAAACCATCTGAACGTGTCTTGTAGTAACTCCGGAGAAAGGATGTACGATTCAGTGTACGATTTACTTAGAAGATTTTCACTCAGAAATTGCTATTAAATTCCACAGGTAATTACAAAGAAATGGCAAGTGATGTACTTTTATCTAAAAGCTAGTCCATATGTAGGCAAATTAGTTTTTTTCAGTTAATGGTCTGAAGGAAACCCTCATAAAACAGATAAACACACACAGTCATCAAAGTTTCCCGATATCGGACCTGACAGGAACAGATGGTCCTGTATGAGAGCGTTTACTGCCGTCAGACACAGTCTGTGAATCACTGAGACCATGAGATTTATAACTCTTGTTTTGAGGACTCTTGTGTGTATAAAGCTGTAAACTCATGTTAGATGAGCAGGTCTGAATCACTTCTCACTTCGGGCTTCTATTCTCTACTTTCCCTACTTACATTTTTAATCTTACATTTCCTGATGTATGAACCTCTTCCCCTTGTCTTTCATCAGTCCTCTTACCTCTATCACTAGAGTATTATAGAGGTTTGGGACCAAAACCAGTGAATTTATAACATGGGAATGATACACCATTCAAATGTTTGGTGTCTGTATGATTCTTTTGAAAGAAATTATTAATTGTATTCAGCAAGGATGCCTTAAATTGATCAAAAGTGACAAGGATATTCATAATGTTACAAAAAAATGCAGATCTCTCAAACTTTCTATCCATCAAAAGTATCCTGGAAAACTTGTGTATCATGGTTTATTTCTTGAGCAGCAGATCAGAATATTGTATATATACTGATTTCTGAAGGATCATGTGACACTGAAGACTGGAGGAATGATGCTGAAAATACAGCTTCACCATCACTGGAATAAATTAAAATATAAAATACATTCAAATAGAAAAGAGTTGTTTTTAAATCATAATATTTCAACATATCACAGTTTTTCCTGTATTTGTGATCAATTTAATGAAGCCAAGGCGAACATAAAATATATATTTTTTAAAACAGACCAAAAACTTTTGAGAGGTAGTGTGTGTGTCTGTGTTATACCATCATAGTGTACTGTTCATTTATTGGACTTTTTCCTCTTTCTTTCATCACCTATCCTCTTGGACTCATTTTTTAATGTGTGGTGCATCTTATCGGTTAAATGCACTTTTATCATTGGCCTCTTAAAGATAAAGAATGACGGTTTGAATGCTTCAGCAGCTACCACAAGAAAGGAAATGAGCTGATATGAGGGCTGTTTTGCATACAAATAGTGCCAGTGTTGTAATGGCGGTCCTTTGAGGCCATACAGGTTTTTTATTTTTATTTTTCCAAAACATTCTGCAACGAGAGCGAGAGAGAAAAAGAGCCTCACAACAAATGAAAAACAGTGCCACATCATATAATAAAGTCCTCTGATTTCAAAAGGGCCAGTGAACTCCAGCCCTTCCCACAATGCCATCTCCGGGGGCACACGGCGCTGGGAGACAGCTGGTGAGGTCCTGCAACGGTAAAACCACATTCCTTCTGCCGTTCCAGAACATTCCCAGCATCCAGTCAGAGAGCGGGAAGGTGTCACATGGAATCAAAACAATGCTTGGGATGACTAAAGTAAACCGGCAGCGCTTCAGTCAGCATGAACTGAAGAGAACACTGTATAGAGACGGCAGTGTGATACAAGTTAGTTCGTTTCCTTTGTATTTTCCATCCACTAAAAACACAACAACATTCCTGACATTTGGCTTCCACATACACACACTACACTGGGATTTGAAAAGCCATTGTTTTTCTGGCTGAGGTGGAACTCATCACTCTTACAAACGTGGATGCCCCCATAAGTCCTCCCACAAGTCCTCTAATCTTTACCATGAAGTTCAAAGATCATGATCTTGCTGATTGTAGGCCAATGGCACATGAAACCTATAGTGTTGCTGTATCCAATACAGCAACTACCACACATCTTATGCGATTAATGGGGAATAGCACAAAAACAGCATAATGACAATGTAAAAGTATAAAATTATGGTTAAAGGTCAATGATTATCAACCATTGTAGTCTGAAAATGATGATATACTCTGAATTAGGAGAGTAAAGCTGCACTCATTCCTACCGAAAATATTTCAGTTCGGTACGCATGTGTAGCAAACAACAAAAACACCTGCACGAGTGAAACTTCATTGGAAACTTCCAGTTTTATTTACTGTTACTTTTAATGAGAAGCAAAGTCTCATCTTTCATATTATGTCAGTTTCAGGAAATTCAAACTAAAATGCTTTGCATGCTTTGACGTGGCATGACAGATCGCTGTATAAACGCTTCAGTTCAACTGACAGCGCGGCGCGAGTGAGCTCGATCATCCCTTTCTCTTTGCTACTAGTTTTAACTGAAACAAAGACGAATGAACATCTCATGCCTCATGTAATCTCTCAATCAGTGTTTCAGCTGCATCAAAACAAGTCATCAGTATCCACAGCTCATTAGTTCACTAGAGAAATTAAGTCTAGAGAAGAGTATTTGGCAAAATATTCGACTCATTGGGTTAGATTTACTAACAACTTGTGCCAGCGCAAACTGTCTATTGGCATCAAAATACTACAGTCAGTATTCACACGGAAGAAAAAAGTGCTGAAAAGCCGTGGACAGTTATTTTTTGCACCTGAGTTTATTGAAAACGCATTTGTAGAAGATTCCCTTTCAGACGCAACATTTTTGGGAGGAGAGTATTAAAATGAATCACGCAATGCAATTTACCAAACGTTTGCGCACATTAAATGAGTGGTATTTGTGCCGTTGTTTTAACGCCCCCAAAAAAGCATGTCTTCAACTATTTCGCACGTTTTGTGTTGGAAGTATATCATCCGTATCTGATGAGCAACGGCTCTGCTTGTTTGCACCTACGCTAATTTATGCTTATTTGTGCGTTGTCAGTTAAATCGCATGTAGATATTAATTTTTTTTTTTACATTTACATTTTAAGTGTTGATTATTATATTTAAAAATAAATAGTAAATCAATTTAAGTTAGGGCTCTACTGTTAACCGTAACCTTATTGTAATGTAAAATGGCTTCCTACATTGTTATTCCTAGTGTAACAATACCGTACCGTTACACCCCTACCCTTAAGGATTAAAACTAGCTTCTAAAATGTTCACTTAAGTGGACACCAGCACCAGAGGGTTTAACACACTCACTCCCATTTCAGATGTGAAATGCAGTCTGCTAATTGTTGCTTGCTGAGTGCTTTTGAGCTCCTCGCTGAATTCAGACTGTGATGATTCAGTCAGTGCAACGATTTCATCAAAGTCAGTCAGATGGTAGTAATAAAATGATGAAACGGACTATGATTCAGCAAGCAGCTGCTAGAAAAGAAAAGTCCTGCGCTGGAGAATCACATGTAACTCAGTAAATTAACTAAAAGATCGAACTCTGTGGTAAAGTCTGTAGGTCTGAATCCCTCAAAAGGTGATCCATGACCACTTCAGCTTGCTCTAGATATACTTTGCATGCAATAAGTATTTAGTACTAAATGATATATTGGTAATGACATTTCATTTGCGGCTTCCATCTCAAACAGTTGCAGTGGTCATTACTTAACTGGTGACAGTGAAGTGAGCACATGTCTCGTGAAGACAGCGCACAGTGTAATTAACCGAGGCCAGGCTGGAGCTGCATTATTAAGAGCCCACGCAGAGCTGTCTCGTCAAACTCTTTGTTTTGGAGCAGGGCTCTTGAGAAAGGCTCAATGTGTGCAGAGGAATATAGAAGAGAGATAAAGGAACAAGCTGAGGGTTAAGTTGGACGGCAGCCACTGAGGGTGTAACCTGATCAAAATGTCCCGATCTGATTTTTTTTGTCTCAGTCCGTCTGTTCTTCTTCCTCTTTCCATCTCCAATCACTCTCGCTTCAAGACTGAAAGACGTTCTCAGGATCTTTGTTGCCTCTCGACCCACATACTCTCTCTCTCTCTCTCTTTGCCTGCGCAGTCTGGCTACGGGCCAGGGAAGCGTGGGACTCGCAGAACGTCTTGTTGCTCAAAGCTTTAATCTTGCCTCTAAAAGAGCGAGTGAGAGAGCGAGAGAGCGAGAGAGGAGGGGGATACTCCCCTTCTGTGTTCAGCCAGCTGCTCTCTCTCTGAGTGGTCCTCCTCCACCAGCGGACCCAATGCATCATTAATACTCTCCCTCCTCAGCCAAACGTGTTACCAGGAAGCTTCCCTTATTTACATTGAATACCAAACCCCCTTGACACTGTATATGAGTGAGAGTGTTTGGGAGCCTTTCTTTCAGTCAAAGATTAAGGATACTTTAGCTTAGAGAACACCAAAAACAACATGAAACAGCATTCAGTACGGATTCAACTGTAGAACAACAGATAGACAGACAGATGGATGGATGGATGGTTAGACAGAATGATAAAAAGAAAGAATGATAGTTTCCTGTCAGGTGTTGCCAATTCACTTTAAATATCAACTTATGAATTGAAATAAAGCCAATTCCTTAATTCTGAACTCCCTGCCAAAATCTCTCCTCAAGATTTCTCACGTCTGTACACCTTTTCAAACAGGAACAGGTTGATTATTATGCTATAATTTTTTTGTTGTTGTTTATTTATACAGATATTTCTTACGCATTACTGTCATTTTTATTTGTATTATTATTTTATTAATTGTTGGAAATAAAGATTTCATTCATTCATTCATGTGACTGTCTGTCTAAACTCACCCTCATCCTCTTCTTCCTCGTTGTTCTGTCTCCTCTTCTTCATGGATTTTGAATTCTTCTTGTTTTTTATGTCCTGCTGCTCCGTGATGTGCTGCAGTACTGTAAGATACAATCAAACCGTTAATTGTGAACACTCATATGCTCCGACAGTCCGTCCGAACAATACATGACTTTATCACACCTGTGATGTCTGACCTGGGTTTTATTTTTCTCCCCTCCACAGCGTTACGTCCTGTTTGGGTAGGCACAATGCCATAACCATTTTAGCAGTGTAATCAATATTGGCCTGCTTTGTTTGTAGTATTTCAGGCTTTGAATCCATATGGGACATCCTAAAATATAAACACCCCCTTGTGTGCGTTCTTTCCCTATCCCACAAACAAAAACACTGGACTATCCAAGACACACACTGGCCTTATTTGTCTCAAGTATCTAGAAACTTAAACCACACTTATAAATGTATGAATGCCATTGCATTAGACATAAACCTTCAAAGTAAACCAGTTTATCTATAATAAAATCTTTGAAATGACCTACTTTTCTTATCATTACTGGGCTCAAGGTGTCGCTGGATGTAGCCTTCCAAGTAGCACCTAAACTTGGGCGAAGGTGAGAAGAACGCTAGGCTGATGGCCATCATCTCCCAGCCCGCCTCCAAACTCCTCAAACTCAAGTTTCCGGTGGTCTGTCGCACCAACTGCACGTACAGTTCGTCCCTCAAGCCTTGCATCCCCCAGCACTTCGTGACCACCTGAAGGGCAGCGTGGCGTTTGTCCAACCTTGCCGGCCTGTCGCCCATGTAGGCCTGGACCAGCTTGAACATCTCGCAGGCTTCCTTCTTGACAAACCGGTCGCTGGTGATCAGCATGGGTTTCTTAATGGAGCCACGGTTCCACGAGAGCATATTAGCAATGGAGACGCGCCGGCGAAACAGGCCCTGCGTGTGCTGGTTAAGGTTCTTGCTGGCCCAGTCCTCCATGTTGGCGTCGGGTGTAGGTTTGCAGAGGGTGGTGTATGGGTACTGGTAACCAGAACCTGTGCTGCCAACGGAAGGAGGGGGACTGTTGTTGTTGTTTTTATGGGTGAGGGCTCTGTCATGATCACAGTCCTGGGGCGAGCTGTCCTGTTGAGTTTTGGATTCCAGTGTTCCTGTCTGGAGACAAAAAGAAAGATTGAGAAACTTCAAGTTGTCAGTATGGATGCAGCTGTTTATTTGCATCATCACGACTGCCGCAAGAACTTGAATCCGAGTGCGTGTGTTGCGTAGGTTGCAGCTCATTGGCTTACTCAGTTTCCCTGCAGAAACCTGGAACACTCACATGGATTACGCTCGCTCCCTAAATAGGTGACCCAATATGGAAATCACATCCCAACTTCAAACATTACTGCCTCCCCTCTTTCTCTCCTCCTTTCCCTCTTTTTCCTAACTCATTAATGCTCAAAAATAATCCCGGTCCGACTAGTTCCACACTGAAGAAAATGAATTTAATAACTGAATTTCATGCATTTTTCTCTTATTTAAAAATGTTCATATACACATAAAAGAATAGTATTTCTAGAAAAAAAAATCATGATGGAATTAAAGTAGCAACAGATATTTTCTTCCTTGTAGTGTAAATGCAAGTATAACAGAAAGTGTTACTTTTAAAAGTAATGCAATATTAGTAATGCAATGCAATTGGATAAATGTCGGCAACAAGGCATCGGTTCATAAAATGGGATTAAATAAAAGTATATTTGTGTTATTTAACTTATTTAATTATTGGAGGTTTAAGTAATATTCTGAGTTTGAAAAAAAATGTAGGGTGGGACTTGGACAGGTTATGAACATGATGTCATTCATCTGTGTTTGCAGTATCTATATCGACTAGCACGTTGCATTTGTGGTATATTCCTGTAACATAAGGGTATCCTTTCATGTCTTGGCACCCACTGGCATTACGTCAATGTGACACTGTGCTATAAGTGATACAGATTTAACAATGTGGTCATATTAAATTGTAAGAATGGAGTGTTTCTTCATGCTTCTGGACATTTGTGAGGTTCTGCCTCCATCAAGATGTAATGAGCTTGCTCTGAACCAAATCAGTGAGTCACTGTTTCCAACCTCACAACTTTGCCTTTAAGTTATTGTTGTATTTTAATGTGTAAGTAGTATGAGAGAGACAGAAAAAAGACTGATGAAGGTAATGAGGCATGCAAAGGCAAGAAGACAGCCAAAGGGCCAGAAGACATATAAAGCATGCTGAATACTCTAGGTAAACGTGTATTTTTGTTAAATCTGATAACCCTAACCCTAATCCTGATGTTTGAAATACTGAGTAAACATTGTCCATTCACAAACATTAACACAGGAAAAGGAAAAGGTCATTTTAATCTTGCTTTACGGATGTAATAATTTTAATCATGCGATCATTTGATTGATGACAAATCTCTCCTAGTGTATTAGGATCCATAATATTAACTCCAACTTATGCTCACCAGGAGAAGCCAAACCACATTTGGAGCACTACACTAATGACAAATGGAACTGTCAGCACACACATCGAAACACATTAGCTGAATGTGCCAAAACACAGTGAGCTGTAAGAGGCGACTGTCTTGTACAACCACAACACCTGGCTGTGTGAATAAGGCGACTGGCCCGGGCTCTGTTTTCCTTTCTCAATTATTCTGCAAATAGTACCAGGGACCTCATGTATAAAACTCTCCGTAGATTTCATTCTAAAAGTGTAGGTACGCACAAAAGCTTGATTTTGAGTATGCACAGAATCTGCGCAAAAATACCTTAATAAATCCCAGTCAGGGGAAGATTGTGCATACATGCATCTCCACTCCGTCTCCTCCCCGAAATAACCATATATGAAGCTTACGTCGTCTCATTTTACGATACATAACCTCATCTGCATATCATTTCCATGCATATTCCCATCCATGTGACACCATGTTTAACACCGTCAAGTCTTCATATGTTTGGGGAGTGTCCTACTCTGTTAATAATCTATGTAAACTTTGCTTTATCTTCGTACTTATAGACGGATTATATGATTATACCAAGTTTATGTCTCATTAATGTACAGCGGCATGAATTGATTGGGCCGAGCCAGGCACTGTTGATGGTTGGCAGTGTTTTTTGTCTAAAGTACTGGATTATATAGAGGATATCTGTTGTTATATTTGTGTTTTGTCATGAATGGATGTTGTGATGTTGCGTGTTGCATGTAGAAAAAAAATTATAATTCTGTCAGGTTTTACCAAGGACACGCAGTGAAAAATTCATGCTGAAAAGGCATGGACAGTATTGTATGAAAATAACTTAAAAAAGCAGCAATTTTGCGATAAAGTTCACCACAACGTGGGCTGAATAGTGGTGGCAGGTAAGATTTGATGTAGGTTTTCTGCCTTTATTATGACCATTCACATAAAACATATTCTACATTAAATACAGTCTTCCATGACGATGGTCTGAAAAAGTAATTTGGTTCAAGCTCTACACTGACCTACTTGCTAACCGATTCCCATATGTACATCTTCCACAAAAAAAAAAAAAAAACACACACACACGCACGCACTTATAGCTGATCTTTTACTTTTCACTCATTTACATCTCCCGGTCCATCAATCTCTTGCTCACTAAACTCACCATTTTCCCCTTATTCCTGCACATTTTCTTTAATGAGAAAAACAACAACTGGCCTTTGTACAATCCTCTTATAATCTAAGCACAACACATACACACACACACACACACACAGAAAAAGTAAATCTCCTTAGAATGGAACATTTACACCCTCTTCAGCCCCGGAAACCCCAAGCCTCACCATCTCCTGCATAGTTTCTACAACGACCGGATGGAAGCGAATGCTTTTCCACTCCAAAGAACTCTATTAGACACAGTGGGACCATCGAATGTGAGGAGTCATGACAAAGGGAAGGGTAATTAAAGAAAAAGAACACAGGAAAAACTTGGTAAAAAAGGGAGCAAGCCAGATTGCTGCACTGGATCGACCATAACAACATTTCCAGATGTACAGTCTCAATGAAGTGGACAGCTGCAAAAAATGTTGGTACCTGTGAGGGTGACCTTGGTGGTTCTGGGGATGCCAAGCTGGTCTGCGATGTTAAGCTCTTCTCCAGCGAATCCACTTTCTCATATGTCCTCTTTTGCCGGCCTCCGAGTCCATCTGTCACCAGTGGTGACAGAATGACATCACTGTGGTTGTTGCCCCCGCCCCTGTACAGTGATCGGTTACTTGATGTCACATCCTCCCTCGATTCACTCCCTCTTGCCCCCATCTTCAATGAACTGACCGGGGAGCGTGCAGTACTTCCAGAAGCCTCTGATCCCATTTCAGTGTCTAGACTGGCCTTGCTTCCATGTAGTACATTGGAACGGTTTACTACTGCCCTCATTTCTGCCATCAGCTTCTCATTTAACGCATTCAACTCCCCACTGCTTCCCACCGATCCAGGTCGACCCGACCCAGTGACAAGAGGTGCACGACGTCGGTTCTTCCTTCTCAGACTTGGGGACGGCCCTGTGGAGTAGCCAGAGTCCTGGTACGTGACGGCAGCAGGGCCTGGGTACTCCTGAGAGGCCTGGCTGCTTTGACGGCTGTGGCGGGGCTCCAACAGCCTCCATGATTGCTTCTTCTCTACAGAGACGTCATTCTTAATCTGGGCAGAGACTGGAGACTGGGGCTGGATTTGAGGACTGGCTGTATTTGAAGGCTCCTCGATGGGGTTAGATGTCTGGGGCTGGTGTTTGGATGCAGCTGCATCCACGTTCACCATGTGTTTGATGCACTCCCGGCCGGCCGGGCTGTATTCACTAGCTGAAGAGCTGCAGATGTGTTTGGAATTGGGGAACTGGAGGAGTTTTGGAGGCTGGGTTCCTCTAGGAAGGCTGTGACTGGTAGAGTAGGGTACTCTGTGTAAGTGGTGCGCACCTTCTACTTCCATTTCCACTGGGGGTTCATCATAAATTGGGGAATCAATGGGTGGAGGCTCATCGTAGATGGGTGCTGAGGGTGTAGCTCCGTATTGAGGAGAGGAGGGGCGAGGTGTACCTGCACCAGAGCGCTGGTGGGCAGAGTAAGAGGAAGAGCTAGAAGAGGGTAAAACCAGACAGAAGTTGGCATCCCCCTTTCTGAGGTGGTAACCCTGCTTGGAGTCTCCAGGAACGGCCATTTTACTGAACAAACCGGTTCTGTCAAGTTGCGCTGTGTAACCTGGTTTGGGTGAAGTGCTAGTGTTGGTGGGGTTGAAATGGAGAAGTTGGTGGGCGGTAGCTGGACCCAGAGACTGGTTTCTTCCAATGCTGTTAACTTTCACCAACATGGCAGCCTTGGATCCAGGAGCAGGCTGCCATCTTTGAGCGGCGTCCCTGAAAAACAAAAACAAATGGAGATTGCTGTTAACACATGCTGTGTTCTTCTTTTATACCTTTATAGGCAGGTGCTTTTAAAAACACCATCCAAACTGAAATGAAATTGTTTGTGACTGATTTGAAATGTTCCTCATCAGTGTTATAGTTAAGAGGATTGAGTCTACATGCTCTCAAGTCCATGACAAGAAAATATGGTCTGAAATGATGCCCACATTTTCGACTACAACTCTGCTCTACATAAGCATCAACTCCCATCACAAAAATAGTTGGAATCAATAGTTGCAACATGCTGCTAACAACCCAATACCCTAAAAACTTAAATATAAAGCAAACAGATATTTGGAAAAGTACCAGAACAATTTATTATTTAAACATTTAAAAAAAAATCAACATTTGTATGTGCATCAACCAACCAAAGTCGATTTTACAATTCAATTCTTTTGTAATATGTTGAAGTTAAAAACATTTATAATGTTACTAGTATTCTTGCTATGAAGCATATATGGCAATATGTGGGTAGTTTGAAACTGTAAATCTATCCATATCTAATAGACAGGAATGTGTGGGTTGCAATGCCAATGGTTGGCATAGTACTTTCCTCTTTTTTATTTTCTTTCAAAGAATAGCTCATACATCAAAAAGATGATCTAACATTGTGTTTAGCTTTAGGTAAAGAAAGGGCACACAATAACAATTTTAATATTTATTAGTCTAAGGAAATTGTTATTGTACCAGAGGACTGCTTGTAACTATTTCAATCAAAGCACCAACAACAATGTGCAGACACACACACACACACTATCCAGGCCACTGCGGTGGAGTGTTTAAGAGAAACACAACAGGAAAGGTTGAACAGACAGTGTGTTCCAGCAGACTGGAAAAACAGGAATCCACTATGGACTGCTATATTGACACTATCAAAATGTTACAACATTAACAAAAATTTAACAATACTATGAAAACCTCATCACGTAACAATTATATTCATTTATCAGTTACACATGCTGAACACACAAGAAACACACACTTGGAAGTTTACATTTGGTGTGTATTTTTGCATACTAGCACATGTGCACACAATTAGTTGCATGTATACAATTTGTGTGTGTGTGTGTAGGTTTAAAACACACACAAACCACTTATGTTCCTTCACACATGCATAAACGGATGTCAGACGCACATGTTCCAGCAAACCCAACAAAACACTTGAAATTCCAAAGCACCCGGTAGAAAGCCACTGTGAACTCCAGCAACCAAAGCATGACTGCACATGCACGTGCACACACACACACCAATCCGCAACCAAAAACATCCCTCGCACAAACACACAAGAATGTAAAATCAACATTAGCTGATCTTTCTTTGGCCTGATTAATGGTGTAAACCAGCTTCAGACCACTGATCCAGATTATAGTGCTAGTCTGTGTGCACACGTTAATCTGTACTCTGCAGCTAATGGATCGGTCGAAGAACTTCTAACCACTTTATATAAGCACCATTAACATGACATGACTTTGCCAACATAACAAAAAAAAAAAAAAAAATCAGACATTTACATCCATTTATGAGCAAACATATATTCTCAGTACAAGTGACTGCATCCTTTGAGATACACCTGTTGCTCACGACCTTCTAAACTTACCTGAGACAGTGATGCATAGCATATGTTTGAGCGTACGCTGAGAAGACATACTGTACTTACCCCTGGCATGCCCAAAGCTGGCACGGCGATCTGTAAGGTTGCTTGGGGTGACTGAGAATACAGAGGACACCTCCCTCCAGATCAAATGAGCATGGAAAACAACCAAATCGAGGAGAAGACGCAAGTGTCTGCTGTTCAAAATGTCGATTCACACACGCTTTCCATCATTCAGTAGGTTATCAACTTCTGCTCAAATTCTAACTGTCACCATGCGGTCGTTTAATTACAGAGTGGTGCGGAGAGGGAGAGTGAGAGAGCGAGGGAGGAAAGGAGGAAGGGAGGGTGGAGAGAGGGAGGGGGATTACAGTAGCAGGAATGTGAGTCTTACCATCGTAACACACACACACACACACATGAACTTGGATCGCCACTCCCTTGGACCGTTCTCGATCCGCTCGACTCGATCAGATCAGACTCACGGCGTGTGAAACAATACTTCTTCAGCTCCCCGAGAGGCCTGAATTAACTAAAGAAGCACTTCACTACCCTCCATTCCTTAAGTTCCACTCTGGGCTCAGTTCGAAAAACAAACTCTTTGTTTTATTCAAGTGGCTGGCCACCTATTGATGGGAATCTTTCTACGCACAAACTTCTCTCTCCGTTTCTGTGCCTGCTGTGGTCTTTCCCACCCATTGTGTCTACTGTCTCATGGCCAAATGTCAACAGTCTATCCTCAGTGTTGAGTAAATACAATGTCGCAGGCCTGTAAATAATCTCAACACAAGGAACAAAACACATCATTCTTCTCTGACTCCGCTGAGAAAGTTAGCTGGTATAAATATTAGGATAAAGTTATGTTACAGTGTGGGATTGAATGCTGTAACAAAGTTTGGTTGTGGGCAGTAATGGATATTTCCCTACTCTTTCTTTGCAATGTCATCTTATATTTACCTGTTTTTAGTCTTTCATTACTCTGGACGTATTTTACACCTGATATTAACATGTTTCTCAAATTCATGTAATCTAAGGGAGCATCTCTGATTGGGTAAAAAGTGCCATATTTCTGCTCTCAAATAAACATAAATATGTAGTGCATGAACTAATGCATCTGATGCATCATAGACAATACATATTAGGATCCTTAAATGTTTAAAAATAAAAAGATCAGGGAAACATTTAGTAACCATTTAATAATACTATTCATTTAGATAATTTTAACAAACCAAGGATAAAAAATGTTTGACATCCACTTCTTGTTACTTGATTCCTTACATATCAAATATAAACAAGGCCTCCCATTATTTGTTCTCAACACTTTCATAGTTCCTCATTATTATAACTAAACCAAAAGCCATCCTTGTAGTATTCAGCATGCAGTCGTGACTTAATCTGTGATTACAAATGAATATATCAGCTCATTAATTTTCAGAGGGGTGAAAAGCATCTGTGATGCCCAGGTGTTGAGGTTCTCACACACACTCATTCACAAACCCAACCACACAAGACTCTACACATCTTGGCAAGTGCGGGCCATGCTGATTGTGTTATTTGCACTGAACACAAAGGGATGCTGAGAGAGGCTGGACAGAGGGCAGGAGTGCAGGATGGGGGTGTCCTGAGGGAGTGCATGCTGGAAAAGTTCAAAGGGCGTCTCTGCTACAGCATAAACAGGAAATACCAGCGCAGCGTTCACACTGAGCTGAGCAGAAAGAGTAATGCATGTGCTGCATTATAGTGATGGAGAAAAAAAAACCCTGCTGCTCTTTCCCTCTTTGACTGTCTTTATTACACCTACGGACATATTCAAATATACACACAGAAGCTCACCTCACCTTCAGCTCTCATATGTCTGAGGATCTACAGCCATTTAATTCATCTCAATGGTACTTATATAGCAAATAATCATTATGTTATTTGGTGAAGGGAAGTAATGATGAAACTAAGATTGTTCAGTTACAAATGTGTTTTTATGAAAACATAAATCAGCCAATCAGGAGTGTGGAGCTCAGAGGATAATGAGGAAACGCACACAGATAGTCAGTGGGCGGGTGTGAGGGGGCAGGACAGTCATATGTGCTTTTGTTCTTCAAACTACATCTCTGCCTTCCTCTCTCACTATAATCCTGTTTCGCTCGTTTGCTCTTAAAGATAAACAACATGCAGATTGTTTCACAGTGTTCCAACATCTTCTCTTCCACTCCACCCAAAATCACACACACCACAGATGAATTGAAGCCACCGGCCCACGCGAACAGTGCTTACTTCATACACAACAACTAAACAGAATCCGTCCGTGAGTGTGTACATGTGTGAACCGTGTGTATAATATGTTGTGACAGATAACTAAACAATAATGCAATCACAATTTGATAAACCGAACTACAGCACAAAATGCATCAAAACATTAAAGACAGCTTTTTTGTTTATTTTTTCTCTGCCAAGAAACAATTTGGTCAGGACTACCAAAAATGGACTACATAACAGAACTATTAGAGCTGGGCCAGTCAGATTAACAGACTGACCCTAGTGATAAACAAAAATTTGTGATGCTACTAACTCACAAACTCACTGTCAAATCCCACGTCAATTCATACCTTGTTTGTAAACGAATCCACAGAAAACTGTAGTGACATGTAGCATTAAAACGTCTATTGAACGGCTTATTCAGTTGGCGCATGTAAAAGAATGGATAAAACAACTGCTCGCAAATCACTGTGTAGCATTTTTTATAGTCAGATATGTATTTAAATTAAATTCCAGTTTTTAAGTTGTATTTACTGTAGATGTATCTTTTCAAATTTAATGCCATCAACCTAAACAAGTTCACTCATTAAAAAAAAACCAAATTGTCTTAAAGAGCCAGTAAAATGAAAATTCTAAGCTTCCTATCACTGTTTATAAATCCTGTACATTAGGTTTAAATCCATCCAAGGTTAAAAAACATTGTCATTTTGTCAAAATATCATTTTAAAATTACCTCAATTCTCAGAGATCCCCAAACGGTTCGCGCGAAGCTGTTCAAAAGATTCAGTTTCCTTAAACCCCACCTTTCAGTAGCATACTGTGTTCTGATTGGTCAACTAACATAGTCAGGTTTGATTGGTTGTTCCACACACACTTTCGGGGAAGTCGTGGCCTAATGGTTAGAGGGTTGGACTCCCAATCGAAGGGTTGTGAGTTCTAGTCTCGGGCCGGCAGGAATTGTGGGTGGGGGTAGTGCATGTACAGTTCTCTCTCCACCTTCAATACCACGACTTAGGTGCCCTTGAGCAAGGCATCGAACCCCCAACTGCTCCCCGGGCGCCGCAGCATAAATGGCTGCCCACTGCTCCGGGTGTGTGCTCACAGTGTGTGTGTGTGTGTGTGTTCACTGCTCTGTGTGTGTGTATTTCGGATGGGTTAAATGCAGAGCACAAATTCTGAGTATGGGTCACCATACTTGGCTGAATGTCACTTCACTTCACACACACCTCCACGGTAAACTATGCGTTAGCATCTGTTTGGGGTGAATTATGTCTTATTCCTCTCACTGTGAAGCAAGTGAGCTTTTTTCGCTGCTTTTTCTTCTGTGTGTGTGTATTCAAGCTGCGAGCTTCAGTTTGAATCTGAACAGCGCGTTCAGCGCGGGGGCGTGGTCACATTAGATATAATGAAGGGACGTGAAAAATGGACATCGCGTTGTTTTCATATGGATTACTTTATCACAGAATATCTGTTTTCGGCAGCACTTGTTTAGTTTTAAAGTAGACATGTCAAGCTTTCTATAGATATCTCTCTCATGTCTCTTTGTTGAGTATTCACGGAGTTACACTTCATTTTAATGATGTGTTTGTACATGACGATCAGCGCAGACAGGCTGCAGACAGCACACATACTGATAAGACGCTCGGAAGATTCAGAGTCGACTCCTTACTTTAGAAGCCAATAACTTTATAAATTGTGTACTTTTTGGTTTAATTATTTGCACATTGTTTACACTGATGGACAGCTACATCACACACTGTAATACAGGTAATTTTTGATTTCCCATCTGTGTGGCTCTTTAATAGAAAATACAGCACTTGCCAAACAATACAGTACTGTCAAAATTCGACATTATATCATTGGATAGTCACATTTTAAAAACAATATTGCCCCTTTAAAGAGTTTTAGAACGACAATCCATGATGACAGCATTTACATTTTAGGGTGCACTAACCCTTTAGGTTGACTCTGTAAATGTCTTGTAGCAGAGCTATCGATACTTTTTCAGAAACTTACCTTGAAGTTTAACTAATCTTAATGATTTTTAGCATCTAGCTAAGACCGGCTTTTCCAAAATGAACTGGAACTGTTGTATAACTAGTAGGGGTGTAACGGTACGCAAAAATCACGGTTCGGTACGTACCTCGGTTTTAAAGTCACAGTTCGGTTCATTTTCAGTACAGTAAGTGAAAGAAATGCAAACATTAAACTGCAGGTTGTTTATTACTATAAACTTTTTTTTAACAATTTGTTTACAAAAAAATACTTTGTTTTTTTTAAATACTTTTTAATAATATATATATAAAATATAAAAAGAATAAGAAATAAAATACTGCTGCAAAGTTCTCTATTAAATATCATATAATAAAATATAAAGAAAAATATAAATAAATTACTATGATTACAGTGCAGCATTACCAATCCCAGCTTGTAGGCCTGCTCATATTTAAAATATATATATATATATATATATATATATATATATATATATATATATATATATATATATAGTAAAGTATATATATAGATATAGTATAGATATTGTTGTCGTGAAGACAAGATCCTGGTCTGTCAGCGGTCTCCCTCTATGTCACCTACAGTAGCAGCAGCGCGCCAGCGTCGCATCAGGCACGATTCTGATGGGTAAAGACAGAGAAAATGCGAGACAGCAGAAACGCACGTTCACGCCACGCAGCAGAACCGCCATGCTCAAGCCAAGCAGCCAGTGTGTCGCCGGCCTTCAGCTACAGCGCGGGATTTGCGCTGAACGCGGAGACTACCACCACTTAATATGTTCGTTTGGAAACATGAAAATGTACTTATGTTCCGCACACAAAATATTGCATTCGTTCATTCGGTACACACGTGCATCGTACCGAAAGCCCTGTACCGAAACGGTCCGGTAAGAATACACGTACCATTACACCCCTAATAACTAGCAATTGAGTGGTGCAGAGAAGGACAGATAAAATGGCAGACAGACAGATACAGCTGTGTTGTGGATGAAATCTGTGTAGCTGTCATTGAGTGACTTCAGAGATTTCAGAGTCTGAGCATCACACAACCCCCCCCCCCCCCACACACACACACAAAAACACACCCCAAACACACTGTTCCCAAACAAACAGCACACAGACACTTAATTTACCACAGAACACTTCAGAAAATAGGTTTATTTGGGAAGGAGAATGAGAAAGATGGAGCGAGAGAAGGGGAATGGGGGTGGGTTGTCCTAAAGGGTTTTGTCGTGGGAAAGTCAAGCATGGAATCGCAAGAGAGGTCTGCATTTAATGCTTTTGGAATGTTGTGAACATAAAGTATATAAAATTACGCATGTGCTTGTTTGTGTAAGTGTGCATTTGCAAAGACCTAGTGTACAACTAAAATACTCAATTATTCCAACCTATAAACATGAGAATGACAGAGAGTGTGTGTGGCCGAACACGAGGGTATATCACTCTCTCCTTTCCTCATCTAACTTCACAAGGTCAAAGCTTTTGACCTTTGACCTCAAGGCCGACCTAATTGACCTTATGTGGGGAATGTGAGCTGAAAATACTCCACTTTCCATATGGCAGCACTCACACACCCTTATCCATCCCAGACCGCTCACTACATTTGATAAACACGCTCCATAACAATCACGCATCAACACGTGTCTGTGGGAGAATCGATTTGGCAGTCGCAGTGTTTAGTTTCATATACTGAGCTCTCTGTCATCCCCATCACTGCATCAACAACTTCTGAGGGGAAAAATACGTTTGAAGCCGCGGAATTTGAAGGAAGAGGAAAATAGAGTTAAGATCCGTTTGAAATGTGAGCTAACTCAATTTGGTCATGGAGAGTCAAATTGGGTTAGCAGTCAGGGCGTTTTAATTAGCGTGGTAGAAACGGTGACAGGGCGAGACGAGAGGAAGAGTTTCTCTGAACTGTGAGATGGATGAAATAGTTGAGGAACAAAAACAAGCTTGTTATCGTATGGCTTTTAGTTCTTGGTTTAGAGAAAACAAAACAAAAACAGCGAAAGCAAGCTAACAGCTGCGATTTTTAACGCTAGCTAGCATAAGCAACCACTAAAACTTCAAAACCTACAACAGAGAGAGAGATGGCTGTCAAAAGAAATGCCTGTGATGTACTATAGGTGTTTAGTGTTTTGTCTAAATTATAGTTAGTATTTTGTCTAGGGGGAAAAAAATACTTTGTAACAGAGCGAACCTAAAATACCATACACAATGGTTTGATAAAAACAATTTTCTTTCTAATTTCAGAAGTTAGCTGGTACAGTAGATGTCAAAACTGCTTCTTTCTGCAGGCAAATGCCTTGCGTTATTTAGTATTACATTTAAAGTTAATATAATTTCAATGTATTAAATTGGAACTTTATCATTACAAACTAGTAAGTACAAATATATTAATAAATGGCATTCAAGTTACAATAGAAATGCATTTTATTTTACCATAAATGTTTAGTGAACAGTATTTAAAATAAATTTAAATAACAGTATAATGCATTTTCAGTTCATTTAAGTGTAAAAAACATTACATATTAAATAAAAAATTATGCATTTAGCAGACGCTTTTATCCAAAGCGACTTACATTGCATTCAGGCTAACAAAATTCTCCTATCATGTGTTCCCCGGGATTCGAACCCCCAACCTTGCACTTGTTAACGCAATGCTCTACCACTTGAGCTACAGAAACACTGGTATGAAACACATATGGTTCATAGTTAAGTATATTATTTTAAATTATATTTTTCCGTGAAAGTATATTATTTTTAAAATTATTCCTACATAAGTATACATCTTTTTTTACAAGGGAAGGATCACTTGTTGCAAACATTTTTATATTAGTTTCTTTTTTTTTGTATAGATTTCTATACACATGTCTAGAAAATACACATGTCATACAATGTCAATTTCTATACACACGTCATTTTTAAACTATTTATATAAAATAAAAAAATCACCTTAAATGAAAAAAACAAACAAAAGTGAATTGTCAACTTTTAAGAGCATATTAGCATAAAGAAGACCTCAAAGTCAAGGACTTGATTAAAATTAAAATTTTCATTAAATGGTATTCTGTTTATTTCAATTACAACCAAAAATACACTCATTCAATATATAAACTTCGTACTGTTAATGTTTACTTGACGAGGAGACAAATTTGTCAGGTGCTTTAAGCTGAAGTGTGTATGTTTGTGAAAATGTAAAATTATTTGTTAAATATTAAAATACTTTCTCCTATTCCATCTTAACATGCAGAGACAGCTACAAATAAAGCATTCATCTGTTGATTAGTTGGTTGATTTCACCAAGACCTCTAAACACTCTGCCGCTATCAAAACACTGCGGTTTGTTTAAGCATCCTGACTAGCATCTGTTTGATTTATCGAAATTATAAAAATATAGCAACCCAACGACCTCCAGAAATAAAGTAATAAACTAGTAGTCTTTGCTCATGCAAAAAAAATAAAATAAATAAAATAACAACAAATTTAGGATCAGCAAATTGATGACAGGAATTGAGCCATTGTTGCTGTGACAGTGATACTGCAGTGCCCTCCTGATAATGGCCTACGTTCTGTGAGGCCATGACTGATGTGACCCAGGACAAACAGATTAGTGTGTGCATGTCACCAAAGTTTGACACGCCCCTCTGTCAATGTGAGAGCTAAGTTCACGCTGGCACATCACACGATGACACTCAAGACAAAACTTACACACGTGACGAGGGTTTTTTTGGCGGGGGAATGTAATGCATCCGTCTCCCTTCATTTCGCTCACTCGGGAAAGGGGTACTATGGTGAAGACATGCATTTCTCATGGCTATGTGCCACTGAAGAGGAAAATATGGCAAGTATTCAGACGGGCATAAACACAGACAGCTAAAACACGTAGGTCTTGAGTGAGAGGGTTTCTATGAACTCAATGAACCACTTAACGTCACTCGAAACCTACAAACTTCAACAAATCTTTGGAAATATATTGAATATCTATAATATATTCCACATTACTTGGCTGGCAATTTAAAATGTATTCATGTCATGAATATCACAATGATTTTAAAGCTGCAGTCGGTAACTTTTGACGCTCGGTTAATAAACAGAACTGCTTGCGTCTTGCGGAAGAACATCGTAGCCGGAACTACTTCTCTCTGTTTATGTCTATGAAGAATCACAAAGGTACTGGGTTACTCCGCCGCGGTATCCCCGAAGCAATCTAAAATAGTCCGAATATAAACACTTATTATAGGTTTACCCTAGTGATTCAGGACAAGCTAAAAACACGGTTAGGAAAATGGATTCATGGTGTACTCGTTATTATATACATTTTTCTACATTTTGAACACAAACAAAGTTACGGACCGCAGCTCTGATTGGTTGTTTTTTACCGGGAGCGTTGGATTTTCTGCAAATGGCAATAGGACCACTGGGAGGAGCCAGAGGAGCTTGATTTTTTTCACAGATTATCTGTCTCATATTCTACTGTCAGGACATAATGACAGGTTTAACAAATATGTAAAAATATATTTTTACAAAAGTTCCCTACTGCAGCTTTAATGTGCTTTTATTACTCCTTTAAAGAGGTCACTAACTGTCTCTGTTTTTTTATTTTGTACTGTTCTCTGAGGTCCACTTATAATGTTATCAAGCTTTTGCATTAAAAAAAATAATAATAATTTAGAAGTCTTTTTTTAATCTTCATTAAAAATAAAGTTCATTGCCTCTTTCCTAACGTTGCGATCAGAAGGAAGGCAATACAAAGACTGTTTTTCCAGTCTTTCCATCTTGGCATGGCACAGAAACTTCTTGTATTTTGAGCCGGATTATAGTTTGGTTTCTGCATAGACCTACGCGCTCGTCTCACTCGTAAACCCTACATGCATGAATCAGTGGGCGGGGCTAAACAGGCAGCACTGTAGGTGCAGACGTTGATGATCATCTGTGGAGGCGGTGCTTATCCACACTATTACATCACAGAGTCGTACAATCCACATGCTAATGTTTTGGCAGACCGCCTTCAATAAAAGCTGTTTTTAGACTAACGACAAAGTTTTGAGTTCTGAAACTTACTAGATGCTTTTATAGTACAATGACCTCAAATGTCAAAAGATCAAGGGAATTTTGGTTTCTCAGTTTATGACTCCTTTAATTTTTCTAAAGACCACAGCAGCTTAACAGCTTCTTATGAGTAGGGTGAATTTTCAGATTTGATCGATTAATTCAAATGTAATGTTTTACCACAAAGATTTGTAACAAGTCCTTTGTTGAAGGTTTATCACCCTCGTGAACTTCATGTGTGCTTTCTTTAACCAGATGGTAATTTTTTTTTTTACTTTAATCATGTTCATGTTACGGTTTTAAGTTGACTAGTTAAACGTAAAAAAAATGAAATCTTGAACAGAACAAATGTCCTGAAAAAAATATTTTTTTTCCCATATTGCTCAGGCCTATAAGCCTATTTATAATTATGAAATTAGTGATATTTTAATAGTGACTTTCTAATTTATTGTGGAAAAACACTGAAAAATCTGCTAAAATCTGCTCCTCTAATACAAAAAAAAAAAGAAAAAAATTATAAAAAGTGTTTTAAAGCAGGTTTCCTGGCATGACATCAGATGCTCAAGCAGATAGCCCCGCCTCCAAATTATCAGCGGTGTTACTGGCTGTGATGCTATTTTATAATTAGTTTAAAATAGAATTCAATGCTTTCCAGACACCCTGGCATCAAACATGTTTACCAAGACAGACCTTAGTGTATAAAAAGCATGAGTGTGTGTCCTGCTGGGTGGTCCTTTGAGTTGTATACTAGCCCTCTGTCTCTGATTCTTCCTTTATCTCTTGCAGCCCTATAATCACACACACACACACACACACACACACATGCATACAGCCCACACACTGCTGAGTAAATAGTACTAGTGTGTACTAGATGTTACTAATCTTGCCTGTTCCATTTTAGCAGAAGATCTCATACCACTCAGTTTTTTCCATCCCTCCCTTCATTTCTTCACCTGTGTTCCTGTTATTACCAGTCTGCCCATATTTCTGTTCCCAGTGTTTGCAGCTGAAGTTAGTGCCGCTGGCGGAGTGATATATATGTTGGTTATTTACAGTACGTTTTATAGCACAAGCTCATGTTATACAAGATCGCGTGAAGAGTTGAATTTATCGCACACAAATTTCCACATACTGTCACGTCTCTGTCAGACCCCGGTAAGTTCATTTTCCTCCAGAAAATGGCAAGCAACATGGCACAATAATTTAAGAAGTGCTCTCACAGGTGTTTTATTTATAATGGCTTCTTCAGTGTGGCTCATCCCATTGGAATTTAGCGTTTGCATTACAGGTTTTAAAAGTAGATTAATACATTTTTTCAGGGAAAAAAAAATATTAATGATATTATGAATGATATCCTGGTCTCTATATACATCTTTAGTTTGTTTAAATCCCAACCGGTTAGTATGAGTCTCAGTCTCAGACACGTGTAGACACATGTGAACATACAGTTTACCTGTTCCTCTTTTCTAAAGACCATGTGCCACTGAGCATGTCAGATATAACGTCAGCCCCACAGAGGAAAAGATGACACTATCTGAAAGGACACATTAAAGCACCTGCATACAGGATGATGGATCCAGAGACAGAAATAAAACCAATGACAAAACACCAACATGAGGCGGTCTGTCATCAGATGATCTCCACAGATTAAACCAGATCTCAGGCTGTTCTTCAAACATCAAGTACAGTACCACATACTGAAAACAGAAACAGATCTAACTACTCATGAAACGTTTCATTATCATGCCGATCCAAACCAGCATGCTGTTACTTTCCTGAAAACATCGGTCAGCTCTTGACGTAAAACTGGTTCATGCAACTAATAAAAGATCAATAAAAGAGCTTTTTCTTAATTGTTTATTTTTGGCTGAACTATGCCTTTAAGCACTGTTCTCTTAATCTGCTGAGCTCCTCTCATCTCCATGTCTTTCTGTGCTGGGATGCGTCTGGGAAAGAGGGGATGAAGCTTTAAACCAGTTTATTCTCAGGGCTAATCTGAAGGGATTTCTGCCTTCTACAGGAGCACATAACACAAGAATGTATGAGACAGATTACTGGTGCCCACCTCAATCCGCTTTACCAGAGAAACCTCACCGAAAGAAAAGAAGTGAAAGATTGAAAGGGATGGAACGAAGGAGGGAGTGACAAAGACAGACTGAAGACATAATTCCCTCTGTCTCAAGTAGCTGAGTCGCAGGACTCCATTCTGAGAATACTCGCTTAACACTCAACACATTACACACTAAATGTAAGAATCAATTTGAAATGTGTTTCTTTCTTCTAGCTGCTCTACATAGAGTAACCAGGTGTTTCTAATTTGAATAATTAGCTGCTGTTAAATGAACTGAGATGATGTTGGTTACACACACCCTGATGAAGGCATGTAGCCGCAAAGCGTAGATGTACCTCTCACCAAAAGAGTTTTAACGTATAAAGCCAGTGATGCAATAAAGGCTTTTTAACTTTTCACTACAATTTGAGTGCTTTGGAGTTCTTGTCTTTAAATGCAGTGCTGACATTTGCATGCTCACGCTTGCTCTCATTATAACACACGGATTGTAGACATTCTGAAATATTAATTATGCATATATTTATTGTGTTATAACAAAGATTGCAATGAACTGAGAAGTCTTTTAGAGATTATAAATGCAGCGCTCTTTGCTTGCATTCTGCCAAACCATGCGTGCAGCAGCCGTGATTGTACTCTTATTGTCAGCAAGACAAATTACATAATATTTATAATAATAATAATAATAATAATAATAATAATAATATGCAAAGGTTTTACTGCAAAGAACCACTAAAAATACAGCAAACATCATTGCAATTTTTGAGAAAAATCAGCAAATGCAATAATTTTGGCCTGCAAAATTTAGAAAATGCAACTTTTTGTTTGTACTGTCCAAGGACATGGCATCTGTGTCTCAAGAAATAGCAAGTGAGCATATGATGGCCAGAAATGCTGTCTAGGTAGGTGGCTCAATAGGTTTCATGCTGTTCACCAGCATGCCAATCAACCAATCAAGTCTTGCCAGTTAAGATTGTTAAAGGAATAGTTCTCCCAAAAATGTAACTTTGCTGAAAATTCCCGAAAAAGCAATGGTTCACAGTTAAAACTCCTTAATTATGAATTTGTTTCTTCCAAATCACAACTTTTCACTTTTCAAGACATTAACTGATGGACTGGAGTGGTGTGGATCATTGTGATGTTTTCATCAGCTGTTTGGACTCTGCACATGAACACATCAACTCAAGTACATATGGAGGGAGGGGTTCTAGCAGACCAATCTCAGCGCTGGCGGTCCAACGCTGTTTGTTTTAAGGAGAGGTGCACGTCAGGCTACAGCATAGGCTACGATTTAAGACGTAGGTTCGACACAGAAATATAAATCAGCCAATGGGGACCACAAAAAATTAACACACACATTGACTTTTTAAGCCAGGGAGATGGCCCATATGTTAAACGCGATGGGGAAGAGCTCCCAACCCCCCCCCCCCCCCATGATACCAACACCCGATTAACCCAAGGATACACACACACAGACATGAGCTAACACAGTCAGATGGTGGAGAACAGCAGACAGTGCTTCCTAAAGAGCAAATACCCCATGACTCTAATTTAAATCCACATGAGGTGTTTAAAGCAAAACCTGCCTAGATAGCATTTTTGGACATCATATGCATGTTTCAAATTGTGTTCAAAGTGTTTCTTTGAAACATTTCAACATTGAGAACTTGGCTAACGATACCCAAATGCTGCTATCCAAACCAGCTCACTAGGTAAAACACAGCCCAACAACCCCTCGAGAGTAGAGCTCTTACCCTTTCTGACGTCCACAGGACAGGAAACACGTTTTCAACTATAGAGAACCAGGTTTCCTCCATGACCTCTACCCAAAAACAGCTCAGCGTCACTGGGCTACACTCCTTCTGACGGCAGCTGGCACTGGATGTCCTCTAGCTGCATCACACACACACACACACACACTCCAAAAATATGTTCAAGCTGGAACACTTGCCCTACTTTTAATTGAGTGTGAGCTGCTAATTTGCTTTCCTGAGAACTAGCGTGTGACAAACACATACTCATACACTCTAAAAAACATCTGCAAAAACAGGGCACAATATACGGTTTCATTTGAAGGAATTTTTCTGAATTTTTATTTTTACAGTTGTTTTGCCAGTCTTTTGAATTTTGCACTTCATTCAATGCATTGTGTTTTAGATTTAACAGAAATCTCTGTAAAATTAACAGATAATGTCGTATGTAAAGAGCTGCCAGTACTTTTTCTGTTATTTTATGGATTTATTTTTTACAGCGTAAAACTCACACAACAAACAACTACACTATGATTTTAAAATCCCTTAGACATTATACATTTTTATTACCAACATTTATTTTAATTTTAAAGTAACTAAATTTTATGATTTTGGGTTTCGTTTTAGGTAACTACAATAACTCACACAAGAAAAAGATGATGCGAAAACATGCAAAAAAGAATGTTTGAGAAATGCATTATTATTAACAGACCACTATATAATTTACTCATATTTTTCTGTTTTTATTTAGAATTTTATTTATCTGCTTTCATAATTTTTATTCGTTTTTTAATATTTCTATTTAGCTTTTTTAAATGTCAGTTTTAGTCATTTTAGCACTTTAACTTATTTTAGTTTGTCATCAAAACAACATTACATTTTATTTATTTTAAAAAGAGAAAAATATTTTTTTATTATAAATAGAGCATTATAGTATTTATTTGTTTTCATAGCATTTATTTTTATGCCAGTTTTAGTAATTTTTGGTATTAACATTTAATTTCCATTTAATTTTGATTATATTAAATATTTAATAAGTATAATTCATTTTATTTCAGCTTTATTTTAAATTACTGAAAATATTTTAATATTTTTAGTTTTAGTTAACAATAACAACACTGGATGAGAATGGTATAGTTAACCTAAAAAGAAAAAGAAACAACAAAACTTGTGCCGCTAAAATCTGCTGCCTGAAAAACCAACGGGTCTGAAGTTTAAATGGGTGGAAGTGTGTGTGAGGGTGTCCCACCCAAGAAGCTACAATTAGCAAACAGGTATTAACACAGCATTTAAAGTACGGCACAGAAAGAGCATTCCAGGGTGCGTTAACGGGCGTGTGTTTCACACAAGGAAAAGTGTGTGACCATTTAAGGCTGATTTTGTTAGAGGAGTCTTCTAGGCACCTTTCTCTCTCTCTCTCTCTCTCTCTCTCTCATGCAGTGTTCTCAGTAGCTGGCACTCAACCAACTTAACAGTCTATCTGTGCCAAAACAGCATCAAGAGTCCAAAATGAAGAAAATATTAGGAGAACAGACCCTGCATGCTATTTTTACCCACAAAGAGTCTACGAGGCTGACCCAGAAAGCCAATGTGTGACATCATGTGTGTGTCAGACCAGGTAAGATCTTATCCAATAAGCCATGGCTTCCGATGACAGATATATTCATTCTCGGAGTTCATCATTTAATAAAGGGAACACAAATGCTTGTAGCTATCCAAGCGCAATCCCACAAACTACTGTCATGATGGGGTATACAAAAGAGAGAGGATGTAGCATGTGAAGAGAAGAAAAAAAACTTCGATTTGATATTCACAATCATATTTGAGCAATTAAAGCTGCGGTAGGTAACTTTTGACGCTCTAGCGGTTAATAAACAGAACTGCTTGCGTCTTGTGGAAGAACATCGTAGCCGGATCTACTTCTCTCTGTTTATGTCTATGAAGAATCACAACGGTACTGGGTTACTCCGCCGCGGTATCCCCGAAACAATCTAAAATAGTCAGAATATAAACACTTATTATAGGTGCACCCTAGTGATTCAGGACAAGCTAAAAACAGTTTGGAAAATGGATTCATGGTGTACTCGCTTATTATATACATTTTTCTACATTTTGAACACAAACAAAGTTACGGACCGCAGCTCTGATTGGTTGTTTCTTACCAGGAGCGGATGAATTTCTTCAAATGGCAATAGAACCACTGGGAGGAGCCAGAGGAGCTTGATTTTTTTTACAGATTATCTGTCTCATATTCTACTGTCAGGACATAATGACAGGTTTAACAAATATGTAAAAAACATATTTTTACAAAAGTTACCTTCTGCAGCTTTAATGAAGATTCTGATTCTGTTACAATACCAATATTCATGTCTTAATTTCTTCATTTTCAAACGTTAAACATCTAGTTCTTATTTTGTTGGAGGATCTCTTTAAAGATCCTCTTCTGTTGGCAGTTTAATAAACATTGCTCATTACAAAACTGGTGAAACAGGTTGTGCACGCTGCGTTCCTAACTGCATGTTACAAGTGAACCAAACTTCCAAAAGCCAAAAAGCTCTAGTGTGAAAGTGCCAAGAGCAAGAAAGTCAAGACAAAACGGCAAATTGCTGAGATTAAGCGATTAATCTGAAAGCACATTATAACCTTCTGAGACAGATTAAAACGCAGTCCCTGGGATTAATCCCATCGAACCATTAAACACATCAACGTCTCCGTCACAGAGAGCAGAGCTCTTTCATCCAAAAATGGAAAATGTGTCATCATTTAATCACAGTCAGGTCATTTCAATCCTGTATGACTCTCTTCTGCAGAACACCACACAATGGATGGACACTGAAACACTGAAGAATGAAGTCACACAGGTTTGGAAAGACACAAGGGTGAGCAAATCATTATTCTCCCTTAAACTGCCACCATAACAAGTTTGTCAAGTGCTCCACACATCCTCACCTATTTCCCTGGATCCTTCTCTCAAAGCTGTCTCCTTTACCCCTGGACGATGGCGTCTCCCTCCCACTCTCCTGCTCCAGTGAAGAAGACCCCAGTCCAGGTTGGGGTGTCTGCTTGCCATCCGCCGGACCTCTCTGGATCCTCCCTTGACCCCTCAGCTCCTCAGAGCTCCTCCTCATGGCTTGGAGCTGCGCTAGAGGCACTATGTCACTGTCTTTAGGCCTATGCCAGACCGTCTGCTGGCTCGTGCAGTTGTAGTAGTAGAACCGATTGTTATTGCTGTCAAAAAGCTCCCACCACTGGTTGCCGTCTGACTGACGGACCGGGACACCGGGCGGTAGATCCCACCCGCACTCGCTGGTCAGCAGGTTGACATACATGCGCTCCCTCGTGCGCGGCTCCAAGATCTCCACCCAGTCAGACCTAGAGAGAGGACACATGGCTAACGTAGTCAGGATATGAGTCAAATAGTGCAGTCTGTACAGACAATCAAGCAAGTGGGTTTGAGTGCAGCTTGTTTATAACAAAAACGCAGTGTGAGAAAACCCCAGCTTGTGAGATAAACAAGATTTGAACAAAAGCAAATGTAAAATGAGAGTGGAGGTTCAGCTCAGGTCAGCAGAAGAAAATGCAATTGTATCTTAATGAGATATTCAGAAGATAGGCCTGCCTGCAACATCTAATCCATGTGTTTTAGCTCAACAGATTTACCCTTTTACAGATGTAGACCTGTGATTGAGGGACTGTGGAGGACGGAGCCTGGTTTAATCACGTTTATTTGAAGTTCAGAGGTTTATTTCCATGGCTAAGCTACACTTTTCCACTTTTCTCTCTCTGACTCATTGACTCGGCTGTTCGACACTGCTTACTATGCATGAGGGTCCACTACTGCGTGGGGGAACATTTGCAATGGGTTCACTGTAAATAAAAATAATCATGATTTGAACATTAAAAGACTGTGAAAATACTAAGGGAAAAACCGGGAGTAACTGTGATAGATCTAACCTTTCATTTAAGGTAATTGTGCGTTAAAATACTTTTAAATGTACAGTTTTTGGAAGTGAAAAAGAAAAGTCATTGTATAATTTACAGTGAAAATTGTAAACTGACATTCCCAGAATTCCCTGCATGACACTCCACATTTAATGTCTTTTTATTGAAATAACGATTTCTTAAATGTGGAGCTACATACTTCCATGCAGCCTCCACAAAAGAAACAGGAGGGTGCAGGTGTGAGCCAAAAACCTTTCAACTTACAGTGACTTGCCATGGTTCAAACTCAACACACACTCATGCATATGATGAACCTGCAGCATCGATCACTCATCTCTTGGGATTGGTCATCAACACTGGAGATGCAGACATACATACAAGCGAGGTTTTTTTCCACAGTCAGTTTTTTTGAAAATGTAGTGAAACCGCTTTGCTGAATGTGAGGTCAGATGGGCTTTCAGAGCCAGAACTGATCAGGGGCGACTGGGCACACGGCCCAGAGACAAGAGCATGGACTCGTGATGGGACATAGATCGGGAATCTGGCTCTCTGCCTCCTCAGCACTGCTCTAATCTTCCCTCACTAAGAGTTACAACAAAGCTATCTTTCTCTACTACAGATGGCCAACTGCACACAGGACGCACAGGAAACAGATATCAGCTCTGAGATTGCTTTAGAGCACTGTCTGACACGTTAAACTGTTACAGGAATTACATGGCTCAGAGAAACATCTAGAAAGCACCTGTTCAGTTCAAGCCAAAAGGAAAAACCTGAATTGCACCTGTTGCATTCTAGAAACCTAATGCATTCTGGGATTGATTACACAGAGGCCACTGTAACAACAACCCAAACATGGCACACAACAACAAAGCTACACTGTAAATGTGATCCTAAACATGAATCTATTTCCAGAAATTAAAATGGTCATCATTTACTCACCTTCATGTCACTCCAAACCTGTAAGAGATTCATTCTTCTTGTGGAACATAAAATAAGATATTTTGAAGAATTTTTGTGAGCACCGACTCCCATTTGCATTCAAAATATCTTCCATTATGTTCCACAGAAGAAATTAATTCATGCAGGTTTGAAAAACATGAATGTGAGTAAATGATGCCTGAATTTAGATTTTTGTATTAACTAATTGCTTTCATTTTAGAGTCACCCAAACAATTTATCAATTTAGATTTATTATAGGGAAAAATCTTCCTAAATATTAAATAATTTCTTTGAACTAAATAAAACCAATTAATTTAGATGATACCAAATAAAGCTTATGGCTAACTGTCATTTGTTGTTGTTGTTGTTGCAATTTTATTCCCCCATCAAATGCATGTACAACAAAATGTCAATAACTATCAATCTAACTAATAGCTTTTAAAAAGGAAATCACTTTACATTTTAAATAACTGAGGTTCGGTTCAATTTTGCTCTGAAAATATAAACAGACATGTGCAAATCAGTAGTGTGTTTGCATACACAGCAAAACTAGGGATATCAATCCGAACCATTTTACCAATAACCCACTACTGTTCATCTCTTACAGCAAATTTTTAAGCATGCAATATGTAAAAGGTTGTATCAATATTTCAGTGAAAAATTCAGTGTCTACCAAAAGTTATATCATCCATTGTCAATAGTGAAGCAATGTACGAAGTGAAGCTTTCTGATTGTGAATTCACATGAAAAACCTGAATTCAAACTAAATCTGCTTTTATATTGAAATTACTGGAAATTACAGTAAAAATATGACCTTAAGACTACATATGTAAAAGCTCTTATTATTGTATTAACAGTCCAGTACTTAGACAGTACTTCACACACATCAATCCAAATAAAGTAAAGCAATCCGAACTGTTCCAGCATGCTTCGACTATTCACCGTCCCATTCGCACCAAAACACCAAACAGCATCAGACTGTACCTGTAGGGACCCTCGCACACATCTATGTCACACTTCACCTTGTGCTGAAGTCATGAAGTCAACGATTTGAGATCCAAATCCACAAAGCTGGGACAATTACTCTGGATGTGTGCAGCTTCCTCTTCTGACTCAAGGAGGCTACATGAGAAGAAGCATGTGTGTGTGTGTGTGTGTGTGAGATATCTACCTCCACTGTGAGGGTCTTTCCAGGACAGTGAGTCGTGAGCCCTACCCTATCCCAGCATGCACAGTAAGGGCCATCTGCTATGTTTGGGGGTCAGCAGTGAGCTCATAGTGGCCCTGTAAACCTGACCACAAGCCCCTGACCCCCACACTCATGTGACCAAAGGACGAGAATAGAAACCCTTTGTGCTAAAGGGCACGTGTTGGTAGAGAAAAGGAGTCTGTGAGATGATGACACACAGAAAACCATAAAAGCTGTTGTGATCTGTGTGACTAACAGTGCATTCAAGTCATGCTGGGAAACCGTATTTATTAGTTGAAAGCACATGAGCTGCACCACAAAGTCTTGAGTGGGAAACAGAAACACTGCACTTTGTTTAAGCCTATCGTTTCAGAATTGGATTCAAATGATTGTATCGCACAATTACGATAGATTATATGACGATTACATTTATTCCACCTTAATAAAGTGAATAAAAACATAAAAAAATAAAAGCTAAATCACCACCTTGCTCTGACCTATATAACGTGACGCCTTGATATTGTAATTATGAGTCAAATGCACCAGAAGTGCCCTTCTCCATGTGTTTAGACGCCATGCACAGCTCAGTTAGTGATGGGAGAAGCATTTTAAGTTTTTCGAATCTTGCATCTTTTCGAAACGCACTGCAAAAATGATCAACTGTTTCCAAATTCTCAAAATGCTCATCTGCTTATCCGAATTAAATCAATGCAATGAAAACAGCCTTAGTATTCACAAACACCTGTTTTATAAAACAACAGCTAATGTTTTATTGAAACTGTAATCTATTACATGCAATTAACAAATCTTATGCTATTAAATAAGTGTATAATGTGTTTTATTGTATTAAATTGCAGGGTTTGTTTTGTACGTTTAATGGAGAGCTTGGTTTATCAGGCCATTAAGAGACTACTAACTAGAAGTTTTTGTTTATATTATACAAATGTATCATTAAAATGCAAACAAATGTATAATTCATGCATTGAGGTCGCCCCCTAGAAATAGTTAAGACGTAATGAAGCATTGTTTACGGAAACAAATTATTCGCAAAGGTTTCGAAGCTTCATGAAGCATGTTTTGAAAGCGGTCATTACTAAGTTCACTTAAGCAGAAGCATGTTATCATCAATCACTCAGAAGTCCCTACGAAACCCTGGGATTTTATCAAATAAACCAGATGCAGTTTCATCAGTCATGTTATAAAATGCTGAATCGCTTTATTACAGTTGAGAGGCATCGTATGTGTTGCAATAAATTGAGGATGTATTATGTCTAATTGGTGCTTGTTTGGGCTACTTGTAGTTCATGCACATGTTTCCAGGTAAATTAATCACAGAAAAACATGTGGAGGGTTCTGAAACTTTCTGGCCAACAGAAATCTTAGAGTCGCACGATGAAAACAGAGCTGTATTGTTTGAGATATACACCAGTACCCACTGACTAGATAAAGACTGTATTGAGCTGGAGAAAAAAAACTCAGTATAAACTTTCACATGCGCTTTTGTATCTGTGTGTGCTTCAAAGAAAAACATGCTTGCCCTTTTGACACTGCCACAAAACAGCCTGGAAATATCCCAGGCTTTATTATTGTCTTTGCTTGCCTTTTGTGAGAAGAGGTCAGAGTGTCATTAACGGACATTTATCTTGTTAGAGAAACTGTGTTAAATGCTCGCCTGCATATGAGATTCAGTGGATGTATGTGGTCAGTCCTCTGAACATGTTCAGACATGCAGACAATGAGAGACAAGCTGCTGTTACTGTACATGCATATACATGTTTGCACCAGAGAATTTATTAGAATTTTATTTGACTATTCTGAGACCTGTTTTTTGTTAAGACTCATTAAATATTTATATGCAACTCCGTGTTTTTTATATGCAAATTAATTTGGTCCAGATAATTATATAATTATATAACATAGATACAAAGAGTTATGGGAACAACAAAGACTGAATGGAGTAATTTATAAATAATAACAATAATAATAATAAAATAAGAAATATGTGATATTAAATGTAATAAAAAATATTTTATTTAAAAAATATATATTTTGGCACATCAATTTATTTTTACATTTTCCTATTTTGACATTTTCTCTTGAAACAGTAAGTTCAGGCACTAAAGTTTAATTTAATGAAATGTAGTGTAATTTAATTTTTCAAATAAGAAATGATTAAAATATGTCAATTTTTAATTAGTTAAATTGAATAATAATATTTTGCCACATAACACATTTTACACAGTCATTTCGATAAATAAACGAAATAATTTAAATTTGTGTGAACTCCTTGTTTCAGTAACACATATTATATTTGATTTTATTATTTAAATTAAAAAAACATTTATCTTGGTGCATCATGCAATTTCATGGCTTCTCTAAATATTATAGTCACCTCCAACCAATCATTTCCTGAAAAATCTAAAGCTGAAAAGCAAATATTTAGAAACCACCTGCTGTGATTATTTTAGTGAGTGTGAATGTGTTCTTACGTGACTGTTTTTCTTACATTTCTGTGGTCTGCACACAAACAGCAGGCTCTCAGGGCCTGACACGAGGACACGGCCCAAGTGCCCAACACATTAATTATATCCAGTATCATAAAGCCTTCGAGTAAACGACTGCTGGGAAACCCACACCACATTTTTTGAATGTGTATTTCAAACGGTCGCAGTAAGTGACAAGTCTATTTCTATCCTTATCTCTCTCTCCTAAAGAGCAAAGGAAGCATGGGAGGAGTGGGGAACACACACACGTGCTCTCTGACAGTGTGTAGTGCTAGCAAACACACACGCACACACACACACACCAGTAAACATGCAAATCACCCTCCAGCTCCACAGCTGTGCCTCTTCCCAGGGCAACTTGTCATCAAACTTTATCAGTGTGCTGAGGGAAGAACGGGCTGGATCTCTGGATGATGACGGGCAGCACTGTTTGAGGATGTTAGGGCTTTTTTTAATCCTCCAACACACTCCTCCATGAAGAGCGATGCTCAGACGCCCCTGTGACTGTTTGGGATCAGATGAGTTTAGCATCTGATTTGTTTACTCTGTGGTCACGGCTGGAAGCTGCACGCTAAGGAAGCAGCATATGCATATGAGTGTGTAAACACTCATGTAACCACAGTATCTATCAAATGAATTTATCTTCTTTTTATTCTACATCTGGCTTAATTTAACTATGAACATTAGAAGCATGAAAGGTTCCTGTTAATTTGACAACACACCCTGCTGTAAAGACTGGCTTAAACCAACATGAATTTGCATGCTGGATTACACTTGTTTCAGTTTTGAATCCAAACAAGGATGTGAATGAGATTTAAGAGCTTTAGCAGAGGGGAAGATTAACAAAGAATAATGATTTACGCTTTGGTCTGAGTCACACATGGCACTCTATTTCTGTGCTGATCCATTCATTTAAAATGCACCTTAAAATATATTACAAATAAAATCCATGCTTCAATGCTTTGGCATGAAGCCCAAAAAGTCAGGCTGATAAGACATCAGAAGACTTCAGAAGACTTGAAATACTGTACACAAATTGCAAGGACTTCTTTTACAGTGTTTTTATGGTGATTCTGTCAGTTCCTCAACCTGATCGCTTTAAAATCGGCTGGAGCGCTGTTATCCCACACTCTTAAACATTTCTGTCCAGGATCCTTTGTGTGCACTTGGAATACTACCTCCTCTCATCAAAATGAAACACAAAATGACAACACTTGACAAGTACCTCTGAAAACACTAGAGGCAGACGGGAGGAAAGCCATTTACATGAATTAGGATGCTCAGTCTAACAAACACTGCTCGTGAAGGTGATTTATTTTTTCAGGAGGATATGCCTTCAGATGGCCAAATCATTACCTGTGGGACGTGTAAATCTCACGAGTCAAAGCCAGACAGACCGTCCCACAGGTAAAGCTGACTCACGTAACACTTCAGTGTGCGAATGAATGTCACTTTATAAAAATGTCAGTGGTTTCCAAATACAGCACACCGACAGCTGTATAGCTTCCCCTCTATAGCAGGTAAAGCAGTAGGTGTGAGATGTTGCGTTATAAGGTAATTGAAACAGGACCACCTGTTCTTCTCACTTTTGTAGTCACTAGACACTTCACATTATGTAAATAAACACAAACTACAGCACTTACACACACACACACACACACACACACACACACACACACACACACACACAGCATTTTACACTAGGCCATCTGCCTCGGTTTTGAATGAACCTTGCTGACCTTACCTTATGACATCACAGCAGAAACAAATCTTCTCCACACACACACGCACACACATACACATACACCTATTGTTTATTACAAAGATAAATATTGTAACCTAACCCACACACTAAAATCTGCAACATCTGTAGCGTTTTACTTTATTTTTTTATCTCTCTCTCTCTCTTTCTCTCTCTATACCTGGACGTTGCCCTGTGATTTTTCCCATAACGAGAATACGGGATATGACATGCAGTCAGAAGTGCATTGTGGGTACGGTTTGGAAAGATGATATTGTGAGTGTTTACATTTCTGTCAGGTATGTTGTGTGTCGCCAAAGAAAGTGGAATCAAACCAGCCTGCTTTACCAGTGAACTGTGTATTAACACGCTTTGTGTTGTGCAAATCAAGCATAAACTCCTCTCTCTCTACATTATGTAAACAGCATTCATACACCCATTGCCATAAGAAAGATATATGATGGATGCCAGAGGAACCGTCATAAGGTTTATCTCTGGGTTGTGATTGGCAAGATCAAACCACTTTTCATTTAAGAGTGTGTGGAATGCCAGATCGCTTCAGATTATGAAGGCTGTGTGTGTGTGTGTGTGTGTGTGTGTCTGATCTGAGCGCTGTGTGTGGTCTAGAGGAGAGGAATGCTTACTGCTGTACTATGTGACTGAAGGGCAATCCCTATCCACTCCTTCACTTCCAAGGACACCTGCATGACATTCCAGAGAAGAGCACTTTGAACTGTGTGTCACTGCCAGAACTCTGTGTGTGTGTGTGTGTGTGCGTGCGTGATGTTCAAACAAAGAGTAATAGTCTTTTAAGCCAAGACCTGAGGCACGCGGCCACACCTCTGATCCAACCTTGCTCAGTTTTAAATTTCAAGATGCAAATAAATTTTACTGGCATGATGAAACCGGTTTAAAGTAGATTTAATGGTGCTTGTTAAGGCAAGTTTCACTATTAATAGTGAGCTTAGAGCTGAAGTTCAAACATTTTTGACCATACAATGAAAGTCCAAAACTAAAATGGACAGCATTCGGTATGTTTCAGTCTGATTTCAGATTCTGAAACACTGCATTCTGATATTCATTCACATGTGCATTACATGCATTCAGCAGCCAACTGACACACTCAGAACCAGATGAAAGATAACTGCTGTTTTTACCTTGATGGTAGATTTAAAAAGAGAGCTGAATACATGGTGGAAGCACTTTTTAGCAAATACTAAATATTTGTTCTCCTCCACCACTAACCAATTCAGAAGACGTGAGGCGTGAATACGCACACATTTGAAAGATGCAAACAAAAGTGTGTTTAAATCAAATTGAGAGAAAATCATTGGATTTAAGCGCTTACATGCTTTTTTTTTTCTGTTGATCAGTTTGTTGCATGACAGCTTTTCAGTCTGAGCAATCAATCTTTTTTACAAAAGGTTTATTATAAACAGTTTATTTTGAATGGATAATATAGACTTAAAACAAATTGGAATTGTGCAAAAAGTCATGACGATCTATAAATGTTGACAATTTTATTACACTTCAAACATTTAAAAATCTGAAGTAACCTAAATATAAAATTTTGCATGTATTTATCTCTATTTAGCCAGTCATTCCTTCACAAAACCTGTCTGACACTGCTCCATAATCTGACAAGCCGTTCGTTATGAACCAGTCTGATTGGTCTTGACCAAACACTGGGCTTTTGTGATTGGTCGATCTTCCATCACTCCCTAACTGGCTTAGTTCATTCACACCACTGTGAAAGTCAATAAACGTCTCCACAGGCAGCCATTCAATTACCTCCAGCCATTTGGACTGCTGCTGTGTGTGTGTGTGTGTGTGTGATTTCTGTAAAGGGCGGAGCCGTTTACAAGAACCAACCTGCCGCTTGTAAAACAAATGGGTGGTAAGAGATGAAAAGTGAGGTTGGAGTGTTGCTCGATGGCACACTGCTGCAGTTCACTACTAACACAGAGAATACACTCACGGGCCAGAGCTCAACAAAAATGCCTTCAAATCTAAAACAAATCTCATAAAAATGAAACTCTCACACTTTTCTTTTAAAACCCAATACAGAGACCCTTCAGAAAACCCCAAAGTGTGAGTGTGTGGTTATTCATATCTGACATGCTGCACTGTTAAACTTTTACAAAGAAAGAATGCAGCTCTTAATGTTTCTCATGTTTGTAGAAGCACACTCTCCAGGCAGCAGCTGAACACACCAAAAAACAAAACGAAAAAACAAACAAAAAAACAGATTTGATCAGACATTTAAAATTTGCATCAAAGTGTAAAAAATTTCATGTGATCATTTGTATGTATATTATTATATTCATGTGTATTATACTGCTATAAATTGCTTTAAATAATTTAATATTGTTTCATTTAAAGGGGGGGTGAAATGCTATTTCATGCATACTGAGTTTTTTACACTGTTAAAGAGTTGGATTCCCATGCTAAACATGGACAAAGTTTCAAAAATTAAGTTGTACGTTTGAAGGAGTATTTTTGTTCCCAAAATACTCCTTCCGGTTTGTCACAAGTTTCGGAAAGTTTTTTTCGAGTATGGCTCTGTGTGACGTTAGATGGAGCGGAATTTCCTTATATGGGTCCTGAGGCACTTCTGCCGGAAGAGCGTGCTCCCGTATAGCAGAGCACTGAGAGCACAACAGACTTCACTGATCAGAGCGAGAGCGTCGCGAAATGTCACAAAAGAAGTGTGTTTTTGGTTGCCAGAGCAAGACAACCCTGCACAGATTACCAAAAAAAAACAGCATTAAGGGACCAGTGGATGGAGTTTATTTTTACAGAGCATCAACGGAGTAGTGCAAGTGTTTGTGTTTGTTCCCTGCATTTCGAAGATGCTTGTTTTACAAACAAAGCCCAGTTTGACGCCGGATTTGCGTATCGTTTATTTCTTAAGGATAATGCAGTCCCAACGAAAAAGGGTCACGATTGTGTGTTGGAACCGCAGGCGGTGAGTAAAACTGCTTCAGATATCTCTGCCTCCTTGTTAGTGCGTCCGCCTCCCATGCCGAGACCCGGGTTCGAGCCCCGCTCGGAGCGAGTCGTTGCTGCTGCTGCTCTCGTTCAGTTTCAGCCTCTGGATCTGATTCTGGATCATAAATAAACGGCTGAATCTGACTGTAAGCCATGGTTTGTTTTGGATGATGTTTTTTTTTCCTCACGGTAATGTCACAGCTTCCACATGCTCTCAACGCAAAAGCCTACTGGCGCTCGTGATTCTTTAGCTCCGCCCACACGCCACGCCTCCAGTCGCTCGTGTTTTTCCGGGAAAAATCGGTACAGACTATCTTTCTCTTATGAATATAATAAAACTAAAGACTTTTTGGAGTTATGAAGGATGCAGTACTACTCTATAGGTACTCAAGATTAACAGGATATTGAGTGCAAATTAGCATTTCACCCCCCCCTTAAACATTCCTTGGTTGTTATTATTAGTATTAATTTTTACTTTCAAAATAATTCATAATTAAAATTAAAATAATTACTTTTTACTGTTTTAGTTTATCAAATAAAAAGTATGAATAATTTAATATTTAATCAATGTTTTTTTATTGATTTACTTACTAAATGTACATTATTATATTAACTATATATAGCTAAATATATTCAATTAATTAATATATAACAATAGTTTGTTATTAAACTGTCATCAAATAAGCATAAACCTTTTCATGCAATTAACATGTTTTTGCAATGTTTTACTTACTTTAACACACACACACACACACACACACACACACACACACACACACACACTTATTATTAAACTATTTTTAAAAGAAAAGGTGTAAACATTTAACACAACCATGCTTTTAAAACCTGCTTTACTTTCCTAATTTGTACTCCATGGTATTATATTACCCATTCACCTGCACAATGTTTTGCAAACACAATCTCAAAGCTGAAATACTACACCGTTATAACACCCCACCTGTAGATTATTATATTCATCATTAAGTCATCTGCACATTTATCACCATGTTCTTAGGCACAGTTTATATAAAATACGTATAAACATTATAGTTCAAGTTCATATGCCACATGTACAACTTGAAGGTGAGTAAAGGATGACAGAACTTGCTTTTATTTTTTTGGGTAAACTACCCTTTTAAAGTATAACTGATGAATTTGCGTTAGAAGTATGACTGATAATTAATGCCATCAGTTGTTCATTAAGGCCACTGACATATGAAACTTCTAGAAGCCTACAATGAATGCAGCAAACTGACAAACTCTCTGGCCAATCCACTCTGGCGAATGTTAACACTTCATAGAGTTACACAAAATGACAGACAACATAACATATGATCAAAATTGGGAGATTTTTCCCAGCTGTCCATCTCCAAATGTACAGCCAGTGAGTCCACACCATGCCAAGACCTCTTCACATCTTCCCGTCTCTTCCACGCACGCTCACCTGATACACAATTCACAAGATACTCTCTCAGAGACCTCCAGCCAGGTCTAAATATATCAGTGTTTGACCGTATCTGGTCAACAGTACGCTGCCAAAGCCTGTGATTCCTGGAGATGATGGACAACAGCATTTGCGATGCTCTGGAGCTCGATTTTCAGACATGAAAAGGCCATCATCTGTTTTCCATACCACATCTCTTATTGCATCACTCCACTGTGGTTTACATAGGACTGAACGCACCACATGGACTGTATTTACATGCATTTGTGTGTTGAAGGATATGCAAATTAAGCCAGAATTACATCATACCATGGCAGAGCGCAAGATTATTCAGACTAATCTTAAGAAAACAACAAAAACAGATTGATCTTTTCTCTTTAATCTCACAGAATGAGCTTCACAATGATTGATTCTCCAGCCTTCTCATGCACATGTGCAAGTTCATGTGCACTAAACAGATCACTGTAGAAACACAGAGGTCATCATGAAGGTTAATTACCGCCTGTTTGATGAAGAGGGCCAGGTGTGAACTCTCTTACTTTTACATGTGCTGACTTACAGCACATCTGCCTCCAGCTGGGGAGCTCAGAGGGTAAACAGACTTCAGGAAACTTCCTCTCTCTCTCTCACTCTCTGCTTATTCAGTAGGTGAAATACAATCTTGTGTGTCCTTATGAGCCCGGCTTGATCAAAAAGAGAAAGCGCACCTGCTGTTGCCATTCATTGTTTATGCATCCTAGTCATTCAGTGTATCAGTCTGTTATATCTGTGTGTGTGTGGACTGGCAAAGGTCATGATATTCATAATAAATCTTTTTTTTTTTTTTTATGCATGATTACATGAGCTGGAGGCACCATGATGTGTGGACACTAAACGTCATTGCATATATATATATATATATATATATATATATATATATATATATATATATATATATATATACACACACACACACACACATATGATAATAAAGTTTAACACTGTTAAAGATGAAATAAAAAATTGTCAAATTTTGCTAAAGAGCTTTTTTTCCCCCATTGAATATGCAATATTTTCTTGCGCTGCTAATGCTTATACAGTATTTTAACATTTAAACCCTTTAATTTTAATAGTAATAATTTAAATTATACTTATTAAATGTGATCTTCAATAAATCTCAGAATATTGCACTTTATAGTGTTGTGATGACTACATTCACTTGTGGCATTTAAAATGACTGATCGTAGTTCACTTTTTTTTTTTTTTTGTTTATTAGCCCATAACGGTAAAAAAAAATAAAAAATCAGCATATAATTTTATATCAGCAATAAATTACCAACCAGTTTTAGCCAATGAACATCCATATATTTTCCAATCATGCAGAACTGGTAAGTTTCTGCCAGGATGTTATCCATTCATTTTAAAGACATTAACCATAAACACAATGCAATAAAGTGCAAAACTCAAAATACAGGTAAAACACCAATAAAAACCAATATAGAGAATTCATTCATATTAAAACAGTTGAGCCCTATTTTTACAGATTGCTTTTTTTCTCCAAGATATATAATCCATAAAACCTCCTAGACTGAATAGAAATGTGACTGTTTAACAGCTTGTATAACATTTTCATGCAAGCGTAAAAGACCTGTGAAAGTAAAACAGTTCTCCTCATCATAAGAGCAAAAACACATTGAGAGGAGAGAGAAGGGGCTTGGTGAAGGACCACCGACTAGCATCCAACCTGGACAACAGTTCAAGCCTGCATGCTGAGCGAGAGATGGGAAGAAAACAGAAGAAACACAGCTGAACATCTCTCTGCAGGGGGCTGTTAAAAGCAGGAAAGAGGATGAAAAACCAGAGCAGATTGTGACTAACTCTTCTAGACAAAATGTGTTTCCTCTAGATGAGCCTAAACTGCCGATGGTGTGGCCTCATAGAGAATGAGGGGCAATACAAGAGTCTGAAGATGAACGGAGAGCGTGTGCGGACCATAAACAGAGTGAGAGAGAGAGAGAAACATCTTGAAGAATGTGAAACAGAGAGATAGAGTCTGGCCTGAAGTTCAGGAGGACGTGTAGATGTTGCCAGAACATTCAGTCATTCCTGGCTGCAGAAGTACAGCCGTGCCTTCGGATGATTTGTTTAAGTCTAGCCATTTTCTCACACTCATCACTCTTAAGCCTGAATCCATCAAAGAGAAAGCGGACGAAAGAACGCAACAGGTCACAGCAGTTCATTCCAGTCATGATTTAATCATGAGGGGACTTTGGGTGGGTTTCAGCAGGGCAGATATACGATGGATTACCACACCGCTGCTCCAACTCCCATCTGAGCACAGCTAGCAAAATAACTATTCATTACCAAACCCGTATGTTTAGAGCCCGGCGTGCTTTGATTTAAAGAGAAAGCTCATCCCCTCAGCATTTCCCCTCATCTCGTTCTACACCTGCCGTTTGTTCTTCTCTTCAACACAGAAAGAAGATGAAGCTGCGGTTTTCCACACACTGAACATTCCTACATGACTCTTTTCAAGCCAAAGTCAATGACATGGTCAGATCACAGAGGTTGTGATTAAATGAAATAAATATTCACTGCCAGTTTCAGAATAAAGCGCAGCACTGTGTTATTTTCATGCATACAGCTTATGATCCAGTTTGTTTCAGAGACAATGAAACATCATATAATGAGCTGTACATGTGTAAATGAACACAGTGCCGCTCTTCACTCTGAAATTGGAGGTGCATGTATTATTTGCCGCTTGTTGGTTTAATGTTTAAAAAAAGTAGAAATTCAGAAATAATTCATAAAATTCATTTTTTTTATTTAAATACTGTTTATAGAGTTTATATTATTGCAATATAAGTTTTATTTTAATAATAAATCACAATAATAATAATAAACATTTTCAGTCACGATGAATGGGTCAAAACAGTGGGAATGTGCCATGAAAACTCAGGTGGAAAGAAATTATTATTATTATTTTTACTTTTACTTTATTCTTACTCAAAGCAATTTAAACCAAGTGCAAACAACCATATTTTTCAGGTTTTTCCCAAACTGTTCAACTCGAAAAAGATGGTTTGCAAAACGTCATTAGTCAGCATTTTAAAATGTGTTTTTTTATTTTCTATGCACCCGAAACACTTTTTTACATTAAGTGGTAAATTTTACCAGATAAAAAAAGTGTGCGCATGTGCATATAAGTTCTGTTTTTTTTTTTCATGAGTTCAAAAAGTTACATACAGTAGTCCTTTAGTTTGTCCATCCAGGCCTTGCAATTAAACGCCTCATTTAATACAGTCTTAATCTGATCTGAGGTTTAAAATACCTCATAATGACTCTGGGATTAGAAAAGATGGGCTGTCCAGGCCTACAGTCTAGACCACTAAACTACATTAAATGCAAAGTGATGCTTCTTCCTCCAAGACAATATTTATAGAACACTTTCTAAAACAGGTACATGTTCACACACACACACACACTAATTTACAAGCAAAAACATACAATGCGTTCACCCCAATTTCCAGCGACCACGACCTGCCAAGTACAGGTCAGTCCAGAAAAACACAGCATTGAGATCCACTAAACGATCTCACAGGCCGCTTCGGAGAACTACATGCTGCTTTAGACACGCTCTCACATAACAGAGATGGGAATTACATATGCATGTCTGGAAAGCCTTGGACGGAAAAAGGGGCAAAAGGGGAAAAGAAAGACAAAAGGAAGAAATACTGTAAAATAAGTGAAACAGAGAACATAAAAGTATGTGTGTGTGTGTGTGTGTGTGTATCAGTCACTGTTTTCATAAAAGATTAAGCATTTCTTACTTCAATTTCTGCATGTATGCATTAAAATAATTAAATATATATCTTAATAAACTATATATCTTAAAGTTAATTAATAAGTATAGTATAATGAGCTTGATTCTTCATTTGAACAGATTTGGTGAAATTTAGCATTATCATTTGCTAACAAATGTATCTTGTGAATGGGTGCCATCAGATTAAGAGTGTAAACAGCTGATAAAAACAGAAACAAAGCCGGGTAATTTTAACAGGTAAATATGAGAAACATTGCTTTCTGCAGTGGAGAAGTCATCTCGTCTTAATCAGGAGAGATTTATGCACAAATCAAGCACCGTTTACAAATGGTTCAAAACACTTTTGATGTAAGAGGACAAAAGAGGATGGACTTTTTCACTCGAGGAAGCATTATTATGGATTATGGATTGGTATTTTAGCTAGAAGCGATGATTTACAGTCATGATGCATTAATCATAGATTTGTTTCTTACAAACACACAACTCTAATTCGGATGGCACCAATTCACTGCAGAATCAATTGGTGCTCAGATAATGTAAAGTTAGAATTTCTCCAAATCGGTTCCCATGAAGAAACAAACTCATCTATATCTTGGATGGCCTGAAGATGAGTACATTTACAGCAATTTTTTTTTTCCTGAACGGTTCTTTAAATAGCAAGCCTTACATCCATACTAACTGTGAAAGAGTAAATGTCCCCCTCAATTCTTCCAGGTCTGCATGAAGCAGCCTTTTCGTCAGTTTTTCCTCACAATCTAAACTCAGCCAGACAGGCACAAGCAAGCACATTTGGAGAGAGATGATGGTGACTTCTAGAAAACAGATCTTCTGCGATAGAATATGAAACGGTGAGTCAGATCCCATCAGCACGGCCCCAGAGGAAGGGCCCACTTCATCTGTTGTGCTGTCAGCTAGAGTTTCACCAGAGAGCTTCACACCACGCACACAGTAACTGATAGGATGATCTAAAACCGACAGCCACCCACTCCTGCCTTCCTTTCCTAATTTAAAAAGGCAGCTGGATTAACAATCTTGGTGAAATAACGGTAAACTCCCACAGAGTTACAGCAGGCCAGTATGGCTTGAAATTGGATATACCTGAATCTGGCAGTAGCACTGATGCATGTTCACCCAAATACACTAACGACATGTAATTTCAGTCCTTTAGTTTTTATTTCCACTCAATTTACGAGAGCTGAGTCATACTCAAGCAATTAGCTAGTTGCTATCGCTAATGTGGCCTCGCTCATAATTAAAAGAATTAGCATTCCAACATTAGTGTGTGTGCTAGCCACACTCCCTGACCGCGGACAATGGTAGTGTTTGTGGAAACGGCCTGGTTCCCATTCACTGTTAATGAGTGAGATGCCTGATTAGGGATCTCAGAACAGCACAGATCCACATTCCTGCCCCGAAGGTTAAAGGGTAATGCATGGGGCAGTAGCATTTTACTTCAACGCCTTCTGTTGCAAGATTCAGTGGTAAATGATAGACAGCAAACTCCGGCCATCCAAGACGTAGTTGCCTTTTTTCTTGAGTAGAACAGGAAAGATTGTTAGCTGAAACCGTGATTTATAAAATGCAAGTCAGCAGCTGAAAGTTCTTGAGAATATAAAAAGCACAAAAAGGAACACAATATTTTACCTGTTGGCCCCTGACAATATTTTGAGGTCTTATGAAGCCAAAGGATCGGTTTGTGCAAGAAACTGAACATGATCACGATTTTCCAGGACTTTTTAGAATTCTGCACATTTCTAGGCAATTACCATTCCTGATGCTTTCAGGGTTTTCGTGATGGTGGAAAGAGATTGTTGACTAAGGAATAGGGTTGGCCTTTTCAGATTTCAAAATTCAATTTCAATTCACAAGCTCTTGATACGTATTGATTCCAATTTTGAAAATATAGTGCATATATTTACCTAATGTTACAGTCATGGACTTCAGTTCCTTTGTGTTATCCCTATTTGGTTTAGTTAATTGATTACTCCCCACCTGTTCCCATTCTTCTCATTACTTTCCTTGTGTTTAAATACAACACAAGACTATTTAGCTCCAGTTTGTCCACTATTGTTTGATGTGATGATACTAGCTGACTACTGCACTATGGAAAGTAAAGCAACATTAACTGAAATATTGTTTGCAAGCAGTTTCATTGACGTTCAAACATCAGAAAATGTTGCAAACTGAATTCAAATCTGAATTGCCCAAATATGCACCATGGCATAAGGCATAAACATGCTTAGGCCACAGCTTCAATATTGCAGCATAAATGGCTGCTTTTACACATGGCTTACAATTCCAGACTGGATGTATTCCAAAATATAACAGATGAAGTAGACCTAGATTTAGACCCACTAAAGGACAGGAAATGTTGGCATTAACTACCTTTAATTATATTTAAAAATTATGTTTTAGTAAAGCACCCACTGAGCTATTTTTGTGGGACTGTGGCCTACCTTTGTCTTTTTTTCGACTCAATCCACACCTCTCCACTGCTCTGACAGAGACAGGCAGGAAGGAAGTGCACAGGGCAGACGTGTCCTTCATCCTCCACCGCTGAGCCCAACCGTTCAGACACAAGCTGAGGTCACCTGAGACCATTTAAACTCTGACACAATCACAAAGGAAAAACCTCAAGAAGAAATAGGGAGAAAATAGACACAAAAGGTGGATGTGCACCGTTCAACACGTACCAGCCAAGAATGTTGGTAACCAAACAGTTTCTTTTTTTTTTTCTTACTATGGAAGTCAATAGGGACCATTAACTGTTTGGTTAACAAACACTTAAAAAAAAAAAAAGTTTGTGTACATATGGTAAATATTTCTCAAAATAACTAATAAAGGAACTAAACAAATACAATGATTTTTAATAACAATTTTTTTTAAATAAAATTTCAGTTTTTTTTTTTTTTAAGCAAGAAACACATTCTTTGTGTTATTAAACTGCACCAAGGGATGAGAAGAGTAACCTAATTCATTTGCTCAAGAGCTTGTTCCCATGACTTCCTCTATGACTTCATTCATATAATCAGTGACATATTTACTCAGCAAACAGTGCAGCACAATACCTTACATATTAACATTTCTCCAGACCTTCAGCTGCCAATCACAACATCAGTCCATCAACCAGCCAACGGCTGTCAAGGGAATTTCAGCTGCCCCGTTCTTAGTGATTAGAAGAGCAGGATATTGAACGTGAATGAAAAGTGAAGCTTTCTACTGACTAGTTAAAGAGCTTTCATCCAGAACTAAGTGCAACTTGTCTGATCACTGTGTGACTGCATTCTCTGGTGATATTTAAATATGCAAATCTGCACAAAGTGAAAGATTCAACTAAAATCAAGCAAATTCCTTCATCTCAACACACATTGGGGATTGCCTGGCCCACAGTTCTCTCAGGTCGTGAGCACATCTGCGTGGAGCGGCTGGCCGGGTGTAAGAGGTGGATCAGAGGACAAGTGTGAGGGTTTCAGATGGGTCCGGCTGATTCCGAAAAGTGCATTAGCACAGATGGGGAACGTCTTGTGTTCATTAGGGAATACTGACGAAAACACACTCAATTTCTGCCAGTCTCATTAAATGAAGCTTTCCAACAGGGATTTAACTGGGACTTAAAAGACTAAAGCACAGAGATGAGCCTCCAGGGCAGGAGAGTGTGTGTGTGTGTGTGTGTGTTGTGTCCTTGTCCCCCTGTTGTATTTCCCCAAGCGACTACAGCCTCACTCATCCGAGGTAAAGAGCATGTGTTGAGCTTCCTTCAACTAAAAAAAGAGGGACTTGGTGTTACCGATTGGTATGTTCATTACAGGCTCTCCTGAAACACAAAGGCCATTGAGAACTGAAAGGCAGTGGTGGGCTAACACTAATGTCTCTTACAGTTGGTTTCTTGTGGTTATACACTGGGGGAAATAGGGCAATATCTTGAAGTTTAACATACATGCATATATTTATGTAATGAAGTGTTTGGGTATTTTTGAGTAAAGCAAAACACCCTCCAAAACAGCAAAAAGAAAAGAAAAAAACACCCCAGTAAGGGAAAAAAATCTAGTTTGCCTGATAAAATGACATATAGTGCAGCTCTAGTGTCTTTAAATTAAATTGGACGAATTCATTCAATATTGCAAATTTGTAAAATAATGACAATTTCTTTTCAAATCAAATGGTAAAATTAATTTGATGTCGCCAATCCGTAAAGCAGGCTAGTTTTCTATTTTAAATAAAGTCGTACAAATTCATTCAACATCACCAATTCATAAAATAGTTACATTTTCTCTCTTTAAAACAGACTGTTAGTGTTGTCACGATACCAAAATGACAATATTCGGTCCAATCCACGGAAATCCATGGTTCTTCTTGGTACCAATTTCGGTACCAAAGCAAAACACATAAATCTGCTAATTAAAAAAAACACCCACACTTTTTATCACTAAAAATAAAACCAATGCCATTCTTTATACTTATTTACAATTGTGTCTAAAGTTTTTCTACAAGTAATATAATTATGAAAAACAGTAAACAAGTTTCACCCAAATTTAATTTGTCTTAATTAATGAAATTTAAACACATTTTATTTTTTGGTAAATAAAGGAGATTTGCTATTAAAACATGGAAGAAATATTGTGTAATTTATTTATTTCAAAAATAAAGTTTTTTTTTTTTTTTTTTTTTACATTTCTAGCATTATGTAAAAATGAACTTTTATTTTGACGGTTGTGTTCCTGTAGCTCAAGTGGTAGAGCATTGCATATCAAGTGCAAGGTTGGGGGTTCGATTCCCCGGGAACACATGATAGGTAAAAAAAAATTTAGTTGAATTTTATTTTATTTTGACGGGTTATCGTGAATAACTTTAAATTGACACTGGTTTTACTCAAATGAAATGGTAAAATGCTTGTGAAGTGACTCAGAACAATTCTGTTGATGTTGTTTATGTATTTATGTCCTCATTGAGACGGCAGATGCTGAAATTTTCAAAACCAACTTTTGCGGCTTAACATTCACAGATATGGAGATTTGATTTGATTAATTTATGCTAACTTTGACAAATTCCGTGACTGTCCATATTAAAATGTAAGTTTCATTTTCATTCTGCTTCGTGCAAATCATATCGCTGTATGCATCAAGAACCGGGTTGACCGGTTTGCCAATTTGTGATTGTGAAATCAAATTGTACAAATTCAATATCACCAATTCGTAAAATAGTTACTTTTATCTTTTTAAATTAAGTCGCACAAATTCATTTGATAATGCCAATTTTTTTCACTTCAAATGAAATTGTACGAATTCATTCAATATCACCACTTTGTAAAATAGTTATGTTTTCAGGCCAATGCGTGTCCGTTTTTAAGAGAGTTTCAGCAGTCCCCATCTGACTAGTAAAGAAAACCCCACCTTGCTAGAGGGAGCTCGGGTTAGATTTTGAGTGCTGTCTGGCTCAGTTTCCTATCATCTCAGTGGGGGTTGTGAGTTATTTTCAGACAGCCGCAGACATGCCCTACTGTGCACTTAATGACTGCCACTCCAGGCTAAACGCTTTTACTTTAACTCTATTGGGTTAATATTCAGCAGATACCCATCTACTCTGGGAATGCTGCTTTAAAACGTGACTCAGTTTAGTGTGACAGTGAAGCCATCTACACACACACACACACACACACACAGAGACTGTACGGGCTCATGTGTGTTAGTGTTGTTTGTGAAGTGAACCTCAACAGACCTCTTCATTAATTTACAATGGCTATTAAAATGATTTACAAGAAGTCTTTTATGACTAATGTGTTCGACAGCATGCTGTAAAAAACACTCACACCAGAGCAGAGATCTGTGCTGGATGAAGCTGTTATCTAGTATGGCTTATAAATCCAAAACTGCTGTCAGCACACACATACAGGTCTATACACACTATGAACTACAGTGTCATTAATGTTAACTAAAACTGAAATGATTACAAATATTTTTTGTTGTTTTTAAATAAAGCTAAAAAAAAAGATAACTATTAAATAAAGAAATAATTTGATATGGTGCATCTGCAGTAAAAGAAGTTAGTACAAGAATTACTAAAACTGAAAAAAATAAATACAAATAAAGCAAAACAGACAACAACACACACACACGAAAAATGCATACTTTAAGATTTTTTGCAAACTTTCCGAAAATGTAGGATATTTTTGTAAAGTTTCCGGAAATGCTGTGCCCCTTTGAAACCCTATAAATATAATTAAATATAATTGCATGGACTCAATGAGACTAAACGGTTGCACAAAGACTGAAATGAGAATGATTCCTATTAAAACAATAAGCCAAATCAAACAAAAGTGAATGAAATCAATCATCATCATAATTACACAATAGAATGTGCCTGATATGGTCATGTAGGCCAAAGATGTGCTCTCGACATTGAGAAACACACCTTTCCAAGAATCACGAAGGTCCCATGAACAGCTGAAAGTCTTCGAAAACTCTTCTGGGAAGAGTTTCCTAAACTAGCCAACAGGAAGACCGCATGGGGAGAGACAGCTTTGTGTTGAGTTTAGGCCTCTCTCCAGAATGAAAGAGGCCAAGATATATCATCCCACACAGCCAGAAACCCTACAGTTACAGCTGAGCCAAATTTGCATTGAAAACACACCCACAAACTCATTTTCCATCTGATCTGGCCCATATCTATCACAAATGGCCATTTAATTTTAACAATCTTTCTGCCATTCCATATTAAGTCCTAAAACATGGAACAGTGAACACGAGCAACATCTGTTCAAAAGATTTACTCATAAACTTCAACTTCATACGGAATCTGCTTATTTATAAATACAGACTGCATTAAAAAAAAAAACACTTAGAGGTCAGAACCAGATAAAAATCTTGATGTTTCCATCAGGGACAAAGCATTTGTTTTGGGTTTCTCAGATGTTTTTTAGCAGTGCCAAGCCAATTTGTAATTTCATCCGAGAAGATCCAAAAAGCAACTGGTAATTAAGGCTTTACCGCAAACCAATAAGAGCTCCACCATTTCTTTCAAGCAACTACAAAGTTAGTTAAACGTCGCTATAGAAACACAGAGCCAATCGGGTAAGACAGTTGTCCAACATGTGTTTCTTGGTGATGGGGAAACAGGAAGCAGGGGATGTTTTTATGTGGCACATAACATAAACAAATGCATTTATTTACAAGTGATCCTATCAAAATGAACACAGCAACCACAAACACATCTCAGATGAACATGTGGATAAGGTCACATTCCAGAATAAAACAGATCGTGCAAGTTGGAGTTTTGAAGTTGGAGGAGAAAATGAGATCGAGTTTTTCACTTTACTCCACCTTTTTAAACCAAAGCACATAGAAGAAGCACTAAGATGATCTTTCCAACGCGATTACGTAATGCGTGAAGACACGAATGCACATCACAGAGCTAATGCAACATCAGCTTTTTTTGTTAAAAATACTTTTTTTTGGAAAATATCCAATCATTTTGCTGGATTAGATCCTTATTTCTCGGCTGGGATTGTGTAGAGCTGTCTGAACTCTGAAGTTGCAGTGAAACCGCGATTTGGACCTTCAACCTAATGATCCCCACTGAAATCCACTTTATGGAGAAAAATCCTGAAATATTTTCCTCAAAACCTTAAGCTCTTAGCAACTGAAAAAAGACATGAAATTCTTTAATGACATGAGGGAGAGTAAACTATCAGACATTTTTATTCTGGAAGTGAACTAATCCTGTAATCATTCCAACTGCAAATTTAACGTAGTAGTTATTAAAACGTTCATTTTCAGACATTTAACATCAAAAACCGATAAGACTTGAAAGCAGACGTGCCTATTTTGACCAAATAATATCTTGAATTTTTTTGCTGTGTCCCAATTCAGAAGCTAAACACTTCAAAGGACTAAAAAATATAAAATAAATAATCTATTAAAATAATGCAAAATTTAACCCGCTTTAAACTGTCTAAAATCTCATCTAAACAATCTTCAGAAATTCATGTACACTGAAAACCAGTACACTTAAAAGTGCAATGTGGCATTTTACTCTTAAAAAATAAATCAATTAATAAATAAAATAATAATAAATAAAATGTCCTGGTGTCACAATCACGCAATGAAATTTGGGAGAATCCGGGTCACAAAGATCCATTTGCTGTGTCCCTCATGTTCCAGGATACACAGACCTCATTGCAAGATGCCTGCTTGAGAAATGAAGTCTGCTTGAGAAGACTTGGAATATAGTACATAAGCTGCATGGACTACTTTTGTGTTGCTTTTTTTGTCATTTTTGAAGCCAAGCAGCCATCATCCTCATACACTTTAACTATCTGGAAAACAGCAGCTAAGTGTGCAAGCAATTGGGACACATTATCAAACTTTCAGTGTCCAGTCTAATAGTAACTCCATATGGCTTTGTGAATATTTCAATAGCTCAGAAAAGCTGTCAGTGTTTATCCTGGCTTCAGAGAAGGTCTTCTGAGAATGCAAAGGGATATGGCATTGCAACATGATTAATAAAACATGTCAAATCCACTCTATTAACTCCATTAAGGCGGACACCTGGAAGATGACACTGGACCAGCCTGCAACGGCCGCATCGCATCTGTTCATCAATCTGCCCCACTAATCAACCCATCACTACATCACAACATCTAGTATAGATCACAGACACTTCTGACATCAAAATATAGGTGAGGTGTCTATATTTGACTTAATTTAGGGTCACTTTCCTTCAATGTATTTTGATGAGCACCTAACGCAATCCATTCAAAGAAATGGGTGTTGTCCTTTTTCTTTTATTAAAAGTTAAATATTTTGTCAGACAGTGAATGACTTCAAGTGTTAATGAACTGCATTGCGTTATCTAAAGCAAAATGCAAACAAATTAAATTTTGAAAAAGTAACCAGGTGAAATGTGAGGGTCTTCTGTGTCACCGCGTCCCAAACGACTCAAAATAATGAACCACAAAGTTAACAGAACGATGCACTCCACTGTGCTGAGCGAGAAGCTTCCCGTTTCCCACGTATTAAGTCATGATTACAAGCTAGCTGCATTAAAATGATTTGTTATTTGTTGAAGGAATAAAATTTAATATTCCACTGGTTTGATAACCATAAATTTTTTTTAAACCATTTAAAAATTTGACTCTGTTATGATGATTTTTCTGAAGTAAATACCGTTATGTGACTATTCACAAGCTTAATTATGGTATAAATGCTTGGAAATAATATGTAACGTTTTAAATCGCAATAAGCTTTGGGCTTCGTTACTTTTTATTATAACACAAAGCCTCAGGCTTCTGTCAATTTTAAGATAAAATACAAACAATAAAATGTTTTTTACGCTCTTTAATCTGTAGTGAGATATTCGCCTCCTTTCATTTTCATTTTTAGATGTTATCTTGTAAAAATTATATAATTATCTTTTTAAAACCCTCAGACCCATGACTTGTTTAGGCTACGATCAGAACAAAACAGTTATTTTTGAATAATTGACTCTGGGCTTGGGATATTTCTTTATTTGAATGACTGAAGTTTGGTTTAACAACAAATCGAAATACAAAAAAAAAAAAAAAAAGAGATTTTCCTAAAAGGCTAATAATATTAATACTATTACTACTACTACTAATAATAATAATCATCATTATTAGTACTAGTAGTATTTCGTTCTGTTTGGCAAATGGGCAAACTAAAATTAAACTAGATTTCTGGCGGCCCTAGAAATCCCTGGATTATTACATTATAAATGTTATTTTTCTTACAAAAATGATTCAATTTGCTACAGGAGGACTTTGTTCACCCCCCGGAGCAGTGTTAGACACTTATTTTTTTATTATTATAAAGGATGGGCACTTTTTATTTTCTTTAGGACTGATGCACTGCAACACCCACTGAGTGCCACGAAACAGCTTCAGATTAAAGACAATTTTTAATATAACTCTGACTGGATTCGTCTGAAACAAGTAAGTCATATAAACCTAGGATGACTTGAGGATGAGTAAATCATGGGCTAATTTTCAGTTTTGGGTGAACTAACCCTTTAACAAGATAATTTTATAGTTTTTATGACATAACATCTTGTTTTACAAGAAAATATATCATTTTAACAAGAAAAACATCTCATTGATATTAGAAAAGATTTTAATGAGATAATTATGTAATTTAAATGTCATATATCGTTTTTAGGAGAAAAGATGTCATTTTAATGAGAAAATATTCACAATCATGGGGAAGACACTGACACTGACACCCTTCACAAGGAGCCACAAACATTCATTGTCAAAGAAGCTGGCTGTTCACAGAGTGCTGTATCCAAGCATGTTAACAGAAAGTTGAGTGAAAGGAAAAAGTGTGGAAGAAAAAGATGCACAACCAACCGAGAGAACCGCAGCCTTATGAGGATTGTCAAGCAAAAACTATTCAAGAATTTGAGTGAACTTCACAAGGAATGGACTGAGGCTGTAGTCAAAGCACACAGACGTGTCAAGGAATTTGGTAACAGTTGTCGTATTCCTCTTGTTAAGACACTCCTGAACCACAGACAACATCAGAGGCGTCTTACCTGAGCTAAGGAGAAGAAGAACAGGACTGTTGCCCAGTGGTCCAAAGTCCTCTTTTCAGATGAGAGCAAGTTTTGTATTTCATTTGGAAACCAAGGCCCTAGAGTCTGGAGGAAGGTGGAGAAGCTCATAGCCCAAGTTGCTTGAAGTCCAGTGTTAAGTTTCCACTGTCTGATGATTTGGGGTGCAATGTACTGGTGTTGGTCCATTGTGTTTTTTGAAAACCAAAGTCACTGCACCCATTTACCAAGAAATTTTGGAGCAATTTATGCTTCCTTCTGCTGACCAGCTTTTAGAAGATGCTGTTTTCATTTTTCAGCAGGATTTGGCACCTGTCCACACTGCCAAAAGCACCAAAAGTTTGTTAAATGACCATGGTGTTGGTGTGCTTGACTGGCCAGCAAACTCACCAGACCTGAACCCCTTAGAGAAACTATGAGGTATTGTCAAGAGGAAAATGAGAAACAAGAGACCAAAAATTGAAGATGAGCTGTCTGTCAAAAGGCCACTGTCAAAGAAACCTGGGCTTCCAGACCACCTCAGCAGTGCCACAAACTGATCACCTCCGTGCCACGCCGATATGAGGCATTAATTAAAGCAAAAGGAGCCCCTGCCAAGTATTGAGTACATGTACAGTAAATGAACATACTTACCAGAAGGCCAACAATTCACTAAAAGTGTTTATTTTTTATTTTTTTATTGGTCTTATGAAGTATTCTAATTTATTGGATTTGTTAAATGTGAGCCAAAATCATCACAATTAAAGGAACCCAAGACTTAAACTACTGCAGTCTGTGTGCACTGAATTTATTTAATACACCACTTTGAGTTGAACTTTTCCATGACATTCTAATTTATTGAGATGCACCTGTATACATATGCTAAAAAACATCTGCTTAAAGTACAAAATAAGTAAATAATAATAATAATAATAATAATAATAATGTAAAACAAACAGAGCAAAACGGCAACATGGACAATGAAAAACAATTTAATTAAATAAAAACAAACAACTACAAAAATTAAAAAACTAGATTTTTGTAAACAAATTGCCTACAATAGAACATACTAAAAGTTGCTGTCAGTTTTGCGTCGGTAAAGTCATTGTTTACATGTTCATGAGTTACACAAAAGATTCATTCATGTAATAACCCTGACACTTCTTAAGGTAATTTATAAACTAATTAAATAACTTTAAATACAACTTTTGAGCAACATCATGATCGGTTTCAAACTAGTTTTCAGTGAACTTTGACCATGCAAACACTCGTGTTTGAACATCTCAGTCCGTGCCGAAGACTTTATAAACACAGCAACTGTATAACCTGATTAAGTTTGTATTTCATTTAATCAAAACATCCCAATAATGTGATATCCAGGCCCCCGATACAATAAACAGAGTTTCTATTTCAAAGTTCCCCACGCGATTCATTATCAGCAAACAGAGCTCAACAGCATTGTGCAACTGCAACATGTTTCCACAACTCAGCGAAATGATCCACCTTACCTTCTGTCAGCCATGTTCCTCACATTGTTTGGACTAATGCACGTGAAAGCAGTGAGATGTGTCCTCTGGCAGAAACTGCGCAGACTGCACCGAGGCTGTGAATGTGGAGTTCAGGCTCTCTGTCCTGGAGGAGTTTGAGACAGACAGTGGAAAGGGTTATTCCCCCGCCCTCTTCAGCATGGGCCATGCTCGAGTAATCTGATCTCCACTGCAGCCTGCTGGAGTTTAAACATGAGTTTCACTGAGGCGGAATGAGCGCTAGTACAGTTGTTGCTCACAGTTTAACGCGTGGCGCCCTCTCCTGGCGAGTCTAGGATGTACAGCTTGAACGCTTTGTCACTACGGCGCTTCTTGTAAAAGTACCTCACGTTTAGGCCTTCATGCTGTAAACTATGGAAGCCCGTTTCCGTTTTTCTTATTTCTTTTTATATCACAATTCCGATTTTTGTTTTCCATTGAATTGTGATATAAACTAAACCAAATATAGAGTCTGTTGACCCCTGGTGTAGAGGGTGATATTTGTATGCTTATTTATGCTGCTGACGATAGGCCTAATAATATAACGAAATACAAATATGAAATATCTCGTGTACAAGAGTGTTGTTGTTCCGAATATAAGCATAATTTGCAACTGTAATATTGTAATATTGATTTTTACAAAAAAAAACAACAACAAAAAAAACTCAGCAGCTTAGAAGCCTTATTGAATTTAAGGCACATGAAAACTGAGGGATAGGTTATAATGTCTCTAAAGGTTCTAGATCACTAATTTTATGGAGTTTTTCTCAACCGAAATGTCGTCTTCGTTTTATTTTTTCGGAAGGCCTTTTCGTGATCCACCCAACAATCCTCAGAACACGCTGGACTTCTCTCTCAGGCTTGTCTTCATTTCTGTCATCATTAAATATGGCTCTACCCTGACTAAGGTCTGAAACGTACATTTTAGACACAGTGGTGACCTGGCCGTGATCTACTTGATCTACCAATAAAAATAGTTCAATAAGAAGCCAATAGCAAAATAAGCATGCAATGGGGGAAGTCGTGGCCTAATGGTTAGAGGGTTGGACTCCCAATCGAAGGGTTGTGGGTTCTAGTCTTGGGCCGGACAGAATTGTGGGTGGGGGGAGTGCATGAACAGCTCTCTCTCCACCTTCAATACCACGACTTAGGTGCCCTTGAGCAAGGCATCGAACCCCAACTGCTCCCCGGGCACCGCAGCATAAATGGCTGCCCACTGCTCCGGGTGTGTGCTCACAGTGTGTGTGTGTGTTCACTGCTCTGTGTGTGTGCATTTCGGGTGGGTTAAATGCAGAGCACAAATTCTGAGTATGGGTCACCATACTTGGCTGAATGTCACTTCACTTCAATGTATCTCCAAAAGCAAGGTTTCTGAATGAATCATGAATTTCTGCATCTCATGGCATAACCTGTAGACAAGAATCAAATTATTTTCATTCACACAATATTAGAAAAAATCTACAAATTTTCTTCAAAAACAAGACTTTTTTTTAGGACGGTTTAATTTTTGTAACAGACTTATTAACTCAATCAGGTGTCTATGTAGCTTCCCATGAATTTTATATTTTTGGGTTAAATGTATCTTCAGAAAAACATCTAAAACTCATTTGATGTATTTCATCGAAACTACTTTACCTAATTAAAAGTGATAACATATCATTTGGGTACCAGTGACTTAAAGAGAAAGTCTAGATTCATCACCTAAGTCTAGATTCATAGCCATAACCTACTGTTTATGTAAATTGTGTGTGTTTTTGACAGTTTAAGCGCAATAAAACATGAAAGAGAACTTGTTTTAGTATTCATGTGACTATCATGGTGACAGCTGCTGTCTGTGCGCTCAGAAAACCATGTATCAGACGCTTAAACTGCATGCAACACAGGCATGTTAAAACACATGCAAATATTTTTTTTGGGTTGTTTTTTTAAAGGGGGTGGGGAAAAGCTTGCATTGAAGATACTTGCATGAAAACAACATTTCTGCTTCCAGTCTTCCACTCAAAATGGGCATTTTCAAAGTGATATAATACATGATCTGTGGGGTATTTTGAGCTGAAACTTCACAGGCACATTCACAGGGGACTCCCGAGACTTATATTTCATATATGTAATAGATATAATATGTCCCCTTTATACATAAACCTGCACAAGGTAACAAATGGCACAAACTTGTTGGGAAAAAAAGACTAATACAAAGTAATTTGGGCATTCAACACTTTATTCACAAAGTAATGAGCACTATCAAATGTTCACTGGTAAACCAAAACAAAAATATAGGTATGATAAATCTATAGAACTGTACAAGACTTTGTTAAAACCATCTTATAATTTTTTCAGTTCCTATCCCAAAAACAGCCATCCCTTTGAGAGTGCCAAAGGGAAATTTCTCCTTCTCTCCGAGTTGTCTCCTATCCTCCAGTTTATGCACAGTACATCTTTACAATAATTATGGTGGTTTTTAAAACAACCATACACAATCTCAGAAAAAAATGCTTTTAGTACAGCCATGAGAGGTGAGGGGTGGATGTTGTACATTGATATGAAATATGTGAACAATGAACTGCACTGATGAAGTATCCCAGAGTAAGTGGACTGATCAGGGATCAGATTATTACCCTCTTGAATCACAATCATTAAAGAACCAAACTCAAAACAGGGATGGATGAAATACATCAGGAAGGCGGATTAATAATTTAAACAATCTTAGATATGTCACCATAAAAAAAAACTGAATATGTGGATTAAAGAACTGTTAAAAATATGCTGCATAAATAAACCTGAAGCTGGAGTGAAATCTTTATGTCTAGCGGTCAGTTTAGCTTCAAATGTGTAATAAAAAATATCCTTTAACCATTTACATTGCAAACACATTAAAATACATACATCCATTTCATATATTTGCTCTGATATTAGTAGCATTGTGTATAGCAAAAGTTTTAAGAACAAGAACAAGCGTACAAATACAACAAATGCGGCATGTTCGGTACATCAAAATTTCTTATGTGCTTGGGGAAAACATACGATTTTGTTAAATACAAATAATGACTGATTCATCAAATTAACAGTTTTTCTTTCTTTTCTTTTCTGTTTTGGTTGGTTAGTTGGTCTGCAATAACAGCAAAGAAATTGTAAGAAATTTAGATTTTATTTCTAATGAAACAAAAAAATTAAAAAAATAAAATTCTGTCCAATATTTAAGATTAAACTAAATATCATACACTGGGAGCAACAAAGGAAATCAGAATGATCTGTTTTATCGCACTCCGATTCGCTTTTGACTACATTTGACAGCGTGTTCACACACACAAAACACACATTCGTCATTGACCTGTTTGAGGTGTTGTTCAGTGAAGTTATAAGATATCGTCCCAAAAAGTGAGACACCCTCTGGAGACACCAAAATGAGAAAAACAGCCATCAAGAATTATTGGTGCAAAACTAGTTTGAAACTGAATCAAGTATGAATGGTCACAACAACTCAATCCTTGTGAAGTTTTACTGCTATGAATTTTAACCCCCAACCTTCAAAAAAACCCATCAAAAAAGGTGAAAGAATAAAAAGAGTAAAGCATCTAAGTTAAAAGATAAAAATGTGCTCTGTTCAAAGCCTAGCCGATCTCATGGACAAGTTGGGAAAATGGTCCGACTGTAAACATATGGGAAAAGAAAAACAAACCAAAGGACTGTACGCTGACATTAAACATCCTCTTTCTTCACTTCCATCAAATTAAGAAGTTTTCTGCGATGTCTTTCTGAGGAGGGACGGTATGAGAGAGGAACGTTACGTGAGAGTCAAACCGTTTCCTGCAAAATGTCATTGCAGTCACAGTGGGTGGAGCTTAACCTTTCTGTCCGTCTCTGAACAAACTCCTCCTCTTCCTCTTCTCTCGGTCTGTCCTCTTTCAGTTCTCCAAGAGGAGTGTCCCTGCCCGCATTGTCCACCTGCTCAGGTCTCAAGGGATGTGATGAAGGCGAAGGAGGAGAAGAAGAAGAGGGACGGTCCACTTGGTTTAGCCCTAAAGCGTCTCTTAAGACCTCAGCGCCAGCATCCTTTAATAAAAGAGCGGGCGTGGCCAGAGTGGTCAGGTAGATGGCTGTAGCGGATTGGCTGGAGGACACCAGGGCGTGGCCTCTTCCTGTTTGTCCGTCGTCATGGCGGGGCGGAGAATACGGCTGGTTGTCGTTACTGAGGAGCGTGAACATGTGGTCCACGGAGCGGCTGAAATGAGCCCAGTCTTCAAGGCTGAGGGTGAAGTTGAGTTTGAGATCGTAGGCGTGCTCATCAAGTCTGTACAAAGGTTCAAGTTCGGACCAGTTTGGCTCGCCGGGAAACATGTTGGTGTCTTCCGGGGCACCCTCGTTCCATGAGTTATCCTTCCCATCCTTCCCATATCTGTCCCCTGTGGGGGAACACAGCCAAAAATGTTAAACATTTTCGCCCAGCGGCGAAACAATTTAAGTGGATGCATCAAAATGGAGATGGATGCTTGTGATTGGAAAAACGGAAAATAAACTACAATTAAAGAAACCTGAAAAGGCTTGTAATGGTGAAGGAAGGAAGAACGTAAATGTTTCAGGCTTCAAATGAAATGAGGTGAAGATGATGAGGGGCAAGTGACGGGAATCTTCCCTCGTGCTCAGAAACAAAACTGCTATTTTAACAGTTCCCATGCAGATAGACGCCTCTACAAACTAATGCTGTATCATGCAGGCCAGGCAGATGCATTCAAGAGAAAGGAAATTAAAGAGAGAGCGAGAGAACGGTGATTCAGACAAGGTAGTGGCTTGGTGGCATTGTATCCTATGGACGAGAAGCAGAATTATTATCCAAACTCACAGCGATTTGGAGACAGGCTTCCTCACTTTAGGCCATTTCCGGCGCTGAAACTGCCTAATGCGACAAGCAACGATAAGACAAACTGTTACCCCGCCCCCAAACTCAAGCATGTGATTGAGACACAGCCAATCAGAGAACTTAAAGGCTTTTACATTCACACAACAACACCCAGGGCTGAATACATGCAATGCACAGAACAGGACTAGAGAGAGGGAGACACAACAAGAGAGAGAGAGAGAGAGTACAGAATCTGAAGGAGAAGACATCTGATCTGTCAAGGAAGTAACTGGGAGTTTAAATGTTTGCAACTGGACCCACATACTGAGTTAGTGGGTTTGGATGGTCATGAGGTTTGTGAGAACTAAAACTAGCTTAAAAAAGGCTGTATATCTACAGGCAGACTGTAATTAATAATTCAAGTTTTTCCTCAGTTTGTAAAAATGATGGAGATTGTAAATATTTTTATGGATTTCTTTTGTTCTCCATTTCTTGTACATCATTCACATTCTTAAAATAACAATGCTAGAAATTAAAGAAAATAAAAATCATCAATGTGTATCATCATTGAAGAATATTATACTACTACTTTTAAGGTAAGTGGTTACAAACTATTTATTTTACCTACATTAAAAATTTTTTTAAAGTCAGTGAACTAAATTTGTTTTAGCTAAAATAAATTGATTGCAAAAATTAGTGAATTCAATTATTTATTTTTTTCAGTGCAATAAATTTTAATTTTAAAACGAAATCTGAGTTATTCATTTTATTAAATAATCACTAAATATTTGTTGTTCGTTTTGTACAAATTATTAGCATTAATTAAATATTACGTGGAAAATCTTCCTTCTTTTTTATTTTTTTAATTATAGGCAGATGAATTCTTCAGTTTTTTCCCATCTTAATTATCAGTATCTGCAAAATGTGTCTGCCAATCTCTAAAAACAAACAAAAGCTGTGTTTACAGTAAAACCCTTACAATTAAAGTCTGTGAAGCAAAGACGGATCAGTAACTTACACGTAATAAACACAAGGAGACTTTCCATGCAGAATACGCCACCTACAGGTTAGTAACCGGAAGTTCATCCACCCACAGTAGTGGGCTCTCCATTAAATGGTGTTTTAAACACCTGTACAACTCAAATAATGCATTTCTGTACAGATGAATTCATATAATTGCTTTTAAAAAATACCATAATATCTTGCCCCAATGACTTTCATTATATGTGCATTATAGTATACTAGAGTTTCATTTTTACAAACTGAAGAATAAGAACCTTACTTTTATTTTACCTGAAACATTCTTTTAACAGCAAATCGGTTCTAATTTCTACGTCATCTTCTATGAAAGAATGTCTTCTCCTTGATTTGACACTGAGGAGTGAATTCCTGTGATGCCTTTAGGTGTGTGTGATGTGCATCAGACTATTCAACATTCATTTAAGCTCCAAGCTGTCTACAACAGAACTGCAGAAGTGGATTAGTATCTTCATCCAAAATAATCTCACAGTAGCCTTCTAGTCTACAACGGGGTTAAATTCATTTGGCAGTGATACCTGTATTCATCAAAGCTGCTTCTCTCTTTACCCCCTGAAGAAGAGACAATATCATTAGTTAGAGAGTGTAAAAACAATGTGATGTACAGCCCCATCAATTTTTCAGATCCTCACGAAAGCATCACTGGAAAAACAACTCTGGGCTTCTGTCCAAGGGTCATGTGGAAGGTCACAGTGCAAAGATTGCTATGGATGGAGTCATAAATCAGCTTGATAAAAGTCATCTTTTGGAAAACGATGAATCTGCTGGTTCGATATGCAGATGTAGAATATTAATGTTCATCTTAAGCTGATAAACCGCTATTCTGATCCCTTTCAGATGGCTTTCATGCACAATAAAATCTCAACCATCTTTTTATGACACGCTCAATCTGTTCTGTACAGCTGAGGTTCAAGTCAAACTAATAGGATAGCAAAGCCCACTAAAGGAGGTAGAGCTTTCTCACATTTGGCTCCCAAACTCTGGAATAGCCTTCCTGATAATGTTCGGGGTTCAGACACACTCTCTCTGTTTAAATCTAGATTAAAAACACATCTCTTTCGCCAAGCATTCGAATAATGTTTCTTTTTAATTGTGAGTGTAGTTGCATCTGTTCAAAGTTGCATTTTTATTCATTAGCTTGGGTTAAACTAATTTTACTTTGTTGGATCAGCAGCTATGCTAATGATGTCTGTATTTTGTTTCTATGTTTCGCCACGGGATTTACATCCCGTGGTAACTAGGATTTACACAAGCTCCAGTCTGGATCCAGAACACCTGAGAAGAGATGATGCTGACCCTCAGAGGACCCCAGATGATGCTAACCTTGAATCAACAAACAGAACTAACAATTATTGCTAAATGTGTGACTGAATCATATAATAACTTAATAATATTGATAGTTCATCGTTTAGCTGACTACGTCTTGTATTATTATTATTATTTTTTTCTAAAATCCTGTCAAATGTGCACAAACTACTAGCTACTACTAAATATTGTAGAAACATAATTTTCTGTAAAGTTGCTTTGTAACGATTTATTTTGTAAAAAGCGCTATACAAATAAACTTGAATTGAATTGAATTGAATTGAATAATAATAAACAGTTAGCAAAATAAATAAAATGATCAACTTTTAGAAGAAAGAAAAAGCAATCCCCATGCTTGTTAATATCAAAGATCAAGTGTCTAATAAATATTTACAATATCACAATAAGAATATGTCATATTTATTTATGTAAATTAATTTGTCATTTTACCAAATTATGAAGATGCTAACATGGAAACGTTGTGCGGCGAAAACTGTTTAACACATAAGACAAAAATAAGAGCTCGGCCACATTAAAAAAAAGGTTATTTTGCTGTTGATGCACTACTCTTTAAATATTTGGGGCCAGCTAGTTTTTTTGATTGGAAAAAAAATTATATTATATTATATTATATTATATTATATTATATTATATTATATTATATTATATTATATTATATTATATTATATTATATTATATTATATTATATTATATTATATTATATTATATTATATTGGCAGCTGAAAATACAGCTCTGCCATCCATCGCAGGAATTAAATTACAAAATACAAAACTTTTATTTTTAAACTGTTTAAAAAAATCTTTCAAAACCATTCAATATATTGCCAACCCCAACCATCTGAACAGTTGTGCATTTTAAAAAAAAAACCTTCTATGCATTTTTATTTGTATTTTATTTTTATCAATTTCAGTTTTTTGTTGGTGGTGTTTTAGCTCATGCTAAAATAAATCCCCTATGTCCACAAACAAGTTTTCCTTCTACTTTTGCATTTTAATGTGATATTTCGAGAGGTGACTTCCTTTAACACGAGCTGTCCTTGAGTTCATTTCGAGTTAATCAATAAGTGACTCAATAAATGTGCCTCTCCTGTGTTTATCACAGGAATGATCTCACGTATTTCAGTTTGATGACTTTGACAGCATGGACTACATGTCAGATACAACTAAGCACAAAGCATGGTCAGAAAGCATGCTGTGTGGCACAGGTTTCCCCTTCAGGACAGCAGCTCAGGAGGTGACGGTACGAGTGTCTGTTTGCATATAAAACAAGGAGGACAGGAAGCAAGGCAGGGCCAGGGATCAGGTGAGGATGATGATGATGAAGATGTGAAAGTCCATGTTATCCTTTGCCTTGGTCCTTCAGAGGGAAATGTGTGTGTGTGTGGCACATGTATCAGTCAGTGTGTTGCAAGCTCTGGGCTGGATGCCTAGAAGAATGATGCAGCTATGTGTATGGATACAGTATGTGTGTGTTTGTGTGTGTGTGCTGTGGAGGTATTTTCACATATTTGAGTGTGTGTGTGACTCACCAAAGTCGAGGCTACGTGTGCAAGGGTTACACTGCTTGTGTCCCTTACAGCCCCTGAGCTCCATGAGCTCAACATGCAGCTGATTGAGAACAAACCGGTCCAGTGTGTTCACTGCATTCACCAACTACACACACACACACACACACACACACAGACAGAGAGATGCAACATAACACACATTAATATAACATTCACTTTTGTTAAAATTATTTGACTAAATATTGTTGCAGTATAAAAAAGCATTTGAATTTCCAATTTCTGTTACTATTTCAATACTTATTTAGCAAATTGTATTATTATTATTAGTTTTTTTTATTGTGCAGTCCTTTCTGCCACACCAAACAATTTAGCTCCTAGTGAAGTGTTTTGTGTTCTTGTTGACTAATGTGACACCAGCAGACAACAGAAGATAAAAATGACACGATGTATGAACAAAAAAAAAAAAAAACAGTAAATACTACATGTATGCATTTTTTTTTATAATGCACTGATGAATAGTGTACACTAAGGATAGGGCCATTTATTAAGAAAATGAACATAGCCCATGGTGATTTCCTGTTGTCTTTATATACAGTATGAGCACTGACCTGATACGGATCCGTGTTGATGTCAAAGTACTCCAGAAATCCAGTGGCAAATTCACAGAACAGGAAGTTGTGCGTCTCATTAATAGTCCTCATGCACCAGTAGGTGTTATTATTGGCACTAGTGCACGCACAAAACGGCCCCACTGGAAACAAAGATGAAATAGTGTGAGACACATCAATGCAGTCAACACATTCTCACTCATAGCTGGTCACGCTTGGTCAGGACCTCTCGGTGTCCCCTTTTAACAAATCTGCCGCTTCTTTTTTCACTGTGCAGGGGAGTCCCTTACTTCAGCTATTTGCCTTATGCATCAGATCCAGATGCATTTAATTATTTGCATGCAGTTGTAAAAGCAATACTATTTCCAGTGAGTGTGTGTGTGTGCGTGTCTTACGTGTCCAGAAGGGAGCGGTCTGCCAGTGCTGGTTGTCGTGTGTGAAGCAGGTGAGGCCAGGCATGCTGCAGGTGTCATTGTTACGCAGGCGCTTCAGTAACTTCCTCAGCTTCTTCCTGCGCTTCTGTTCCAGCAACAACCAGGCCTTCTTATCCTTCTCCTGTCCTTTCCTACAGAGACAGAGAGAATCATCAAAACCAGTATCATACATAAACATACATACATATACAGACACAAAAACCCACCTGAAGGGATGGACGCCTCCTGCTTTGTATTTCCTCAGCTTACTTTTGTACTTGGATTTGTAACTAAAAGAGAAGAAAAATGAAGTGAGCCATCATCAAATAGGATTATAACCGGCATATATTAAAATTAATGCATAAATAATGTATATAATGTACCGTATATGTAATAATTTGTGCAACATACAGTATCTATTACACATCTATATATCAATATATATTATAAAATGTATTTTATTATGTATTTTATTTGTTGCATGGAATATACAATTAAATTACTACATTAAATATATTAATTATTGCTTTAAATATCAAAAATGTATTAGAATTTAATGATAATAATAGTTTAATGTAATTCATTTGAATTTAATTAAGGATTATTAAAAATATGAATGAATCTGGAAGAATTTGACAAATACATAACACCAGTAAAGAGAAAATAACAGACAGATGAGACCCTCACTAGTATTTGTTGCAGTCACACTCTTCAGGTCGAGCCTTTTTCAGGTGACCTCTGACCTCACGAAGGTTTTTAATCTTCGTCTGGAGTGTTTCGATCTGGGAAAAGAAATGATGATGTATATAACGATGTAACTTATGCAATATAAACGTACATCCCCTTTTATATTGCACAGAAGAAAGAAAGTCACACGGATTTGGATCATTGTGAGCAAATCATGAGTGTGTCATACCTCGTGGTCGATGTGGAGCTTGTGGTCCTTCCAAGCTTGCAGCGATTTGTACAGACCAACGTCACACTTTACTGTATCATTGGCCAAAATGGAACATCTGAAACACACACACACACACACACATTCTCTTTGATGCATATACTCCCTCTCTTGTCCATAATACTGAAGCACACACACACTCGCTCCTCACCTGTGAGTGACTTTAATAGAGGAGGGCACAGCGAGGCTGTTGTTGGTCTGGCTGACTGCAGTGGGTCCCACACCGCTGAACTCATCCTCGTCCGCTGTGTTCTGCCTGAGGCTGAGGTTCCTGGGGCCCGAGGGCCTGTATTCGTGATCCAGGTCCACTGCGTACAGGTCTCCTCCCATCTCCATCGAAACGGCGCGGGCAAAGCGGTTCCTGGAGTAGCTCTTCAGTGACTTCAGTTCTGTCAATCAAATGCAGGGCTTACCATTATCACTTGACAAGGACAAAAAATGCATTTTCTCCCCATATTAGATACTATATTAGATAGAGAGACCTGTTTGTTTTTTGTATGTAAAAAAAATCTGCTCAAAGACCTGATTTGATATAAATGATTATATATGTATATATATATATATATATATATATATATATATATATATATATATATATATATATATATATATATATATATATATATATATATATATATATACAATTGAGTCAGGTCTTGGGGCAGAATTTCTATACATATTATAAAAATTTAATGACAATTAAAATAAAAAATGATTGTACAGAAATTCTGATAATATTAATTAGAAATCAATTTTCGTTTACGTCTCACCTCCACTAGAGGGCAGCAGAGGCACAGAGAATAATTCAGCTAATGCCCCCCGCGTGATTTTTTTGGAGGACTTGTTGCGGTGTGTGTTTGTAGCTCAGTATGTAGTCGTACTCACTCTTTTTGGAGAAGAGTTTATTCTTGGAGAAGGTGCTCGGTCTGTAGCTTGTGGGTTCACAGTTGCACCCTTGAGGCTCAGAGTTCACGCTGACATCAGCGCTCATGCTCTGCAGATAAATCTGGGATTTGATGCTGGATACAGACGGCTTCCGCACTGCAGACACACTGGCCATGCCTTTGCATTTAGACAACCTCAGCTTCCCCGTGGCGTCTTCAATACACTGCCACTTCTGCAGAGACACAGACAAAGAGGGACATCATGTGGTTTTACTCTCAAAGATGATTCATATACACTGACATAACAGAAACATAAGGTATGGTATTGCCACAGTTGCTTGGACATGGTACCAGAGTTATATCATGGGACCAAGATAATATTTTATCATTCAAAACATGATGCAAAGTACAGTAGCATGTTCATATGATACCATATAAAGCCAGCTCTCTTGATGTGACTCGAGGCAAAATATCTTACTCGTTCTTCTACAATATTCTTAGCTCGTTCCTCTGTGACTGAACTGTGTCTGACTGCGTCTGCTCATGATCACAATTTGTTAGACACCATCAACACCCATTAACTTTTGGCCGTGATGACTGTGTGTGTGGATGAGTGCGCTTATACTCCGGAAGTAAAAGGTGAAAATGAACCCCCTGCCTTGTATCGGCAGCTGTAATTATCACAAATCCAACTCGTTAAGAGCCTCATTAATGAGGAACATAAGCTACAGAGCGCTCAGGGCTGCACACTATCAGAGACATGAGAGAAACATGCCTTTCTTTTTAGTCGCTTTCTAGTGGCCTTGTAGTTAAAGACGTGGCTGGAAAATGAGAGAAGCTATGAGGACCAATCCAGCATTTTGTACCAAGTGCTATTTTATCTTATCACAAAATGTAGACTGTGTTATTGCACAGCTCTATATATAAAGTTGGATATATATTATATCCCAAAAAAATACACTGGAAGTCAATGGCTACCAGAAACTGTCTTGTTAACAACAATCTTTAAAATGAGGGTGAGCAATGATGACAGCATTTCATTTTGGGATGAACTATCTCTTTAAGTATATGAGGTGTTAAAACAGTGCAGATAGCATGTGCACATAAACAACACTTTCTGCAGGTGCAATTTTCCCTTTTTCATGGTTTGAAAGAAAACCAAGTAAAAAAAAACTTCGCAGTGTGAAGCTATGTAACGACAGACTGTTCCTTGATCAAAGCAGAAAAGCAGATGGAAAAATAAAGCCTGAGATAAAAAAAAAGAAAAAGATGGAGAGAAAAGAAAGGGATGGAGAGATAATGCAGGAACAGGCTGCAGGTTTCTGGAGGACTACAGTGGGCCAGTCTTGCTAGAGTGAAAGTGAGAGCAGGACATTTCAGGTGTGTGATCTCTCTGTTCTCACTTCACACAAACAACCCACACACACACACAAACAACCCACACACACACACACACACACACACACACACTCTCTCTCTCTCTCTCTCTCTCTCTCTGTACTTGTGAGGGTCTATACTGACAAAGTATGCCAAAAAGTATTACCATTGCAATATTATGGTTACTGTAAGTACATTCAGTGTAGTACCTCTGTAATTACATACTGTACTAATGGTTAAAAGATTGCAATAATACGATTTATAAGAAAAATGATATGCTCAGCAAGGCTGCATTTAATTGATAAAAACAGTAATATTGTGAAATAATATTACAGTTAAAAAAACTATAAATATACTTAAAAATGTAATGTATTTCTGTGATATAAGCTGTATTTTCAGCATCATTGCTCCAATCTTCAGCGTCACATGATGCTTCAGAAATCACAAATATGCTGATCTGCTGCTCAAGAAACATTTCCTCTTATTATTATCATTAACACCAACATTCAAAAGTTTGGGATAAAAAAAAAAAAAAAAACAAAAAAATAATTCAGCAAAGATTCATTAAATTGTTCATTAAATTTCATTAAATTTCATTAAAAAGTGACAGTACATATTTATATTTATAATGTCACAAATGATTTACATTTTAAATAATCACTGTTCTTTTGAACCTTCTATTCGAAATAAACATATTATTATTTAATCATTATTGCTGTTGTTGTTTACTTTTATTGTTTTTGCTGCATTTTTAATTGAAAATACAGCTTTGGTGAGCACAGTACACTTTATGTACTATTAAAAAAACATATCAATGTACAATATTGTGAAAAATATCAAAATGTTAAGGTGTTTTTCCTGTGCGGTGGGTAGTAGTATTTGACACGTATGCTGGTTCTGATGGCTTTAGCTGGTGAAGGCATAGCTCATAAATATTTATTATGTTATACACAAACGATTGAACAGGAGATTTTAGGGTTTTAAATAGTCTATGTGACATATTGAGGTCAGCAGAAGAGTTTTAGCTCATTTGCAAGTCAAATAGAAAGGCGAACAATAACATTATGATATGCAATGTCCAAAATCACATCAAGTTGCTGCTTGTGACATTTCATTTGATAACTTCATCTCTGCTCTGCTCTGAATGCATGCATCAGCAATGTCTGAAACACTGGACTCCTGGTAATGTGGAGTAGTGGATTGCTGTTTAATGTATATTCTTCTGTATGTTGTTGTACCTGACCGAGCTGTTCACATGGCGTCTGGTACTCTGCGCGCTGGCACAGGTCTTTAACGCGTTGGTATTTGGGCAGGTAGTTTTCCTCCTGGGCCATATCTTTCTCATCATTCAACACTTTATGCAGCAGTTTTCTGTCACCAGAGAAGAAGAGAAAAACCTGTTTGTTATCTGAATAAACATACGTTGCCCTTTCACACCCAAAACCCAGAGCTCTCGGGCTGTTTTCACATTTAATTTGCGCTGACTCACCCTCTCTCCACCAGGAACGAGTCCCGCCACACTTTTCCTTTCTTGTTGAGCTGGAACCTGCAATTAGGAGAGACGGATGGATATTGATCTACCGGCTTTGTTACCGATCAGCCGGAACAGCAAATTGGCCAGAAATTGGCCGTTTCTCAGTGGACCCAAATGATGAGTGAATGCAACAAGTTGAGGCCCGAGATTGCAAAAGAGTGAAAAAAAAACGTAACGCTGAAAAAGAAAAAAATGACAAACAGCTTAAACTGAAATCCAGGCTGCAATTGAAAGTGCTTTTCCTCGCCTGTGCTCTCCCTGATGAAAAACAGAAGGAGACGTGGAGGTGAGGAAACACAAGTGCTGTGTGCACCTCCTGACCTTCTCTGCAGATCCGAGCTATCGATCGGTGCTCTCACACGCCTCTCTGATCTCCGCAGGAGCTTCTGCCAGATTTAGGAGTGTTCTGGCTGGCCTTTTCTCCTATTCAGACTCCTATTGTTAGTGGCACTTGCTAAGGCATCATCAGTTCACAAACTCCAACGCCAAAGTTGTGCGTACTTTGCCTCATGCCATTTGTGTTTTGGACATGAATGATGCTAAATTATGGGGATTATAGAAAAGGTGTGTGCTATTGGGTCACCATGATAATAATCATTCAAAAAAGGATAAATTGAATACTATTTTAAATAGTAACAAACTGAGCTAGCCTTGCTTGTTATAAAAAGGTGAAATTATCTAATATTTATATGTCTTTACTGATGCTGACACAGCCATGAGGGTTGGCACTGTGATATAATTTCTTGTTTTTTGATTTTAATGTTCTGTTATGTTGGTTACACCACTTATGATCTAGATGACGAAAGTCTGTTTATTAATGAATTATGAAAGCCTGTTTCATGCAGATGAATGAGAAAATAAAACCATAATTGCTACTTTTTATGTCAAAACTCTGATATTTTTTCTCGCAGTTGTGAATTTACATTTGCAGTTCAGATTTATTTACTCAGAATTGCGAGTTATAAAGTCAGAATAGTTTGATATAAACTCCCTCGTCTGACATTTCCCTCAGAATTGCGAGATAAAAACTCACAATTGCGTGTTAAAAAGTCAGAACCGCCATGCAATTCTGAAAACAAAGTCAGAATTGTGAGATACGAACTTGCAATTATCTGCGAGGTATTTATCTCGCGATTCTGATTTTACAACTCACAATTACAGATTTATATCACGCAATTCTGAAAAAAGTTGGAATTATAAGATATAAACAGAATCGTGAGAAATAAAGTCAGAATTGAGTTTATATCTCGCAATTCTGACTTTATTTCTCGCAAATTGCCTATTCATATCACACAATTCTGACTTCATAACTTTTTAAATTATAAAGTGTGAAATAAAGGGCTGCAATAAGCCAGTTTTATGTTTTTATACAGTGGCAGAAATAGGCTTCAATAACAGGATCACGATTCACATTCACAATTCTATTTGATGTTGGTTTTTGCAAGTTAATGAGCAGTACAATGCGCTTAAAGTCCATGTTTAACGAAATATAGCCCTCCAACAAAATAGAAAAGAAATAATGACAGACCATTTCGACCAAAATAACGGTGGGTAATATGACCAAAATCATATTTCACTTTGTTTTATTTCAATACTAATAAAAAATAGGCACTGAACAGCACTGGTCATAAACCATAGCTGTAAAGTCAGTTTGTGGAGACAGTTTAATCATTTACAATTTACTGTCCTCATATCACAAACACTTATTCTTAGTCATATTTAGGACCAGAATATCTTGGGGATAGGTTTATTCAACCACCTAGTAAACACTCAGAGACACTGGCAGTGCCCTTGAAACCAGCAAGAACCCCTCAGCACGCTGAAGCTGACGAAACATGGAGGTCCTTATTTAATTAGTGTCTATCTGAGCTGATTGAGAGCACAAGGGAAGTGCCAGTCATTTTTCCTGAAAGCCCCTCTTTCCTCCGGATTTCTTATTTCCTGTCCCCCACACCTCCTGCTGAGATATGCATCTCTTCCTCTCATCTGAAATAAAAGAGGTACGCGGGCCGGCGGAAGAGTGCAGAGATGAGATTTCAGCAGGTGTCATGGTGATGAGGGGCTCTGAGCCAGTCGGATGCCTGGCAGACGGCCATCTGCTGCCACTCAGTGACAGTGAAGTGAGGCGAGGTGTTGTTCAAACCGCTCTAAATGCAATGTGTCATTATCCTCCGGAAACTCAGCATTGATCAAGTAATACAATGAACTAACTAGTGCTGTTCACTCTTCATTTTTTGCTTTTGCAGTGATGCCATAGAAGAATCATATTCGGTTCCCCAAAGAACCTTTCAGTGAACAGTCCCTAAAAGAACCATTTTGAAGAAACCTTTTTTAGACTATGAAGAACCTTTCCTGCATTTGAAAGATTCCATGGATGTTCAGGGTTCTTTATAGAAGTGTCGATTCTGCACTGAGAAATAGAACACTGAGGAGTGCATTAATTAAACAGCCGTGCCACTTTTGCATGTGCTAACCTGCGTTTTATTCACAAACCACCCACAATTCAGTTCACCCAGGTGCCAAATGTGCTGAAACAGCAATGTGCTGTGGGTATTCACACTAAATTACATTTCTGTCATTCCTTTTATCACAGACACATCTCCTTTATATGTAAATTAGGTTAATTATAAATTGCTTCCTGTTCAAAACCAAGGCATTGTGCACGTTATGTGAGCTGAAGTTCATATAAAGCATCATATAAAAGAAAAAAAGATTGTCAGATGCATTGTAATTTTCCTTTTTTAATGATTCTAGATGTTTCGAGAGCTATATTTAAGTAGCTGTCGATTACCTAACAGCCAATTTATTGGTCAATTTGTAGTTGTTTTAATAAGTACTTAATTAAACGTATAAGTTCTGTGTAATATAAATCATCACAAATCATTTTGGAATCGAATCGTGACTCTCAGAATCTGTAAATCAGATCGAGGCGTGAGGTTCATAAATATTCACACCCCTAGTAAAAGACATTTTCGACTGATCACAGCAGAATTATTCATCGACTGATGATGAAATGAAGGAAAACAGGTGAACTTTATAAATATATATATATATATACCAAACTGAATATACCAAACTTTCTTTAATAATTATCTCTAGCCAATTGTCATAGCAATCCACCGATTTTGACTTTTCTAAAGCTGGCAGAGTCCAGGAGACGTCCTCACCTGTTCATCATGCGGTCTGTGTCCAGGAGCTTGAGGATGGACTTGCCGTCCATGTCTGGGGGAACGTCCATCCCTGCGATGTCCAGGATGGTGGGTGCCAAGTCTATGTTCAACACGATGTGGGGGTTGCTATGGAAACAGAAGAAGGGGTCGCCATTTGACATAATGGTCAGAAACCAGACGAGCAGCATGTGAGCACCGAACGATAATAAGACACAGACAGGGAGAGAAATGGAGAGAGCCGGGACCTTCTCAAAATGGAATACAGCTGTACTCATACTAAATACAGAAAACACTGCATAGTGGCCACTAATCTTCTTAAACGTAGCATGTAATATACTTTTGTAATGTGTATCTGAAATGTCATCCTGTGCAGTGACAGGTGGGCAAATCTCCTCATTTCTAAAAGTGTACATGTGTCAATGTACACTTCTTTTCTATGCCATTTGCTGTGTCTTTCAGACTGAGCCTGTATGTTTTTGGGGCGTCACTTAAGATGTTTGAATACCCAGTGAAGTATTGGAGTATCAGATGCACACTGAGTGTCCATGAGCAGAGATGGCCGCATGCAGGTCTCATACTAGCAGTCCTGAAGCAACTAACTGAAATAAAATAAATCCAAGTACTAAAATTACAAAAACTAAAACTGAAATAAAAATAGACTGTATTAAAAAAATATTACTGTATTAAAAAATAGTAAGATATATAAAAAATGAATTGTTTACTTGATAACTAAGATTATATTATTACAATTATATAAAACAATTATAATTATGCAAAATAATTTCAAATAATTTAATTCTGTAATTTCAGAAGATTCAAGAACTGAATGTTCTTCAGAGTTAGATTTTTGGGGATTAAAATTATTTTAAACTCACAAAAAAAAAAAAAAAAAAGGATCTTGACATAACTAGAACAATGTATATTCATCATAGACATTTTCATGACTTATGGGGACTTGATGTGTGAATTGTGTGAATCCTGGTTTTTATATAAAAATAAACAAATAATAATAATAATAAATAATAATGTGAATATTTTTTAAAAGTTTTGATTTTATATTATATTCTTTTTTTCAATGTTTTTTTTTTTTTTTTTGTAGAGCAAATTTTAGAGATGCCACTTTTAAAGGCCATTTAAACAGTAGTTTATTATTAGTATTATTAATATCATCATCATCTTTTGAGCTGTTTTAGTTTATTTTAAAGCTTGTTTTGTCCCATTTTAAATCATCTTGAGGCCCTGGTTGAGAAGACCTGAGCTAACAGAGAGTCGGATTATAAACCTCTTTGTCTGATATATTAAACATTCACCTTCTGATGCTGAAGAACACATCACACCCCTGTTACTGTTACTGTTCATTTTGATAAAAAAAATAATAATCAGAGTGTCAATTTTAACTGACCATTTTGAAATCCTGTGAAGTCAGTGGACTGAAGCTCAGTGGAGATTAATCCAATCACATCCGCTCTGTTTTCAAAAAGTAAATTAGGCTCATCTCTCCCTCTCTTTTTATTGCCTGAAGGCTCATCTGATGCTGAACTGGCCCCAGCTGTGCCTTTCTCACCCCGAGTCCCCAACCAAACTCTTTATCCTCTTTTCTGTGCCTTTCATTCACAGTAAAAGTCTTGTGGTCTTCACATGAGTGGTCTTTACTGCTGTTAATCAGCTTTTCTGAGAAAGAGGGAAGCCAGATCACACAGCAGTGGTAAACCAGACTAGTGACTAATGATATTAAATGCTGATGAGAGAAAGAGAGAGCTCTGGTCTGGTGCTCCCGTGGGGGTGCAGGTTCAAACATGGCCTGCAACATGTGCTGATTTCATTCTCTCTCTTGATATGGCAGGATATCGGAAAGTCATTAAAACCCCACCAATCAAGTTTAGACCTAAATTAAGAGTAACTTTGTATAAATATAAATATATGTTAAATATAAATATAGACTTATCATGGCACTGCCATCTAAAAACATTTTTTTGAGGGTTGGTCATTGGATACACACTCACATGCCTCCTGCCTCCACATTTGGGCCGCGGATGTAAAAGGGAACTCGGATGTCAAACTCGTAGGGCATGGATTTCCCCTTGACCAGTCCGAACTGACCGATGTGGTATCCGTGGTCAGCCGTGTAGATCACGTATGTGTTGTCCAGCTCCCCAGTGTCCACCAACATGTTGTATATCTGCATTCAGACAGAAGAAACATTAAACAGTGGTAGAATCATTTATAAGGAACAACAGCTGTTTTCGTGCTTGCGGTCAAACTAACATTCTGGAGGAAAACAAGACAAAAGCATCATGGGACTTTTTAGTGTGAGTCCAAGAGATTTTGAATGTTAAGTGTGCCGCCATGGTTTGATGCAATTCATTTTCTTGAGCAAGAACTTTACATTTACATGAATGAATGAATGAATTAATAAATTATTGTGAAATGGACCACTGCACTCATACTGTTCACTAAAACAATTACAAGTAATTTTGTTAATTGAAATTAAGCTGAATTAAAATATAAAATATTAGATGAAAAAACTAAAATATTCGGAAATATTGCCTAGGAAACTGACTGAAATAAAGTACTAAAATTATAAAAACTGAAATAAAAATAGACCATTAAAAATAAATTAATTACACTTTTCGAAAAAATATATTTTAAAAAGATAAAATCAATAAAATAATTAAAAAAACAACAAAGAAAACTGAAACTTTAAACAGAAAATATTCAAATAATAGCATATTCAGAACAGTAATACTGTAAATACCATAACAAAACATAATTAATACTAAAATAATAACAATTATCGCAATATCACGTACCATAGCACTTTAGTGTTACGTTAGAAAATGTAGAAAAGTGTTAGAATTATTTAGTACCATGGAATATATGGAGTAAAGGGAGGAAATGTCTTAGAAACATGATACATACATCAAAAAAAATAAAAAAAATAAATAAAAAAAATTATAAAAAATATTGAAATATTGAATTGAATATAACTTGAATGCTATAACTGGTTAGGAATGGTTTCTATATATTATTTAAAATAATGTCATTATATTTATATTATTTGTAATTCATGTGATTTGCATAAGACGTATAACTGACATACCTTCTCCACACTGTCATCCACGGACAGCAGCGTCTGCAGTCTCTTGCGCTGCAGCATGTTGGTGAACTCCATGTGAATGGGCTTCATGGGGCCGGTGTAACGCATAATCCAGTGTTTGTCTGGATTAGGGGCATAGTTATAACTGGGTGTTCTGAAAGGAGAAGGAAAGAGTCACTGTCAGTGGACCCGCTGAAGCATGACCGAGGGAAATCGAGAAAGTTTTCAGAGCATCCTGAGACACTGTTTGTCGGCTCCGTTCTGCTGATGTCGGAGGAAAGCATGTGTCTGAGTGAATGTGTGAAGGTGCATCTGTGTGTGTTTGCATGGTCAGAATTACAAATGACAGCAATCGTCTGTGTGCTTTCTCTCCCGTCTCCTCAAAAATGACACATTGCAATTTTACAGTCTCATGGTTTCTCATGCGCTGACTGACAGACTGACATTCTGTGAATGTAATAGTTGTTCAACCATTATTCAGGGATAAAAAGAGTGTTTGTAGCTCCTCCTCCTCGCTCCTGTGACAGGCGTGAGAGGCCTGTTAGAAACAAACAGCACTTACACTCCATGCCTTTACAGTTACAGTGATTTAAAGCCCCCCAGCTCTGGTGTTTACAGCCATTACTTAAAGTCTTTCTACAGACAAATCAATGTGAGCATCATCGCACTTATCTGCTCGCTGCCTGGCCTTGTTTTGAGAGTGCCGTATATTTAAACTGATAGCAACTTAGCGACAACAAGGGACGATGTAGCTCTCTGTCTCTGTTTAGTGTATCTATTTCTCTACTGGGACCTGAAAAATGTGTACTGCTGTTCCTTTGACACTTGTTTCTTTTCTTTTTTTTGTGCCTATACAATAGCTCTGATTCAAAATTAAGTGTGCTGTCTTCTTAGACATATGTTAAGGAAACAAAATATAACATTTTAACCAGTATTTTCCTACTGCTATTCCAAATGCTAAGAAATAGATAGTAGTGGGGATTTTGATTCATCTGAATGATTTTACTAAAAAGATACATTAAGATTAATTTAATGATTCCCTCATTGACCTTTTCTATGGATTATAATGATTGCTTTTCCTGCATTTTATCAAATCCCAGTTCATGAATTTATTTCACGAACATTATGCTTCATTCATTGTTGCTCTGGTCGCGTTTAAACCTAATTTCGATCCCGTCAACAGTAAAGAGGGCCTAAAACGTTTTGAGCTTGTCCACTTTGGACCACTTCCAGAGCTGAAAACATATTAAACCGGATTGATTTTGTTGTGTTGATGGCTGAATGTTTTAAAATGGGCAAACAGGGCATTTTCTGCTTTTTACCAAAACACATGAATTAGGGTCAAAATCAAAGCTGCTTTTTTTGTCGTGTTCATTGACTTCCTTTCTAGGTTGCTCAGGTTTGTCCAGTGTTTCTGACCAGCTATGACCAGACTAGGCCAGGCTTAGGCTGGTTTTAGCTGTTTTTTCAACAGGGTACCATGGTTAGTTTTTTTAAGGGACACATTTCTGTGCAGTATTTAAGTGCGGTGTATTTTTAAACATATTAGGCAACGCATTAGCTTAGCAACATGCTAATGTCAGACTCAAATGAAACTGACTTTAAACAAAAAGTCGATTATAAAAATACCATATTACCATGGTTTAAATAGTAATCATGTATTTTTAGTTTTATTTGCAGTAAAAACATGGTTAATTTTTGTAAGGGACAACACAATATTTAAGTCCTCTGTATTTTTTAGCTGATTATGCTATCAAGGCACTAGCTTAACCACATGCTAATACCAGACTGCAATTGACTGCAAACAGAAAAGTCTATTATAAATATAACATTCAAAAATGTTGAGTAAAAATAGTTCTTATCAGATTGACAACACTATTTCACGAAATATTTGCATCCTATGCATTTTTAGGTTTATTCGACTATAAAGACATTAGCAACATGCTAATGTAAAATGTAAATATAAATATTGTATATAATACAGAAATTTTTTGGATAAAAACAATTTATTACTCATCATCTAACCAAATATTTGTGTCTAGGCTATGCTCTGAATTTCTTATTAGACTACCAGACTAGAATTAATTGTTAATTGTGTCTCTGGTGTGCTTGATGTGAGGAATGCTACATGCTACACAGGTCCTGCCTATATAGAGTGCTCCAAATAAGTCACATGAGATTCCATCATGGTTGGAGTACGGCCTCAGAAGGCCTATTTAGACATTAAACAGCATATTCTCTCTCTCTCTCTCTCCCTCACTATGGTTTCATCTTCTTTATTGGTCTACATATAATCCTTTTAATCCTCTCAAAATGCTCTTTCTCCCTCTCTTGTTCTTTCCTGATCATATTTTCATTATTCCCTCCATCATGGGAGTGATGGAGATGAAACAGGTGCAGCGGGATCACGCGGCGATGAGAACAGGGGGATTTTCCCACCGAATAATATACGCTCTCTGACTGTCTGTGAGGATTTGGACTATATCTCTGCAGTGGCCTTGCGCCAGTCTGAGGGACAACGAGGGGTTAATTACATACAGCGCTGTACGAGGGCAGTGAGCAGAGAAGTACAGGACTAGCGGGAGGCCATTATGGACGGTGGAGGGTGGTTTGCAGGGGATTGAACGGAGAGAATGAGGGCGGTCCCAGGAATTTTTCATGGGATGTTAAGAGAGGAGTTCTGGGGCATTCTCTCCTGACAGCAGGAGAATGATACATGCATATGAATGCATGTGTGGAGCACAGCCATTTTTTATGGCTACAGGGGTGGAAAAAAGTGACATATTTCTTTGCAATACAGGTACAGTCAGACAGCTGGCGATGTTATAGAGGTGAATCATAAAACATGTTTTATGAAGAGTTTGTGTGCGAAAAGAGACTGGACGAGCAAAACAGGAGCAAGTCTGTTTGTTTTTTATTGGTGAAAGCGAGATGACATCAGAAAAATAATAAAAGCGCATTAAATTCCAGACTCTCTGACTCGAGCAGTTACTTTGAAGGGATGATGGATGTTTATGTGAGTCATAAAGTGGGCAGGTTTGCATCTCCTGGTTTATATCTACTCTGATGGTGAATCAAACGCATGTTAAACTACAACAGAAAGCTTATCACATGCACACACACACAATGTTTGAAGAGCTTTCCATTTACTAATTAAAAAATGGATATCTATTCATCTATTTTGGGTTTCTTCTTCATCAGACAGCTTGAGAAAGCGAATGTGCATGTTTGTGAACATTCTGTCTGATTTCATTCCTGACGCCTCAGTATTTCAGGAAAGACAGTAATATTCATTGACAGTACTGTGTCTCTTTGCTCTCCCTCTCTTTTTCTTGCTTGAATGCGAGAGAAATGGGAGTTCATGGTCGTGCGGTTTTGTGCTTAGAGACACAATGTCCTGAAAGCAAATCGAATCTGAGAGAGAGAGAGACAGACAGAGAGAGAATTTAGTTCATTAGAGGCTTTTTGTTTGCTCATTTGTGGTGTAAGATAATATATCTGTGTGTTTGCTGTCGGATGTATCTGGGGCATGAAATATATTCTATACAAGTACATTAATGTAAATCTTCAAGCTTGTTTTTTTTTTACAGTATGTGTTGTTTTATACATATGACGAAATATGTCAGAATGCAATTTATAGTGCATTGTACGTGGTCAGTTCTCTCTTTCAGGTTCATGTACTGAGCAAGAAAGTTTACTGTAGTTAACTGTTAATACACATATAATAACATCTGGTTTATTAGAGCTGAAATTTGAAGGTAACTTCTTGGCTCTGCCCCGGTACGAGTGACATCAATGTGTGTTTGATGAGAAAAAGATGAATTGTAGTTGTAATAAATGCATTTAGAATCCATACACCTGCCTTGCAGAACTGCAGAAGATCTGATTTAAGCCGACCAATCAGCAGAAAGGGGCATATAATTCCCGCCCATGTGTAGAAATCAAATATTAAAGCTGTAAAATGGAAATTTAAGCTGAATTAAGCTTTTTTTGAAAAGGAGACGTTTTCTAATTTTTCTACTATCAATATTAACTAAATCAAAAAATGAGTGAAAGGATGATATATGGATTCATCCTGATTGATTTGATGTGTTTCTGACACAGAAATTAAAGGAGAAGAGTATATTTTATTATGCCATTTGCATGTTCATTCCACAGAAAAGTGTCAAATTTGTCCGTTTTTTGAAGAATTTTACTTTGAACATTGTAAATTAAATACATTTCACATATATTTAATATTTAACTACCTTCTTGAGCAGATTTTCCTGAATCCGACCTCTGCCCAGGGATTTCCTGTAGCCAGAGGCTGAATCTATGAGGTTACCAGGCACAACAGTAGACATGGAGAACTATAAAATGAGATTTTGAGATTACTTGGTGTACACAGAGAGTGAGAGAGGGGTCCTAGAGATTAAGCAAATCCAGCTACCTAAAAACAACTGCATCACGTGTAGACAGGATTTAACCTAGACTATGTGAGTGTGTACAAATATGCTTTTCATCATCATGCATGTTCTCGGCATGTGTGTGTGTGTGTGTGTGAAGAATGGCAGGAGGATTACAGACCCTGGGAAAAGCATAGACAGAGACAGGAGGATTTATCTGCTGGAGGGACAGAAATGGAGGGATGAGATGAACAAAAAGAGAGAAAAAGACATTGAAAAAAAGGTCTGGTACCAGCTGGTGGCCAGTTAGCAAGAGAGCAGCAGAAACCGGCAGAGATAAACAAGTGTGTGTGTGAGTCAGTGGGTACATTAGTGTGAACTGAAGAGGACTATTTCCATTATAACATCTCCATCGAGTGGCACTTGAGTGACAGAAATAAAGAAAAGTGCAGTAAGATTTCTATTCACGGTGTAATCAATGATTTCCAGCTGTTTTATCTCCACTTTCACTGACCCTTTTCATGTTTTTGTGTATGTACAATGGAGTCCAGAAGTCTGAGACCTCAATTAATTTTTTTTTCTGAGCTTAACCTTCAAATAAAATGAACAATTACAACACAGAAACATTCAAGCAGCAATTAAGGTGCCAGGCACAACAGAAGCAAGCATGGCAGCGAACATCAGACCAACTGCAGCAATAAATAAGTGAAGCCAATTTAAGATGTTTTTTATTAAAAATGTAAAATGTGATAGGATTTAATGGTTTATCACTTTGACTAATAGGCGGTTACCAAATTGATGTGGTTGCTCAGTTTGAAATGACAATAGCACACACAAAGCTTGGTGTCAATGTATCATAACTTTGCAGAGTTATAGCCTCAGATATGTTTATGTGTTAATATTTTAATACAATTTTTTTCTATCAAAATAAAATCCATAACTTTTGGCCAGCATGGTCTAAAGATGATCCGAGTTGAATTTGGTGAATATCGGACCAACGTTCTAGGATGGGGTTTGAAAAAGTATGTTTACAAAGAAAATCTGAATGGCAGACAGGAAGCATGACTGATTATGGCATCATTTGTATCAATGTTGTCAGCTGCCCTGAAACCTTTTAAGTACCTTCAAGACATGGTGTTAAAGACACATATAGAGTTCTGTAACGATATGCTAATGCGTTCGTAAAATATAGCATTTTATGACAAAATTCAAAATAGCCAAAATGGCCAACATGATAAAACTGGGTATGGTCTACCCATTCTACAGACACCAGTTTTTTTTTTTTTTTTTGGCCAGTATGCTCAGAAATTCTAAGCAAATAAAAAGCTATTTTCATATCTTCCTAACCACTAGATGGAGCTGTGCAGAAACTGTACCTTCGTGTCATGGATATTATAACACACAGCAAGTTCGGTCTCAATACGCTAACATATTTTTACAACTTGTCAGATTTTCTTCTATTGAAGCTCAAGATGCTTTTTGGACCATCCCAAATGATTCAGGTTTTACACACACTGATGAAGAGCAAATTGCAATGCAAATTAAGTGATGTTTTCATAAAGACAAAAAAGAGACCAAGCACATACCAATACTAAGGCATTGTGCAATCAAGCAGTTTTTCAGATCAACTTTTTAAATGAAATGTCGTGCAATGGAGGTCTGGACTCACATGTGCTGTGAAGCGTTGGGGAAGGCAGTGGTGTACTGAGGGGCCGAGTCCTCCGGGCCATGAGGGGCGGCGTGACTGATCACCATCATGATGGGTCGGTGAGGGTAGATCTTCTTCGACATGCGGAAGTAACTGATGCTGTCATTGGTTATGAGATCTGTCAGGTAGTCCTACAGGAGGTACAGAGATCTGAAGCATGAGTCTACTCATGTAAAATGAATACATGACAAGAAATGAAGAAAGAAGATGGGATTTTAAAAGATAATGTTCCACTTGATTGGCCACCGTGCACACACACCTTTGAGTATTCAAATCCATGTTTCTCTCGGACGCCGTTCCTGCACAGAGTGTAGTTGTAGAAGCGGGAATTCTTCACCATGGCGACCCACTCCTTCCATCCCGGAGGAATGTAAGTCCCATTATACTCATTCAGATACTTCCCAAAGAATGCTGGGAAAACACAAACACAGAAGGGTATAGTAATTATAAAGAAAATAGAGTTTAAAGGAGAGCAAAGTAGAGCATTGAGCAGTATAATAAAGTACAGCAGAGTACTGTACACTGTAAAAAATCTAAAGTTGAGAAAACGTAAAAGTTTAAGGCAACCAGGCCCAGGAGATTGTAGGAGATTTTTGATTTTTTCCCAACTTTTTGTTGTATAAACTGAAAACAACAAGTTGAGAAAACTCAAACATTTCCTGAAGCTGGTTGCCTTAAACTTTTAGGTTTTGAGTACACCAGAGTCGAGAAGAGAAAAGAACAGAGCAGAGTGAAGAAAAGAAGAGGGAGGTACAGTAGAGTACAGGAAAGTAGAATAAAGCGGAGTAGAGTATAACATGATAGAAGAAAGAACAGTGTATGGTAAAGCTGAGTAGAACAGAACACAACAGAGTAGAGCACAGTAGAGCACAGTTGAGTATAAAAGAGTACAGTGAGGAAGAGGATGGAGTTCAATAGAGTATTGTACAACAGAACAGAGCAACACAGTGTATAACAGAGTAGAGGTAAAGTTGTGGTAAATAGAAAACAATAGAATAGAGTATGGAGAAGATCAGAGTAAGGTAGAGTAAAGTAGGTATGATAACTAGTCTAGAAGAGTAGAATTGAGCAGTGCAGTACGCTGTAGAGTACAATAAAGTAGAGTAAACCTTTTCTACTAAAAAAACATTGCACATTTAAAATACAGTGGGCATATAGAAAGAAGCTGCATGTACAGAAACAGAAGACGGAGATACGTGAAGATGGATGAACATTTGTGTTGGAAATGTTACATTAGAAAGGATGTTGCTGAGAGCCGGTCTCTCTCCTAGAGGAAGTGTGCTCTAATGGATCACTGTTACCACTAAAAGCCTGACTCACTGCCAGGTGTGTGTGTGTGTGTGTGTTTGTGTGAGGCGCTGGTCATGCTATGTTTACATGCACATGGTAGTTTTGCATGATGTCTATGTCACAAACAGAAAACATCACACACACACACCACCATACATCCCAAAGGTTTTTAGTTTAATGAAAATCATCTGTTGAAGACAGATTATGCCATTGTTCGTTTAAGAGTCTGTGATAGTGTGTTTGAGTGTGTGTGTGTGTGTGTGTGTGTGTGTGTGAGAGACCTGGGGGCCTGCCACACCGAATCTCTGGTGAGAGTGTGTGAAAAACCCAACAGACAACAACTCTGACTGATGAAACAGCTTACAAATGAATGAGAGCTCAATCTATTAAATTAATTTTACATTCATGTCAGGTTGTGCTTGTAAGGAAGAGTTATGTCCCATGATGCTTTGGTGTCTACCCAGAGTTTTTCAGATGGAAATCATCAAAAGCTACGAGGATATGAAAGTGTGATCTTAGAGCCACAGCTGCTACACTCTGATTAGGCTCTAATCTAGTCCAACAATGAAGTTTACGCTATAAAGATATAAAGATATAAAGAGCACAACTTCGCTACACTCCTCTACTTTAGGCGACTCTATTTCATTCCACTCTGCTTTTGTCGACGTTACTCTGTTCTACTCTATTTTAGTATAGGCTACTCAAATGTATTCTACTCTAAACTATGTTCGTGTATTTTAATCTACTCCACATTGTTCTACTCTAGCCTACTCATCTGTATGTTATTCTCCTCTATTTAAGTCAAGCCTACTCAAGTCTATTTTATTCTACTCTATGTTAGTCTGGTCTGCATTAATTAACCTTTCTCAAGTCTATGTCACTCTATTCTGACTTTTTTATTTTAATCTACCTTACATTTTTATACATTAGTCTACGCATCTTGAGGCTATTCACCTTCACTTTAGTCTACTCAACTCTATTCTACTCTAGTATATTCTATTCGTCTTTAATCTATTCTACGTTATTCTATTGATCAAGCTCTTGTATTTTCCTTTATTATAGTCTAGTCAACTCTACTCTAGTACATACTACCTCTACCTCAATCTAGTCTACATTATTCTACTAATCTCTACACTATTCAGTTCTACTCTGTTGCACTCTACTTCAGTATATGACACTCTACTTCAATCTAGTCTACATTATTCTACTATCTTCAACTTTACTTTAGTATAGTCTTCTCAACTCAACTCAATTTTTATTCTACACTATTTTAGTCTAGTCCACTGCTTTAATAACTTTTCTCAAGTCGATGTTACTATATTCAGCTCTGCTAGTATAAGTATTCTACTCTACATTCTACTCATGTCTACACTTCTGAAGGCTATTCACCTTTACATTACTATAGTCTAAAGTCTACTTAACTAGTACTTAATTAGTCTGCTTAACTTAATTCTAATCCACTTCAGTCGATACTACTCTACTTCATTCTACATTATTCTACAAATTTCTAGGTTATTTTCCTACTCCTCTGAACTCTATTCTACTCTTCTTCAGTCAATATTACTCTACAATTTTCTACATATCTCTAGGCTGTTTTTCTTTCATCTACTCAACTCTGTTGTACAGTCTGTGCTACTCTACTCATCTCTAGGCTATTTCTATTACTTTACTCTGTTTTAGTCTACACAGTTCTATGCTGAAGCCATAGCTCTACTGCACTCTACACTACTGTACTCCACTAGTTTAACCAAGTGATCCTTCCAGTGTGTGTTTGTGAATGATGTCCACCTGTCCTGTAGCCAGTGCTGTTGAGGTAAACTCCAAAAGTGCGCGGCTCGTGTTGGGCCTGCCAGGAGGGGGAAGAGCAGTTCTCGTTGTTGGTGTAGGTGTTGTGGTTGTGGGCGTATTTCCCCGTCAGCATGGAGGAGCGCGACGGACAGCACATGGGCGTGGTGACAAAGGCGTTGGAGAAGTGCGTTCCACCCTGTTCCATGATACGCCGGGTCTTATTCATGACTTGCAGGGAGCCTGGATGAGAGAGCGAGTGAAAGAAGATCTGTCATATATCACTCAAGGTGACATAAAGTCTGCTCTACCGATCGCTCTACTTCAAAGAGAACTGGCTTCTACTTTTCCTCTTCCTCTACACAACACTAGACATCGACCGGATAAAGATATCAGTTCTTTCATTTATTCTATGTGTGACATCCCAGCCTTTAAGAGGAAATGTATTGGTTGTTTGCATCCTGGGAATTCATGTGACACCAGCAGCATGTGTGCGTGTGTGTGCATGAATGTGTTATGTTTAGAGATATATGATACAGTCTTTATATTCACAAGTCACACACTATTTATTAAAAGTCTCAATGACATTACACTCTAAAAACGGCTGGGTTATTTTTTAACCCAAAATGCTGGGTTGAGTCTGTTGGGTCATTTTGTTGGGTTATTTAATTTCTTTTTAAACACTTTTGGGTAGTTTCAATTTACCAGGTGTTGGGTTAAACCTGCTGGGTTGCGTCGCTGGGTTGTTTCATATGGAAAGCCAAGTGGACCAGAAAACGCGTGCTTTTCAACGCCGTATTAATTTTAAAACGCCGTTTTCATAACGCCGCCAGGTGTTAAATAAGCGCCGTTACGCGATAAGTAAACGCCAGACGCCACCACGCGTTAATATAACGCCACACGCCGATAGACGTTAAGTTAACGCGACACGCCACTTAAGATGCAGATTTATTTACTCATCTACATGGACACACCTCTCATGGCTACAAGGACTCTATGGCAAGTCAGAGCATCCAGTTTGCAAGAGCGCGAAGATGGCAAGTATAGCCCTTACAATTATACATATAGCTTTTGTCTCATAAAGTTAAAACACGAATGAGTGCAAATTTGGAAAATATTTTATTCAACAGTTAAATTAATACAAAAGTAATATTATTATTTTATTATTATATTATATTTTGAGTAGGCTATCATTTCAATTTAATAAATAGTTGGTGATAGTTTCACAAAAATAGAAATTATGTTTATTTAAATTTACTCAACCCAATGATTCAGATGCAGTTTCTGTAACAAAAGTATAGCATGTGTAATTCTAAATTAAATATTAATATTTAAAGCTACATTTTGTTTGCTTTTTCAGATTTAACTCAATTAGGCTCTAAAATATCTTCTGAGGGTACTTTTTCTTCCTTTTTAAAAACATAATAACATATGATAAACTGAAATCATACTCAAAAGTTGTTACCGGATTTATTTTACAATAAAGCAATTACAAATATGGATATAGGGAATATAGTTATCGAATGACACAAATAAGTCCAAATTTGGAAATTATTACAATGGTTAAATAAATGAGAAAATGTATGGCAAGTCCTGACCTTTTGGATGTATTTAATTATAAATACCTTTGTAATCTATAATAACAGTACATTTGTTCATTCTTGAATATTAATATAGGTACCTGTAATTTTGGCCAAATTATATATACTTTGTTTGTGAATTTGCACATGCTATAATGTAAGCATCATTAATGACCCCTTTGTGTTTAATAAAAAAAAATAAAAAAGATTGATTAGTGAAATGAAAGAATGATTTAATATAAAATGAGACTGATTATTAATTGTCTCCCATTGGCCTGATTAGCTTTGCCCTCAAAACCTTTCTTTTTTTATTGGTACAGTATTGCATTATTTGTACATAATACACTTTGCATAAACGTTTGCAATTAGTTTTTTAAAAGGTAACGTTACAGTATCAAGGCCTCTATGCTTTTCTTTTTTTGATATTTCTTTGTTTAGGAACATAAATTAATAGGGCAATATTTGTTTTTTTTTTTTAGCTTTTTGATCCCATTTTCCATCTAATTTTTATTAAATTAGTAAAATACAATCCAGAAGAATAAATTACCAGTCAAATGAAATCAGCATCAACATTTCAGCTTTGCAAGACACAGAACTCTGCTGTGGCATTAAGGATTATGCAGATTTTTTGAGAAGACTTGGATGTGGCGTTAATGTATTTCATAAGAACGATGTAATGAAATTAATGTTTAAAATATAAAGTTTTGAAAATGGAAATATTAAACGATTTAAATGACTCATTTATACTTTCAAATGAAACTGAAACCGACAGTAGGTGGCAGCATGTCACTGCCTTATCAATGAATCACAAAGCAAATGACTCTCTTTATGAATGGGTGATGGGTAAATCATTGACTCGCTAGATTTGTTCTAAAATGCAGATTCATTCATAAACGTTGTTCAGAAACAGCTGTGTGTTTGTTTGGAGATGCACCGCGATCAGCTGTGACTTTGTTTGAATTTGTTTTTAAGAAATAGAGCAAATTAAGTGTTCCTGAAATTTAAGTCCATATGTTCAGGGGCGCCTGCAGGATTTCTTCCGAGGTAGTCATCTCTACACTGTTTGTTATGATGAATGACAATACTGCAGCCTGCTTTCACGATCTGAGGTGAACCAATAAACATTTACTGCCTTCATTCAATCCCCATACTCCGTCTGTTTAATCTTATTTACTATCCTAATTGCATTATTATTATTATTATTATTATTATTATTATTATTATTCAGATTTGCCTTTGTTGTTGATGCTAATACAAAATATCAGGGGGGACTCCCATAAGTCTATTTTTAGTGGGGGTCAGCTCTGCAGTTCTGCTTAATTCAGCTATGATTATCATTTCAGTTTATGTTTATATATATATATATATATATATATATATATATATATATATATATATATATGAAAAATTATATTTAATTTAGAGTTACATATGCTCTACTTTTGTTTCAGAAGCTGCATCGGAATCGTAATATATTTACAGACTAAAACAGTTTGGTTATCAGCATTCTTCAAAATATCTTCCTCAAACGCAATACAGCATAAGGTTTGAAACAACATTAGGTTGAGTAAATGTAAATGTAAATGTAAATAAACAGATTTTCTATTTTTGTGAAACTATCGCCAACTATTTATTAAATTGAAATGATAGCCTACTCAAAATATAATATAATAATACAATAATAATATTACTTTCTTATTAATTTAACTGTTGAATAAAATCTTTTCCAAATTTGCACTTATTCATGCCTGGGGTGATAACTTTATGAGACAAAAGCTATATGTATAATTGTAAGGGCTAGCCATCTTCGCGCTCTTGCAAACTGGATGCTCTGACTTGCCGTAGAGTCCTTGTAGCCATGAGAGGTGTGTCCATGTAGATGAGTAAATAAATCTGCATCTTAAGTGGCGTGTCGCGTTAACTTAACGTCTATCGGCGTGTGGCGTTATTTTAACGCGTGGTGGCGTCTGGCGTTAACTTACCGCGTAACGGCGCTTATTTAACGCCTGGCGGCGTTATGAAAACGGCGTTTTAAAATTAATACGGCGTTGAAAAGCACGCGTATTCTGACCCATTTGGCTTTCCATAGTTTCAGGCCAGCGCTGGGTTATTTAACGCGCCTTGGAGATGTTTAAATCGCTCCCCAACTGTCACTTTGGAAGAACAACGGGGCAAAGCCACGGCTTTCAATTGTTTTAAGGTAAGTTTATTTAATGTTTTCAATAATAATTATTTTAAATTGGCAGAATTATAACTTTTTTTGCAGCAACAATACTGTTAAACGTCTACAGGCCAACATTATTTACGTTAAATGATGAACAGTTTACCTCAAACGGCCAACCTACCTTACGCGACTCGCATAATCGTGTTAAGGTAACGTTATCTGAGACGACAGATTAATAAAGTTTTATTAGGTTTCAGAAAGTGACTGATGGCTGAAATATGCGAATACCTGTGAAAATAGAGGAAAAAGTAGTTTCTGACACTGAAAAGCGAATTTGATATTTAAGTGAGTCAAATGAGTTCAAAAAGTGAATACGACTTTCTGCTCTAATGTAAACGCCTGCAGTTGTCCATATCGACATTTAAATCATACAAATTACGTACAATATAGTCGGACCGCAGGTCTAAAAGAACCGACGACCCAGTTCAAGTAAACCGGTTCAGTAATTCTCGAACAAAGTGATTCCCGGAAAAGAATCGACGTCTCAGGGCATTTCAAAGTACGCGCACGCACAGCGAGTGACGCTGGCCGCGTTAGTGAAGTGATTTGATGCTTTTGTGGTTTATAAAGTCTTTTTACATACAAATTATAATTCAAAATGTGTTTTTTTTCCTGTCAGAAAAGCGCATGGATACATTTGTGAGAGAAAAACTGGTCGAGTGCAGTCTTATTGAGGCGTCTAACGGTAAGTTCTTGTTTATTATACATTTTACATAATTGTTTGTCTGTGATAATCAACTAACGTTAACCCTCACGTAACTTAAACGCACATATATTTTTATTTCGTGCTATAGTTAAAGCTGCACCAGAATGTACCTAATTTATTAATTTTCCAGATCGTGTTTTTGACTTGTCCTTATCACTTTGCTACATCTATAAGTTTTTATATATGGACTGTTTTACCTACGTGACTTGTCATAGAAATGTCTGTGTGCGCACATGCAGTGTGATCTCCCTTATCTGTGCCAGTGACTGTGTGTGTTTGATATAGTCATAGCCAGCATATTAACATAAAACTGTGATTTATAATAACTGGAACATCCCATTGATTAGACAGTTTGAAAGCACACCTTTCAGCCAATCACTATATCATATTCTGCTTCTGTAGACCAACTCATAGGTGAATTTAACTCATAATCATGATGGGTCAATTTCATGATTAACTTCACACAGTTAATTGAACTGAATCACTGTTATTAAAACAATTTGTATTTTTTCTTTTTTTTTCAACTTTATTTTAAAGGTTGGAACAAAAATGAAATTCCTTAACTGAGCAGAGTCCACAAGACCCCATCCAGTTGTCGTGGCGATTTAAAAATGCCAGCAGATCTCTCAGGCATTGATCATAATCAATGGACAGGTAAGGATATTCTGAACTATTTTCAAAAGGAATTGCAAATTGTATATTTAATTGTATTTTTCCACATGTGGACATATACATTGTGAAATAGTCCAAACTCAATTGAAAAGCATTTGTATTTCAGATGCCTTACACAGAAAGCTGTCAATTTGTGTCAAGGGTGGGACTATACTATGGGGCATGTTTGTATTGGGAGATATTTTGTAGTTTTTACCCCAAATCTCTCACTGTTTGCACTCTGATGCACGTCAGCAAACAACATTGCAGTTCTACTCTTATTTACCTAGTTGCATATTACCCTATATTTTATGCCTCCGGTGAAAAGCATTTGGTTAATGATGAATATTGACCAATAGTACCATGTGGATCTAACTGTTAGCAGGGGATAGTAGTGCCTTAACCTCCATTGTTCAAAGAATTTTGCACAGTTGTCTTTGAGTGACGTCACCTCCCAATACAAACACTCTCCATAGTATGGTCCCACCTCTGGCAAAAATTGACAGTTTTCAATGTGAGGCATTGGAAATTCAGATGCTAAAGATTCCATTTGAGTTTTGGCAGGTAACATGTGCGACACAGTGAAAAAACAGACATGGTAATTCATAAAACCTCATGTACTTGTTCTTATGTTGCATCTATGCTAACATTAGTCTGTTTCTCTCTTATTCCAAGGTCACCGTAGCCACCCGTATCCAGTACGTATCCAGACCAGATGGAGATCATCATCTAGAAAGGACCTCTACATCCCTGAAAGACAGCGGAGACCAGGACAACTAGAGCCCCAGATACAGATCCCCTGTAAAGACCTTGTCTCAGAGGAGCACCAGGACAAGACCACAGGAAACAGATGATTCTTCTGCACAATCTGACTTTGCTGCAGCCTGGAATTGAACTACTGGTTTCGTCTGGTCAGAGGAGAACTGCCCCCCAACTGAGCCTGGTTTCTCCCAAGGTTTTTTTCTCCATTCTGTCAACGATGGAGTTTTTGTTCCTTGTTTTTCTTTAGTTGGGGACAATTAATATCAAGCGATATCATCCACTTGATTGCACAGAGGGACGATACATCACTGAATCAATGACGAATTGACTTTAACTGAAAACTGAGTGTTTACTTTTGTCCCTTTGCATTATTACACACTATTTTCCTATTCAATACTGTAAAGCTGCTATGATGCAGTATTTGATCGATATGACAGGCTTATTACTCATAATACATGGAAAATACAGCTACAAACTGACTTTGTTTTTCCATTTGAAATTTGGCAGTCACTAAACTGAAACCGTAATTTTTGTTCAGTGTTTTTGAAACAGTGTTTTTGTTCAAGATTTGCAATTGTGTTTGGATTGTCACAATTTGTCACAATCCAAATGTGGAAAACGCAATTGATAAATATAATTAGCAATTCCTTTTGAAAATTGTCCTTCCATAGACAGGCTCTATAATGGAGTACACTGCTCTGAGGTGTAGATCTTTGCTTCAGAGCTTAAGTGTTTGACAATAGTTCACCCAAAAATGAAAATTGTCACTAATTATTCACCCTGGTCTGAAAGCTCTCGAATATCAACGAAAATATCTTAACTTGTGTTCTGAAGATGAACGAAGGGCTTACGGGTTTGTAACGACATGAAGTTGAGTAATAAATGACAGAATTTTCATTTTTGGGTGAACTATATGTTGAACTACCCTAAGCAGTGCACATCTACCTACGTAGGAGTCTTTATATACTTGATATAAATTTAAGGACATCTTTAAATGATTTTACATTTAAATTTAAAAATGTTAATTGTCAATGTCATTTCACTGTGTATTTAAATAGCTAAAAATCTCAAAATGTAATAGTTAAACAGCTAGACACAGGTCATTCAGAAATAATTTTCTTATTTATTGCAACTGTATTTCTGTGATTTTTATTTATTTATTTTGCATTTGCTGGAAACAAAAAAAGGGAAAATTCCATGTTGTTTGTCATTGGTAAAAAAAATTTGAATGTCAGATGGCATTAAAAATATTTTTTAACAGTCTAAATAACCTGTATTCTTCATTATTTATTAATCCATGATTGCTTTGTTAAGCAAAAGTGAAATTATGAGAATAACCCAGCAAGAATAACCCAGAATCATAAAAATGCAAACCCACAAATGGTAAAAATGACTCTATCTTGGGTTTTCTCAATAACCCAGCATGCTGGGTTAAAATGTGTAAACCAGCATGCTGGGTTACTTTAACCCAGCATGTGTTCTGTCCAATATTTACCCAGTGCTGGGTTGCCAATTGGGTTATTTTTAACCCAGCCATTTTTAGAGTGTATGTACAGGAAACGAATGCTGCTCTTTTGTACACTATTTCTCAAAGAACCTTAATATCTTAAAATAGAAAAGAGTTATTTTAAATTATAATGATATTTAACAATATTACAGTTTCCACCAAGAAAAAAGCAGCACAACTGTTTCTTGAGCAGCAAATCAGCCTAATATAATGACTTCAGAAGAATAATGTGACAATGAAGACTACTGTAGAGTAATGATGCTGAAAATTTGCAAAAAGCCAATTTTGCAATTTACAATTTAAGTTTTAAAAAGCCCATTTTTTTTATTATAACTTATGGGAACAAAGCTCAGTGAACTCACACAACCTACACCCTGATTGGCTCAAATGATATGATCAGAGACAGGAAGTCGAATTCACTTTGGCCTTTTCAGACAGGATCACCACACCTCTACAGGTTCACGCAGAAAGGTCAGCACATACAAATGTGCACACTGCAAAAATACTCTGTGCACTTCACACACAAAGGTCAGGATGGATGGACAATATTGTATAAATCAGCATTCACCCAGACAAGCACTCAAGAGGAAACGAGATGAGACACAGACAGTCATCTCTCTGCCACATCCATAATTACAGCTTACACACGCATGTGTGTGTGCATATGAAATCAACACTGTCCAGTGCTGAGAGGAGTGGGGACTTTCCTTCCTAATTGAATCACTGTCTTCCGCTCTGACAAAGCCCAAGATGTCTCTTTTTCACCACATAGAGACAGTCTGTAAAAAATAAATGAGCTCTCACACACACAAACATTCAACACAAGCAAAGGCTCTTTCAGCATTAGCTCCATCGTGTACCTGTAACCCTTTTAGACTGAGAGATCTTATTTGCTAAAACCATTAGAGATTCTAAAGAACGGCTTTGTTTTAGGAGCAAAAGACACAGGACTGTGACTTATTTTTTTAGTTTTTTTAAACAAATGGTTAGCTCAGGATATACTGGTTAAATACATAGAAATAAATAAAACAGTAGAAATACATTACCGTACAGTAGCTTTTTAAAATGTTTTTAAAGGAAATCTTTTAAGTTGCATTTATTACATATTAAAAAAAAACACTAATATTTTAGAATATTATTTCAATTTAAAATAACTGTTCTCTATTTCAATATATTTTAAAATGTATTTTATTCCTGTGCTGCAAAACTGAATTTTCTGCATTATTCCTCCAGTCTTCAGTGTTACACGATCCTTCGGAAATCTTTCTAATATGCTGATTTGCTGCTCAAGAAACATTTCTGAATATGAATAAAAATTCAAAAGAATGGCATGTCTTTGAAATCATTTACTTGTATCATTATGAATGTCTGTACTGTCATCCTTGCTGAATAAACGCATTACAAAAGCATAACAAAATCTTACTCACCCCACATTTTTGAGAAGTCTATTTAAACAATCTGACTCTAAAATCAAGTGTTCTTTTTCCGCTCACCTAATTCAATGTCCTGGTCGTCGGTGAGGATGAGGATGATGTTGGGACGGATGTTGCGCCGGTCTCGCTGGAACCGAGGTTTCAGTCTCTGATTGGACTGGAAGATGGAGGCATGAGCCACCGCCAACACGGCCAGCAGCACCAAGACCCGGGCCGCCAGCCCCTGCGTCGCCATCTCAAGGCTCCCACTCACTCTATACTGACTTCACTCTGTGGCACCTGTAGGGAGAAGATAAAGAGGTTGTGTCAGCATGTGGTTTCGCCAGAGAGATCTTATTTAGGGTAAATTATTAATGATCTTAATTGTTATAGCCGTAAGTTAGGCCTATATATAAACATGCAGCTTCTCTTGCACTTAAAATATTACATCAAATGTAGGCTACAGCATGATCTGGACGCAAAGATAAACTCAACATAAGGAGTCAGCTAACAAAGTCCAAAATACGGTATGCAGAAGTGCCACAAAACAGGATTCAGATTCAGAAATGGTACAGAAAAAGTTAGATGTTGGATATAATGACAAGAGATGAGATGCCACATTTTTATAGACATCTGGACTAACTTAATAATTTGACATTTATTAGTGTTCTGCTCTAAACTCTGAGTGTTGCTCTTGGTACACACTGTACCACCAATACTCCACGTTTCGCTCAATAAATATCAGCGCTCAAGCTTAGAGGCAGAGGAGAAACTTTCACACTGTACAACGAAGAACAAAAATACACTATATGTACAAAGCCACTGACAAGAAAGTAGTTTAGTAACTACCTTTCAGAATTGTTGATGATTTGAAAAGTCATGATGAAATGTTGAAATTATGACACAAAAAAAGTTAAATTATGAGTCATAATTATGATATTTTGCAATTTTGTCATAATAAAGTTAATATAATATAATGTTATAGTTATTGTCTTTTATTTTAAATTTATTATAATGTCATAACTATACCTTTTCATGTTGAAATTTTGACTTAATTCTAAAATTTTATGATTACTTTTTTGTTGAAATTTAATTTATTTCTAATTTCTACGTTTTGCATCATATTTTTTAGCCTTTTAATCACAAACTCTGAGATTTTCAGAGCAAACTTTACCATATTTTTAGTTGGTTCTGAACGCTACATTTTTAGAAAATTAAAAATAAATAAATGTAGGCCTATACAATTTATAACAGCATCTAGTTATCTAGCATATCCAATTATAATGCTCCACTTTTTTATATTTTAATAAATAACTGCTTTTATATTAAATAGAAAAATGCGTGCAAACTCCAAAAATAAAATCCACTTAACTATGGGAATAAGTACTGATATTTAAATGTAACGACAATATTGAATCAGACACATTTTTGCACTTGCAAAAAGTGTCTGTTCAGTGTATTTGCCCCCCAAAAACCTTATTTGGGTCCTCGGCGGAGAGTTTATAAGATTAAAAAGCACTGCCCTACAACTCAACCCAAGTTAAATCAAACCATCGCCTTTCCACAATGAGAGATGATGAATCGTGCTTGGAATAAGCTGCCTCTCATTGAGTTTATATTATGGTCGCCATCTAATTTGAACCCAATGAATTAGGGTCTTCATTAACACACACACATACACGCAGTGTCTAGGGTAAGGCTTTTATTGATGCACAATGCTGTTTCATGCACTGTAATCATTTCTTGAGCATGAATAATTTAATAGGATGGAATCCCCTTCTCAGCTGCTAATCTGTGCTGGAATATAAAACCCCACCCACTGCTACCCACCATGAGCTAAACACACACACCACGCACACAGCAGGGACTAATCTCAAACCAGTCGCTTGTTTCTCATTCTGCTACGCTGTCGTTGTTGCTGTCTAGGTGCACAGAGTAGAAACTGACAGTCATGCCGTCGCCATATAAATATAATAACTCATTAACCATCCCTATGTGCATCAGCCTGTGTAAATCTCCGAAAAGACACTGGGCTCTGAAAGAAACTTAATTCAAAGCTGGAAATCAAATTATGACATGAAATATTTCAGATTCTATTTCGAATGGTTACTAATCATAGAAGTCAATTTGTGACACTGATCATATGACGGTCAGATGTTCTTCTACTGAAGCTTTTTTAATAATCTTTGGATCTTAACAAGTCAAAGAACAAGACCATCAGGTTGTGGAGTCGAGCGCTGCTGCCATTAAAGCAAAAAAGTGACACACACAGTATGTACTAATTATTAACATTCACATGATTTTACATTCAACTTTTCACTGTCGCGCTAAAATTAAATTGAGTTCAATTTGAGAATGCAAAATCAAACGGTTTCCACAAGTGGTCTCGGATCGCTGCGTATCAATCTGTACAAATTACGCTTGCAGTATTCGTGTCTGTAATGTCAGTTGAGGATACCAGGAGTATATTCATGCCAAGACAGCTGTGCGCCTGGAAATGAAAAGGAATGAAAGAGCGAAGAAAGCAGATACCAGTCTCCGAGGAGACAAATTACAAACCCCTTTAACCCTCCGAGACATTAATACAACCGCACAAACACCTCCGTCTACATTCAAAACACTCCGAAGCCACAACCTCATTCATGTGCACCAGCATTCACACAAAAACACTGCCAAAAATGCATTTCGCGTCAAAGACAATCATGCAGAACTTGTAAAATAATGTTATTCTTCACATAACCAATAGTGTACTGACAAAAAGACATGTCTTTGATGAAACGCTCACACTTTGGTGCTCTGCATGCTAGTGTACCGATCGGAAAGAGCCTTTAGCACCTCGAGAACCATTGATTTCAGTTGCATTTCGGTTATATTTATGGAAAGTCACACTGACTTTTGGCAGATTGGACCAGGGTGGTCAAGGTCCACAGAATAGAATTATATGAAAGACAGCATAGAATGATTTTTAATAGATTCTGGGAAAATGATAAAGCACATGATAGAGTCTAATAGGTAGCTTGCGCTCAGTCATTTCGCTTTTTCTATTTTCGCTCTACGTCTCTCTTATTTTACGACACAGATAAAATTAGCGCAAGGAATGTCCAGCTGACATGACTGCCCCTTCCATGTGTATTCGGAGTAAGATTCATCAAGATGAATCAAAGAAGGTTCTTGAATGACAAAAGGACTTTAACATTTAGTATTTTTCCTGTAGTGAAGTGAAGACTGATACTACTGCAAACCATTTCAGTTTCATTCCCTTCCCTTGGCTTTTGTACATTATACTGTACACTTTATCTGCATTCCTAGAGATTTCACACTTATGGCTTGCTTTTGTCCGAAACACAATATACGGTTACCCAGCTCATAGCCACTAGAGAGAGAAAGACTGACACGGTCTCTTTTACTGCCGGTCCTCACAGGAACTGTAAAGACAGGGGCTTTATTCGAAGATTATATACAAAAGAACAGGATACACAGTACACTGCTATTACTGTTTGAACAGAGACTTTTGAAGCATTTACTCTACCATTATCAAAAAAAAAAAAAAAAATGGATGTGCAGTTTACTGAGAGTAAGGTGTGTTTTTACACAATTCTATAAACACCATGTTCAAAAGTGTTACTTTTATAATTTATATAATCTAAAGTATTCTTCAGCCAAATCATATAGTTTGTGGTCACCAAGCAACACAGCAAATAGGTGCTTTATTATAGTATGTGTGTTTTTTTGGGAGTGCGTTTATAGTACAGTATATATGAATATGGCTTATCCAATAAAAATTTAGAGCAATAACTATCCATTTTATAATCCAAAAATATAATTTGAAAAAATATATTTGATTTTTATATCACCATACCCATTAAATTATTTTTTAATTAAACATTTTATCGGGAATAGATTTAAATGTGAATTTGAATTCCAGTTTGAATTGTGTCGGAATTTGCATGTGAACTGTGAATTCAAATTATAAATTAAATTGGATACAATCACACAGCACATCTGAACTGTATTACACTTTTAATTTATATATACATCTAAATTGTATCTGTCTTTGCGTTTAAATTTAAAATATGGATTTAAATGTCAACTGTGAACTCAAATTGTATTTGAATTTGGATTTAAATATGCAGTACGTAAACTACATTCAGATTTGGATTTAAATATAAATATGAACTGGATCCGTTTTTGCATTTAAATTTGAAATCTGGATTCAGATTGTAACTGTATTTGGATGTAAATATGCAGTGTTTAAACTGCATTCTGATTTTGATTTAAATATAAATCCAAAATGGATCCGTTTTTGCATTTACATTTGAAATCTGGATTCAGATTGTAAAATAGTTTGAATTGCATTTGGGTTTTGGTTAAATTATAAATTTGAATTGCGTGTGGATTTCCATTCAAATTTAATTTGGAACTACATCTGGATTACAATTTAAATATAAACGGAGCTGTTTTAAGATTCCCTTTTAAGTTTACGTTGGAAATAGTTTTAGAATTAAACTAAGTTTGAGGCTTTAAGAGGCTAAAATACTAGAAACTATAAAAACGGAGCAGAATTTATACAACTTACAAGCCTGAAGTGAGCAGAATCTGGGTTAATGTAGAGTCCCTCAACAGAGGCACAAACCCCCAACTTCACTTTTCAGGAAAACACCTCTCCTCCACTCGTCTCTCTGCGTCCCTCATTCTAAACCTCCTTTCCTCTTCTCTCACCTCCTCGCACAGAATCTCCCGCTTGTTATCACTGTCATCCCTGTCTCTTTCTGCTCTCAAACACCTCTCCCTCTCTCTCACGTCTGGTTCCCTCAGTTCCGTGAGTACCTCATGGTGTTGATGTCAGATGGCTCGGTCTGTCTCGCTCAGCGCAGCTGCTCATCCCACATGGAAGTAGAAATATCCAGATATGGAGCGCGAGGGCTATGGGACCATTTAATGGGATCCTTGATAACAAGATACGGTGGTAACACTCCACACACTGCACTTCCTCATCTGTCTCTGTAGGTCACTGCGCTGTAGCTATATCCCTCTCTCTCTCTCTTTCTCTCACAGTTGGAGTCGCTCATGTGCGCTCCTCTCTCTTCACTTCTCTTCTCCCCCCCATCCAGGCTCTCTCATTCTAGCTTTATCGCACCCCCTCTCTCTCTTTCTCTCTCTCTCCTGCTATAATTCTATTCCCACTCGTCTCTTCTCCACTCTCTCAGGATTGATGTGTTGTAACCTTGAGCTCTGCCGCTTTCAATTTATTGTCCCTCTCACCCCCGTCCCATCTCCCATCTTTGGTAAGGGTTAACGGAGCACCGCGCCGTAACAAAACCGAGGACGAGGGTCCCATCTGCGTCCCGTTTCTGCTCCGCCGACCACGCTGCTCTGCATACAGGCACATTCATTTACATTACATTATATTAACAAGCACCTCAAATGAAAGCTCTCGCTGTTTATATTTACATGGGTTCTAAATGAAAGCCCGCCACATTTAAATTCAGATGAATTACTGCAAGAGCCGCTGTTTTATTTGAGGCAAAACGGTGCTTGTATTTCCATACCAATGATTTGTGCGTGCTAACTGCATGCAAATGGATGCAGTTGGGGTTTGCTTAAACTCACTGTGCCAGATCTGTTGAAGATGCTTTCAAAGCACAGATTGTTGATTATATTTACATTCTAAATATATATATATATATATATATATATATATATATATATATATATATATATATATATAAACATAACATTTTAAATATAAAAAAAATACTTTTTACTAAACTTAAAATATAAGGGGCTTATCATTTAGTAAATGGTTCCATTTCTTTGTTAACATTTTTTTTCATTCTCTAGTTTATTTTAAATAATAATAATAGTAATAATTTAAACAATATTATTATTTGTATTACTCTAATAGCCTATTTGAGTATTTATAATTTAGCACAGGTAATATACAGGTAATTATATGAATATAATTAATTTATCCACTATATGCATATTCTTTTTTACCATTTCTAGTAATGTTATTTTCCTTCAATAGCCCGTTTTAAATTGGTTTGTGGTTTGAAAATGAATTTTGACAAGTACAAATACTCAATGTGGTCTCTAAATGAATATGAGCTCATAAAACAATGATCAAAACGCTGCTTCTAACAGTTTTAGATGAGCTATAGTACCTCGTCACAATGCAGAGCATGTCGAAATCCCAAAAGTACTTCCTATCTTTCACTACCAATTGACTACTTGCTAAATGCTGTCTTTCTTAAACAGGAGATAAATGTGTGTTGTAAAGTGGTTTGAGTAAAAAACAACCACAAGAGAACTGAAGAGGTTTTGTGTGTAAAGACCCTGATGGACTATGGCCGTCTGGGGCAGAGAAGTATTGATTCAACACACACACACACACACACACACATCCCAGAATACATCCTCACATACAGAGAAATGACGACAGACCAGACGCACTTCAGACATCTGTCTATGACCGCGAAGACAGCTGGAATTTTCAACTTAACCCTTCGCTATTCACAACTAATCCCACAACTATTCTGCCATGAATTTCCCGAAAAATGTTCTACAGTTCCCACTGTGAGCAGCTCAACAGACCGTGTCTTTGTTATTGTCAGAGAGACACAGAGAGAGAGCGGGAGAAAAGAACTGTCAAATTGTCTGGCCTTTCTTTTTAATTAACTTTGTCCATTTGCTCTTCTTATCGGAGTACATTAAAAAAAAGGCCACCCAGACAGACACAGAGAGAGAGACAATGTGTGTGTGTGTATGATTAAACATAAAACGTACTTGAATAACATGCTGCTTATTAATAAATGAAACAAGAAGACAACGCTCTAAGCCCATTTTCACACACTGCAGCAGATTCACATCTAGAAGCTAGTTAACTACGTATTAAACCGAAAGAGTAAATCCAACACATTTCTTTTTTATTACTATTTATTTTATTTATTAAATTGTGATTGATTGATATTTAATATTTAATTTTGGTGCTCATTGCCCGATTTTTAAATTTAGGTTAGTTTCACAATTTGTGACCATGGACCTCAAAACCAGTCATAAGGGCAAATTTCTCAAAACTGAGACATATACATAATCTGAAAGCTGAATAGAAAAGCTTTCCATTGATGTATGGTTTGTTAGGATCAGACAATATTTAGCTGAGATACAACTATTTGAAAACCAGGAATCTGAGGATGCAAAAAAAAAAAAAATAAAATAAAAAGGAGAAAATGTCCTTTAAATTTGTTCAATTGAAGTTCTTAGCAATGCATATTACTAATCAAAATTAAATTGTGATATATTTATGGTTGGCAATTTACACAATATCTTCATGGAACATGATCTTTACTAAATATACTAATGATTTTTGGCATAAAAGAAAAATCGATAATTTTGACCCATACAATGTTTTTTGGCTATTGCTAAAAATATACACCAGCGACATAAGACTGGTTTACGGTTATTAAGACTAACTAAATTATAATGTTGTGAGACCTAGATTCCCTTGTAGCATTTAAATACTGATTTTGGTATTTAGTGTTTTATTTCTGTTTTTGTTGAGACCAAACAGATTTGAAATGTAATATGAGCTATAGCATAAAATAATTATCAGTTTTTCTATACACAGATATAATTTAATATTGGCATGTCTTAAAAAAAACAAAAACAAATGAAGAGAACAATGAACGAAAAAAGCCTAACAGAAATAAACAGTTATTATTGTTAACTAAATCTAAAACCAAAAGTAAAACCATAAAGCATTTTTTGTTACTTGAAATAATAAAAATGTTAACTTAAAAAAATAATAATAAAAATGATGAAAAAATAATAAAAAACATAAAGCTTTAAATCTTTTGTTAAATATTTTAATTAAAGTGTAAAGCAGAAATAAATAATGACCCAAATGAACAGCCAGAAATCACAAATCTTCATTCACAGACTGACACTAATTAACTCAACAAAACACCTGCTGCACACATCATATCAGAACATCAGCACAGGCTCAATGTCTCGGCATCCGCAGATCTGAGAGCTATTTCAGGTCTGGGTTTTACTGCCGTGACGAACATGTGGATGACTTGTATTAAATAAGGCCATTAATGAAGAGTCCTTGATGATAACAGCAATTAATCCTTCTTCATTAGTGTCTGCTAGCCTCTAATTACACCTGCTAATTATAATTCATCTCTCTCTCTTTCTCTCTGCACTGCTCTGGCGTGTCTCTGCCTCCCACACCACTTCAAAAATATGACAAAAATCTCCTCAAACTCATTTTAGATTTGCACTGCATTTGGTAGCTGTATTTGCGTTGTCAAGGGAAAAGTTTGTCATTAAAATGAATTGTATTTACAATCGCACTAAATGATGTGAATTATGAGGCGGGGAGCGTTGAAACAGGGTGTCAAACTGTTTAATGGAGAGATGCAGTGTGGGTTAAGTGGTTGGTGTGAACTACTGTAGTACACAACAGTGTATGAGTCTATGTAATTACAATCCACTGGATACACTTTAATGAAGATTTATGAATACACTTTGATGATAAAAAATTGCATTGAAATATATCAACACACTTCCTTTTCAAAGTTTGGGGTCAGTTTTTTTTTTAATTCATACTTTTATTCAGCAAGCACACATTAAATTGATAGAAAAAATGACTATAAATATATTAATAAATTATTAGACTTAATAATCATCATCATCATATAGTTCTTTTGAACTTCCTATTCTAAACGAAAAAAAAGGTGAAAAAATCGGTTCTACAGTTTGACCAAAATATGAAGTGGCTCACCTTTTTACAACATTGAAAATAATCAGAAATGTTTCTTGAGCAGCATATCAGTATATTAGTATGATTTCTGAAGGATCATGTGACACTGAAGACTGGAGAAATGATGCTCAAAATACAGCTTTGATCACAGAAATAAATTACATTTTTAATTAAAATATATTCCAATAGAAAGCAAAAATTAAAAAAGTAGTTAGAAATGCCAATATAATTATATTATATATAATTTTTTTAAACTCTTTTCTATTAATATTAATACATTTCATTGTGTAATATATAAGATACAACAAGATACAACACAATAAAACAACAGTATGAATGTAAATGTCTGAAACATATTTGAAACATTTGGAGACCTCCAGCTTGTTAACAGTGAATTTATGAGAATGTTTGTTCTGTAATTATTATGACACACATCTTGCTTGTTTAAAAGCCCCATGTGTTTTTCCTCTCGTGTATCTGAGTGATTTACAACACTATTACAATAAACAGTCTGAGGATTTTAAGATTTGGCTGAAGAAGTGTGTGTGTGTGTGTGTGTGTGTGTGTGCGTGCGCGCTGGCTTGATTGACAGGCTTAACGACTGCATACAGAAAGTAATTAATTTAGTTTTGGGGAGGCCGTACAGGCATTAAGAACAGTAGGAACTAGTCAGTAATGGGCTGTAATTACTGATGCGGTGCAGAGAAACCACACATGCATAACTTGTAACCCTTGTGCAAGATGTTGCTCTGCAAGCAAAATTAATACCACAAAATAAATTCTTTAAGACAATGACAGAAAGAAGAGGAAGAAAGAACATGTTAATCACTCATGCAATGAAATGCTAAAGCTCTTTGGAAAACAATGCATGCTGAAGAACTCCCGCCAACGTATTTGCAACTTATCACTGCTCCATTTGCCTGTATGTGTGTGTGTGTGTGTGCGTTTGACATGCTCTCATTGACTATGAATGCTGGAGCTGTGCCAAGGCTGCTAATTAATTTGCACATTAACCAAATGTGTGTAATTGCTTGTGTGTGTGTGTGTGTGTGTGCATGACTACACCGAAAGGATAAACGACTTGCCTTATCCACTTTGGCTTGCTGCAAAATAAAATGCATCATACCAAGAGTTCTCTCCGAACTGTGTAAACGTTTCTAGTGTGATTTCTGTTTAACACACATCATGCTCAACTATACGTTATTCAGTGTTTCGAATCATTCCCAGATCTAACTGGGCACCGTGCAAAAAGATGAAAGTGACTTAAATGAAGTGTGACCTTTTCCCCTCAGTTTTCAATGGTTCTTTTTGCTGCTGCTTTGCTAATTAGTTATTTAGCTGACACTTTCTAATCCAAAACCATTTATGGTACACTAAATAAAACCACAGTCCCTTTGGAGGTCAGGTGCCATGTTAGAAGACACACTGATGACAGTTCAAGGACCAATCAAACCTGCAAACCTCTACGAACTATTGAACTCGTAATACAAAAAAGTTATATTAATTCCAAATATGCAAACACATTCAAGATCCAAAACAATTTCACTAGACCTGGTGACGATTAGTGAACCAGGGATACCAACATTACATTATGATAACGGTAAGAAATAAGAATGACACCTAAATCATCACACATTCAAGTTACAAACATCAGTGCCTGCTCTTACATTAAAAGTAAGTAGTAAACATGTACTTCTAAAAATCATACAGCAGGGTGATGCTGGCTTACAGTCTTTTAGGACAGGTATCTGCTGCTGTTTACCTAAAATAATAGTGTTGCATCTAGCCTGAGGTGTGTAGTTAACAGAAAGTGGCCCCTGGCGATCAATGCAGTGTGACAGAGCTCTCTCGCGGGCTGAACCGGGCCGATACGCTCATCAGGAATGCAGGGAGGAACCTGGATGGGACACTTTTTGGAAAGCTGTTCTAAAGAATCTACTGTACTTGATATGAAACAGTCTTCTCTTATATCTTGCAAATGATGTGATCTAATCAAAAACACCTGAGGCACATCATCGTCTGGCAAACTCAGTGCCAAATTAACTGAATAAATATGAAAATATGAAATGAAAAGTGCCTGTGGAGGAAGTAAGCAAGAGAATGTACAAAATCCATCATGCGATTCAGACAACTTCTTTCAAGAATAAAATACATATCTCATTTAGGGACATTTGTTTGACCGTTTGGTGTTTTATATGCATTTTGTGACATGCTGGGTACTTTTTATTTTTTATTTTACTTTAAGGTCCACTTCTTGATTTTAACCATTAACTATGACTTTTTTAAACACAATAAACTCGTATTTTGCTGTTTATTAATAGTTAGTAAGGTGGTTGTTAAGTTTAATGCTTTTCATGCACAAAATCAAGTTTAGAATTTTGCGTATGGAGATATAGTCCTAACTTTAAAAATGCAACATTTTTGGCAACCCGGGGTGCCGAAATACAATTGGGTAAACAGGCAGTGGGCGGGTTTCACAAACCAAAACAGAGAACGACATTCTGGCCCGGAACACACATTTTCAGGAGAATAACTGACTGTAGCATTGTTTTTCAGATAAAGAAGTATGTTAACTTAGCATGTTTCTTAAATATCTGCAAACATATTATGGTATTTTTATGCTTTAGTAGAGTCAAAAACTTACATACAGCACCTTTAAAATTGGTTCTTTTAAGAACTGTTCACAAGAAGGGTTCTCTGGGAAACAAAAAAATGGTTCTTTAACGGCATTGCTCCCAAAACCCCATTTCAGAACCTTTATGCTCACTCGGTCCACATTCTGCGCTCTGATTGGTAGTTTCCATGCTGCATTGCTGAAGATGCACATCAGTTTGAATCCAGCTCAGTTTTAGCATCAGCTCCAGTCTCTGTCGTTCATGTCAACTCTCACTGAAAATGAATGGATTCCGGTCACTTTGTCATTGAAAATTGCTGTCAGATTGCATGAATGCTCCTTTAGTTTGTCCCTTACCCTGGGTGAGACTGACAGAGTCAATGAATCAATAAGCCCAAAGAATTAAAATGCTGGGAAAGTGCTTATTCTACATTGAAGAGGGTCATTATTTAGCCCAATTTGCAAAGTTTACAGAGAGCGGCCTTGCACAGGCAGGTCCGGTGCTGTAGCTTTATTAGAGATATTAAGATTCAGCTCACTATTAGCCGCCAGTGGTGAATTTTAGTGTGCCTGCAAGGCTTCTGAACCAATTTACCTCTTTTCCCCTAAGCATCAGCTTATCTTTAAGCAGAGCAGTTGAGTAGCACAGTTCACCTCCTTTTACCTCGGAAAAGTTGAGGCTAAAACAAACCCTGATCGATTCCACCGGTGTGTCAAAGTTTACTTCTGCTCTCAGGTTAAGGATGGAGAAGCTCTTGCGGTTAAGCGCAGTAATAAAAAGCTTGCGGTAACCCTGGTGGGGGCCAACTCTCGACCCGACTCCCACAAACTCCTGAGCTAACATTTGTCTTTGGCTTTCCATTGGGGAAACTGTACTTTCATGATCTTTTTTCACACTGCTTCCTCAGTCGTTGCTAGAACCTGCCTCATTTCAGCTCGAAGAGTATTAATAAAGAAATGTAGGGGAAAAAAACTTTCCTACGGGTTTCAGCAGGAAAGGAGGAGACCAGGACGCCTACAGAATATACATTAGATACTCTAATTTGACCCTTGTATTCAGTGTGAAAAAGACTATTATGAGACAGGAAAGCGTGGAAGAAGACATCTAGTGTGAGTATGTGTGTGTGTGTGATATGCAGTACTTCAACTTAAGTCCCACATGGGAAGGGAAAGCACTTGTATTTTGTGTTTGAATGAATATGACAGTGATGTACATGCTCTTTTTGCGATGCCCATACAGATATTCCCACATATGCCTTTGCTTGTCTCGTCATGCAAAGCGAGCCTGAAGCCTTCTGGGTATTTCAGACCGCTGAGACGCCACACTGTGCAGCTCTGCTTCCATTCCTTCCTGAGCTCCATTCAGTTTAGCAATACAAAACGCTTTCAGATTCTATGGCATTTAAAACTGTAAAAAATGCAGCAAATCAGCATAATGGAATGATTTCTGGAAGGACCATCACACTGAAGACTGGAGTAATGATGCTGAAAATTCAGTTTTCATCACAGAAATAAATTACATTTTAAAAATATATTCAAATAGAAAACACTTATTTCAAACTGTAATAACATTTCACAATATTACTGTATTTTTTTTTATCATTGGTGAGGTTTCAGAAACATTTTAAAAACTTTACCAGCTCCAAACTTTGAAACATTACAGTTGTATTTAGTTCATCCAAAAATGTATAATGTCAGTGATTTTTAACATTATATGCTCATGCTGTTCTTTGCATACAGTGAAAATGAATGAGGACTGTAGCTGTGAACCCCCCAAAATTACACTATTACATTCTCTATTGGTTTAATTAAATATACCACATCGCTGGTTTAACCGAGATTTTTCCCTTTTGTTTATTTTGATGACATGTGATGATAAAGGAGGGTTTATTTTAAATTCTTTTATTTTTATGGTGAATTATTCCTTGAAAACTCACAAACTGATCAGCAAGTGGCATTTTTGACTCCTTCACACAGTCTTCTGATGATGCAATTATTTTTTAGTTTAAAGGAACAATCGGCAGAACTGCAGTACGTGGTTGTAATTTCAACTTGTGTTACATGCAGTAGAGAATAGTACTGTATTATTTAAAGCCAAAGCCAAAGGTGCGCAGAACTGAACAGGCGTTCTGATTCTGTGTGTGCACAGTCTGTGTGGGTCTGGTGATCAGGGATACATAGAAGAAATAAACACAAAACATAAACCCTGACATCTCTGCTTACCCCCTGAAGTGAAACACACTCATTATCATGCGCACACTAACAGTTCAGACGGACTTCTGCTACTTCCAGAAGCATTGCTATGGCAACATCGCACGTCTGCTCGTACAACTACACAGGTCTCTCTCTGTGATGGACTTTCAGAGGAGGCTAATGCCAGACTCACAGCAGGATGAATGCGGTGGATCCCAGAATCCTCTTTCTCGTTTGTATGTCACAGTACTTTAGTTACAGGTCTATGTTAACAGCGTGTCAAAGTGCTCTCTCACCCAGCTTTACTTCCTTCGCCTCTCTATTATTACATCTTGACCCACACATCCATCCATCCCTCGCTCGCCCTGTACCCTCTCTTCTCCATCACCCTGACTGCTCTACCTTTTTTCACCATCAATAGCAAAATAGCCCTGATCTACTGCTGCCCTAGAGGAAGAATCCAAGAAAACAGTCCACCATCCACTATCCCGTCCAACCGAATCCATCCATTGCCTCCCATATCAAAGGGTTCATTGTAAAATACCATTATTTATTTATTACAATTATAGATAACAGTTTAGAATGGGGACCAATTCTCACTATTAACTAGCTGCTTATTAGCATGCCTATTATTAACATATTGGCTGTTTACTAGAACTTAGTATTAGTATTTTGATACAAAAGTCGTAGTTAACGGTTTGTTAATTGCGAAAACTGGACCTTAAAATAAAGGGACAGAATTATCAAAACTACTACGAGTAATGAGCAGCTTCTGGAATTTTTTTTAGGGAGGACTGTGTCATAAAAAATCCCAGTATGATTTAATGCTAAAAAGGGAAAGTTAGAGATATGAGGTGGGCATAGATTAATTTTTTTTAAAATCTAGATTAATCTCACTGTGATCTTGACATTAATCTAGATTAATCTAGATTAAAATGGCTCATTCGAATTCTGTCGAAGGCATTCAGAATATGTGTGTTACCCAAATAAAATTGATAAACAGTAAGTCTTTGAGACGGGGTTTATTAAGCTAGGTGGTGCATTAGACCAGGGGCTCATCTCCTGTTTCCAAAATGCATCACAAAGTGCTTGAAAAAGCTGTAAACTAATTCCAAGTTGCACAAGGTGCAAACAACCTTATGCCTGTTTCACACATACTCCGTCTGCAGTGCGTATGCGTTGCATATTTTTTTACGCACCCATGTTAACGGATTCCAGTTGCGTTCCAGGAGCGTTGCGTCTGCAGCAGTGCAGCGATCGTTCACTTACCGAGTAGTGGACTTTAAGAGACGATGAACGCATCCAATATAATACACATCCCATTTTATTCCTCAACTGTTTACTTTCACTTGAGAAATAACTGACAGTTTGTTCGAGCATACTTTCTAAGGCGGATATTTTGACATATTTTGTGTGTACCTGTCGGCACAAGAGCAAAAATAAGCAAATTCGATGTTCAAGTGTTTTGAGACGCCTTTCTCTGCGTGAGCCCTGAACACCAGAACACCGCGAGTACTGAATTGGGCTCTTTCACATCTTTTTGTTTGTTCAAACTGTGATTTGTATGTGTTCGTTCAGGAGCAGGAGGGACTTCGATGAGAACTTTGCAGAAGAGAGCTCGGTTCAGTGTAGCTGTCCGTGATACGCGGCTCTTTCTTTCTCTCCCCAACGAAAACAGCACGCGTGTAACCAGCTACTCTGTTCAGCTTCTCCGTGTCTTGTGTTTGGATGCTTTAATGTTTAAATCGACAAGCGGTACATCTTAAAAACACGTGAAAAGGATAAGCTTTAGTGACAATGCGCAGCAGTGGCCCGTCAACTGTCCTGACCGTCTTTTTAGGCTGGCCTCAGTCAGTCGGTTATATCAAATATCAAGGTGTAAGTCATCATAGCTTGCTTAGTATAGACCCAGCTCCCAACCCAACTTTGAGAATATATTAACTGCTATATTTTTTTTATCGCCCAATAAGTCTCACTCATGCTCACTCATATATATAATATAAAGAAATAAAGAAATAAAGGTTACAAAAGGAAAAGACTAGAATTTGAGAGGCTTGAAACATATTAAAAATGAAATAAATAACCAAATAAATGAATAGTTAACAAAAGGGGAAAATGTTAATTCTAGCATTTGAGAGGTTGAATCAATCAAACAAACAAACAAACAAATACATACATCAAAGGAAAGATATTAAGACTAGAATGTATGTATGGGTCATATTTGTGTATATCTATAGTAGTTATAACATAATGTGCTGTTGTGAGAGAACTATGAAAGAATAATGTAAAATGGTTTATATATTGTTGATGTTGTCCAATAAAACATTTGTATTTACCCCTAGTGCTGAATAACAGTAGTTATTGCTATAATAGGGTAATTCATAGGAAATATTGGCCCTGTTTGAAATGCAGATCATTAGGAACAGGAAGGTTTCCCCCAAGCTTTTAAGATCCATTCTCTTAGAATCGTATGAAACCACATAATAATCTGGAGACGTGTGTTTGTGTCTTCCAGACACATGCACCCACTCACAGCTCTCATATTATGTTTTTCACATGTGCGGCCCACTCTTTCCAATTATCTGACCATGTGAGCATGAGTTATAGCTGTGCGCTTTCTTTTGCGAGGTGTTACGACATCTGCGCGGGAACAAGGAAAGAGGAAAAGAGAGAAAGCATCGCTCTTTTGAATATATAAAGATCAAGAGAAGATCAAAGGAGAGGACGCAGTAAGTCAGCTTACGGACGCTACGGTTAATAGATGAAAGCATGACTGGCTCTCATACATGCTGTCTGTTTTCATTCATCCGGCCCGTCCTCTCATCTCCTCACAAGCTCAAGCACTCTGCTCAGGCTTTGGCTCACTGCTGAGACTCGCACCCTAAAAATCAGCCATCCAACTGAAAATCTTCCAACAGTATAATCCTGAAATCAAAAAAATATTTTCTGAAGATCTGTGAGTTGCATTGCATGTGCAAAGGTGGCTTTCACTATGCCAGCGTGTTAATGTGTTCTGAGTATTTCACAGTATGATGCCATGCAGTTGCTAGGGTGTTCTGGGTGGCTGCCAGGGTGTTGCTAAAACACCAACTTTCCTGCATTGAGTTTCAGTATATAAAAAAGACAGCGGTGGACTGTACAATGCATTTCTACTTCGCTTCTGTATTTAAGTATATTCTTAAAGTATTTGTATTTTATCTGAGCATCTAGTTTCTTGAGCTGGAGTGTGCATGAAACTGATGGCGTGGAAAATAAGTTACTAATTACAGATTTGTAGAATTTATTACTGTAATTAAAAATCCTGTTTAGGTCGCGTACTGTGAGCCCACTGAATTCAAACATCTCAATGGGGAAGATTTTAGGTAAAAACCAAACAAAACATTAAAATGACGCAAATGAATGCATCTTCCCTGCTGAAGCAGTTTCAAATGAGTTTCAAACTATGTTTCTTAAAATTATATTCATTTTGCCCTATATGATGTGATTTTACAGTGTATTGTTTATCGGCAAACATCTTTTTTCTTCTCATTTTTAAATACTCTATACAGGGCCCTATGATTTCCATGATGCAGAAAATGTAGTCGGAATCAGGCATAAAACAAGTGCAACAGAATTTGCTAAACTTTGGATGAAAAGATTAAAAGTAGGTCAGTACACTTAAAAATGCAATATGGACTAATGTCTAAGAATATTAATCCTGCTTGTTCTGCGTGTATCTGTGTGAATGAATGGCACAGACGTGTGTTTTTTTTTTACTACACACATACTAAAGCACGTGATGCTCGGGGTGTTTTCAGCCTCTGCTGCCTCAGTATAAGAGTACATAATCTAGAGCTGTTCTGAGTCACTTCATGGGCATTTTACCATTTCTTTTGAGAAAATCAATCGTCATATCATATACAAACAGAAACTTAAAGGTTTTCACACAAAAAAATGTGTGAGACTCTGGGTTTGGTGTGTATTTTGTACCCCATGTGTTTCCATGCCCTTATTTGGTTTTCCTGTTCTGTTATGTTTAATTGGTTCCAGCTTTGTTTAATTAATTATCCTATATTGCCCTTGTATTTAAACCCTGACTCTATGCCAGCTGTCAAACGTCATTCTGTGTTCCTGATGTGTCGAGTCCTGTGATCCCCAGCCTTTGGTAATGAAACCCTTTTGATTTATCTACTTCTTGTCTCCTCGCTCCTGTGTGCTTCGTGACGCTCTGACAGAAATATATTACTTAATGTAAAGATAGTACTACTAGTACTAATAATAACCTTTTTTAAATATAAAATCAGTCAATTAGAGATACTTTTGATTAATAAAATTGAATGAAACCATTAAAATTGAATCCCGTAAATGAATGGAAAACACAGAAATTGGTTAAAAAAATGAATTGAAAAATGAAGAAAAATGAAGAGAAATTTTAATCGGATTTCATAGAGCCTTAGCGTAATTTTCGTTACACTTTTAATAAATTTGTACGTTTCATGATTTAAATGTAATTTAACCATTAAAATAGAGTCTAGGAAAAAAGGCAAATGAATGGAATCCAGAAAAATTTAAATGGGACAAACGGAATTTAGGAAAAAATAAAATGTATAAGGGAAATCGATATTTTAATATATTTAATGTATTGAAAGAGTATGACAACACAGCCCGAACTCTTGGCAATTATATATCATATTTTACGAGGTGGCTAATTTGTACAAATTCGCACAATCTCACTTGTACAAATTCATAATTATTTTTAATAAATTGTATGGATTTTACAAGTAACACGATTCGGATAAATTTGTTCGAATTACCTATATCTAATCCTGCCCCTAAACCTACCCCTCACTGGGGTCTAGGGTCTAGACAAATCAAATGAATTCATACAAATTAGCCAAGTAAGAATTAGTTGGAACTTGTTGGACAAGCCCCTTTCCCCCAGATATTTTGAGCAGTAGAGCTGATGAGTTGAACCAGGTGTGTTTGAATAGGGAGACATCTGAAATGTGCAGTGTTGGGGGTTCTCCAATTGGGAACCACTGGGTCAAAATGAGAGATACTTAGCATGAAGTTTGGTTTGGCGGTATGGTTCAGTTCTGGGCCAAAACTCCCTGCCCATCCACGCAGCCTGTCATGAATGAGCAGGGAGAGCAGCCATAATAACTCCCCAGGGTAAACAGAACAGAACAAGGCAGACATCATTAATGTACTTAAAGATATTTAGGTGTAACACTTTTTTCAAGATAAAGGTGTCTGTTAAACAAGGAATATCAGAAAGCCAAGTCCTGACAGTGGCGAAAGCAGAAGCTGGGGATGGAGGAGGGTAATTTGTTCCTGAGCAAGCTGAAAAGCTGCTAAATAATACTGACTAGAGCTTATAAAGGAATAGGTGTCGTATTCCTATAGGTAGATGAGATCCGCTGAGAATTAGCTGATACAAGCTTGACTCACATGACCTGCCAGAAACTAGCGCTACTTAATACTTTTACTGGAGTAATATTTATTAGGTTATCTGTACTTGTACTCAAGTACTTGATTTGTGAACTTTGTCCAAAACTGAAAAAGTACTACGGTAAAACCATGTGCAATAGCACAGCACTCTCTGCCACAGTAATGCCAGCCAGACAGTCTTGTTTTGTTGTAATCTACTTTATGGTGCAGCTAGTCAAGTTCATTTAGTGTGAAACTGTGCAGCCCAATGAGGAACAGCATCTTTGAGGCAGCATGATAGCTTGTACATTACCAGTGATTCAATTGTGAGCATGTTGAGAGCCGCAAACAGTATATATATTTTTTTAAATTACTGCAATCTGTTGAAAGCAACTCATAATATAGTGTAGATTGTGCTCATGGTGGCAGCTGAATACGAGCACCTACATCTGTCAGCAGTTTACTGGGAAACCGCTCACACTGATGAAGCAAAAACATAAACGAGAACAATTTAATAACTGAAAAATATGGGCCTCGTGAAATACTGAGGCAGGCTGGATGAAGTTAAACACATCTGTGAAATCTGGCACTGTAAAAGCAGTGAGACGCGTTTGGCAGATGAGGCGCACATATGGGCTGAACTGAGCCAGACACATCCGTGTGGATCAGGCTTGGGTTTGGGTTGAACAGTGTAACGGAGTGGTTTAGTGGGACAGATGTGGAGACGGGAATATCTGCAGCGGCCAAAGAGAGGGTGGCGGTTATTTTCAATTTATTTAGTGGCTCTATTAAACACTTATCTCCTTCTTTCCTGAGTATTTGATGTGTGTGAAACACAGAGTGGGATGTGTTAGGGTTCTGTCACACATCATTAATCAGTGTGAGTGTGTTTTCCTAGTGAACATGGATGTGACAAGCATTGACTGCAGGACACGCCTCAGATATGACACATTTTCACACACACAACTTTCACCGCAAGCTGTGCTAATACTTAATAGCAGGGGTGATGAATCACAATATATTCAATATTACACATAACTGAGTTTTAAAGGAATGTTTTTTATTTACTTTATTTTTGGCGAACAAATAGCATCGAAGTGCTCTCACTTTCTGGAAGATACAGGAGTATATTAAAGAGATTGTTCACCTACAAAACATTATTTTCTTATGGAGCCCTGCACATTACATTCAAGAAAACATACATAAATCTTGCACACAATTTACTAATTCATTCCCTCGATGTACTAAAGTGCACATGATTACTATTTGGTTCCCTCGATTTTCTTAATCATGCACACAATTTACTAATTCGTTCCCTCGATGTACTAAAACGTGCACACGATTACTATTTCGTTCCCTCAATTTTCTAAATCTTGTGTACAATTTACTAATTCATTCCCTCGATGTACTAAAATGTGCACACGATTATTATTTTGTTCCCTCGGTTGTCTTAATCGTGCACACAATTTACTAATTCGTTCTCTCGATTTATAAATCATGGATTCAGCAGAAAAACTAAACCAAAATCAATATTCTTATGACTTTAAAATAAAAAGTCCTAGTATATTTCATACATAACTGGTCTTGTATATATGTGTGGGTGTATTTTTCTGATTTCAGCTAAATAGACTTCAGGAAGTCTTTTCTTCTTTTTAAAGGGAATGTGTTGCTACGAATCAAACACACAACAAGCCCATAGCGGTGATGTAAAAGTAAGATGTCCACTTTCTCTGTGCACACACACATACTGTCTGACAACTTCTCAATCGATTATGTTTTTTGCTCTTTCTCTCCGTGATCGGACATGACAGGTGCCCTTTGCCTCCCACACTGGAGAAACAGATGCCGGAGAGAATCAAAGCACCCTCCTCTCTGAGATCCTGCTCTCCACTGACTCACACTTCCTCCACACTTCTCTCACTCCATACACTCTTAGGTCTCAGAGGACAGTATTAGTTTAGTGTACATATACATATCTAAGCTCCTAAGTTGAACAGATGCTGAATCAAGGTTTCTCTAGTTTTATAATTTTGACTATTGCAAGATTGGTCAGCTAGAGCTTATTCTAGACAAGAATCAATCATTTTAGAAGAGAACCGTTCATCTGATCTAACCAACCATAGTTATTGTTTTAAGTGACCAATAGTGGCACTTTTATCTGAAATGGATGCTCCAGATAACAGACAAGAATTCAAGTAAGAGCAAGTTCAAATAATTGCACAACAGTTTCCATGGTGGCACAGGGATCAAAGACATGACCCTCATTTATTTTATTGTTATTATTATTGTTTTGTACCTACATCAGAAACACATCTTGATTTTTATTTATTTAAAATGAAATTTTTAGAGCATCAGTTCAAAAATGTCAGGGTGATACAATTGTCCTAATATCATAATAGGAAAAATTAAATAATAGAATACAGTTGTATAAAATAATAATAATAAATAATTTGGATTTTATTAAGCATTTATATTTGAAGAAAACAATTGCCTGTCAAGTTCAATAAGCCAATAAACATGCAGGAGAAAAAAACATAAACCAATAAATGTTATCATATAGAGGAACCTTGTAGACCCATTTGACTGTGTGCAAGGACAAAAGGTCTCAAAATATCATTTTGGCAATCATATAGGTAAGATTAGTTTAAGTTACAAAAAAAAAAAAGAAGACATACATTTTTATTTTACAGTTACACAACATGAATTAAATTTTTTTGATTTTTTTAAATGGTTTATTTATTTTTGAAATGGTTTGAAGCATGCAAAGAGTAGTTCCTAAGAACTTAGCACATGCATTCTATGCAAAATTATTCAAATATTTCTCCTTTTCTTTAACTTAGACACTTCTGACCTACAGAAACGGAAAAACATAGTGAAAAATATATGTTGACTTTGTGGTCAACATGTTCAGCTACTAAAAAGCAATTCATACAGACTATTTTATGAACATAATTCAGCATAAAAAGTATGTGGACTTTCAAATACTTGCAACCATGAACTTCACAACTTTGGCAAATCCAGCTGCATTTTTATGTGATCGCCCTTCTTCCCTCTGTTATATTTTGTAAAGATTTAGACTCTATATGAGCAGACTAAGGCTGGTCTGTACCTCCTCCAACACAGAGGTCTGAGGCTCAGTGAGAATGATAAGACTGGTTCTCTGTATCTCTCTGTGTTCTGAGGCGTGTGGCAGCACTGGGATCAGGGATTTTGTTACATCACCAAAGGAGCAGTCAATCACTTGAGAGATGTGTGATTAAAAGGACAACCGCCCACAACGCTGGTTTAGTTTGTGGATGTGCGTGTTTGCGTGCCGGGTGAGAATGAGGGAAACGTACATGTGTGGGTGGAGATGTGGGAACCAGACGGGATGCATTTGATGGAGGACACAAAGATGGGTATGTTAAATGTTTGCTTGGAAACTGTTAGCTCAAAACTATAAAATAGCACAGCAAACACAACTGGCAGTTTAGTACAAATGCTTTTAAGAAAATCTTATCCATCAGAGCTTTTCTAGTGCGTAAGTGTCCTGACAAAGGAAGTGGAAATCCCCATTCACAAATGATCAATTTTTCCACTATCCATAAACAGATTAGAAGCTCTCCGTGACAGACCACAGATAAAAGTCTCTAATATTCAACACGTAGCCAATTCCATCCCAGTTAAATTCGGAGCAGGAAGGATTATTTGCAACTGTAGAGCAAAGACTTCAGGATTCACTTATAGGCCAAAAGAACAATGTGTTTAAAAAGTCATGGAGTCAAACCTCTATCTGGATCTGGACACTGTATAAGATATATTTTAAGATCAGCAAACTGCAACATATATCCTTAATGGGACACCTACAATTTCAATGATCATGCACTCTTATGCCACTCAAAATAATTTGACTTTCTTTCTTCCATCTAGCATTTTTTTTATTTTTTATTTCTCAGACATTACTCTGACCACTCTTGACAAAATAATGCAAGTGATTGAGGACTGAATCTGTCAAGTTTCAAACAATACTCTTTTAAACATTTCTTTCCCCCCAAATTAAATAAAACAAACATTACTGAAGGATGGTTTACAAGAAGGGAAAAAAAAGATTCAGATATTCAGTCTTTATTTTTTCTCTCTCTCTATATTTATTTACTAGCAATTACTCTGTGAAAAAAACGCTTCCTAGTAGTACTTAACATATGATAATACCTAACCCTAACCCTAACCCTAACAAACCTTAATCAACTATTACCTTTAAATAAGCAAGGATTATTCAATTCAGTTTGATAGAATTTTACTATTAATTAAATTGTGTAAATCTTAAAAAATGGCTTAATTTTTTTGAGAGTAAATAATAATACAACTGACAGCACTATTTATTTATTTGTAACTGCTACAGATATCTTCATGAATTCTTATGGCCATGACAATTGTGTGAAAATCTGATATTGTGACAGCCCTGCTCTGAAATACACTGAGAATTTAATATATTCTGGGTTATGAAACTAACAGTAAATGCCATTCGTTTTATGAAAATGTCACTGAAATCAACCCTGTAAAAACAGGGCCCAGTGTACTGTATTGATTATTTAAGTGCGTTTAACCCATACGCATTAAAATGTGTTGTGTTTTAGGAAAAGGAATATGCCTCTAAACTAAATTACCAGTACCTTTTCTGTTTTTCTACAGATATTTTTTTGCAGTGTGGAAGGAAGAAAGGCATATGGGCTTTATACAGCACAAGTAACCATCATTACAGCATGAAACATCCCTTTAACTGTTTTTCAAAGCAACACTATCACGCACATACCCCATACGCACACTGCGTGTGAATATGGATCTGACAGCGCTGTTTATATCACGTAACAGCTTTCCCTCTCTGTCATGGGATCCTGTGAAGAGATTTCATTACTGACCGACCACTGAAGCAGTGTCTCTCTTATCGTCAGCTGTCAAACTCAATCACGTCCCCCATCATCTCCCTCCACGTGTGTGAGTGTGTGTGTGTTTTAATGATCTGTCACAGTCCTGTGCTCTCCACTACAAGGAGCTGTGCAGAAACTAATTACAACACACTCTATGTTCTCCTCAATCACAAAAGTGTGAAATATTAATCCAGCGGCGGCACAAAGAGCCTTTCATCTTATTATTGCTGTATATTTCATTATTTCATTTCTCTTGCTCATGAAACACTTTTGAAGGTTCAGGGAGGTATGGCTCTGAAAGAGAACGCAAACTCACACACACACACAGGACTTTATATGATCTAACAGTATTACCATAAAATAACAGACAATAAAATACCACTTCAGAATTGTAAAATGCAATCAATGGAGGATCAGTCATTTTCTGCCATAATAATAAAAAAAAGACTGTAAAAAATTGGAGGAAAGAATCCACGGCCCTGCAGTGAATGAAAATTGTTTTAATAATGTATTCACTTTTTTTTTCATTTGATTTTTAGTGCCATATTAGAGAAAGGTTTTTATTAATTTATTTGTAAATCCATTTCTCACTTGTTCTCCTTTTTCTCTCCAAGCCCAACATCTATAAAAAACCCAGCTGAAAATCAGCTTTGCATAACAGGAATAAATTACATTTTAAAATATATTCAAATAGAAAGCAGTTATTTTAAATAGTAAAAATATTTCACAATATTATGGTTTATGCTCTTCTTTATTTATTTATTTTTTTACAAAAATAAATGCAAGCTTAGTGAACAAAAGAGAATTCTTAAAAAAAAAAAACATTAAAAATCTTACTGTTCAAAAACTTTTGATTGGTAGTGTACATACTTATATGTAGCCATGTGCTTTGATTTATGGCACACATACTGTGCAATTACAATATTACACATACAATATGACACACATAATCCAAATCACATATAATTAAGTATGGCTAGCATGTGAATTGTGCTTTCAGTTGCTTACTATTTTTTCTTGCTGCAAAAAACAGCTGTAGTTGCACTAAAACAGTAAACCAGGGATTGTTTAGCGTTTAATCTTCTGAGTCTGAGATGTATTGTGCTGCTGTGTCTTGCTTCACCATGGTAACAAACAAAATCAAATCAAAAGACAGATTAAACAATCACAAAAAGATTAAACCACGATTGGAAACAGTGCTAGGGCTTCTTGAAATGCCAAACATAAGCTTGCTATCAATAAATTCAAGCTAAGAGCCTTGCAGTGGAACACAGTGCATATTGTACGTATATTTTGAGTGAAGATCTGTTTTTATGTATTATAGTAAATGGTGTACACTGCAGCTAAATCCATGCAGGATGAATTTGTGTCACAATTGGTTAACGGCTAAGCGTGTTGATAAACGCTGCCTTTCTATAGTCCTTGGGCTATTGATGAAGTCATTAGTTATATGGTGGGCAGTGAATCTGTGAGTTAAGGCTGTGGGGTTAACGCTTCTGCCACTACCCACCTATTTATCATCTTTAATCTGTGCCTTATGGAGTTCTCTCTCTCTGTTTCTCTCTCTCTCTCTGTGTGTGTGTGTGTGTGTGTGTGTGTGCGTGCGTGCGTGCAAGCGTGTGGTTGGTTAAGTCTGGTAGTGTTGGTGAGATTGGCTGGTCTCCAGAGAATCAGTGAAATGCCAGCGAAATGACAGACAGGATTATGATGTATAGAGAGAAAATGTCAGCAAGGACATGCCATGCGTACAGATGGAACTGTATTTAAGAAAGAAAGAAAGAAAGAAAGAAACTAACAAAAGAAATGAGAAAAAAAGGTAAGAAAATTGATAAAAACTAATTTTTCAAAAAGAACAAAACAAACATAAATAATGAAAATGAACAAAATGAATAAAACAAATGAAAGTGAAAACAAATGCAAACGGAAACAAAAACAAACAAACAAACTAATGAAACAACAAAAATGTAAGGGAACAAACAAGAGTAAATCAAAGAAGGCAACTGCAAACTAAAAACAATGAACAAAAAAAAAGAATGACACAAAGAAGGAAAGATCAAACAAATAAGCAAACAATACATGAGAGACAGACAAAATAACTATTAACAAATGCAAACAAAAACAAGTGATTGAAAAGAAAGTAAACGCAAAAGAAAAAGAATGACAGAATTAATACATGCAAAACAAAAACAAAATTAACAAATAAAAAAAATGGTAAAGAAAGAACAGAGACAAGCATGAATAAACAATGAAAAATGAAAATGATGATCACAAAAAAAGATGACAAATGAACAAAAAAGAGCTAACAAAGGGCAAACTATTAAACAAACCAATAAATGGACAAACATTAATGAATATTAATTAAAAAAAAAAAAAAAAAGAACACCTCCACGTCGGAAACCTTACACCTGCTTTACTATCTACAGTATACACTCATATACGAGTCTGAGAATAAAGACTCTTTCTGCATTATGTTCTGCTTAACATAATGCTGTATGAGGATACATATGGGAATATTCCAGAGGCCCTGTTACACAGCCCAGCTCTGATGACACACGCACCTCTGTCACTCTGCCTACACTGCATATTAATCATGTCTTTAACTACAGCCATTATACAAACACACACACACACACACACACACACACACACACACACTATCTCAAACTCAGCAGAACTCCCTGCCCACGCTCTCATCTCTACCACCCATCATCCTGATACCATCCGCCCGACAACACCTGGGAAATGATAAGTGTGTGCGAGAAAGAGTGTTTCTTCTTTGTCAAGTCACTCAAACACTTCTGCAAACTCAGCAAAATCCACCTCAGTCCTTGGATCAGTGAAAAGCAGCTACATTCAAACCAGCAGCAGCATACTCAATGATCTCTCGCCGCTCTCTTACACTGATCCCGGATCAGACAAAGCTCCTGTTTAAACAAGCAGTAATTGGGCCTCCAGGGTGACTGTGCTCAGCTGTAATCCTGTCTGCGCTGTGACTCATGACGGTGAGCGGCTGACCTGAGGTCAGTGAGGCGGCATGTAGCCAATTACTATACAGCACAAACTCAAATTAAAGACATGATCTGGAAACAGTGGTACTGCTAACAGGTGGTCAGCTCAGCGATGACACATTCAGCGCTAACAGCTCACTAATGTGCTTTTACATGCCAAAATGAATGTAAATCAAGCATCAAGTAATTCATTGCAAGCAAACATGTGATAATTATATAATCTATGTGCAAAAATGCTGCTAAAAAGGCTAAAAAAAATGTCTTTTGACTTTGTACACTTCTAAGAAAGCAGTCCAGCATTATTTGTTAGGCATCTACCATTTAGTCTTTTGCTAACAGTAATTACTAGCGCTGTTTACTAGAAATTATTACTTGAAAAATTGACATGGTGTCTTCTTTATTGCTAGATGAACAAAAACAAGAAAATCAATGAATAAAACAAATGTGAATAAATTTGTAAAGAAAGAAGGATGAATGACCAATGAACATCTAATATTGATAAGCTATTAAAAAGAAAGAAAGAAAAAAGAAAGAAAGAAAGAGAAAGATTAACAAATGCAAAAAAGAAAACAAACAAATGATTAAAATGATTGTGGATAAACAACGAAAATAAACAGACTAGAAAGAGAACAAAAGATTAACAATGCAAACAAATGCAAACAAAACAAAAATAAAGAACAAACCAACAAACAAACCGACAAACAAACAAGCAAACACAACCACATTCATAATCAAATGTTTTGGAGAAATGCAGACATACTAAAGACGTTCGATGTGTGTTTTGATAGCAAAAGTCCATAGCCAGCTACAGAGGCAAACCACCACCACTATTTCTAATGGTTGCGTTGTTTGTCTGTAGAGGAATTTTACCCGTAACAACCTCTTTACTTATTCTCCTTCAGCAAAACAAGTGGTTTACATTTTTAGGCTGTTTTTACTCCTTCATTTATATCAGCACAGCATGCATTTAGAGACTCTGTCAGTGCACACAAATTCCTGAGGGTGCACGTAGGTAAACACACACAAGTGCTAACATATTGAGCCTATCACATATACTTTCCCCTGCTTTAACCCTGTCCCCCAGCTCCCCCTTTTGCTTGAAAACTGCACACCGGGGGGTTAACTTCTTTTGGCCCCAGATCTCCATCTAAAAACTGCTGCTAAAGCCAGTGCTAAGCTAAAGAGCCCTGGCACTAGCCTACTGATATAAGATCTGCTTTCTGGGTGTGCTACTGGAGCACTAATGACCAGACTGATTAATAATGCATAGCGTAACCTCGTCCACATCAGCCTAATTGCCATGATTTGTCGTTCCCAGCAGAGAAGGGCTTTAAAGTGAAATCCATACCCAAAGCGAGGGACACGGCACACACGACAGAACACGGAAACACAAACACTTATCCGACACACCAAATGTGCCATGTGCAATTTCATAATAAATTATTTCCAAGCCTATTTATCATGTGAAGGTCAATGGCATTCGGTATGCACACGCATGGATATGATGTGTATATGTAAAGAATTACACATAGATGAGACCCCCGGTTTTTAAAATATGAAAATAATGTTACTATTTACTCACCCTCATTCCCTGTTTTCTTATATGGAAACAGAAAGAGACATTTTGAAGAATGTGGCATTCACTTTTTTCCATGAAATTACAAAAAAACAGGTATTGGAGCAATCACGTAAAAAAAATCTTTACATTTTTAATTAACTTAAAAAAAACAACAACAACATATATATATATATATATATATATATATATATATATATATATATATATATATATATATATATATATATATATATATATATATATATATAAAGAATGATCACATTTTTTTCATATGCATATGCTTACAAATGACATCTCTAATTTCTGCATCTTCCTTGCCTGTGTTTTTGATCAGGACATTCTATACTCATTTGGGAGATGTGTAATAGCGCCCCCTCGTGCATAACAGTGACAACACGGAAACACAGAAAATTCCATGTTTGGCAGGGAAAGAGTTAATTGGTTGACCAGTCTTAATTAATCATTTACAAACAAACTGTCAGATTCAACTCAATGATTCAATATTTTGAATCATTTGATCATTTGAATCAATTAGTGATTAATGGCTTAGATTTCCATCTGTTCCTCACAGAAGCAGACTTGGAATCCACTTAAGTTATCTGAAATATATATATTTATGATGCTTTTGTGTCCTTTCTGAAAATTCAACGTCTCCGTTCCCATTCATTGTTATTGTATGGAGCTACCAGAACATTTTTCAAAAATTCTTCTTTCGTCTTCCACAAAGCCATCCAGATTTCTTTGATTAAACGCTGACAGAATGATCACTAACTAATCCTTTAAGGAGAATGAGAAAGTGTATAGACAGCAAAACGAAATAAGGGATGGAGAGAGCAAGAGGACGGAGTGGAGACAAACACTGAGTCTCCCAGGCGCCACAGAAACAAGATCCACTCCCTACGGAGAGAGAGAAATAGAAAGAGAGAGACAGTGGTAAGAAGCTTATCCTTCCAGATCCAGATTCATCTAGATACCAACTTTCCTTACTCTGTCTATTTTTCTCATCAGATGAGAGAAGCAGATGTAAGTATGTGTCAGATACAATGCACTGTTCAAGGACAGAATTCACCCTCAGATGATGTTTTAGGAAAACTAAAAAGACAACAACATAAGGGAAAAAAGTGAGTGAAACAGCGCTTTCCATTTTTGGGGTTTGAGACGTTACCTTACTGTGATTCTGAGCCAAATAATACAATGTGAAAATGAGGACGGGGTGGGAGTGGATTTGGATTCGGACCAAGCAATTAAACCATGTGTTTAGACAGCTTTGGTGACATACTTCTTTAAATAATCTCCAAAATATTCAAATGATCATGAATATTAGTCTAACAATTATGATTAAAATATAAACTAACTTTTAACCTCTTAAGCACAAATGCTATTTTGGGGATTTCCGCCTGGATTTTTCCTACCCAAATTCAAAAGCTTCCCATTCCTACATGCAGAGGTGTAAATGCAGAAGTTTGGTATCATTTTAAAGGAAACCCTTTGAAATTACATAAAACACTGTTGAAATGGATAAAAATGATTTTATATGTTGTCTGTGTTATAATAAATAAGAAAAAAAAAGGCGCTTTTTGATTTTTTTTATTATAAGCTGAAGTTTGAAATTGCATAGCTCAGGCAATGAAGGGCCTAGCAGCTTCAGACCTATTTCATGTGTTTCCAGCACATGTCAGCTAATAGAGGATAAAAGAAATTTGTTTCTATCATATTCTATGCAAAAGTTATTCTATTCCAACTGAAGGAAGGAATAATACCCTTTTTGTATACAATTTCTGCCTGCCCAAATTTGAAGTATCCCCATAACTACATATAGTGGAATAAATGGAATATCTCTATATTATTTTAAAGAAAACCCTTTGAAATTACATAAAAAGCTGCTGTTTGTGACAAATATTATTATTCATGTTGTTTTTCATATGATGAACCACCTCAATACAAGGAGGTTTTTTTTTTTTTTTTTCTAAACACTGTCTTTGAACGTGGATAACTCAGGCCCTGTGTGCTCTATCACACTGCAGGTAGTTCTGGTTGTTACCAGCAGATGGCAGTAGACGCTAGAAAAAAGAATTTTGTCTTTATCATGTTTTATGCAATAATTATTCTTATTCAACTGAAGGGTGGTAAAATACACTTTTTTTCTAATTCAAGACACCTAGTCCCCACCTGTCAAAAGTGCAATAACAACGTATTACAAAGCCTCTTGCCACAGAAATCATACTTTTACTTGTTGATAACAATAGCAACATGACTTTCAAGGGCTTTTATTCATATATTCAAGTTTTCTTCTCAGAAGGAATCATAATCGGTATATAAAAAAGAGCAATGACACACAGTAGTACTTTTTGACTTTTATTTTTCAATAATCAAACATTTTTCAAACAAATATATAAAGAATTAGTAAAAAAAAGCAATATTCAACAGCAAAAGAGCAATTTTCAAATATAAATATTGTATAAAAAGTGTTTTAGAAAATAAGTAAAAAACAGTGCAAAAATGTAACTAAAATTATAAAAACAAATCCTGACCTTGACAAATAAATTGTGCAAATTTGTAATAAAATAAATAATACTAATAATACTACTAAAAAAAGTGCAAACATTTACCAAAAACTGTAAAAAACAAAACAAATACTGACCTTACAGTCAAATAAATTTTTCCAATTTGTAAAAAATGAATACTAATAATGCTACTAATAAAAACTGTGCAAACATTTGCCTCAAAATCTAAAAACAAAACAAGTCTAATAAAATGTGCAAAATTATAAAATAAAACTAATACTACAAAAAATAAAACTGTGCAAACATATTTGTTCAAACGTAAAAATAAAAAAAAAAGTTCTCTTGAAGAACTTTTTGGTTTATATAAAAATAAACCACAAAAATAGAAAAAAAAAACTACGTTGAGTGTCCCTCGGTGTGCCAGCGTTTGAAGCAGTTGCGTGACGATACCAAGCACAGTGCAACGTTGCATTTAGCACAGTATACGGGAGTCTTTACTTTCTTTTCCTCCTTTTTGCATAATGCACAGACTCTCCGGGCAGCTGTGGCATCACCGCCAAAATACTCCGGCAGGCACTTTTGGGCTGGTGCATGTGATGTGGATGCAGCTGCATGTGATGTGGATGCAGCTGCATGTGATGTGGATGCAGCTGCATGTGATGAGGTCGTTTGTGCTGTGGTTCCACTGATTAGTTCTGAAATAAGCTGCTCTCTGAATACTTTTTGGCTCAGAGGGGTCTTATTTTGATGCTTTGACAGCTGGCTGTGTAGAATATAGCTGTTCACAACAGCAATGTCAATAAAATGAAAGAAGAATGTTTTGTACCACTTCCTTGTTTTATGTAGTACATTGTAGTAACCTATGAGAGCGTCGGAGAGGTCAACACCGCCCATGTACCTGTTGTACTCCAAAACGGCTACCGGAACAGGAACCTGGTCCCTTCTCCAACCACCCTCTGCAGTCCTTATCCGTCGATTTACAGTGTCACCATTGAAGGATTTGTGGATTGTGGAGCACATGGTGACCTCCCTGGTGTCCATCCACTTCACAAAAAGGAGCTTCCCGTTTCGAATCCACCGGATTTCCCCTCTTTTGGCCTTCTTGCTGATGTCATTTTCCTTGGTTCTAGGGAAGCCCTGTCTGTTCGGACGTATGGTGCCGCATGCCTGTGTGTTTCTCATCAGCAAATCAGAAAAGAGGGTTGGGCTTGTATAAAAGTTGTCCATGAAAATGTGATAGCCTTGACCAAGAGTGTTGAAATCCAGAAGCTGCATCACGGAATCATAACTCAAGCCTTTCCCACTTTCTGATGAGGATTTTCCTTCATAAACAAAGAAGTTCCAAGTGTATGCACAATTGGAGTCTGCAAGGACAAACAATTTGTAGCCCCATTTGGTGGGCTTGTCCTTCATGTATTGCTTCAGGCCAATCCTTGCTTTCGAAGAAACCATGCGCTCATCCACTGATAGCTGCTTATTGGGGTGAAAATATGCCTTACAAGCCGAAACAATGTCTGTGTAGAGGGGTTTTATTTTATATAATCTGTCATAGGCCGGGGTTCCCTTCTTGTGTGCATTTTCTTCATCATCTTTTATGTTAGAAAGATGAAGGTTCCAAGAAATCGCCTGGAAATGCGACCTTGACATCGCAAACTGTGGGAAAGGAAAACTATAAATGTCCTTCTTTGCCCAATAGTCAGCAATGTTCTTAGCGTTCACCAATCCCATATAGATTACAATGCCAAGGTAGGTAAAAAAGTCTTTCACAGTAAGGACTTTCCAAAGGAATTTCTTTCCAGCCTCTGCCCTCTTTGCAGCAAACTCATTTGTATTGTTTATGATTGTCGCCACAACAGAGGAAGTGAAAAACAGCTGAAAAAGGTCAAGTGGGGAGTATGTTGCCGTTGTGATCAGCTGAGGGCCTGGAGTACGCTTAGGCATAAAGTTTATTACAGCTGGGTCCTCGTCTGCCTCTGTTACATCATGCCACCTTTCATCAGAAACAGCAGCCGGCTGAGCACTTCTCCCCTGTGCTGAAGATCCAGCTCTAGCTCTACCTCTACCTCTGCGCAGCCCAGAAGAAGTTGGGGTTGTGGTTGGAGTGGTGGTTGGAGTTGTGGTGGGGGAGGTGCTGGGCCCAGGTGTGCTTGGGGCAGCTGAATGGGTTGTGTGTCTTGGCCTTTTTGAAGGTACCCACTCCTCATCCGATGAACTCGGTCTGTAATACCAAATAAACAGAGTTTATGCGAATGTTTTCATTTGCAAATGCTAAACTAGTAGACACCTGAACCGTTGTTTCGTATTGTTTTCCAGTTGTGGCAAATACAAACAACTATAATAGCCAGCGGGCAACGCGCATTGAAGAACAAAGAGCAATCGACTAGCACGCGCGGTCATGCTAACAAATTACATTACAGATCATAATAATAAATGACATTACAGGTCATAATGATAAATTACAATACAAATGCTAAACTCATAGACAACTGAACAGCAGTTTCCCATTATTTTCCAGTTGCGGAGAACACAAACAACCAAGTTATAATAGCCACTTGGAAACGCGCAATGGAGAACAAAGAGAATAGCACGCGCGGTCGTGATAATAAATTACATTGCAGATCATGGTAATAAATTACGATACAAATGCTAAACTCATAGACAACTGAACAGCAGTTTCCCATTGTTTTCCAGTTGCGGAGAACACAAACAACCAAGTTATAATAGCCACTTGGAAACGCGCAATGGAGAACAAAGAGAATAGCACGCGCGGTCGTGATAATAAATTACGATACAAATGCTAAACTCATAGACAACTGAACAGCAGTTTCCCATTGTTTTCCAGTTGCGGAGAACACAGACAACCAAGTTATAATAGCCACTTGGAAACGCGCAATGGAGAACAAAGCGAATAGCACGCGCGGTCGTGATAATAAATTACATTGCAGATCATGGTAATAAATTACGATACAAATGCTAAACTCATAGACAACTGAACAGCAGTTTCCCATTGTTTTCCAGTTGCGGAGAACACAAACAACCAAGTTATAATAGCCACTGGGTAACGCGCAATGGACAACAAAGCGCATTCGACTAGCACGCGCGGTCATGACAATAAATTACATTACAGATCATGCTAACAAATCATGATACATCTGAAAAACATTTGGATTGAGTATAAACATTTACTTACATATCTAGATCAGGATCCTCTCCATCAATGAAGGCTGCTTCGCGCACCGAGTCGAAGCTCGCGTCGCTCTCCGAATCGGTGTCAGTGAGGCGATCTAACTCCTCCAAAACTGCTTCTGGTCCGACAAAAACCTTCTTTTGGGGCTCTTTTCCCTTTTTTGAAGCCATATTCTAAGTTACAAACAAGTCCGTACGCGCTGCTGTGTGGTGCGTCTCTGCTGTGATTTGTCCTCGCTGTACTGTCTTTGTTTTACACACGTCACTAATCGTTCACACTGTAATATCTCAGCCGCTGATTGGCCGATCTCAGCTTGCGACATATCAGCGGAAAGCTGAGAGTGTCCTCTTTCCGCTGATATGCATGTCATCTGCATCAACAAATGTTTTACTATTTTCCTGAATTTTTGAATACCATGACTGTACTTTGTTGTGTTTTGCACATACAAGAAATAGAAAGGTATTATTCAGGCACACAACCAAAGAAAACGTTGTAAATGGGCTCATTTTGTAGAGGAGAACCTAAGGTAAAAGATGATATAGCGTTTGTGGCTATCTACGCTATCTGCTGCAGCTCACGCAGAAAATATTCTGACGTTTCACTTGTATGATTACAAAAGACCATTCCATAACTCCTTATTCATTCGACGATTGTTGGATATTTTACGAAAATAGAATAAAAATAACGATGGAACCTTATTCCTGGGAATGAGAGCTTTCATTTGATATATGATTTGCACAAGTGTGTCATATTTCAGCGCTATGAAAAATATGAATATTCAATAATCTACAAATCCGGAGGGGGGGTGTAGTCTAAATTAAGTGTTAATAACTTTCTTATAATAAGATATATGTCAAAGTGATGCATATCTGCAGAAAATAGACATTCTAAGCTTTCAAACAATGCCACATATGGGGCTCTGGGTACAGTGCATCCCTTTAAAAATTAAAGGGATTTTCCATGACGTCACTTCTCGACCCGGTACCGGGTCTGCAGAGTTTAAGGGGTAAGATGATTACGCTTGTGAAAAATAAATTGGCTTAATAGTGTTAAATGTGCTTATTTTGATGTATTCACTAACATACTAAAGCACATTTAAAGTACTGAATTATAATTTTAACTGTAGTGTGCTATTTGATGGCATTTAAAGTTAATACACTTTAAATGTACTCAATTGCAACTTTATTAGTACAAATGCATTATATACTTTCAATAGAAATAACATTAACATACATTTTAGTTTACCATAAATGGTTTTCTGCACATTCAGCCATACAATTGACCCATATTTCAAAGAAAACAGAAGTAATGAAATCATATTTAAAGAAGTGCTTAAGTCCTACTTAAGTGGGTCAAAAGGCTCCCAAATTCTGCTAATTGTATTTAATATAAAAATGACTTAATTGTAAATAATTTGAAAATATCACAATCAGTACATTCTTTTGAAGTATATTATTTCTGGAATAAGTACTCTTTTTAAAAGATATGCTAAAGTGTAAATACTTCTTTCTCACAAGTGTATTTGCTTGTAAAAAAAACCTGAAAGCATAATGCCTCTGCTGTGAGGCGAATATGTGTTTTTACAAAAACCACATGTTCCCTGAAAACCACTGTAAAGTTTAATGCTTCTGAACAGCTGTACGCCGTGACCTCATAAGAGAGATTGAGAGCTCGGGAGAGTCATATTGTCAAAATAACCACAACGAAAAAACCCACCTGCTCCCCTCTCTTCCACTGCTCTGTCTCCGCTCACTTTCTTTCTCACAAAAACTACACTGGAACAAGCTACTGTTTCCAACAGGAAGTGATGTAACATAGCACAACAATATTGTTTTTAGCATTAAAGGCAATAATCAGATGCGCTCTTCCCAACATTATTATCATATCTAATGGTTTTAGTAGCTTCAGTATAGTTAACTACTTTTTTATGAAATAGAAACTCGTAGCATAGCTTCACGACTTCAGATTGTGTCTAGCGCGTAACTTGACAAGCTACAGTTTCAGATGAGCTTCCCAACAGTCTCCACTCTTTCTAAAACACTATAAAGAGATTTCATGTCAGATTTTCTATCCTTTTAATTAATTTTATTTGTAAGCCATCAACATACTATCACAGGGTGTACGCTGATGAGACAGACCCCCTATTAGCCTCTGAGCTATTTTGGGAAATCTGTGTAATCCACATGCAACACACATTTCAGCTATTCATCCTTCTGTTATGAAGCTGTCACTGCACCTAACACACTGTTGCACTTTACTGGCTCATAGGAAACACACACACACACACACACGTATAGTGGATAGTGCTGATCAAGCAGGCTGCTGACAGTAGGATGAATGCAGTGGCCTTTGGTGGGGAGAGAGGCGAAGGTAAAAGGTGCTAAATCACGTCTGTTTTGGCGCTTTGGGGAGCTTATGGATGAAACTCCCGTCGCGGAGCACATTCATTCATTTCCCACCCCTCACCGCCCTCAGCTGCCCAATTGCACACTGTATGAATATGATACACACACAGACACACTCAGACTAACAATGCTGTTGGAGTCGTTGTGTTTAGTTTTTACAAATAACCCATCAGTGCTGGAGTAGCTACTTGGACAAACAAGTAAGATGTTGTGAAAAAAACCCCAGCATGGCTCATTTATTTGATTAAAAAACATAATACTGTGAAATATCATTACAATTAAAATATTTTATAAAAAAAAATTATTTCAGTGATGCAAAGCTGAATTTTCCATCATCATTACTGCAGTCTTCAGTGTCACTGATTTGCTGGTTTAGAAACATTTATTTTTATTATCAACATTGAAAATAGTTGTTCATTTATGGAAACAGGTATATTTATTTCCAGTATTGAATAGAAAGTTTAAAAAAGAACAGCATTTCTTTGAAATAATCTTTACTGCCCTTTTTGATCTATTTAACGCTGATGAATACAAATATTAAATTATTTTTTAAAACTGAAAAAAAAAACCTATTTTTTTAAGAAATTTTGTATCTTCAGTAGTAATAATAAACATTTATTTTATCATGAGATTTTATCCCGACTTTCAATTGTTTCACTTCAGTGAAAGGTTGGAATTTTTGTGAAACTTTTTTAAGTGAAAGATCAAAAAGATCAGCAATGCAGATTAATTTTCACAGCCGCCTTTGTTCACCTACACTAATGCTGCCAATATTAATTCAATAAATTTAATTCAATAAAGTACATGTGAAATGTAAAATAATAAAAATAACATTGAAACACATTATCTAACAATATTGACATAATTAAGTTTAGGTGGAAACACTCTATGAGTGTCACTTCATATCACTGAAAATGACCGGCTCTCGTGAATCTCACAGAAACTGCATGTGTGATGGCTCTTGGTGCTATATAAACCTGGCTGGGATTTTCATTAGGGAACAGAAGTGGTTTTGGAGGCAGTCTAGACCTGATGAAATTCAGCATCTGCTCTACTTCTGTTGAGCCAAACCGCTTTCCTCGGAGGAATTCTCACATTGTGCTTTAGCAGCTCTGAAGGGCCAAAATCCCCCAAACACGAAATAATTATACATATACATTTCTGTGAAATATCACATGAATGAAACCCTTATTCTAAACCTATGTTTGCATTGAATCAGAGCTCTGTCAGCTGATATCTTCAGGAAAACTGCACGTGTAATGTTTTCCCAGTGTCATCATGAGTTAGATTTAAGATCACTGTCTTCCTGGACGCTCTTTCTCTGTTGGAAACTGAGAGCAGGCACGACCCTGGAGGAAAAGTTATTACTTATTTCAACGCCCTGAACCTCACACATTGCATTTTAATTGAATAATATTTATATAGTATGTATTTCAGTGGAGTATTCCAGAAAGTGCTTAATTGTCATGAAAACGAACAAATGATGAAAAATCATAATGGTCCTAAAACAGACTTTACGTTCTAAGCATAAAATATAACTTGTTTTTATTTTGGGTTGAAATTGGCCACGTTTTCGTGTTGTGAAAGAGAGTGCCTTAAAGGTGTTTGCGCCTCCTCTCTGCAGAACGAGAGCGCAGGCGAGGAGTCTGTCCTAAAAGTGTCGACTTTTATCAAGTCTTTTTTTTTCTCCTCTCATTTGAAGTCTGTGCATTTATTCACCACTGGTAAAATCTAACCTAGAAACATTGGCCGTTATAGTTTTCAGATCAGTCTTGATACTAAGGTCAAAATAGAATTAAAACTAAAATGTCTCTGAAATGTCACTGCACGCAATCAGTTATATATTAATCCTCAAAACTATCTCCATTCCTTTCTCCGTGTTCCCAGTTCTCATCTGTCTGTATTCAGTGTCTTTTCTGTCTTGATTCAATCTGTCTAGGCTCAATTCTAGTATGTGTGTGTGTGTGTGTGTGTGTGTGAGAAGGACAGAGCGAGACAGACAGGGAGGAAACAGTGGGCGCCCTGCGCAGTCGTCACATCAGCCCAAAGGCCTAGGAGCAGGAGAAAGACATCTTAGAGGCCACGCTGAGTTAGCGCTTTCTCCCAGCAGTCCGTCTGTGTGTCTGGGAAAGTGTTATTACTTTTATTACAGAGTCCCAGAGAGGAATGGAGATCATATCAGAGCATGTAGCAGGGCAGGATGTGAAACACTGATGTCAGGCCCCTCTCGACCGAGCCATGGTCTGAGCGCTGACATTCACTGGACTGAATTAGAGCAAGGTTACAGGTGCAGACTGATTCAAGTTATACGGCTGAGCTTGTTTCTAAGCATTTAAACTCATCAACCTCCTCCTCATACACATGCAAACACACACACACACACACACACACACACACACACACGTGCGCTTCCCACAGCAGCCACAGCATCACTGCAGCACTTGAGATGAGTCTGATCAAATTCTGAGAACTCAGAGCAACAGATATTTGTTTTCTGATGATGGAGATTTCTTCAGAAATGTGCAGGGTGGAGCCATTTCAACCTTTACAGAGATTCTCCCCTGTGTGTATCGACTGCATACAGATCCAGAATGATCCAGAATTCCCATGCAAACTTAATTCATGCAGTCCACTTTGAAAGTAATACTGCTGCAAGAGCTTATTGAGGATGAGAACAAAAATATATTTTTTATATCACTTTACAAATCACCCCCTACCTAAATTTAGATAAAAAAAAAAAAAATGAATACATGGTTTAGGTTTCTTTCTTTCTTTCTTTCTTTCTTTCTTTCTTTCTTTCTTTCTTTCTTTCTTTCTTTCTAAATAAAAGCTTTGTAGATTTTTAAAAACTGTACCTGTACGTTGTGACATTTTCTCAGAATCAGATAATATCATCATGTTAATCTCATTGTTAATTATTCAGAAATAACTATTAACATAAAAATATTATGTAATGATACATAATCTCATTATGAGTATTAAAAAAATAATCATGGTCATTTTTTTTTTTCATTCTGATCTTCCAATCTGCAACAAATCAACCATGAGACATTTTCAATGTAAAATGTTTAAAAGTTATTCATATTTTTTCTTAATATTTTCAGGGTCGGACAATACAAGTCCAGATTCCTGATCTCATACCGTCAACCTCTCTCATCATTTCCTGTCCTCTCAACACAACTGCTACAAAGAAAAGTGGCAAAAAGGCCTAAAATAAAAATGATATTGGTGCAAGCCTTGAACAAATCAATCAGATTCCTTTCATACTATTCCAGTTTGAAATTGCCTCAATTTTCCGACATCACGGCTATGCCCTTGGCGGAAAAATGAAAACCACAGATCAATTTCAGACTAGCCTACACAAACACACACTACTTGTACACAAAATGTACACACTTTTCTAATCTGATGCTTCTGCTTCTTTCTACCTCTGTGCAGTAACAGGCTCACACACAGACATCAGTTCCACATCACACACACACACACACACACACACACACACACACACGGTGGGCAGAACAAAGGCAGACATCAAAGAACCATCAGCAGAGCTGGTCAGATCCTTTTATCCTGTTACGAGTCCAAAAATGTTCCCAGGAAAACAAATCCTGCACTCAGAGCAGCTGTCCAGCACAAACACAGACAGCACTGAGATTCAGCACAGCTCTGAGATCAGTTCAGTTGATTCACTCAATAAATTTAAAGTCCTGTGTGTCAGTGAAATGAGAGGAAAGTGACAGACTCAGACACTCTGTAAACATCCTTAATTATGTGTGTGGGCAGGTTTGTTTTCCCTCTTAAAAAAGAAAGAAAAAGAAATAAAAAGAACAGAAAGAAAGAAAAATCTTTCCAGATTTCTGAAAATGTCTCCCAAGGAACAAAAAAACTTACAATACCTCATTGTGGGAACAAGAAAAAGGCACATATCAGATCTATACATAAACAAAACAAATAAAAACAAAACAAAATAAAAATGTAATATAATAAATACTCAATCATCAAAAATAATCACAAAAAAAAAACATACCAAAAAATAAAATAAAATAAAAGATCACCAAACTACAAAACAAGACCAAAAACAAACAAACAAACAAAAAACACTCCAGACAAAATTATGTTAAACAAATAAAACAAACAACAAAACAAAACAAAAAGGTGTTAAACAACAACTAAAATAAAACTCTAAAATGTATAAAGTGTAAAAATAGATAAAGTGTAAAATAAATACAAAAATAAAAATAAAACTCTAAAAATGTCCCCCAATTAATAATAATAATAATAATAATAATAATAACAATAATAATAATAATAATAATAATAATAATAATAATAATAATAAAACCTGACAGTACCTCATTGTAGGAAAAAGAAAAAGGCATATATCAGAACTACATTAAAAAACACACAAAAAAATAAAAATGAAAAATGAAATAAAACAAAATCATTAAAAAAAATCAGCAAACAACAAAAGAAAATCATACAAAACAAAGAAAAACAATGCAAACTAATAGAAACCAAACATAAAACAATGAGCATGCATGATTGCATCATGGTGTTTTAAATGTGGGACAGGGAAACAAACAGAGCAGAGCTGATACACAGGAGCGGGCGACTTCTGTGTGTGTGTGTGTTTGTTTGAGCATGTGTGTAACTGTAGGGTCACTCAGGCATGCAAGAACACAGTCACACCTCGAGGGACACCTGCCAAGCTCTACTACACGCAAAATATACCAACACATAACATACTGATATATACAATACAAACACATCCCAGCATTCCACTCTATAGTTTGTAGGATGAATTTAAGAGTCGTGATGTGCGGTGGACTTCTGAAAAGAGGAGGACAGGCCCAGCTGACAGCACAATCAGCCAATCACAGCACAATGTAAGCACAGTTACTCCCTCACATTCCTGCCACATTAACACACTAGATGATCTCATGTTTCAAGATATTTATTTTATGCTGTCATTTATTTTCTTCTGTATTTAAAAAGGCAGAGTTAATGACTCAACATACCAAAGCCCATGCTATAATAATGGCCTGCTTTTAATACTTTAGAATGTGTGGGTAAATCATGGTCATATAAGATTGTGTGTGTCTGTGTGTAGTGTGCCTATAAACTACAGGCTGTAGTCTGCTCATAAACACACACACACACACACACACACACACATGATCAGGTAGCTATTGGCCAAAAAATAATGTCCCACTCTGGCAGGACAGATTGTGTAATTATATCACAGTCTGGAAGAAGAGAGAGGAAAAGAGGAAGAAGTGTAGCCTGATAGATGGAAAGATGTGTGTGAACAGAGATAAAGGAGAGAGAGAGAGAGAGAGAGAGAGAGAGAAAAAGAAACAACCGATAAAGTGACAATCACACAGTGATTCAGCATGACAAACACATCACCAAGCAAAGAAAATAGTGTGGTGAAGAGGAAACAGATCACGACTGGATGGAGAACAGGACTGGGTTGATGCATCACTAGAATAAAGCATGCAACTGGACTCTTTTTTCATTATACTATATTATATTAAAATACAGTAAAACAGGAATATTGTAAAATATTATTGCAATTAAAAAAAAAAAATCTTACTGACCCCAAATTATAGTGTATCTGGTTAGACCATGAACATTTAATAAAAAAAATGTTACATGCTACTACATTTAATATTTTCTTACAGTATATACAGTACAGCACAACAAAGTAACATGTACAAACTATGCTCCATCTATCTGTCTTCATCCCACACAGTGTCCAAAGCGCTCCTACTGCCTCGGCGCAAACCCACAGCACTTAAAACTGATCAACTGTGAGCGATGTGACTCATGTTGTGGTGATATAAGCATGCATCTTCATGTTAATCATTTGCTACAATCCTGGAGCACAATGGTGTGTGCGTTTTACACGAGATTACACTCAGTTCATGGAAATCAAGCATGTTTTAATGGAAATGCAGAGAGACAGCAGTGCTTAGATTAAGTCCTCTTTTAACGGGAGTTAGAGTTGTTTTATCACTCTGTACAGGATTCACAAGATTAAGAGGTGAAAGAGGTTTATATTTAATACCCATAATTCACATTTGGGTGAATGTAAGTAGTGGTAAAAACAGTTCTGATCCGCTTTTTTTTTTCAGCGACCTGTTGGGCTGGACTTGAACTTCTATATCTGACCGGACAGATTAACAGCGCAAGAACCAGGACAGACACAGAGGTGTTACACAAGAGCTCAATAATGTTAACAGGTGCACACACAGAAAACAGACTCCCTCTCTCTCTCTCTGATTCAGCCATTGCCTCCTCCATGACACAAAGCTATGATCACATCCTGTTACCCATCATCCCTCTCTCTCTCACCCTCTGTGCCCGAGGCCCACATTAACCACGGCAAATTGCCCAGCCATAATTACAGCTCACTCTCCGCCGTGCCGTTATGCTTTGGGTCAGTTCAGCGCTTAGATTTCAGAACCACTCTCTCCTGGACGGCAAGAGAGCACTTCAAATGACAATTTAAAGGTCTCGGCTTTTAAGCAGCCGATCAGAGTAATTTTCCACAATTTTTTCTTTCCTCGATTCCATATGTGCTTCTGTGAGTGTGCAGATACAAAGAAAAGAATCAAATAAGTGTAAAATATCTATCTATCTATCTATCTATCTGTCTGTCTGTCTGTCTGTCTGTCTATCCATCTATCCAAAGGTGTTGGGACACTTGTTTCTCTGACACATAAGGTCTATAAAATCATGCAGCTAGGCATGCAGTCAGCATTCTGAAGAACTCCGTGAATTCAAGCATGGTACTGTGGTACTAATGCCACCTTTGCGGCAAGTCAGTTTCTGCTGGACAGGGGTGTAAACCATGCCACCACCAGACACTGGAGCAGTGGAAACCTGTTCTGTGGAATGACAAACCACACTTTTCTGTTCGGGTGATTTGCGGTTCTGGGTTTGGCAGATGCCAGGAGAACATTGGCTGCTTGACTGTATTGTGCCAACTGTACAGTTTGGTGGAGGATAATGGTATGGGGCTGGTAATTAAAAATTACCCCACGATTTACTCACCCCCAAGCTATCCAAAGGAGTATGAGACTTTTTCTACTTTCAGATGAATACAGTCGGAGTTATGTGAAAAAATATCCAAACTTCCGAACTTTATAATGGCAGTAAATGGGGGTCAAGATTTTGAAGACCAAAAAAGTGCATCCATCCATCATAAAAAGTGCTGCACACAGCTGCAGGGGTTAATAAAGGCCATCTGAAGTGAATCAATTCGTTTGTGTCATAAAAATATCCGTTTAAAAATTTATAAACTGTAATCTCTATCTTCTTTCTCATGGACAAGCATAGGGAAACTACATTTTATGGTTTATATGGATGTTTGGATGTTTTACATACACAAACACATAGATTCGCTTTCGACACATTGAAAGCCTTTTTTAACCCTCCGGAGCCGCATGGAGCAATTTTTATGATGGATGGATGTACTTTATTGGACTTCAAAATATCAACCCATTCACTGCCATTATAAAGCTTGGAAGAGCCTGGACATTTAAAAATGTAACTCAGATTATAATTGTACAAAAGAAGATAGTCATATACACCTAGAATGCTATGCTTCCAACATTAAGAAAACAGTTCGGGAAAGACCCTTTTCTATTCCAGCATGACTGTGCTCCTGTTCACAAAGAAAGGTCCATAAAGAAATGGTTGGATGAGTTTTGAATGATCCACATGGAGTCCTGACATAAAGGCCTTTGGGATGAACTGAAACAGGGATTGAAAGCCAGGTCTTCTCATTCAACATCAGTACCTGACCTCACAAATGCTCTACTAGATGAACAGGCAGATCTCTCTGTCTGTCTGTATGTCCATACACCCATCCAAGCATGAACTTTCCATGCTTCCCTCAAAGCAAAGTGTTTTCATCAAAGCATTAATCTGAATCTATCTCTTTTGCTCTCATTCTGTGAAATTATACTCAAATATGAGAGCGTGAGTTACAGAGAAATGCAACACATCAGGCTGCACGTGCACACGTGCCATCTCCCCCCCCCCACATCTATTTGCTCGCCCCGTGAATTCTTTCAGCGCTTCATCCATCCATCTGTCAATATCCGCGGTTAAGAGGGAGAGAGAAGGCATTATGATGAAAAATAAATGATGTGATGAAAGTAAACGAAAGCTGCAGAACTAAAGACATAAAGGAATGAAATGTGGATGAATATCTAGCAATGTCCAGTGCCAACAGCTCATCTGACTAATGGGAAATGTGTATATATGACAACTGTACATTACCGCAGCTGCATTTTTAGCCCTACACATTGAAGAAGAATCTTAAAAGCAGCAAAATAGAGAACAGCGCTTATGAAATATCAAACTTTGCATGTTAAACCTTATCTGAAATTATCCAATACACAAAATAACAACTAAACCTTTGGAGACAAAATGAGAATTTGGATTTCATCACCTCGCAGCCTTTCTCAATAAAAACAGTGTTCACGCTTATTGAAAACACATTACAAACACAGAACCATTATTGGGCAAGCTATTCAAAACAGCTCTCGCTAGGTTTGCAAGCAATCATTTTCAGCACAAATCAACCGAGCTTCAAAGTTCATGCGTAGCATAAAATGTTAATTGATTTATGGACACATTAACCTTGCATTTTAAATGTTTTTTTTTTTTTCAACTTGCACAAACACACTGTTGCTAAATGAGAAACCCGCTATAGTAGCACGCACCTATCTGAGCGATCTCTGAAGAGGTTAGCATTTCCTGCAACAGGCATAGTAGATTACAGGCACTTATCTGAAGTTCCTTGCTACTTCATTAGCCCAGAGTCGAGACCCTTTATCGCTACTTAAATCTATTAAACAATTATGTTATCAGCAAGTGAGAGAAAGAAGGGTTTTGTGGGAGATTTTTGCCTTCGAGCACATATACTCATGCACACCCACGTACTCTCAGACACTTGAAAGGCTTATATTTAGTACCTTGACAACAACAGAGTGCATATTCTGCTCATGTTGCCCTCTCTAACTTATCCTGCCTCGGTTTCCTCACTCTTTCTTTCTCTCGTTATCACTCTGGGCTTCGAGTCAATTTGAAACTGTAAGAACAAAACATTCTAAGCAGAATTTGTTAAATAAATATTCCAAACTTAATTGGCCCTTCACACACAAAAGACGAGACACAAAATAGACACAAACACAGGGTTTAGGACTGGCCATATGTCCTCTAGTCCTGCTGTCACCCTTCATTATACTCTGCCAGATGTCTGTATGTGGTTTAGTAGCAACAGTAGAGTTTAATCTGATCCCCTACAGTACACCGAAAATATTTTTGTAGAGGATGTTCAAAGGAAACAAGTTAACATTTTAGATTATGGAAGACATATTCACAATTATACACTTTCAGTGTGTCATGGTTTGTACCACTTGCAAATGCACTGAGTAGTTATTAGTTTTCCCAGAGCCATAAATTCAAAATTAAGTTTTGTACAATAAACTACAGTACTTATGATCTACTGAGAATCTCTTGAGAACCACTGTGGTACTTGTTTTACCTCTTTAGTAACCTCTCTTGTTCAGTGAATTAATTCAGATACTTTCCGAACCATTCAGACTGATTCATTTAAAAGAACTGATTCAAATGACTCAAAAATCATTGAAGTGCCCCTATATTATGGAATTGTGAAAATTACTGTTTATGCCGTGTGTAACACAGCTCTAAGTTATAAATCTGAAAGTGCACTGTGTATAAAGTTATTGTCTCTGAAAAGAAAGAGTCGACTCTGAATCATTGAAACAAGTCGTTTTTTAAACAAATCCCATGCCATTTCATGTTGGTGTCAACATGAAACATTAACATATTGCCCACCCACTTGTTCTTTTCCCATTGGTCTGAATCAAAATGCAAATTCATTCTTTGCCACTAGATGCCTTGGAGCGTAAAAATAGCGGTTTCTCCGGTAATGCTGTACACAAAGCAGCACTGCGCTCACAAACACTGCTTTATCAGGCATTACAGGCATGATGAAATAAAAATGAGACCATTCAGAGCAATCACTGCAAATTAGCGTCACGCAAGGAGGGGTTCGGAAAAAACTAATTGTTAAGCGAATTGTTTGGGAGTCATTGAGCAAGTAAGGTAAAAACAAATGCATATTATAAGACAATGAAAGTTTTTTTTTTGCCTTGCATGCATGTAAACCTGTTGTTGGGGACTCCCAAAACCAAAACCTGAACCTTTCATATCCCATAATAGGGGCACTTTAACTCTGATTCTGGCAACAGACACTTGCTTGATTGCTAATATATTTTCAGAGCAAATATAATGCTGTATTTTAACACTGCCACTAATACAGAAAGCTACTCCTTAGTTTAAAGAACAGCTACACTTCTACCTCACTACTGAGAAATGTAGATAAACTAATAAGAGCCGAACACTAGAGCCTCACGTGGCTGATCCATAATGAATTTCTGCAGGGACAGATTCACTGTAATCATCTAGACTGTCGCCACAGTGGCATTTCTGGAACAGTGTGTGGCCTTTTATTGACAAAGCTTAGTGTCTCCCACTGACAAATCATTGAGAATAAGATAGGTGACAAAATCAATGACTCGCTCTCTCTCGCTCTCTGTCTATGTTTAAACAGCAAAGATGGTGGAAGATCGGATGAATCGAAAGGTTGGAAACAGGTTGTTCAACCGGTCAATGGGTAAAGGTGGACAAAAACGAAAAGAGAAATTTAGTACTTCTGTAAATCTAATTCATATCCAAGGAGTTAAGAGTACTTTACTACGGTAGTTATAACATGAAATAAACATGAATGAACATCAGAAGGTTATCTCATTTCAATCATTGAATTATGTCAATATAGGCCAAAGTCCAATGATGTTAATCTATTCTCCTGTCTGGTCTGTGTGTCGTAAAAAATGAAAGATTCAGCATTATGATTGGTCAGATTGCTTGTCAATCAAACTTCTTGTGAGGGGTCAATTGGAGGAGTTTAAAAGAAGAAATAATAACATTATGACACAAATATGTTGTAAGTATGAAACCTAAAACACAATTGCAAGATAGTCATAATTGAGAGAGTTGCAATTGTGAAATATTAAATGTACAGTCACATGTTCTATATATATATATATATATATATATATATATATAAAACATCACATTTGGGAAATACAGGTTTCCCAAATAAAGTTTTTTCCCTCCTAAACATATTTTCAGGCTATTGTTTCAATATTCCTGTGGTTTTTAGGGAAGATCACTTCTGTTACAGATCCAAACATGACTTTTGATACATTATATGAGAAAAAAACAATGGCTGGAATAATAAAACAGCACAGCGTTAAGTTCTTCCTGTCATTCTAGTGACCACCATTTCCTCCCTTTTTTTCCTTTTCAGCCACCTCTGTTTCTTTACCACGCCACCTATTTGGACGACAAACACTTGACCCAAATATGTTCAAAATGCACAACAACAACCCCATTAGACTATGAAATGTGTTTGAAATCAAAAAGGAATGTGAGGTATAGGTGAATTCAGAATAAAAGAATAAAAAAAACAGACCATGGCAACACCGACGCACTGAATTAATTTGCAGGTGACTGTTTTCTCTTCTTCGTAACACCACCTGTCTTTTGAATTTTCATAACCTGTGTTTCAGGACGGCCCAGGGGGCATCCAGCTGACCTAACATAAACCATGAAAGAGATTATGAAATTTATATAACCGCCACAGAGATCCGATGGGGATTACCGTATGTGAGTTCAGTGTTCTGTGCAGTTTTATGAATTAAACCGCACAAACCCTCCACATTGGATTATTCAGATTATTCACACTCAATTTACTGTAGGGGCTGTATTGTTTTAATAATAAATCAATATTAACAGATGGTCTGATGTTTAATAAGGCAAAAACGGATGACTGGTTATGAGCAAACAGATTTTTTATTTTTTGGTTAAAGACTCTCTCCCTTCCTCTTCATCTACCTTCCATGCTTCAGAATTTGAAAAAAGATATGATGATTACACTAAATTCTGAGTGAACAGATGGTTTGGCTTTTGGGAAAACTGCCATTTTTAATGGCTTCCCTCAAACCGATCCGATTGGGTGTCTTGTTGAAAAGATCGCTCCATTTTTTTTTGCAGTTTAGAGGTTATCTCATTTAGACTAATGGCTGAATAATGGCTTTGGTCTAATACTAGAGGCTAAGGTTTGTTCGGCCATCCGTTTAAGAAATGCCAACAAAAGAGGGAATTAAAGCAAATAGCCTGCATTTTCCTGTCCATTTACACTGCTTGTTGTACAACTGAACCATAACTGTGCCTCATACATGTAATTATGGTAATTAGGGTTTAGGCAGTTATGTACACAAGCCCACATCTGTGTTGATCTTCCAGGGAAGATGTTGAGCTATATTAGCTGTGCTCAAATTACACACTGTGCAAGGGTTGCCATGTAATTCAGATAAGCAGACCTGAACTGTGATTTTAAACTGACAGCGTCTAGATGTTGAAAATAAAGCGATTTCTGGGTTCCTGGACTAGTATTTCCCTCAATAATGAACAAAATATATATTGTATTATTGTATTATATATATTGTAAATTTCGTTATCGGTTTACACTGCATTTTCAACATGCTTTCTGTCAAACTCAATGTGTGATGTGCTGCCAAAGCGTTATGCTGACCTACAACAACCTACTTTACAAGACCACCAGATCACCAACCTACAAATGCTTATAAATGTGGTTTTAAAATAAATATTGTCCTTCTCACCTTTCTATTCACACTGAGGGCACATTTGAAGAGAGTTTAAGTTTCTCACAGTTATTTGACTCAGATGTGTGCGTATATGTGTGAAACAAAGTGAGGAGGACAGATATATACAGTAACAGGAGAGGAAGTGAGAAATAACACACTAGTAATGAATACAGAAAGTAGCTTAATCACCTTTTGCATGCCATCACTGAAAATCGCTTCTCTAGGGCAACAAATACTCCTGTACTCCCATATTTTTAATAATCCAAATGCAGGGAAAGACAGGGCAGGATGGAGACACACGTAGCACATCAAGACGTTTAACACTGGACAATGGAACATAGGCCAGACAACACTTTAAATACAGGACTAAACAAGGTAATGAGACACATCTGAAATGTGACAATCACACATGGGAGAAACTGGTTTACGGGGAGCATGTGGGGGAAAAAAAACACAACAAAACAGGTCCATGACCCTGACATATCACCCCTCAAGGAAGGCACGTCCTTGCGCTGTAGATACAACAAAGGAAGGGACTGGTGGGAACTTGGAATCTATACATTAACCCCATTATATATATACATTTAAATAACAAAAATAGTATATATATATATATATATATATATATATATATATATATATATATATATACACACATTTAAATAACAAAAATGTAATATATATACATTTAAATAACAAAAATGTAATATATATATATATATATTAGGGGTGTCACAATTCTCCAAATCCGCGATTCGATTGCATTTTCGATTCTAAGGTCATGGTTCAATTCGATTCTCGATTTTTACATTTATTCTCTTTAAAGCACAGATTGTCATTTTTCAAACTAGACTTTTATGTAATATAATATCTGACCTTTGTTTGCAATGTACCACATTACACTGTCAAATTTAAAACTTTTATTAACAACATAATGTAACAATAACTTATATCTTTAGTCAATTGAAAACTTAAAATAAACTGCCATCCAGTTTCTCTTTTGTAAGTGCAGTCACAAAAGATGACATTCAAGTTCATAACAAAACAAACAAAAACAATAAAAAATGACTAAACTAACCTTCAAATATTAAGATGTATCTATTTAAAAGATTAAAGATAAAACACTTGTTAAACACTTCACTGTCATTCATTTAGATTTATTTATTTATATATATATATATATATATATATATATTATGTATGTACAGTATGTGTGTGTGCATCATTACAGTCTGTAAAATATGTGTATCTCTTATTACAAGACTGCAATCACTAGCAATCAGAAGAATTCCAGTTAATCAAGTATCTACAAAAGATCTACTCTATAAACAATGCATTAAATTACATTAAAGACAAAAATAAATTAAACAAGCAAAAGAAATGATTACTCGCATGTATCTGGTCCACTGATGAAGTCATGGGTCAAGTTAAGTGAATTATTACTAATTTTCTAACAGGCGTCGAATACTGACTTTAGGAAAAGGGGAATAACCAATGACATTTGAGATAACAACTAAAACAGCAAGCCCCGCCCCACGACTGACAAAAATAAAATTGTTCGCGCGAGCAGAGGTGAGATGATCGAGCGCGAGGAAGTGGGGAATGAGCATGAGCATGAAAAGCTATGATTATCATTTCAGTTTATGTTTATAAATATATATATATATATATATATATATATATATATATATATATATATAAGAAAAATGATATTTAATTTAGAATTACATATGCTCTACTTTTGTTTCAGAAGCTGCATCGGAATCGTAATATATTTACAGACTAAAACAGTTTGGTTATCAGCATTCTTCAAAATATCTTCCTCAAACGCAATAAAGGCATAAGGTTTGAAACAACATTAGGTTGAGTAAATGTAAATGTAAATAAACAGATTTTCTATTTTTGTGAAACTATCGCCAACTATTTATTAAATTGAAATGATAGCCTACTCAAAATATAATATAATAATAAAATAATAATATTATTTTCTTATTAATTTAACTGTTGAATAAAATCTTTTCCAAATTTGCACTTATTCATGCCTGGGGTGATAACTTTATGAGACAAAAGCTATATGTATAATTGTAAGGGCTATCCTTGCCATCTTCGCGCTCTTGCAAACTGGATGCTCTGACTTGCCGTAGAGTCCTTGTAGCCATGAGAGGTGTGTCCATGTAGATGAGTAAATAAATCTGCATCTTAAGTGGCGTGTCGCGTTAACTTAACGTCTGTCGGCGTGTGGCGTTATTTTAACGCGTGGTGGCGTCTGGCGTTTACTTATCGCGTAACGGCGCTTATTTAACACCTGGCGGCGTTATGAAAACGGCGTTTTAAAATTAATACGGCGTTGAAAAGCACGCGTTTTCTGGTCCACTTGGCTTTCCATACGCGCGAGGGCTTTTATTGCGCGCAGAGTACATGTCACGCGCGCGCGAGAGTTTGAAATGAGCTCGCGGGCTCCCGTTTCTTCGCATCCGATTCAGTTTTCCTCTCGCGGAAGCCATATAGCGTGCGCGCCAGCATCAGTTGAATGCTCAGTTATTTTTGTCATTGATTTGCCGTCATACAACATGGGGGCGTGGCAGCATCGACGATTCCATTTTTTAATTCGAAGTTCGAGACTGTGACTTAATTTCGATCGATTTCGATTTAAAATCGAAATCGTGACACCCCTAATATATATATATATATATATATATATATATATATATATATATGTATACATGTAAATTGAACTTTAAAAAGTCTATGCATGACCTGGTGTTTTATTCATATCTGAAATGAGGGGATGTGAATGTTAAACATGCTAAAGCGCTAAACACTCTCGTGCAGTCTATGTTTTATTTATATTTATATATGGTTTATGTGTGTTTTTCCAAGTCATTTCCAGGTAATAAATAAAGTATCTGAATGATGCAGCGCTAACTGACATAGCATTTATTACAGTAATCTATAAAAATGTAACAATATATTTTCTGCCTTGTTCTGTGATAAAAAGCATAAGAGAGAGAGAGAGAGAGAGAGAGAGAGAGAGAGCGAGAGAGCGAGTGAGCGAGATCCAGAGCGAGAGAGAGAGAGAAATGCCCGATCTGCAATAGATTTTTGTGCCTAGTTCAGTCACTTAGAATTAGAGGACGGTTTTGTGGGGAGGAGACGTTTTTCCTGTTTATGAGAAAGTTGTTTACATTCGTCAGATTGGGCCCTGGAGGCTTTGAAGCTTGTCTCCTGATAGCCATTAGCACTGGCCATTTCATTTCCCTCTCGGTCAAGGCCACCTCTACGGCCCCAGTATCCAGGCAACAGCATGAAGACACAACAAGGGTCATCGATGAGCAAGAAAAGCAGACCTCAGATGCCCCACAGCTGCCTTACAAGTCATTAGAGACTGTAGCAGACAGCAGAGTGTCTGTGTGGTTAGAAATACTCTAAGTGTGTGAGTGTCTGTTTGATGGTTCCTGTTTGGAAACTTTGCAGGAGTTTGATGGACAGTGTTTAGGAGGATGAAAGAGTTACACTCAACCGTGCAGAGATGGAGAAACCACAACTCACTGGAGGAGTGCGTTTGATAGCTTACCTGACAAAGAGGAAATGATTGCTTGTCCAGACAACCAGTGGAGATGCACATACCACATGCACTGAGGAGAAACAAAAACAATAAATTGAGTCACTATTTGCATATGCAACTAGAATTGACTACTTGAAATTATATTTTTTGCCAAATGAAGAATAAAACTAAAGCTGGGAACACTTTAGTATAGGGAACAGTTTACCTCGGTTTAGATCACTATTACCTGGTCGCTTATTAGCAAGTATATTAATGACACATTGTCTGTTTATTAGTACATATTCTGCATGACCAAATTCTACATCCTTAATCCCACCAAAAACTAGAACTTGAAAACTACCGTACTAACTATTACTAAGCAGCAAGTTAGGAGTAAACTGAGGCAAAAGTTCTAGTTAATAGTGAGAATTAGATCTTAAATTAAAGCCAAATATTGTGTTGATTATGGTTTCAACATGTCACTTACTTTACAGCCAAACTGCCAAACAATGCTTCTCTTTTAACTAATTCAATTACAATTGGATCTTACAATATTAAATAGTGACCAACAATATTTTATGATTTTTTTTTTCTACAATACAACTTTGTTGTGAATATATGTCTCTCTAAGTAAAAGTACACATGACATGTGGAAGACAAAATAGACAAAATTGCCACAATTCTACAATCTATAATTTTGAGGCCACATGTTATTAATTAATTCCCTTGTTTTAGTTAAACTGTAGCCACAAATTAGTAATGAATTTCCACAATTTATGAATTCCTGACTTTGTTCCTTTTCACAGTCACAATTTAAATAAACTAGGGAATTAATAAGTTGTGGCCACAATATCTTGTTTCCATGTCATGTGTGGGGCTTGGTAAAAAAAAAGTATAAATTAAATTAAATTAAATTAAATTAAATTAAATTAAATTAAATTAAATTAAATTAAATTAAATTAAATTAGGGTTAGGATTAGCCCTAACCCTAACCCTAACACTAAATTAAATAAGATTAGGGCTGTGAGTCTTAAGCATTAACTTAATAAGTTATGTAAAAATAATGCAATTAAAATATTTCAACACAGTTAAGGCACTAGCCCCACCCACAGACAAGTTACATCATCTTACATTTCATACAGTTCCCTGTTGACAAAAACTAGGGGTGTAACGATTCACTCGTTTTCTCAAACCCTGTCGATTCATACGCATCGATCTTGAAACATGATTTTTGAATCGTAAATCACCGATCTTGGACAGTAATGGATTCAAAATGCTAAGAATCGAAATTAATCGCGATTTCTATAGCGATTCAATGCTTTCAAAATGTATACACATTAAATTGCTACACGCTCAAATTAATGGAGACCTTGAAGAGTGTTCATGAATCGTTCCTCTTATCTTTCCTTCACGCGCTCCACTGTTTACCGCCTGAGACTGTCACAGGATTGGGCTAGTGCTCCGTTTGTCCGTTTGTGTTGAATTATGCAGTGCTAATTGACATTTATTACAGTACAGAAACTATAAAGTATATGTTCTACCTTATTCTGTGCAGAAAATGTAAATAATTGCTAAATAAATGTAGCCTAGTATATAAAACAATCATAAATTTGCCATTAGGAAAAAAATATCGATTACAAATGATTGATTATTGTCCAGCAGTGTATTTGATTTATTACAGCTAATTAAAATTAATTAAAAAGAAGATTATTCCTTGTAAATAATAATAATAATAATAATAATAATAATAATTATTATTATTATTATTTTTATTATTATTATTATTATTATTATTATATAGGCTACATACATAAAATGATCGTATTTGACATTTCTGTCACTTCTGAAATTATGGCTACACCCCTGGTGTGACAAAATGTTAGCTTAGGCTCTTTTTTAAAAACTTGGCTTACATACATTTTTACGTACGCCATGTCGCATCATTAAACTAACATTTAACAAATGGACAAATTTGTTTCTTTTTTTCTTTTCTTTTTTCTAACCTCTACTGCTTTTTCTAAATGCTACTGTAATTTGCCCCCTGACTAAGCATTTAAATAATTTAGTAGAAGCTTTTAAATAATCCCGTGAATGCACTTAAAGAATGCAGAATCGAATCGTTATATTAAATTTAATTGTGAATTGAATCGAATTGAATCATTCTAAATTTGCAAAAATCGTTCTTGAATCGAAACGAAAACCTATTAATCGTAATCGAATCGAATCGCTGCCTTGCCAAAGATTCACAGCCCTAGTATGTACTGTATTAGAAGAAAATACCATTTCAGTCTTTGTATTTAAAAATGTCATGTTTAATTCGACTTGTTACTTGATGCTTTTATTAAATTAATTGTGAACTTGCTAGCAATTTCTGAGTGAACTCTTGTTTCTGCACCAAATTTCTTTTCATTGTAGGAAGAATCTCTGAACCTTTGGTTAATATTTCTTGTGTATAATGTGAGGTAGGACCACCATTAATGATACTAACTTATTCTTGGCATGTTAGAGGAGGTCTTCAGACTAATTACAACTTTCTGTTTCCAGCCTAAATTTCTATACACAAGACTCTGCAATCATGCGCAACCCGTATCGTCTCATCATACAAATTTTAACAGGGCTACAGATATAAAAACACATTCCACCAATGCATAAAGGATGAAATATACATTAGTAAATGATTATCAACAACAACAGTAAAGCACACATGCCCGGCCCTGAACGGTGTGTGTGCGTTCATGTGCACAGTCCCCCGTGTCCCATTTTTCCCTTTCTTTTACTCAAGTATAGAGAGCAATGGTGCAATTTCTCTTATTTTTCAACCAAATAGATCAGAAGGGAGTCATCAAAGCCCCTCCACTGAGGATAAATCAAACAGGACACGCGAAGGGAAAGGCAAGGACACGCACATGCTCAGATAGAAGCAGGCAAAGTCACACAAAGACAAGTGTACGTATGCAAACTAGGAAGTGATGTCGCAGTGGCTAGTGGATCCACACATGCAGAGGAAGCTGTGAAGCCACACAAACAACCACACACACACACACACACATCATCATCATCATCACCTCCAGTCCTTCTGTAGGATGGAGTTTTAATGATGACAGAACAGGGAGAGAGGAAACATCCTTATGTGGAGATGCAGAAGTGGGTCTTCATGAACTCTGCATATGATGAGGTTTTCAGAGGCTTTCTTTATTCTGCAACATCCGCTCTCTTCCTACTCTCTCCTTCTATTTTTTTTCTCCACTCTCCCACAGAAAACAGTATATTTAGTAGCCCTATAATACAAGTTCTCCATAAATAATACACAGCAGGTGAGAATTCAGTTTCCATATACACTGTGCTGCCCAACCATAGATCATGTCACAGAGACATCAGCTGACATTAAAGGGATCATCAGATACAAAATTTACTTTACATGTTGTGTATACATCCGACCGACCTATAATGATAAAAATCCACACAGTGATTATTATTATTATTTTTTAATCCATATATTCTCAAATCAGACTGTTCCTAGATTCCTGTCAGAATGACGTAGTTCTGCACAGGCCCCTCCCACAATAGTTGATTGACAAGGCCGTCTTACCTTAGGCCCGCCTTAAGTGAGCTGTGATCTGTCTGTCCACCATTGTGTCAACTCCGGTGCGGGGGAAGACAAGAATGTCTCAGATTAAGCGAATGAGGTGTTTTATTGTTGGATGTAATGAACATAGCAATAATAAAATGGAATAGCAATTGGGCTGGTTTTGTTTTGCAGACCTGGCAACCCAAAACCAAGTCACTATGATATTGTGAGCCCTAAATATTAATAGGTGTATAAAACTGCGAGATTATTTTAGCAGTTTTATTGTCTGCCTAACAAAAATCCATGAGCCCAATCATTTAGAAAAGTAAAAGCACATTTACTCCTCCAGCCGCATGATTTGAGGTATTGTTTGCATCCTCATTACGCCACATTACGCTACAAAACATAATTTATTCATATGGCTAAAATCCCCACACAATATAATCAAAAAGATTCAGATGTTTGATTTTGGCACACATTATACCGGTGCTGAATTTCTGTCATTGTGATGTAGCCAATGTATTTCTGAGTTTTATTGTTGGAGCTAATTGTGTGTTGAACATCTGTGCTGATTTGCAAGTATGAGACAAATGTCAGACCATCTGCTACCCAATAGACTAATGAGAATAAAACATCTCACACACGCACGCACACACATCAATTTTCAGCCATCCTATTGTGGCTTGCATTACCGCTGTATTTTATACAACAATCCCCAGACAGCCATTCAAACATCTTTATGCGTCCAATGTGTCTTACAGAGCGATTTGATTTGTAGAGGGCAAATCAACCCTACAGCTCGAACATCACTTTTTATCCACTTATGCGGCAAATAAGATCTGTGAAATATTACTCAAACAGCTATGAAATATGGATCCTGGGCCAGTGTCCACTTTCCTGTCCATTAACACCAAAAATGGCCTCTTATACCTGAAAGGAAAGCGGCACCCATGAGGAATCGTGCCCGTGGCCAACTCACTGAAACACACGAACTCATTGAAACACATTTACTGGCAGGTTTCCTGTCTAACAGCGTCCGGCTACATGCATTATGCACGAGGTGAGAGCAGCTGAGTCTTGAAAGCAGGAATAAACATGACGTGTGAAACAGACTCCATGATAACACTCGTGTTAGCGAGCGACAATGTACTATTTCTCATTTTGTCTTTGCCTCCCTGTCTGCCTTTAATTCTCTCTACTTCCTCTAAACTAAACGAGGGTGATTCCACACCTTTATTTGTGTGCTGACAATCACATCCAAAATAGTTCATACTGTAGTTTAAAAAAAGAGAGACCTGTCTTTCAGTGAGTCGTTTTTGACTAAAAACAACTAAAAACAAAAATCCACAGGCCTTGTGGCAGATGATGAAAATTCTGCTATCATTTACTCACACCTACGTCATTCCTAAGCTATCCGACTTCCTTTCTTCTGAGGTACATAAAAGTTTTGCAGAATGTTGACAAGGGAATGAAAATCTATTGATACCACTGGCAGATATTTTTTTTTTTAGATAAGTCATGGTGGATTTCCTCTATTTTTATAATTTATATATTTTTTTTAAATACTAATCATTTGTTATTATTAAAGTGGTTATATGATGTTGCTAAAAAGAACATTATTTTGTGTATTTGGTGTAATGCAATGTGTTTAAGTGGTTTAAGGTAAAAAAAAAACAAAACCTTATTTTCCACATACTGCCCCACCTTTCTGAAATGCGTCGATTTTTACAAAGCTCATCGTTCTGAAAAGCGAGGTGTACACTGATTGGCCAGCTATCCAGTGCATTGTGATTGGCTGAATGCCTCAAGCATGTGATGGAAATGTTACACCCCTAAACATACCTGTGTGTCCCGGCTCAACGAGACAAAACCAATAAAACCCATTTCAAACAAGACATTTGTTATATCCAGTGGGGACATAATTGCTGATTATAATGACTTATACTGTCTTTTTACACATTGCGTGTGAATATTTGGGTTGAACGGTTCTAGAACAGTGTTGTAAATTAACCACTGATTTGTAGTTGTGCCCTCTTTTGGAAGACAATGCAAGGATAGTATTTTCGTGTTCACAACAAAACAGCATCGCCACAACATGGCAACAGTGAGAATAAAAGTTACGCCTTCTTTCTTTGCGTGAACATTTGGGCGGTGTTATGAAAATATTCCCACATCGTGATGCAGACGTGAAAATGAGAAATGTTGCCAGTGCAACTAAAATAAGTGTAAGCATTAGCATCACTAAAATAAATTCTAATTCATAATATTTATACTATACTAGTAAATAGCAGTTTATAATTATGTTGTGATGCTGATATAGCAATTAAAATTACTGTTTTTTTTTTTTTGGGGGGGGGGGGGGGGGGTAAAGCAAGATTTTAACAATCAGCCGTGACATGAAAATAATTATCAGTTGATCCTTCTCTGTCATTTTCAGCAGTTTAAAAAAATTACCATCTTGCATTTGTGTTCTCTGTTCTACTTGTTTTCTTTTTATCATAAAAGAATGACCTCATAACACTAGTGTTATCTATTATTTTTACTTGTTTCTTTTTATTTATTTTAAAAAGGACCCTCTATCACTAGCATTGTCTATTCTTTTTTCTATTCAATGTACTTGTTTTCTTTTTATTTAATATAAAAAACCCTTGCTATGTGCACTGCATCAGACTAACCAGGACTTGTAACCACTTTTATATATTTTTGCTCTTTTGTTGGGTTTTATTGCTTCATTTGTTAGTCGCTTTGAATAGAAGAATCTGCTAAATGACTGAATGTAATGTAATATAATATACCGGTGCAGCCCTCATGTTCATGCTGCTCTTTTCCATACACTGAAAATGAATGTTGACCAGGAATTTTAAGCTACCAAAAAAATAAAAAAGGAACACCACAACCAAACGAAACAGCAAAAGAAAAAATGTAAAGAAAAGGTGCAAAAAGAAAAGAAAAGAAAAACATACTGGAGAGAAGCTGTCAATCAAAGCAGGCAATCTCTTTTTGCCTGCTGGGATAACAGAGCATTTGATGGTCCTGTTGGCAGGATCAGTGCCACTCTGTGGTGCGAGAACAGCGCATCCCCTTGAAGGAACGCTCCAGGTTCAATACAACATAATCTCTATTGACAGCATCTGTGGCATGTTGTCGATTACTGCAGAAAATAATTTAGACTCGTCCTTTAGATTGTGAAAACAACATCATGTTTGCAGTAATGCATGTATGATGAAAGTCTATGGGACAAGGCACTTAAAGAAACTGTTTTAAATAGGATATGTTAAATGAATTATTGCCCTGAACACCCATTAATTTCCAACTCTGCTTTTGAGTATGATTTTTTTTCTTTTAGTAACCTACTGAAAGATAAAAAATCTTCATACTCAGAGTTGGAAATGAATGGGTGTTTAAACGCCAGCAAAATTAACAAAAACGATTAATTTTGTGCCCCTGCACAATTCAACTAAATACATTATAGGTGTTGCAAATAAAGGCGAGAATAAAAAAGAATGAAGATTGTTGATTGTGGCATGCGATTGGGGCGAAAGAGTTCCTTTAAACAGATTTTGCTCTTGTTGGAGATGGTCATGCATATTCGCTGCACTAGCTAACAAAAATCAGATCACTTCACCAGATCATTTGATTCAGATCATTCGATTTTCACATTTACAATTAGATCTGCTCATGTTTCATCAGATGTGTTCTTTTGCAACCAATCACACAAGTTTCTGCTGCGCTTATGCATGCAACAGCCAATCAGAGGCGTTTAGATTAGTCACCACTGAAAACGCCATATCAGATACAGCTTCTTTTCCACCTTTACAGTGTTAATGGTGGTAGAATTGAATTTGTAATAGTACATATTATTTTGATTGATTTGAATAATTGGTCTCATAAAAGACATTACAGATGATTTGAAGTTCATTTCAGACCCGTCTCAGTTGTACAGTAATTCCCTAAAAACTAGTTAAATACTTTTAAATCAATCTTATGTGACTGAAAATACACTCCCAACTCAATTAAAACTCCTCCCTGTTTTTTTTAAATCAATTTCTTTTTTTTTCCATTTCTGCGTTGGCAACTTCTGTGAAGAAGAACCAAAAATTCAGTTCAGAAAAAAACAATTATTCTTTACTCAGCGCCACACAAATAAAAATAAAAAAACAACACAACCCAAGCTGAACCTCCCTCTCTTGCACTCTGTAAACCCACTGAATAGAAAAATGGGTTTCAAATTGCCAAAAAACAGCAACAATGCCTCAGTAAGAGCCAGATGCGGATGAAAGACTTATTATAAATTCCGGACATGCGCTTAAAGTAATACACCTTCCACATGCCCAGAGCAAGTGGATCCATTTAGAAAAGTAACAGTAGGGAAGCACAGCAGTTTCTACTGGTTACTGAAACTGTGTGTGTGTGTGTGTGTGTGTGTGTGTGTGTGATACATGGAGCAGAGAGCGGCTTTAGAAGGACTTTCAGGGTTGAGGGAATCGGTTTTCTGTGGATTAGATGTTGCCATGCACTGTTGCTCTGGATTATTTCTGGCTCCTCAGGAGCACAACTACTAATGACATTAGCAACATCATACCACCCACCGTCCCTCATGGATAAAAACGCACACCTCTCTGAGAGTTATTGTGTTGAATGCTTCACCAGCTTACAAAAACAAGCCGTGTAACCTCAGGACGACAATGCTCCGGGGAATTGATCATAGCCAAGCCAGGTTCTCAAAAGCATCAAAAGCAGGTGTGGTCCACAGATGCATTCCACAGACCCAACACACCCAGAGTCTGTGTGATTTTTAGTTTCTATCAAAAGCAACACTTAGCCACATGGCAGTGTTAGGGAGTAAATAGCTAAAAGGAGCAACACTTCCATCTCAACTACACTTGTCAGTTTTTGAACTTTTAACCTGTGCAAAACAAAACAAAACTGATACACATAACTATGGTGTGTTTAGGTCTTTGTTTTAAATAGCATTAAATGCTGCTCATTAATGTTTGTTTTCCACCTGATCAAACTAAACAGTGTTTATTTAGTATCTGTGAATGTCTTCAAACATTTTTGAAGGCTGCTGTGATGCTGTCACGCAAATCCCCGTTATTCATGCCAGAGAAATATGTCTTGAATAAAATTATTAAGGTATTCAAGTAAAGCATTTTATTTTTATTTTTAATAAATTAATAATATTCAAAAAATGTATAATAAAAATATTTATAGTAAATTATTTTATTAATATTATTTTAACATTTTATTAGCTAGAATTTCAATCTAATTTATATTACATTATATTATTTTTATAAATGTAATATATCATTATAAATAGAAAGAAATTATATTTTGATTTCATATTAATAATACAATATAATAATCTTATTTTAACCCTTTTTCTGGGAAAAGCTTTGACATGCCCTGACATCTGTGCTTTTTTTCAGTATCTTAAAAACATATTAATAACCAAGTTTGATGGAAGAACTGTAAATAATAAATGTGAACAACTATGTAGTTAGTTGCTCTTTGCTAGCAACTGTTTCAATCAAATTGTTTCTTATTTTAAAAATAAAGAGCAGCTTAGAAATGGACAAGAATATGAATGAATGAATGAATTAATGAAGCATTTGTGTTGAACATGAAGCTTGTGTTGACTTTTTCTGCAATATGCTAAACTGACACTTATATGCATGTGGGAGAATGTTGTCTTACATGAAGTCAAGTTAAGTTAAATTTGGGCAAATCCAGAAATTCGATAAAATATATTCTGTTTACGTTAACAAAAGTTTGTCCTCATCTGTGTGTGTGTGTGTGTGTGTGTATTTGAGCTGTCATACCAAATGAAACAATTAAACGGTCTGTTTTGTGGGTTTAATGAGTTTGTTTACACTCATCTCTAAACAGAGTATCAGAGCCAAAGGCTACACCAAGAACATTTAACAAATATTGTCTCTTGTGACACAGAACACACACACAACCTCCATTCCTCCAGCTCCCATCCATCTCAATTTTCCGCTCCCTTTTTTCTCTCCCCATATTAGGTGTTTGCAAACCCTCAGGATAATGCAATGTCAAGTTACATTCAGCAGTAAATGAGCAAAAAAAAAAGAAATAAATAAATTCAAAGACACAAAAGTTAAGCACACTGACAGGAAATTAATGATATTTCCGTCTCTCCTTTCACCCAATTTCTTTTTCTTGATACGTGAGCGGAGTATGAATCATGTACGAAGACAGAAGATTGATGGAAAAAAAATCTGTCTTTATTTTAGAGAAGGAAGTAGAATCAAAAAACCTGACTTCTCTCCACAAGAAGCCGTTCCTTCAGGACACCTGAGAGGCAAAACCCAACAGGAAGCTGAAGAGTTCTCATTAGCCCTCTTCTAAACTACTGAGGACACCTAATTACTCACTTTACTTGATTACGCACAATCACTATTACAAGCAGAATTAACAGCTCGTCTAGACACAGAAGAGACCGTGACTACAAAGAAGAGATGGAGGAAGGAAAGGTTATACATTTGGTAGAAAAACTGAAATCATACCCTAATGTCATTTGACTTGTTTTCCTTCCGCATAAGAAATAAATGATGAGATGAGTATAAATACGCTTTCTGTGCAGTTATAATGAATGGGAACTGGAGCTTCACCACAAAAACACCATAAAAGCAGTCCATACTCGTGACCAAAACAATTGTCAAGACACGAGCGTGTTCAGCCATGCTTTGCTTATGTGTTAGCAGATAAGAGATTGTGAAATATGACTGGTCAAAGGCATCAGCTGACCCATAAATCCAAGTGAAATGCCAAGGTCAGTGTGGGCCAGTTAAACAGCGCCATACAAAATGATGGGTTGAGCTGGTAGTGGTGTGAGTGGAGAAACAGACAAGATAAATATGGTACAAAGCCAAATAACTCAGAACGTCAAAGCACGTGATCAGATAATTTGTTGAACCTGACATAAAAAAACACACTTACATAGCCAACAAAACATTAGTAGCTTTTCTCATGTAGTCATATTGCATTTAGGCTCTGTACACAGTAAATGCTGCTCCACACAAACTGCTTTCATTTCCATGTCTGGAACATCTCTAACTCCATCTCTGCATATCATTGTGAGTGTTGATTTACTATAATGTTCATCTGGGATCACAGCATGCTCCATTTTTTCAGATTTGTAAGGTAAATAATTTATTAATATAAGCAAACTCAGTAGAATACATCAATGTATTTCTCAGTCTGCTAACTGTTCATCGCGATTGCGAAATAAAAGCTAAAAGCATCATTCTAAGTTTGAATTAAATGTTGTTTCGTTTTGTTAATATTACAAAAACTATAGCACTATTGTTTCTAAAACATTGTGTATTTTAACAGTTTTGTTCAAATAAAACTACAAGATTGCTAGCTTTTGATACTACTGCTCAGGTCTATTTATATTGCCACACACACACACACACACACATATATATTAATTACGTGATTAATCGTCAGAATAATCGGCTGATTAATTGATTACCAAAGTTATCCTTAGTGGCAGCCTGTGGCAAAAAAATTAATACAAATAAAAATCTTTAAACCCCATAATGCACTGAGCTTTATCATGTGACTCTGAAGACTGGACTAATGATGTTGAAAACTCATCTTGGCATCACAGGAATAAATAACATCTTAAAATATATTTAGACAGAAAACAGTTATTTTAAATTGTAATAATATTTCACATTATTACTGTTTTTACTCTATTTTTGATCAAATAAATTTAGCTTCGGCGAATATGAGAGACCTCAAGAATATTAAAAACTAGAAGCATTTGTGTTGTGTGGCATATATTTTCGAATTAAGCAAATTCACTCATGGCCACGATTCAGAGCTCAATATGAGAGATGAGAACCACTGGGAAGAAAACAATGGAAGAGCAGTGAACTGATTTAATAACCGAAGCTTCTCTGCTTATCTCTCAACCAACAAATCAACTATTCACCCAGAGGGCAAAAATCTTCCCACAATGTCACTCTAGTCTATTAGTGTAAATAATATTCATTGTGTCATGGCCCTCAGTTCAGAGAAAGCATACCTGGACAAAATTCAGGGAAAAAAATAAAAAGAGAAGCAATCATTTCCGCCTGGAAACCAAAGGACTCATAGATTTTAATTTATTACACACCTTGTACGTCGAGGTGAAAGTCTGTCATCGCTTTTAAATACAAGCATGCTTTCTAGAGCAAAAAAGGATCAGGTCTTTCTGCTGAGTCAGGGCTGGTGCCCTGCAGGCCACTGTAGCAGAGCTGTATTCATTACCTTCTATTCCTTTGAGACACAAGCTTTATTAGACAGCGACAGACGGGTGGGGCACGAGCTGAATCCAACGGAAATTTTGATGGGAAAGAAGGGTGCTTTATTATCAGAGAAAGAGCAGGAAGACAGGGCGTGATGTAATGAAAAACAAGTTTAATACATTGTGCATCATATTTCTAATGCAACTGACATCTGAAAGAGAGGAAGGAAGTGAAAAAGAAAGAGAAACAGAATAATTAAAGTTTCCACTTCACTGTGGGCAAATCTACTTTTGAAGGGTATAAAGCATTATGGTGGAGCCATGGCATAATGACAACAATACAATGGCAGCACTGGCTCAGAATTGTACTTTTTATGTGAACTATCCCTTTAATTCTTTGAGATTTTTCACAATGCAGGAAAATCATGGATAAGTAATGAGGTGAATGATGATATATGACTCCATGATGGAGGTGTGCATGCATGCATCTAGGGAATGGGCAGAATAAAATGTGAGTGTGTGTTCACGTGTAAGCTAACCCTACTTGCAGACCATGGCCATTCCCACAGTAAATACCCATGGCACAGTGCAACACAGAGGACGGCTCAAAGACAAAGCGGCAAGAGAGAGATAGAGCGAGAGATATAGAAAAAGATAAACAAACTCTTCATTTTACTCTTTCATGCTCATAGCCTGCAGAGAGGAGGCTAAAGAGTTGAATGATTGCTGTCATCTGTCTGTATAGGAAAGAGGGGGCACAAGGCAAAGGCACAATTGCCAAATTTGGGAACAGGAAATGACAGCAGAGTACCGTGACGAATGGTCACCACAAAGGGAGAGGGCAGAGATTCATGGTGAAATGAGAAGAAGAGATTTGCCATTTCTACTATTGCAACCATTTCAGCTAATTGCTCTGACTGCAGCCATTAGAAAAAGAAATTGAGGTAATGCTATTTTTGTTATAAAGATTTCATATAAAGGTAAATGTGATTGCAAAGGATGTGAAGTGGGTTTCTATCTTATTAAGAGAGGGATAGAAACCTTTGAAGGGATACAAAAAAAAAATCTGGACCTGTAGAAGGAAATATATGGACTTAAAAAAAGCAGATCACAAAAGCTGGCAAAAAATAAAGTTTAAAGTACGTTGAATTTATTTCTAAAATCTGTCAGAGCAATGTACAGAATCAACTTTGACAGAAAAAGGTAAAAGGCCTAGTACCGATCCCTGTGGAACCCCAGTGATGAGGGTGGAGAGCAAAAAAATGATGAGTCTTCCAAATGACTTTATTTTTTTTTATTATAAAATAGTTTATAAACAAAGGTATCAGAAACCATAAATATTCATCCCTATGCATTTGAATACCAACAATTATTGGTTAACCGTTCTGATAAATACTAAGAGATCTTTGCTTTTAATTAAGAAGTATTTCAATGAGAACTTCTATAGTAATAACAGCAATCTTAAACCAAACCCTAACCATTTACATTTTAATTAATTACTTAAGCCCCTTTCACACTGCCATTCCGGCAAATACAGGGGTAAAGTGTTCCTGTAATTGTTCCCTGGTCGCTAGATTTGGCACTTTCACACTGCCAGTGATGACCCGGTATATGTGCGTGCTTTCACACACAACCCTTGAAGATCCCGTAACGACACGTGACATCAGCGTGTGATGTGTAATGTACGAGTCGACAACGCTTGGCACGTTATACTTTAACTGAATCAAGCAAATGATCTCGGCGTCAGCGCGGAAAGTGAGGAACTAACTGATCTCTGCTTCATTACAGTTTGCACATATGTTTTCGTCGCGAATGTTGATCTTCCTTCAAAACAGCCGGTAAAAGAGTCGCGCGATAACGTCATCACTTCGATACGGAATTAGATCTGGCTTTTGTTCACACAGCACTCGTTCCGGATCGATTACCGCAATGTTACTAGGTCCCCGACCCGGGTTCAATTCAGTAATCAATTCCGGGACGTGGTTGCTTTCACACAGAAGGCGACCAGGCAATGTTACGGGAATATTGCGGGTCCGACGTGCAGTGTGAAAGGGGCTTTAGTAATTAATTGTTTGATTACACTGTGACACCTTAAAATAAAGTGTAACTGAATATTGCTCATTTCAAGAATTAGATGCAGCTTGACTGAATTAGGTATAAACTCCATAAACTCAAGGTTAGCGGATCAACTTTTGCGGATATGAACACACTCCCTACTTCAAACTTTTCTTCTCACAATCCCTTCTGAGGTGAACAAAGTTACATACTCCACAGCATTATCCACAATATAAGTCATTTCTATATTTCAATCTGGGGTGGTTTACAGGATGTTTATAGCATCAGCACCTCCGCCAAAATTGAGAAGATCAGTCATGCTCTGCCCTCAAAGTAAGTGGTGGTGGGTGCCATAAATAACAGCTCCAGCCTTTATTGCATCAAAATGCTGAGTCTGTCTTGTTGCTTTTTACATCAGTTCACTCAAACTCAATGATAAATGACCACTTTATTTAGTCTCCAAACCTTAAACATCTGTGAAAAGGCACATCTGAAAACAAATTCAGCTAAATAAAAATGCACCTTCTACTAAATTTCATTTATTTTAACCTTAAATGTGTTTTTCTTTCAGACTAATATACACTCCCTGTGATTTGTAATCTTACTTAATTTGACTAAATACTGACAGGGCATGGTGAGTAATCAGAACGTACCCCAGTAGTCTTCACAGGTTAGAGGGCAGCATGAGATACCTTTCCTCAAACTATACAATGTCTTAAATTTGAAAAACCTCAAAAATGAAGATCCCCCTAATATAGCTATGTTCTTTATCCAAGCATTGCATTACAAGTAACCCTCAGTGACTATGATGGAGAGGCCTTCCGTTCCTCAGCACCATTGCTTCACAGACAGGCAGGCAGGAGCCTTCAGGTAGCTCAGAGATCAATATTAGCTCTAAGCCCACTCTGGATGAGCTACACCTGAGACTAAATCACAGCAACACTCACTTTGGGTCCAATCAATATCATGCATCAAACCGTATTCATCATTGATCATTCCCTGCCTGTACTCTGTCATCTCCGACAACTCTTCTTGGAGCTTGAATATCATTTAGCAGGCCTTAATTTAACAAACCCCTTCTTGACTTGCTGACACAAGGAATTTCAAGTAAGACAGAAATAGGAAGAGCTTAAGAAGGTATAGTTATATTTTCTATCTTTTATCTGGAGGTACTGTACTGGAGGTAATTAGCGTAAGTTGACTGGGACACAAAAGAAGAGTTTTGCAAAACCTGAAATCTCGGGGAGTGAAACTGGCAAAAACACATGGGTGTTATCTGTTTTGAAGGTATCATCCCTGTTTGTGTCTGTGTTTATTTATTGTGAACATAACTAAACTCTGAATTAGCACTTTATTTGCTTTCATACCAGGGCATTGTTATAGTAAACTCTTGATTCCGATCCAAGGGTGTTAATCTTCTATAATTGCAGGTTTATGCAGGAGCTCCAGGTTGAACGCACTGTTGTTTAAGTTGGCATGTCAGTTTGGAGTGTCTATAAGATTCTTAAAGGGATAGTCCTCCCTTTGAAAATGAAAATTTTGTTATTAATTATTCATTCATATATAATAATAACAATAATAATAATAATAATAACAACAATAACATACACACACACACACACACACACACACACACACACACGCGCACACACACACACACACACACACACACACACACACACATATATATATATATATATATATTTGGATGAAATATAACTTTAATCTGTGTTGTAAGGACATACTTTAATAGCATTTCAATAAAGAAAACCTTGAAATATGTAATATGTCTTTAAATAAGTACTGTATATACACAATGCCATTTTTTATGAATACTTCATAGCAATGATCAATTTAAAGAGTGACAGTAAAGACGTTTACATTGTAAAATGCTGTACTATTGAACTTTCTATTTATCAACGAATCCAGAAAAATACTAACACTGTATAGCACTGATAATAATTCATTCAAAATGTACTGATCAACAAATCAACATACTTGAAATTTTTATTTTATTTTATTGAAATTATTAATAGTAATATATATATATTAGATAGACCCCAAACTTTTGAGTTGCATTGTATGCCATACAGTATATAGGCTAAATGTAAGATAAATATTTGACCAAGCAATTATTTCTAACATGTTATTTGTTTCATTGTTAAGTATAACATAAGATGACTTTATTCTTTAATTTCAGAATCACAGTACTGAAGTGTCTGAGACATGGTCGAGTGAGTTAACATGGTGTGACTGTCCGATCCCATAAACATAACAAACATAAAAACATAAAGATAACATAAATGAAATCCTGTAAACGTCTGGTGTATATAATTTTTTTCAGAGGGTGAGTTCATTAAAAGCCCCTACAAATTCCAGTTGCAAAATGCTTTAATCTAGTGTGTGAAAACTTGTCTTGTACTCAAAGGCAGGCGTCAGTCGTCTGTAATATTTTAACGAAAAAAAAAAAAAAAAAAAAAAAACGACAACCCTGTGTTGAAATGAACCACAAAAAGTCCAAATCATATCAGATTATCATATCATTAAATGCATTCAAATGACATTCAGCACCAATTTATATAATCCTATAATAATCCCCTGATCTTCTTAAACCCTTCTTTTAAACATTCTTTAAGAAAATAAGGCCATTTCCTCATCTCCAAACTTGTCAACTCTTGAGCACTATTTTCTGATAGCTGGTCTGGTGTACAAAGTGAGCCGTGGATGAAAGGCTCTCTCCTCACCGGACTGCAGATGTATTAACCTAATTATCAATGATTTGTCTCTTCCTGAGCGGGGCTTTTGCAAGTAATCAATTGGAAAACAGAGATGTCATATTAAAAGGCAATTTATTAACAAGGGTTCAACCTGTGATGCATACTGGTTTGTAAAACATCTTGCTGATGTTTGGGGCATAACTATAGAAGGGGCTTGAATGCAGGGCAGATTGATGATGCTGTTGGTGATGGAGGTCATGACCAAGCACTCAGAGTTAAAGTTCAAGATGATAAAACGAAAAGGTTGTGCCCCTAAAGAAAAACCTTGGGGAATAAACATGACAGTGTGACTTTTCACACCAGTTCCTAGATGGCGTATATCCAGTTCTTGTTATTAACAAACAATTAACTATGACTTTCGCCTCGATAAACTCCTAATTTGTTGCTTATTAATAGTTTGTAAGGTAGATGTTACAATTAGGTATTAGGTAGGATTAGCGATGTAGAATATGGTCACGCAGAATATGTGCTTTATTATTATTATTATGTTTTTTACTAATAAACACTCAATATTTTAATAATAGGCATGCTAATGAGCAACTAGTTAATTAGTGAGGATTGGTCCCTATACTAAAGTGATACCGAAATCCAATACTGAACAATATAAATTCATATAATAAATAAGCACTTAAATCAGCACCTCTGAGTTTCTCAATATATAATTTTACATTTTTGTTACTGTAATGCAATATTGTGTTGAAATACAGTAGAAAAATACTGTATTATCTTTTGAAAGAAAAAAAAAAGTAGTAACTAAAAAATACAATTGCTTCAAATGTATGGAAGGCTGTTTCGACAAAATATAATTAGTGACTTTTTATCCAATAATTTTGACTTTTTCTCTCTAATTTTTCTTCTTCTGAGAATTACAACGTACATACAGTCATTAAATAGTGAGATGTACAGTCTGAATTTTGAAATACTTTTGAATTTTTTGAAATTTTGACTTTTTTTTTGTTTACACATAGCAGTTCTGTTTTTTTCGTTGTTGTTGTTGTTTGTTTCCACCAATAAAAATAAAAATAAAATAAAACAAGTAATTGTGACTTTCTATCGCACAATTCTGACTTTTTCTTGTAATTAAAATGAAATCCAACTTGTAAGATTTAAACTCAAAAAGGCCAGAATTGTGAGAGAAAAATGTTAAACAAATACATTGATTTTAAAAAGCCTCTAAGTAAACCATGAGGTACCAGAATACTAAAATATAATTTATTTTTGATTTTGAGATGAAATATGTTTTGTGGGATTCACTCAGAAAGTCCACTTCGTTCCTCTCCACACACTCAAGAACACATAATTCCCGATGAAGCAGGTGCATTATTGCTCGGCTGTTTTAATTATACATGAACCTTTGATCTGACTCATTAAAAGGATCAGCTTAATTAAGGACGTTCATACACTCAATCACTCATTTACTCTCTGAAGTATCTCTCTCCATTCCATCAGTCATCTGACGTCCATCTTTATTCTGTATGCACAACCTACTCACCTGTCTCTCACTCCCGTTAACCCAGGACTGCTGACAAACCCTCACAACAAAGCGCTGCCTGTCTGGATTTATGTATGTGTAAAATGGGTGAACTCCCTCCCCTCATACACACAGATTCTGCTGCAGATGGCTGTGTAATCCATCAGAATGTCACAGGAGATATAAAAGGGATTGAAAAGCTCTGGCTTCTTTATTGTTTATTTATTAAAGACAGAGTCCAGAATGACCCTCCTCTTCCAACCCTCTCTCACAGCAACAACACAGCTGAGGGGATCTCACAAAAAATGCCAAAAATGCTTGATAATATTTTACTTTGTAACTAAAAGATATATTCAGTATATAAATTATGTTTCCTAAAGAAAATTCAGTGTATTTTAGGAATATTTGGATTAAAACATTTTTTTTTTGAAAACTCCCACAAAACTTTACACATGATATATTTACTGAATTTAAAATAAAACTCTGCATTTGAACATAGATTATATAATGATTTCAACCTTCGTTCTTTGTTTGTTATTTTCAGTTCGGAACACAGACATTGTCAGGTGTTTGGGGAATGAATATTAATTGTGTCTTGTGACATCCGAACTAACTGGTTATCCAAAAGAGGGACGCTGGCAGGAGTCAGACGCTTTTTCTTGATAAAAAGTCAAAGAAACTCATTTATAATATAACTGTCATGGTTTGCTACTGTGAGGAGCACAGTGACGAAGAAGAGGAATTCAAACATATAGGCTTTAATCACACCCGCGGAACAGGGGAAACACACCTAGCAAGGGATGACATACAGTATACAATTCCAGACAAAAAAGAACAGAATGGGCTAGAACTCAAATAGGGCAGATAATGAGGTGCAGACAGGTGAGGAGGATAACTAATAACAAGGAACACCTGCAACTAAATGGGGACAGGAACAGGAAGGACCAAATAAGGGCAAGGAAGGCACATGGGGAGCAAAACAAGGAAAAAAGTCTGATAATAACATCCCCACAATTTTGATGGTAGTTTTTATATATACTAATGGTATATATATATATATATATACATGAATGAATTCTAATGAAACACTTTGTCACAAAAATATATTATGCTCCTTATAACAGGCTTAATTTTCTTAATCCAAAATATGATTTAATATTTTTTACTTTAGATTTTGGGGAAATAATGACCTGAACACGTTCTTCAAAAGATTCACTTCTGAACTAGTAATAGGGGACGTTGCTGGCGGGGTGATCTAAGTGACTGGGAAATAAGTCTTGCTGAGACCCCTGGGGTGGCTGCTATTCCTGGTGGATACGTCTTTCTCTCTCTCCCTCTCTTCCACACTCTTGCTGATATAATGGCCTTAACTACTGCCAAAAATACTATGCTCACTATCACACCCTTAAGGGGGTCTCTCTCTCTCTCTCTCTCTCTCTCTCTCTCTCTCTCTCAGAAACACACACACCTGCAGCCAAGGCTCAGAGGATTCAAGTGGATTGTTTACAAAGACCCAGTTGCTGCAGGGTTGTGCAAAGTCTACATACTCGAAAATAAATCACTCAGACACTTAGAAGAAGAGACAGACAGAAAGAAGTGCTTCTTCATGTTGCCTATACTAAAAAGTTACAGAAATGCTTAAGTAATAAATAGCTTTTTCAAAAAATTTAAATGTACTCTTTTTTTACTTATCCAATAGAAAACCACCTGGTTACAGAACAACTGCAGCTACAGCGTGTGGGTATATTTCATTTCTTTATTTTATTTAGATTTGTTATTAATTAATATTCATATTTATTTAATTCAAATTTTATAAATGTGTTGTATGCATTGTATCTCCATTTGTATTGTGCTCCAAACAATGGGGAATAAACGCGATAGTGAGACCTTTCAGACCAGTTTTTTTAGACGACACTAAGGGGAACAAAATATAATATATTTTACAAAAAATATATTTTCTTGATAATTTGGCATCACTAAAGAAAAAGAGTGCTTGGGAAATTATTATAATATAATTTAAAATCTTTTGTCTTGTGCTCCAAAAAAAATGTAATGAAAAAAAACAAAATATTCTAAAAATTTTTTAGAAGAATAAATATATACACAATATATATTGGCTTAGACAATTAGCTTTATAATAAAAATAACACATAGTTTGCCCTTATTAAGCTACTTGTGCGTGTGAGATAGACGACAGGTTGTCCAATTGTGAACTCTAAGTGATCCACTCAATCCCCCAGCAGCCTCTCTGCCTCTGGTCACGGGCTGTGGCGTTGCTGTGGAGACAGGCCATGTACTGTATATGATGGATGATTGGTTTCCTCCCATGTTGCCCCTGCACAATGCTGTTACTATGATAAATGGTACCCTAGGTAACAAATCTCTACACGTCCTTATGGCAGCGGACCACGGAAAAATACAAACAGCACTGCGGGATGGGTCACGGCCCCTCCTCTCATCTCACACACTCAAACATACAGGAAACCACACACACACACACACACACCAATAAATAACTGCAGGACACTCACTGAATTCAATCTAAATAAAGAAGCCCAGTGCTTTGTCTGCAAACAAAAAATAGTGCTGTTTTCAGAAAATAATCACCCACAAACCGAAAGCTTTTGTCGCTTTATTAAAACACACATTTAAGTTCTCCTAAAAACGTGCACACTGTTCATCCCACATCCTCCCACATCTCGCCTTTTGCTGACACACACTCAAAGGAGTACTACTTCTAATGAAGTTTTCTCCAAAAATAACCTTTACAAATAGAATGATGGATTAGCACTGGCTCTCTACTGGGATTTTCAAGATTACACGTGCATAATTTTTTTTCAGAGTGTTAGATTGGGTACCGCTATCCACAGAACACGTGCCTAATTAAGGAAAGGGGAATGACCTTATTAGAAAACATGAGTCCATCCGCCAGTCACTGCGGTGTAGAGTTTGACTGACAGCTCAAACTCACTCCTACGGGCAATTTACCAGCTTTAAAGAGCCGTGGCACATCTGATGTGGAGGTGGACGGCAGACAAACAACAAGAACTGTCCTTGTGACTATTTTGTTTTTTGTTTTTTACAAAAGAGAAGGATGTTCCTTTGACACCAAAAGAAAACAAGTACAGTGACTCATGTCTCTGAAGAAGTTATTTTTACCTTCCAAACCAACAAAAGGAAATAAAAAGAAACAACATGGAAACATGTTTAAATGTGCCAGACATGGAAATTATTTGTATTGGTAGCTCAAAAACAGCTATAAATGGCCCATTCGGACTAATTTGGTCTTAAAGCCCTTCTTAAAACTTAATATGAACTTTTTTTTTTTTCATTTTGCAGTACAAGACGTTTTATAGAGGGCCGTCAGAATGACAATGTGATGTTTATTATGACAATTTATTACTGAAGTTAAAACAGACACCGTGTGATTACGTTGTTAAACGTTGACTGCTATTAGTGCATGTTGAGTTGTGATGCTCATGCAAGTCACAAGAGTTCAATTTTGGCTTAATATACCATTACTCTTAAAAGCTTTAAAATAATACAATTAAACAATCTAAAAGTAAATTAGTCTAGAGATAAACTCATTTATACAGTTATAGTCACGCTTTTAAAAAAAAAATAATAAAAAGATGTAACAATAAAAATGAAACAAAATAAAAATATAAATGTCTAGAGAGAAACTCATTTATATAGTAGTAGTCAAACTATTTAAAAATAAAATAAAATAAAAAGCTGTAACATAATCAAATTAAACAAAATAAAAATACTACTGAGTCTAGAGAGAAGTAGTCAAAAGATCAAAAGACAGAAAGATGGACAGACAGAAAGACAGTCAGACAAATGATCACAACAACAGCAAGATATGTATCAGCCTGTCACAAACTAAGACTGTCAGCCAGTGAAAAAAAAGATCACATCTTCCATGTACCGTTGTCCAAAGTTATTTTTGTTTATTTTCTTATTTCTTGTTTGTCGAAAAAAAAAGAAAGTATACATATACTTATTCACTTAATTATTTTACCAATCTTATTTTGTTTTATGTACTATGTAATTGTTTATTCCTTATTCATATAATGTACAATGCTTTGGCAATACTGTGCAAGTCATGTCAATAAAGCTCCTTTGAATGTGAATTTGACAGACAGACAAAATATTGGAAAGACAGATGGACAAACAAAAAGACATACAGACAGAAAGACGGACAAACGGATGGACAGACAGACAGACAGACAGACAGACGGATGGACAGAAAGATGGACAGAGAGAAAGATGGACAGACAGAAAGACATACAGACATAAAGACAGACTAACAGACGGACAGACAGAGAGACAGATGGATGGATGGACAGACAGACAAACAGAAAGACGGACAAACGGTTGGACAGACAGACAGACAGACATACAGACAGACGGATGGACAGATAGAAAGACGGACAAACGGATGGACAGAAAGACAGACATACAGACAGACAGACAGATGGACAGAAAGACAGACAGAAAGAGAGACAGACAGATGGACAGACAGACAGACGGACAGAAAGATGGACAAATGGTCAGACAGACAGACAGACAGACAGACGGATGGAAGGACAGATAGACAGAAAGACAGACAAATGGACAGACAGACGGACAGACGGACAGAAAACAGACAGACAGATAGACAGAAGGACAGACAGACAGAAAGATGGACAAATGGACGGACAGACAGACAGATAGACAGAAGGACAGACAGACAGACAGACAGACGGATGGATGGATGGACGGACAGACAGACAGACAGAAAGACGGACAAATGGATGGACAGAAAGACAGATATACAGACAGAAAGACAGACAGAAAGACAGACAGAAAGAAAGACGGACAGACAGACAGATAGACAGAAGGACAGACAGACGGACAGACAGAAAGATGGACAAACGGACGGACAGACAGACAGACAGAAAGACAGACGGAAAGAAAGACGGACAAATGGACAGACAGATAGACAGACAGATAGACGGACAGACAGAAAGATGGACAAACGGCCGGACAGACAGACAGACAGCCAGCCAGACAGACAGACAGACAGACAGACGGACAGACGGACGGACAGACAGACAGACAGACAGACGGACGGAAGGACAGATAGACAGAAAGACAGACAGACAGACAGACAGACAGACGGACGGAAGGACAGATAGACAGAAAGACAGACAGACAGACAGACAGACACAGACAGACAGACAGACGGACACAGACGGACAGACACACATAGACAGACAGACAGACACACATAGACAGACAGACAGACACACACACACACACACACACACACAGACAGACAGAAAGATGGACAAATGGACGGACAGACAGACAGACAGATAGATAGATAGAAAGACACACACAGACAGACGGACAGACAGACAGACAGATGGCAGTCAGATAGACAGAGAGACAGACAAACAAACAGAGAGACAGAGAGAGAGACAGACAAACAGAGATACAGAGAGAGAGAGACAGACAGACAGACAGATACTAGACAGACAGTCGACAGATAGATAGATAGATAGATAGATAGATAGATAGATAGATAGATAGATAGATAGATAGATAGATAGATAGATAGATAGATAGATAGATATCAGGTCAGCACAGTATAAACATATTATTGTGAATTAAATGTATAACTTCTCTGATAACACTTATCTGTGGGTCAGAAGGTTCAGATGCATCCTGTGGGACTCTGCCTAGTGTGACTAAAATGGGATTATAGCACATTTAAACTTAATTTGAAGTTGGTAAGCCAGCCGCCACTCACTACAGACATGGCACTGAGAAATGTACACTAACCTCACAGAGACACACCAAGCAAAATGAAACAAAACAGAGTGAGGGGCAGATTGAACCTGATGTTCCTTTAGCACAGCCTGCTGGGAAATCAGGATGCCTGCTTTCTAGAGCACATATCGTCCCTAGAGACCGTGTGTGCCTGTAAGTGTGTGTGTGAAGGAGAAAGTGAGACTTAGACAGAAACCTTGCTTGGGAGACTAAACAGAGTGTGTCTCTTTCTCACCCATACCCTCCATCCTCTACTCCTCTAACCTCTGATGTCTTTTTCTACTCCTCTTCATGTTCGGAGACACCACACACACACACACACACACACACACACACACACACACACACACACACACACACACACACACACTACTGTTCCTGCTGGCCTCTCATGACTGCAACCGTGGGACAGCTGGAAAGATTGAAACCATATGCACATTGTGCAAGAGCTAGTGTGGGTGTGTATGAGCTGGAGAGAGGAGATCTTTATCAGAGGCATCTTTGTGGAATACGTTCTAATCTTTTTGCTGGGTGGGTGTGGGAGAGAGAGAGCGTGTGGGAGGAATAAACAGAATCAATCCAAGCGCTCACAGAAAGCCTAGGATTCAATCGTAGGTGAAAGTTCACTGACCTCCAGGTCAGGCAGAAAGACGTTTAAAACCAGGGTGTAAGTATTCTGCATACGACTGGTACTGTTCAGATAGCGGCACACTAACGGTTCAAAGTTTGGACACACTTGACTGATTCAGACCAGCCAACCTTGGGAAAATATTCAGAGTATTCCACAATTCACAGAAACAACTGTGTGTGTGTGTGTGTGTGTGTGTGTCTATGAGGCAGAAGTAATGAAGCATTTGTGTGTTTTTAGTGAGGGTCAATCTACCATACAAAAAGGTCATCCCTGTGTGTGTGTTTCTGTAGTACCCCACAGAGATCTGACCCCGTGTCCTAATTTTATTTCATTCATATACTGTATTATTCAGTCAATTCTGTTTTTTTCTTTTGCATCTACGATTCTAGGCTATGATATATGGTGGCGCTATGTATTATCATAACATACTGTCCTACACTCTCACACACAAGATTTTTTTTTTTGTGGACATTTTCTAAAATAATATGCTTCTGGACATGTACCCTGTCAATAGCAGTATTCTGTAAAGTACAAAGTAAGTGCAAATGAACATGGTAATATATCTGTATCATGCTATAAGGTGAAACTTATAAAAAATATATGGACATTTAAGTAACAGTTGAAAATACATAAAATCAGCAAGAAGCATTACATTGATCAAAAGTGACTGTAAAAACACTTATGATGTAAAAAAAGATTTCTATCACAGTTACCACTAAAACATTAAGCAGCAGAACTCTTTTTGTGTTGCTTTTCAACATTAATAATAATATCAATATGTTTCTTGAGCAACAGATCAGTAGATTAGAATGATTTCTGAAGGATCACGTGACACTGGAGAATGAAGTAATGGTGTTGAAAATTCACAGAAATAAATTATATTTTAAGATATATTCAAATAGAAAAGTTATTTTACATTGACATATTTAATGATTCATATTGAACTGTAATTTTGATCAAATAATTGCACTTTTGCTGAGCATAAGAGACTTCTTTAAAAACATAAAAATAATAATAATTGACCGACCCCAAATTTTTTTTAACAGTACAGTATATAATTCACTTATTGTGACACTGGGGTTGATACAGTATATTGTATCTAATGTAATAATATATATATATATATAAGAGGGAAATTTTATTACAGATGCATGCACTTTATTTCACGTCTTCTGAACCGTTGATAGCAAACACCCGCTTACGCCTAACCTGATTTTACCAAGTGAGACATGTTCCTGGGACAACATCGTTGTTGACCCTGGAACAACATTGTGATTAACCAATCAGATTTGAAGAACCAGTTTATAGATTTTGTGAAGTTTACGCTTAAAATCAGTGTTTGGTGCTTGTACATCAGTGTCATTCATCTATCATTTCCTCTGATTTTAGGGATTACTCATGGTTAAGGTTAGGTTTAGGTGTAGGGATATGGTTAAGAATATATTTTTGGAGTAAAATGTTGTTCCAGGGTCAACAAAATATGTTGACCTAGGAACACATCGGACTTGGCAAAATCAGGACGTGCCCCGCTTACCCCCACTGAAAGGCTTGGAAGAGCAAGGAGAATATTTAATATAACTCTGATTTAATTATTCTGAAAAAAGAAAGTCACATACACCTTCGAGTGTGAGTAGAACATGGACGAATTTAAATGTTTTGGTGAACTAACCCTTCAACACCTTAAGGCCAATGCGTTTTATAGCAGCACCGCAGTAGTATGCTGACACTACACCGTGTTCCCACCACAGCACTTTTAAATGGCACACAGTCATCTTCAACAATACACTTTTGTTTCTCTTTGGTATAAAGAATGAACAACATGTTCAATACAGCTGCCAAGGTCTAATACAAGAGGGCAGCTTTTTTGAATAAGACAATTTCTCATCATGACAACTTGGCCATGTGCCTGTGTCATTTGTCCAACATCCTGTCACTCACCTGCCGGTCCAGAATACCGCAGGCTCACGGCTCTTCTAGTTGACTTTTTGTTCTGCAAAACAAGCAAACAAGGAAAAAGTCACATCTACTGCACAAGACCCAACTTTTTGCATCCAACTCTCAATATCACTTTCATTTGGTGCCTCTTTCAATGGCGCCAACTGATTTCTCTGTTTTGTGAGCTTGAAACTTATTTGCTTCTAAAGAAATTGTCAAAAAATGAATAAAAAAAAAAACCAACAGGCCACATTTATTTCCTAGTCAAAAGACTTTTATGTGCTTCTCTCTCGCCCTTTTTCAGTCTCGCATTCTCTCTCTTGCCTTCCCCTCCTTTTACACTTCTTTTCTTTGTGTCTGAAGTGAAGTCTGACCAGAATACTGATGTCATGGATTTGTGCAGTGCATTTGGACACGCAGAATGACTTTCTGGCCTCTTTTTTTTCCCACCGCACTGCCAGCTCCTACTGCGCTCGGAGGCCGCTGAGAGAAAGCAGGCCCAATTACCAGAGCAGGGGGGCTTAGTGAGCACCACACCACAAAAACACACACAAACACACACACACGCACGCAAAACAGAGCGCGACAAGTTTATTCAGACGAAGCGGCCAGAAACTAGACTTGGTAATCAGGATGAAAGCTTAAAGAGACCTCAGCGAGGGAGGTTAAGATATTTAGCGTGATGGCTAATGACAGTGTGGGAACGGCTATAGGAATGTATGAGGAGAAAGAGGGAGGGAGGAGATATCCGATCGAATGGAATCAGCGCTCCATCAATCACTCTGATTAAGATGTCAAGCTGTCAATCATGAGGATTAAGCTGAGGGGGCTCATGCATATTCATCAACATCTTTAGGGTGGGATGTGAATATGTTAAGCTGTATTACAGAAGAGCTGAGACTGAAAGAGGAGGAGAGGTAATTAGTGGCCCACCATTCACCCTTAGACAAAAGCAGGGTTGAAATAGTGTTCTATTCAGCCTCAAGAAGCTAGTTGTTGAGATGTTTGTGTGCTATTCTGAACTGTGTGAAATTTGGTAAATAAAATGTATTTTGAGTCGAAATACAGGGTCAAAGGGTGAAAAAGCACTGTGACGTCAGAGCTGTGGTGTCGGGGATGGCGAGCTGTGGTGATGGTGTTGATTAAACATGGTCAAGCATGGCATGCAACTGATCCTGAGCACATTCCTAAAGATCCTCGAACAAGTTCCTGTCACTATCCATTGGATGTATTTAACTACCGAGAGGGATGTGTTTCAGGGTGTTGTGATCTTGTGGCTAAAGTGTTTTGAGTGGTTACAAGATGAAGTCAGGAAAAGGTTTCTCCTTGCAAGGGCCCCTTTCTGAAATATAAAAGCATCTAAATATTTGTATGCATAAAAAGCCATTTAATCCATGTGGGAAAAAAGAGTAAGTCTATTATAAGCAACAGGTTAAAAAAACAAAACAGGTTAAAAAAAATGTAAATTGCTATGCACATTTTGAAGGCTACTGAACTCAAAGCACATTATTAAAATATAATCTGGAAAATAAATAAATAAATAAATACACACATAAGAAAAAAACAAAACAAATGTGGTTATGTACTGTACTGATGCCAAAGTAAATTCTTAAAATGTTAAATGGAAAATAAGTAAATAAATAATGCTGAAAACATGTCGAACATAATAAAAGCTGTTGAAATACATTTTGTAAAATATTTTTATTTAATATATAAAGGCAGATATTTTATCATGCAGTATAAAGACTCATTTATACTGTTTTGGAAAACAGTTTGTTTAATATTACAAACATTTGCTTTTTTATAGTGAAATACTTAATTGAGGCCAAAGAACATCATGCAAATAATTATAAATAAATATGTTCAAGATAAAATTATTATAAAAAGCAGGTTGTTAAAATCATTTATATTGTTATATACACTTTTGAAGTCTACTGAAGTCAAATCACATTATTAAAATATTATCTGGAAAATAAATAAATAAATAATATTGTATAGATAAAATTGGTAGTTATGTTAACATGTTCACTTTGCCAGCTGTAATAAATAAATAAATAAATACAAATTGTTGTTATACTGTATACTGTTTTGAAGCCAAAGCATATTATCAAAATATTACCTTAATAAGTAGTGCTGTCAAACGATTAATCACCATTAATCACATTAAAAATAAAAGTTTTTGTTTACATAGCATATGTGTAGTGTGTATATTTATTATGTTTATATAAATACACATGCATACAGTATATATTTTTTTAAATATTTACATGTATATTCATTTATATATTTAATAGAAAAACAAAATTTTTCTTAAATATATACATGCATCTGTTTGTATTTACATACAGACAATAAATATACACAGTATTCACACATATATTATGTAAACAAAATCATTTATTTTTCATGTGATTAATCGCGATTAATCGTTTGACAGCACTAAAACAAGTAAATAAATTTAGCAATATTATCACAATTGTGTTAAACATACATTTTTTGCTAAATCTTTTTTGTTATCTCAGGTTATCCATGGACCCTCCTGTAGTCCTTGACTAGAATTCGAAAACTAGATATTCAGGTCCCTAAGGCTCTGCTTTATCATTTAATTTGAGCATGACCCATTGCCAAGAAAAATAATAACAACAAGCCACACAATGTGAAGTATCAGCACAGCAAAATGTAAAGCATAAAAAGTCAAAAGTTTTCATAAGAAAGAACACCATTGAAAAAAGCTTTTGACAGTCTGAACCAATCAGGTCAACCACTTAGTGAGAATCTTTGTAAGTGTGTTTCTCTGCAGCAGTGAGACATGTTAAGGTGACATTGACGGGAGGCACACGCTCAGCCATCATTCAGCATCCTTCCCTTCAGCCATAAGACCACACTGACCCTCTCTCCTATTCATCTTTACACATCTGTCTCTGTCACTCCATCATCCTCTCCTCTAATCCACCACTCATTCTCTCTTCCCACTTAGGTTTTCCACCATACATGACCCCCCTTTTCCTTTTCTTTCTTCTGTTGTGTTACTTTGTCTTTTCTTCTCCTCTGCTCCCTCTTCTATCTCGCTCTTGTCAGATGTTGAAAAGAGCCCCACACTGAGAGAAAGTTAACCACCGTAGATTAAATTAAACCCCATCAAGTAGAAAGCAGACACCAAACACCCAATGCAATATTAAAAGGCTGCACACAAGGGAGTGTGTGTGCGTGCGTGTGAGTCACTCTCTTCAGTCATACTTGAGCTTTCTTCTCTGACTAATGTAAATCAATGATGTAAAATGGCTGCTTCCCTCACTACAGCTTCAGTGACAGCAAACAGGTCCAAACACAGACCTGCTGTCGCCAAGGTGATGGATAGGTGAGAGAAAACTGATACAGAGGCGGCTTTCATCTCCCTCTCTTTCTGTCTGTCAGCCTTTTCCATGCGTCATGATTACTCTCCTCTTTTTCTTCATCTCCCACTCTATTTTTGTGACCTACGTCTGTAATAGTGTATTTGGGGAAAATCACACCTAACGGAAATGTGATATAATAACCGGAGGAAGATCTCTTAACTGTTTTGATAGAATTTAAACTGGATTACAGGGGGGAAAAAAGCACAAACATGGTGGATTCTGTTATCTGCTATTCTAATTCTAAAACACAAAGCAAAACAAAAAACAAAGCAAAAACAAAATAGAACATAAAAGCTAAGCAAAAACTAAATAAAAAAACTAAACATAAAAGCGGAGTAAAAGAACAAGCAAAGAAAAACAAAAAGGAAAGCAAATCAGAAAAACAAAGCAAAGCAGAAAACTAAAAAAAACAACAACAAAAAAAAAAACAAACGAACAAATGCAAAGCTAAGCAAAAAACTAAACAAAAATAAAAATACAAAACAAAAAACAAAAATGCAAAGCAAAAAGGAAAAACTAAGCTAAGCAGAAAACTAAATAAAAAGCAAAGCAAAAAAACTAAACAAAAACAAAAAACAAAAGGAAAAGCACAACATAACACTAAGCAAAAACAAAAACAAAACAAGCAAAGCATAACATAAAAGCAAAGCAAAAATGAAAACAAAACATCAAACTGCAAAGCAAACCAAGACAAAGCAAAGTGCATAAAAGCAAAGCAAAACAAAACACTACATGCAAACATGGTACAGTCTAGAGACATCAAAACCATCGTAAATGGAAAAAAGTACAATAAGATCAAAGTTATTGAACAGTTAAGCACTGTATTTATTTATCTGATTTTAATTTTTTTTTTTTTTACTATGACTAACAAGGTAAATCTACAGCATCTATAGGATAAATTCAGTCTCAGCTAAAGTTTTCACTTCAGTTGGCATAAGAACATGACTGCTTTTTTGCTGCTATCTTCTTTATCTGAATCCCTTCCCTCCCATGACCTTCAGTAATCTCTGAGATCGTGGATTGGCCCTGATGTACAACGTGATCGTTTTTTTCTCATTACGCGGCCCACCGCTTGGTGTAATTTATGCTCTTATTCATATTCCGTGTGAAGCGCTTTTAATCACCACGCAGCATGCAGCTGCTTCACATAACTATTGCAAAGATGCAATTAATTCCTGCTGTTGCCCGGCTTCCTCAACAAGCCAGAAATTAATACAACACTTAAGAAATACTGACTCATTTGTTCGGAGAAGAGAGGAGAAAATGCACACAACAAAGTTACAAGTGATTAACAGCCCATCAACTGCATGAGAACGACCTGAGTAAAGTATTTTACAGTAAAGTATTAGTAGGTAAAGGACTGACAGGTCACATGCATTATATTTTACATTATTTTCGAATAGATGAGGTGTTAGGGTGCCTTCAAAGTCAGTGTGAAACAAGTTTCCTTGTCTTCATACACAGACTCTGCCTGTTAAGTCACAGAGAGATTTTAGACACATGGTAGTTGAGAGGAGAGAGGAAATGGTAGGAGGAAAAAGAGGGACATGATATGAGCTGGAACTGAGCTTGCGACCCTTTCATTGGTTTTCGTGTCTGGAGCAGTAACCACAGGGGCACTGCTCCAACCTATATTATATTTATCAAAAAAGATACAGGCTAAAATGTCTGATATGCTCTGTCTCTCTGTCTGGACAGTAGACCTGTCAGGCCTCTGGGGTTTGCTGTGATGCGTCCATGCTCCCAGACTTAGATTAATAATTTAGATAGTTGCTGAGCCTGGTAAGACAAGCTGATGGCCGCTGGTCCGTGGGGCCATTTAAAAAAGTAATGGTGAACCACACCAGAGCCCCTGCCTGTGTTCAGAGGCTGTAAAAAAATGTGAGTGTTCTTAAGCCTATGTGCAGTGGCAGACTAGTGAAGCTGTAATTTGTTACACATGTCAGTGAGAAAAATACAGTGAATATATTTATAAACTGAATATATTCCTTTGATGCAAAGCTGAAGTGTCAGCATCATTAGTGTCACATGATCACTCATATGTGCTGATTTACTACTCAAGAAACATTTATTGTCATAATTTTTTGTGGAAACCGTGAAAGAATCTGATGAACAGAAAGGTCAAATAAACAGCATTTATTCAAAAAAAAAAAAAAAAAAAACTTTCAAGTTTTTTATTCTTATTGAATAAAAGTATTCAGAAATCTTACGCCAACCTTTTGAGCAGTGTGTATATTGCAAACGTATTAATAACCCCTTCATTTTTTCCATGCTTTGTTTTGTTGTTGCCTATGTTAAACTTCATCAGACCAGAGGATCTTGTTTCTTACAGTCTGAGGGTCCTTTCTGTGTTTTTTATTTATTTATTTTTTTGGCAAATTCCAAATGGGTTTTCATGTGTCTTCAGAACTGAGTCTGCCCACACTGCCATAAAGACCAGATTGGTGGAGTGATGTTTGTTCTTCTGTAGGTTTTTTCCATCTCCATATATGAGTATGGAGCTCAACTAAAGTGACCATCAGCTTCTTGGTCACCACTCTAACCAAGACTCTACTCCAATGATTGCTCTTGGAAGAGTTCTGGCTATCCAAAACTTCTTCCATTCAGGATAATGGAGGCTACATGCTTCTCTGAACCTTCAATGCAGCAATTTTTTTCTGAACTCTTCCCCAGATCTGTGGCTAGACACAATCCTGTTTCTGAGCTCTATATACAGGCAGTTCTTTTGACTTTAGGCCTTGATTTTTATTTTTAATATGCCTTTTTAAGCTGTTAGACCTTTTATTACTGACAGATATGTACCTTTCCAGATCATACCCATTCAGTTGGATTTGACACAGGTCAATTCCATTTAAAATATATTAACATCTACAAGCGATATGAATGCTCCTGAGCTAAATTTCAAATGTCCCAGAAAAGAGTATGCATGCTCATGCAATGTAATAATTTCTTCTTCTTCTTTTTTATTTTTTAAATAAATTTGCAAAGTTTTTATGAAAGCTGCTTTGGCATTATGGTCTAAGATTGAAGTGGACAAAAACTTAAAGCAATAATTTAAAGCAGTTTAACATATGGCAGCAACATAAATGTGAACACAATTTGAAAATAAATAAAGATGAATAATTCTGTAGGGTATGTATTATGTATGTGTGTGTGTGTGTCTATATATATATATATATATATATATATATATATATATATATATATATATATATATATATATATACGTACACACATACCCTTAATGAGCATAAGAGACTTTCTTAAAAAACATTAAACTACTTACATAACACCTTAGACAAAATATCAAGCAACTGGCACATAAAAAAAAAAAAAATAAATAAAATTTTTTGTTGGAACTTACTTCCCTTTTCTAAATCTTTAGTTTTTTCAATTTCTGTGCCCGAAAATGACTACTTCCGTTCAATATAATATCCAAAGAGCAGATTATTTTCTGCTTCCAGTGAGATTTAAAAATGTAGACCTGATGGGCCATCTGGTTCAATATTTTCTAATGCAAAGACAATTCAAGTGTTTTTCGGATTTAGTAAGGAAATTATCATCTATCTAAGAATATAAAATGGCATGATATAGGTTTAGTAAGTCTTGGTTTTAACAAACACTTTGCCGCCCTTCCCCTGTAAGTCCTGAAATCAATTCAAGGAGAGTTGCAACCTTCAGGCAGCCTAGTTTTAATTCCATCTGTTATCCCTTCACTGTTTCTATTTCTCATCCACTCTTCATCCCTTTCTCCGAGTCAATTGATTCCAGAGGCCTTTCAAGCACCCAATTAAACCCCTTTAGACTAGTCCAGTAGAGCTGGTTTAATGAATGCCAGCCTAGGCTGCTCTATGATAATCTCTCCTCCTCTCTGTTTTTCCTATCCATCCTGTGTAAACTTTAACCAATCATGCTTGAGTCCAAAATTGAAAGTCATTGATCAATTCATCTTGTAGCTGTGAACCAACATAAAAGCAAGTGAGTGGAAGATAGAGTGTGTGAGGGAGAGAGAGATTGGAAATTAGTTTGGCAAAATCCAATCTCAGGAACATGTAACAAACTGCCAGATCTTATTTAAAAAGCAGAAATGGTCCTATCAACACTTACTCTGGAAATAGATGAGAAAGAGGGGGAAAACAGATGAGGAAAGAGGGGATAAACAGTAGAGAAATCCCACAAGAGCAATCATCTTACTGACCTTCAAGTGCCCGACCACACACACACACACACAGACGAGCCAGGCAATCAGTCACATGTAAGAGGAAAATGGATGGAGAACTGATTAGCATAAAGCTATAGAAATGCTACAACAGAGTGTGAGGGTGGTGAGGCCATTCAATGCAAACACAATTTAGAGGCTTGTACAATTTTCTCCTGATCTAAAAGGCTGATCTACAAACAAACATGCACAAGGGCAGTAGAGGTCCTGTTGGAGCTTATCAGAGGCCTGACATCTTCATGAAGTCTCACACACACACACACAGACACCTTGAATGTTACACTGTAGATTTCATTTAACAAACCGATGCAATCTTTTTTGACAAACATGACCCATTTTGAACTAATTTATGTTTAACTCATTCATGAAGGATAAACTTGGCAAGCATTGCTCAGAATAGAAAACATTCACATGATTCAGTTCTCAGAGCCTCAACATCAGCAGTTAGCAGTGTTTGCTAGGGTAGATCACTATTGTTCTCACTCATAATTAAAGTTAGAGAATCAAACTAAATATTAAAGTTTGGTGGGTAACTCGTCTCACACTGTTTATGGTGCAGACATGTGTAGCAGAGGTATAGACCCAGTGATCGGCTGGCGTTACCCATGCAGGTGAAAATATCAGTGTTTGTACTTAATCATGATCGGTCAGTAGGTTATGTTTCATGAGCTAATTAGTGCCTATAATGTTGTGCATATAAAAGAAAGAAGTGTTTGGTGGCTTCGGATGCATCATCCTTTGTACTGCTCCTTTATGACGTGGTACTTTGAGTGAGTGCTAGAAGTTGGGTTTTTTCAGGTTGCTCTTGAAAATGCCTGTTAAATAAAGAGGCTTATTACCTTTGTTTTTAGATAAGGACCTGCAAGCTGTAATCCTGTGTGGTGAGCAACCATGTGTATTGCAGCATTATACTGTTTTCTTGGTAGGTATGGAAAATTTTAAGTTAGTTTTTAACAAGGTTTTTATACATAACTTTTTTTTGTTCAAATGCCAGCAGGTTTAATTGCACATCAAAGGGTTTCCAATGATCTTAATTGAAGCCTAACAAACATCAAGTCACTGTTCTGCTCTGTTTTGTAATGGTTTTGTCTGGACTTCATCTGGGTCCATCTGTTCTATTGTTTGATGCGTAGATTTAGGTGGGAGGGGTTGGCCATGGTACCTTGTACTGCATGTCCACATGGAGTGTGTGTGTCTTGGGTATTGTGTGGGGGAGAAATCTGAGGGTCTCTTGGTGGCCACCTCCCTCTTTATTTTATCTTGTAATGTACTTGTGTTGTATATTACCGGTAAAGACTTGTGATGTATTGAGACCTTGTGATTTTGTATTTGTCTCATTAATGGTATGTTAAAGTGATTTTATGTCCTTTTTTTATTATGGTCACCCTCCCTTTTGGCAGATTGTGTGTTAAAAGTTTCAAAAAATTGATCAGAAGAACGTAGGAGCTGCCCCGATCGCGAATCGTAAATATTCAACATGTTTAATATTTACGATAAGTTCTGATGTGTGGGGGAACCCCGAGGACAAACGCGCACACGCTCTGGAGTTATCACGTGAAATGAAACACTATCCAATCAGAAAGCGAGATGATGGAAGACGGAAGCAGTCATGGCTCAGCAGAAAGTGAAATTGACGTGGACAGCAGAGATGGAGAATCAGCTTGTTGATTTGTGACAACAGCATGAATGTTTATACAACGTGTTGTGTATGAAATCATTCCAAACACTATCAATGAAATTTCTTCCTGACTCTGGTTGAAAATCTGTTTGTGTGTGGTGTGCTGTCTTTGTCACATCATGACACACTATAGGACCAAAATGGTTAAATCTAGGATTTTTTTGTTTATCCTCATGTTTGTGGTCTATCACATTTTGTAAATCTTATAAGATGTAAAAAATCACTACATGATTGTGGATTATACTGCCCAACTATGTGAATTACTTCCATCTTCATTAACTTTGTGAAGCTTCTGTGCAATGGACTTGTAATGTAGTGACCAAAATCTCAAGTCTCTTGAAAATATATTTATATGTGTTTCAAAGATGAAAGAAAGGCTTATTGGTTTGGAAGGACATGAGGGTGAGTAACTGATGACAATTTTCATTTTGGGGTGAACTATCCCTTCAATGGCATCAAGCAATGCATTATTAAACACCCAGAACTCATTTTGCAAATGCCACATCTTAGCATCTGCATAGTAACCGAATGACAGGCCTCCACAACACCATCATGAAAGCAAGATTTGTATGGACAAGCCCCTCAGAAAATGTGAAAATCTAGTCAATTTAGCTGTTATCACAAGGTGCACAAACCGTTTTAATTTCAAGAATTCAGTTGTAGCTCACAGAAGCATGTGTGATGCGCCCCACGGCGGGAGATTTGAGTGACGTCTGTGGAGGGAGAGAAACATCAATGTGCTTTCTGCAACTTTTTCCTGAAGCGTTTGTTTAATTTGATGATGTTAACAAGGCAAGAGTAGATACCAGATCTGTTTTCCTCCGAGCCATTTTTGTTGGAGTGTCAAGTCACCCGTGCAGCTCCTCAAGGACTCCTTTTAGAGCGTCAAGGTAACTGTCAGTCTTAGCAGGAAAGCCCTACTGTAATTACCCAAATCACAGCGCTTGTGCTCACAGCGCTAATCCCTGTCAGTCAAACACAATCATTAAGCTTCCCTTTTTACCCCTGCGCATTCATTTTGTTTTCTTTTATTACGAGCTCACTTTCATCTCCTGCTCTTGCGTTTTATCTGTTTTCCACAGTCTTTAGCGTGCGAGAATTAAACCTGCTGCCTTTTCATTGTATGCCGAGTAATAAACACAACAAGAGCTCCAATAAACCCGCTAAATGCTAGCAGGAGTTGTCCGAGAGCTTGAAATTGATTCGGCTGTAGAGAATAAGTTGGAAATTTGGTTCGTGCATGCGATAGCATCTCTCGGGAAGACTCACATCCCAACAACAATCATTAAGAAAGTAGACTAACAACTTGACAGACAGACCATCATTTGATTTAGATGTGTATGTTTTTCCTGATGTTCTCACATGTAAACAAGGACTCATCACTAAACACATGTACACACAAGGCTATGCGTGAGGTGTTCTTTTAAATGCGATTACGACAGTCACTTACAGCTCCGTCATGTCAGATATCGCTAATATTTGACAGCTGCATCAGTTTATATTTACATGTCCCTGCAGTGGATAAAATATCTCTGTCTCGCTCACTCACTTTCTGCTTCACATTCATTTTCAATTCTCTTTCTTCTCTGAAGGCCACTTCAGAGTATTAATGAGAGCATTTATTGCGAAGTTCTGCCTTTAAACATTCAGTATGTCCTTTGGTTCACCTGGCTTTGGCAAGACAGCACAAGTCTCAGGCCTACTGTCAAATGCGTCCTTCACTGGGTATTAAACAACAGACTTCACACTTCTTATTTAATTTTGCAGTCCATGAGTCAAATGTACCATTCAGTTAAATATTTAGTTCAGTTGGATGAGAGTGTACTCTGGTGCTTATTAGGTGTCGCGTGGGAATCAATGATTAACAGTTCTTAAGTCCAGTTGCATAATCTTGAAATAATGTTCCTTCTTTGAAATGATCCATGCAGTGCAATGTTAACAGAAACAAATAAGGGAGAACTCAAACATTTTTCATAAAATCAGCAGGTTTGGTCACATTTTCTTATGTGTTCAGTCTTTATCACGTGGAATGCATTGTTCTTCTCTGGAAGGTTCATTTCAAATTTAGTATGTGACTTTTCAGCCTAAACAGTCAGTCAACAACACATTACTACACACCTCATGTCTCCAGTTCTCCCTCAAACTCCCACTCTAATTGGCTTTTCAATGTCGCTTCACAGTGATGTATTGGTTCATGCAGCCCAATCAATGTTGGCTTAATTAAATCCCGTTAATCATCATCTTATCACAAATTATTCTCACAACTTCACTTTAAAGGCATGTTCTGGGCTCAATACAAGTTAAGCTCTATTGGCAATGTCCGTGCAATGCCAATTAATTAATTTTGACTTGTCCATAAGTTCATAAAAACAAATACAGAAATGTAAAATGGAAATCTATGGGACAAAAACATTCTGGAGGCTTTAAAAATGAGATTAGTATTATTACACTATTTATTCTGTATGTTAATTAATTATGTGTGTTGAGAACTGTAAAGTTAGCATCCTTTCTGAGGTGAGACTGCTGTATTAGTTTGATTTAATGGCATCTTGCCCCATAGAATCCATTGTAAATGCATTCTAGTTAATATATTTTTGCTTGTGGTATGTCCACAACATAAAAACTTTCTGAATGTAAGTAACTCCTAAAACATTTGACATGGAGGCCCTTTTCTTGCATGAATGAGATATGAGCTTCTGAAATCTGTTCTATCATTCTGATGTATAAAAATGCAGAAAAGCTTTAGTGAGGGTTCGATTTAGGTGAAAAGAAATGTAAGAAAAAGAGGGAGTGTGATTATGCAACTAGCCATTTGCCATTGGATGTGTTGCCGCTCTTCTTTTTGACACTTTAATCAGTGTCAAATTTTAAATGTTAAATGTATAGTTAAGTAAACCCACACTCAAATGAACATGAGCCTTACATGTCACTGCTCAAATGCTTCTTTCTGAATCAGAATCAGAATCACGTTTATTGCCAAGTACTGTATGTATACACATGTACAAGGAATTTGTCTTGGTGCTTGACAAAGACAAAAGAAAAACAAGAATAAACAACAGAACAGTAAGATAAGCAATTTTAAAATAAGACAAGTAAAAGCTATACAATAAGAGCAGAGAGAAGAAAAAAATCAGGAAGATAAAAATATAAAATACAAAATAAACACATTAACTCTACATTTGTGCAGAATATGTAAGGGGGGAGTGCAAATGTTCACAGTTTAAACTTAAATTGTACAATCCTGAACATTGTGAAATGTGCAGCAAGGAGTCAGTGCAAAGTTTACAGTCTGGGATGTGGGAATATAAGAATATTGCAGCCGGAATTGTGTGTGTTAATGTAACACATGTGAAACAACACGTGTGTATGGTGTTTTTTTTTTTTTTCTTTTTTCTTTTAAGTCAAGTGTAAAGTCAATGGGAGTGAGTATGAAGACCTGATGGGTCATAGGTATTGTTGATAAGGACCGTTGTGGATCGAAAGGTCCTGGTCCTGATAGACAGCAGTCTTCTGCCAGATGGGAGTGCTTCAAAAAGTTTGTGTCCAGGGTGAGAAGTGTCAGCCACAATCTTAACCGCCCGCTTCAGGGTCCTGGAAGTGTTCAGGTCCTGAAGAGATGGAAGGTTGCATCCGATTACCTTCTCAGCAGAGCAGATGACACGTTGCAGTCTGCCTTTGTCCTTGGCAGCAGCATACCAGATAGTGATGGAGGTAGTGAGAATGGACTCAATGATGGAAGTGTAGAAGTGAAGCATCATTGTCTTTTTATTTTATTTTTTGTCTTTCTGGCTCAATTCTGTAGCACTTTTTCACTTTTTTAAATTGAACTATCCCCTCTGTCGTTCACATGCAGTCCTCATGACCAACAAAATTAGCCTTTCACACAAATTCGAAGAAAATCGGAGAAAGTAAATGAAGTGGAGCCCTGAGTGACTAAACAGAATTAAACAAAATGTCTTAAATTACCTTAGCTCTTCATAAAGCTATATTAGGTCAGGCTTATCTAATTGTGAGGTAGTTTTATTGGTAGAGCTAAATTGTAGGCATGTTAAGAGAAAAGGCCAGGATTGAGGGCCAATAAAGAGGTGGGCAGATAAGCGGGGAGACGAGTGAACGCAGTGATGTGTGAAATGAGAGAGAGAGAAAGCGCAGACTGACTTGACAAGGTGGCTTAAAGTCTTGACAGGTAGAATAAAGAAAAGAAAGTGAGCGCCTGCTCGAATCTCTCAAGATTAAATATGTTTTGGCATGATAAAGAAGGGCTTTTATCAAAGCATTAGTACAGATCACAATAGGTGTATCATTGTTAAGATGCTTTGACAATTTTTACATGGCTTTCTAGCATACTTTATTGTGATTGGACGGTTGACAAAAACCTGCCTCCTTAGTTACTGTTGCTTTGTCCAACAATTAATGGCGCTCTCACGCTACACAGCATGTTCTCATGTGTTAAAAAATACATCGAGGAGCAATGAGGGAAATGACAACATGCCAACAGATAAGACAGCAGGTTACCTTTTTTATGAAATTAAGTCTCGCCTTTTGAATTTTGTACGAAATTCAAATAATATATACAATTATATGACATGACAAATCACTGTAGCGCCTCAATTAAAGTGGCACGTGAACCAGTCATCTCTTCCTCTTTACTAGTTATAGTGCAAAATAAACATGAATGAACATTAGAAGGTATTTTGTTTCAGCCATGGAAAGACATCAATACACACCATTTTTTTTTTAAAGTTTTAATTTACTCTAGTGTCTGGTTTGTTTATTGGACAAAAAGAAAAGATTCAGAATTATGATTGGTCCATCTGAATTCCCTTCTGGCCTGTTATGTAGCCGAGGAACTGAACTGTGGGGCGGTGGAACTCGCACTTCTCCAGTTTGAGGTAAAGGTGGTGCTGACAAAGCCTCTGAAGGACCTGCTTAACATGGTGGTGATGGTCGGCTAGATTCCGGGAGTAGATGAGGATATCATCAATGTAAACGATCACAAACTTGTGGAGGAAATCCCGGAACACCTTGTTCATAAATCCCTGGAAGACTGATGGGGCTTTGGCAAGGCCATATGGTATAACAAGTTACTCATAGTGGCCAGAAGAATTCCTGGTTAAGAGCTTCCTTGACATACTCCTCCATAGCCTTGCGGACAGTGGGTAAACTTTACCCTTGGAGAATTTATTTCCAGGCAGCAGATCAATATCACAGTCCCATGGCCAATGAGGTGGTAGACAGGTGACTGCTTTCTTACTGATGACATCCTTGAATGCCACGTAATCAGATGGGATGGAGGGAGTTCCACTTGATTCAGGACATTCAATATGCGTGGAAGCGATCTGGAAAGCTGGTGGCATTTGGAGTGGACGTGAAAGTGCAGTGAGGCAGTGTTGGTGACAGTTCGCTCCAGCGAATAACCATACAGGAGTCCCATTTGATCTCTGGAGAATGGAGAATGAGCCAGGGGCGTCACAGGGTGACGTCCACCTTGGGTCCCTCCCGTGGCTTTTAGCATTAAGCTCTCCAATCCAACAGAATCATCATAAATTTCCATTTGAGGAATCCAATCGTTGCCTGTAGGTGCTGAGAAGAGCTACTTCATTCCATCTGCTAGCTGTCCCCAGATTTCGGTACTGCATGGTGTAGTTGTTGGAGGAAGATGCACCATGATGCAACTGCCTGAACTGGTCTGAAACAGAAAGCTCTCTTGTAGCGGAGCCAAACACCTCCTTGAAGTGGTTAGTGAAAGCCTCTTAGCATTTAATTATGATGTCGTTAGCATTCCATATTGCTTTTGCCCATGATAATGCATGACCAGAAAGAAGAGAAATCGGGAATGCTACCTTAGAGTGCTCTATGGTGAATTATCTCTATATACAGCGCCACTTGAAGGAGGAAGCCACCACATCCAGCTTGTTTCCCCCCTTAGGAAGCAGGCATAACCATGGGACTGGCAGAGGCAGATTGGGGGCTGGGGGCTGGCATGAGAGAGGCACAAAGAGTGTTGACCAGCTCCTGCAGAACGTCGACATGATCCATGGAAGTGGCAGTGTCGGTCCAGTCTTCTGTCACAAATCGAGCCAGAAAGGAGTGTGTTTTTGGTTGCCAGGGCAAGACAACCCTGCACAGATTACCAAAAGAGAAACAGCATTAAGGGACCAGTGGATGGAGTTTATTTTTACAGAGCATCAACGGAGTTGTGCAAGTGTTTGTTCTCCTGCATTTCGAAGATGCTTGTTTTACAAACAAGGTGGTCCAGTTTGACGCCGGATTTGCACATTGTTTATTTCTTAAGGATAATGCAATCTCAACGAAAAAGGGTCACGATCGTGTGTTGGAACCGCATGCGGTGAGTAAAACTGCTTCAAATATCTCTGTGTTGTTAACTTAGCTATCATCGGGTAAGCACATCAAGTAAACAACATGTGATGTTGTCATCAAACTGCACTTTCCACATGTACAGCTTAAAAAAAAAAGACGACAAAGTGGAACTTAGTCATTTTCCAAAACCGCTAAGCAAATATATACAGTTTCAGTACATACCACATAGAGAAGCTTTTGCTGATGCTGCTCTTGTTAAATTTCAGCCTCTGGATCTGATTCTGGATCATAAATACACGCTGAATCTGATTGTTAGCCATGGTTTGTTTTGGTTGGTTTTGTCCTCACAGTGTCACAGCTTCCAGACGCGCTCAACAAAGCTTACTGGCGCTCGTGATTCTTTAGCTCCGCTCACACGTCACGCCTCCAGCCGGTCGTGTTTTTCCGGGAAAAATCGGTACAGACTATCTTTCTCTTATGAATATAATAAAACTAAAGACTTTTTGGAGTTATGAAGGATGCAGTACTACTCTATAGGTACTCAAGATTAACAGGATATTGAGTGAAAACGAGCATTTCACCCCCCCTTTAACAAAAACTGCACTAAAAGAGCTCAGCAGCATCCCCCTATTAAGCATTGCATTGCCTATTAAGCACTTGATATATGCAAGTATGTATGCACATTGATGCAGGTACTGGGGACAATCCAGTGGAAACGTGAGAGGCAAATGAAATGGAAACACCTAATAACCCACAGCTCTTCACATGGACAGAGTGTACTGGATGTGTGTGTTTATAAGGAGCGGAGAGTGAGCGAAGTGCTGGAGAACATCATATGCCTGCGTACCTGTGGCAAGCATGGAATATTTCAACAAACAAGGAACAGGCCTTCTGTATGAGCTCCTGTGTGTGTGTAAGTGGTGGCATAAAGCCAAGCCCTGACTGATGTTCCATTTTGAAAACATTTATGTTGACCTGCTAATGGCAACCATGCTGTCGTTCAAAGAAAGCGCTAAAGAAACAGAGAAAGACACAGAATTCAAAGACACTCTTACATATAAAGCTTCAAATTAGGACCAAAGGGCTTTACCAGTCTGATGTCATTGGAGAACTTTTTTAGTTTCAACAAAGAACTTGTTATTCTCCAGTTCTTTAGAAAACTGTGTACTGGTGTTTTAAAGAACTTGGAAACAAATGCACTGATCTAAAGAGCTTACAATGTAACATTAATAAGATTTAAACGTCAAGATTCTTCAAACAACCACAGATAACCCCTATCTAGCCAAATGCAACGCAACTGATTTTTAAGAATGCACTAAGTTAAAGGGACAGTTCACCAAAAAATTAAAAATTTGTCTCACCCTCAGTTTTTTGCAAACCGAAACAACAGAGGAAAATTCACATTTTTGGGTGAACTATTCCTTTAAACACTGTAGCTACAACTAAATAATTAATCAGTAATTTATCAGCCTGAAAAGCCTTCATGTAAACACCTGAATAGATGCGAAAATTAAGGGTGTCAACTGCATCTTTTTTTATTATTATCATAATTTGAAAATAAAGAGCCATGTTTACCCATTCTAGACCACCAGTTGGAACTCTCTTCAAGACTTCAATGTGAACACCCATTGTTATGACATGCAGGCTAACATCGTTGCATAAGAAATAATCATGACATGTAGAAGTTTTCAAAAAATTGAAATATTGTCATTGTCAATGTCATTATTGAACTGGCAATAATGATATTGGTTGCACTTTATTTTACAGTACGTGTACTAACATGTACTTATAGTGTACTTACAGTGTATTTATCTAAGAAAGTTCTGGCAATACAAGGTAACTACATGGGGTAGGGTTAGGTTTAGGGGTAGGTTCAGGGTTAGTACCTAGTTATTACATAGTTATTGTAATTACCTTAATAAGTACATAGTATGTACATGAGGAACAGGACTGTAAAATAAAGTGCTACCATGATATTTATGCTCTCTGCATCTCCGGTGACAGTTCTGAACACAGCACTGCACACTCTGCATAAGCTAAAATGTGTTCATGTAATGAATATACAAATGAATATGTGAATCAGATTGCAGAATTAAGGGTTCATATAAACAGAAGTTTCAAAATCTGAAATTGGATCGGATTGATTAAAATTGGTGCATCTAAATATACCTAGTGATCACGATTAATCACATCCAAAATAAAAGTTTTATTTTACATAAAATATGTATGAGTGCTCTGTTTATTTATTATGTAGATATACATACACACATATACAGTATATATTTTGGAAATATATATATATTATATTATATATAAATATATTAATTATATTAACCATTGTTTTTAATATACATGCATGTGTTTGTAATTATATATGAATAATAAACATACACAGTACACACAAATACATATATTATGTAAAACAATTTTTTTGATGCAGTTAATCACTATGAATCATTTGACAGCACTAATAAATACATAAAACCACTTTAAGCTTCTAGACAAAAAATTAAGTCAAAGCTGTGCCTTTCAATAAATCCTTTCATTTCCACTTAACAAAATGGGGAAAGCACCTTGTGACATCATCACGCTCTGAATAGAGAGCAGGTTGAAGCTGTGGTTATCACAAAGCCCGCAAGTGTGTCGAAACCTAAATCCCACATACAAGCTTCCAGGAAATACGGTCTTTTAGATACATGCACACACGCAAACATCCAACACACCCCCACACACTCCTGCTGTTAGCACAAAGAGTGTAACGGGGTGAAGACCTGATGAATACAGAGTTCCAGCTACATGCTGTGCACTTCAATTCCAGAACAAGGCTTGAGGAAGGCAGAGAACAGAGGGCATCATCCCTCACCTCTGCACTGTGTGTATACATAGATGAATACAACTCCAGTTTTCTAAAACTCAGGAAATTGTCTATTTTGGGAAGTTGAAATCCTGGATCAAGCCTGATCTGTTCTGCTTGGACGAACCCAAGAGCTGGCAGCAAGCTGTGCCAGCCCATGTATAAAGAGGGTACTGGCGAGTGTTTACTGATTTGGAACATCACATGTCTGCAGAAATTATTAGATCTTTGTGCTTCTATCATAAGATGTGTTATTCTGGCGTGTATTTTATGTAAATCATGATTAAGCTACATTCCCAGCAATGTCTTGCAAGCTTTATCTTCATTGCGTAATGTAGCGGCACACTACTTTTTTTAACTGATGCTGCTACCTTTGTTTATCATCTTATTAGGCTTTTTATATATGTTTTTATTTTTATGTTTTCATTTTAATTTTAGATATAAAGTTGTATTTTGTATACTTTATTTCAGCTTTTTTTTTTTTTATGGGAATAGTTCATCCAAAAACTACATTTTCAGAAAATGTACACACACTCAGGCCATCCAAGATCTATTTATTATTTTATTTTTATTTTTTTATGCTTCGAAACCATATTGTGGATAGTGGACTCATGTTTTAGCAACAGTTTGAAGTCAAAAACATCTTGATGATGGATTTGTTTCTTACAAAAACAGCTTTTTTCTCCACAAGATATTAAAGGGGTCATGGCATGACAAAACAAATTTGCCTTGATCTATTGGCAAATAAGAGGTCTTTTTTTTATCATTAACACATCCTGCAAGATTCATGGTTTAAAATGTCCTTATTTTATTAGAGTTAATTTAATCAAGCTCCAAAAACAGCACCCATTCACTGCAGAGGATCCATTGGTGACCATGTGATGTGATGCAATACTTCTTCAAAATATGTTCTGATGAAGAAACACCCTCAGGCTATTCAAGAAGTAGATGAGTTTGAGGAATTTTCACTATTCCTTTAATAACTCAAACTAGGTGAACCACACGCCACTAAAGCAAACGAGGAACTTGGTTGCACAATAATTGCTCAGGTGACTGGCCCAAAACATTTTCCTGGAACTCATCGCCCTTGAACAAGATGACAGATTTCAGACTGTGCACTCGTGCTGGGTCCTGAGACAATCCAAATGGTAAACTGAGATTGATGGGAATGGCAAGAGATCCAGATATCAAACACACAAACACTGAACTTGTACCTTTCTAAGCATCTCTATGTCTGGAATTCTCTCCATCTTTCAGTCTGTAGAGATCTCTTGATTTTATGGCGGTTTCTGACACTCACGCCCTCATTCTTCCCCTCAGATGACCTCCAATCCCTATTTAAGTCCATTCGCGTCAGCCTGATTGTGTGTCGTCTCTCTTAAAATATTTAAGATGTTTTTGCTGTTAGTGTTCACTGCTGAGGTATGCTCTGAGTACATGAGTGTGTTACAGTACACAGCTATGCTTCGCTCACTTTTAGCTATGAAACACTTACGAGACATTATATGTTGCATTATATATGAATCTTTGCTGGAATCTCCTGAAATCTTTCACATACGCAGGTCTGCACATGTAGACTGTAAATCTTCGCTGCATAAACATGTTGCTAATGGCTTCCTGCTGCAGATGTTGAACTGCTGACATTGGTGCATCACATATTAAATGCAAGCAGTACAAATTACAGTTTCTCCAAGGCATACTGTCAAAATGCCAAAGAAGTATAACCATCAGGAGAGCCTGAGGAATTTGTGGGAGTTTTGTGTGATTTTGTGCATTCCTTCATTGACCCAAAAGCCAATTGTGTTTTTGCCTTCTAACAAAATATATTGCATGTTTATGTGTGTAATGCTTTTCATAATATATATAATTTCAAAGCAGCTTTACTAAAGAGCCAGAGGCGACTTAAGTCAAGGGAAAAAATGCTAGATAGATTGTTCACGCTGCTCAAAAATGTATGTGTGATGGTGTCAGTGGCCTTTTTACAGTAAGTGTGTTTGTGTCAGCAGTTAGACACAGTGCCCCACTTTCAGCAACAGAGGATTTCAGTCCAGAGCAAACGCTAGTTGAACGGGGCTCTCAACAACACTAGAAAGTGTGTGGTCAAAACCAGAAAACAGTCAGACAAGGAAGATCATGAGCCAAATCAGAACAGACAAAGCGATAGTGAAAGCACTAAACCAGAATAATGAGACGAAATGATTCAGAAGCATTCAATAAACAGCCTACGGAAGATTCTGTGTGGATCCGCAAACACCTCATTTACAGAATGGGTGTCAGTATTTCACATGGTGTCTCACGATACTGGAAAGGTCAGAGGTCAGTTAAACACTAATGACCTGAATACAACAACAAAGTCTCTTTGGCTTTATTCACATAAATCCCCTTTGTTTTTCAAATATGATCTTTTGGACTGTTCCCTAAGTGATGAAATCTGCTTTGTTTTTTCGCAATGCAGTCTATATATAATAAATCTACATAGGTCTCTAAAGTCACAGCTTGAGCACAAGTCCCTAATGCCATTAGACAATATATATTCTTCGTATAAAAGGCCCAGTTGTTCAGTCTTAGTTCACTTTAGCCCTTCATTCAGACTCTTCATGTCAAGAGAAAAACACATACATAAACACCCACACCTTTTAGTTATCTTACCCAGGCTCCTTGTTATCAGTTTGAGTAATAAGCTGAAGTTCATGAACACAAAACCATCCGCAGCCGAAGTCAAACATCTGCCCGCATAAAACTGCTGCTATCTTTCTTTAAAACCGTCTGCTATAAAGAGAAAGGCAGAAAGGTATGAAACGGTTCCATTCCACTGACATCGGCCAAAATATTAGCCTTGAGTGAGCACAGCAACTTCCTTTCAGCCCTCGAACCCCCCTTCACGGAGGTTAACAGCAGGAGGAGAGGAGAAATAGAGCAGAAAAGGAGAGATAATGAAGGAGAGACAAAGAAAGTGTGAGAGAACTCGAGCAAAAACCTCCAATCTCCTGGTCTTGCTTTGCCACCTGTCAAAATCGTGGGAATTTACTAACCAAATGCAAGTAATCAGTGTAAACACTGGCTAGGCCATGGAAGGCTAACCACGGTCAGAGTCCCAAAATCAACATGGCACTCAAAATCTCAGAGCCAAGGTAAAGACGCAGACACCACCTCTCAGACTGCTGCTGCTACACACACACACACACTTATCAAAGACCGCTTGTAAGCGAATGCTAATCTTCAACCGACATACTTGTACATTCATTAGAAACTGAAATCATCAGTCGACAGCTAAATTAGATGATGGTTTAGTTTAGTAGTGGCTCTGCTTCCTTAGTTACTTCCTCTTCCTTTAAAAAAAAGAGAAATGAATACGTGGGTTTTGTTGTCTCAGCAAGTCTTGTTAGCTAGATATAATCTAAAGCAGTCCTTATCACAGCATTAAATGAGATATGCGGCTTATCCTGCACTGCTATTCAGAATCTGCAGTGCAACGGAAAAATAAATTATATTTAGCTGAGTTGCCAGTTTGCAATCTGAATTGAATTTCATGAGAGAGACTAGGTGGCATGAAATAATATGGAGACAATACATGCCATATACATTTTTTTTTACACTGTGTCATTCCTACTGGTTGCATGTAACAACAAATGTAAAACACAGGCATCGTTCAGTGCTTTTCAAAGAATCATAGAAAGTCATATAGTCTTACTTATCAGTCTTAAGCATGGCCAAGTGGTTAGAGACTTTGACTCTCAATCCTTAGATTGTGGGTTCGAGTCTTGGGCCAGCAACACTTTGACTGAGATGCCCTTGAGCAAGGCACTGAACCCCCAACTGCTCCAGCATAAAGTCTGCCCACCAAAACCACCATAAATGGCTGCCCACTGCTCTGGATGTTTGTGTGTGTGTGTGTGTTCACTGCTCTGTGTGTGTGCACTTTGAATGGGTTAAATGCAGAGCACGAATTCTGAGTATGAGTCACCATGCTTGGCTGTATGTCACATCACTCACTCAAATTATAGTTTTGATTCAGTCTTATATTAGAACAATATATATTTTTTATAAATACAAACAATCACTAAAACAAAAAAAAACTATTGCATTTTTATTTAATTTGTATTTTTTAATTGTTATAAACAAATAAGCAGTGTTGGTGGTAACGCATTACATGTATCGAAAGTTATGTAATCAGATTACTTTTTTCAAATAGCTAGTAAAGTAACGCATTACTTTTTAATTTACAAGAAAATATGTAAGTTATTTTTTTTTTTTAAGTATCACCAGTTTTCCCATTTATTGACTGACAAGTCTCCTGTTGCCACATTGAGAGAAATTGAAAGTACAGTAGTGTTGTGTGCACTGTGTGAACATTATGTAGTTCTATACTATACTAATGAGAATGTGCATTAATTCATCCCACTTACAAAGAAAAAAAAAAAAAACAGATTTAGTATTCCTCAAAATGATTTAAAAGAGTGATATGCAAACTCAGAATATGACGCAAACCTGCAATAATTAAATATGTTAAATAACACAAATGTACAGTATCTCATTTTTTTAACTAATGGCTTTGCAGTTAACCTTTGATGATCTAGTTCAACCATACTGATAAGCAAAAACGACTTTAGATAAACTAACAATTGTGCTTCATTCATTTAAAAAAATGTATTATTATTATTATTATTATTGCTGACGTGTTGAACCTTCTCCTGTGTTCTACTGTATAGACGTGAATTTACTTTTCCTTCAGCCTGAGGTTTATTCATTCATTTACAATTGCTACAAATGGAACTTCTTATATTAAAAACAATGCTAGTAGTGTTTACTTTTGCAAACAAGTTATTACACTTTTTGATGGATAAATAAACAGACTAAATTTATATATTTCCCATAATTTTAATTCAAAAGTTGATGCAAATTTTTTTCAATAACTTTTGTAGATGAAAATAAACTGCCAATATATATAAGTTTACTTAGAAAACTTGTTTTATTTTAAAACCATGCAAATAAGAAACAGATCTGAGTGGACATTGAGCTGCCAATAAGTGTTAAACACAGATTTGAATCTCTTTGACCATGTTTAAAAAGTGTCCCAGGATGCACCTCATGAAGTTGAGGGGATGTCCAGAGAAATAATCAATCTTGACCAAAGTTGTCAGCTTTAAGTAAGATGTTATTACAAGATTTTGCTACTACATAATTTCCACCTTTATTTCACAGTTTTGACTGACTTCACTATTATTCTAAATAAAGAATGAACGGCTGAGGCTGAACCTTTGACTAAAATATAAATCACTCATTGTCTTTGATGACAGGTTAAAAGCATGAGGCGCTAGGAGAACTTGGGATGTCTCAAACTTATCAAGAGCAGGTTTCCCCTGACTGATACATGAATGTGTCTGTCGAGGGAACAGGGTGTAACTCTGACCCTCCCTTTTTTCAGAAGCACTGGAGTCAGTCAGTCAACTTATAATAACAACAACACCCATGAACCCACATATACAGTACATACAGAAAAATGGCACATGCACTGTATGTACAGTAAGCCAAGGCAACAGGCAGACTGCTCCTTTAAGAATGAGAAAGTGAAGGGGGAACGGAGAGGGAGAGGGAGGGAGAGCATTCAATCGCAACGGTGGAACGTCAAATCACCTCACTACGCTTGTTCTGCAGAACTCCCAGTGTGCGGTTACATTAGCTGAGCAAAGGGAGAGAGAGAGAGAGAGAGAGAGAGAGAGAGAGAGAGAGGTGGTGGGGGGAACAGGGCATGTCACAGGAGCCTACCTCACACACAGCTGCAGGGGAGGCAGGTGGCAGTTTGACCCCTTCTGTCCTGCGGCGGAGACCCCAAACCAGTGAGCCGAGAAGGGGTGTCAGTGTCCCGGTGCACTCTTTCCTCTTCTGTCCTGATATCTATCTTCCTGCACCCTGTTGCACTGTGGTCACCGCATTGCTACGAAGTTTGTCAAACTTTCAAGTGACTGTCAACACAGAAGTGAGAGTGAGAGAGGCTGGACGGAAAGTTTTAAAAGAGACGAGTGAAAAAAAGAAGCGGTTTCAATTTCCTGAACTACCTTGCTCTCTCTCTCTCTCTCTCTGTTCGAGTTGTACCAGAGGCAGTGAGCTGGCTGAATGGGGACGGCTAGAGCCATCTGTTAAAACACGCCTGCCTCTTTTGCTTTACTCACATTCTCCCTCAATCGCCGGGCGACCGAGGAGGAGGGGGGAGGCAAAGAAAGAGAGATACTGAAAAAGAGAGGCTGTTCTGCCTGCTGGTACCCAATCTGAACACACAAACACTCACATAGGGCAGCACAGGCGGAGCTTGCGGACTCAGTGAGTGAAAGGGGAAAGCTTGGCTTCGGTGTGCAGTATTCATGGTTATTCATGTGGCTTCTACCTTCTGGGCTTAATAGAGTCAGAAGAAGCTTCAAAGTACAACAACTTATATTAGTACAGACAGATGTGTCACGTACATTCAAATGTGCTTCCATTTGTTTTTAAGCCAGGTGGATCTTGAATTCAACTTCCAATTCTCAATGTAATAAAATTTGTTTTACCTTTGGTAATAAAAAATAATAATTGAGAAAATGTTTAATTAATTCATTTGACTAATTATTTTTATTAAAACATATTTTGTCATGATTTGATTCTATATAACTAATACATTGTACACAGTAAGTAACAAACCAATGCTGCTAAATGAATTTAATGATTTTTTTTTTATTCAGGGAAAAGAAGCTAAGTATATACAGGTATTATTGTTCAAATGTTTTTAGTATTTTTTTGTTTTATTTTTGAAATATATTATTTATTTGACCAAAAACACAGTAAAACAGTTATATTGTGAAATATTATTCTAATTTAAAATAACCATTTTCTATTGAATATATTTTTAAATGTAATTGACTGAAGTTTCAGCAACATTACAGTCTTCAGTGTCAAATGATCCTTCAGAAAATATTCTAATATGCTGATTTGCTGCTCAAGAAACATTTCTTATCAATGTTTAAAACAGTTATCCTACTTAATATTTGTGTGAAAACAGATACGTTTGCCACTAGAGGGCGCACTACCAAAACAATAACAATCGCATGGTTTGATGACGCTAAGGAGCGTGGAATGATGGGATTTGTCGTCTTCTACCCAACCGCTGACGACCATCAACCAGACGATATGAAAACGATTAGCACTTGTTCAACAAATATATACACTCGTGTACATCCGATTGGCATCTCTTTCTAGTTGAAGTTTGTCGCGAAGCTCTCTCCATCTAGAAAATGCAACACCGATACTGATCCTAGCTCTTTCTCTCCTCTTGTCCCAAACTCTTCTTAGATCATTTGGTTGGCCCAGCAGACGGTAAGCAGTAATTCTTTTCCATAAATAAGTAACACAATCCACCATAAAATGTGCAAGAAGTAAAATAAGGAACTGCTTGAAGCAAGCTAGTGGTTTGCTGGACGCTAGACACTACTTCCGCATTTGTCCACACACTGTTGTCATGTGGTTTCTACATCAGTAAAGGCGGGAACAAAGGGTAACTGCGTCATTGACAGGCGACTGCACTGCCCCGTGTCACTGTTCAGAATGGGGATTTTCTCATGATTTACAAGTAGTTGAAAACATTAGAGATATTGTTAGTAACCAGCTGGACAAAATATATAACACTAGCCTAGTAGTTTTGGGATATTTCACTGCAAATATTTTACAAATTGTACCTTTAACAGAAAGTTTCAAAAGAGCAGCATTTATTATAAATGTCTTTACTGTCACTTTTGATAGATTTAATGCATCCTTGCTAAATAAAAGTTTGTATGCCTTTAAAAACGACTGACTCCAAACTTTTGAACAGTATTATCGACTGTGCCCTAATACAGGCAGTTATGCCACCCCTAAGTAAAAAATCTCTGAGCTAGTGCAACGAGTCAATTTGTCGATTTTTCCGTTCCTCCGCCTTCTATTCCTGAGAACGGCGAGGCGAGAGAGAATGTTCTATGAGAATGATATAAATGGTACATGGTGAACCCGTAAGGTTATCCACCGCCTCCAAGGCCTCGTGTAACAGATTTAACTAAGACCAGAATAGAACTCAAGGATTTCAGTCATCAAGGGAAACGGGAGAGAGAAACTAGATTTTTGCATTTACTGAAGAAAACACAAGTAGTGGTTGCCCCAGCAAAACTAGCCAACACAATGTTAGGGGCTTCTGAGGTGTTGCCAGGCTATTGATATATGGTTGCTAAGGTGTTCAGGTGGTTGCTAGGTGATTACATACTGCCCTAGGAGGACAACAGTGATATTCTGGTCTCTATATATAGCTCAGGTCCCTCCTTCAATGTAAGGATTTTTCTGCCTGTTTCATATTTTTGAAGTATAGCAGGTGCAGTCACATGTAACTTGAATGTGAAAGGTTCGAGTGTGATTTACACATATTTGAGCTGAGCAAAAACAGTCCTGCTTTATATTCCAAAGCAGTATTTCTTCTCAGACTGTTTTAATTTAATATAATAATCATAAACACTGGTTTGTAGAATAGATACTGCATGTTGTTATTCTTCTAGTTATTTTCTATAACACCACGAAATTGCCACAAAACAAACCATAGGACTTATTTTGTTGTGTTATGCTAATTTCAATGTGTTGCGGCTTGTTTCCATTGTCTTATATTTATTGTGTTGCGGCTTGTTTCTGCTCTGTTGTGTTAATTTCTTTGTGCTGCGGCAAATTTCTGTTGTGTTGTGTTAATTTCGTTGTGTTTCTTGTTTTCATTGAGTTGTGTTTTGGTTAGTTTCCATTATGTTATGTTAATTTCATTGTGCTGTGGCTTGTTTCCGCTGTGTTGTGTTAATTTCGTTGTTTTCTTTGTGCTTGTGTTCATTGTTTTGTATTAATTTCTTTGGGTTGTGGCTATTTTCCGTTGTGTTAATTTCATTGTGTTGTGCTAATTTTGTTGTGTTGTGGATCGTTTCTACTGTGTTGTGGTTTGTTTTAATTTTGTTGTGTTAATTTCATTGTGTTCCACCTCATTTCCTTTGTGTTGTGTTATTATCTTTGTGTTGCAGCTCATTTCCGCTGTGTTGTGTTATTTTCGTTGTGTTGCAGCTCGTTTCCGCTGTGTTGTGTTAATTTCATTGTTTTACAGCTTGTTTTCATTGTGTTGTGGCTTGTTTTCATTGTGTTGTGTTAATTTCATTGTGTTGCACCTCATTTCCTTTGTGTTGTGTTATTTTCTTTGAGTTGCAGCTTCTTTCCGCTGTGTTGTGTTAATTTCATTGTGTTGCAGCTTGTATCCATTGTGTTAATTATGTTGTGTTGCAGCTTGTTTCGGTTGTGTTGCGGTTTGTTTTCATTGTGTTGTGTTAATTTTGTTGTGATGCAGCTTGATTCTGTTGTGTTGTGTTCATTTCATTGCATTATGGCTTGTTTTCATTGTGTTGTGTTGTGGCTTGTTTTCATTGTGTTGCATTAATTTCATTCTGCTGCAGCTCATTTCCATTGTTTTGTGTTAATTTCATTGTGATGTCTTTTGTGTTGTGTTCATTTCGTTGTGTTTGTGGCTTGTTTTCAATGTGTTGTGGCTTGTTTCCATTGTGTAGTGCTAATTTAACTGTGTTGTGGTTTGTCTACATTGTCAGATGTCAGAAGTCAGCATTGTGTTGAGTTAATTTTGTTGCTTTGTGGAGATTTCATTGTGTTTTGCACTACTGAGTCATCATAGAAAACAGCAAACTTTCGCAATGCAAAATAAGGTGAAAATCATAAGTCTGAGATTGCTTAGAGAAAACTGAAAGCACATCTCTTCTCAAAACGTTGCACCACTTCAGATGTCAATTATGTTAGCAGCAAGAATGGAATTGTAACTTTGTGTGTGTGTGTGTGTGTGTGTGTGTGTGTGTGTGTGTGTGTGTGTGTGTGTGTGTGTGTGTGTGTGTTTGCACCTTTCTGTAGGCTGGCCTACTGTGAGCAGCATCGTAGAAACTTTAAAAATAACTTCTTGGAAACTTCAAGGTTGGTATTTGAATGTCCTGTAATACAGTAAAGAAGATAATAAGAGGATGATGAAGGGAGAATAGGACAGATGAAGGCAAATGAAAGCATGGAGGGAGGAAGAGTAGACAAATAGTTTCCATATAAAAGTAAAGTTGCCACTCTCTTTTTCTGTTTATCCACAACCTCGTTTCCTCCCATTCTTTCTTGGTAATAGAGAAAAGTGCCAACCTTTTTCTCTTCTTCTTGCTGAGGCATCAAAAGCTAAAGGTTGCATATATCTATCAATGTCTGAATGACAGGAACCTGACAAATGCCCCTGCGCTCGCTTTCAAGAGTCATTCAGTTGGAAAAGACACCACCTAGGCTTTCCCACAGAGTGCAGTGCAGTGAAAAGCACACAGCGAGGAGATTATATGTTGAAGATCAGAGTTTGCTCTTTAACCAATCCCACTCTCAATCTAATGGGCAGGATGGATTAAATTTAATCTTTAGTCTTTTAAGGGAGGTCGTGTGAGGGGCGTTTGTGCCATGCAAGAGGGACTGGATCATGGTTTGAACTTTACTTGTTCCCACAAACTGAGCTCTCGTAATCCAGATTAGATTAATTCACATTATGGAGGGACATCTAATCTGGATTGCAGTACTGATGTGGTGTTCTGCAGTAACCTTGCAATATAAACTCATATACAAGTGGTATCAGTCTCTAAGGCTTTTTTTCTAAATTTTCTACATTACAGTCAGCCAAAACCATCTCTCTTCAAGTTCATTCCCTCAATCGTTTGAATCTGCGAAACCAGTGTTCTCAACCTTTTGGACTCCACAATCCCTTCGGACAATATTTTATCTAAATTGATATTTTTAAGACTTACAGGGCCCCCGGGAGGCCCCCTAGTGAGCCCCTGCCTCCTCGACTGCTCTTTTGCTCTTCTGCTCTTCTTATCACTCTTAGTTATTTCTTACCTCATTTTCTGTTCCAGTGCAGTCTTTTGTAATAACTTGTTGACTGTGTGTGTGTGTGTGTGTGTGTTTAGGCAGCTCTGGACCAAAGGCAGGCTAATCATAATATTCATTATTCATTATCAGTGTTGCCAAACAGAGTAGGTTCTGCCCCAACAGCTTCAGGCTTCAGCTCTGCCACTCCAATCAACTGCATCTACAAGGATGAATTATAATTATACAAAATCCCATACAAATTACTACCAAGAACAGTATAATGCTGAACCCTCAGGTGAAACCTCAGCTAAAGAGACTTCAGAGGCTGCTGATTACAAGTGAAAGGGTTTAATTTGAGTATGAGGGGGAGGGATAAATAGCAGGGGCTGAAAACGAAAATTAGATGTATGAACAAGAGGCATCAGCATACTTGGTGCGGTGGAATGTGATCTCTAATTTCTTCATGTTTGTTTTTATTTTTTTTTAGACAACATTGCCCAAAGTGTTTCTAAATTTTGCAAGATACCAAAGTTTGCAGACTAAAAATTTTTTTTTAATATATTTTAAATTCTTATTTCTTATATATTTAAATGTAACTTTTTTTTTTAATTATGCAATACTCATTTATGTACAAGTATGGTAACACTTTATATTAAAGGTGCAATAGGAGATCCTGGAAAATGCTAACATTAGCCTGACAGCACTGAAAGGGAACACCCCACCCTCCCTGCAATCGCTGTCCAAGCCACGCCCCCTGAACGCATTTATGCTCACAAACCTGAATACCAGAGACAACATTACTACAATACGCTACATCAGCGGTTCCCAGTTCCAGTCCATGTTCCGAAGTGAAGTAAACCCCTGCTCAGGGAGTAGGGAGTGATGAACACTGTGTAGGGATCATATCGATTGGAACACAGTTCATTCTAGTAGCTCATCAGAGTTGGTCATCTGAATCGGGTGTGTTAACTAAGCAAGACCTGCAAAATGTGTGCATGAGCACTGGAATTGGGAACCGCTGGGCTACATCATGTGTCATCAACCAGCGACAAAACATTAAAAGTACTACAACACCAGGAGGGAAGACCGGGTTGTTTATGTTTGTCTGCCATTCGAGCTCTGTCTGCACAGCTTGCGTGAATGTGCTAATGACGTATTCTGTCTGGGCGAACAGGGTGCACAGAGCTATGCAGATACATACATTGAATTTAAAATGCTTGGACCGAGTGCTTTGATTGGACATGCATTTCTTGGTCCTATGCCTCCCACAGAATATATAAATACAGATAAATAAATTTAAACCACTTAACTTAATGATTGCAATCGAGATGTGAAGACACTTTCAACCAATTTAACAAAAAAAATTTCCTAAGACAATCACCTATTGCACCTTTAAGATCCCATTATTTACCCATTATCAGTTGATGCATTAAATAACAATTAACAAAACAATTGTTACAGGATTCATTAATCTGTGTTAACATTAGTTATAACTATTCATTGTTATATCCATTAAATAAGATTAACGGATACAACTTTTGATTTTAATAATGTTTTAGTCGATGCTAAAAAATTAACATAAGAAAAAAAATAACTAAGAAAAATAACTAATAAATGGTTTAGAAGTAATTTTCATTGTTGGTCCATATCAACTAATGTTAACAAATGGAACTTAATAGTTCAAATTAAATTTCAATAATAAAAAAAACATATTTCATATTTTTAGATTGTTTGTTAGTTCATTTTATATTATTATTATTATTATTATTATTATTATTATTATTATTATTATTATTATTAAATGTATTTATTTGTTTGCACAAATGTGTTACCATATTTTCCTGATGACTAAAGTATTTGCAGAATTTGCCAAAAAAACATGCCAAGACTCAGAGCTGAAATCTAATCCAAACAGCTGTCGGGATTAACCCAAAAATAATAAAGCATCTTCGGCACACCCTTCAGTCCCCTCCTGACATTCTCTGCCACAGGAGCACTTTTGGCAACCATTCAATCAAACATCACAAGAAATATAATCAGTTAAATGCCTTTGAGATGTGACATTAAAATAACTGAAGGAAAAGAAAACGTGTAGCAAGAGACAGGAAAATGTAACTTCAAATGTGACCCCAAAGAACAAGATTTGTTCCTCGGGCAGGAACTGCAGAGAATTTGTGTCAGAGATATGCTGGGAACCTGTGCTGTGGTGAGCTTCTGAGAACAGCGTGGTTTGGTTAGGCAAAGATAAACTCGGCTTTACTGTAAAATGCAAGTGAAGAACCGAACGGTGACAAACATCTCCCTGCGATCTGTCTGTACCTGTTACAAAGGGAAAAACAACCGTTAACCAAGGCCAGCTCTGTCAGAAAATGAAAGAGAGTGTGTGTTGAATGACACACACCCTGCTCAGACTTGAGAAGGTTAATAGGGTGGAGCTGTCACAAAAAATGACTTCACCTTCTTCTTCACTGACATTGAGAAGGTTACCATGACCACGTCAGAGAGACACTGAAAAGAGAGAGAAAATAATAAGGCAGATAGATAAGAAGACACGGCTGAGATGAGATGATGGAATAGAGAGGACTGGAAAAGAGAAATGTGTGTGTATAAGTGAATCCCAGCACTCTATTATAGATGTACACTGAGTTCCAAACAAATGAATCCTCAGTTCCTGTCCCGTTCTCTCAAATGAGCATCCCAGACACAGAAAATGAGCCCACGCGTTCTCCTTCAGTTCTACACACTCAGAGAGCCTCAAACACATCTCAGACAGGAGGAAGTCAGTTTAATAGTCACGAAAGTCAAATGTGGAAATGTTTTGGCTGAAATCTGATGTGTTATTTGACTGAGAAATGAGGATAATGCTGCCACTGAGACTGGAGCAGTATGAACACACAGTGCTGCTCTTCACGGTTCCCAAACCGACTGAACTGCCTACTTAGGCAATAACAGTCTCAGAGTCTGTTCCAAAAAGTAGGCAACTCATTTACGCTGCCTTCTAAGGGGACGTTCACACAGAATTTATAATTTATTCTAATTTGTGTCCCAAATGATACACTATAGTCTTATACACCATGTACTCAATTGTGTAGTGTATAATATAATTGAGTAATATAAGGGCATTTTGTCATTCAGCACTAGAATCTATATATATTTGCCCATATTTGGATACTTATATACATGTTCACATACTGTATATGTTTGACATTATACTGCATGTCAAATTATATGTGTAGCCAATATTTCTAAATTTAAAAATATATAATTCCAAATATATAATTCCATATATGAAAATATATTAAATTAAATATTAAATTAAATATTTACCTTGAATTGTGTCAACAACTTTAATATATGAAAATATATTGAATTAAATATTTACCTTGAATTGTGTCAACAACTGTCAAGTCAGCAGTCTTCCCCATGATTGTGTAGAACTAGACTATTTAAACCATTTAAAGGCCTTTGCAGGTGTTTTGAGTTAATTATATGATTAGAGTGTGGCACCAGGTGTCTTCAGTATTGAACCTTTTCACAATATTCTAATTTTCTGAGATATTGAATTTGGGATTTTCCTTAGTTGTCAGTTATAATCATCAAAATTAAAATGAAATAAACATTTGAAATATGCCATGCTTGTGTGTCATCTTCACTTGCTTCCGCAATCATCATTGCCATGGTTGTGTACGTACAGTACATGTGAGGTGACGATATTAAAATAGGGGTGAGGTCCTGTTGGGGTATAGGTGTGTTTGTTTTGGTTCTTTCAAATATCAATCCCGTTTAGCAAAATTCACACAGTGCACCTTTAAGTGTATCATTTACTTGTTCTTTTCTGAATTGTCAATGTGAACACACCACTTGCATCGAAAATATAGCAAAAGTAGTAATATATATATATATATATATATATATATATATATATATATATATATATATATATATATATATATGTAATATGTAATATTGTCAATATATTTTAAAATGTATTTTTATGCCCGTAACCAAATCATTACTCCAGTCTTCAGTGTCAAATGATCCTTCAGAAATCATGATAGTATTCAGATTTGCTGATCAAGAAACATTATTATTATCATTATTATCAGTATTTAAAACAGCTGAGTATTTTTTTTTTTATTATTTTTTTTTTTGAGATTCTTTGATGAACAGAAAAATCCAAAGATCAGCATTTATCTGAAAAAATATATATAATTTTGTAGCATTATAAATCCTAAACCTTGGAGTCAGTATTTTTTATGGGGGACCAGGGGTAATAGCGATTATATAAATTAATACTTTGATTTAGCAAAGATACTTTAACTTGATCCTTTTTGTGCAGCCAATGTGGATTGTTAAATTCTGGTTAACTGTGAACTTCCCTGATGGTTATGATGTCACCTTAGAAGACAGCAGCGTATGTTGGCTGTACACTGTGAGGCAGCTTTCTAGGTTTAGGGACGGGCTTTCAGGCAAGGGATACGTACTGTACGTGTGTGTTTGTGTGTGTGTATGTGTGTAAGAATCAGTATCATATGAACACAGAGGTAAGCAGGACTACAGTAATGCAGTAACACTGACTTACATTTCCCTGTTACATTATACACAAGCTCACTCCCTGACATGTGTAGCGTACACTATGTAAACCAACACACTTTTCCTGAACCGCTCGCACCATCAATTATTCATAAATGTAAATGCACTCAAATACATTATCAAGCACTTAGGGAAAAGTTACAGCGGATCAAGCTTTCATCTGAGTTTTATCGGACGCTGGCCATCTCAATACCTGCTCTGCGCTTTCTTATGTAAGCGTATGTAAAGTGAGACTAAGAATAATGCAGCCCATTTATAATTTTGCCATTGGCTTCTGTCCCTGTGAGCATTTGTGAGAACAGAAGTGAAGATATTTAGCCATCACAATGTGGCTGGATGTCTCTCAGGATCTGATGTTCCACATTCACGCTCTAGAAGCTGATATGTGTTCGGAAGGAGGGAAAACTTACCCACAATGCACTTTATTTAAAGATGAGGTTCCAGAAACAGGGAAGGATTCAAGAAAAATTTGAATAAGATTGTCAGAAAGTATAATTCCCTAAAAAATATTCTGAACAACTTTTTTAAAAGAAGAAAATAGCACCTCAAAGGCATCTTTGTGCACTGTCTATTATAATCATAAGTCTGCATGCTAATTTCATTTCGACTAGCATGACTGGAGTTATATATATATTTAAATGCTGTGTATTTTAAAGACTCTCGTCTGTCTCAAGATGGTGCAATCTGTTGCATTCCTCTGCAGTCTTTCTGTGCTCTTTGTAGAGTGAACATACTGTGTATGGCTTTAAAACATTAAACACTATAAAACATTCATGAAGGATTTGATGATGGTCGGAAGGTGAGTAAATTTTCAGCAAACTGTCATTTTTGGGTGAACTATTTGTTTAAGGAATGTTTTTGGGAATACAAAATATTAATAACTTTATTCATAATTTAGAAAAAAAAAGATTAAACCGGCAGAAGAATTTATTACTAATTATTAACTAGTATCATTAATACAGAATTGTATTCTTAAGAGTGTTTCGTCGATCATGTCCCAGAGTTGTATAGACAGCCCGCTGGCCATTAGAAAGACAAGAGAAGCAGATCTGTGTCTATCTCCTGGGGTAACTTTCCCTCTCCTGAAGCTTCTTTGTATTTGAACAAGCCCTGAATGAGCGATGGATATTCCTGGCACACAGGCAGTCAGGAACCCTACAGATGCACCACACTCCCTCTCGCCGCCCTTTATCAAAGAGAAGCAGCACTGTGCAAATTACACTGACCCCTATTCCTGACCCCTCACGGCCCGCCCCTCCTCACCTCCTTTCTGCTCCCTTTTCTCGACCCTCTCTTTCAGAGCTGTTCTTTTTGTGCTCGTGTCATGTAGCTGAAAGAGGAAGTCGCCATCCGTCAGACCACCCTCACACTCGCAGACACCCACCGAGTCGCCATGGAAACCCTCTGTGGCCCCCAGAGAGAGGCATCTGCGGTCATCACCGGACAGAGCACAATGCAAATGAGGGCTAGACAGAGAGGGTGAAGATGTTGGAAGTGGGCGCAGGGGCGGACTAGTTGTCCTTATTTGTCGAAACCAGTCCTCGGATAACTCTTTTATAGAAGTTTTGAAGAGAGAAAGTAAAAACAGAGTATCGTAATGAATAATGCACGGACAGTGCTCAGACTGCAAGCACTGTGTGGGGCCCTATGAAATATGTTTTTATTTTTCCAGTTTAATTTTCCTGAATTCAATTTTTTTTTCATAAAAATTTTTTTAGACTCTATTTCAATGGTTAAATTTAATTTGTATTAATCAAAACGCATGTCTAATCAATTGAAATGTACAAAATTTAACAGCAATTTACTAAAAGTTTAACAACAAATTTATTCTTAAGGCACTATGAATTTTAATTTTATTTTTTTCTGAAATTCAGTTTTAATTTATTTATTTTTGTTTATTCCAAATACTGTGTGTTCTATTGTTTCTGGATTCCATTTGAATGGTTTCATTGAACTGTAATAATCAAAAGCATCTGTAATTAATTGATTTTATGTAAAAAAAAAAAAAAAAAAGTAAAAAAAAACGTTAAAATAAAATGAAAGCATGCATCTGCCGCTTTCATTCACACAGAGGCACACATAACTTGCAGGATTCCTATTTAAATGGTATTTTTGCAACTTAATATTCAGACATTAGTCCATGTCATGTTTTGATTTATCCGTCCAAAAATGTGCCAAATTTTGTGACATTCCATGATTATTCTGTAAATTCCCTTTTTATGAGAGATTCTGCGATTCTGTCTTCGTTTTATGCATCGTGGAAATCATAGAGCCCTAACTGTGGAAATCTCTGTGTGTCTGGTGATTTTGAAACAAAATAACGGAAAGGCAGCAGAAGAATAGTGAAAGTTCAGCAATGCCATCCACTTGAAATACAGCCGGTCTGCATACTGCATACTAACACATGCTGTTTCTGGAATTACAGATCCCTAAGGGAAATCACAATGATTAATTATACAGCCACTGCACTTTTCAGTGCTTACTTTCTGTCGCAGACATTTAGGCTGTATTGATGCCTTGTTGTATTGATGCCTCCGGGCAGATAAATGCAATCATCAGGGTTCTTTTAATTAATAAATATTAATTGGGCCTTTTACCCTAAGGTGGCAAACACAGCAGGGTAAGAACTTTAAGGGTGATTATTTATCCCACAGCTTGTTTGTTTTCTGTTCATTTATTATTTATATATCCATTACTGTTGATTTACTCTAAATGTCACTGTTTCCAGACTCTATTTAATAGAGAGAGTGAGGTTAACGACTTGTTTACTGTGAATCATTCTTCAAGTTGTTCAGTAAATATAGTTGCCTGAAGCTTCAGAGCTAAAAAATCAGCAGTAACGAAAATGTATGATGTAATCTTAATGACACTGAAATTCACATTATTAATACATTTCAGTTCACACTCATTATAATCTAATGTATTTTTAGCATAACAATGAAGGCTGTCAAAGTTAAAGTGTTTATTCACACTTAAATGGCTGGAGGTTGCTGTCCTGTTGGTGTCTAGTTGGTGTTCATTCCCTGTTATGGTTTCCAAGTGTATCAAGCAGTCAATCACTATCTGTGCTCACACTGGTAGTGTCTAAATCATGTTGCTGCTTATTTGCATTAACATTCATTTGTTTCACTCACTGTTACAGTTGCTGTATAACTTACTGAACAACTACATCATTTACTCGCCTTCCATGGAACACAAATCCCAATATATATATATATATATATATATATATATATATATATATATATATATATATATATATATATATATATATATATATATATATATATATATATATTACAGGTTTTAAATTACATGTGGGTTAGATGACATGAGATTTTTTCTTTTCTTTTTTTGAGTGTTTTCCCAAACTTTTACAGTCATAAACTGTGAGAAAAAAGCAGTTTTATTATTGGATTACATTTCCATTGAGTTCTGTGTTCATATTTACAGTGCATTTGGACACAGTTTTTTGTGCAAGTGAGACGAGTAAACAATTAAACAGGAGGCCTATTAATTAGTTTTCTTAACTCGAAAAGGTACTGAATGTGTTACTGTGCCAAAATTGTTACTGGTAACTGAAAAAAAAGAAGTAACGCTTCAGATTACAACCCGCAAAGAACTACTCAAGTATACTGAATTTACAGTTTATGTTTCTGTTATTATAGTGTACCTATAAAGAACACACATGTAGGTATAAGGAAAGGATGTGTTATGTTTGGGTAATAAGAGAGTAACAAACAGATATGCAAACTGCAAAGATATATGCAAGTAAACTGAAGTTACAGCATAACTTTATTGAGTTGCACTTTATTTTACAGTATGTGTACTTGCATGTACTTATAGTGTACTTACAGTTTATTTCTATAAGATGGTAACTACATGGGGTAGGTTTAAGTTTAGGAGTAGGTTCAGGGTTAGTACATAGTTATTACATAGTTATTGTAATTACTATAATAAGTACATATTATGTACATGAGGAACAGGACTATAATATAGTGACACACACACACACACCACACACACACAAAACAAACAAACACATTTTGTTAACTTAAATCAAGCTGAAATCAAATAAAATAGACTTTCATGGAAACTAAAAATGTTGCCTTGGCAATTGAATTATAGTACGTTTAAGATGAGATATAAATAAAACTAAAATAATAATAAATTAAAAATTAATAAAGATCTAAAAAATTAACAAAAAATATCAAGTGCATAAAATACTAAAACAAACACTCAAAATATCAATAAATTCTATAATATTGTATAAATAATACTCAAATAACATTGTGCATTTACATATTTGAATCCATCAACATTTCTGCTTTATTTTCTTAACCTGTTGTCATTTTAAATGATCACAGTTTAACAGTTTCAAATTGTGTAATTTTGCCTTTGAACATGAGTTATAAGAAAACAGTGACGTTAGATGGGGAGCGTATGCTAATTCTTGTGGAGTTTGCTGAAATGAAATCAGAGGGCTTCACTAAAGACCAAATTCATCTGACTGTGTTATGCTGATACGAAACCCTCAAAAGCATAAAGTGTCCACTTGTCTAATCGAGGGTTTTAAAACACTGCAGCAAATAAAACCTTCTGCCACTTAACCGAGACAGGAAGTGAATTTTATACAGGGATGTGATTGCTAATGGTCTGAGTGACTATGCTAAGTGGTTGTAACGTTATATGGGAGCTAAAACTGATGTGATCTCACATGCCAACCAGCAGCCATCTTTGGCAGCGGAAACCCACCGCTACTGTCACCCAAACACTCAGCATTTCATTGTGCCAACGTACATCGCCGCCAGACATGCAAGCAATGTGCACCCACTCTCCATCTCAGCTGAGTACACGCTATTGGCAGGCTTGGTGGACCATAATCACATCCCCTCCCATACACATACACACACACACACACACACACATAGAGACACACTACTAACAAGGCCAGTTTGTGAGGCGGCTATTATGGAATCTATTGTACCACTGTATTTCCTCCCAACATTATCTGCGACAGGGTATAACAATGCATCCGTTCAGTCAAAAACCATATGTCTTCATTACTCGAGGGATGAATCATCTTCTTTTGAGGGCTATTTATCCGAATACTGCACAGCAAAAGCTCAGCCATTTCGCCGGCAGAAAACAGGATCATTAAATGGGTGTTTTAAGCGTAACTGAATTGAAGTGGGCATCTCAAGGACAAAACAACAAACTTTTTTGCACATCCACAGGGATGCGGCTCCGTTCATTTGACTGCATTTTAAATGGATGGGAGGAAGAATGACAGATAAAAAAGAAAGCGCAGCAGTGTGAGTATGAGAGAGAATATTGAAAGTATGATGAAATTTGCAGGGTAGTGTCGTCAGATATTAAAGTCATAAAGTCAAAAGAGGCAGACTGACGCCAGCTTACTGTCAATCTAGTCAGTTACACTATTAAACTTTTGACTTGGAAACTAAAGTTGAAAAATGTAACTTGATGCACTCACAAAATATTAGGAGAGCAAAGACAGAGTCTAATGGTGGTATCATGGTACAAATACTCATACTGTGATTACCACGGTATTAACATGGTTCTCCAAAGTATTTCAAAGAATGCCATGCTTTTTATTAGCTGAATTCTATGAATAAATATTTGTCTATGTAGTAGTATCTGCTCATATTTACTTATAGGATTTCCTTTATGTTACATTTATTTTACAGTATTTATATTTGCTGCTGGGATTATTCACACTGGTTAAATAGTTATGTGCATTATGACAAATATAAACAATTACAACTAGAAAGTTCAGTTTGGCAAACGTCTGGAGGTTAATTTTACAGTTTTAGAAACTTTTTTCTTTTTTAATTTACAAAATATATCTTAACTTGTTTTAATCTTTTTCTTATTATTTTCATGCATCAATAAATGAATAAATGAAAGATTTAATGAAAATGGCAGAGCCTCTAAGGGTGATGGAGAACAAAAATGAAATGCTAGGTAAAATTCTATTTCAAAGCTTTTGCATTCTCTCACCAAAGTTTTGTGTTCCCCTAAAAAAACGTTGTGTTCTCTCTCTCTCAAAACTATTACATGTCACTGAGAAATTTTGCATTCACTCACAAAAGCACTGGGTATTTTTTTTTCTTTTATTTCCCTTCCACTTATCATTTCTGTGACAAAAGTTTCTCTAAGAAAAGCAAATGCTTTGTGTTTTGTCTAGACTGCCTGTGATTTTGGTTCGATTTTTGTCTTGTAAGTTTCATTTCAAATAAGAACATTGGGCTCATTTTTAAACGTGTGCAGTTTGAATTAAACACGTACTAATACATGGCCACACTACAGCTTTCTATTCCATAAAGCTTGGCTTTATAAACAATATAAAGGCTTCTAAATTGCTTCGCTTTGTGCTGATTGTGTCTGTCTGCCGTTTTCAGAGCTGGTCTCTCTGTCTCTCATCTTCAAGCTTTTCCTCCCTCTGTGCGCCTCACTTTTCCTCTTCATTCTTTTAAACTTCACCAGATGCGATAAAAGGTGAAATATCTAAAGGCAGCAGTAAGGCCTGTGACAGGGTTATGAGGATCGCTTCAAAAGTTCTTCAAACCGCTCGCCTTTCTCATCTCAATGTCGGCGAAAGTTATAAAATGCTGGTGCTGGAAAAGACAAGCATAATGAAAACTGCTTTCAGTGTTATCCCTGTTGGTTTAGGTTAGAGGTTAGAGGAAAATGTTACTCGGTTCACTTTTATTGCCAACCTCAACACAGAGATTGGCACCTCTGCTGCACTTCGACTAATTAGGGAATATGGAAGTTGAGGGCCTGTGAAATTTTAATTGGAATTTATGTCATGCTGAAGGCTCAGAGTAGAATTATAAATGGGTTTGTAAACAGATGAATAAACATAATGAAGAATTGAACAGTCTATGACACCCAGGAGACGGAAAATTACGCCCGGAAACAAAATATAAGCCCAAATGTTCAGAGTCGATGGCAAGATGAATTACTAAAGGGTGTATTTGAAAACTCAGAGGAGGCACACTTTACTCTAATGAACGTGATGCTGCTAAAATGATCCACTTCAGGCTAAAAACATGAACTTGTTGCAAAAATGAGACTTAAAAAGAGTGAGACAGATGCTGTGAGAAACATGTCGGTTGAGAAAGATTTTTTTAATTGCTCCTGAAAATATAACAATGGTCTCCAAACCAAACTAGACGAATAAAACACAAAGGCTCCATCTCTCCTCCGCTGAACCACGGCGAGTGACCCTTACATGAGAATGTAAATGTCTTTCTCAAGGTCTCAGGCCCAAAGGAAGAATATATTGATTCTGTGAAAAATAAATGGGAGTGCTGTTAGTGTTCGAACGTGTTTGTCATTATGCTGCTATCTACAACACTGATTATGCGCATTTTGTTTTGTTTGTCGGTGTAAGCTGAGAATATATTATGTGAACACTATTACAGTGCAGCGCCGAATCCCATGTGGACAATATATATTCATGGAACACCGGCGCTCTCTAAACGATAGAAACGGGGAGGAGAAAATGCATGCAGCATCAGCAAGGTCGAGAGGAGAGTGTGTGATATTGAGCTAGAGCTGAGCTGATTGGCTGTTTTCTTTCTCATGGCAATTCTGTTAAGTATACATGCATGGTGTAATCTTTGTGCAACCCAATACAAGAGCCCTGGGTATAGATAACAATTGAAAGAACAAAGCAAAAGAGAATATGATTTTAGCATTGTTATATACTCAGCCACTAGTGGGTGCATGCTAGGGAGTTGATGTTTGGTTGCGAGGATGTTCTCGGTGGTTGGTAGGTGTGAGCTTTCTTATAATATGGATGTATAATCAGATTATCCATGATTTCACTACACTAGACTGATGCTGTACTATTTACACTACCGTTCAAAAGTATTCAAGTATTCATCAAAGACAAAGACATTTTGAATATTACAAAACAAAAAACCTGGCAAATTGTTTTCAACACTGATTAAAATAATCCAAATTGTCAGCATATTAGGATGATTTTTGCAGAATCATGTGAACACTGAAAATTCAGTTTGCATAATAGGAACAGAATGCATTTTAAAATATATTCAAATAGAAAAAAAAAACTTAATTATATTTCACAGTTTTACTGATTTTATTGTATTTTTGATCAAATATATTCAGTATTGGTGAGCATAAAAACGTTTAAAAAAAAACATCAAGTTTTTGAAAGTTGTTGTGTGTATTTTTAACTTTTTTGTACTGGTTTCACATTATTTTGGAAGCATCTATTTAAAATAAAGATGGCCTCTTCATATCAAAATGAGCAGTTCTTGGCCAAAATAAGCTGTAATGTGGATCAGGCCTTTGTCAGATGTTTAGACTAATCACAATCTGATCTCTCTTTCTCTGACTTAAGTCATTTACAGTAAACATTCACTCTTGAAACAAGAAACCACGAGCCCTCAAACTACACTGAATGTTGCCTGTCGGTTGTTTGCCTGTCCAAGAATGTTTCTGCATAAAGAAGTGTTTGTGTGTTGGGAAGACCAACACTCCAATGCTGAATTATAGCAGAGTTCAGATAGCCAGTTACACAAAGATGTCTTTCTCTATCCATTGTCTCTTATTAGTGAGTGGCTCAAAATAAGGTCCCTCTTAGGACAGAGATTAGAGAGATTTTAAAGAACTGAGAGACACAATGCTTTTGCTTTTTGCATGATATGATCAAATCCGAAAATTACAGAGAGTTGCGGAGCTGGTATCATAAAGACTGGTTGCATGAATGCACACAAAGGCCGCTAACAATTTCTACTCCATTTTATCTTTTCTATAGATGAAATTACAGCAACTTCACAAGCACAAACAAGTGCTTGTCTTTCAGGCAATAAGCTTTAAGTGATGGAAATGAGTAGTATTGAGCAATTAGCGATGTCTATATTGCTTAAATATACATGACTATACATTTATATATATGTATAATACTGCACCATTGACTTCGGACCAAGTTTTATTAGGTCAGTGGCAAAGTCTATTTCAGTTACTTCAAAATAGCAACGTGCCAGCAATGCACCTGAACACACCTTGTTTTCAGAACAGCATGCCCATGAGCAAAAAATTGCATTCGCTTTTTAAAGGTGCTGTATGTATGATTGACGCTGAGTGGTTGAACTAGGTATTGCAGTCCAAATTCAAAATATTGGAGAGTCCTCTCCTCCTCAAACTTAATGCACATGCAGGTTGCCAGATTAATGACATCATCAGGAACGAGCGCACTTGAAGATGAATGAAATGAAATACGCTGTGTTTTCCGCCGACTGGCAACCCGGGGTGCTGAAATACAATTGGGTAAACAGGCAGTGGGCAGGTTTCACAAACCAAAAAAGAGAATGACATTCTGGCCCGGAACACACATTTTCAGGAGAATAACTGACTGTAGCATTGTTTTTCAGATAAACAGGTATGTTAACTTAGCATGTTTCTTAAATACCTGCAAACATATTATGGTATTTTTATGCTTTAGTAGAGTCAAAAACTTACATACAGTACAGCACCTTTAAACAATGTAGCGCAGGACCCAATGATAACTGCCTCGGGCTGAAACAAGCAAAAAAGACTTGCGTCACACCTGGCACCGCATTGGGCCGGGTGTATGATAGGGCCTATAGAGTTATTTCGCTATTCTTCTGGTAGGATCATTTTACTTAGCAAAATATCTCACCATTCACTGATGCATCCAGGTCACACTCAGTCACCATTATACTGTATATTTAGCCTAAAACACAACTATCCTCATGTTTTGCCACAGAACAGCATTTGATCCTTCGCTGAGAGGTTGATTGATAGTCGATCTGACCAATCATAAAACAGAATCTGCCATTTTGTCCGACAAACATCATCCTAAAAGTTGTGTGTACTGACGTTTTTCCATGGTTGAAACAAGATGTCTTCTAATGTTCGTTCATGTTTATTTTGTTAAATTATGCAGAAGAGATGATGGGTTCATGTGTCGCTTGAACTGAGGTGCTACAGATTAAGATTCGTTTTCAAATGTATCTAGATAAGTGTAAACATATCCACAAAGAAAAACAATGCATTTTCAAATTTATATAGATTAATAAGAATGTAGACTTAGAGTACTACCAACATGGCTGCACACTCTCCCAAAAAAAGTACAAAACCTGTCACTGAGGCAGCACCCTTTCCAAAGGTGCTTTTGCAGGAACCTTTTCATAGTTCCTAGAACTTCTTGGCATGTTCGCACCTCAGGAACTAGGAACACATTTAGTTCTAGGAACTCTGTTTGAGGAAACTAAATTAGCTCTTACTTCAGGGTAGGGTCTAAAAAATTTCTGTTGGAACTATCGTTCACGTAAGTTTACGCTGATTGGCCAAACGAATACAAAACAAAAATGCTACCTAGCATTTTTTAAAAGCCATGTAAAAATATTTACTACAAATGGCACATATTAGTAACTTATGAAAGCGTCCTGGTTACAGATTTTGTACCTTTTTTCCTGAGAGTGTAGATTTGCCATAAAAGTTATTTTTACACTTCCATGTCCACACACAGCTAAAGAGTTTTAACTCCCTGGCAGATTCTGCTAACCACACACTGAATTCCTACTGTATAAAAAAATACAGAAAGTATAAGAATTAAATGTCAATACTAACAACCTGAAGATAAGGAAAGGTCTTTTTTCAGCCTTGCTTATAGCAAAATAATGGATCTTTGTGGCATAGCAATGGACAAGTTGGGAATGGCAAGGCAAACAGGAAGGACAGTTCAGGTCAAATGGATTTCGAATTAAGAGCAGAGGAAGAAGAAGAAAAACAGATCAACAGATGAGGGATAAAGAATGAGTCAAAGAAGAAGAGCGGTGGATAAACAACCCAGAGGAAGAGCCTTTGGCTTTATATTAAAGCCAGTCTGGACTCAACCATCCTCATTGGCCTACACCCACATACACTTCCTGCACAGGCTTCTATATTCCAGCGCCGCAGTTAATACACTGCTGAGGACGTCGCAAGAGATGTGTAGGAGAGACTGATGCAAATGAGGATGGAAGAAACCCATGTTTGTGATGGATGGAGATTTGACGTCTTGGAAAAGAAAAAGGACAGAGGGAGAGACTCTCAAGAGAGGAAAGAGAAACAAACGTGAGAGACGTGAACTGTCTCTGCTCTCGTATGTCATTGTTTGCAGTGCCACGCTGTTCCAGCCTCAGTTCTGCTTCCCAGATCGTGCTGATAGAGATCTGTAAGCGGAGGAGGACAGCTGACTTTAAATCAGCATCTCCTGGCGACCTCGATCAATGTGGACACGGCTGCGGAAAGCTACCGGGGTTCAGCCTGGGTCAGTGACGCGGGTACAGCTGTTTTCTGAAGCAGCCCGGCTGGGACAGGTTCACAAGGTTTATCCATTCGCTGGTGCAGCGAGCACACTTGAAACCTTGCTTTGGGTAAACAGGCTCCCGCTCGCTCTCTCCTGACAGCCCACAAGTGGAGTATGCAGGGAGGGTTTTATTCGCCAAGCGCTCTTCAAGATTCCTTTGGTCTGTAGTGGTCCTGAACACCTCACGCTTTAGAAATGCATTATGGGTGAGGGTAATTGAAGGCAAGGAGTAGATGCAAATGCAGCGAAAGAGAGAGAACGCCAAGGGAAAAGGTTGAACAAGTTCATGGTCTTATCTATTAGCATCAACTTCACCACAAGAAGGAACACTTGTAGCCTGGAGATCTCAGTTTGAATTCCTACTAAAAACATCTTGCTTTTGAAATTATGGATGCCCAAACAGAATCCTTTCGCCTCTGCCTCACAAAGCGTGATATATTTATCTTGCAAAACCTTGACAGTGGTCTGACTCACGAATTCAACTATAAAAGTAACAAATTGGAATAGGAACTAAAACACCCTCAATCTACAAAAAGTCCATTTAAGGTTTGAAAGTGAAGTTGTATTTTTTTTTTCTACAACAAACTTATCTAAGTATTTTCATTTAAACTAACCTCATACTTTTTTTTTTTTTTTTTTTTTGCATAACTTTTTGGAGTATTTTTCTTATTTAATTGGCAAATTGTTCTTATTTTAAACAAACTTTTAAAAACCTGTTAAATTTATGCTTCAAACAGCTACAAAAAAGACATTTGCAAGTCTGCAAGGTACAGTACATATCCACCTCATCCAGCACTTTTTTTTGTCTCACATTAAATATCCTGATACTTTTCATTGTGTGAAACTGCTGCAAACAATGAAGTGAGTGAAAATTAATCTTATTTGTTGTGTTACCGTTTTGAACGCGAGTCTGACAAAGAAGAAATTGTTGAATAAAGTCATTATTTTTGTTTTCTTTGAACACAAAAAATTATTCTTGTAGCTTCATAATATTACGGTTGAATCACTGATGTAATATGGAATAGTTTAACAATGTTCATACTACTTTTCTTGGTCTTGAACCTGGTAATTGTGTTGCTGTCTATGCAGGGTCAGAAAGCTCTTGGATTTCATCAGAAATATCTTAATTTGTGTTCTGAAAATGAACTAAGTTCTTTGTAACAACATGAGGGTGAGTAATTAATGACAGAATTTTCATTTTTAGGTGAGCTATACCTTTAATTAAAGTGGTAGTATGTAATATTGACAGCTATCAGTTGAAGTGGGAATTGCAGTACGAATTCAAAATATTGGACAAAGTTGATTCTCCCTCCCACTTCCTCCTTGAAGACACACAACAGGAACAAGCACAACTGATAACAAAAGGCAACAAGCTTTACACTGTAAAATAACAAGTTGATTTATCTAAGATTTATGTATTTGGTTATGGAGCTTTTTAAATGGATACCAAGGTATCTTAGAATGGAATGTAGAATTTTAGGTATAGAATCTGCTGTCTTGGATTAATGTTGTTTGCTGGCTTTCATGGCTGCAATACGTTGAGTTTTCTGCCAACTGGGAACCCAGGGTGTTGAAATACTATAAGGTAAATTAGCAGTGGGTATTCACATAAAAAAAAAAAAAAAAAAAAAAAAAAAGACTTTCTGACAAATAAACATTAGCATTGCTTTTTGGATATTTAGTATTTTTCCTAAATATCTCCAAATATACACAATAATCAATGCACACAGCACCTGAACAACATTTATCAGTATTATTGTCTTGTTTTGTTTTCAATAAAATATTTAGCATCCTTAAAACAGGACGACATGATAGTTTTCTTTTTGAGGCACCAATTCCAAGTATTTAAAGAAATAAGTGTATTTTTCTTTATTCACTGGTAAATAATTTATTATTATTATAAACACAAACCTCAATAAGATTTGTTAGACATAAAACAACAATGAAAATCTTTTGGGTATGAAAAAAAAAAAAATCTCCATGGTAATTATTAAACTTAAACCAATTCCAGTGTACTTTCTCTCTGGTTTTCCATTTGCAGTAGACAAATAGATCAACAAGGTAATTGAAAAAATAATTTATTTAAAATCCAGCCAGATGCATGTCTTCAAATTAAACAGCAACACACTACAATAGCCAACTTTATCGATTACAAATAACAATTATTTTCACATTCCCAGAGGGCCCAAAAAAGACTTGCTTATGATTGAAATGTACAATCACAGGGACTTCTGGTGCACACAGCCGCTCAGAAACTGAATCAATTAAAATGAAAACGATTAAAAGGACATTGTTTTTAATATAACTTGGAGTCACAAAGCGTTTACTCAACCACTTAAAACTCTCTCTGCTTCCTCTTTTACCTTTATATGAGGCCAAAGGGGAATGATACTGAGAATATAACTAAAGGAGAAACTTTGTTCAAATCCTTTCGTCCGTTAGAGACTATTAAACAGTATCTTAATCATTCGGCCATGAATTCTGGCAATTCGTTTTGAAGGTTAGTCACCCCTTGAAAAGAGCCGTATGACGTATATAGTTGTGAATGACTTCAACACATCACATGAAAACCAGAATATGAGACATTCCCTCTTCCCAACGAGAGCACCTTTTGTAACCGTTATTTATTTATTTACAGACTCTGTGCTAATGGAAGAGCCTTGTTGTAGCAAAATAGGCCATGTCACAATGTTCCTCTTCTCGACGCAGCGCCAAGCTAAAGATAAATCCATTAGGATGGAGCAGTATGAAGAGTGAGAGAGAGGCATGAAAGGGACAGCACGCAGCAATGGATGAAGAAAAAGGGCGAAAGAGCGAAGAAAGCAGGGAAGGAGCACATTCAAAATTAAGAAACGAGTAACATTTCCTGCCACTCCGTCCTTTTCTTCCTCCTTGGCTGAACTGGTAAGAAAAGCGAGGCATTCATCACCAGACTTCTAGTTTTCCAGCCCACTGTGTTCACTCCAGCCTGCTTTTGTGCCCAGCTATACTTTAACCCTGACTGGCGGCTCTTGGACAAACCTGACTCCCATGCCCAATGGCTGGGAATTGTAGTCCAATGAGCAGAGGATGATGGGGGTCCTGGGCCAAACATGCTTTCCCACCGTGCTGAAAAGAAGTGCTTGACAGATCGGGTGGCCCAGTTGCCACGACGACCGATGAAGACAAGGTCATTCACTTTGACCTCCACCCTGCCCTGCTGGCGGGTGGTGAGATCACTAAGCTGTTGACTAATTAATGAGTGTGTTTGTAGTCATGCTGGTTAGGACGGCTTTGACGGGAGCTTGCTCTCTTTGTGAAAGGCCTCTCTGACAATTTATTGGCCAGTCTTTTGATATGTGTTCAGACGATTGTTTTCGCCGGCTTGGAGAAAAGATGCATGCATATATGCAGTGTAAACAAGGCCTATGATGTGATTATAATACAACATTAGCTCAATGCAGAGAAAGGAGACACAAATGCACGGCTCTAGAAAAAAATGTGCGTGTCCTGACGCACACACGCAAATGACGACCAAAGAACAATCGACAGCGCTCTGGATTCAGATGTTTCCCTGCTGGGAGAAATTCAGATCAAATACAGATGGTAGCTGGTTTTGTGCTGGTCCAGCTTGAACAAGATGGATTCAGTCTTCTTGTAGCAGCTCAAACTCATTTTAGGTCAGAAATTTTCAAGCTTGAGGTCAAAGCTCCACATGGTCACCAAAGATGCCTTTTAGGGGATTTGTATTTACTTATGGTATGTTTTTTAACATGTATAGACAACTGCTCAAATACTTTTTATGAAATAAATAAATACTTTTATTCAGAACAGTATTATGTTTCTACAATAATGTTAAAGGGGTCATATGAAGCAATTTCAGTTTTTCCTTTCTCTTTGGAGTGTTACAAGCTCTTGGTGCATAAAGGAGATCTGTAAAGCTGCAAAGACTAAAGTCTCAAATCCAAAGAGATATTCTTTATCAAAGTTAAGACTCTGCCATGCCCCTAAAACGGCTCGTTCAAACACGCCCCCACATCTCTACATCACTATGTGGAAAAATTTGTGTAATGCCGCCCAAATGTTCACGCGAAGAAAGAAGGCATGGGTTCAGTTAACTTCAGTTAGTGTTGAAGCAGTCATGTCAGGGAGATGCTGTGTGCGTCTAGGAGAAAGAAAAAGCACTTTATTTGGCCTTCTGAAAGTAGATGCATTTAGAAATCTTTAAGATCGCTTAAAACAAAATAGCAAAGCATTTTATGAACGACCGTTTCGTGAACCTGGGAGAGGAGGTAATTCTGACTTTGCTACAACAATCTGGCGCTTCTGAATCAGCTACTGTAAGTATGTTTTGTTATTAGTTTAAGTATTTGCTATTGATTGTTCAAATGCAGAGTTTTATGTGTTGTGTGTGTGTGTTCATGCATGTCTGTGAGAGAGATAAGGTTACTCACATCACGGTGGAGTCAGCTGTCTTAACCGTCCATGGCTTGTGTACTACAAACACACAGGAGCTTCATCATTGTGTCTTTCATGCGACCATTATTAAATGTCTTTACATTTATTTTGAAAGATGAAGCTCGCAATTATGGAAAGAGTCATTACATTTTCCACGAGTGCTTGCAGTGTTCGGCCATTTTTTTATTTACTTATTACAGTAGTTATCTGACATTACAGTAAAAGGTCTTTTTATTTTTAACAACATCAATTGCCAGTTAGATCTTGAAATGTATATTTTAATTGTATGTTGTGGGTTGCAAGAACATTTGCCTTAAGTCACAGAACAAAAAAGTTTGTGAAAAATGTTTTAAGGTAAATCAATCTACTCTGTGACGAGCTACAAAGCATGTAAAATCACCTACAAGCAAGTGGACTTTCCAACATGGAAATTTACTTCCACCAGTTGCCATTTAAAATGGAGACACAGTCACTCATTTTTTTGACACATGCACATTCCTTGATACACTCACAGTCTGCCGTGTTCATACTTTCCAGACCTTTAATAATACACACATCTTCAGTCTCTGACTGGAAAGCCTTGGCTGTCCACTCTGAGATTTAAGTCTTACACTCACACACACACACACACACACACACACACACAACTTTCGAATGCCTCCATTTCTGATAAGACACATCTGTCCTGCCAGGACCTGATCCATGAGTCAGATTCAGCAATAACGTCCTTTACTGGAACCCCTGAACAAACTGCCAAAAAATATCGTCATCAGAGTAATTGTGTATATATCTGTGTAACTGTGTTTCTTCAGCTATGGGCACTTTTGGCAATGTGAACATTTAGAAAAGAAACTCTTATAAATCATGATTTGATTTTTACACTCTCACCACTTTATGTTATCCACTAACAATGTCCAGCTGTAGCCATACATGCATCACAGCGTAATTCTTAAAAAAAATATTCTGAAAGTAATTTCAGTCAGTGTCATTTCAACCACATCTTAAAATATAATAGCATTCTGTAATGGAAAAAGCACTTTCAGTATTTTTTGTAAAAAAAAAAAAAAAAAAAAAAAATATAAAAATTGCTTGCCTTATGTGGCCAATTTTACAGTTATTATGTTGTACTTGCAAACTACAAAAAAAAAAAAAAAAAAAAAAAAAAAAAAAAAAATATTGACCAAGATTATTAGGGGCACAGTTGTTGGTTTCGGATGGAAATTATGCCCCAAATGAAAGACATTTGAGGGAAAAATGTCTATTAATTGGATATAATAAATATCAAAATGACTTTAACATTTAAATCAATCTTAAGACTATCTAGGTTTTAAATATTCATATGGGAAAAGACTAAAACAATAAATCTATAAATAAAAGGCATTTGAAAATAAGAAAATTACATAATGAAGGTATGCTAAAATATTTCCCAGCCTTTTAGTCTCAGAATAGATTATAATGAATAATAAAAATTAATAATAACAATAAAAAAAATAATAATAATTGGCTTGGATGTTAATGTGCTTATCCTTGATGAAACTACAAAAATCCCCAATTGGTATGACAGAATGTCATCACCCTTCTGTCACTTCTGACCCCGTCCCTAATCACAGAGGGTCAAAAGACAGCCCACAGGGTAACAATGCATCCCCCTCATAGAGAAACGACTCTTAAAACCCTTTCATAAATCCACTTCATCCCTAAAAAGCCAATAACTAGATAACGGACCACCACCAAGCTATCTGAATACAACCTTTATAAAACCATTGTAAACATGCACATTTCATCAAACAGTCTTCTCTTTATGCATGACAAAAGAATTCTGAGAATTGCACAAATAAGCATGAACGATATGAATGCAGGTTTGACTCCGTTTACAGGAATTCTTTTGATAATGCCACATTACTCATAATGAATTTGACATTGTCTACTATATCGCAACAAAAGCTCAGTCAAATGTAATGTCCATTTGCTTCCAACTTGGTCTCTTTCTTTCTTTCTTTAATCTATGGGAATAAACAGGGTTGTGCAACTTCCATTTTTTTCTTTATGAAGAGAAACAAGAGACACATTATTTTTGTGGTTTGTTTTGTTTAAACATCAACATAATGCCAAAAATGCCTCTGATTGATGCACTGAAATATTGAAAATTGTGATAATATGAGCCAGGGTTTTCTGATAAACTACATGTAATATTTATGTTCACTGGGCTTCTGTTCAGTCAAACGTGCATCATAATAAATGTCAAGCACCGACAACAACTCTTCATTGTGTTCATGTCTCAACCTTTACAAATATACTGTACAGAATGATGTTATTTATAGCACATCACCACATAACCATGCTGCATGCTGTTATAAACACATACAATCATACATGTCCTGTTTTGATACAGAAACCTCGTGCGTGTTTATCTGAAAAATAAACATGGACCATTATAGAGAGAAAAGACAGAGAGATGTATGTAGTACATGATTAACTGCTTTAATGTTTTTGTTTTATAGAATAACACAGCATTAATTCACTCACCACATTTACAAAGCTCAATCCAAGACTTGTTTCTGTGGTTTGGGCACCACTGAGGATGGTGTCTGATTTTACACTCTGGCTCTAGTACTGAGTGTGTGTATCCTGATGTGGAAATTATGATCAAGGGGTCATAATTCCCTTGCAGAAGTCATGAGTAAAGAGCCTGACTCACAGCAGAAGCTGCTCTGATCTGAATGTGGTTTTGGGGGGAATATCAAATCGATTGAACACAAAGAAAAAAGCACTACTCTTCAAAGCTGTGAGATCGATAAGATGTTTAAAAATGTCCAAAAGAAGTCTCTTTTTGCATTTATTTGATTAAAAATCCAAAAAATGTATTTGTTTTGAATAAATGCTGTTCTTTGTAACTTTTTATGTATCAAAGAATAATAGAAAGGCATCACAGGTTCTAAAAAAAATATTTAACAAAATTACTTAATACTGTATAAACACACACATACATGTATATGAAAACTTAAAAACCTTAGACAGAACTGTAGCAGTTGTATTATAAGTGCAAGTGGCGACTTTTTATCCTGAAAGAGTAGTTGTAGAAAGGGATGGAAAGGAAATAAAAGAGAAAGAGTAAATTTGGCACCTTATACATTAAAAATCTTTGTCTCCATGGAGACTGATCATAAAGCCTGAAATACACCACCTGTAGCCTCAGACGTGTAAACCATCGGACTCATAGATATGTTTCCATTTTTATTTCACATAGACACACACTTTGTCAAGCAGCAACATGGCAGTGGGAAACACACAAATTATGAGCCATGGCTCAGCTGCTGCGCATTCAACCACAATGACTTGTCATGAAATGATTTTCAACAGCGATCACGCCTGCAGATGTGGAACATTAAACTTTGGGAATTCAAGCAGCGCACTCCCTCCTCCCTCTGTACGAAATGTCAGTTTCTCTTGTTACAACATGACGGTACACTCGCCTTCCGTGCAAACAGATGTATCAGACACAGGTCACAAATGGGTTGAAAAAGCACAGACTAACAGCTCTTAGACGAAAAACTGACAGAAACCTGCGTGGGGGAAAATATTATGCTGACATCATGGGTGATGAAGTCTTTATTTAGAGATATTTTCTTTGACTATTATCTAACCGTTATTTGAAAGAAAAATACAAAACAGTGGTTTCAAATGGAAAGCTAAAGATTTTTGTCCTATGTTATTTGATGCTAAAGAAAACAAGGTCACAATAGACAGAAGTCAGTTTGGGCAATAAAATGCTGAACATACAGGTGCTTCTCAATAAATTATAATGTCAAGGAAAAGTTCACATTTTACAAAAAACCCACCAATCTCAACAAATTAGAATACTCCATGAGAACAATAAAAAAATAATTTTTTTTGAATTGTTGGCCTTCTGGAAAGTATGTTCATTTACTGTACATGTACTCAATACTTGGTAGGGGCTCCTTTTGCTTTAATGACTGCCTCAGTTCCAGCGTGGCATGGAGGTGATCAGTTTGTGGCACTGCTGAGGTGGTCTGGAAGCCCAGGTTTCTTTGACAGTGGCCTTTTGATAGACAGCTCATCTGCAATTTTTGGTGTCTTGTTTCTAATTTTCCACTTAACAATAGCCCATAGATTCTCTCTGGGGTTCAGGTCTGGTGAATTTGCTGGCCAGTCAAGCACACCAACACCATGGTTATTTAAACAAATTGTGGGTCTTTTGGCAGTGTGGACAGGTGCCAAATCCTGCTGGAAAATGAAATCAGCATCTTCAAAAAGCTGGTCAGCAGAAGGAAGCATTGAAGTGCTCCAAAATTTCTTGGTAAATGGGTGCAGTGACTTTGGTTTTCAAAAAACACAATGGACCAACACCAGTACATTGCACTCCAAATCATCACAGACTGTGGAAACTTAACACTGGACTTCAAGCAACTTGGGCTATGAGCTTCTCCACCCTTCCTCAAGACTCTAGGTGCTTGGTTTCCAAATGAAATACAAAACTTGCTCTCTTCTGAAATGATTTTGGACCACTGGGAAACAGTCCAGTTCTTCTTCTTAGCCCAGGTAAGACACCTCTGACATTGTCTGTGGTTCAGGAGTCTCTTAACAAGAGGAATACGACAACTGGAGCCAAATTCCTTGACACGTCTGTGTGCCTTGACCCCAGCCTCAGTGCATTCCTTGTGAAGTTCACTCAAATTCTAGAATTGATTTTGCTTGAAGATCCTCATAAGGCTGCAGTTCTCTCGGCTGGTTGTGCATCTTTTTCTTCCACACTTTTCCTTTCACTCAACTCTCTGTTAACATGCTTGGATACAGCACTCTGTGAACAGCCAGCTTATTGGCAATTAATTTTTGTGACTTACCCTCCTTGTGAAGGGTGTCAATGATTGTCAGAGACCATTTTGAAGGCCCAGGAAACCTTTGCAGGTGTTTTGAGTTGATTAGCTGATTGGCATGTCACCATATTCTAATTTTTTGAGATTGGTGGGTTTTTGTTAAATGTGAGCCAAAATCATCACAATTAAAATAACCAAAGACTTAAACTACTTCAGTCTGTGTGCACTAAATTTATTTAATACATGAGTTTTACAATTTGAGTTGAATTACTGAAATAAATGAACTTTTCCTCTACATTCTAATTTATTGAAAAGCACTTATACACGGTTTCATTCATAAATTTGTGGCTAGTGTGATTTTTGTAATGTTTTTGAAAGAAGTCTCTTACCCCCACTAAGACTTTGTTTATCTGTTCAAATATACAGTAAAAACAGTTAATACTGTGAAATAATTTTTACTATTTAAATATTTTATTTTATTGCCATCAGCAAGTTTTTCTTTTATATTCTATATTTAAAAATATGCAATTAAAATACAAAAATCCAGAGAAATCATTGTTACAGATAGAGGATTGTTTATTAGCCAGAAGTAATAGTTTGAAGCATTTTGTCTAACAAGAGTCATGCAGATTACTTGTGTCCATTGATGAGCAACTGATGTAATGCTACATTTCTCCAAATCTTTTCCCATGAAGAAACAAACTCATCTACATCTTGGATGGCCTGGGTGTAAGTAGATTTTCAGCAAACTGTCATTTTTGGGGGGGAGAACTATTCCTTTAAAACCTTTGGATTCACCTTCAGCATCTTTGAAACAGAGCCAAAGCTATTCCATCTGCAGGTCATGTGATTGTTCTTATTTTAAGATGTGAGGTTGAAGGACAGGGGTCTATTTCCCTTAGGGACATGCAACAGAAGCCAGATAACTTCCAAAAGTGCATAATATATATCAAACCACACACATAATAAGTAACAAAAGAAGAATATGTGACCAAATCCACATGCTCCTCCCTGCTCAGATATTTCCTTTCACAGAAATGCCATCAAAGCATTCACTAGTGCAAAGAGTTCCAACCGCCATATTTAACCTAGATGTGCCCTAAAAGAAATGCATGATGCTGGTTCTCTCATCAAAGAGAGAGATTACTGTAAATCTCAATTGCCTGTTCGCTGCCAGTCAACCATTTGTGTTGCCTGAACTCTCGACTATATAGCAGCTAAATAATGTTTAAACAAACACAAGCTTCACATACCAGTCATTGCCAAGCTCATCTAATGACCTGAAGAGGGTGAATGAACCTTCTGTTCATGACAGACAGAAGATGGCGGGAGGCTTTATCTCAAATAAGGCAATAAATCTATCTCTCAGCAGACGCTGTTGTCTTTGGCAAAGAGTGGATTTGGAAACTAGATTCCAAAAGGGAAATACCAGTGCTTGTAAGGCAGCAAACAAACAGCACTGAAATTTTAGGCAAAGTTTTAGTCTTTGGTTCTGACTAGATGACTTTCAGTGGCATACTTATAAGAATCAGCAGTTGGTCACTGTGGTAATAAATGGTCAAATAAATGTAACATTTGTGTTGTTGTTTTTTTTTTCATGAAAGAGATAATGCTTTTATTCAGTAAGGATGCATTAAATTGATCAAAAGTACCAGTGAAGACCATTATAATTAGGGATGTCCAGATCCGATAATGGGATCGGAAATCGGGCCTGATCACATGGTTTCAGACTCTATCAATATCGGACGTTACCTCCCGATCAGGACTCGGATATATATATAATAAAGGTGTGAATAAATATAGATTTAAACTAAAAGAGACAGGATAGTCTGTGCATGATCTGGTGTTTTATTTGGACCCAGAATAAGCCGAGATGAACATCACGGAGCGATGAACACTCTCATGCAGTTTGCGTTTCATTCTCCTTGTTTCCTCTTTACCACACCCTCTTGTTAGCCTAGTTGGTCTAATTGTGCTCACCTGTCCCTCATGTATTTTCCTCCCTATTTATAGTGCACCTTTCCCTTTTGTGTTTGCTGGTCTGTGGTCATTCTCACTCCCTGTCTCTGTCTGTGGCTGCATATATATGTTCATGTCTCCCTGTCTGGTTGGTCTTGTGCCCTTGTCTTGCTGTCTGGTTGGTCTTGTGCCCTTGTCTAGTCCTTGTAATTCCTTGTTCTTGTCTTGCTCCTTTTTTTAGTATTTTGTTTTTGCTTTTATTTAAAATATTAATTTAGTTTTTCTAGTCCTTATTCATGGTTTTGTTTGCTCATTCTCTTAAGTTGGTTAAATGGGTAATTTCTTATTTTGTTACTTTACTTTTATTATTTCATTGGTTTCTTTGTCTTGGATTTAACTTGTGCTTTTGTGGAGCTTTGTCCTGTTTAGTCTTGTGTTCGAGTTCTTGACCTGTCCCCATGCGTCCTGCCCGGGTTCTACCTGCCTGGCATCTGGTCTGTCTCCAGAGTCGGTGGTCAACAAGTTTCTGAGCTCCGCTCCATGGTGCCTTGTGTGGTCTTCTCCATCAGCCTGGTCTTGCTGCCCCCTCTGTTTCCCAAGTATTATGCCAGTTGTTTCCTGAAGCCTTCCCAGTGGCCTTCCCTAGCGGTTCCTGTTTATTGTGTTCCTGTTGTGGTATCTTGTGCACTTCACTACCTCCTTGTATCAGTCTGTCTTGTCAATAAAACCTTGTTATATCTCACTGCAATTAGGTCCTCCTTCCTAGATCCCTGACAGTCCAGTAGTTATAGATTTTTAAGCCAATTAAAAGCTAGACATTAAAGTTGCCTATACTACCAGTCAGAAGTTTTTAAACAGTAAGCTTGTTACTATTGTTTAATTAAAGAAGTATCTTCTGTTTACCAAGCCTGCATTTATTTGATCCAAAGTACAGCAAAACAGTAACCTTTTGAAATATGTTTACTAGCCTATTTAAAATAGCTGTTTTCTATTTGAATACATTTCAAAATGTATTTTATTGAACACACTGGATCTGTTTTTTCGGACTCGAGGGCAAAAAAACCTGATTGGGACATCCCTAATTATAATGTTACAAAGATTTATATTTAAAAGAAATGCTGTTCTTTGAACTTTCTATTAATCAAATCAATGCTGAAAAATGTATCATTATATATAATATTTCCACAAAGAATATTAAGCAGCACAACTGTTTTAAATATTGATAATACATGCTTCATAAGCATCAAATCAGCATATCAGAATAATTTCAGAGGGATTGGGAAATTCAACTTTGCCATCACAGGAAAATTACATTTTAAAATATATTAAAATAGCAAGCAGTTGTATATTAATAATATATTCTTATTCACATTTATTTATATTTCTTCTCTATTTTTCATCAAATGATCACAATTTAACCAACCCCAACATTTTGAACAGTAGTGTATGCAAGGAAAACAAAGTTCACAGATCGCAGTTCTTTAAGAAAATATTTCAATAACACCGTCATTGCCGTTTAACAGATTAACTGAAATTAACAGCAGTCTTTCTTTAATGTTTAAACGATCATCTTATATGACTTGAAAAAAAGTAATGTAAGAAAAACATCCACTGAAATTGTACAAAAAATATAGGTTGTAAAGGTCTGAAAGTCTCTTTACATCCCGAGAGCAATCACTAAGTCAAGTGGCCTAAATGTATTAATATGTATTTATATAATTTGTGGAAGGAATAGGACCATAAAATCACAGTGTCATGTTGCACAAATTAGAAGGTATTATATGGCTGTGTTTGGGTGAAAGTGTTCTTGGCTGTGTAATTCTGTGTTGTTCTTAGTTTGTCTGTCTCAGAGTTGGGAAACTGATTAAGCCCAGGCACGCACACACATTTAGATACACTACTTGTGGTTTACAAGTTATAATGAAAGATGGATGTCAGAGGGGCTTGGAGGAGATGAAACCTGCTGAACATTAAAATCCCTTCTAATTAAAGAGTAAGAGTATTAGTGTGTGTGCGTGTGTGTCAAACAGTGAAGATAATGGAGGACCCGTTGATGAGAAGTGTTTCACATTCCTACAGAGGTAATGAGGCGGCACAGATGATACACACACTCACGCACGCACACACACACCTCTCAAAACCATCATGTTGCTAAAGTGGAAGGAACTAAAGGTCAATATGTCTAAAGCAATACAGCACAATTAATGTTAGGCAGACTATAAAATATGAAAGGTGTTTGCTGTAATAACCTTTCAGATTTACAGAGAAACTGCTTAATGGTACTTATATTATCATGTATGTTTTGACAAACCTGCCTGTGGTCAGACTATGTTCTTGAAAATTGGTACAAGGTGCATTTGTTATTAGAAATTTAGTCACGGTCTGCAGACAAATGAAAGTAGTACAACATTTGAAAGAATAATTCATCCAAAAATGAAATTTTTTAAATCATTTACTCTGTTCCAAAACTGTATGCATTTCTTTTTGGGTGAAGACAAAATAAGATATTTTGAAGAATGTTGACTTTCATAGAATATAAAAAAAATGGAACTGGAAGTCACTGGGGACAAGCAATAGTTTGATCTACACATTCTTCTTCTTCAAAAAAAATAAAAAAAAAATAATAAAATAAATAATACACATATATGTTGTTATTGTTGCTTTCAACAGAGGAAAGAATCTCATACAGGTTTGGAAGAACTAGAGGGTAAATGAATGATGACAAAATTTAAAATGTATAATATTGAATATATATTATATATATATATATATATATATATATATATATATATGAAGAGTTCAGATGCAAAAGCCTCTAAATGCCATCTAAAATTTTCATCTAAAATTAGGATTTTAGTCAAGCTTCTATGCTTAGGTTGAGTCATTTTACTTTAATGGAAATGTGCAGGTTCTTTTCCAGGCTATTAAAGTGAAATAACTGAACATAAATATAGGAGCTTGATAAAAATCCTAATTTTAGATGAAAATTTCAGATGGCATTTAGAGGCTTTTGCATCTGAACTCTTCATATATATATAGTGTGTGTGTGTATGTGTGCGTGTGTGTGCGCGCGTGTGTGTGTGTATTAAGTTGTTTTTGAGGACACATTCTGCATTCTGAATCATTTGTAGAGGTTTGATTGTGCTTGATGGAAGTCCAGCCAGAAGAGCATTGCAGTAGTCCAGACTAGAAATGACAAGGGCCTGGACAAGAAGTTGTGCAGCATGCTCCGTTAGAAAGAGCTTGATTTTCTGATGTTGTGCAATTAAAACCTGCAAGATCGAGCAGTCTTTGCAATGTGGTCTTTGAAGTTCAGCTGGTCATCAAAGATTACACCAAGATTTCTGACTGAAGTGGAAATTGTAGAAGAGCCTAGTTGGATGGAGAAATCATACTGTAGAGTTGGAGTGGCAGGAAAGACAAGAAGCTCTGTCTTTGCCAGGTTTTTCTGTAAGTGATATCCTTTTATCCATGCAGAGATGTCTGCCAGGCAGCATGAGATCCGTGCAGCTACCATTGGACCATCTGGTTGAAATGAAAGATAGAGCTGGTGTGTCACCAGCATAGCAATGGTAGGAGAATCCATGTGCCTTTATGACGGGACCCAGGGATGTCGTATATATGGAGAAGAGGAGGGGTCCAAGAATTGATCCTTGAGGAACCACAGTGACAAGTGATGCTCTGTAATGTAGTGGTGTGGATTACTTCTGGATTATTGTGATGTTTTTATCAGCTGTTTGGACTCTCATTCTGACGGCACCCATTCACTGAGGATCCACTGCTGAGCAAGTGATGTAATACTACATTTCTCCAAATCTGTTCCAAAACAAAATCGTTAACACCTTGAATGGCCTGAGAGTGAGTACATTTTCAGCATTTATAGATGAACTATTCCTTTAAATGATACCACAACACATCCACCAAGTTATCAAAAGCTTTTTAAATAGTTATGTTTGTCTACTTGAACACTAAAAAATGCAAAACATTTATCAAAACATGAAAAACAGTTACAGATGGAAAAAGAGTGGTAAAGACTTGTTTTATTTATTCCCTAAATTGTGTATTATATAATAAAATATATAGTAATTATATATTATATAATTATCTAAGTTTTAAGTTTGTCAGATTGAGTGTCAACATGAAGCGGAGGTGTGATGAGAAATCATATAGACTGCAAATGCTTTGGTATCCAGTATCTGGTCCCTTTGAGATGTGTGTCTTGCTCGAATGACAGGAATAGGAACAAATGGGCTAAGTCTGCAATTTAGGCACTGAAGTGGTGTTTTACACTGACAGGTTCTCTTAAAACAGCACAACTGATGAAGGCTTGTTTGAATTTGTAACCCTATATCAGTCTGAACCATTTATTTAAAAAAAGGAAGGAAGAAAGAAAGAAATCGATTCTCAAAAAAAAAAAAAATGCTGGTTTGTGCAAAACAACATGCCACTCAATATCAGACACAGCCTAACATTTTATTAAAAGAAACCATGTCAAAAGGGATATCTGTGCATGAAAGACAGATTTGACAGGGGAATAAGAAAGACAAGGAAGGAAAGTCAAGCCAAAGGCTGCGTCATTCATTTTTATTCACAATGTTTCTCGTTTCACGGCCCCATTCGCCCTCAATCAAAAAGTGAAAAGCACTTGAGTCCTGTGGTGAATTAAAGCTTAGACCCCAGCGACTGGCCTCTTTTGCTTCTTCAGCCTTTGAGTACAGCAAAGCCCACAGCAGCAGCGATGCACTGCATGAGAATCTGTCCTATGCTGCCACACACTGTGAAGCAAGCTTTGAGGAGCAGAAAGTAAGCTGTGTGTTAATCACCACAGAAAGAGCCAGAAACAGTCTGCAGTAGAGGGTTTGCTTGGATGCCAAAGAGTGTGTATGCTTCACGACCTACTGGAGTTCAAAGATCAAGACTGCGAGCTGTCAGTGCAAATTTGATTCAAGTCTATATATATAATGGGCATCTTGCTTGAAGCATTTATTTTTTTCCTATCTTCGTTTGATTAATAAATAAACAAATACATTTACACATTTACACACACATGCACAAACATAAATACATATAAAAAAGATAGATAAATTGATAAAAAATAAAGTAAAAACAGTAATATTGTGAAATATTACAATTTAAAATAAGTGTTTTCTTTTGTATTACGTTTTTAAAATGTAATTTATTCCTGTGAAGCAAAGCTGAATTTTCAGCATCATTACTCCTGAGGGTCACATGATCCTTCAGAAATCATTCTAATATACTGATTTGCTGCTCAAGAAGCATTTCTGATTATTATTATCAGTGTTGGAAACAGTTATGCCGTTTAATGTTTTTCTGAAAACCATAATACGAATTTTCAGTATTTTTTTTTAACAGAAAGCACTTTAAAAACAAACCTTTGTGGCAATGTAAAAGTCTTGTCACTTTTGATCAATTTGATGCATTCTCTCTGAATAAAAGTATCAATTTCTGTAAAAAGAAAAGAAAAGGGCAAACATGTCCTGTCATGAAAGTGCTGTAACAATGAAAATAATAATAATAATAATAATAATAATATATATATATATATATATAAGCTATGATAATGATGATAATTTACCCTTTTTTTATTTGCTTTTGGGGTAAAATTTTAATTAGTGGAAAATTTAAAAAATCCACTTAGAATTATGACTTTAGGATATTACAATTTTGCTTTTATTTCTAAAAGTGTGCTGCATTAATGTTAAAATGTTAAAACTTTGCCTTTGGTCTTAAATTAAGATAACTCTACAATTTGCATAATGTTTAAAGGCGTTTCTAATATGATTTTTTTTATTAAAATATCCAAACACCAATAGAACAGCGTTAAATATTTTGCTGCCTTGTGTACTTATATTATCCCAAATGTTTCGAAGAATGTTTAAATCCAGTGAAATAAGCAATTTTAACTAGTGACACGGAGAGTGTCCATAGTGTCATTGTGTCTCCTACCAATGATGTCATAACCCCTCGATTTATTTTGTTGAAAACATGGAAACACCAAAGACACTTTAATATGTTGTGCATTTTAATAGACAGATGACGACCGCACAGAGTAACATTATAACAGAACTTTCAAATGTATCTAGTATTTTAAAACAGCAATACTTTACACATACGCACAACATGAAGGAGCCGAAGCGGTCGACTGTGGCATAATAAAAGCTCCGCTGCTTTCAAGCCGTACATGCTTCGCGCTTGTTCAGCGGCCTTGTTTCGCTTCCACAGCTTTCAGTCTCACCCTGCTTCATTCTACTATGTTTAAAAAAATCACTAACACATCCATGAACATGATTTCTGCCCGAGTCCCATCGGATTGCATCAGTAGTGAGGATGAAGACAACAACTCCCATAAGTCCACGCTCAGTCACTGCGTCATCAAACTTCGCCTTTGTTCTCAATATGCACCCTCTAGCAGCCAAAACTTACATATTGTGCCTTTAACCAAAACATTAAAACTTTTCAGTTAACATGGAAGGACAACAAACATTAAGATCATTGTCAATGTCACGAAACAATGTTAATGTCAGTGCAGTCAAAATAAACATGCAATTGGAGGTATAAGCAGTTGAGGTTCAAAAACGTACAGCCCTAATGTGTGTTTTGGAGCTTGAGGATCATCCAGCGTGGCTTTCTGCTTACTTCCCTCCCTGTCACTGAATTATTCAAATGCAAACAGACCACATACATGTATAAATGCTGATGATCCACAGTGTCACCACCTGGCTTATTGCTGTTTAATACAAACTTTTGTCCAATCTTTGACAAAGCAGGATGAGATTATGCAGCACATTACTCATATTAGGAGCGTTTCCCTTTGCTAGTGTTTGCCAGCATCAGACTTTCACTGCAGGTTAATAGAGGTCACTGTATTACAGCTGCAATTCTGAATATGTTATATAGGACTGAATATAGCTAGCTACACTGCATTATAATAACACCTGTCTTCAAAGGCCGGCTATATATCCCTCACAATCCCTGTAAATAATCCCTGATATCGCTTCTCTTAGAGACGCATACAGGTTTACAGTAACCTCCAGAGTATTATGTATCAGATATGATTGACAGGTTTATGACTTCCTGGTGGTAAAGAGGAAATAAGTTTCCCCTCATTTCAGAGACGTATCAAGGTCTGCTGCGAGCGAAGAGAAATGCCAGGCATCATGTTGACTTAATAATAATCTCAATAATATTAACTTCTTTTTTTGCAGTAGATATTGCTATAGCGGTTTTATCACCAGAGCTCCATTGTAAAACAATTTAATGAAATCTGAGGGTGCTGTGCAATGATGCTGATATCAAAAACAGAGAATGAGGTTTATTTTATAAGGCGTTAAAACTATTGGTGTTTCTGACTGAGACATACTCATAATGTTGAGGCTCTATGGAGGAAACGTGCACTCTTATACATACATATAAAACAAAATATACTGTAAGTTTATGATCTGTTTATGATGGCAATAATGTAGTAAAAGAAGAAGAATCTAGTAACATTCTTTCTTTTAAAGCCATTTCAAACAAAAGTCCCCTGTGATATACTACTATATATAACATTAATAAGAAGAAATGATTTTTTTAGCATATTAGAAAGATTTCTGAAGGATCACGTGACACTGAAGACTGGAATAATGGCAGGAATAAATTACATTTTGAAATATATTACAACCAGCTATTCAAAATGTTAATAATATTTCACAGTATTCATAATTTTACTGTATTCTTAGTGAGCACAGAAGAACAGAAAAATCTTACCAACCATAAACAGTTGAACAGCAGTGAATATTAAAAAATTTGTCAGCTTTATCTAACTACATTTACAACCGTCATTTATCAACAATCGCAATGTTTTAATGCAATTAATATACAATGTTGATTATATTTTTCACAAAACTTGAATTTTGATTTCACAGCAAATGCAAATGTTGTTTATTCTGAGCTATCATGTGGAAGCTGGTGCTGTGTGGAAGCGTATGCATATACACCTGCCATATCAGTGTCAGGATGTCATTATTGATGGACACGGCAGCTGAAAGCGCTCATCCTGAAAGCTCATTATCGGGTGTTGACTTCCATGTTCTTTGATGTGACATGCAGCTTCAGTCCACAATAATTATGACATCAACACTTTGACCTTAACTCCAAAATTGCAGTATTCACACACTCATGCGATCAGGAGAACTGTCATCCAAGTCCCATTAACCACTGAAAAAGTCTTCACGCTCCTTCACCTTCAGACAGAGAAAAAGAAGTGAGGTGCTGAGTTCAAACGAGTGATGAGAGTGGTGCAGAAATCATGAAGGAATAAAAGAATCAAATCTAGAAACACAACTTGCAGCCCTGCAATTTGATTATGGCTACATATACCAAGTTTTAAATGAAATTACTAATTTTTATGAAATGCACCACAAATCATATTAGATTTACTGCCTCGCTCATGAACATTTTCTTTCCACGTAAAGGTTAAAGTTATTATTCATGGGAAAGAGCAGGAGCATGTAAGAGGTACGGTGCATTCATCTCAATGACCAATTCTATGCTCAATTTCCAGACTAATGGAACCTTTACACAAGCATGCCAAGGTCTATGTGGTCTGAATCAAACACATTACCCATAATGCACCGGCCCATTATGGATAATAACCACCTACTTTGGGCTAACATAGAGCTCAGCACATGCGTGACAGAATCACTGAAATGTACAATACTTTTGTGCTCTCTGCAGTGCAAGTCCAGTTCTACCAGTGGAAATAAAGTCAAGGATATGCTAAGCTTACTAAACCAATGAATCCAATGTTTTACCACTGTAGCTTAATACACATCATCTCTGAGACTAACCATCCGTGTTTGGGAGTAACTAGCTGACTAAAAGTAGCAATGTTCACTTAAAAAATCACTTGTTTAATTTCAGAAAGAATCAGTGTTTTTTAAACAAATCATTTCTGTGAATGATTCAATTATTCATTCATAAAAACAGATGCTGTTTTCCAGTGTGCCTACATATACTACACCCTTGAAGTATGTACTCTTTTGGTGAAGAAAAAATACACACTTTTGAGTGTGTAGTAAAAGAGTAGACGAGCTTTGGGACATACTTTGGGACACATCATATAATTGCACATTTAACACTCTGTTGCTCAGTTACCAGCACCCTGTCACTGTAAAGTGGACTGTCAGTCATCTTGATAACATGACAGATAACATCATTTAGACAACATTTCATTTAATTCAACTTCCTACCGTATTGGAAAAAAAAAAACAGAAAGTAGCATGTTAATCTGCTATTATTAACTCTGCTAATATTATTTGCATGATGATGCATTTTAAAGTTAATGGCCAAATTGATGTTTATAAATTTTCACATAGTTGTTGCAGATGAAATATGACACTAATAACCTTAAATGAATATTTTTAACCAGGTTAAATGTTGATAATTACTAGGGCTTGCATAGACTAGTCGAGTAGTCGAGTGATCGACTACTTCAACAATGAGTTGGCGCTGTCGGAAACAATCGACTACTCGAGCATGCATTAACCATAATGCGTACAAAAAGATTGCAAGTACGACGTGAATTTTAGGATTAGAATATTGCATGTAGCTGTTACTTTCTATGACCTTATCTATGTTGCATGTAAAATTTAAATATGTAAATAGGCATGTGCCTAAAGCCGAATTCCTTATTCTGAATGGCACGGATAATGGCTTTAAAAATGAATAACAGTCAAGGAATAATTCTGCCTAAATACTCAGCTGAAGCTGAACACAGTCCGGTGTTTGCTAAATAACAGGTGAGCCAGGGGATCAGCGCAATATTATACAGAGACCTCTAAAGTCATGAGTGTGACGTGAATCAATGTAAACTTTATGAGTGAAAAGAGCGCAAATCAAACACAGCATTGCTGTTGTTTCTCTGTGCATCTTTCAGAAATCAATGCTTGGCAAGAATAATATCACCAGTAATAATACATCATACATGTTCTATTGTATATATTTAAAAGGCAATGCTTTAAACCTTAGGCTATGATATGAAATGAATGAATGGATTAAGCACAGCGTGCTTACCAATCAAACAGCCACGCTGCGTGTCTCAGTCTGTCAAAAACCGAGAGAGAGCAGGCTATTAATCAACTTAGACATGGATCCATTTTCTATTTGGCCTACATGTTTGCATCTTTATCTTTTGCTGGTTTGTGCGGCACACGCACATTTGTTTGGTGAAGTTCACTAAACATTAAGACTTGCTTAAAGAGTTAATGTAATGAAAATGTGCGCATTGAATTGATTCAGTCGTGTTCAAATGATCACTAAATGTTTGTCATGACATCTCTCCACTTGCATGATAAATATTATTTTAGAAATGTATAATTATTAGTCGTGCAACCACTAATAATTACTAACTCAAACCCCTTAATCAAAACCTCCATCAGTCGCACACATCCACCATGTTTGTAGTATTTTTACACTTTTTATTCATGTTTGTACTTCTGAACTGAATACTTCATAAAAAGTGCAATGGATTGTGGGCAATATTAGCTATTAAAGTGTGCACGGATCGACACTTCTAAAATATTTTTACCTGAAATAGTAGACCATCTGGGGACTCTTTTCAACATACTATGCTTTGGGACACACTTCTAATCTTACAAACTATTAAGGATGGATAGTATGAACATTGGGACATAGGGAGTGTCTTTTTAAATTTCTGAACGAATCAGTGTTTTGAATTAATTTAAATGATTGATACGATGACACTCTCAAAAAACATTCTCCTGTTGAATGAATTTATGTATTTAGGAATGAATCAACATTTTAAAACAAATCGTTTGAATTAATGACTCAATCACACACTAATAAAAATTGCAATTGGTTTCATTTCTGAATAAATAAGTGTGTTATGAATCATTTGGGTGAATAATTCAGTTACTCATTAAGACTCATTTGTTGGGTTTATTAATGAATCTGCATTTTTGAATGAATTGTTTGAATGAATGACTCAATGACTCACTTATAAATATGTTCGCTTGTTCAGTTTATGAACGAATCAATGTTTTGAAACTAATTATTTGAACAATCTAATAAAGACATTCCCATTTCATTTCTGAATGAATTTCAGAATTATTTTTTTTAAACATAGGGTTCAAGTGAATGATTCAGTGGTTTAAGACATTTCTTTTGTTGCCTAATGAATCTGCAAACTTTTTGAACAAATCAACTAGTCGCAATGATGTAAACTGCAGGAACCTTCTGCTACTAGTAGCACTCTTCTAAGAAAATTACATTGTTTCTTCTGTTATTCCCTCAGACTACAGCTTAATTCTTTTTCATCACCTCCTCTTCTCCACTATTTTTCAATACTTCTACATTGATTTATTTAACATGTGGCACTCTGTTTTGTCTCTCAGTATCAAAGCTTTACAACCAGAAGCTCCTCTCAGTTGCAACCCATTTAAACAGAACAATCATCTTCAACTTCAATCTCACATATAGAGAAACCTTTACTTGAACTAAACGAGGTCTCATCCTTTGACTCTCACCCCATATCTTACAGTAAAACCATTTTTTCCCAACCAAGAGTGCATGGAGTCTTTTTTTAAAAGTCCTTCAGGACTTCAAGTGGTGTAACAACATCCAATCTGCAGGGGCCTTTCATTCAAAATCATTATAAATCTTGAATACTGCCAGAGGAGCGAGCGTGGGAACATATTATAAAAATCAGGGTCAAGGTTTGTTAGTAACCCTGAGTGTGGGACAGTTGGAGGTGAAGTTACAGTGTTCTGGCTCAGTTCCTTTGAGACAGGTCTGAAAGTAAAAGCAGCCTCTCTCTCAGGGTACGTTCATTCACTTCACTGTGCAATAGAGCTAAAAGGCCCTCCACCGAATATCTCCAGAGGCTGAGACAGATCGAGAGACAGGAGTATAATTGGCCACAAGAATAAGCAGGGATCTGAATTGTGTGGAATTTTTTGTAGTTTCTCATGGGCAAACTCACAAAAGTTTCTGCTTGAGCATCTATCTCATAGCATTCTGACTATGCATCTATATTAAGGAGTTGTTTTTGGAAGCAGAACATAATCAAAAGGAATGCGTCTGCTTCTACCTCTCAAAGATATTCAGGTAATTAAACTCAATATTTCCTCTAAATATAAACTTTTTGTTTGGAAAGGATGAGTCTCTCTTTTCCCCAATTCATAGCTCTATCCTTCTTCCTCTGATAATTTTTTACTTTTTTGCTCCACTTCCCAAGCAAAATATTCCAATCCAATTACAGTCCAATTGGGAGTTGTATTAGAGTGGATTAGTTTTAGCTATGCTTTAAGACTTTCAAAGTCCACTGACAGACCACAGACCAAGATGAATTTTGCCTACATAGAGTCCAAGTGAAACTTTTTTTTTGGAAGAGAAGATTTAGTATAATGTGAAACTTATCCCATGAAATTGGAAATGATGAAGTGGATATATAAAAATATGACATCACAAGCAACTATTAAAAACATATGGAAGCACACAACATTCATTCTGCAGTCTAACTGAAAAAATAAATAAATAATAATAATGGTTGAAACCAAAGTCTATATATATATATATATATATATATATATATATATATATATATGTATATATACACACACACACACACACACACACACACACATCTCATATTTGGAGACTAGATAGAAACTTGTACTGTTAAAATGAATTTGTCACACTGCTAGTTCACATACAGTAACAAACTAGTGAAGGCTAAATTGTTAAAAATGCTGATTAAAATAAAACATTTAGATTACAGTATATCTGTGCTTTCATACCTTTTCAACTAAAACCTTGAATTAATAAAAACAAAAGTCCATGGACATTATGTACATTATGCTCCATCTACCCAACCTTTATGCCACAGCATTGACACGCTACTGCAAAAATTACCATAGTTATGCAACATGATAATCAGTTTTATATATTTATTTCTTTATTTTACCTAGCCCTTTCTGAATTTAATAATCTTTAAGGGCTGCAGCTTGGGGCTTTTGTCTTCAGAACACATCTAATTTTCCTTCAGCCGGGGTTGCATGGGTAGATGTGACCAGTTTGTTTAACAGCTTATTTTTTATTAGCAGAGATGCTAATCAGATCGTTCCCTGAGGAGATTATCGGGAAAAGAGCAGACGGAAATGCATGTGTTTTAAAAACCATCTAACAAAGCCCTATAGAGCACAGAAACATATAGGTGAATGTAAAAGAGGGGCTGAAAAGAGTGACTACACATTCAGAGTGAGTTGAACTCTGTGTTTGTGTTTGTGTGTGTGTGTGTGTGTGAACCTTCATATAACCTCAGTTCATCTACTCATTAATATCAACAAATGACTCTGCCTTGTGGCATTTTACTCAGTGGCTGTTTTGGGAAACATTCGGTGTAGGAACATGAGATGTGCTTAAATTGCTAAGTAGATTTTCAAACTGGCTAACAGGTATTCAGTTTGTCAATATAGTGTGTGAACTACCTTTGTTTCCCATTTTCTGGAATGTATGTTAAAATATAAAGACATATAACAGGATCAAAAGCTTATCCTGCTGAAAAGACCAGATTTCACCAGCATGAAGGCTGGTTTATGCTGGTTTTGTGCTTTTCTATCTGGTGGTGCACAGCCATGCTGTTTACTTCAGACAAATGTATCATTTCTGTTTAGCTATAATCAGGTTTATCAATTACATATGAGCTTCCACCTACCACATTTAATGTGCTTTATTTATGTGGAGTAATCAATGTTTATATGTGGATAAAAACATAAAATAAATCAGTTCTTTTAAAATTATCATGTCTATTCAGAAGACAAGTATTAAACGGTTTAATACATGCAAATTTCTTTTACCATATCTTTATGATTTTTAAAAAGGGTCAAAGGTTTGGATGAATTGCCTTTCAATGTAAGGGCGTCAAAGTTTAACCAAATGGGTAAGGAATGACTTGAGAGTAACTGATTTTCATCAAATATTATTTACAAATATTTAAGCAGGTGTATATATATATATATATATATATATATATATATATATATATATATATATATATATATATATATATATATACACACATTTTCTTTTCTTTTTTTCTTTTTTTTCTCACATAGGTTAAGTGCCTTCGTTTCTGGTGGAGACGAAATGTAGGATGTTGGAGAGAATTAACCAATTAGCAGCGTGAGTCACATTCAGATGAACTGTAAACATGATTATCAGCACTGCAGCTTTACTCTATTTTAGCACACTGTTTGCTCTAATAAACTTCATGCAGAAGCTTAATGATGTGCATAAATGCCTCAACTAAATATTTCATATATTACCTTTACAGCTGTTTGCAACACAGCAGGAAAGAAAATTCTGTTTTGCTGCTGTAGATACACTGTATTACGGAGACTTTTAGTTGCCTGTGTAAGGCTATAAGTTCTCACGCATTAAACCTAAATATGCTGCACTATGAATGAAGAAGAATGGATTTTCATATGAAACCTTAAATGTGGAAATTTGGTTCGCATGGTTCTGCTTAAGCATGTCAAGCTTTGTTTTGGTTTAATTAGACTCAAACCCTAGGCTTACTACTGCCCTAAAAAATCCCCAACTAACTATATTCATCTTCTCCATACTTCATCTGTCCATAACAGCTGTTGGATTCACACACATTCCAACTGTCATGCCTCAACTAATCATTGCCATAAAACAGAAACACAGCTTTTGCCAAAATTAATGGCCCATTTACAGATAAAATATGGGTGTGTGTGCAGTAAACACACCCTTTCTGATGAGGACAGAAACGTTGAGATTTGAATTTAAAACATATTCAGCACTATTTCACTTTTTAATTTGCAATTCCAAATGGATTTGCAAAAATCTATGAAATATGAACCCTGTTTTCAATGATTGCTTTTGAAAGGTTTCTTCTTCACTGTTGCTGTGATTGGCTGGTTTGGAAGCCGTGTCTATACAAGATTGAAAAATTTTGAATCCTGATAACTAAAAAGATTTCTCCTGTAAATGGACCTCTGATAATAAGTCCCCGAAACATCAGAAACTACTTATGTATGTCTTAAATAATATGCAATTGTCAATGCCAAAATGTGTCGGGGAGCTGGGTTAAACGGTCCAAAAATCTGATTCGTTTTTGCACATTCCCTAAATTTGTGCATTTGATGCCTCTTTGAAACCAGTCTCCAACACATCTGTCTCCAATGCAAATTATATTTTGAATCCACACCACAAACAGGAGAATCTGACTGAAGTTCAGGTCCTGAACATCCTCAAGCCAATGCTTTTGTGTTATTGATCAAAGAGCTCACCCTCATTAGCTCTTAGGCCCATTTTACACCTGCTGTTAACATCTGTCTCTAGTGATCCAGTAACATGTGGACAGTATTAAATACATGTGTACACAAAGGTCCAAAATGTTCTGTCATCCAATCACTCCTACATTTAAAGGTCATCAAAAACATCCCACATAGCAAGTGATCTTGGCCCAAATGTGGCTTCAAGCTGGCACTGCTGGCCTCCTGATGGCAATGGCATGTACACTTTCAGCCAGAGCTGGGCCATGTATGGCAATGATGTCACAGAATGGATCACGGCAAACAAACCAGTTTAATCAAAGATTGCGACATGCCATGGTAATGCATGTTTTGAACGAGAAACACACACATTCACAGAGTGAATCAGGATAGTACTTTAAACATTTAACAACCTAAATTATGCCCTGCTCATCACACTAAACTATTATATTCTGCCAGCCAGAGAGGACTGCGACTGAAATGTATAATCATTTAGACTACTGTGGTACTGCTTTTTGACATTTCTGCCATGCTTTTGATAACACGTTTGTTTATTTGTCTACATCTCTCTTATAGACTTAAACACTCACTCTTTTTTGGTTGATTTGTGGATTTTAAGGCTGATTTTCTATTCAGTTTAATGTACTCTATTTGCATGGTTTGTGTTTAAATTACCAAAACATTTCATAAAATTAATACAATGCAATATTATCAGATATCAAGATTTCTTATTAGATCTGAGTTATATAAGGCTCAGGTGTGACTTGGAGAATCAGAGCTAATGCTAAAACTCATTCAGGCCCAGTGAAGGGACACATATGGGCTATTCATTCGCTGAGACTTGGGCCAGTTATGGCTCATGTGTGGCCCTTGTCTTAAATCCAGATCTGGGCTACTCCATTGTTTGTGGTATGTTGGCAGAAGGAAAAGGGGTTGTGTGGAATGGAACTGGGCCAGAAAAAAAAATGCTATGTGGAATTTTTTGGTGCGAACACTACTGGGCTACACATCCAGCATTTAATTACTGCACTAAGACAAGTCTTTTAAACGTATATATGTGACCCTGGACCACAAAAGTATTTTTGAAATTATACATTTTTTTTTTATGTCAAAAATAATTTGGATATTGAGTAAAGCTCATGTTCCATGAAGATATTTTGTGAATTTCCTAGCATAAATATATAAAAACTTAATTTTTAATTAGTAATATGCATTGAATATTAAACTTTAAAGGCTTTAACTTAAAATATTTAGATTTTTTTGCAACCTCATATTTCAGATATTCAAATAGTTGTATCTCGGCCAAATATTGGCCTATCCTAACAACCATACATCAATGAAATGCTTATTTATATACATTTTGAAAAATGTACAGTTAACACTGGTTTTGTGGTCCATGGTCACATATGAGATATGGCTCATCAAAACATTTGAAAAGCCCAGATAGATGAATGCATAGAAATTCATAAATATTTTGGAATATTTGATGAAATAGATGGAGGAATAGATGGATGGATGTATATTCATGGACATATTGGAAGGACGGCTGGAAAATGGAGATATATGGCTGTATGGATGGATGGATGGATTGATATGAACTGATGTGTATGGATGGAAGATGGATGGATAGTATATGGATGGATGCATATGAAAGGATGGATGGTATGTGGATGGATGGATAGATAGATGAATACATGGATGATGGAAGGATACATTTATGTATGGATGTATTACTGTATGTTTGAATGTATTAATGGATGGGTGGAAATTTGTTTATTTAATTATTTAATTTATTAAAAAAAAAAGAACCAAGGTGGAAGAACGCTTAATTTCCCAAAAATGTGTCAAATTGTAGTCTGCAATATCATGACACACACTTTGTTCTTGGTGCACCAAGGATTAGTAATGTTTTATTTTCTACAGATACACTTACACTTGACACTATTTGAAAATCGGACCAAAATCTAGCCCAATCAGAGTTTTTGACAAATTAATAAATACCAACACAGAAAGGATAATGACACATTCAAGGAATGTTCAGAGTTCAATACATTTTAATAAATCAATAGCACACAATCCAATTTACATTCATCCATCAGTTAAAAGCAATAGTTGTGGTTACAGTACAGTAATTTATTTAATTAACTTGTCTTTGAAAATTTCACTCCATCTGTAATGCAGAACCAGTGGCCATATTCATCCACCTCGACAAATATTCCTAGCACAAAAAGAACGATTTAGATGACTTTACAGATCAAATAATAAACAGGAGTTTTCTGAATAATTCATGTATATGCTTTAACAAAAACACAAGCTTCAAATTTCTGCTCTTAAACCCTACGGGAACGCTGCTGATATTTACTTCTTTACTTCCAACACACAAAAGTGTGTTACTTTTACAGCAATTGCTTTCAATTTACATTATGCCACAAATGCTGTCAATAGAGCTTGACCTGGAATATAACTTCAAGATTCACTGGTTAAATCAATAAAGGAAGCTTCAGCAATTCCATATGTATGATCAATGATGACCTTCTGTCTATCTGAACACTGATCACTTGACCCTGACCAGACAGGAGATGGATGTTACCACTGCACCTAAAATTCCTCCTATTCAGTAAATGTCTTAAGATTCCTCTGGCAATTTTCGACGGCCAGTTTAGCCTGAAATGTCACCCTAATTAATAGACAGTTGGTCAAGGGTGTCAGGAAATGTCAAGCTGTAGAAGGGGAAGGAAATGGCACCGTGTAACCTTTCAGTACGCCAGTAACCTATAAACACCCACACAACACCATTTACACAACCTGCCTTTTGGGCCGTGTCCTTTCCGACTTGGATTAAACTTTGGCACTTTTTTTTTTCTTTCTTTGCTATTCCTCTTTCAGTATTCTTTGTGTAAATGTTAGCTTTTGAATTTCCCATCTACTTGTACTCTGAAACGTGACATAAAGCGCAAACTGCGGGGAAAGGAGCCTTTTGGGAGAAGACCACGGCAGAACTTGGACAGTAGGGACTCAGAACTGATTGCAGAACCAGGAAAACGGGGAGCGATTAATGGAAGCAGACACAAAAGATGGATCACCATGGAATACATTTATCAGAGGGATCTTTGCTTCTCCAGCCAAGATCAACAGCGTGTTTTTTTGTTTTTAATTTCCAAAAGATTCTCCAGTTCTCCAAGAGGAAACAAACTTTTCCCAAAGCTCTTCTTGGCTGGAGGTGAGCCATTGAGTTTTACAAAGAGTGTGACATTTCAAAAGACAAGACCAGAGAACAAGTCAACACTAAACCTTCCAGAAAAAAATAGCCCAACTGGGTAATGTGTTACTCCTAGTCATACATCATTCCCACAACACTTCAGATGGTGGGGTGGAGTGAACATGCATAAATGCACAGCATTAAAACCAATGCCCTGTTTGAAAAGAGGAGGCCCTCCAAGGGGTCTATCTCTTCACCAAATTAAAAATGCAAAACAAAAATGGACTGCTCATATTGTAATCACCAAATCTGTCTACATGTCAAGTGCCTCAAATGATTGGGGAAAAAAATCACATTTTAGATTGACAGACACATCATTCCTGTTTTTGTTATAGTTACTCTAGACAATTATTGTTTTTGTCTGTCTAAAATCAAAAGAATATATTTAAATCTTCAATGTGATCTCATTAGTGATTACATGCATTCCTACATAAAGTGGGGTTCTAGTGCAAGATACCAAATTGTACATCATTACTGAACTGAGTGCACCTAAACTTAAGCTTTAACATATGAACAACTGTATTTGCTCTAAACTTTACAAATCCTTTTAGAGTCATTTAATTAACTCAATGACATTGATGTACTTCCATTCAAAGTTTTGGGTCAGTCAGATTAAAAAATATATTATTTTATTGAGCAAGGATGCACTAAATTGACCCAATGTTGCAGTAAAGCCATTTATAATGTTACAAAATATTTATATTTCTTATAAATGCTGTTCTTTTATACAAAACCCTGCACATGAAATGCAAGAAAAAAATAAATAAATTGTGTGCACGACTTACTAATTCGTTCTCTCAATGTACTAAAACGTGTACACGATAACTATTGCGTTCCCTAGATTTACTATTGCATTCCTTCAATTTGCTAAATCGTGCGCATGATTTAGCAAATCGAGGGAATGAATTAGTAAATCGTGCACACAATTTATAAATTGAGTGAACGAAATATTAAATCGAGGTAACGCAATAGTAATTGTGTGCATGTTTTAGTACACTGAGGGAACTAATTAGTAAATCGTGCACACGATTTAACCTAATATTTTTTCCTGCATGTCATGTGCATGGCATGGCTCTGCACTTTTAAACTTTCTATTCATCAGAAAATCCTAAAAAAAAAAAAAAAAACACTGAAAAAGTATACACACATACATTTTTTTAACGTTGATAATATGAATAAACCTTTATCATTATATTAGAAAGATTTCTTAAGTTTTAGATGCTGTCAATATGTCCATACTGCACGAAAACAAACATTCAAATATACCAAAATGTATTTGTCCAAACTCCACTAATATCAAATACTTACATTTGGGTAAAATGGAAGCGTGCATTTACTTAGAAAGCTCACTTGTGCAATCCACTTTAGCTGACTTATATATAATCAGGGCATAAGAAATGTGGCAATGATCAACCAATTATTATTTTAAAGATCATTTAACAATTTTTTATGACTTATCTTGTGGAAATCAGTTCAGCACATGGACGGAGGAGAGGCCAAAAGCAGCACTCTCAAGTAGTTATCTTTGGCTTTTGCGGTTAATGAGGAGAGACGGACCATTGAAAGGAAGTTTCCTTCAGTAAAGAAAGCACATCCAACCACACAGTATCATACCTCTATCCTCCAGCCTCTTTTCCAACCCATAACCCTTCTTTTACATCTACTTCTTTCTTGTTTTCTCACACAAAGATAGAACATTGATTTGAAGTTAATATCTATTTTATACATTTACAGCTAGCTAACTGAATCTGCCGTAATGTGTGAAAGACCTAATGCATTTCCAAAGTTATTTACAATCAAAGTTGAATTTGAAATACTTTGTTATTAAGCTTGGCATTAAATTACAAGAAAGCAAGTTAACAATTCTGTGTTTCTAATGTAAAGTCATAAAGATGGTATCAATGGATTATTAGTTTCACACTATACCACTATAGAAGTTTACCAACTTCTGCTTGGAAGAACCCTGGAAATGTGAAACGGTTTTATGGTTTGAAGACTCTTGAGGTTTGTTACAACCACAACTACATAAGAACGTACACTATGTATGTACAGCCAAATACAAGTATTTGTGTCGAGCATGTTTTTATGGCATAAGAGTGTGTGAGGAAAGCACTACAGGGACTGACAAGATTTATTAGCGTCTCGAACTGTGACAGAATGCAATATAAAAGATGTCATTCTCCTGAAATGAATCACTCACTTCTGGGCAACTCAAAGATGTTTTCTCCAAATAGCTTCTGCAATGCCCTTAAATTGGTTACAGTAAAGAGTTTAACCTTACCTGTCGGCTATTGACAAAATATTTTCGCCATAATCCCTCATTCGCTCTCCCTCTTTCTCTGCCATCTCTTTTTATTCGTTTGTGTTTAGTCCAGTGTAAACTTTGGTTTTGTTAAGAGCAAGACATTTCCTGTTGGAGAAAAATAAGTCCTTGGACCCTAACGCACACAGATTCTTTATATCTTTAGCCATTACTACATACATGAAGAAATAAAAAGTTTGAGCATTACCTTGCTGAACTTTGCTCGCCCTTTCACTCTTGTGCCTAACATCCATCATGCACACTTCTTCATGCATTCACGACTCATCCATAACGCAGAGCTGTTTTCTTTGGCTACCCTGAGGGCCCTCTTCCTACAGTTTATTATTCTGAGCTGAGAGTGTTCGGCTCAAATGACCCTGCGATCCTTCTCCCTGAGAGAGAGAACGTATCTACACATACAAATAGGACAGGCCATATGTCATCAAGATACTCCTTAAAATGAACCTTAGAACTTCTTCTTGGAGATAAGAAAATCTCCTGTTGTTAGGATATTACACAAAAGACATGTATGTAATTGTATTAAACACTTTACTCTGTGCTTTAGCTTATATTCTAGGGTTCTTTGCAAACCTGATCTCAATTAATCCAATTGAATTTGATCATGAGCTGACTATTTGTGCCTATTTTGCCTATCTGGTATAGAAAGTGAGTCAATGCTATAAGTGTTCTCTAAGTTGCTTTGGATAAAAAATTTTGCTAAATAATTAATTTTATAATCTTTTGTTCAAATAAGGTATACATTAAACACCATTTTGCCATTGTGTCTGTGTTGTGCTGTGACTCCATGAAGACCCAAGGTTAGACACTGCAGGCTAAAACAGTTTTTTCAAGCACCTGTCAATTCTGAGATTTTGGGCTTTTTGGTTTTTCATAAAGTGCTTTTTCAAACTAATGGAATGAAAACATCCAAAAGACACTGTTAAGTGTTTCTTTTATAGCACTTTATCTGTTTGTGTCAATAGATTTCAATTACGATACATATTTTTAAAGGCCGTTTTCTCAAAATGAGTTTTTCTCCAAGACTGAGCCATAAATCTCCACTTCAGTAGCACTTACACACACCAAACTTGACATTTTTATTCCTGTCTATATTCTGAAGGTTTTTACAGAGGGATTTGTTCATATATATTTTCCTTGATTATGAACAACATTTTATTCCCCACAAAATTGTGAAAATATACTGTTTTCTGGCTGTATATAAGTATTTTCTGAATTATGGAGTGGCAAAAAAGATACCCAGAATTCCCTCGGTAAAAACATTTGACTTTAATATGTAAAAAAGATTTAACTAAAATTTTGAAACTGACTTCATCCCCTTATGAAACAAAAATATATTGCAGTATATTGAAAAAATATCATGTAATATATTAGGCATATATTCTTATATATGGGATTTAATATTTATTTTTTCCAATATATCGTAAATACGCAATATATTGAAAGCGGCAATCATTTGTATATTTTGCAAAATATTATATGATATTTGTATCATCAATATATTATTCAATGTATATAAATATATAATATATTTACCCTATTCACCTGCAGTGTCTTAAGATCCACAGACTGTTGCTTATTAGCTTTTTTAAGAAACAGAGTTTTCTACATTTACATTTAATCACTTGACAGACTTAACAGAATTATTAATCCAAGTAATTTACAAATAAGGGATAACGCAATAAATTTTATGAATGAGAGCCAACAATATACCACACTGTTGAATTTTGGGAATAAGCTATAGTCCAAAAGCTAGAACACAAAAGTGCAGAAAAGTGCAGAAAAAGTGTCAGAATTTACTATATTTTGCAAAGGAAAGCAACGGCACAACAGATGGTGCATTCCAAACAGGATATATCGCCCTCCGAAGGGCAGTCCCGGAGTTAAAACAATCATGGCCGCCATAATGAAGGATCGTTCCAAATCGAAGTGCTCAAAACAGACCTCTTAAAAGGACCCTTCAGAATCAAGGATTTCGAAGGGTACAACTAATGAACACTTTGGACTCCCATGATCCTTTGCGCAGAAGGGCACTTCAAGAAACAGTTGTTTGGTCCCCTACACCCTTCAACCCTTCGAAGGGATTAGGGCATAGGGATGAGCCCTTCCGAATGGAACGCAGTGAGAATGTTTCTCCATCGTTAAATGCATGTTTTTTTTAACAAATCAACTGAACGAATGACTCAAAGAATAACTTATTAAAACAGTGATTGGCCACCACCTACTGGCAGTTAAGTTTCATGTTTGAATATATATATATATATATATATATATATATATATATATATATATATATATATATATATATATATATATATATGCAATTATAATTACAATGTAAATGCCACCCCTGAGCCGTATTAAACAGTGTAAACATATCTACAGTAAATGTCATTTCAGGAAGAGCATTTTGTCATTTCTAGAGGGCAAAAATGGGTATGTGTTGATATTAATTCATTTTAATGGCCATAGTCCTACAAGGCCTTATTCTTTGAATTAAAATATTGACTAAATTTAAGAATTTGCATAAAAGATTACACATTCAGGGATAAGATATGTGTGTGTATTGAATATATATATATTTTTTTTTTTGTTGTTTTTGTTTTTTTACAGGTATGTTTTAAAGCCACTTTCTTCTAAATCATTCCAATAGGCAACTAGTTCATCAACATGCTGTGGATGAATTCCCAGTAAACCCAAACCTCCTGATAAGGCAAAGAGAAATTTCTAAATCAACAAATCATTAAGTTAGCTTTATTGATTGAACTTTTACTTAATTAACTTAATTGTGCCAAGCACACATTGCACTTACAAACTCACACTCCATCTCCCACTCACACACACACACACACACACATCACAGTGTGTGAGATTTGGACCCAAAGACTAATAATGCTCTGCCAGGTCCAACTGATTCAAAGCAAGCAGCAGTTCCCATGATTGTAAATACAATATGGACTTTTCCCTTAAGTCTTTAACAGAGGCAGAGTTTCTCTTTAAAGCGAGCTGAGCTGGCGGACAGCCACATGCCCACTAATTATACCGACTGTAATTAGTTTTCCTCTAGTTTCTTATGTGCATGGTTCCCGGCTGTGCTCTTTCTCCTTTTTCTGCAAAACCTGTCAGTTTGAAGGTTAGTGAAAGAAGCACTGGAAAAAGTATAGACAAATACGTAGTCTAACACTCACAGATAAAGTTTCAATAATTAATTCCTTTAATGAGCTCAGCTTGCCAATAGCTGGCAAAATGTGGCACAAGAAGATTTACACTTATAGCAAGAACTGATAGATGATTTTCACTTATAGATATATAGAGAATTTGCACTTTCTAAATAAATTGTTCATTGGATGATAGTCAGACTTAGCCCAATTAAAACAAATGTTATTAAATTAACATATACAAGAAAAATATTCAAGGAAATATTGTATGCATTGGAAACAATTTAATGTCTGTTTTTTGTTGTTATTTTTTCCATGTTTTATCATAGATGAGCCAAAACCATCTGTGTAACATTTTGCCTTTGCACAGCATTTTGATATTACATTTCAAAGAAGATATTACATATTGTAGATGTAAAATTTGACCAGTAAAACACTTTGCATTGAAAGTTGTTTTGCAAGTGATTCATAAGATAGGTAGAACATCCCTCCTAAAAACCACTGTTTGAAATAAAATCAAATAAATTATTTCTAAAATAATTTAATACAAAATAATAAACTACTACAATGACTTATTTAAATGAATAAATAAATCTAGAATTTTAACTACAATTTTTATAAAAGCAGAAAATATAAAAATAAAATCTAATTGAAAGCATTCATAAAAATATAATAGTGACAGATATTAAACAGTGCATCCCTCTTGATCCGCTTGTGATGGCAAAGGTAAGTGAAAAAGAGGGGTCTAATTGCATAGGGGAATAAATATGTCCACAACGTCAGGACGACGCATGATTAATGACATTCCTGAATGTGGGAGCACATCAATCTTCACTCATTCTACTGGATGAAAGGTCCGTGATCTGTGGAAGTTGACCCCTCCGAAATATATTCATTGTAATGTGGTCAGTCAATTGTTCATACATTCCTTGAAGCACAGTGATTTGACCATTTTCTTTCTTTAAAAGGAAAATTATTTTCTGCTTAAGACTACAGTTAATGTTTCTCAAACTAAAATGTACCCACGTATAAAGAGATTGAAAAGTCCTACATATCCATTCATTGCATTAATAAATTCCAGATTTTACATTTATGTTCTTTGGCTTTTCCACAGCAATGCCTCTTGATATCATCTCCAATTTCCACATGCATAATCAGCCCATAATTATGTGCATGGAAAGTGTAGATTAAATCAGGATATATAACGTTTTGGATCCGCTTGTGGAGTAGCAGATGCAGGTAAGCAAATGAAGACTGAGTTGCTGGTTTGAAAACTGTTCAGGTGGAAGATTTTCAACAAATTACAGCTAAAATATTATTATAATATCTGTTTTCCTAAAAGTTTTCCTATGTTTTCCGACACATGGACCACCTCTAAATGCTTTTATGTAATTTGTGGAAACTTTTAGACAGTTTTTCTGAGTTTCCAAAAAAAAGTTTTGGACACTTTCATTGTATAGAAAAGAGCAACAAGACCTTACTTTGTGTTCCACAAAAGAAAGAATATGAGTGTGGAATGACGTGAGGGAGAATAAATTATTTATTAGAGGTGAAGTGAAGGGAAAAAAATGTGGGGGAAAAAAAACAAAACTACTGACAGCCAACGAAGACCAGGTGCAAAATGATTCGGCATGCACATGCAAGTCCATATCACTAACAAGATCAATATGATCTTCCTGATTGTTCCTCTCTTTTCTCTTGAGGAAGGGCTCAGAGTCTCCGAGTGCAACTCAACAAAAGTCATGGGTGAAGGATATTAAAGGTATGCAAGTTCATTTTAAAGTAATAACTACCATTAATTTTCTTTATGAGATTCTGACCAGATGAAATGGTGAAGAGAGAAAAAGAGGTGTTAGCAGATGGCCAGGTAAAATCAGTACAGAGCAAATTACTCCATATCAATCATTTTTCACCACACTTTCTTCTACCTTCCTCTCTTATTATCCACCTATAGGAGTTTTCATCATTAAATGTAGATATGCATGTGTGCTTATCAAAAAGCCTATTCTTAGCCTTAGACATGTCCACCCACAGTTCATTAGCAGTCTGATGCATATTGCACAAAAAACTCTAAACTTTCATGATTTGGCAAGCTCCAATATGATTGGCTGATTTTATGCAAATGCACTTTTATCAGTGTATCTGGAAGCAAGATACCAGGCTGATACTGCAAACACTTTTGAAGATGAAATATTCACTTGGTTTGCCAATGTTTGCAAGGTTATATGATATACAGTATGTAATACTTAGTTTTTAGAGTTTGAGTACGTTTACACAGCAGAGATTTGTGTACAGATGACAACATTGTCAAAAAGAACCCCGTTAACATGGATCCAAGAAAAATACTAAAAACACTGTATTATTCATGCCTGGCCAGTAGATGTTAAGGTCACCTTGTAAAGAAATACTGTGCACCTGCGCACATACGCATTACCTATAGACAGAACAAGTAATATGCATGCATCTGATATTACTGTTTTCACAAATTCGCCTTCTTGTAGTATACACAGAAATGATAACGGTATTATTTTCAAAAACTTGCACTTTGAAACCCATTTTTAAAAGTTTGCATTTTCAGGCACCCAAGATGCTGTTGTTATATAAATGAATGGCCAAAACACATAAAATGTTTACAGTTTTATATAAAGTTTTATTGTGTTATACTCAGTGGTCAACTTTTAAAACAATTTCAATAAGGGATGGTGTGGTCAATTTCTTTGGATTGTCCCGGAGCTAATTTTACACGAATAAAAAAAAAAAGGTTTTTATTTAGTGAAAAATTAACTATTTTTAAGCTTCATTTTCCTTCTGGGGCCTGAAATGGAGGGATTTATGTACATTTATTAAAACATTAACAATTTATGTCCTAATATTCATAAAAGTACATTGCTTGTACAATGAATATAAAAACATAAAAACTCATATATGGTTATTTTTTCTTTCATTGGTTGAAATATAAAAGCATTTTGACTGCATTCCAGTGGGTTTCATTGTGCAGTGAATGCTTCTGGAATTTCAAGATGTGTTTTTGTTTGTTTACCTGTCATACTTTTTTTGTTGACATGCTCGTCAGCTCTCGTCTCAGTCCCTCAAAGTCACACATCAGCACAATCATATTATGTTAGGGGAATGTCTTTAAAATCTAATCAAGGAAAAATCATACCATTTGTTGTCTTGTTTTGTAAAGAACTTAAAAAGTTGCGCATGAACCATTTTTCACGAAAAATTACAGAAACTTGCTCCTGCTTATTAGCTTGTTAGTGAGTTCTGATTGGCCAATCGCCATTATTTAGTTCGTGAATTATCATAAGTAGAGAATTTTAACATTTAATTTGCACGATAAATTTTACATTATACACAACATAATTAATCTAAAGGGGATGGTTAGGGGGACGATGGTTTAACGGGGGTGATCATTTTTGTAATTTCTTTCCAACAGGAGGATGCCATCCTCCGGCATCACCCCCCAGTTCGAGCCTGGGTTATACTGTAACATTGCAGTGTTACTTCAAACAGTAAACTCTGAATTAAATGGCACATAAAAGCAAAACTGGCTAAAAAGATCTGGCCACTTTAAAATTTACAACACCAAGAAAGCATTGTCTGTCTCTAGTACATTTCCATGTCTGAGCAAGAGCACAAGTCAGCATTTACAGTGCTTCAGCGCTTACATGAGCTTAAACCACTTTTTCACATTGAAATACTGTAAAAAGGTGGAAGGTTTTCAAGCATTTCAGTCAAATTATATTTCAGAAAGCAAACAGTTGCACTGCTGTTTAAGTCAGATTGGCATCTATGTTTAAGTTGGCTTTGGAAGGCAAACTAGTCTAGCACATGTTGGCTTGTTAAGCTTGCGGCCTCCTATATATTCACATCAATGCTCATAAGCGTGTCTTTCTGCTGATTGTGCTACCAGAAAGATGGAGAGATAGACAGAAAGGATCTAGTATGTTTCCACAAAAGACAAATGTCTTCAGTATGATAATGTATGCCAACATGCATCCAAGAGTCCCAAACATACAGCAATGGTGTAATTTCACCTACTCCTGTCTCATGGTACAGCAGAGCTTGAAAGGCCATATTCAGAACAGAACAGTTGGTGGTAATGGAGCATGTGTGAGGATGTGTCTTTTTATGTGAATTATTAGGTTTATGAGAGGAAGCGAGTCAGACTTTATGTCTCAGACTGGATGCAATCTGGGATGTGTAATTTTTAGGTAGTGTAATAATGCACACTGAGGCAGTCATTATCATAAAATAGTCAGCAAGGACTCCCAGCTTGACCAGCTAAGACCAGCCTGACCAGTTCAAAAGTGGCCAAAACCACTTTAAAACCTTTTTTTTTTCAGTAGGGAGTTCTTAAGTTGTTATAGCAGTAGACAACTTACATGCACCATAAGTCTCATTGTACAAAATTTTTCTTTGAAAATCTTTGGAATTTTTGGTGGATTTGATAGTCTGGTTAACAAAAACCAGAAGTTGGACAGACCAGTCTGTAGGTCTGACCCAAGTTTGGTGGTTGTAGCTTGAAAGCTCTAGGAGGAGTTAGGTGTTAAAAGAAGGCTCAGAAGAAGAAGCTTAAAGGGTTAGTTCACCCAAAAATTTAAATTATTATAAATTGATGTGTTTTGGACTGTCGAAAAGAAACACCTGCCCACTGCAATGATAGAGCTTGGAAGTGCCAGGATAATTTTTTTTATAACTCAGAATAGATTCGTCTGAAAGAGGAAAGTCATATAAATGATGCATAGGATGCCTTGAGTGACGAAAAGTGACAATTTCGCAATGGGTTCAGATAAGCATGCAGATTTTGAAAGTGTGTTTTGCTCAAAGGCAGCTGACCTTTTTGGATATAAAAATTCCCCAATTCATTTTTCGCATTCTATGGCAAAATTCCACAGGTTATACACAGTAACTTCTATATTAAATTTTTTAATCTGGAATTTTGCCTGAGAGACACATGAAGTGACAAATTTCTCCACAAAAATTTCACATCAGATTAGATTAAAGTTTGTTAAACTTTTAACACACAAATTGCCACTTTTACTAATATGTAGTTAAGGAATATAAAGTTGAGTTAGCAGTACTTCATGTCTCGGTATACTACTGACAGTGGACTATGGATCTTCTTTGCTGCAAATTTTTTTTATCTACTTTATCCTGAAGTTTCGATAATGTGAGCAACTGAGCATGCTTTTAGTATACAGCGTATCCACAAATAACAGAGAATATTGGGAAATGTCAGACAGCTGGATGCTGCGACTGACCCATAAGAAACACAGAATGCTTTGTAAAACGTCTTAGTTACTTATGTAACCATGTTTCCTTGAGTAGGGAACAAGACACTGCTTCCTCTAGGGATCGCTATGGGGAAATGCCTTGTCATGATCCGTGTCTGAAGCAGATATATGAAAACCCCAACAACATGTTGGCCAGTGGCAGCTCATGACGTCAGTACTAGTGCGACTATAGTTTAAATAGGCCCCCGGGAGAACACAACATCCACTTCTTCACCGGAAGCTTGCATTCAAAGCAAGAAACCTAGAGGACGCACTGTCTCTCTTTTCCTACTCAGGGAACTTCGAACTGCATCCTCTAGGGGTCGCTATGGGGAATGGTATACTCATGCCACCTTGCTTAGGGGAGTGCATGCCTGAACCATGGTGAGCACTAAGTACCAACTCTACCATAGCTATGGGAGCTATCCCTGGGACGTTAAGACGGCTGTCAGTGACATTATCACATATGGCCTAAGCCTAGGCTATATACCCCAAAACTTAACTGTTAGGGCCAGATCTCCTGGACCGGGGAAGAGCTCAAGGCTTGGAATCAGGACTAGAGTCCTTTAAAGGGGATATTAAATTAAAATTTAATTAAATTGAATTTATGCATTTAGCAGACGTGTTTATCCAAAGCGACTTACAGTGCATTCAGGCTATTAATTTTTACCTATCATGTGTTCCCGGCAAATCAAACCCCCAACCTTGCACTTGATATCAATTGCAATTGATACCACAATGCTGTACCAATTGAGCTACAGGAACACATATAGGATATGACCAAGAACCTAGCATCATACTAAGTCTCGGTCTGTCACACAGAGGGTGTCACTTGCACTTCATGAGCTTGCTAAAGGAACTGTCTCAACAGAACCCTGGTAGCAACACCCTGTTAAAAATAGGTATCCATAGGATTGATAGGTGTAGTGGTGCCCAAGGTGCCCAGGGCTGTAACCAACTCAAGAAAGGCAACGAAGCTACCATGCATAACCCTTTCCATAACAGGATTTTAGACACTCTGAAAGAGCAGCCAATAGATGTTGCATGGTGCATCCCACTGTCTGGAATTTAGAAAGTGTGCAAAGTGCTCAGCGTGCAGACTTAACACCATGTGAATTTCAGACGGGAGAGGCAAGCTCAGCAAGAGGAGATATCCTGGTGACCAGGAATCCCTAATGATCCTAGGGCCTAATGATCAAAAAATGACCTGTGACCTGGCCACATGTTCCAGGAAGCATGAAGCACAAACCTGGGCTTTCATACCGGCTGGATACAACACCGATGAGTGAGGTAATCACTAGCCACATTTCTACTGTCGGGCCAAAAGCGGGTGTGCTAGTGTGTGCAGTGCGTTTCCACTGTCACTTCCGGTGCTTGATCGTGCCTCGTCAGTTCTTTGGCCTGGCGACAACCTTGGGCCAAAGCGGGCCAGCTGGGACTAGAGGAGTGGTTATGAACAAAGGTGGAGTTTCTCCGCGTCTGGAGAACGTCAATGCCGTGGATCATTTCATAAGGCTAACAGCTATAAAAACACCAGCATTAAAAACTTTTTAAAATATTGAGCTCAAAACTCACTTTCAGTCAGCAGTGAGTATTTGAAATAACTTGATCTGATGTGATTATAATCACCATACAAGGCAGATATATTTATAAGCGATGCAAAAGACTATGCACGCTAGCCATTAAAATTACCATAGTAAACATTGCAAATGCGACCACATGAAGAAATCATGTCAACTTCTTATTATTTTAGTAACAAATTTTATCCATCATAAGTCTAGTCTCGAGAGTTTAGCTCTTCGTAACCTATGTCATAAAAATATAGCAATGGTTTTTTTTTGGGAGCTTTTATAAAAATATAGAAATGATAATTCTTTCTAAATGTGATGTATATAGGCTACTGTGACTACAAATAAACAGAAACAGTCTCAATTGAATAAGCAGGCTATGTTCATAACACTTTATTTCTGTGTGACTAATTTTCAGTCCTGATAAATTAATTCATTATGATCAATGTGTCATTTATTATAGGTAAACATCGAAGCTTTGGATTTAAATATTTAACGCATTTAATGCATGCAAACAAACAGCCACTTTTATCATGTTCGTTTTGTGATCGCGCTAGTTCCAGTGACTTTTTTCTTATTCGTTTTCTGATAACTTCTCTTTGTCAGTAAAATTATGGGGTTGATTGATGTTATTCCTGAGAGGCATGTAAAAGGGCAGGTTTCAGTGGAGCGCAGCGGAGCTTCTGGCTGACGGTGGGAACGCAATGCTATTTTGGCCTAGGGGCTACAGGTCTGGGGCTATTAGCCCCACTGGCCCATTTAAAGATACTCAAGTATCAGTCTAATCTGGATGAAGAAAGCTAATGCCTCATCATAATCACATCTCTTATTTTGCCTATCTCCATTAGACCCGTGATTCTTCCTACCCCTACCCGTAGGTGGGGGAGGAGTGTGAGCTGAAACACTAGCCTACTGTCCCTGCTTCTGATCCTCAGATCTAGGACTGTTCCCAGGTTTGAACAGGTTCAGACCTGGACCTTTGTGTAACAAAGGATTTGAAGGCTGCTGAGCATGCCTTCATCTCCCTGAATTTCTCAACCATCATCTCGACGGAGGTATCGAAAATTCAGAAAGGTTACACCGGAACCCCTCTCTTTCTTCCCGACATATGACAGATTCAGACACAGATGACTCTTCACTACCACCATGAACCTGCCCATAGCAGAGGCGGCCTGAATAGTAGCACAGAGAGCGGGTGTTCATGTTTAGCGTGTAATCATGTTAAGCATGTGTTCATGTTTAGCGTGTAAAAAAACACAGTATTTTTCACACAATTCACTTAGGCTATCTGTATACCGCTGTTTTCACTATCATAAAAACGGGCTGATGTCTTCCTTGTTTTATAAAGTCCCTCCTTCAGAAATACGTAATAAGTTCTGATTGGGCCAGCGGTTCCTGTGTTGTGATTCGACAGCAGATTACAGCACGCTGCCCTCCTGCTAACGCGATTGGACTAGTTTTAGAGTAGTTTTGAGAAGCAAGTGGGCAGGAGCATGTGCAGGATTTGTATTTATAGTCACAGGAGCGTTTTTACTGACAACAAGATGCGCATGAAAATCGCATTCAATTTTTTTGCACAGCCCTAACATCTAGTTAACAAAGCGTTGCCCTTTGTGTAATAAGTTACAGAAACTGTTAAACGCACCAACTTAAATAATAAAATACACTTACCGGTTGAGGTCCATAAACAACGCCTTCTCCATCTTTCAAGAATAATCTTTGTGAGAATCCGGCATTAAACTGATTGAGATTGAGAAAGTTGTCCTCAGCAAGCTGTCCTCAGCAAAATGTGCTGCACATAGTTTTACATGTGCATTATAATTTTCCGGAACTGAGTTAAAAATAAATTGTAATAATAATAATAACTTTATTTTGTATAGCGCTTTTAAAAGTCAATTCTCAGAGCACTTTACATTAGTAAAATTAAGATAGATAAAATAGGGATGATAAACTCAGTACAAATAAAGCATTACAAACAATTTTACAAACCAAAAACAGTTTAAAAATAAGTATCCAAGACATATAGTAAACTCATAAAATACATCTCTTAACCAACCATTGAAAATCCCCTTTCACCCAAATGCTTCCTTAAAATAATAAGTTTTGAGTAAGGATTTAAACATTTTCAAGGATGGTGCATTTCTAATATCGGCAGGCAGATAATTCCATAACTTTGGGGCAACTGAAGAGAACGCCCTATCACCCATTTTTTTTAGGTGCGTTACCGGAACAACTAAAAGACCAGCGTCGGCCGAGCGAAGATTACGTGTCGGAATGTATGGTATTAAAAGCTCAGAAAGATATTGAGGAGCAAGTCCATATAATTATTAATTATTTCATTAATATCCAAGTACATTGTCCCTGGGAAGGCCAAACAGAGATGATTGGACTCAGAGATGAAAATAACAGCGTTTCGACGACATGGCGACAAACACAAACGCAGCTCTTCCTTCTTCTCCGTCGGAGCGCAACAAGGCCATGCCCCCCTTTTTGTGAATTAATGTGGGCGGAGGTTAGTCAAAAAACTGTTTTAGTGACGTCATTACTGGAGGATCTAGAGAGATGTAGTACAAGCGGGTCGTTTTTAGTAGACGAATTCCGTTAAATTAAATATCTCGCTTGGCATTGAACTATGAGCTTTAGAATTTTAGAGATATTATTTATACTCTAACAACAACATTACACACTAACTAAAGTTTAAAACATGGGATCACGAAGAAGGGGACCTTTAAAATACCTTACCTTGAATTGACGTATGCCATCTACACACACCTCAATATATACTAAAAAACACTCACTAAACACAAATCTTACATTAACATAAGGTCAACAAACACAAGCTTTTGAAAACATCCCCAATTAAATTTCTAACAGCCAGTCTAGACATCGAAAATAAAGTCAGAAAGGTCTGTTTAAGCTACAATTTCTTTTTAAAGATATAATTAAAAAAGTGAATTTTGAGGACTTCAGTTCTGCAGAAATGGACAGTTTGAAACCCTACCCCACACCAGTATATATAAGCATATACAGACATGCACATCACAGAAGACATTCTGGACAGACAGGATGAAGTGAGTCAAAAAGGTGAAAAGACAAGGACGAACAGAGAACTAGCACATGTCAGAGAACATGTGCTAGTGTTTGGTTAGAGACAGGCCTGTGATGTGTCCCCATCTGTCACACACATACTTGCATTTGTGGATTTTCAATAGCCTTACACCAACCCTATACCTAAACCTACCCCTTTCAGACAACTATTGGCAAATTTAGAATTTCATAAAACACAGTTTTGTATGTTTTTAATCGTTTTGTTTTAAGGGGACACAGGAAGTGTCCACATAAACCATGTTTACGTTGTAGTACCCAAGTCATCATACACATTTGTGTCCTCCATATACACCAGAATATCATGTCTTCTGCATCTAGACAGAGGATGCTGTGGGACTAATGCATGTCTCTCAAGGGAAAACCAATCTTTTTGTTGAACACCCAAAACAATAAGTGCTCTCTCATCCTTTCAACAGCAGCTTTGAGTTTTAATTACTGACCATTAGGCTCTGTCTGAATGTACCAACACGCCTCTCTGGCTATTTTACATAATCCCTTTATGAATAAACATTTCACTGTGGTCCCCGCCACTCAGAGCGCTACTTGTTCAGGTGGTGATAAATATTCATTTGGCCTCACAGTATTTGCTTGTTCTTGATGTTTTCTTTGACCTTCTGAGCATGAGGAAACTTCAGCAATTAGGAGCTGAACCAAAATTATTTGACAATAATACATAATATAAATGAACATAACTAGGATTTTAAAAAGCCACTTTTTCTAATGAAGCTTTGTATGATATTAATATGTTTATCTCATCTATAACATTACAAATATATTATTTATATCAAATCATATATCATGATTACTCATTAATTAAATTTTGAGTCTAAGTTTCAGTTAATTCAATTTCTTGGCAACATCTCCAGATGGATATTTATAATGACTTATAATATGCATTGTATTTATTAATATCTTAAGATTTTCAATTAATTAGGGATGAACTAACGTAATTATACATACATTATATAAAATAATAAATTAATATACTCTATTAGTTTTTATAGTTTATAACTTTTCATTAAATTACATTAAAATTAACTTTAAAAAATATCTACAAAATAAAAAAATAATACTTTAAAAAAGGACTTAGGATGCACAACTTATAATAATAATAATATTAATAATAACTAAAAGGGTGAAAAAACAGTATCATATATATACAGTAATTTTTTTTACTTTTAACTCTTAGTATCTTTATGTGTGTGTGTGTGTGTGTGTGTGTGTGTGTTGGTAATTTTTATTAATTTTTGTATAGTTTTTGTGTTAAGTTTTAGTTTATTTTGTTGTACTTATTTTGGTACACAGTAAAATCCTGAGTGTTAAATTAACACTGCTCGGAGCATATATGGTCCCACTTGACTGTTAAAGTAACACTGAAGCAGTGTTAAAGTTAATGAGATAATTATGTGATTAATTAAAGAGTTAGTTCACCCAAAAATGAAAATTAGTCCATAATGTACTCACCTTGAAGTCAGTGAGTCTCGTGAAATCCAATGTTTGTTAACAGGAGCAAAGGAAGCACAGTTTCCTTATTTTAGCAAAGGAAAACCAGTCTCCTTTTGGCTTATATTGGGCCTTTGTTCACGCCCTGGAGCCATGTGAGACAATAAATGTTTGTTTGCATAGCTACTGTGCGCAAGGTTTATGTGCTAGGGGTGGGTGGATTGATCTAAATATCGATAGTATCGATGCCAACACTGGTATTGGTATCGGATCGATACAATTGTAATTTAATTGATTTTTTCGATTGTCTTCTACCTCTACAATCCTGAGCAAACGCTGCTTTCACATCCTGGCCCACTTTGCTACTCCTCCCCCTCCTGCTGCTCTGTTGTGATTCGTTGTTGTGTCGTCACGTGATTCACTGACACAACGTGCCGCGAACAGAGTGAGCGAAGCTGATAGCACATTGAAGTCCAGAGGGGGGCTCAGGGAATGTAATTGCACAGGTCTATTTGTTCTTTGTTTGTTCTTCAGTAATAATTGTGTGCACTTTATTTAATTTGCTTTTAAAAAAAGCAAACTTTTTTGCACTAAAAAGTATCGTATTGGTATCGGTATCAGCAATACTGACCTTATATGTATTTGGAATCGGATGATTCGATGATTGTTTGTTTCTTTTAACTTTTCCATTTTGTTGAATAAATGACCACAGAATTTTAATTTTTGCATGAATGATCCCTTAATAATAATAACCATGGTGTGGTTTACTACAATGCCATAAAAATACAATTCATTATACGACAGAAGAGTGTTCAGCTACACACATATTAACAGAAGGCATACTTCATTGAGACCCACATGGAAAGAACCTATATGTGGATATATGCGCATATATGAAACCTATATGCAGTATATATGCACATATATGCTGCATATATGCACATATATGCATATATATATGCACATATATGCGTATATATGCCACATATAGGCAAAACTGAGGTGCATATATGTGCATATACAGGAAATATAGGTCTCCTGTATTGCTTCGTCATATCCATATATAAGCCCTATACATACAAGATATGTCTTCTATATAGCTAATGGCAGGATCTGGTCATTTTGTAGCTCATATCCCATGTTTTGACTGTTATACATGATGCCTAGCTAATATTTTCTACTATCAAGGCAAAAACTAAGATTTAAAAAAAAAAAATTATGCAAGAACTTATGTATGTGCGAACATGTGAAATTGGTGTCACATGTAATTGACAAACCTTGCGCATGGTACACAAATGAACATGGAACAATACATTTATTAATCCGTGTTAATGTTAGTTAATAAAAAATACAATCGTTCAGTGTTTGTTCATGTTTTTGTTGCTGTTACGTGATGTAGTGGTGTTTGACTAAGGGCGAGACATGGGCTGATGATGTTAAATTTTCAGAAAATGTACGGATTTGCCGTCCAGACGAAACGCAAAGGCGTCGTTCAAAACATCGGCTTCACTCTTCCAAAACACCAGATCCGTGTGGACGAAAATGCCTATCCGCTAAGAAATTTGTGCACCAAAAAATAAAAAAATAAAAATAAAAATATCGGACACCCTAACAAACCCTAAGATTTTTTATTATTTTTGTTCTTGTACTATTTGATAGTTTTTGTAAATACACAATGTACATTTCTATATTTTAGACTTTTATTTTGCCTAGCAGTTTTTTTGTCTTATTTTTGTTCTTGTACTATATTTTTTGTTTTGCACTATTTGATTGATCTTGAGTAAATAAATAATGTACATTTCTACATTTTGGACTTTTATGCATGTTGCCTAGCAGCTATGGATTTTAATTTTACTATTATAGGTGAACATATAGGTGCATATACGTGCATATATGTACCTATATAGGTATATTTATGCACATGTATATGTGTACATATGTGTAAATATATGTGTGCATATATGTACATATATATATATGTGTGTGTGTGTGTACATATATGTGTGTGTATATATATATATATATATATATATATATATATATATATATATGTGTGTGTGTGTGTGTGTGTGTGTGTGTGTGTGTGTGTGTACATATATGTACATATATGTACATATAATATTGGAAAACTGACAATTTTATATATGTCACATATATTAAAAACCTTTATCAAAACCTATATTGAAAGATATATGTTTATATAGGTTTTTTCCATGTGGGGACACACATAAACAGAGACATCAACATGCGTTCAGGCATCTGTACAGATAAACTGCACAGGCAATGCCGACAGCAGCACACGGGATGAGGGGGATCTCAGCAGGGCAGGTGTACATCCACGCCCCTCGCTGCAAGAGCAGCTGTCTCACAAGTCTTACCTTAGACAGCCCAGGAGGAGAACTGCAGCGCTCAGACAGGTGTGACGGTAATTATCAGCTTCATGGTGTGTGTGTGTGTGTGTGTGTGTGTGTTTGTGTGTTTGTGTGTGTGTGATTACAATGTAGCAGCCTGGATATCCACCGTTTTTGGTGTTACTGTAATTATACCCACATCAGTCCCAAACCCATCTTTCCTGCACTCCGAGTCTGACAGTTAAACACCCAGACCCCCCTCTCCTCACATTACTGTCTCCATGACTTTCACATCTGAGCAGACACACATTCACTTTATCCCTTTATTTCTCAATGGTGATCCATCACCCTAGCACATTCACACTTCTTTGTTCAGGCAGCTTTAAACACGTAAACAAACTAGCAGAGTTCATGCTTGACTAGATTAGCTTTGATAATATTCAAGGTTAATGTATTTTCAAGTCATTGTGTGTGCTTTGGGGCAAAACGCAAGAGATTTTCAAATATTAAAGAAGTTTAAGAGATGTGTATCGTGTTTTTTGCTTCATGGAGTATAAAACAGTTTAATATGGATAAAGAATATAGTGTTGTGTTTTCAAAATGAAAAAATAACAAGCCAAAAAAAAAGATTAAAATAAATTAATAACACTCTAAATGTAATAAATTTAATAATGGAATGTACAAATCAGATTTCTTGCATGATCTTTTTGCTTATTTGAGTTCTGATCAGTCTTGGAAGAATATTTTCTATAATCTTGTTTAATTATGATTAGTTACACTGAGGACACCTAATCTTATCACTGAATTATCTTTGTCAAAAGTCTCATTACATGCTGTTTTGAAACCAAATTAAATCAAGAATTAAATCTGCAAAAGTCACAACTTCAAACTTTTAAGTTCAATAAGGTTACTTGAAGTCATATCCATTTAGTGTAAATGTGAATGTATGCTTTACTACCTATGTGCAATATTTCTACTCCTAAAAAGCATTGGTCAGGGAAGAAGATTTTAAAAGTTAGAACATTCAAAGAACATTTCTTTCCCTATTTATTGAGGTTGATGACACTATGTGTCCCTGAAGTGCTTGTGGTCCAAGAAAACTATAAAAACTAGTGACACTTGTATTATAAATGTGATGGTGATGGTACTGAAGATGTACAGTTCTTCACAAATGACTGGCTCACCTATGGAGATGCAACTTTACTGATAGAATAAAGGCTATTTCCTCATATTTCTGACAAAAAGTGGCATTACAACTGAACGAGAAAGTGAAAGACCATTGAACTCCACATCAAGGGTGTTCAGTATATACAGTTGTACTATCAGGATAATTTCCATTCATAACACGTGGGAAAGTCGTGGCCTAGTGGTTACAGAGTTTGACTCCTTGAGCAACGCATCGAACCCCCAACTGCTCCCCGGGCGCTGCAGCATAAATGGCTGCCCACTGCTCTGTGTGTGTGCAGTTTGGATGGGTTAAATGCAGAGCACGAATTCTGAGTATGGGTTACCATACTTGGCTGAATGTCACGTCACTTTTCACTTTTTATTTATCCAGCATGAAATGGCCTGATTAATGTCAGGAAATTAGAGCACAAAGGTCCAACCAAAAGTTGATCTTTTACAGCACACTTTCGATGTGACACTTGGGAAGAATTTTAGGAAACCTGACACATTGCCCTGAATATATGAGTTTCAGCACAGTGCCATTTTCTTTACGTGCCAAGAAACAGCAGATGTTTTGAGTATTAGGCTCTCAATAGAGGCTCTTACAATGGAGTTTCTTTGATGACTGCCGTTACAACACAATGGAAGGTCATTTTCCTTCATAAGGTCATTGAGACAGATTACAATGAATTCAAGACACCAGAAACACCTCTTATCTTTTAATCTTTTGGATTTTATGACCTGTATTAAGCTTGAATTCATTGATTCGTACAAATGTAATGGAGCGCAGAGAACTCCATTTCAAAAAGTTGGGCTTTTAAAAAAAAAAAAGTGTTGTTTCCGCATCATAACGTACTTGGTTACTAACATAAAAAGAGATACGGAACGACTACTGCACCTTGTTAAGAATGCTTATGAGGAAAACTCCTTTTTCTCAGATTACTGAAGCCTTTTTTAGTTACGCATTGTAACAGCTTGGCGATTGGTTTGTGCAGTGAATATAAAACGAACCAATGGTTCGGCAGTGGGGCTGCATGAGCCTATGGCAGTAAAGCCCGCCAAAGGAGGCATCTGGCTATATAAGTGGCATATCGCCATAGGATCCTTAGGTTACTTAGACTGAAGTGAAGACATGAGTCGTGCAGCTACATAGTATGGCAAAGTACGCAGTACTCATTCCGTATCTCAGGGAACCAAGGTTACGTTGTAACTGTTATTAAAGCTGCGGTAGGGAACTTTTGATGCTCTAGCGGTTAATAAACAGAACTGCTTGCGTCTTGCGGAAGAACATCGTAGCCGGAACTACTTCTCTCTGTTTATGTCTATGAAGGATCACAAAGGTACTGGGTTACTCCGCCGCGGTACCCCCAAAGCAATCTAAAATAGTCAGAATATAAACACTTATTATAGGTGCACCCTAGTGATTCAGGACAAGCTAAAAACACGGTTTGGAAAATGGATTCATGTTGTACTCGCTTATTATATAAATTTTTCTACATTTTGAACACAAACAAAGTTACGGACCGCAGCTCTGATTGGTCGATTTCTTGGGAGCGGTCCGTAACTGCAAATGGAAATAGGAGCCAGAGGAGGTTGATTTTTTTTCACAGATTATCTGTCTCATATTCTACTGTCAGGACATAATGACAGGTTTAACAAATATGAAAAAATATATATTTACAAAAGTTACCTACTGCAGATTTAACTGTTAATACTTCACTCGTACTGCGTCTTGTTAAAGACGCTTATGGGGAACCAGTTCAAACCCGCCATGCTATACTAGAAGAACGATTAATACTAGAACTTGCCTTAGGCACCCAAAGGGGCCAAGAGGGACCAAGTATCCTGGAGGGAAACCCCGCAAGAGGCAATAGTGCCAGACTCAGAGAGGTCGGCATGGCCTTGTATAATTGTTCCAGAATAAATCAGTACAGCCTCGGAACTCACTGAGGGCCAAGAGTGTACTTGAAGGAGGCAAACTGGTAGACATATGAAAAAGTGCACTGCTATGCAGAAAGGACATGTTCTTTTGAGGTTGGGCCGGCCTCTGCTCAGATTTCTGCAATGGACACACCGCTAAACCAAACCCAGGAAGAAGCTATGCCTCTAGTTGAATGGGCTCTTACTCCCATGGGGCATTAAAGGCCCAAAGAAGAGTATGCTAGCCTAATAACATCAAGTATCCATTTGGAAAGTCTCTGCTTCATGACTGGAGACCCCTGGTGTGGCCACCAAAGCATACAAACAGCTGATCGGACTGCCTGAACGTGACTATTGGCCTCATACGATATCCATTAGCTGGGAGACAGCGCACTCTTGGCAAAATTTACCCTGAGTCCCAGGCACTCCAGGTGGCTAAGGAGGAGGGATCTGTTTGATACAGCTCTTCCTCCGACTGGGCCAGAATGAGCCAGTCATCTAGGTATTTCAGAATGTGGATTCTCTTCTGTCTCAGTGGGGAAAAAGCCACATTCATGCACTTTGTACAAGGCCACTGGGCCTTAGGCCACCATCCTTCTTGGGGAAGTAACAGCTGTAAACGCCTGACTCTCTCTCAGCTGGGAGAACCATTTCTATGGCTCCTTTTGTCAGCAAATTCATCATTTTGGCACTTAGAATGTATAACCTTGTTTTATTATCTCCGTAACCCAGCTTCACACCCTGGGGATGGCCAGCCATGGCCTTGTCCCGTGTGGCAAGGAGCTGGATAGATTCAAACGGTGGGCCACCTAGAGAGGACCCGGAGCTAATAGTGAGTGGAAGAGAAAATTTGCTCTCTTTTTGAAAATATTTGTGTTTTATTTTTCCTGCTATCACAGTGGTTGGTGGTGTGGATGCTATCGGATTGGTATTCTTGGTCTCAAACACACTGCCATCGGCACCCTGAACTGAACGGGGTGCTTGGAGGCATAACAGAGGCATTTTGAGGGGTGGTCCAACTGTGTACGAGACATGTCCCCCTCCTTTTCCTGTACCAGAGATCAGGATAATGCCTGGGGCACAGGGTCCAATGCTATCCTGGGTCTGGGGCCCTGGCGTTTGGGGAACAAGTAGCGTCTGGCCTAGCAGGAGCAATTGCAAGGCTCAGGCTTAGGAGCAGTGGGAGCAACTGGGGGCGCTGGCTTTGTGGGATGTTGAGTCGGCACATTTTTGGGGCGACTAGAAACAGCCATTGAGCTGGAGAGCTTTGACAGGAAGTGTTGCATTGCCTGGGATGACATCTGTACAGTGGTAAAGTGTTCAGCGAAGCCCTCAACTGCAGGTCCAAACAGGTGAGTAGGGGAAACCGGGGAGTCAAGGAAGGGGACCTCCGCATCCTTGATCTCCATGAGGTTTAGCCATAAGTGGTGCTCCAGCACCACTAGGCTGGCCATGGATCTGCCGATCACCTGCACTGTCATCTTGGTGGCACAAAGGGCCAGGTCGGTTCTGCAGCTCTTTGAAAGCCACGGGGTCTGGGCCGGACTCATCCATACAACGGAGGAGTTTGGCCTGGAAGACCTGTAAGACCGCCATAAAATGGATCGCCAAAGCCACCTGTCCAGTAGTGTTGTTTTTGGCAGCCTGTTTCAATTTTAGTTTTAGTCTAGTCTTTGTGTGAAGCTGTCATTTTAGTTTTTATTAGTTTTAGTCACATTTTAGTCACAGGGGTGGCAGTGGCTTAGTGGGTCATGTAGGTTGTCTACAAACTGGAAGGTTGGTGGTTTAATCCCTGGCTCCACCTGACCAAGTGTCGAGGTGACCTTGAGCAAGACACCTAACCCCAGCTGCTCCCGATGAGCTGGATGGCGCTTTGCATGGCTGACACCACCACTGTTGGTGAGTGAATATGAGGTAACTTGTAAAGCGCTTTGGATGGCCATGGGTCTGTTGAAAGCGCTATATAAATGCAGTCCATTTACATTCATAAACTTTATAGTCTAGTCTAGTTTTAGTCAACGAAAACGTCTCAAGTTTACGCATGTAACCATGGTTCCTCAAGAGAACGAGACGCTGCATTGAGTGCAATTGGGAACACCTTTGGTGTGAGTGACTCTGAATATCAGGTGCAATCTGTCCAATGGAAAGGCGTGACATGACGGGTGGGTGATTAAATCCTTTGGTCTTGAGCCACCACTGTAGGGGTCTCATGTACAGCATGCCAAAAGGTATCACGTTGGACGCAGCTGCCATTAGACCCAGTAATCTCTGAAACTGCTTTACAGTGAGTGACTGGCCTTCTCTGACTCTCTTGACTGATGTGAGGATCGACACGATATTAGCAGGGGACAGACCTGCCTGCATCGTGGTCGCATCCCACACCACGCCTAGATAAGTGGTCCTCTGTAATGGAGAAATGATACTTTTCTTGGCATCAGTCTGAAACCCAGCTCACTTATGTGGGCAAGGATGACATCTCTATGCTCTGATTGAGCTAAAATCAACCAATCGTCGATATAGTTTAGTATAGTGGCAGTGGAGCAAGAGCAGCATCCACACACTTCGTAAACATGCGGGTTGAGAGTGCAAGGCTGAACGGAAGTACTCAATATTGGTATGCTTCGCCCGAGAAAGCAAATCTAAAAAACTTACTGTGTTGGGGAAGGATGAAGACATGAAATTGTGCATCTTTGAGATCTATCATGACAAACAAGTCCTCAGACAGTATTTGAGATACAACATGCTTGATGGTGAGCATCTTAAACTTTAGCCTAATGAGTGAGCAGTTTAACTAACACAGATCTATGATCTATCTTTTTAATTTATACTAGACGCATCCACAAGTTCACTTGGGTGAGCGTGGAAAATATGACTTCATTGGGGTGTTGCTGGAAGTTCACTTTGAGTGTACGCAAACTCATTTCATGGGGGAGTGCACAGAATTTTTTTTTAACTTTCCACATAGCTCCGCATCTGAACATGCACAAGTTCAGGGAAATTCTAGCCGAACATGCATGTCTGTGCTGGCATTTGTGTGAAACAGAAGCAGTTTAATGTGAATTAAATCTCCATCAGGTAATTTTTGACGGAAACGTTTTTTTTTTTTTTTTTATGTTGGCATATAGGAGTTTGTCCAATGCTACTTATTTGAAGTATGTTTTATTTTTATTGTATAAAATACAATTGTAATTACTTTAGATATTAATTATACACTATTTGCTTACAGTTTTTCTCAGTCGCTTTGGTACATTTCTTGAATCAAACTCACAATTTGCAAAACATAAAGTGCATTTCTCAAAACAACCCGTACAAATAGCAAAACACCATGGATTACCAGCAAAAGCCAGTCTCCTGCTCAAAATCCTTAGTTCATCTCTCAAAAGTAAATATCTGTGTCAATGAACATATCAGTGCCATCAGAATGACAAGTCCTTGTGTCATAGTGTACGGATAAGACAGTCAAATTGCTTAGTCATGTTGTCAATATAACAGTTTACTCTGGAGGGATGATCTGATGTAAACCTCTGTATTGAACAATATGCCATATGCTTATGTATGCCATATCCATTTCAAACGTACACATTTACACATTACTGTATGTGGGATATTGACTGAAAGAGACTGGATAGAATTCCCAGTTACACTTTTACAAAGTCTGACCAAAAAAAAAAACCTTTACAATGTCATTGTGATATAGAAAAGGAAAAACAAATATGGACACAAATATGAAAATAAGTCCATTTTCAGAATGTGTAACTCTTGTGTTGTCCTCTGTCTACACAGTATAAGCTTTTCAACTGAAGATTCATGAGATGAACCTTTGAGCTATTTCAGAGAAAGGGTTTATCATTGGTTTATCATCTACATTCTCTTCATTAGTAAAGATTCACTTGGACAATTCATGCCAAATGTACAAAAAGTCTAATAATAATGTGTAAAAATAAATATAAAAAGTGTGCTAGGCAGTTTTTGACAACTAGATTAACCATTTTGCATTTAATGACTTATATGATGAACTAAAGACTAGATGTTTTGAAGGGTAAGACTGTTGCACAGAAAACTATGCAATACATTTTGAGCAACATGACATGAGCAACTGATAATGTAGGAAACTGCCGATAAACATGCATAATCAATTGCATGAATGTACAAAAGCAATCGCAACTTGTTCAAAAGAATGAGAAACTGGTTTTATGATGTGTATTAATGGCTAGATGATGTGGAGGTTGTACAAGTAGTTTTGAGAATTTCATTTCTGTTTTGAAAAATGCACCAAAGTGACTGAGAAAAACTGTAAATTTGACTTGTGTTTGATGCGAAATACAGCCAATAGTTTAAGATTGTTTTAAGTTTGTACATATTAATAATTCATCAACTCATTCATCACAAGACTTGTACTGGACAAAATATTATAACATAATATCATTTTGTTTAGTCTCGTTTTGATCAAAGAAAATTAAGAGACATTTTAGCAGTTTCTATTTTTTAAACCACATTTAGTCTCGTTTTTATTTGTTCCACTCCTCTGCAAACTGTTGGTTTTTTTTATATTCACTGCACTAACCAATACGTTTTCCCCATAAGCATCTTTAACAAGACGCATTATGAGTGAAGTATCGTCAGGCAACCAGTGTTTACAATGTTTTTTTTTCGGGGTGGGGTTTTGGCATTAAAGTGTGCCATTTGTGTGGCATGAATTTTTTGGGGAAACAGTAAAATACAAAAAAAAAATCATGATTTTTCTTGCAAGCTAAGCAATAAGAAGAGCTTTTGGTGAAGTGTATGGAAGCACTTTTGCTTCCAGCTTTTATCTGTCTTTTTGATTGCAATTAGACATTTGCTCCACTAAGTCTCTCGAGATGTCACTCTGAATGTGAGGAGCTAAGTAGATTAGAAGAGATCAGCCGGGTCATTGAATGAGACAAATGGAGAAACTATTGTCAGAAAACTTCAAGAGTGACACTTCTGAGAGGATATTGTGTTTGAATTAATGTTGGGAAATCCGACACTAGACATGCTTGCCTTCCTCATTGTCATCTCACTAGTGCTCGTAGCTATTCTGTGTGATTAGAATCTTTACAATTTTTCTGCCTTTTCCTTTTCAGTGTTTGGGGTAATGCATCACTAGTTATGAGATCAGATTGCTTTTTTCAAGTAACTATTAAGGTAACGCATTACTTTTACATTTACAATAAAATATCTGAGTTACCTTTTCAAATAAGTAATAAAAGTTACTATGTTTTCCTATTTATTCACTGACACCTCTCCTGTCGCCATGCTGAGACACTTCATTCAGCCTGAGGCTTATTAACTTCACTTTTGGTGTGAAAGGGCCTTTACAGTTGCCAAAAATATAACTTTTGCATTTATTGTTATTAAAAAACAAATAAGCAAGCCCAGCCCAGATGACAAAAAATAACACAAAAGTAACGTAATGCATTACTATCCATAAAAAGTAACTAAGTTTTGCTTTTAGTTAATTTTTAATGGACTAACGCAATGTATTACATTAAAATGTTACTTTCCTTAACACTGTTTCTTTTCTTTCCCATTCTTTTGCACCATCTGGATATTTGTTCAACACGAAGTGTGTTTAATGCACTTTTCTTGTTATGAAACATGTATCAGGACACCTAGGCCAATATTGTCCTTTAAATATTCTTGATGAAATTTTTCTGCACCAAAGATGCATATGAATTCTAAGCCAAATATTAATAAATCAAAAGTGAGTATAGTATAGTATAAAGCACTGGGTAATTGCCTTCAAATGACTTTTATTATGTGGCCCATCAAGCCCTGAATAGAAATATAATGAAAGTAAGGTACATTTAATCCTATGAGATATGATGACCATTCAGCTGCCTGAACTAAATCAGTGGGCCTGTCCTTTAATGCCTAGCCAAAATACGTGAGAGGAAAAGTTATGAACCTAATGGCCGCTGTGACTTCAACTCTGCTATATGCTGATCTTTGACCAGTGGATTGGGACATCATTTTCCAACCGTCACAGTTACTTAGAAGCTAAATGATGCAGTGACCCAGTATTGCCGAACCATACGCAATAGCTCCTCTGTTTGCTATTAAAACCCCTACATTCCTTAAAGAAAACTGAAAACAGATCTGCCAACAGAAAGAAAGAAACTAAGAAAGAAAGAAAGAAAGAAAGAAAGAAAGAAAGAAAGAAAGAAAGATGGAAGGAAGTAGGATGGATGGATGGATGGATGGATAAAAGGAAGGAAGGAAGGACTGACAGATGATATGGATGGATGGATGGAAGGAAGGATGGATAAAAGGAAGGAAGGAAGGACTGACAGATGATATGGATGGATGGATGGATGGATGGATGGATGGATGGATGGATGGATAAAAGGAAGGAAGGAAGGACTGACAGATGATATGGATGGATGGAGGAAGGATGGATGGATAAAAGGAAGGAAGGACTGGCAGATGATATGGATGGATGGATGGATAAAAGGAAGGAAGTAAGGACTGACAGATGATATGGATGGATGGATGGATAAAAGGAAGGAAGGACTGGCAGATGATATGGATGGATGGATGGAAGGATGGATGGATAAAAGGAAGGAAGGACTGACAGATGATATGGATGGATGGATGGATGGATGGATTGATAAAAGGAAGGAAGGAAGGACTGACAGATGATATGGATGGATGGATGGAAGGATGGATGGATAAAAGGAAGGAAGGACTGACAGATGATATGGATGGATGGATGGATAAAAGGAAGGAAGCAAGGACTGACAGATGATATGGATGGATGGATGGAAGGATGGATGGATAAAAGGAAGGAAGGACTGACAGATGATATGGATGGATGGATGGATAAAAGGAAGGAAGCAAGGACTGACAGATGATATGGATGGATGGATGGAAGGATGGATGGATAAAAGGAAGGAAGGACTGACAGATGATATGGATGGATGGATGGATAAAAGGAAGGAAGCAAGGACTGACAGATGATATGGATGGATGGATGGAAGGATGGATGGATAAAAGGAAGGAAGGACTGGCAGATGATATGGATGGATGGATGGATGGATGGATAAAAGGAAGGAAGGAAGGACTGACAGATGATATTGATGTATGGATGGATGGATGGAGAAGGAAGGACTGATGGCTGGATGAATGGATGGATGGATGGATGGATGGATAAAAGGAAGGAAGGAAGGAAGGACTGACAGACGATATGGATGTATGGATGGATGGATGGAGAGAATAAAGGAAGAAACGTAGGATAGACAGATGACAGAAGGAGGGAAGGAAGGAAGGAAAGGAGAAAGAAAGAAAGAAGGATGGATAGATATATAAATTACTCAAACATCTCGGCTACCTCTCTTATAGTATAGTAAAATGACTAAGTGAGGTGATATCAGACACAGTCCTCAGACCCCCTCAGTGGTCATTAGGGAGGATCCGTATCCCTCTTTATCTGCTGCCCATGGGGATTCACCAACCTAATAAACATTAGCTCCACTCACAGTCAGACGAGCAACTCTGGCAGGCCATGCGATGCAGCCAGGACCCTGAATGTTCTGCTAGCTCATTTGCTGTCGTGAAATTTATTATCTCTTGTCCTCTCACTGATCGTGCTGCCCCAAAGGCATTTTTTTGACTGGCGATCGATAGTGAGAAAAGTAGAAAAGGCTCATGTGGCCTGGAGAATACGAAAACAAGCTCTTCTAAAATTAACTGCTCGGAGGGACAGAACTTTTCAGAAAAGAAGTACAGAGCAATGAATATGTCACGCAAACAAGTTGAAGATGATCAATCAGACTGGATTCCTCTAGAGAAAGAGCGCTCTTAAAGGGTTAATAAATAATCTATTGCTGTCTCTTTAAATTAGTGTTAAGGTCTGCCATTTTATATAGTGTTGATATATTGTGCCACCTTAAAATTTTTCATTAGTATTGCAAAGTAGTTCTCTTGCGCTGTGTAATATTCAGATAAAGTATCCAGATCTATGCAGTTATGTTGTTTATGAGTCTCTAATTTGTCAAGTCTCAAATCTGTACCATTTTCAGCTGTTACCTGAATTGCAGTGGGAGCATTGTTTGCACTGACGAAAAAGAGAGCCACTGAGAATGACACTTAAATGGGTGCTTTAGCAGTAGATGAGATAACTATGGAAAAGAACAGCTCTAAGTGGAAGAAAAAAGCAGATGGGTAAGGGCCTCTTCAGGGGACATAATTACCACCAACTTGCCGGGGTGAATGGAAATGTACCTGAGAAATCATCCAGTAGAGGGTGTTTTGTGTTTGAGGCAGGGCTTCTGAAGGAGGCTTTGTCTTGCTGCTTCAGTCAAAGCTTCACTTTCACTTTTCCACATCAGTAAAGCAATGAGATGAATCAGAAGGGTCTCACTGGGGAGGAAATGTCTCTCTGAACGGCTGTTCAGAGGAGCGTTAAGAAGCAAGACACCCTCTGACAGGACTCAAAAAGAGAAATGTACCTCAAATAAGTGAAGGTGGACAAGTTGCGGAATTTGTAACATGCAGAATGTTACATTCAAGTTGCACAATTTGTGTATATGGTTTAAAAATATTTGTTTCCCTTTAGAATGCGTTTTATGATGTACATTATAGTTCCAGTCCTTGGATTCGGTCAGACATTTCTTTATTGTATCACTGAAGCGTTGCATTCACATGATAACTTTAACAACAACATTTAAATAATTATTCTAATTCTATGAAACTAGCATACTCCACATTACAGCGATAATGACATATAGTTACTTTTAAAAGTATCACATTACAATATTGCATTACTCCCTAATAAAGGTAACTAACTAGGTTTCTTAGTTACTTTTTATTGAAAGTATTGCACAAGTGTGTCATATTTCCTTACTAGTACGGTTGAATTGGATCATCAAAAGGTCATCAAAGGCACTGGTAAATAAAATGGGGTTAAATACATAAATGATATTTTTTATTTAACATATTTAATTATTGCAGGTTTGCATAATAATTTGAGTTTGCATTTGACTGCATATATACTGAATCTGTTTTGTGCAGGTGACATAAGTAAATCCATGTTCACATTTAGTCTAGAACTACAGTAACATCATGTTCACAGCGCACACAACGCTTATGCTCTTACTCATGATTTCTCTCAACATGGCAACACGAGAGATGTCAGTCAATACATGGGAAACAAAGGTATTTCCTTCTAAATTAAAAAGAAGGCATTACTTTAGACATTACTAGTTACTTAAAAAATTAATCTGATTACGTAACTCGCGTTAATTGTTATAAAAACACCCCAACACTGGTGATAACTACACCTCGGAACAATATCCTTGATTGATACAAGATTGTTTTCTGATGAACGACAAAAACATTGAAGGTCAATCAAAATCCAGAATCCACCCTGCTTTAAAGAGCGTGGCCATTTAGCAACTGTAGATTATAACATTGAGTGCTGGTGTGAGAATGCTAATTTAAGTTATAGTTACTTCACATTTATTGTTCTTGGTAAAGTGGTGGAGATTTTCCAGTGACTCGTTCCACAAGTTAAATTTTCACCAGTAGCCTAGGTGGCGACAAGTGAATTTCTTTCTGAATTATTTATTTGAGTCACTCACTCAACTGATTTGTTTAAGCAAACTAATTCATTTAGGAACGTTGCTCTTGATCATCCGATTTTGACTCAGTTTGGAACTATTTCTGTCATCTGAGCAAAATACACAACTAACAATATTGTGTCTAAAATGTAAGTTAATGATTATTATTGTCTTGCTAATTGAACTATTGTATACCACATTATTGCTTATAGATTTTATCCTCATTTTGATATTAAACATGGGTATGAAATTCTCCTGTGTTTTACTTACCGGTATGGTCCATCTATAACTAGTATGACATTCATATTGTGTGTATTTTTACCAGTGGATTCTTTTCAATGGAAAGTAAGAAGTCTAAAGAGAAAGAGAACGCTAACACTGTAAGTGGATGACAGCACTATGATCAGTCATTGCGAGTGCTGATGCCTCACAAAGACCTCTGACATTTGTCATAATTGCTTTATATTGATCTGCTGTTTTGCAGTCACATTTCTCCTCTCAAGCTATTAAGCTCTCCCATTCAACTCACATCCAGACTGCCAAAAGAAGAACAAAGTCTGACAAGAACCAGAACTTTAAAACAACAAAAAGAATAGCTTAAACCTCAAATCTGAACTCGTTTTTAGAAGAAACCAGTTTTTTTCTCTCTAAAACAGAAAAATTGAGCAACGGCACACTGGATAGTGCACATACTAATGGCAAAAAGCTCTGAAATAAACCTTTCTTCTTCTTTATTTAATTTCTTCCGACTTGATAGTGAGATTAAATACATATTTAAATAAAAGAGTGAACGAGGTGAACAAGAGTGTCACTTTCATAACAGTTCATGAAAACAGCTTTAACATGTTAGTAGTAGCAATAGCATTATGCTCTGAAATCAGATTGTTCATTTAATGAAATTTAAAACAGATTTAGCAAAAATCAAAACTTTGTTTGACTGTGGGGTCACATTTATAGAAACATTCTGGGGCCTTTATTTATGATTGAATGAAAGTAATTAGTTGAATGCTGCATTTCCGTTTGAGACTTGAAATGGAGCATCAGTGATCAAGACAGAAGTCATGCTGAATTAATTTTCCTAAATTGTTTGTTTAATCAGTTGAGGCTGTGGGGTACGACCATGATTACAGCAGGAAATGAAGCAAACTATTTACCCAATCATATCAAATCTAACAAGGACTTCTGTGACACATAACATGTTATAAAGATGTGATAAGATGTTATGTGACATCTTAAAATATATATTTTGTATTTGATTTTAACACTAAAGGTTTCATCAGTGAAATTTCATAGGCTAAAAAGCTCCATTATCCAGTGTAGCATTGTATGAAGCATTATTTTTTTATGCTTATGGTGGAATTTATTCGGCTCCATTGCATATGTTTTTATGAATTTTTTTTTAATTTATCCTGGCATTTTCATCCAGCATTTATTATGCGATATTTCAAAATGCCCATAAAAATAGGTTGATGGAAACATAGCTATTATTTTCGCAATGCTGTCATCAGTTTTTAGTAAATCATTGTCATGTAAATGTACTCTACATGTAGTCTCTGTTTCAGATCATTCAAACTTTACGAAGAAAAAAAATAAATGTTTTTTTTTGACAGGGGACCCGTGTTGCTCTCAAAGCTCGGCGCTGACCTGTAACTCCAGCTCCACTGAGCCTCCGTCATCCGTCGCTATTCTTAGCAGACTGAGTGATGACCACTGTGTTATTCTAACTGGGCTGAAAACTAGGCTAACTCCAAGACGACTTCCTCAACCCCCTTGGAGGCTCACAGCGAGTTCATTTCTGACCTCTTCACAGTGAGTTAAGATAACATGCAGACGACACATCCTCAACAAAGGCTGGAAAAAGAACAAAGCTTCCCGTTTCACATTGCTACTACAAGCATTTACTCCTATTTAACATATGCAAATAAAATAGGCCGCTTAGTGGAGGGCCAGAAAGTGTTGTACCAAAATTCTCTGTGGGACAAACCTGAGCCCTCTTATTCTCTCACTAAACATTTATCTCTTTTACATCCACTCGCCAAAACCATCCCAGCGACCAGACTTTAACATGTGCGCTGAATTATTCAAAGCTCACGCTCAATTATTTATCAGTCTGGTATATTTGGATCGTTTGTTAAGAGTCTGAAGGATGGAATAGCGGGCCGTCCATGAAGTCCATGGCTCTTTAGACCTACATTGTCCACGAAAATGTCTGTGAAATCAGGCAAAGATATAATCTGCTGACACAGGACTTTCTAGAAAGCTCTGCTATCATTAACAAAGTGATAGCTTTAGCTCCCAATAAGAGTAAAGCACGCTCTGCTCAATCTATTCTGCAGACTTTTCCCACCAAGCAGTGGGAAAAAAAAGAGTCTGCAGATTCCATCCTCAAGCAAACAGAGTGGTTTTGGCAGCGAGTCAGACTAAACTGTGACAGTGCATATCCATTAGCAATAATGCAAGCTTTCACCTCTTCGATGCAACTGTCCATGTGTAATTAATCCATTATTGGAGTCCTCATAAATAAGTAAAGCTAGTTTATTAGAAAATGTGCCTTGATGAAATTAACTGAAGGAAATAATTCTAAAGATCCCCAGTTAGAGACCTGTATAGTGAGTCTAAGGGGTAGCAGTAAACACTAGAGTTTCTCTTGTACTATCCACATATTTACCAAGCAGAAATCTCTTGTTATAGGTTCCTGTTCTCTCTGGCCTCCCGAGGACCGAGTATGTCCACAAAAGAGAAGGTTTCCTTAGGTCAACAAGGTCTCTCTGCTCTCCACAGCCAATTACTTCCTGTAAATGTCAGTGCAAAGTAGAAGACCACTGAATACTTATAAGGCCACATGCAATGTTTTCAAATTCCCTCGCTGTCACATCTTTTCCTTTCCATTCCAGTCCTCATCTTTACAGACTTCTAAATACTAAGAGTGCAAAGTTTATATAGCCTAGGCATATATGTGTATGTGTGTGTGTATAGAGAGAAAGAGAGAGTAGTAAAGAGTTAGTAAATTACTAAAACTAATAACTGAAATTGAAAAAAATAACTATAATTTGAAATAAATATCATTTCTTATTAGCCCTAAACATACTGTCTTGCTGGTCGGCTCACTAGCTTTGAAACCGAGCTTATGTGTTGTAGGCAGTAAGTTAGTATTCCAGTCGATCCCTTTGACTGTTTTCGTGGACTCAACAGGGATATGATTTATGTCCCTACGTTGAAAGACTGGACAAAAGGCCTGACGATTTAATTTATCGTACCAAACACAACACCCCAACCCCATGGCCCTTCTGCGTGCATTTCTACTCACTCACTGTAATTATTTCACTTATCATTTCAAAAGACTGCTTCTGGCCTCCCTCGCCATTCATACCACAACGGGAAAAGAGCCGACCGCCATTAACTGCTGAGATTCAGCCTCAGATTCATTTAAAACTCCATTTAAAAAGCTGTGAGTGGAATTCTGAAGAACAGATAGTGACCAGAAAAAAAGAGAAAGCTTTTCAACGCACAAAACTATCACTAAAACCATTCAGACTCTAACCAGAATGCACTTCTCCTGAAATGACCATCATTTTAAAGACTAGTTTTGCTTATTAAAAGCATTTAATTGCCTCGCATTGCTAAATAAAAGTGAAATAACAAAGAAAGATAAAAACGAGGGTTCAATGGCTTTTGAAGCCAAACATTATAAACTGAGAAAATCTGTTGCGTTTCCTTTCTTTTTTTCTCAGCACTTTGAGTTTTGATATAAGCTAGAAGTCAAGAGACAAACATTGACTTTATTAAAGAGAGAACGCGAGATCAGAACGAAATCTCGCTAGTCACCTTCAGGCAAATACACTAGTGACATCTTGTGGCTATACTGAGTCATGCATAGGCCAAAACCAGACCATAAACCCGGGAGCCTAAAGCTCTCACTTGGTTCTCTCAAAGTCTAAAGACAGTTTAAGACCCCCAAAATTAAGATCAAAGGTCCAAACTATCAATTCTAATGAAAACTATTCATTTTACATTGGTTTTAAGACTCATAGTCAATCAGGATCCCTTCACCCGGACCAAGGTCACATTTTAATGCTTAAAATATAATATATTCAACTGAGCATTCAAGAGCAAGGCATGCGATTCAGATTTGTAGAACTCAGTAATAATCAGATAAATATGATGCTTGGGCCAGTACGATTTTTATTTATTTAAATTAATAAATTTACTCAACATAGACATATTAAACTGAGTAGGGATTTTTACGTTGTTACAAAAAATATATATTTCAAATAAATGCTGCTGTAGTACTCTCTACAACATTACAAATAATAATGTTTGAGCACAAAATCTACATATTATAATTATCTTTTAGCCTAAGTGTCATGTGCCACTGAAAACTGGAGTAATGAGCTGAAAATGCAGCTTTGTATAACTGGAATAAACTACATTATACAATTTCATCAAATAGAAAAGGGTTTTATCATTATCAAATAAATGCATCCTTGGTAATGATAATAAAATAAAAGGCTTTCAAAAAAAAATAAAAAAATCTAAAGGTACTCCAAACACTTGAACGGACCCAAATGAAGACGTAAATATATTTATATTTATACATATAAATAAAATTCTATATCTCTTTTATTCATTAAGTATCCATGTTAACTAATAAAACTTAAACTGAAACTAATGTCTGATTACATTTTCTTTTCCTCAGAGACAATAAAAACACATTTAATTTATAAACTTTACTTGGGCAACATTTTATTTATTTGTCAGGTGTCAGCTGCAAGGGTCTGAAAGGAGATAAATGGTGCTTTGGATCAATTAGCCTTCCATCAATGCTCCGCTATAAACTATACAAAATTTCAGCAGTTCATTTCACTACGGACATTATTATTCTGGTCAAAGAGCGGTTTTCCTCTTGAATTTCTTTCAACTGCACACCACACACACAGACCACACACACACACACACACACACACACACACACACACACACACTACTCAGCAATACCAGCTACATTCATCTAGTAGATGCCGTGCATATATCAAGACAGACATCCATGCAACATCCGTGCCGATCTTTTAGTAAAAGTTAATATACAGTGCAGCCAGTCAAAATGGTATCAGTCTTTCATAATTTCCTTTAGTCAATCGAGCTCCAGTTGGTTTGAGTGTATATTTTAAGCACACAGGGGAACAGACTGAGCATGCCCAGATGAGAGGGGCATGTAAGCTGGGGCAGGGCCTGAGGTGACAAGGTAACTTGGAGATTCAGATTCATTTGGCAGATTTCTGAGCTTTCTGGGCAGATTTGGTCACTTTCCCGCTGCCGCCAATCTTCTTTTCCACACTTTTGATGACACCGACTGCAACAGTCTGTCTCATATCTCTGACAGCAAAACGTCCTGGGGAAAACAGAAACACACACATTTCTTTTAACATGAATATTCACAATAACCTAGTGTTTTATTCTGGTGTGTTAATGTGAGCTGACTTAAACTCAACCACAATCATCTGTCAGAAGTGTGCCTAACAAAAACAAGATTTTCTTTCTGAACACTGGTTTTAATGGAGATTATAGGGGGGAAATAATGAGAACAAGATGTAATAAAAATTATATCTCGCAGTGAAACATCGGGTCAAAAGACCTGAGTCTGTATAATGAAACTGGCCTAATCATCAGTTTTATTGGAGCTGCAGCATCTGAGGAAATGTAATCCAGAGAGAGAAACATGAAAATCATGAACTCATGTTTTCAAAGGGATGATGTGGAGGCTCACATCACTGATGAGTCAGACCTTTAACCTGACAACGACTGCAGTGAATCTCATTAATCATGAGAGAGTGACCAGCAGGGAGTTAAAAATATATGAGACAAAAATATCAAAGAACTAATTAGCAGAGCCTTGCACAAGGTTTTAGTTTACCTTATATTGATTTTGTGTGGGTTTGACATACAAATTGAGTGATTGTTCTTTTCGATGTTAAAATTATTTCTACTATCCTTTTTAAGTTTTTTTTTTTTTTTATGTGGCTATAAGATGCCTTCAGGTTAATTTCTATCAATATTTTCCACCCCGTCTATGTTACCATTATGAAGCAGCCAAAATAAATATTTGTATTGTTAGAAATGCAGAAAAAAATAAGCAATGCAAAACAAAAATGATGTAAAACAAAGCAAAGGCAAAATAAATAACAGAAGAAAAACATAAAAGCAAAGCAAATCAAAACAAAGCAAACACGAACAATATGAAAGAAAAACAAAATTTTAAGCAAAATAAAACAAAAGAAAGCAGAATAAAAAACAAAAGTAGAGCAAAAAATGAAGAAGAATCAAAACAAACCATGAAAGAAAACAAAACGAAGCCAAGCGAAACTAAGGCTATGTCCACACGTAAACTAGTAATTTTATAAACTGAGTTTTTCCTTATTCTGTTTTTAAAATAATCCCCATCCACAAGAAAACGCAAATGCATGCTATGAAGCACTGTCAAGAGCATGCCATGCCAACAAAAGGCGATATAATCTCAACCGTAAAGCCATGTTGGCCAATCAGAAACCTGAACAATTTTCCAGTGGGCGGAGATAACAGCGTTGGCTCCGACCTCACAAGCCAAAAACTCGGGGTTCGCTGCCTACACGATAACACTGCAACTACAGCTTGTGAAAATCTTCACCCTGGCAGGCGTTTTCAAAAATGTTTGGTTTCAGTGACCTGGTGCTGCGTTTGCATGTGGACGAACTGCCAAACCACATAGAAAAAGCTGTGGTTTGAAAATAGCCGCATTTGTGTGGACAGGGCCTAAACTTTAAAACAAAAAAAAAGTCAAATTGATTCATAAGCTATTTCACATAAGGTTAGGAAGCGAACACATACCCAGTGGAGGGTACTGAGAGAAGCTCTCCACACACATTGGTTTTCCTGGGATCATCTCCACGATGGCAGCATCTCCAGACTTCAGGCTTTTGGGGTTGTCTTCCAGCTTCTTGCCTGAACGGCGATCAATCTTCTCCTTAAGCTCAGCAAACTTACAGGCAATATGAGCTGTGTGGCAGTCTATGACAGGAGAGTAACCTGCGCAGATCTGTCCAGGGTGATTCAAAATGATGACCTGATAAAAAGTGAATAGGAAGAAGAGAAATCCAGATAGAGATAAAGAAAGATATCAAGACTAACAAACAATTTGACAAAGACCGTTATCCCACCTGTGCTGTAAACCCTGATGCTTCCTGAGGCGGGTCTGACTTACTGTCCCCACAAACGTTACCTCTTCTTATGTCTTTTACAGACACATTCTTCACATTGAAGCCTACGTTATCTCCTGGCAGAGCTTCAGTCAGAGACTCGTGATGCATCTCCACCGACTTCACCTCTGTAGTGATGTTGACTGGGGCAAAGGTCACCACCATACTGGGCCGCAGGATACCGGTCTCCACCCTGCCCACCGGCACAGTCCCTATACCTGAGGAGAAAGACATGGCCTCTCTGAATAACCATGTTCTGCACACATAGTGATGTAGCAAAGCTTCCTGAACTCAAAATACAACTGCACGCTGATCTTAGAATGACATCATCCTACCTCCAATCTTGTAGACGTCTTGTAGGGGCAGACGTAAGGCTTTGTCAGTGGGCCGTGTTGGAGGCATGATGGTATCGAGAGCTTCCAGTAGAGTCACGCCACTGGCATGCTGCTCCTTCCTGTCCAGCTTCCAGCTTTTAAACCACGGCATCTGCACAGCACAAATTAGATGATTTTATTAATCAAATCACTAGCATTCTGCCAGCAGTTTAATTGGAAACTGAAAGCCCGTATGAGGTCACTGCTGAAAACGAACACACACATGCTAAAGGAGACTCACATTAGAAGATGGTTCTAGCATGTTGTCGCCGTGCCAACCTGAAATTGGGACGAAGGGCACCGAGGCGGGGTTATAACCGATCTTTTTGATGTAGGCGCTCACTTCTTTAACGATCTCATCATAGCGTTTCTCACTGTACGGTGGCTCTGTGGAGTCCATTTTGTTGACGGCTACAATCAGCTGCTTGACGCCCAGCGTGTAGGCCAGTAGGGCGTGTTCCCTCGTTTGCCCGTTTTTAGAGATGCCCGCCTCAAATTCACCCACTCCAGCTGCCACAATTAGAACAGCACAATCCGCCTGGAAGAGAGAGCCACATTGTTTCAAGATACACATATTAATGTTTTGCATGGGTCACTCAATCCACAGGAAGTTAGGGAGCTTCTAACCCAGCATCGATATGCCACTAATTCTTGTAAAATACCTGAGATGTCCCAGTGATCATGTTCTTGATGAAGTCTCTGTGTCCTGGAGCATCGATTATAGTTATGTAGTACTTGGTGGTCTCAAACTTCCAGAGTGAGATGTCTATGGTAATCCCTCTCTCCCTCTCGGCCTTCAGCTTGTCCAGAACCCAGGCGTACTTAAAGGAACCTTTTCCCATCTGCCAAAACAAAAGTATGTGAGCATACAGGGGGTAAATGCCTTCACTGAGGTGTGAAGTTGTGTGTACACACAAAAGCAATTGTATTATTAGATTATGACAGTACATATGTTATCAGAGCAAAAACTTACATCTACTGTATATTGAAATAAATTCTCAAACATTGATATTATGCTAGGAATGTATAGTGTTGTTCCAGTGGGAGAATTCAGTGGAAAATGTGTAAACTGTAAAAAATAAAAACTTGTCAACCCTACCTTCATATTAGGAATATTTTCTCTAATCTCTTTAAAACAAGTAATCAAGTAAAATTTACTATGGAAGGTTTTAATAATTTAAGGGATGCACTATGCCTCAACACTGAATTAACCCACTTTCCCCAGCTGACTGTCCTTGTAATACAAGTTTCACAAGTGGAAAGTTGTAGGTTCATATCCCACAAGGGTCCATACACTATGCCTCAACATTGTTCCTTTGAGTTAAATCACTTGCCCCCAGCTGACTGTCTTTCTAATAATTATCTTACCAAGTTTCACAAATGGAAAGTTATAGGTTCATATCCCACAGGGGTCCATACACTATGCCTCAGCTTTGTGACACTGAGTTTAATCACTTGCCCCCAGCTTACTGTCTTTGTAATAAGTCTCTTAAAAGTTTGCACAGAAGGAAGGTAATGGGTTCTTATCCCACAGGGATCCACAAACTATGCCTCAACATTGTCCCATTAAACCAGTTAAACCACTATCCCCGGCTGACTGAGCTTATAATAAGTCTTATTTCAAATTTCACAACTGGAATGTTATAGGTTCAAGTCCTAGAAGTGTCCGTATCTTGTGCCCTTGAGTAAGGCAGTAGCTCTAGACAACTCTCACTCTTATGAACTGCAGTTTTCACAGGGATGAGCAACTGTGGTCCTGGAGCACCATTGTCCTTAAGAGTTTAGTTTCACTCCTACTTAAACACACCTGCCTGTCATTTTCAAGCAATCCACAAGACAAAAAGAAACAAATTTCAGGTTTGTTCGATTAGGATTGGAAACCATGCAGGACAATGGCTGTCAAGGACTGGAGTTACCCATCTTTGTTGTTGGTAAAAACCCCGGCTAAGGCCGATAATGTTCAGTCAAGCTTATCAATGTACCTAATATTTAGGAAACCTAAAACACAAATTCAACAGGCTTCGCCGTACAGTTTTACTACCCTACATTTTGCTACTTGAAGAACAAGTCACCCTCAAAGACCCACTGGGATTGCACCCATTTGCTCAGGTTTCATTCTCGCAGTCTAATGTGCATCAGAAAGAGAGAAGTGCAGGGCCTGACTAATGGTTCTGCCTGCTCAAGAAATCCATTTACCTTTTTCTTTCATCTCCAATGGCGTCTTCCAAAGAGTAAATGTCTCAATGTAATTACACAGTATTTCTCCCTCTGCTCTCGAGTGCACGAGAGGAGAGGAAGGCATAGTGTGATTCATGATGAGATTCTTACATAATTACCCTACACAATAAGTGGGATGGAGTTACCGATAATTTAGCACAGACCACAATTCTCATAACGCATTTGGGATTTGGCAATGCCAGTGAGGTCACTTAAATTTAAATGGAAGGTTCAACTGAACTGCTTTTTCTTTTGATCAATGTTTATTACTTTACCAACTTAAAATTATTCAGAATCTGGCTTCTAACTTTCAATCCACTTGAACACCAAATTGTTTGAGATCCCGTTTGCCTACCTCAGCAGCCTCTTTTTCAAACTTCTCGATGGTTCTTTTATCAATTCCTCCACATTTATAGATGAGATGCCCAGTGGTGGTGGATTTCCCAGAATCAACATGGCCGATGACCACAATGTTGATATGGATCTTCTCTTTCCCCATGATGGTACAGGACAGGAGGAAAGGATGGGAACAGATGGAGCTTTCTTCTGTCTACACACGTCGCAGACAAAGAACATTTGTACACATAGACAACATTTCTTTATTTGAGCTCTATTTGTTATTTTCAAAACTCATTCCTTACAAGTTTATGTACCCCTTGCAGAAACATACCCTTTTTTTAGTAGGTACTACCCTGAAGACATTGCATAATATAATATTTGAATATATTAAACAAAATTACACAAATCAAAAATGGACATACCCTCGGCTTTCAAGACATATGTTGCCTCTCTGAGCATGTTATTGTTTTAACCATAAGTCAAATGAGTCCATCAGTTGATTGTTAAAATCATACCTCCACCATGGGAAGAACTCAAATGTGCAAAATATGCAAAGAACGTACAGTACCTGGAGGCTTTTTGTCAAAAACAATGGGTAGCTTCACTGCTCGGGACAAACCAGAGACTCATGCGCAACTATCACAAAAGCCTACGGACAGTATTTGATGGAGGAGGAAACAACACATGAAATTAAGATGCAAGGGTATGTAAACTTTTGAACGGGATGTGTAAATTCTGCTATTAATTTGTCAACATATTAAAACAAGAAAATTGTTTGTTGAATAGCTTCATCAAGGCAGTACTTCATAAAAACACAGAATAGAAAAAAGCTGAGTATAGTTAAAGTCTATCAGCATTAGGATGATTGTGGCCTCTTACCTGCAGCTGACAGGCGGACCCTGTTTTCCCCTCAGCAAACAGACACACTGTGCTCCTGCAAAGGTGGCGGCACAGTCCAAGTCTGTGTGCGTAATGAACTCACCCCACTTTGATACAGCAATGCGGCACTCAAAGTGGGGGGAGGCTGGTGCTGAGGGACTGCAGTGAGACAGCTGCAACAGCAGCAGAAACGAGCCGAGAGGAAAAGTACGAGAGATGGAGGAGGAACACACTGGAATAGAGCAGCGTTGAGTGACTCAGCATCTTATCCTCAATTAACTCCGGCTGGATGAGAATCGGATTGGCTCCGTGTCGGTCTGAAATATGACACCTACAAATTCCTAGTATACATGTAGTATTATTAATGTTTATTACCAGATTATTCTAGATGTAAATATTTCTGTCTTCAGTTAGAATTTAAGTACATCAGAAATTGTACATTTAACATAGGAGTCTGATGTGTGTGTGCGTGTATATATTTATTTGTATATTTTTAGTTCAAAATAATTTATTTGAAATGGAAATCTTCTGTAACATAACAGTAAATATCAATCTGAACCCAGTCTTTTGAATAGCTGTGCAAGTATCATCTGATGAAGAGTAAAAAAGTGCAAGTGTTCTTCGAAGCACTGCTTGATATTTGGTTTCTAAGATTCTCCTGTGTCGTCATAGGAAGTTAAACCATTTTAAATTCCTTCTTGAATAATGTCTGTCTACCAGAATAGATCAAAGAGAGAGCAACATATTAAATATTGTTCATTGTCAGATTAGGAATTAAGAAGTCATCAGACCAACATGGTTCACTATTATTTTTTTAATCAGGGACATACTCCTGATGTGTTTAACACACATTCGGTCAAATATTTCAATCAAACATGACTCAGAAACAGTGCAAATGTCAATCACTATTTCCTAAGCATCAGATCATTGACCGTCTAATTGGCTAATAGAACCAAGTTATTTCATACAGTTAATAACACATCTAGCTCCGCTTATTTACAGTGTAAGTTCTAATAAAATCACAACAAACTAGTCGATTCTCTGGTCCGTCTCAAGAACGTCTGCTCTGACGAAAATAAAATAAAGCTACCACTTAAAATTCCCACAAATCTTTTTTAAAAACTTGCTGTTTTGAGTCCAAACTCGGCAGAGGAAAGCTTATTTGTTTATCATACTTTCCCCATCAGTCTAGTCATATCCTACACAACCACCAAAGACTTTGCTTTGTCTATATTTGCTCCATCTGTCAGTGAAGAGCTCAGAACGCCTCTCGCAGTGAACCTCTGGACTGCAGATAACGCAGACGAACATCATGTCATTTCACTTGCACATTGGCTCTAGCACGACCAATAACAGCTACACCTTTCTTTTCAGTTCTTTTCAAATGTCTGATGTCCCAAGTCATCCTGCTGCAAGCTGTGGCTACGTCCTGCGGCGCTTGGCTCCTCCGGGGCTGGAGGGGTTGCTGGAGTTCATCACCTTCTCCACGGCTCGACTCCTCTTCCTCTTCTCCCCGGATGATTCTTTCGACCCGCTGCCCATCTCACCTGAGCCCCCCCTCTCCGCCCGCTCTCTCTCTTTCTCGCGCCCGTTGCCCGACCTCTCCGACATCTTCACCGAGGAATTGCTGCCTGACGAAGGGAAAAGGGAGGGAGGAAATAGGGAAAAAAGGGTGGGATATGGGAACACAAAGAGCAAACCATGTTAAAACCAATTTTAGAGTAAATAAAAACTTATTTCCACCTAAATTAACTATTTGTATCATAATAAAAAGTGGTGTGTAATTTCCGCACTAAATGAAGCCTGCCATTGGCATTAGCAACTGTCAAAGTTGGAAGTGGTGGAAGGACCTGTTCGTCCAAAAAGTGATAGATAGAGAAGAAAATTGATCAGAAATTTTTGCAGTTTGTTTTGATGATGCTAGGGTCACAAAAACTACACACCTCACCTTTAAAGGGTTAGTTCACCCCAAAAGGAAAGTTATGTCATTAATGACTCACCCTCATGTTGTTCCAAACCCGTAAGACCTCCGTTTATCTTCAGAACACAGTTTAAGATATTTTAGATTAAGTCCGAGAGCTCTCAGTCCCTCCATTGAAGCTGTGTGTACGGTATACTGTCCATGTCCAGAAAGGTAAGAAAAACAGCATCAAAGTAGTCCATGTGACATCTGAGGGTCAATTAGAGTTTTGTTGAAGCATCAAAAACACATTTTGGTCCAAAAATAACAAAAACTATGACTTTATTCACCATTGTCTTCTCTTCCATGTCTGTTGTGAGAGAGAGTTCAAAACAAAACAGTTTGTGATATCCGGTTCGCGAACGAATCATTCGATGTAACCGGATCTTCTTGAACCAGTTCACCAAATCAAACTGAGTAGTTTGAAATGGTTTGCGTATCTAATACGCATTAATCCACAAATGACTTAAGCTGTTCAACCTTTTTAATGTGGCTGACACTCCCTCTGAGTTCAAACAAACCAATATTCTCTGTGAAGAGAGAACTGAAGATGAACACCGAACCGAGCCAGATAACGAACAAAAGATTGACTCGTTCTTGAGTCAAGAACCGGTTGCATCGGTTTTCAGATCACCAGTAGTTCTTTCGGACAGTTCAATTCAATAAACCGGTTGAAGAAAACGGTTCACTGGTTCTTTTGCGCTCAACGTAATGGCGTCATTGGCGATGATTGCCCTCGATTCAAGGCTTCGGTTTACCTGAGCTCATAACACTAGCACAGAATCAGACATGAATCACACATGCTTAGTATCATCAGCTCCTCGATTCTCGAATAGGACGCATCTGACAGAAACGGTTCTTGACTCGAGAACAAGTCAATCTTTCGTTCGTTCTTTCGTTCTTGCTGGGCTCGGTGTTTATCTTCAGTTCTCTCTTCACAGCAGTTCAGTAAGTGTACTGTTTGAGTGCATGAATTACTCCGGGATATTGGTTTGTTTGAACTCAGAGGGAATGTCAGCCACTTTAAAAAAAGTTACAGCTTAAGTCATTTGTGGATTAATGCGTATTGGAAACGCGAACCGTTACAAATGATTCAGTTCGATTTGGTGAACTGGTTCAAAAAGATCCTGTTACATCGAATGATTCGTTTGCGAACCAGATATCACAAATCTGCAGTGAACCCGCTGAAAACAGACACGGAAGAGAAGACAATGCTGAATAAAGTCGCCATTTTTGCTATTTTTGGACCAAAATGTATTTTCGATGCTTCAAAAAATTCTAACTGACCCTCTGATGTCACATGGACTACTCTGATGATGTTTTTCTTACCTTTCTGGACATGGACTGTATACCGTATATAGGTTTTCAATGGAGGGACAGAAAGCTCTCGGACTAAATCTAAAATATCTTAAACTGTGTTCTGAAGATGAACAGAGGTCTTATGGGTTTGGAAAGACATGAGGGTGAGTCATAAATGACATAACTTTTTGGGTGAACTAACCCTTTAAATGCATGTCTATAAAATGTCTATAAAGTTTTTCTAAAACGTATCCTCTTAATTGGTGCTGAGAGAAAAAAAACACATTTACATAATCAGCTTTACATAACATGTTTTGACAGCATAATTTGCCTTCTTAATAATTCAACTACTTCTTCTAAAGCAAGTGAAACTCAAGCGCCAGTAACGTGCTGACTTCCAAAAAATGCCATAAAAAATAAAAATAAAATACCCACATCCCCCAAATGTTTCTGCTCTATTTATGACAAAGCTTCTTGTTTTTCAACTTTTTTTAATTAACAGAATATGGGAATACAGTAAATGTATGATTAATACAATATATTCCCAAAATATAAATATGTGACCCTGGATGTATGGGTCAAAACTATAGATTTTTCTTTCATGACAAAAATCATTAGGATTTTAAGTAAAGATCATGTCCCATGAAGAAATTTTGTAAATTTCCTACAGTAAATATATCAAAACATAATTTTTGATAAGTAATTTGCATTGTTAAGAACTTCATTTGGATAGCTTTAAAGGCGATTTTCTCAGTATTTAGATTTTTTTTTTTTTTTTTTGCACCCTCAGATTCCAGATTTTTCAAATAGTTGTATCTCATTCAAATATTGTCCAAACAAAACATATATCAATGGGAAGCTTATTTATTCAGATTATATATAAATATCAATTGAAAAAAAAGAAAGGACCCTTATGAATGGTTTTGTGGTTCAGGGACAAATATATGCAATTTATGCATAAATGCATTTTCTTCAGTGAAAACACTAGGTATTGAGGAAAAATAAAAAGAAATACGTTTTTATTGTAATATTTTAATTTTGCTATTTTAAGAATTATTTATTAATTGAAATTTATTGACCCATTCAGAGCAGACCCTTCAAATTATTCGCCCCCGGATGATCAAGAAATAATCTCTGGTACTAATAGAGCAGTGATCCTCAAATCTGGCTCGCGAGATCCACTTTCCTGCAAAGTTTAGCTCTAACCCTAATCAAATGCGCATGAGTTTGCTAATCAGTGTTTACAGGATCATTAGAAAATCACAGGCAGGTGTGTTTAATTAGAGTCAGAGCTAAACTCTGCCAGATTTGAGGATCACTGTAATAGAATATTATTTATTTTCACCATTTTCCACATTAATAAAGTCACTTAAAAACTTCTTACATTTTCATAAATGTGCTTATGAGCAATTGAAAGCTCACTTTTGTCTAAGGTGAGCTCATTTTATTGAATGAACACTGTGCTACGTCCAAACTGATTGCACTATTTTATATATAAATCATCTTTTAGAATTTGTAACTGTTTTAAATTAATTTTAAATCAGTTTACACGTTTTAAATTGCTTGTTTTATTGTTGTGATTATTTCTTTATGATTATTTTACTTAATTTTATGTAAAGCACTTTGAATTACCATTGTGTGTGAAATGTGCTATATAAATAAACTTGCCTTGCCTAACGCAAATAGCTAAGTCATACACATAACAACTACTAAAATATAAGAGTTTCAAGGGATAGTTCACCTAAAAATGAAAAATGTCATCATTTACTCAACTTCATGTCATTCCATACATGTATGAGTTTCTTTCTTATGATAAAGACAGAATATATTTTTTGAAGAAAGCTGATAATCAAACAGTTGATGGTCCCTATTGACTTCCATAGTATTTCTTTCCCTTATATTAAAGTCAATGGGGACCAACAGCTGTTTAATTCTTCAAAATATTTTTTGTGTTCAACATAAGAAAGAAACTCATACAGGTTTGAAAGGACACAAGCGTGAGTAAATGAAGACAGCGTTTTCATTTTTGGGTTAACTATTCCTTTAATCCTTCGTTCACAAGTATTTCACCAAATAATCCAAAATCTATTCATTAAGTTGCTTCAAGTAGCAGGTACTATATACTGCCGTTCTGATCCAAACCCTACATTTTAGACGAATATTAAGACAGCATTGTGGAACAGGAATCACCTAATTCGCTGCAATGTGCGGTGCAAAATACTAGACAGTGAGATGGTAATGGTTTTAATTTCCGTTCTTTATTTTAACCTATATTTGTGTACCCTGTATATTGTTGTGTTTACACCTTGTTATAGTTACTGCAGTTCTGATCAGAGCTGTTCACATCCTCTGAATCTTGGCAACACCATTAATGGCTAAATTAATCTGGATAATTTGCGTCACCAATAGACAAGACCACAATATCTTATTACTAGTTGCGTGCTTGTGTATGATGTTGAGCAAATTTGAGCTCTGAGAAAAACAAATTCGCTTTTACAAGTCAGTAAGGACATGGATTTTATCAAGTCATACACTCGTAATTATGATAATTCTGAAATAATGCGAAAACACCATGTGCTTATTAGCTTATTGTATTGTTAGCAACATGCTAACACAACATTCTACTCAAAAATAAGTTTTGAATGCATTGGTGCTACTGGTTTTCTAAAACAAATCTGAAATGAAAGCTGCAGGAATGTGCTGACATTTAATCGATTCAAGAAAATAAACTTTTGACATGCAAAATATCTAATAATTATGATCATTCTGACTGACTGAAGACAGCTTATGCTTATTGGCATGCAGTGTTACCATACAAACACAACACTGACTCTACTGAGGTTTTGAGTGTGCTTTGTTTGTGCTGTCTGCACAGAGTTCAAAATCTGTCATTTATAAAGTTGATATGCCATGTAGGCAATAAGTATGGGGCAAAACACCAGGTTTTGGAACATAACTTGTATCTTTGATGGTTTACTTAAATTAAAGGCTGAACCAGAGTATATTATTTCTTCAACCTGTGAACTTGCAAGGGATCTCATTATCATATAAAGCTGCTGCTGCTGTTCAACAAACCCTCAACGTGCCATGCTTCACACACACAAAGAATAATAACAGCTGGGGTGCAGAGAACACACAAAAAAAGACAAAAGAGAAAGAAGGACAGCGAGAGAAAGCCGGAGAGAAAGACGCACATGGTCAGAGGTCTCTGAAGGCTGTCTACAGAGGCCTCTGGTAATGAGCTGGTCTGTACTGAGCTCAAGCTGGAGCTTTGGAACAGAGCGAAACGTTTTCTTCTGTCCATACCTCGCAAAATCCTGGCCAGCCATACTGGGACCCAGACCTTTGAAAATGAGACACAAATGACCAGTGTGAGCCACGCTGAGCTTCACGCCAACGGGAGAACGATCCAGAACAAAAAAAGTGAAGTAATGACGCAGGTTTTAATAGACGCTTTCGTCAAAAAGAAAACGAGAGAGGGGGAAAGGAAAAAGAAGGGGTGAGTAGATGAGATAAATAAAGAGTGGAGGAGAAGAGAACCTTCTTCATGGGTTGCAGGTGGGTCACTCTCTTCTTTGAACTCCTCCTTCACTTCGTCTTCAGATCCTACTTTACCTGCGCAAAGACAAAAATTTGCTTTTAAGTACATCAGTCAAATCAAACGGATCAGCAGTAAATCACAAGACTACGAGCGGCTCACCTTCCTTGACTTCCTGTATGATCTCTTCAGGCAGCACAAAGCTCTTCTCCGAGTTTGGAAACGGGAGTATTTCTGATTCGTGCTGCAGCAATAAAAAGTGATTTACTGATTAGATTTCAGAAATATTGTAGAATCCGCTTTATTTATCCCTGTTGGAAATAACAGCAATAAAAGATGAGTAGTCAGCTCATAATTTGTGATAATAATTAACTTTATAATATACCAATGATAACTTCTGATTACAAATGTAATCCCTCAAAATATTTCAAAAGTAGAACATTTATAATAAATGCTTCGGAAACTACAGTTAACAATTAATTGTCCTGACATATATTGGTATAATACCATATATTGATAGTACCATCATGAGAAATTATGCAATATTTCAATTTTAAATACCAAATTTTCAATTAAGAGTTTTGAATCCCACATATAATACATTACATTATTGTGACGAAAAATGCATGCAGTGAATGCATATCCTAAAACAAATCTTCTCATCCCGAGTTGAGTGGTCTTACCAGCGCCTGCATGTCGTACATGGTGCTCAGGTGATCCCAGATGACTTTAGAGGACACCTGCCTGCCGATGTTCTGACTGAACTTATCACGAATACAGATCATGTGGAAATGACGATTCACTCCTGAAAATATGAGACAGTTTCACAGAGACACGCTCCTTACAGCACAGAAAACACCTTTGTCTTGTTGTAAATTAGCATAGCCGTGATGCTATCATAGCAGCCGCGCTAATGTTTGCTAACGTCAACACACATTCAATGCTAACTCCATCCATAAACACAACACTAGTGCTCATAAAAACACAAATATGCAAAGATAGTCTACAATATATCTCAAATGTGTAACAAAGCCGTGCATGCAATCACTATATTCGTTTTCCTTTCAACAAATAGCGACTGAACTCGATAAAGCCCAATAAAGAATCACTGAAAACCTTTAAATTTACTCTAAAACGCTTCATCAGTATTTTAAAATATGATTGGTATGATTAAATATTTGTATTATTAATTGATTTTAGATACTTCAAAGGTTAAAATGAGCATGTGGTCTTATTTATGATGTTATTCGCTATTGTTTCACGTGTGGAGTTCAGGGCCTTGCTATTCATAAATCATTTTCACATAAATGAATTCATCTTACCGACGGGTTTATGACCCAGCATTGCGTGAAAAAGACACACTTCTACTTCTTGACTCCATACGATCGAGTCCTCGGCTGTGCAGATGCCGGTTTCTGCTTGTTTGTCGTCGGATGGCACAGTCTCTGCTTCCCCCATGTTTCTGCTGCTGAGACACATTTACACACGCTTCGACACAACGATCACAGATACATAACAGACCCTCAGATTGCTTTAGATTTATTGTGCAGTTTCATCAAGTGTTTACCTATTTGCAGAAAAAAAACTTTATATTTATCATAATTTCAAGTTTTGCTTTTTTAATTTCTTTAGAATAGTTACGTTCTTACGTAATTCTTTACGATAGAATTGTTTACAGGGGTTTGTTATTAATCGTATTTATTATAAGAAATGTATATAAGTTTGTTTATATTGTCAGATTTTCAAGGTTTGCTCTTTTATTTATTATTTAAATGTTTACATCAGAATTGCACTTTTTTTTTGCTTACAGGGGATTGTTAATAATAGTCTCTTAATTCACATTCATTAATGCAATGTATATTATTGTTTAGATTATACTACAGTTATCATAATTCCAAGGTTTGCATTATTTATTTAGCCTATACTTGTTTGTTAGAATGGCCCTCTTTTACTTGAAGGATTTTTTTAATAATTCATTAAATATATTATTGTTTATATAACCATAATTCTAAGCTTTTTTTTTTTTTTTTTTTTTTACACATCCAATTAGCACATTTCTATTTGCAAGGATTAGTTTTCTTTGTGTATTGTTTAACACTAATTTAAAGCTATTTAAATTCTTGTTTATTTCATAATTTCAAGGTGTGCCCTTTTATTTAATATTAATTTTTTAATTGTACAACATAATGACATTCATTTCCATACAGGGGTTTGTGATTAATGTAATTTTCTGTGCAAATTTGTTTATCAATGGATGCGACATGTACCTTTACAGATTGTTTGAACTAAAATGTGTTGGCAGCATATGTATACAACCACCCTATAATGATAAAAATCCACTCAGTGCTTTTTTTTAGGCAGCGGCTATTAGCACTAAGAGTAAATAGTGATAGAGGCTATATACACTAAGTGAAAATAGCATATTTTCTTATGACAGATGCTATTTACACTATATTAAAATAGCAGGACTTTCTGCTTTTTAAACTACTTATTGCAAATAGTGGCAATTAGCTGCACCTCAGTTTTGTTGTACATTATAAAATGGTATGCAATAACTTATTTAGTATACATTTTAATTTTAATACATCTACCCTAACCCTACCCAATACTTTATTTTCAATTTGTAGATAATTTTCTTCTTTTTCATTTAAAATAAATGATTTATTTCTGATGTGATGTGATTTGAAATTTAAAAAGGAAGAAAAAAGTTAGCAAGAAGGCAGATTCGAATCCGGGTCGATCGTGTCAAAATGACTATGACACAAGTTTTATCATCTGCTCCAACAGAACTGACAGCTATTGATGGTCTTGTGTAATGATAACCATATAGCCGAATCACAGATTGGTATGCTGAGTTACTGTGAATAGCCTCTGCCAACGATGCGGGCTGTATGCACTCACAGGACACATAGTCATACAGGCGCCACGAGGCACTGAGTCCTCAGCTTTCTGCTCTTCCAGCTGATCTCTGTTCACGTGACCTTGCTCCTTATGCCTGTTTCCTCTGCCCCTTCTAGACTGATGCAACCTGAAAATCAAACAAGACAGAAAGCATACTAATAAATGTATAACATATGACAAACTGACAACAGCTGCTAATGATTTCTGCAGGTGATTCAGAATCATCTGACACTCAGTAATTATTAGACCGTATTGCTGAATAGATAAATAGAATAGAAAACAGAAAAAATATTCTATTTGATAAAAAACTCTGATATATATATTACAACCATGGACCACAAAACCAGTCATAAAGGCTTTAATCTAAATTTTAAAAATAAAATTAAAAAAGATCCTCCAGTATTGCATTTCTAAGGTATGTAGGATGCTCTCTGCTACCTTATTGAATAATCTTTTCTCTTTATTGACATAAATGTATCTCGTTTATGACTGGAAACGAGTTATTTCCAAAATATATGTTATGCAATTATAGCTATCTGATGTGCATGCTGTGACCTGTTAGTTGTACGTTTGCTTGATACTTTAATGACATTACACTTGTCTCAACGAACAGAGACTATTTGTATCAAATGGTTATCAGTTAGGCTTTCTGACTGCTCATGGCATATCATCGTGCGTTAACCCGAATAAAAACACTCACTCACTTTTTACGGTCTATGATATTTACTATGCAATGCAATTTTCACATAAACCAAATCTTAGAATCTGCTTTCTTGTCCTTGTGGGGAAACTTTTATCTGGCCGTTTTTTTTTTTAAGAAAATACCTACTCTAATATATTTCTTATGTGAAATAGAACATCAAATCACTATTAATAATATAAAAGATCTACTTATTTTTTGAAGAAATATTAGATCTTTCATGTACCATGGTTGATACCGGAGCATGAAAAGCAACAAGCATAATTCACTTCATAATTGTTCAGTAATTTATGTTAGGTGCAAATGACTTTAAATTCATTAATACAATGTAAACATGGTATCACATTTCTCTGTCTACATACACTATACATACGGTTTGGGTTGTTGATCTCAATAAAAAAAAAAAAAATTAGACCATAAAGAAATTAAACAAGATTAGCCAACTTCAAGGTGTTCTTCTGTGTTGTTATAATACAGATGAATCAATATGGTTGTTTTATTAAACACACTCCTCCACCAGTCTGACTGAACACATGACTAATTCTTTTAATCATCCTGCAGCAATGTATCAAATAGATACCAACAATTCATTGATGGTTAGCATGTTATATTTATTAAACTGTAAACATATGTGATAATGTATCAGAGTGTGGAGGGACAGAAGAGTGTCTGGGCTGTGCTCAGTCCGAGCTCGTCTTCCTCCAATGACTGCTTGATTAAAACACTCTCTCGGCTTACAAGTGAGGACACCTCCAGAAGATCGGAAAACGTCCTAATAAACCCAGATAAAGACAGAATCAGATCAAGTTTAATTAAAGAATGGCACAGAGGAAATATCAAGCTCTGTAAGGTGCGATTGGCTCTTATATGGAGACTGAAGCAGCCGTACCTCGTCACCTGTTGGCCGATTTCATTCGCTGTATCTTCTATCTCTCGAAGACACTGTTTTGAAGCCTCACAGTCAGTGGGGATGTCCTTTGTAAAATGTTGCAAGACACGCTCACTCCGATTCAGAGATTCAATAGCTTTGTCTGTGCAAGAGAAATATTATTAATACACTGGGTTGGAATCACTATAAAATCAAAAATCATCAATTAAACTGACAAAACATTTTCAGACAAAGTACATCAAGTTATAAAGTAGTATAGACTAAACAAAAACTGGTTGAGCAAATCTCACCTAAAAACTGGTCCGCGTCGTCTCCAATGTCCACGTTCTTCACAGGAAGCTTGTGTCTCGTGGCATCAATAGCAGTGGCGAATGACTTGTAGTCCTCTGCAAAGGTGTTCGCTCCAGCCGCAACGGGAGCTAAAGCCTCCATCTGCATATAAGAAGAGGGACTCGAATGTGAGAGGTGTTATCGTGGAGATTGAAGAAACAGTGTTAACTGTGTGAAGATGACCTGTAAGTCCAGTAAACTGTTGAACTGTTTCTGCTTTTCCAGCAGCAGATACTGCCGCTTCTTGCGATTAACTTGAGCAGACAACTGCTGCTCTTTCTCCATCACTGCCAAAATATTCCTCTCGGCCTCCTCCCGAAATCTTCGGGTATTATGCTCAATCTAGACAGAGGAACATGAAAACCTTACCAAACATTTTAAACACAAAATATAACATTAATACAAAAAAAAAAAAAAAAAAAAAAAAAAAGAGCCATAAAATCGAAAGAAACATGTACAAAAATATTTTGGATTAATGTTCATAATTAGCATATCACATGCATTAGGAGCCTTTTTTTTGTTTGGTGTTGCTCTTCTTATTTCAATACAGGGGAAATATGGAAAGTATTTTTCCATTTTAATTTTAGTTCATGTTTTAGTACTTTTGTTTTAGTCATTTTTATTTTTAATACACATCTGCTTAGTAGTACATTTTAGTACATCAAGTTAATTTAAAATGAGAAAATGTTGCCTTGGCAACCAGCTGAAATAAAGTATTTTACAACTTATTTTAGTTAGGTCAAATCAAACTTTATTTATAAGCACTTTAAAAAACACAGAAGTGGAGCAAAGTGCTGTATAGAAAATTAAATCTTATACAAATACAATTAAAACACATTCAGGGACCATATATAGGTCATGTATTTTTTTTTTTTTTTTTTTTAAGGTAATGAAAAGGTTTTCTTTTTATGGTTTTTAAATTTTAAATTTCAATTTTATTTTTTGTTAACTATTATAACCCTGGATGTAAAATCTAATTTCTAACAGTTAAAATATTAATCTAAATCTAATATTTTTTATGATATTCGGGTAACGGTCGGTCGGGTCATTTGAAATAAAGATGCCAATAAAACCTGTAATTTATATAGTACTAGACACAATTTTGAAATACATAGGCCTACACTTTATTGGCTGAATAACTGGCGCGATTATAGAGTGATCACCTGTCCCGCTTTACCTTGTACTGTACAGCAATTTTAACCTTTGTCCCACCTCAGGCAAACTGAGCATCTGTCCCACTTTTTCATTCGACCCTGCCTAATAAATACACGGATACATCCATAGGCGTACTGTTAACTTATGTCCAATAGTTCAGAGGAGAGCAATAAAAGTGTTAGTCGATAGGCTGAGTCGTACGTCAATCCAACTGTTGACTAGTACACGAACACCTCCTTAATCTCAAATTGAAGAGCGCGGATGCTGTTCGGTCAGGTTAAGCAGCCATGGCCAGTGTGGCCACGAAAAAGAGAAGATGCACTTTTAATAGCAAATAGACTAAAACATACTCTTGGTTAAGACCTGTAGAAGCAGAGAGAGCTTTTTGCATTTTATGCAAAAGCAGTTTTTCTGTGGGACATGGAGGAGAATACAACGTGAGTGACATGGTGCATGTGAGTACCACAGAAAAAAAAACACATCATCAAGAAACATGCAAATCAGTGAACCAAATGACCCACAGGCTGACAAAGTTTGGGCAGAAGAAGTGACGAGCATTTATCATGCTGTACATCACGCACATTCATATCACTCGACTGCAGTAACAAGTTAACCCCAGTCATTTTTCCAGATTCTGAAATAGCTAAGAACAAAGCTGTAGCAACTTTGTGTGATATTTTTGGGACAGGTAGTGTCTTAATCTTTTAGTCGGTGGGTTTAAAATATTGGCAATATATTACAAAAAGCTTGAAATGTCTACTTTTAAGTGATAATATTCAAACCAATCCAATATGGGAATCCTTATATTGCACTATATCTAATTGTAGTTAAAAAGACATTTAAATCGTTTTTAATTTTTTTAGTTTTAAATTTAATTAGTGATAAAAAAAAAAACTAGTAATTGAATTTATAACCTGAAAACTTAATTTTTAAACCAATTGATCTAAATCAATTATTGAGGTCTGTGGATAGATCTCGATCAACTTATTTTGATAAAATAAATTTAATGGAATATTTATGTGAGGCACATTCTAGTGACCATCTTTGATTAAATTTAAAGACAAAATGTTGCTAATTTAGAAAACAAATCATAGGTACATTTGTGAGTCCCTTTTAGTAAAATAGTTTAACTTAAGCTCAGACCTTAGCAGTGAGGAAAGCCAAAATAAACGTCTCCATCGCCATGTCCCTTTCCTCATTATCAGGGTCCACTGTGTTTGGATGCGCAACTTTATCTGTAAAATATAACCAACATATTAAGCAAACAGGTTTGATGGGAAAAAAAAAATTAATAAAAAATAATAATAATATATATCATTTTATTCGTCTAAACTTTACCACACCATTAATGACAGAGACATCAAAATCTGGACGAATGCAGTGACCATCCAAAACAGTGGACTGGAAGACATTTCCTCCCACATTTGAGGACTCCAGGATGCTGGCGACCACTGTGGGAAAACATTACATGCTCAATATCACAGTCACCAATGATCCTGTAAGGAACATCAGCTTCTCTAATAAAACAAAGCTTTCGACAACCTTGATCCAACAAATGCAAATGTGAATATATTTAATATGACATCGAGTGAAACACTCACAGGCTGAGTCATTGTCTGCCAGACAGCTCATTGTACGTCTCGACAGTATGCCTTCCTTTGGCTTTCGTGGGTAGCTTACTCTGGGAGAGGACGGCCTGGATGGCCTCAGCATTGAATGCTGCTGTACACTGCCCTACAGAACACACCAGCCCTCATATTAATATAAACTAGACCCAGCAGCACGGATGCCAAAGAATAACATTACTCGGAGACATAACACTCAGTTTCTTCCCATTATTTTGCAGTCTGTTACCTTTGCAGGAGCCTTTGTTTCAGTTTGCATGTATCTAGGCTTCACAATCGTGCCCGATGCTAAAAATCAATAAGATCAGATGAAGTTGTCAGGATAACATCAAGGAGTTATGACAATGAATGAATGAATGAATGAATGGTGCGTGCGCTTACCTTTGGTTTTCCTCCTGGCACCACTGTTATTCCCACTGCTGGCTTCATTTTCAGCTGATAAACTAAAAAAAGAAAGACTGTCTGAACATCTGCATACATGAACCGGATCAAGAGTCAATTCATTCAGTGAAGAACGAGTTAATGACACCCAGATACTGTTTTTTGATGTCTAAATGACTCATTGAGTTTAATTAAATTTTCGATACAGACAGTTAACGTTAATGACTTTTAGTTGTTATAAGACCAAATGATTCAATAGCAGTAATAGCGACAACTTACCACACCATTTTCTACATAAATTACTAAATTACTTAATTCATAACAATTCAAAGAAAACCGTGTAAAAGCGTGTGCCAGACTGATGTTATTGATGTTGCATTATTCAAGCAACAAGTAGCATTATGATGACCTTAATAATAAAAAACTGAAGACTTGAACTTGACCGTAAATGTGAAATCTTACTTTTTTGAGTCACTTGAAGCGGTTTTCTCTACTTTCCGTGTATTTAACTGTTTTTTGGATGCCATTACGATACAGAAACCAACGCGAGGACTGTTGTGATGTTTTTTTCCGACGCGCGGTTTATTGATGTACTTCTTCGTCTGTGTTTGGTTTGAAGCGCGCACACGAGCTGCGTTCAGCGCCACCTGTCACACTGGAGGGCAACTCAAACGAAACCTGACAATATTTTCACAATTTTCCTGTAAATTGCAAAATGATGCAAGTTTTTTTTTTTTCATTTTAATGAATTACTAATAGGGAGAGTAACTGAATTTATGTGACAAATACATTTTTATAATAAAAGCCGTATTTAATGTAATAAAGTTGTAGCTTTAATACATAAATAGAATCATATATTCAAATGCTCTTAGTAAAATGTTAATTGTCACATGTATGACAGATAAATTATATAAAAAAAGTTTTACTGAAACAATTCGTTTAAAACGATTTGCATGTCACGATAAACTAAATATCAAGAGTTTAAATTTAAAAGCAAAAACAAAAAAATGCACAGAATTATATATACATTTATTAAGTATATTTTAAGAATGTATTTAAAATGTTTTCTCCTGTCAGTCAGTTGTCCGCCCACTTCTAAGTAACTAATGGTCAGAGATAAACGTCCCGTCCTCGATAATACCGCGCCGTCTCTTTATTTACACATGAAAATGATATAACCAGCAGCATGAAGAGCTGATCGTGTGTAGTTTAGAGGACTGTAACTCGGGTAAGTGCACATATCCCTAAGTTTCATTGTGTTTGTTCGTCCCTTTGGAGTTAAAATGTTAGGATTAGCAAGAGTTAGCAAGAAAAGTTAGGTGAGTTCAGCTCAAACTCTTCGTCTGACATCTTTTAGTGCTGCTCACCAGATATTCGATGGAGTAAAGTTATTAATTTATTTAATTATCGTCTTATGTCTTTTGATTTGCGAAAGCGCTGCTGATTCAGCGCAATGTTGTTATTATTAGCACGTAGCAAGCTAGGACGCTCCCACTTCTTTGGGTGTTTTCAAACGTGTCTCCATGTGCAAATAATGAATGGAGATGAATATAGTTTGGTTATGGGAATTATTGTGACGACTTCAGATAGAAACCTGAAATGTGATTTATATTCAATGTTTATGAAACTTTCCGTGCCATGTGAAGAAACTTCTGTAACGATAAATACTTGTCAAGGCATCTGCTTTCACTCGGATTTCTTCCATGGAAACTACAGCAGTCCAATGCTGTTGTGAGTATCTTCTCACCAAACCCCTCAATAAATAATAAATATATATATGTGACAGATCAGTTTCCCTGCTCTCTCGTTTCACAGCTCGATGAAAGTTCACGAGAGGTTTGAGGTTTCAGTGTTTCCATCCTGGCTCAGTCTGCAGGCTTGTTTGATAGCTAGTCAGTAGTTTTACAGGATCTGTCATAATTAATGCCATGATCTGAACTCATATTGATGTATTCAGGAATGTTTCTCAGGGTGGTGTTGGGATCATGTGTTGTTTGTGCTCTTCAGGGTTGGAGGAGAGCTGGGATGGCCTCTAAACTGTTCGACAGACTTCGCCGTACGCTGTTTAAAGAAGGGGAGCTTCCTCTGGAGACGGACGGACACGGAGCAGACGACTTCCCGGAGAGCTCTGAGCTGGAGGACGATACAGACTGTGTGTCAGCACGACTCCGAGGAACCCTGTGCTTCGAGGGTGAAGGGGTCCTGGACTCTGAGGACGCAGGAGACGCGTCGGGGCCAGACAGCGACTCCGACTTCTTTGGAGAGTCCATAGATAATGCATTTAGCAGCACAGGTAGTCATCAATAACACCTGTTTGATGTCACTTACTCACTCTTGTGTTGTTCCAGATCTTACAGTATTGTTCAAAAGTTTGGGATTAGTCATTTATGCTTTCCAAGACTACATTTATTTGTTTAAAATACAGTAAGAACATTCATTAAAGTTGTGAAATTATTGCAATTTTTAAAAACTGTTTTTTTTTTATGTTAATATATTTTAAAGAGTAATTTATTTCTGTGATCAAAGCTGAATTTTCAGCATTTATTTAAAATACAAATCATCTGTAACATCTTTATTGTCACTTTTGATCAGTTTAATGCTTCCCTGCTGAATAAAACAATAGATTTTTATTTAATCTCACTGACCCCAAACTTTTAGTTTTACAGTAGTGTCTGCTATTATTATCGTGCCAAGAAAAATAAACAAAAAAACTGCCCATTTGACTTATAAAGCTTATAACAAATGTTCTGATTTCATATGATTTGATCAAATTTGGGTCAGACTCCTCTGAAAATCATCTCAGCACTTGCAGTTCTCGAATCACTTTCTCCATTCTGTGGATTCAAACTGACGTGTCACCAAACAAACTGGAAGGCAGTGGTTTCTGTGTTGATGGTGTAAAATCTGTCAGCTGTGGTCATTATGAACTGCCATTGTATGGAAAAGAGCTTGTGTGGAAAACAAATCCTTCTTTTAAAACAGCATGTTATTGTAACGAGCTCTTCCTTTAAGCTTGAACACATTTGAAATGGTTCTTGTGAATTTACAATAATCTATTTGTAGGCAGATTTCGCTTCTTCTTTTTTAGTTCACTTTTAGTTCACTCTGATGCTTCGCAGTTGCAGTTAATCTTGTCTTTTGGTTTATAGATACCAGCCCAATAGGTCCTTCCCCAAAAACCTCAAACATGATCACCAGACAACTACAAGAAAACTGGCGGAGCTCAAGAACTCGTTGCATTCCTGAAAAACTTATCTTTGAGGTGACTGACGCCAGTGTTGTGCATGAGACAAATTCCAAGTATGTGGTAAGTACACTAACCCCAACTGTGAACCATTTGAGTCCAGTTTCGAGAACCATTTTTCAGTCTGTTTTTTTAATGGCAAAATTAATCACCAAGCATTTTAAATTAGGGAAAAAGACAAATAAGACAGTTCACACCAAAGAAAGGGAAAAGACTTGTTTAAAACACATGCAAGTTCTTAGAACAAATTATTTGCACATTTTTTTTCTGTAATTAATTTCGATTAATTACATATTATTTTAATTTTACTTTAAAGAAAATTGTCACAAATCAAAGGATGACGGGAAAAAATGGATGCTGCATTAATTTTGCATTAATACATAAAATTTTTTCTTAAACCCATTTATCAGTTGCAGGCAGTGTTGGGCAGTAACGCGGTTTTGTAATTTGATTTCTTTGTAAGTAATGGAGTAATTTTTATCGTGATATAATTTTCTAAATAGAGTATAGTTACAAGCCAAGATCTCTGAGGTTACTGCCGCGTTACATTGCTGACAGAATGCAGTGTTTTATAATCTAGAGATTGTAAAAAGGATGTAGCACACACACTGTTGAGTCAAGTGCATTCAGTGGATTAGAGACCTTCTCTCGCGAGACCCAACGCGACAGATCGTGGTGACGGGACAAGACTTGATAGGGGAGTGCAGTATAAAATGATTCAGGAGACTCTGGTAAAATAGAAATATCTAAACATAAAATATATAAAACAAATAAATTAGTTATTCATCTATTGCACAAAAGCAACATGAACTAATATTAGCAGGTGCAAGTGAATGCAGAGTTTTTAATGCTATATATTTTTTTTTTTAAGTTTTTAATGCGTTTGCTGCGTTGAACAATGTTGAATTCTGGAATGCAGTGGCCAGTCAGGAGTGCATTGCTGAAGTGTGCATGCTCACGAATCCACTCATTATAACACACAAATTGTAGATATTATGAAAGATTTATCATGCATATATCCATTATGTTATAACAGAGCTTTGTGAGATTGTGGTGAACTGAGATTCCATCTTTTTTTAGATTAAAAGCAGCACTATTTGCTTGCATTCTGCCAATCCATGCACGCGGCAGCCGCTTGCTTTAGTTAAAAATAACAGTGTTCTGTGAATGTTGATGCTTTAATAACAAATGTTTATCAGGGGCATTTATGCTGGGATTTCATGTAAATTTAATGGATGTAGCCACAGAAAAAGTAGCGTAACTATTAATGTAACTAATTACTTTTGAAATAAACTAATCAGAACAGTAACGCAATTACTTTTAAAAGGAGTAATCAGTAATTTAATGACAATTTCAGAGTAACTTGCTGGTCCGTGTACTTGGCGGCCAATGGATTTTCCTTTTGAAAATAGAAAACCAAAATCGGGAATCGAACATTCACTCGTTTTTTATTTAATATTGAAAGTAGGAAAATTTGAATTTTTTTTCCAATAAATATAAAAACAATGAAAAAACAACATTCAGGCATAAAACATTGTATAAACAGCTTGAATATTTGATCAACATCAATTAATATGCCTACTCAACAATATTAATTAAAAAAAGTTTTGACTGCTAATTTGCTATATACTTCAATACTGCTGTGCGCTTGACTGATGTCGCGTTTATCTGCTGTTTAGTTTATTTATTTAAACTTCTCAACTTGTTACTCTAAAGGCTTATTTACCTTCCTTTTTCGAACACGCACATACAAAATGTCCATAGAATGGGAAAAAAGAGCGGCTTTCTCATCTTTCAGTATTTAAACAAAAAAACGAGTGAATGTGAATTTGGTTTTCTTACTTCAAAAGGAAAATCCGTTGGCTGCCAAGTACACCGACCCTTGCCCAACACTGGTTTCAGGTTTTACATTAAATCAAATACACTTGTGGTCTTTTTCTCCTCAGCTCTACACGATTCACATCATCCATTCTGGGACGTTTGACAAGACTCCCGCGGTCATCACGCGGCGCTACACTGACTTCGAGCGTCTACACAGCCGCTTGCGCCGCCGTCACGGAGACGAGATGGATGGCGTGTTCTTCCCTCGCAAGAAGCTGCGCAAGAACTTTGCCGCCGAGACCATTGCCAAGCGCAGCCGGGCGTTCGAGCAGTACCTGACCCACCTTCACTCCCTTCCTGACCTACGGAGCACACCTACGTTCCTAGAGTTCTTCTACCTGGGGGATCTGCGCGCGGGCCAGATGCTGATGCGAGTGGGCCGCTACCAGGACGCCCTGGGCTCTCTCCTCAATGCTCTGCGACTCCAGGAGAAGTTAGGATGCCATCAGCTCCTGCAGCACAACCAGCTCCAGCGGGTTCATTGGTTCTTCACGCTCTCCGCCTTGGTCACCTGCTTTCAAGAGCTAGACCAGCTCGGTGAGGCTCAGGAACACTGCGACCGAGCCCTGCAGGACCTAGCGCCTTCCCAGGACGCTTTGCAGCAGCACCAGTTGCACCCTCTGCTCATCCCGCTCCTCCAATCCAACGTCAGGCTGTCCTGGAAGGTCTCGAAGGACAAGAGGCGCTGGGAGGCTCTTCTGCAGGAGATCCAGGAGCAGGGGATTGATATCGGGAATCAGCCCAACCTAAAGGAGTGTCTGTTTAAAGAGAGTATCGAGGACAGCGAGGGGCTGGTCAGGGCTAAGAACAAAAGTGAAGATGTGCCATAAGCATTCAGGGAATTTTTTTATAGGAGTATTAGAGGTTATGAGGGATGATTTTGATAGCAATATGTATGATAGCTTACTAAGGAAACCTGTGGAATTAATGCTAATTTGTACAATGCATCACTTTTAAATACACATATATTTCATGGGCACATTTCAATACCATTTATTATAGACATATTCTTTATTTGGCAACTCTTTACTATATGATACAATTTGTAAACATTACTTTTAAAGGAATAGTTGACCAAAAATGAAAATGTGCTTAAGATTTACTCACCTTCAAGCCATCAGAGATGTAGATGAGTTTGTTTCTTCATCGGAACAGATTTGGAGAAATGTAGCATTGCATCACTTGCTCACCAGTGGATCATCTGTAGTGAATGGGTGCCGTCAGAATGAGAGTCAAAACAGCTGATATAAACATCACAATGATCCACAAGGAATACACATGACTTAAATCCATTAGAAAATGTTGTGTAATGTGAAAAGCAGCATGTTTGTAAGAAACATAAACATAAACATACGTATATAAAACATAATTTAAATCACATATATATATATATATATATATATATTTGTTAAATATGTAAATGTGACATATTTGGAAAAAATATATACATGCAAGTGTGTGATATAAATACATAATAAATATACACAGTATACACACATATATTATAAACGAAAACTTTTATTTTGGATGCAATTAATAGTTTGACAGCACTAATCAAAATCCATAAACATTACAGTATTTTGGACTGTTTGTTACTTATAAATGGTGCTTGATCTCTGCATATTTCTCTCCTGATTCAGATAAGATGATACAAATTTTACACTGGAGAAAGTAATATTATTAAAAACATTTTAGTGCTGGACTGGTTTAATGTAAACATGACTCTATTCTCTTCGCAAGTTGTTAACTGATGGACTGGAGCGGTGTGGATTACTTCTGAATTATTCAGATTTTTTTCATCAGCTGTTTGGACTCTCATTCTGACGGCACCCATTCACTGCTAAATGATATTGAATTTCTTCCAATGAACAAACAAACTCCTCTAAATCTCAGATGGCCTAATGGTGGATAAATGTGGAGCAAATTTTCATTTTTAGGTTGAACTACTCCTTTTTAATGCATTCGGCATTATAAACTAATAATACTTTTGCAGATTTCAATCATTTAGGTGAGTTTAATTTCTATACTAAATATGCTAAAACGTTTTTCAAGTTTAAATTAACAGACGTTAAATTAACATAATTAGTTAAGTCAACAATAAAGTAATTTCTAAATTAATATTCACCTACATTAATAAATGCTGAATGATATATATTATTAGTTTATTATAGCTTTAATGCTTTAACTAGTGTTAACAAATTTGAATGGTAAATTGTTACCCTTTATTTTTGTATCCTATAAGATCCTCATGTGGGATCTGTTTTTTGGTGTGACACACGGATGTTTTGAACTACTTAATTCCTTGTTTTCAGCTGTCATGAGTTGCAGCCGGTTGTTTTGTGTCTTATATTAAGTAGCCTTAAGCTTCACAAACCATCAACCTTCATTTGAGCACCTCTAGCACACATTATTTAGAGCGGACATGGGAAAGAATTAAGCGAGGCTGTCTACTGTTTACATTCAGCTGCCTTGAACTGATTTGCCTTTTTGGTGAAGAATGCTGTATGAATTATTAAAGGGAATTTCTTCTTTTTGTGTAAATGATGAATGAAATTGCAAGATACTGCTACAACAGTGTTTCAGTGCTGTGAATTACAATTTCCAATAGAGTGCTTTTACTTAAACTTCAGGTAACCACAGTTTATTCAAGCAGTGCAAATAACACTAAACCTTGCTTTTTTATGACTTTTTTCTTCATATAATATGATTGATGCCTTTATATATCAGACAGAGACTTTTTATTGAATGAATATGCTCAAAATTTAAAGTTTTTATATCTGAGCCCATTCTCTTTTTAAATGTTTTTATGTAATCTTACAAATTGTTGTCCCTTGCACACAAATTTGGATACTTTTGTATACTGGTTAAACAGGTTACAGTTTTCCCCTTTTTTACCTACTAAATTTTAACTTGAATATATTTATTTATGTATTTATTTATTGTTTTTTGGTGTAGTTGAATCAATAAAGTAATGTACTCTTCACAAAACAAGTTTTCACACATTTGGTCATTTTAAAGAAGCTTTCGCAGTAACTAAATGCTTTCAGGTTTTTATTCAAATTTTGTATTTCAAATAATTTTATGCACTAAAATTGTTCCAGCTGAATTTACAGTAGGTAAATTAACTATTTGCATCGCACTCCGATGTACTGAATTTGCACTGCTCTCTGTTGTTGGAAAATAATAATTTGTGTTTTATTCTCCTCTCCTCAGTAGGTTTCAGGTTCCTCATTAAGTTTGGGTATGAGAGTAGACTGAGATTTTTAGTATTTATTTATTTTAGTAAATTGTCATTTTGTTCTGTCTATCTTTTGGAATCATATTTAACCCATGTTTAAAGACAGTCTTAGCCTCCAGGGCACAATTGCATAAACTGCTTAGACTAGTTAGTCACTACATTTTTTTCTTTAAGACTGGTCATAACTTGTTCAAGTCAGTTACATAAAAAAACAGGTCTAATTTGAATCCAAAAAGAAAGACTGATTACCTCTTGGCTAATTACTATTAGGTGAGACTAGTTTTTAAGTCATAGGTGACTTTATGCATCTAGCCCCATTTCTTAAATCTTAAAACTATGGTCTTTTAACTTTGTTGTATTTTGTAAAATTATTAATTACAAAATTCAGTTTTGAGGGCCCCTTACACATACTGTTCTCTAAAAGCACCGAATGTGTTTTTTCTTAAAGCACAACACCTCCAGCTCGTTTTAAAGCACCTATCATCTGCCATCTAGTGGTCACATAAACCTTACAGCATTGCACTAAATGCACATTAATGTGTCAATCTGTTCCAAAGCTATGCATGCAGTCTATTCTATACAAAGGACTCTATTCACTTGAAATCAGATGGCAATATAGCACAGCTAACATGCTGGACAGCTGCAAAAAGTATTTCTATGGGACGCATGCGCAGAGGAAATGTCAAAAATCCTGCGGGGATAATTGTCCAATGTGTTAGAGATTAGTTTCAGGTCAGCTCACACACTGCCATAAAAGGCTTATAGGTTTGGCGTTGTTCATAATCAAAAAAACTAAACTATTATGTTTCAAATAAATAAAGTATCTAACTTTATTCTTAACTTACATTGTAAGAGTATAATTTAAAAGAAAATACAACGTCCATCTTTCTATTTCAAATGTTCATGCATTAGTGAACATTTTCCCCCCGTGTATAATGAAAAAACAATAACTTTTGCAAAAATATTTGCCATATATTGTGGCATTTACAGAGCAAGTGATTAAGTACGCTACCCATGAAGTAAAAATTGCACTGTTCTGAGTATTTCTTGTTTGCATGTGCCAGCAACACTACCTTGGATCTTTTAATACACATTTTTGGTGCCCCGTGCCCACATGTTTTATTGTTTGCCAGTACAGATCATCCCGCCCCCAACTCGCGCTATTGGTTGAGAGCGTGCTTCAAGTGTTCTGATTGGCTGACAGGCGCGGCTCCCAGTGAATACTTTCTAATCTGGAGAAAAGTATAATTACATTGGATAACTTTTTGGGTAATATTTGACCAACCGTAGGGCGTGTATGCATACTATTTAAAACATCATTTTAAAAACGCAAACAAAAACAACTTGAAGCATGTTCCCTTCTTCCAGCCCTAACTTGGACGGGTTTTGTTTGTGTTTTTTCCTCTGCGCGCAGGGATCTCGAGCTCTCCTGACTCGCGGACTCTTCCAGCAGCAGCAGCAGTAGCTCTAGCTCATTGTGTGACCGAGCACAGCTCGAGAGGATGACGGCTCCAGGCTGGTGTCTGGTGAGTGTGCTTGTGTTGTGTCTGTCTGGATGCTGGAGCATAACAGACGCGGCTTCAGTACCAAACTGCACAGGTGAGGACATCCATGACTGTAATTACATTCAGTTACATTTCCTAGTAATCAGACTACAGTTACTGTTGTGTATATAGAGATTACACGATTAAATATTATTCACAGTAACAGTTTATTCATAATTTATTGAGCTCTTATCTTTCTATCTCTCATCATTCTAACTCATCTTTTAGCCTACTGCTAAAGTCTTTCAGTCTTGTGGACATTCACACTGAGATCAGTCGTCAGTCACGTGGTTCACAGCATTCAACCACTGGATTTACAAAAATAACTTCAGCTTTAAGAAGTGTTGCATTGCATCAGCTACTGATGAACACAGTCATTTTTATTTGAATTATGATTAACTTGATTAATTTTACCATTGTAATTTCACTTTTTTCCCCATCTGATCCTTTCACCTTACTTATTTACTTGAAGCACCCCTGAGATTTTAAAATAAGTATTTTAATAAAGTATCACATTTGCATGGTCATGTTTTGCTTTTTTCAGTAAGTTTTATTTTATAACAACCGATAGAGTTCGCTATATTTTATGACTCTTTTTATTTTTATATTCATACAGTATGTTTGAATTTTTGTGTTGTTTTGAATCGAAATGCTTCAGATCAAATACTTAGTCACGAGGATAACAGTTATTGCGAATAAATATGTTTGGGTTGGTTACAACAGTAAAGTAATAGGGAAAAAAAGTTAACTTATGTCCATGTTTTCTATTAGCATCACTATTCACTACTACAACACAAAGAGTAACACTGAGGGAAAAAGTGGTGGTGAACTATATTCACTTAAATAGTTTTAAATTGCTAGCGAATTTCACAAATAATTGCAAAGAAAACACACTGAATTAAAAGTCACATTTTCAAGTACTAGAAAGACTGAAATAATACGTTCTTGTGAAACATACTGCACTACAGTTTTATTTACAACTTCTTAAAACCATTCTTGACAGTGTAGGTTGTTACAGCAAGTTGTCTTTGAAACTGACTCCGTTTAGGCACGAATCTGACTTTAATTTGAAGCAGATACACATGTGAATATCACACACACAGTTTGAGACACATACTGAAACCCACTGACTAACAGATGCTGTAATGCTGCTCTTCTGTAGAGGAGGGTCACTGTCCGGCGAAGCTGACGGTCGTGCCGTCCAGTCGAGGATGTGTTTCTGATAAAGACTGCTCTGGAGGACACAAATGCTGTGTTTTTGACTGCGGGGCTGTGTGTGTGCCGCCTGCTTTCAGTAAGGAACACACCAAATAACACTACATTTCCATTTAATAGAAATACCGAAACAGTATTTTTGTCCATTGGTCTTTAATTTAGTTGCAACTTCTAAAATAACTGTATCCAGTAATGCACTCAGCATGCAGTGCTATGGTGTCTCAGTCGTGTGTCTGTATTACAGCAAAGCCGGGAGTGTGTCCACGCAGGAAATTTGGAGCAGGGATGTGTGCTGAGTTCTGTGTCAATGACAGTGACTGTCCAAACAGTGAGAAATGCTGCAGCAATGGATGTGGACATGAATGCACGGCTCCATATACAGGTGGGAATATTATATTATATTATATGCTTGGGTTAGCGTATTATAATACTTATAGTACAATTCCTTCTGTAAGTAAAATGATGTTGCTTTGAGTGTTTGGTGCAGTGTATCTGAGGCTGAACACTGTTTGTCTGTCCATGCAGTGAAGCCGGGTCGATGTGCTCTCCCGAAGGGGACTCCAATGTGTGCAGAATACTGTTATCATGATGGCCAGTGTCCTGCTGAACAGAAGTGTTGCCCAACCACCTGCGGTCATGCATGCAGTGAACCGTGCTGATTTAACCTTAGAAAGAAAGAGTCAATGGAAGATTGATTTTGCATAATCATGCATACTTGAGTTTTTTGTACCGTTTAATGCTTTATTCATAGGAGTTGTTTCCCCTGTTTATAACCAGCTAATAAACCTCAGTAAACCTTCTATCAGTGGTTGAGTTTTTTGGCCACAAAATAAAAGAAAATTGCTTCATTGAAGTGTTGGTATTTTTAGTATGCCAGTGTTGGTTTGGTTGTTCTTTTCTCACGTAACAGCTCATTGGCATCAGTGCTTAGGAATGTACAAGTTCCCCTCGCCGAGACCAAATCGCGTGCAAAATGTCTTGTAATGAAAGAGACCTCTATTTCCATCCTCTCCAGGAGCTTGGCAGCAAAAGGGTCAAAGCATTTGTCGGCAAAATCATGACAGTGATGGAAGAGCCTTGAAGTAAAGTACTAAGTTTCCAGAAATGAAAGAGTCAAAGAGTAACACTGCACTTTTGGCAATTTAATCACATAAAGAGGGTAAAAATGTGCAAAAATGATGAAAATGTGATCTGAATCGAGGTTGGTGTGCATCAGCGTCCTGGAATGTGAACAGACTGTGTATTCTGTCTGGAGGGAGTGCAAAGTTTGCAGTTTTTGTCTAAGATGTGCAACATTTGATGATGTTTTTTAAATATACACTACGATTTAAAAAAATACTTTTAATCAGCAAGGACACGTTAATTTGATCAAAAGATCATTTGACACTGAAGAATTGAAAAAAGGCTGATGAAGATTCAGCTTTGCATCATAAATAAATGACATTTTTATTTGATATTAAAAAAGTTATTGTAAATTGTAATAGCATTTCACAGTGTTACTCTTTTTACTGTTTTTTTAAATAAAATAAAAGCAGCCTCTGTGAGAGTAAGATATTAATAATATGTATACATAAATGAGGTTATTAAATCAAAAATACTTGAAACCTTTAGAATTATTTAGAAAAATCCAGACCAATGGCTCCTTTTCTGTGCACTCCAAATCCCACTAATCCAAAATCCTTTTCACAACTACCGTATTTTTCGGACTGTAAGTCGCATCAGTCCAAAAATACATCATGACGAGGAAAAAAAAGTCACACAGGACTATAAGACGCATTTGTTTTAAACCCGCGCCCTCTCGCGGCTGCAGACGGTAATGTTTTCTCTTGGTTCATGTCAATTTTTTTTTTTTTTTTTTTTTTTAAATACGTCGCAACTGACTGTAAGTTGCAGGACCAGCCAAACTATGAAAAAAGTGCGACTTATATTCTGGAAAATACAGTATACGTTAAACATCAAATCTCTTCTGACTGGCTGAGATTGTATCATGTTGCACAGCAGTTTCTCATTCATTGTGGACATTCAGATTGCTTATCTCTGGAAATTTGTTTTGTTTTGTGCCTAATTAGGACACATTGTAGCCGACTTGAGTCAGCAGTGTCGGCAAAAATAGGTAAGATGATAATGAGGTGATTTGATCAGTGATACTTTTTAGTTTAACAACCAGCAAGTTAATGGGAATCTGTAAATCTACATTTAAATGCATTTATATATTATAAATTTCCAAGTCAGATAACAGAAAGAATTTCAATCAGCCAATGCCGAGGCTCTTTCACACACAGTAATTCAGACAGAATGGCACAGCTGAATGGGATGCTAAATAGTTTCATAAACCCTCCAAAAAAAGAAAAAAAGAAAAAAGATGACATTCTTCTACAAAATCCCCTGAGGCACAGACAAAAAAATGTTGCACTGAAGATTCAAACTGTTCTTAAGACATTATGGATTTCTAGTCAGTTTATTATGGGAAAGTTAACCGCAGTGTTAAGATCTTCAAAATATGAATTCTGTAAAAACACCCAATCTGGAGGTCATTGTGTGGTCAGCCCACAGGCAGAAGCACAGAATAAAGACAACACACACACACACAAACAAACAAAACTTCCAATGCTTCAAAGCAGCACATATTTAAATCTCAGTGCACTACAGAACATGGAAAATATTTGCCACATTCTAAGACATCTATTTTCTGTAGCTGGATAGTAGTGTCTGCATTTCAATGAGGTCTAGTCACGCTCTCAAAAGAGTGGAGTAAACTGAGACGACTTAACATCGCTCTTCTACATATATTTCTCCCAGATGCCTGAACCATGCAGTTCCTTTGAGAAATGTTCACGTGACAGCAAGCTATCGTTTTCCAAAACAACACTGCATTCATAAAACAAAACGAAAAACTCAAGAAACAATACTAGCCATAATAAGGAGGCTAATCCATCGTGGCAAGTCATTTGTTCAACTGAAGTTCAGATCAGTCACTTGGCATTGAGTCTTTCCAGGGCTTTAAATCATCTTAAAACTCCAGCAGCTGCTGTTTAAGCATCATGATGCTCGTCATTTCAGCCGCCAGACCTGCTCTCACAGTTTAGGCCAGCAGTGGCACTCGGATGAGGTTGGCCAGCGGTAGGCTCAGTTCATCCACCTGGAAAGTGCGGGTCAGCAAATTGTAGAAGGAGCCGTAGCCCACCGCGACCACCGTACAGATGAGGCAATGACGATGTAGGGCATGCTGAAGTCAGGGGTGGGTAGATTTACCAGCAGTGGTTGGGTGTACACTCGCACAAAGTAGCTTGATTCTTCTTTGACTGGGACACTGGAAATTAAAGTCCAAACGTTACAAATTAGATACACTTTCTCACTGTTAAAAGAATAGTTCACACAAAAATGGAAATCTGCTGAAAATGTATTCACCCTCAGACCATTTAAGATGTAGAGGAGTTTGTTTCTTCATCTGAACATATTTGGAGAAATGTAGCTTTATATCACTTGCTCACAAGTTGATCCTCTGCAGTGAATGGGTGCCATCAGAATTAGAGTCTAAACAGCTGATATAAACATCACAATAATCCATGCCACTCCAGTCCTTCAATTATCTTCTCGTGAAGCAAATCGCTGCATGTTTGTAAGAAACAAATCCATCAAGATGTTTTTTGACCTCAAATTGCTGCTTTTGGCCGAAAACACGAGTCCATGATCTATAATAATGCTTAAAAAAAAAAAAAAAAATTCCTGTTGTCCTCTTACATCAAAATCCACCAACATATTTGTCTAGAACTGTTTTTGCTTGTAAATGGTGCATGATCTGTGCATTTTTTTCTTCTTATTCATACGAGACGACATCAGTGCAGAAAGCGATAAAACGCCTTAATGTGGGATTCGTTTCTTACAAACGTGCAGATTTTCATTTCATAATACATTCACTGTTGGACTGGCGTGGTTTGGATTACTTGTAGATTATTGTGATGCTTTCATCAGCTGTTTAAAATCTCAGTCTGATGGCACCCATTCACTACAAAGCATCCACTGGTGTATGTAATGATAAATTCCTGATAAAGAAAAACACATCTACATTTTGAATATATCTTGTATTTTCAGCTTTTCGGGGGGTTGGGGGCAAGGCTAAACAATGGTGGGTCTTGTATGAAGTTGGTGTTCATTGCAACCATACTTGGCACAAGGGCGCTGACCACAGATGAACTGTAATAATATATTTATAATAATACATCAATCAGATATAGGGAGTTGCACACCGGATTAGATCTGTACAACAATTATATTTAGTCTAGGATTGCAAAAAAAAAAAAAAAAAAAAAAGACAAAATCTGATCTTGCAAAAGTAGCTAGACAGGTAATGTCTTTCAAAATACTTGATAAGCAATCATCTTACCCGACGTAGAAGCCGTGGTTGGGATCAGGGGTGTACTCCGTCCATTTGAGCAGGGCCCTTTCAAACTGTAGAGTGACCTCGGTGATGGAGTGAGGGGGTAACTGGATCAGCATCTCCAGCAGATGAGGACGATGGTGGTCTTTAGCAGGCTGGTACTGAGTGTAACCTACAGGAGAAGACACAAGGTCTAGAAACGCTGTGTTCTCGGTGTCCACAGGCGTGGGTCTTGTTCTGTCCACTAAGGAAAAGTTTGCGAACGCTTTACTCTGAATTTTAAAGTATACTTCCTCATTTTGAAGAGTGTTGAAACATTTGCCAAGAATTCTTTATTTTGGGCTTGTTCCCTACCCAGGCGTTTCAACATCGCTTCTACAGTTAATTAACAATTAAAAACAGTAAAAATACTTAATACATTTGGTATGTCAGTGTACAGAACATTGTAAATATATTCAATACTGTTACATCAGCAAGAATAAGAATAAAGTAACCTTAATTCAGCAAGGATGCATTCACTAAACAAAAATGACAGTAAAGCCATTAAAAAGGTTACAAAAGAGTTCTATATCCAATAATTCCTATTCTTTTGAACTTTCGATTCATAAAGGGATCAAGAAAAAATCTGTCATGCTTTCAGCAAAAATATCAAGCACCAAATAACCACAATCCACATTTTAATAGATTTTAATTTAACTGTAATCATATTTCACAATACTACTGTTTTACTGTATTTCTGATTTATTAAATGCAACCTTGGTGAGCATAAGACCCATGTTTAAATTTTTTTTTCTTTCAAAAACCGTTGAAAGGTAATGTACAGTAATATTCTAATAATGTCAGTAATAAGCAAATAATACTGTCATTACATCACACCACTGACAGATACAGATCAGTGCATCGAACCAAGCATTTTAAAGAACTAATATTATTTTTTTCCCAAACACATAAACAACTGAATGAATGCATGAATGAATCTTAAGATGCTGGTGAAAAATGAAAAGGCCAGAACGGCAGCATGGACATTTGAACACAGGAATTATTTAGTCATATTAAGTAAATTTAACATTATAGTAAATATAACATTTTTCATGATTCAAGTGCTGGAAGTCAAAAGAGACCTTAACTGAAGAATTGCCCTAAAACAAGTGCTAAATATATAGAAAGCACACAAAGTTGGAGTATATTATATTTTTTTTATATTATGCATCTACTCACTGGGCTTGTTATCACGGGACTTGCTGGTGACTGTCAGGGTGTGAATGTACAGCTGCAGGTACCAGGACACTGAATCCATCAGCAGCACAGGAAAAGCTCGATATGGGTGGTTGTTTAGATGACGGTGTGGATTTCCCCGGTCTGCAGCCCAAAACCAGCCACGCAGCGCTCCGCATGCAGCAGGGGAGACAGCATTTCGCCTGAAGCACGAGGAGGAAGAACCACAGCATCTAGTTGACATGATCTATTAACACAGATTAGAACGTCCCAAAGGACAGATTCTCACTGTGTAACAATAACATAAATAGTTCAGCCATACAAACACCTATGAAATGCATTCATACCACTATCTCCTCTCCAGCGCAGAAAGAGATAGAGTGAACGTAAGTGGCCAAATGTCTCCGCTCTGCTCAGGTCAAACATGGAATATGTCCTGCGATCCCCCAGCACCACAGCTTGGCTGAGCAGAGGAGTCCCAGGACTCAACTCAAACAGCTCCCCCTGGTGGACAAACAGCACAGCACTCACACTGACTGAAAACAGCCGTCGGCTACAGTGGAAAACTAAAAAAAAACAATTTAGGAGTTAAAAAAATACTCCTCAGCCAGTTCTATTTCCCATGTAGAGAAACATTAATGCATCAAAAAGTATATTGCTGTTTAAGTTTCACCTCAGGGTTGTCTGTGACGTCCATGTAGACTTTACTAGAGGTAGCAAGAGGACAAGCCTCTGTCAGAGTTCGAGAAAACATCTTGAACAAAGACCATTCTGTGAAAAGATGAAGGTAGTTATTAATACACAAATGGACTGAGCGTAGTATTGTTTCATGTTTCTGTCACACTGAATTGCAACGTTTCCCCATTGTTTTTCCAATGTCTTTAGAAATGTTTAGGTTTCTTATAGTGCGCAACGTTTCGAAAGCATCACAGTTTTTCCACGCTAGAGGTAAATCAACCTACGAATGGCTATTTGACACACTGAAATAAGAAAGGAGAAAGTCTTCTGACATCAAGCGTTCATTTATTACTCACCCTGTTTGGCCTGAAGAGTAGAGATCAAACACAACGTTTAGAGTTTGTCTCAGCTCCCACGCTTTACTTGTGCATCGTTCATCCTAAAAGAGAAAATCTGGAGGGTCTTCAGAAAGCAAGGAATTTTCCAGACAATGTACAACCTGAGCCAAAATATAATTTCTGATTTTTTTACAAATCAATTGTTTTTGTTATATAAGGCCTACCTGACAGACGGGTTTGATGTGAACCGCCTGGGAATGGAAACTGCTGTGAAACAGCTTCTCTTACTTCAGGAGAACTGCCAGACCTGCCCGGAGAAAAGAAGAAGCAAATGCATGAATTAATGGTTTCTTTAAAATAAGCAGTTATTAAAATCACAAGCAATGATCCTGGACCTTAGAACCACAAGGGAGAAGCTTCTTCCAGGGTGTGAGATTCTCCGTGAAGACAATTTCACGTGGTAATGTTGCATAACGTAAAAAACGGTGATCTGTAGCTGTGTGGAGAGAGAGAGAGAGAGAGAGAGAAATGACACATGCATGACAGAATCGTTTACATTAAGATCATTAACATGCATTTTTCAAAGTGAATCACTGCAGGTTGGCAAGAATGAATGAGCTTCAGTTGCTTCATCACTGTCAAGATTGAACACTGCTTTATAATTCACAGAAAGGGCCGCACCATTCCCCAGACCCAGAGGTTTATAAGAAGCACTGGGCTGTACGGTGTTGGTCAGGTCCATGAAGTTCAGAGATGCACAGAAGATCCCACACTCACAGCTCTGCTCCAGGGGGAGAGGGGATGAAGGGCTGCCCCCACAGCATGGTCCTCCAGAAGCCCTGCATCAACAAGATGTGCAGCTCTCGCACCGAGAACTTGGACAGCACTTGGCCGAGGGATTTGGGGAACAGCCGGTAATGAGAAACTGTTGGCAAAAAAAGACTAATCTTGAAAACAAATGTTAGGTAAACTCTGTAAACATTGCTTGGCAAGGATCAGCTCTTCAAGCAAACTTTCACTTCTTTCACTTCCAACAAAGCATAATCATCCGAATAGAGTACAGGCTGAAATCTATTCATTTTATTCATATTTTTAAACCGTATACCAGTCTTAATTTTATAAACAAGTTCAACTTTAAATATTATACCAAATTTAATTTTATTAAATATTCATTTTTCAAACACTAAATTAAATAATCGATTTTATTAACAAAGTGCATTCATTTTATTCAGAATTTAAATACTGTAGCATATCTTATTTTATTCACCAAGTCCATTCATTTTATTCATAAATACTACACCATAATTATTTGTATTAAATCTATTAATTTTGTTCATATTTGAAATACTACACTATATTAAATTGCAATAATTATGCCTATTTGTTTCATTCATGTTTTAAATGCGATACCTTATTTCATTTTATTATTTAAATCTATTGTATCCCCATAAAACACTAAGTTAAACTTTAGTTGATTAGTTTTGACTACAAAGCATTACACTTGAAGGGTAAAATTAATTAGACTGTCAATAAAACTAAGTATGGTGTAGTTTTTAAAATATGAAAATAGAAAAATAGACCTAGCAAATAAAATGAAGTATGGTAAAGTATGAATAAAATGAAAAGACTCAATTTCAATAGCCAAGTCTATTAATTGTTTGGATACACACCACACCAAACTTGTATTAGTATTGAGGCACTACATTTGGCTGATTTACAGTATGCTTTTTGTAATCCGCAACTTTTTGATCTAAAGTGTTATGTAAATGCTTGAAAATAGTTTTTAATTTGTCTACATGTGATTTCTAATCATTCATTTGCTTTTAATGAATCATTTGGACCAGACAGTGAAAGAAATGCAGCTAATAGTTGTCTGGCACACATGAGAATTCCTTTATACAGTTTAAAAGACATCTCATGATGCACATTATGATTATGAAGTGTGCAAAGTTGTGGGCTACTCTGAATTTTAACATTGGAACTTATTTCAAACACCTCCAACTGTGATATTTCATAATTCTGAGGAAGTTTACAATTGTTATTATTTAATGGTTTAACAAAGAAATGAGTAAAGGAGTCCATTTGACAGATTCTGTGTGTGATGGGATGCTTCAGCTCACCCTTCTTCTGTCCCTCTTGCAGGAGGTCAGTGTCCCACAGTGAGCGGAACAGGAAGCTGGCATAAATGTCTCCGGAATGCAGGGGCCGGATGACCAGCTCCTCCTGAAACTGATCTCTCGCTGGTGCTGGTGTTAAAGTCTCGCAGTTTTACTGATGCCGTCGCTTCTGTCCACCTCCACATCCGTCGACTGCCACTGCCTTTCATTCAGATCCTCTGCGGCGATACTGCCGTCGCGTGGCGTTTCTGAAACGCTTTGTTTTTCTTTTGTATTCTCGTTTGCCTTTTCAAGCGTGTCACAACTACTGGGGAATGCTAAACTAGAGAAAATCAAAATGAATACTAGAGACAAACCGCGCCTGTGCGCTGACATTTTTGCTGCAGCTTCCCTCGCTGCACACACTTCCTGGATGACGTTGACAGCATTGACCAATCAGAGACGAGAATCTAATAATAATAATAATAATAATAATAATAATAAAAACAGCGTAGCAGAAAAACAATAAATGGTCAATAAAAGAAAAAATGAGTATTTTTGTTAGATAACAAATTCTAGATTAACTTTATTTAGAATAAGTTCATATAAGTGAACTCCCATCGGACTGATTAATGGTAGCCTATTATTACAAGGGTTCTTGTTATTATTACGTTACAAGTTATTGTTATTATTAAAACTTACAAGAACGCTGCTAAATTCACTGTCACTACACGCTTTTGTTCCAGTGATTCGATTGATTTGAGTGTTTGCTTTAAAAGGTTCATATTCATTCAGTTGCCTATTCTGCAGCGTTAAACCAGAAATGTAGTTTGTAACAAGTGTGTGTGCTATGGAAAATAAAATAGCTATTAATAAGAATTAAGAACAAGTCATTAGGCAATCAGAAAGCTGAATTTATTTAATTCGTAAACATATCTGGTGTAAAAGGGGCTTACAACAAGTGAATCTCTTATATCATATATATCATTAACTGCACGAGTCGAGTGAAATAGCCTAATTTACTTTCATGTTGGCTATTGTCATCAGTTATAATTCTTCTTTATCCCTCAAACGAACTAATTGTTAATTCAGTTCGTTCCCAAATTAAATATTCGAGTTCACTTAATACAACAAAACTCGATTGGATCCGAATCTCGAAATGTAAGATTCGATTCGATGTGGGATTCGAAACATGAAATGTCAGGGTGAAAATCGAAACCTATGTTCTCATGCTATAATACGTCTTTAAGTCTTGTTTTAAGGCGCTTGACAAATTTCGTCTGGTCAAAATTTCGCGTTTGAGCTAAATATGACGATCGGCTTCACCTTTTTAAAAGAATCCTTTCAAAGACACTGATTCGTTCTGAACGGAACACGGCTACTGTAAAAAGCCCAAATGAATGAATTCATCTCAGAAGGCACTGTTAACACGTCACTCGCTAGCATCCCGTGATTCAGAGCTCGTCAGTGGGTCATTGTGAAGTGGATAAAGGTGGCATCTGCGCGCGCGCGTACACACACAAATACCCCAGCCCTCATGACAGACACACACAGTCTCGCTCCCTCATGCACACACACATACACATACACACATACACAATCACTGTAAAGGGTTTTAATTCAGCATGCCTGCTGCTGGATGCTCTTAGACCGAGACGCATCCTCCTCACCGTCTGGTTTGACTGCCTCTGAAAAGGATTTCAATATTTTATTCACAGCTCTCCTCATGGCTTCATCGGACGGAATAGACAAATGTCTCCTGCACAGAGGCAGATCTCAGAGTGACCCGAACATCCTCAGCGAGTCTGGCATTGATCTCTCGCACAGCCCAGGTAAAACGATGCATTTATTGTCTGGAGATGTCATTAGAATACGCGCTTTTCATTTCCACGCGCGATGGAGGTGAAAGTGGCTTATAATCTGTGTTAATAGCATCACTTTCATTTCAGTGCTGTGCACTGCACGATTGAGCTCAATCAAATTACACCGCATTTGATGCTCTGCCTCTATCCCTATGAAATGCATCTGGCTACCATAGTAATATTTCCCTATGGATCTGCATTATGGTAGCTATAACAGAAACCCGTATAGCAGACAGTCTAGAGATTATGTGCCAACTGTGGCTTATGCTACCGTTCAATATGAGCAGACAAAAAGATTTAGATCCTATTTTTTTTCACTGAGGGAGGGTCCTCGTTGTCTTTTGTCTCGTGTGCACATCCTTCCTTGTGCATCTCTGTGAGTGTTTAATACAGGTTGCTGTTGAGGACCTGGTGAAATGAGATGCATTTTTTGCTGCTTTGGCATCATTGGCTGGTGTGTCTGAAAGCTTCGTTCCAATCCGCACTGAGACTGCGCATGCACTGCTCAGCGCGGGTCAGTGGTGTCTCCTGGAGAAACGGATGTAGTGAGGATTCTGGAGGCTGCACAGGCGGCAGCTTTCCTTGATGATGGACAAGAGCCGTGTCTCGTGGAGACTGTGATTTGGAGTGTTCGCTGTGGTCTGAAAGTGTTTGTGTTCATTGTCAGTGGAGAATGGACGAATCTCATGGAAGCTATAGTCTGTCAAGAATGTGCGGGTCATATTACACCCCAAATTCAGAGGAAAGATAGATGTGCTATAATAAGAAACCAGAAAGAGATAGAAAAATAAGCCCAATTTTAGTATTCCCTCTTTTTTTTTTTTTTGGCATTGTTTTATTTCCAAAACAGTTAAGCACATCAGTTCTCAGTACTGTGAAAAATAATGATATATCATTTAGCAATGTACGTATCAATAATTGTTGTGTTGCTTGAATCATGCTGAACATTTAATATATTATTGAATATATTGATCTATATATTATTTACATTTTGAATTTGATGTTTGAAATTTATGTTTTTTATTTATGTTTTACTGTAAATCTAAATAAAGAAAACAGTAATTTAAAAAAGTCCTACGTGTTACATTTAATGAGAATTTTTGGGTGAAATGTGCTTAATTGTCAAGATAACACATTATTATTATTATTATTATTATATTTTTTTTTTACTGTGTGTGTGTGTGTGTGTAAGAATATATTACATAAATACACTATATATAATATACATCTTTGCACAATATTGCAACACATTTGGAAATTTCACACACACGCACACACACAAACACACACAATAAGAATATATCGGGACAGTGACAAGGTAAAATGTCCAAATGTGTTGCAATATTTTTGGCCAAATTATGTGGTTAATTATCATTCAAAATTGTAAATATTTATTATAATAGTCCTTAAATTTTATATATATTTAGAATTTATTGTAAAATATAACCTGAACCATGCTTTAATGAGATTTATCCTCTGTCACCAGGAGCGCTTTGCTATGAACGTGAGGTCCAGTGTGTACGTGGAGTGGAAATGATGCACAATGACCAAGCAATCTGTCTTGGGAAACAATAAGAGAAAATACCAGTTGATCTTTTTCAATCTATTGCGATAAAGATGACTTCTTTGAATCCCCACGGTTTCACCTTTAGCTTTATTGGTATATTCTGTAGGGACCACTATTTTATCACGGCTGTGCTAGCAATCAATGAGGGCAAGAGTCATGTTAACCTTTTCTCTTTTTAGTGATACAAAATCAGATGTAACATGACATCCGCAGGTATTTCATTCCACTCTGACAGTGTGGGGGCAGCACCATTTTACAAGAGACCGTTCACTGTTGAGTGCAGGTATTTTTAGGCCTTTAAATTCAGAGGAACTACATTTCTAGATTCATCTTGGGCAGATGCTCAACAGAAAAAGAGCTGATTTGAGTGGCACTGCTCATAGCTCTCAGAGGGGCGTTAACCTTCTAAACTCTGCCCCCCAAAAAATAATGCTTCAAAGGTTGAACAGAAAGACAGAGTCAGAAACGATTCATTAAAAGAGTCTTAAATTTAGATTCTGTGATGCACCCCATGCCCTGCTCACTTCACACCTCTTTACACATTAAAAGTGTCTTCACAGTTTGGTGAACCTCGTGCCCCAGAAAAATGAGATGAAAATTAAGTGTTTTTGTACTTTGTAACTAAGATAAAGTGAACATTTGGGGAATTCAAGGCACTTTATAAAGAGACTGATTTAAGGACTTTATCTATATATGCATCTTAACTTCTCAAAACTCTTTTTCAGTTTTTGTTTATGTCCTGTGCACAAGCCAGTATTTTCTAAATATTGAATTAGGAAAATCATCCTTAATAATGATGCTCAATTATAAATCTCTGCTATATGTACTCATGTTTGAAGGTTTCTTGTGAAGAGCACGTAAGGGGTTGGTGCAAAGGCCGGTGTTGTGAGGTGGGCTATGACTCATCAGCGTCCCTCCCGCTGGCTGCTGCGAAAAGGTCTAGCCCAGAAAGCCCTTCATATTTCTTTCCATGCATCTCTCACTTCTGTGGTTCTTTGGATTCGTGTAAAACATTATTGTTTCAGACTGACTGTGACTGTGTTCTTAAGAAGATGGGGGAATTCTCCTGTGCTTGGTTTTGCAGTGGTTTGAAAGGCAGTGTCAGAGTCTCACTAAAACTACTTTCATTTGTGCTGCTGTCATTGTTGGTACGAGCAGTTGTCTTTTAAGAGTAAGAGCCCTCAGTATGAAGTTCTGGTGAATACTGGATCAAACGTAGAACAAGCTCAGAGTTTAGCCTAGCTGACAGATCTTGATCATGACTGCTTTTATGTATTTTACTTATCTGGTATCCACACAACACACGATTAATGTTAGTTAGTGTGATTTTATGTCTTGTCAGTGCACTATTTCTTGATAGGCAGCATCGTGCTGTAGATCCGCTGTCGCCGTGATTTTGCCAAGCAAGACATGTTCCTGGATCAACAGCATTGTCCAAAAATATAAACTTTACCCAATCCCTGCGCCCAAACATAACCCTACCCATAATTTATTCCTAAAATCAGTGGGAAATGATAGCTGATTACCAAGAATGTACAGTAGAAACACCTAATCCTGATTTTAAGCCTAAAACAGATATTTCTTGAAAAGTTATATCTGAATTCTGATTGGTTGATTGGAGTGTTGTTCCAGGATCAATAAGGATGTTGATCCAGGAACATGTCGTACTTGGTGAAATCACGCTCACCGTAGATCCGCACAGAAATACATCTAATGTGATTATGAATTTTGAGAGGACAACGTTTGTTTCCTTTCCTCAAGTACGTCTTTACAAATTTGCTAACAAACTTTTCCTCCAGGATTTTACAGGACGTTTTTCTAAATGAACGAATTGATTGCAGCCTTGCAACAATATTTATAATAGCAACAAAGCAACAATATTTGCGATATTTTTGTCTCGTTTTGCAGTGAAAACCTATCAATCATCATGATGTTCTTATGCAGTTTGTGTTTGTGATGCTGAGTACAGTTAACTGTAGATACTGAAAGTACAGTATCGTGTTAGACAATATTTTGCACACTTGCACTGAATCAGTATTTAATCAGTGACACTTTTAAATATTTCTTTAATTTTAATTAATTCATTAATATTTTTACCATTTAACAATTTATCATGGTCTCTTCTTACAATTGCATGCAATGCAAAATTAAAAAAATATATTAATTTTTTTTGCAGTTTATAATAATATTATAAGTGACTATATATATATATATATATTAATAATATTATAAGTGCATTCATTTAAATCGTTAAGGTGTATATCCAGTAAAATAATGTTGATAAATACTGATAACATCAGATATTATGAGGAAAAGATGATTTATATATATATACAGTAATATTTAAGATATAAAATATGATTTTTTGTCATTGAATTGGCCTCATATTTTAACAAACCAAAAAGCCAGTCGCGTTATGATATTCTGCTCTGTTGGTTTGGGGGCCACCTTCAGTGCAAGTACGTGAAAAATAATATCACACCTTCCTTGTGGGAAACAAACCACGTAATGAGGTGTCAGTTGCTGAAATGTATGAAGATCAGGACTTGATTCGGGGGTCTTCAAATCCCTAACCCTAAGTGTTTCTAACCATTGTGAAGATGCTAATACGTAATAACAACATTGTGGCTATATTTCTCTCATGCATGCGTCAGTTGGTCCTAACTTTAAAAATCCTTAGGTGTCGTTCCAGCTTGGGATTGTCTTTCCTTAATGCAGACTAAGGTATATTCACTGGATAGTGTACAAGAGGAGACACAACCTGACCTTGTCAAGCACAGTTCAGCAGCTCCCAGCTCTCCTCAGCCGTGAAAACTGAACACAACAACAGGCTCAGTGACCTCCCCAGAGATACAACACAGAGCAGATAACGCCTATGACAGGCTTTTCTTTTCAGTAGTGTATATATCTGAAGCAAAAAGTTTCATATTTTTGAGGTTGTACATGTGACAGTGAAAGAGAAAGATAGGATTCAGAACTGAGTTTGTAGAAAACATTATGATTAAAGCAGCAAATCGAAATTAGCTTCACTGATTGACTCTCACGAGTATAAACTTTTTCCAGGATGATGGAAACATACCCCAGAGCATAATAAAAACAAGAGTATAACGCTTTAGTTAATCTACTATAAAATGAATACATATATAATCAAAAATAATAGCTCAGGAGTCTTAACATTTATATTCCATTTAAGCATCTATTTTGTCTCAAATGCTTCAAATATAACAATAGTAACAACAATTACAAGAAAAAAATACCAAATACGATGTCAAATAACTATTTCAAAGCACAGGAGACAGTTATATAGCATGTAAGTATCAAGTTTTACTTTTGTTTTTCAGAAACTAATACTTTTATTGCGCAAGGATACACTGAATTGATCAAAAGTGACGGTAAATAGATCAGTAATGTTACAAAGGATTACGGTTTCAAATAAATGTTGTTCTTTCAAACTTTTTATTTATTAAAGAATCCAGAAAAATTATGTTTTATAGTTTGCACAAAAATATCAAGCAGCTGACTGTTTGCTAATAACATCGATAATAATAAGAAATGTTTCTGGAGCAGCAAATCAGCGTATTATTATGATTTCTGTAGGATCACGTGACTCTGAAGACTGGAGGAATGATGCAGAAAATTCAGCTTTGCATCACAGAAATCAATTACATTTTACATATTCAGATAGAAAACTAATGTTAAAGTGTAATGATATTTCATAGTATTGCTGTTTTTACTGTATTTTACTTCTTTCGTACTCTATCCATCAAAAACATTGAAGAATCTTACCAACTCCAAAATGTCGAATGCAAAGAGTGACTAATATGGGTTCAAACTGTAATCACTGCAGTTCTGCACAGTCAACAGATCCGAGGATCTTGGCTCTCTGCTTTTGCCAAGCCAGTGAGCGAGGAAATGTAGTTAATATTGAATGCAATGCTGTTGGAAAGAGCAGGTCTCACTCTCGGCACACCTGAACCGTCTAAAATATCTCAGAAGCTCATTTCTCATTCTTAAGCTGGAGCGGAGCTGCCTTGGATGGATGGCCTAGCTCAGCTGAACCTGAGTTTATTGTGCTGTTCGTGATTCATTGAATTTGAGTCTGTTTGTGTTGAACAGTAAGTGAAACCATGACTGTAATGCAGTTTAAAGGCAAGAGGATGGAGTCAGGGGAAGGATAGAGAACGAGAGAGAGACTGAGTGGGTGTGAGCGAAGGGGGAACGGGGGAGGGGAGGTGGGAAAAAAACAACAATGAAGAGATACAGAAGGATGAAAAGGACTTCAAGTGACTCACCAGAGAGTCAGTGAGGATCTTTAAAGAGCAAATATACACATTTGGCAATACTCACAGGGAACATTAAGGCATATTTCTATTCTCAACCATCACACTCCCACGTCAGAGTCAGAAGTGCTTTTGAGACGTGTTTGTGATGCGGTGATCAGTGTGTCATTCTGTGATTAGCTTGACGTATGCAATCTTTTTCTGCATATATGACTGTCGTACACCTTTCACATTGATAGTTGTACGCGCTGCAGGAGCTGGATGTGCACTGTGGGTAATGTGGGCCGATGGCTGGCTGGTCCTGAATGGCAAGATAAGCAGGGTTTCAGTACCATAGAGAGCGACCCGGGACAGATTACTGCCTCTCAGATAATACACTCTCAACAATGACAGAGAGCACAGAGAGCCCTTGCTTCTCTCGTGTGGCTTCTGTGCCTTTAATGTCTTTAGTCGCCGTTTGAATCCATTCTGTGCTAAAATTAAGATGCAAAGGTTTTTGTTGTGATACATGCAAAACATGAATCAAGTGACTCTAAGTTTTATTTGTATTTGCTGTGCAGTGTCTGGCAGTGTCGTCATACATTATGTTTATAAATAGAATAATGTTTGGTGTGAGACACAAACAACTACTAATGAGCAACAAGGAAAGAGAATGAAAAGATTTAAAGGGTTAGTTCACCCAAAATAAAAAATCTGTCTTTATGAGTCACTCTTCTGAACACAAATTAAGATATTTCTGATAAAGTCCGAGAGCTTTCTGGCCCTGCATAGACAGCAAAACAACTACCACATTTAAGGTCGAGAGAGGTAGTAAAGACATCTTTCAAATAGTCCATGATGTGACATCAGTGGTTCAACATTATGAGAATAATTTTTATGCGCAGATAAAACAAAAATGTAAACTTTATTCAACAGTTTCTTCTCTTCCGGATCAGTCTTCGATGCGAGTACTGTGCACAAAGAGTATTCTCGTATCTTAATAAAATTACAGCTGAACCACTGTCACATGGACTATTTTAACGATGTCTTTACTTCCTTTCTGGTCCTTGAACGTGTCAGTTGTGTTGCTGTCTATGGAGGGTCAGAGAGCTCTCGGATTTCATCCAAAATATTTTGATTTGTGTTTTGATGATTAATGGAGGTTTTACAGGTTTGAAACGACATGAGAGTGACTTCTTAATAACATTTTTAGGTGAACTATCCCTTTAATATAGCTTAAATATAAACTATTTGATGCAGTGCAGTGTTTAAAGAAAATGCTCAGCATTTATTTATTATGTAAAGCCACTTTGTGAATAGTAACTTCACACAAAATATTATCCAGATTGTAGGCTAGAATGATCTGGAAAGACTGAATTTTACAGATGAATGATTTTCTTGATGAGCTGATCATAATGGTGTGCACCAAAGGTCATTATATGAATATAAATGGATTATGAATATAAATGGACCTTCTCAAAACATGAAGCTGTCTGATGAAGGCTTGCTTAAAGCTTATGGAGTTCCCAAGTAAGACGGCATCAAAAAATTCAGAGATATAAGCTGGTTGGCCTGAACTTGACCATTCACTGGGACATTAAAATAAATTTTAATTGCTATTGACTTCTTTAGAAATTGTGTGAAAAAAAATAAAAGAACATTTAATAGGTACATATTCATCATCATATTCATTCTGTGGCTTTATTACAAGTACTACATACATAATAATATATCCAGTTAAAAGCTGGTTTGAATGAGACTGTCAGTCAGCTAATTAAGTATATTAAATTGAATAAACGAATCTTGAGGAACAGTTATATCACTTCTTCTGCTTAGTAGTAAGAATGAGAGTGAGTAAAGATTTGGCTGGTTAGGAAATGTCAGGTCTTTGAGCAAATTTAACACCTTCATCTTACAGCGTGAAAAAGAAAAATGAAAGTCCACACGACTGATTCCTGTTCAGAGGACAATGTCCATTGCATCGAACCCAGCATGCATTGTTTGCTATTTTGCGATTCTACCGCTCAGTGTTTTCTCTTTCTCTTCTATGACTTGTCTCAACACAGAGAGCGCATCATCACAGCTTGGTCTTGTAAATCAGTGTCAAGCCCTAGATGTCACAGAGAATAGAGCAGCCTGCTTGATATCAGATGCTACTGTTGCTTTTCCTAAGTAACACTGGCCAAAGCTCGGAGCTGTCTCGGGTCCCTGTAAGTCAGAGACTCCTTATTTAGTCTGTTCCACTTATAGCATCTTGAGGAGGCTACACCGCAGGCAGTTGTCTTCTGACAGATGGCTGCACAGTTGTTGAGCCGGGGGGTAAACTATGGGGTTTCTTTTGTTGGAGGACAGGAACTGTTCATTTCTCACACTAAACTACCTGCTCTTAGGATTTCTTATATTTTCATATTGATAATATAGACTAATATGTGTCTGGATATGTGCCTGTCATTTAAAGGGATAGTTCACCCAAAAATGAAAATGTATTGTTTATCTGCTTAGCCCCAGGGCATCCAAGATGTAGGTGACTTTGTAAGCCAAAGAAATTTGGCCCTGAACACAGATCAAAAACCTAATTCCCTTAATTAAAGAACTGATCTCATATCTTTGTATAGGGCCTTTTTATGCAACAGAACATTTGTCTATTTACACTGGCAATAAAAACAAACAAAACATAACTGGTTTCAGATCAGCATAACCACTTACGATGAGGCCCACGTTCATGTTTCTTCTATGATTGCATCTTTAGTCGGCAGTCATTGATGAATTGAATAATATTCTCAATCTCTCACTTTCATCTCTGGGGTGACACACAATACAATAACAAGCTCTTAGTATCTATCTGCTGCAGACAAATGGGTTTTGTCCGCTGCCTGTTTTTATGGTCAGCATCTCCAAAACAAGTCTCGGTAACACTTTATAATAACATTCAGTTATAACACAAGTCATTTATAATGATTAACTAATCTTTTGCAAAGCATGACTATGTGTGCATAAATGATTAATAAGTAATATGTTAATATTTGTATCTATGTATTTGTAGATTAAGTTATAAATCATTTACAAGTGATTAGATGAAGATGAATAAAAAACATTTGATAAAAACGAGTGAAGAACACATTTACTGTATACTCATGTGCATTACGTATTATGTATGTTATTGTATTTGACAGACAGCATGTTGAAGCTACTCTAATCGATATTTTCGCGTTCTTCTCGGAAAGCGATGCCGTAGTCGAAAAATCCGGCAATGTGGATTTTGCTAGTAATGCATCTCATATACTGTGTATTGTGCATGTTACTCTTTGACAGACAGTGAAGCTGTGATATTCAAATGATGTGGATTTAAAAACGGATGGATTGTAAGCTAATAATTATTAATTTTTTATGTATAAAGTGAAGTGACTGATGCACAAAAGTGTGTTATGTTGATGTTTTTAGTTTTAATATTCCAAACGACAACCAGCCTAAAGGTTTCTGACAGACATGATAACATGCATAAGGGTTGAACTGTTTGATTTTTGGGTGTTATTAAAAAACACTTGAGATATTCAAAAGATGTAGTCCATTATACTTATTTTACGGTGAAAATGAATAGGAATCAAACAAGTTTATCATAAGCACATGTCAGGTGTAAAGGGGGCACAGACCAAAGCAGTGTTGATTTGCTGACAAAGCTGTATTTGCCAATCTGCAGTGTTAAAAAGGGGTTTGTAGTGTTTCTTTGTTGCCTGGGTTTGTTAATCAAACAGATTTCCACTTCTTTAAAACCATGTTTGAAGTGTTTTGTAATGAGCTGTGACAGAGATAAACGCCTTTGATAAAAAGGATATGAACTTCTAAAGCAGCCTAAATCAAACCATGCAGGATTACTTAACATGATCTCCCTTTTACATATTTATTTTTTGTATTATTATCTTTCATGTACTTGGATGAGTTCTTGGTAGAGTGTGGTAGAGCCTGGATCTAAGACTGCTTTAACACTAAAGTCTTAAAAAATATACACCAGTGTTATTTTAATATCACTGATTTAGTATTATAGTTTATGTTAATACTTTTGGAATTAGATTTTTTAAATATATTTTCTATTTAATTTGTCTGTGTGTGTGTGTGTGTGTGTGTGTGTGTGTGTGTATGTCTGTGTGTGTGTTCATTTTGAACGTTGTTCTGCACCAAAAAAAAATATTTTTAGTTTTTATTTATTAGTTTTAGATTTTTAATTGTAGTTCTAAATAAAAAGGAGAACTGTTGCCTTGTCCACTAGCTAAAATAAAATTAGTTTAAGTTATATATATATATATATATATATATATATATATATATATATATATATATATATATATATATATATACAGCACTATATCAAGATTACAATAAAAGTTGGTGTGTTCTGCTCAGTATTGTTTTGTACTGTCTATCCTGTATTATATTATAATGCTTACAGTATTAATACACCCTATATGCACAATATTTATGTCAATTCGGTTAACAGGATTCTTATATCAGCGGTTTTGGCAGGAATTTGGCAGGTGTTTTTGAGATATTGGTAACGTGGGCATCCGTGGCCTATGTGCTGACTGGCTCTCTGTTCATAAAACGCTGTGCTTTGCTCTTCTTTCACGTACTTCATGAATAACGCCACAGATATTCATTCAAATATTGTCAGATGTACTGGGTTATATTTACTACTCTCTTGCTCCTTAATAACTCACATGGTGTAACCGATCAACATCCGCTGTTACTGCACCCACCGATATGTTAATATTAGCTGCTAATATTACATAAATTAGCATTTTTATTCTGTGTTCCATTTTGGCAGATTGTCCAGTGCGACACCAGCCCCTTGTAACGCACCTCCCTGCGTTGAAGAAAGGGCTAGTGTGCTTGATATTATATGTTATGAAAGGCCGGGCCCTGATTGGCTGCTTGAGGTCTTCTGCAAGCGCTTCCGTATAGCAACAGACCCCCGTTCCCCCCTCCCCTGCCCGTTTCCCCATCCTCCCTTTCGTAAGACAGTGGCAGCCCCTCATACGGTGCTCAGATTCTGCCTCCGAGGGGGCTTTGCTCTGCTGCCGCTGCATCTGGAGGAGCAGAAACCATAGTAACAGCTAGGCTTTGCTGACCCTGGCTTTGCTGACTCGCCGCGCCGCACAGTTTTTAGGCTTGACCTGGATTCCATATACCACTGGTTACTTGGGTAGAGACGCTCAGTCGATTGACCCGCTTCTTTTCTTGTATGGTCAATGATCAGAAGACCTCAGTGCATGTGGCGCGGTGCAGCGCCTCTGGGTTTGTGACGGCACTCTCTCGATGCCCCTGCCCACACTACACTATTTCAGTAACAATGTTTTGCAGAGCGTTGACTCATTTGCTCTATGAATGGAGCTTTTCCTGCGTGTGAATATTTAAAAGGATTAGGTCTAGCCTGCTTAAGGATATGATGCTGCTGTGGGTGTTGTAGAGGCTTTGTATGATAAAATATGCAATTGTTCTTTCATGATAACCCGCTGCTGACTTATTCTCAGCTGCATGGTTGCGTGTGGTCATGTAGGTAGATGTATTTTGTGATAACATCTGCTTCAGCTCAAAACTGAAAGACTGTAATAGGAAATTTGTGTAGAAAAATAATAGAAAGGGTCTAAGAGGTACATGCTTTTGTAATTGCCTTTATTAGATAATTATGCCATTTCCCGTCTATTTTCCCTGACAAGACAGACTGCAAATATTAAATCAGTACGCAAAAATATAAATAGCCTCATAGTTAACATACATGAACAAATACCATAAAACAAAACAGAAAAACTACTTAACAAATCATTAGTTTATCCCATCTTTATTCAAATATGAATGTTTATGAATATATGTAATTTATAGTATCATGATAATATGTCACTATTTAAAGCTATGTTAATGATGTCAAGCTTTATTTTTACATATATAATAAGTTTTTCTAATGTTGTAACAAAATATGGCCAACCTGCACTTAATAACCTGCCCACAATGTACCCCCCCCTCCAAAAAAAAACAAACAAATCAAATGAATAATAGTTTCTGAGAATTGAAGAAAAAAAATCTGCAACCCAGACTTGATGCTGTGATGACAAACAGCAGTAAGAGTGTCACAAAAAATAAATAAAATTCCTTTACAGCTGCAGAAGGTAACTTTTGTAAAAAAAAATTTACATATTTGTTAAACCTTTCATTATGTCCTGACAGTAGAATATGAGACAGATAATCTGGAAAAAATCAAGCTCCTCTGGCTCCTCCCAGTGGTCCTATTATCATTTACAGTTACGGACCGCTCCCGGTAAGAAACAACCAATCAGAGCTGCGGTCCGTGACTTTGTTTGTGTTCAAAATGTAGAAAAATGTATATAATAAGCGAGTACACCATGAATCCATTTTCCAAACTGTGTTTTTGGGTGCACCTATAATAAGTGATTATATTCGGACTATTTTAGATTGCTTCAGGGGTACCGCGGCGGAGTAACCCAGTACCGTTGTGATTCTTCATAGACATAAACAGAGAGAAGTAGTTCCGGCTACGATGTTCTTCCGCAAGACGCAAGCAGTTCTGTTTATTAACCGCTAGAGCGTCAAAAGTTACCGACTGCAACTTTAAGTATTTAAAGTGTTTCTAAAATGAGTAGGAAATTCATAAATCCAGAGCTGATCCTGTGACAACACACAACAGTTGTGTCTGCATTCAATAAAACACCCATAGTGTATCCTAAATATAAAATAAAATGGCCACACTTTATTTTAAGGTCCAATTCGCATGAGCGCTTTTGTGGACCTAACTTAACTTCCGGTAGACTCCAAATAGAATCAATAACAACAGCCAAGTCCCTCTAGAGTAGATATTTTTTGATAACAAACAAAATGTTTGCTGCGTGGATCAGGCGGACTTAATAAAAATGCAAATTCATTATTTGCCAACAGGAGATGTTTTAAAGCATAGACATAAAGCGCAAGAAATAGAGGTTTCCCCAGTAACAGCTGTAAACGAAGTAGAGCTGGTACGCTCATACGCTGCTATCAGGCTATAACATGCAAGTTCTCCTACAGAAATACAGCGATATAAAAACACCTGTGCCTCGCTTTGATATTTAAACATATAAATGTAAGGAATTATTATTATTTAACGTGCAGTACGTAACATTACTCAATGAAGCCTTTTTGAAAAAAGATCAGTTTTAAAATTGTGGCGAGTCTCCAAAAATAAATAAATGTATGGGAAACACACCCCGCAGCACAACCACCTGAGCCTAACTTCAGTCTACTCATCACATTGCCTTTAACTGCGTTTGTAGAAGGCACCGCAGCCAGACCGATATACACAACACAGACCGGAAGTTAACTTAGGTCCAGGCGCGTGCGCCCGTTGAAACCCTCTATATGAAGTATGAGACCCCTATCAAGTCAATATTCCATCTAGCTAGTAGTAATATATGTTAAAAAACACGGTCGCCCCCTTTTGTTCACTCTGTAATTTAAATATTGTGGGTACTTATATGCACATGTTTTATGAATGCCAACTTATTGGTAACTTTTGGGATGAGGCATTTCAAGTTGTGACAGAATTATGTGATAAGGTAATCCTTAAGCACCCCAGTCTTTGTTTGTTGAATGATGATGCGGATCTCGATCTTACTGTTAGCCAGCGTAGGATTCTTCACACTGCTCTAACTGCAGCCAAAAAAATAATCTTTAAGATTTGGCATGAGCCTACAATTCCAGCAGGTAAATTGTGGCTCATAGAAATTAAATACATTGCACTTTTAGAACTTACTACAGCAAGAATTAATAAAGCCAAACCAAAAACACTTAGGGCCTGGAGTGAATTGGTTACAAAGCTATCACTGATAATAACTCAATAGGTCTTCCGTATGGATTACTTCTGAGCGCTATCAAGGAGGAGCAGTGGAAATCCTGGAGCTGTGTTGTTGTTGTTTTTCCACCCCTTAACTTAATTTGTTTTTGTTTTTTTTTTAACAAGCAAACCCTGGTCTTGTACATAGTTATATGTGGCCACAATTGTGGACCTTGTTCAACTTTGGAAAATAAATAAATAATCATAAAAAAAAAAAAAAAAACACGGTCGCCTTTCGTTAATAATTATAGTTAGAGAACTGCATTTGAAGCTACTTTATTCAGCTAGATGTAGAACAAATGTAGATTTACATGAGAGCTAGTACGTCTGCGTTTTACACAAGAAATCATCGTTTCACAAAATATACTGATAGATACAGTTAGCTGAATGGATGCATACCTGTTTATCAGAATGCAAGTGAGTTCGGCATCTCTCTGTAGTTTCAGCTTGTCACGAAGCTCTCTCTATCTTGGAAATGCCACTCCAATATTTACCCGCGTCTTGTTGCTTCTCTTGTCCCAAAACCATCTCGGGTCATTTATTTCACCCGTGCGTTTGTGCTTCACAGAACGTGCAGGCAAAGCATAATCATGCTCCATAACTAAGTTATTGATTGAGGTTTAAATACGAATATAAACAATATAAATATAAAATATAATAGTCTCGATAAAGGCTACTACTTTTTCTTCTTCGTCTCGTCTTTGTTTCTGTTCGCCTTTGTATTTGCCGGTTCCGTAAGAAGTTAGATAAACTAGAGGGGTCAAAGTTTATATGACGCCATAGACGGGCGACAAAACGGAAATAAAGAAACGTGCCGTGTCTTCTAATTAAACTATAATTTTCTCCGAATTTGAAAGTTCGTGGAAACTGTCGGGATGATGTAAGTACACAACTAAAAAATATATATAACATACATATAGTGATTTCTGCTATTTTTAAAGCAGAAAAATTACATATTGCGCCTTTAATAAATTCCTAATTTGCCGTTTATTAATAGTTAGCAAGGTAGTTGTTAGATTTAGGTATTAGGTTGGATTAGGGATGAGAATATGGTCATGCAGAATATGTGCTTTATAATTCGAATAAACAGCCAATGTGTTTATAATAGGCACAGAGTATTGGTTCTTATACAAAGGTGTTATCAATAAAATAGTCTCGTGTAGCCTTCATACTGAAGGTCTGGAATCTATGGCAGCTTTCATTGGCCAAGGCCGCCCATAGGGCCGTTTGACCGACATGTCAATCAACCAATCACAGTTCATTTCGTTCAACGTCACGTTTCGAGGCATGGAAATGTCGCCACAATAACAGGCCAGTGTGTGAAACTCTCGGACATATTTTAAAGATTATATGCCGCGAATGTTAAATATTTCACATACTTTTGAAAATCCATCATTTAGTTGATCCCGATAAGCGCTCATTTTCACAGTTGTAAACACTAGGCTTTCTACTTTCATAAGTGGGTTTGGCGCCATGATATCTTTGTTTCCAGGTGGAATGTAAAAGAACGCGACACACACGTCTCGCAAAACTCCTGTAGAATTCAACCAATCCGATGAGGACTTCAGCACTCGTGAAGTATTTCCAATTTTGTGTGCCATATGCATCAGACATTCAGCCAACAGCCCCGTGGGCGTGATGTCTGAGGTTGAGAATAACAAAAAAATTTTTTATAAAAGTTTTACCAAGTATTTTTACCAAGTATTTAAAGTGCATCTAAAGGTGGTAAAATAACTAAACACTAAACATTTGATTCAGTAGGTTCTTTAAAGTTAATCTAACTTTCACCATGGCTTGAATAGTGTGTCACCGTCTGTTTTATAATCTGCTCTTTAGTTTTAAATGAGCAGAATGGGGTTTAGACTAATAAATCCACTGAAACATGGGCCCAATCCGATTAGGTGCTTTTCTAAATGAAGCAGCGAGTTGCAGTCTCGTGGACCTGCCCTGAGTCTCTGTATAACTGTTAAAAATCAGTATCATCTGTCGCACCAATGGATGTCACTGCTAGATGCTGATGGTTGCTGTCTGTCTTGTGTGTTACAGATGTGATGGAGCAGCAGAAGGTGCTGCGCTCAAGCTGTTTGGTGAGTGGAGTCCACACCCCTCCCATCCGGCGCCACAGCAAGCTGGCCACGCTGGGGCGTATTTTCAGACCGTGGAAATGGAGGAAAAAGAAAAATGACAAGCTGAAGCAGAGCTCTACAGGTAAGACAAGCTGGTCTTTGTTGCCCTTTTATTTAAGTTAATTTTATTTTCTTTTTGAGGGTTGAGTAATGTAAAAGTACCATTTATAAAAAAAAATTGCTGTTTAAAATGACTTATTTTAGTTTCTAGGTTTTTATTTTCAATAAAGTATTGAATTTTAAAATCAACCATTTATCGGTTATTGGCCATACAATAAAAATAATTATCGGCTTATCAATATTGGTTAGAATTTGAATATCAGTGCACCTTTAACTAGCACTTAACTAATATCTATAGAGGTATTAACTTAAGCTAAAAGAAAGAGGACCTAAAACAGAACCCTGGGGGACGCCGCGGATAACAGGAGTGCTAGAGGATGAAGAAACGTCTGTTTGTTATTGAAGAACCAAACCAGAGAAGAGTTTCCAGTGTCAGTGATGCCAACATCTAAATGACAGAATCCAATAAAGACTTGAGGTCCAGAAGGAGTTGAATATTAAGCACCCCTGATTCAGCAGAAAGGAGGAGGTCAATTATGGCTCTGCAGAGCGCTGTCCCTGCTACTGTATATAAAGGACAATATTCTGCCTGGTAAGGCTTGTACAGAGTGTAAAACACTTGGTATGGTAGTTTAGAGGCAACAGCTCCGTTCAGTAGAGGTTTGTGATAGGTCTATAATTATTTCACACAGAGGGACCTAGACAAAGTTTCCTGAGAATTAGGGTGTCAGCAGCGGTTTTTAGTTCTAATGGAACAGTGCCAGAGGCAAGAGATCTGTTAATCAAGCGTGAAATGAGTGTACTGATAGCAGGCAGCTTTAGAAACAGTTTAGTTACATAATGAGACAATATCATCATCATTCAATCGAGGTTGGCAGAGGATGTGATACACAAATGATAGTAGATGCATGCAGAGGATGAGAGAGGATTGTTAGACATCTGATGGTGTTAAGATTGTGAATGAGTGGCAAAGTCAATCCTGTGACAACAATTTTGGAGAGGTAAAACAATGGCTTTTCACTACTTTATTCTTCTTTCAAAGTGATAGTTCACCCAAAAATTAAAGGACGATAACTATAAAGATAACGATGAAGATAAAAGTTCAGAAAATTGTAACAGCTGATGAATGATAAAAACAAAACATCGAAACTAAATCAGAATCAATCCTGCTATGACGGGTTTAAGAATTTGAAGTTGCAGACGAGTGTGCACAGAAGATGCACAGACAATATTGTCCGCTGATGTGGACGCTAATATAGTTATCTTTATTATTGTGAACGGGCCTTTCTCACCCTCATGTCATTCCAAACCTGGACTGTGTTTCTCCTGTGGACCTAGGTTCAAATCCATCAATTCAAAATGCAAATGAATTAGTCAACGTCTATTTTTTTTACTTAATAAAGCGTCTTTGACATTTTGTTAAATTGGGGAAAAATGGCAGGTGTTTCTAGATCTGTTATTGGACTATTTCATTTATAGAAAAGTTGCACAAATTTATACAAATCTTTTACGTAAGTTACTTTTAATAGTTTGTTTTAAAACTATGTAATCCAAATTGATGAAATGTTACAGTACATACAATTCAAATACATAAATATTATATTTAGGACTGGGTAAACTTTAAAATGGCTCTAAACTCTTATAGGGCATTTGTCCATCTGTATAATGCTTCAGCCAACAGCAGCCATACATGAACCCTTGGCATTTTATTAAAGATAATTTGGAGTTAACAACCAAAAACCAATAGCCAGAGGGTTACAATCGCAGAATGTATAGCTGTAAATTTTTTTTAGCACACCCTGTGCAGATCTCAAATAACATCCCCAAATGACCAAGTCACAAACATCTACCCTCATCATGTCAGCCAGAAGATGGCACAGATGGAGCTACGTGAGTGAAGGAAACCGATCATGCGTACATATATGTTGCATAACTTATGTTGACGAATGTTCATGATTAGAGCAATCTTATATATGGTTCCTCTGTTTGCAGATGTGGCCTTGGCCTGTGGACTTCACTCTCCAGACCCCAGCTCTCCCATCCAGGGCATCTCCGATGCTGAGATCCGGCTGCCTGGCTCCCAGGGGCCCATTCTCAGCATCAGTAGCATGGAGTACCTCAGCTCAGAGCAAGACAATCTCCCTACCGGTGAGTGATCGTTATCATTTTTATATATATTATTAATTGTGTAGAATTATTTATAAATACATATATATATACATACAGCGCTTTGGGTGTCCCGAGTGTGAGTCCTGACTCTCAGACCATTCCTGATCCCAGCCCTTTTTCTCTCACCCACTTCCTGTCAAACTACTGTCCTATCTAAATCAAAGGCATAACATTTCAAAAATAAATCTGTAAAAAAGTATGACAAAGGTATGTTAAGTATTTTAAAAAGTTAATAAAAAAAATTACACTATAATATAATTTATAATGTTACAAAAGATTTCTATTTCAAATAAATGCTGTTCTTTGGAACTGTCTATTCATATTCAACAATCATAGTGTACATAAT